>NC_143256.1:106372837-107760337 GCF_984573655.1 Nuphar pumila
GGTTCAAATTAACGGATTAGCATAGCTTCATTTAGCCGATTTCACTTTAGTTCTTGCTAATTATTTTTCTTTATCACTTGTTAATTTTAATTAATCAATTAGTTCTGGTGAGTACTTTCTATTTTTTTTAGTTTACTTTAGTTTCTTATTCAAGTTAGCCATTAGTTTGTTGCAATTTAGTTTTTGAGTAGTTAGTTAGGTGGTTTTGCTATTTTGTCTTTTAGTGTTTGAGTTGTTAATAGTTTAGTTCATGCTTAGTTTAGTTAGTTAATTCAAATCTTGTTTTTGCTGAATTTGTTAGTCATTAGTTAGTCAATTTCTTGTTAGTTTTCCTCGTACTACTTTGTTTTGTGCTTTGTGTTTTGCAATAAATCATAGGAACGTGCGATAGAGCCATTTTCGTGCCCTCAAAGTACCCTCTGAGGTCCACTCAGACCCTCAGAAGTGCCCCTCTGGAAGCTCTCGGGAATAAGAATATGTAAAGGAGAAGTATAAAGATTATAACCATTCAAAGAGGGAAGCACAAGAATCAAGAAGGGACCAGAAGACTCGAAGCACTGAAGCCTTCTCTTTTCTTTTTAGACTAGGGTTTAATTTCTGATATTCATTCATTTAATTGGGTCTGTAATAAGCTAGTTATTTATTTTGTTTAAGCCCTCTGCGTAAGGCCATACTCCCTTAGTTAGTTAATTATTGATTTTTTTTTTTTTGCAATAAAGAGTAGTTTAGCTTGTGTGTTTGAATACAAGTATTTCCCGTTCCATAAGATTGACCCAGACTGCACCAGTCATGCGGGCCAATTTTTATATTTTTGGTGTCTGGCTTTCACTTGATTTTGATTAAAAATATTATTTTAAAAAGGGTTTTCCAAAAATCACACCATTAGACCCACAAGAGCATCTAATCTCTGAAGGCGTATCATCACATTTTATGTGGTTCCAGCAAATGTGCTGATTCCACATTTTGAGGTTTCATCGGCCTCTCATACTACCCATCGTAGTGCAACATTTCGTCCTTCTCTAAAGGCACGATTACGATGGTAGGCATGGGTATCTCAAAGGATAACCCAACACATCATCTGACAAAGTAATTTATTATGTGAACAAAGTGTACAACAGAATCATACAAGGCTTATGATCTCCATAGATCCCCATGTACCTCCCAAGTGTCTGAACTCAGGGTAAAGCTAACTGCATCTAGCAGTGCATAGAGAAAGGCTAGCTTAGCCAACTCAAAAAGTCGAGATTTCGTATAAAGGAAATCTCCTTTTTTTAGACTGAAGCGTCGGTATCTGATTTTGCGTCTTTCACAAAGAGCGAGTATCGATACGTGCACCTGCACGCTCTGCGAGGCCTGCAATAGCAGGGTCATATGAGGCAAGGCCTCACTCCGAGTGTGGTAGCTCAGAAAGAACCAGTAGCATACAATAACAACAATGGAAGTAAAGATAGAAGTGTAAGAGCACAAATAATTCATCAAATACCATCACAGAATAAGTACTAAAAAGTAGATGCAGAAGGAAATACTTAAAGTAAATAATCTTTCCATTTTTATATATTTATGTATTTTAGTATTTTGTTTATTCCTAGCCTTTTTGCGCGACTTGCCCCTACCTTGAGGGTTGCGGTCTTGTGTTCGTCTGCGAGTGTAGGTACGAATGGGCTCAGGCCATGGGGCCATGAGCGTGCTCTATCGTGAAAACTGTGAAAAGTCACATAGTTAGTGGATGAATTACTATTTATAATGGAAAAGCGAACAAAAGGGGCAGTGGCTTGGCCCCTACTGAAAAACAAAAAGGCGATAAGGGTTTGGCTGTTGCTGACCTTTCTGGATGCGCAGGCAGTGGCAAGGCCGATTTGTCAAAAGGTTGAAAGAGGGTGGCAGGGGCCCGACCCCTGCCAACCCATCCTTGAAATGGCCAGGCCCTTACCGGAATAAAACAGTGGTTGACAGGGGCTTTGCCTTTGCCAGAAAAATAAACATGAGTTGGTAGGGGTAAAGCCTCTGACATAAAAGGTCAGTCGACAGGGGCTTTCCCCCTTCTGGGAAAATCAATAGGCAGGGGCTTTTGTCCCTGCCGAGAAAAAAATTCATCGAGAGGGCCTTTCCTCTGTCGAAAACCATTGGTCGGTAGGGGCTTTTGTCCCTGCTGAGAAAGAAGAATCGACAGGGGCAAAGCCCCTGCCGAAAAGCATCGATCGGTAGGGGCTTTGCCCCTACCGAAAAATAAGAGAAAGACAGAGGGTGAAGCCCCCTTGTCTGCCAAAGATCGCAGAGGCAGAGGGCTCCGCCCCCTATCGAATGTTGAGAAAGAGAGAGAGAGAGAGACAGGGTGCAGAGCCCCCCCCCCCCCCCAATCTGCCAAAAATCGCAGAGGCAGGGGGCTCTGCCCCTTGCCGGATGCCGAACTAGAGAGAGACAGAGGACGAATAAGGAGAAGAATAAGAAGAAAGACACATCAAGGTAGAGAGAGAGAGAGGGGGCCAATGTGACTGCTGAAAAGGGAAGCAACAGGAGGTTGTCGGGCATTGCCAGCGCACGCAGGGAGAGGAAGAAGACAACGAGGGGGGGGGGGGGAAGAGGAGGTCGGTGGTGACTGTCGACAACAAAGAGAGCACGGGAGAGAGATAACTCGGGGAGGGTGAGGGAGAATGGGGAATGAGAGGGGGTGGCCGACGATGCTGTCGAAAGAAAATAAAAAGAAGGGGGATGAGGGCGGTGGTCGACGCATGGAGGAGGGGCTCGTCGGCTGTCCCTCCCATGCGTGCTTTATTTTTTTTAAAGCATACAGTCAGTGGTAGCGAGGCGGTGCCTGACCCGACTGCATGTTTGGATCTGGGTCAGGTCTGGATCCATATCTAAACTGGGTCCAACAAATTATTGTTTTTTTTCAAGGATTTTACAAAGCCACCCTTGTTTAAAAACATCGCTTGCATCGTAACCCTGATTCAAGATTACTGCTTGTATTTGTACCCACTGGGATAAGAACTGTAACATATATTGAATATGTATTTGACATGCATCATCTAAGAAAGAAAACCTAATTAAAGATAATAAATGAAGCATGCATACAATCATCTACTGTAATGGTAAGTGAATGAATTTTTAACTATTCATGCATATTTAATTATTCGTAGCTAAGTAGATGCTTGTTTAAGGAAAATTTTGTAAATGTATGCTTGAATGCACTGTAAGAAATTCATGGCTGCAATTTTGATGTATTTAATCTTAGTTGGGTGTATGAAAGATCATATTAATACTTGTCTACTTGTTTTAATTTATGTATTTTGAATAGCTTTACCCTACTAGGACTTAATTGTCTGATTCTTTTAAAATTAAATATTTTCAGATAGCGAATGCGGGATCAATCGATGGTGGGAGGTTGCAACAGGAAGCGAGCCAAGCCTTTCCCACTTTTGGATTGCGAGCATTTACAAATGCTAAAGACTCTGATTTTAATTTAATTTGAAATGAACTATTATTATTTAAATTTGATATGCAATAAACATTTGATTAATATGGATGTTTAAATTTTAAATTTAATGTATATTTGAAAAAAGATGTGATTGTGAAGTAATACGCCAAAGTTTTATCTCTTTAGAATTTTTGTTGTAATTTTATAAAATTATTTAAAAAAAATTACATGATTTTCGAGATAGAAAATTTTGGGTGTTACACTATCAGGTTTAGTTTGGTTCAAACTCAACCTATTGACACACTTATACTGCCAAAACTTTGAAAATCTCAGGACATGATTTGCATTTCCAAATCTTTTCGAATTTGCTTTGATATTTGTGAGTATGGTAAAATCATGGCCCTGTTGAGACATTGTAAGTTCGAATCTCAATGGTATGTGATATGTTCCTAGTGGGCTCACCGTGAGTGTGGTTTTGAACCTTGGTATGGGTCAAGTCGCGTAGGTCTAAAACATGGACAAGTTCAAAACATATTATCTTCTTTGATTCTGAAAGACTTTAGAAAAATGATGATTTCTCTTACATAGCTGAATAAAAAAAGTTGATTTTTGAGGTGAAGCTTTTAGGCATGTTGAAGAAGATTTTTTAAAAATTACAAAGTCAAACTCATTTAGAATGGAGAAAAATCACCTTACTAACAGATAGAGGAGCCTTAAGACAGAATGAACGAATAAGAGGGTAGGGATTCAAGGGGTAGAGAGAAGAAGGAAAAAAGGCCTAAGAGCCAAAGAGTAGGTGAGAGAGATAAACACGTCCACTAAAAAGTGGCAATTTCTTGAAATAGAGAGTAAGACAAACTTTATTTTAGTTTTTTTTTATATCCTCGATACAATGAGTTCCTCTTTTATAGGCAAAGGAAACTTCATCAAAGAGATTACAAAATCCTAAGCAACTGCACTACTAACAAAAAAAAAATTAAAGCCGTAAGCTTATTTTGTAAAAACCTTCACCCAAGGCCTTTAAGGAGACCCAATGCACTAGGACCTACTTAGGGTTCTACAAAATCTTTTAATTATGGACTCCAAGAGCTTTGAAATCTTCATGGATGGGTCCCACTCACCTTCTCTTCATTTTATAGGGAGACTCCCCATTGACATGAGTCCCACTTTGGTTGAGGTGCCTTGTATGAAATGAAGCTTGGATAACTGATTTGGATTGACTTTCAGGTTTTTTCTCCTCATGATCCGTATCAATGACTTGAAAAAATGGATCCGAATCAAGGTTTCTTAAAAATTTTGGGTATCACTATGAGTGTATAACTACTGTAGGATCTGCTTTCTCTATTGAAAAAAAAAAAAAATCGTGGCCGCTCCACAAGATACGTGGCTCAAATTGCATCACAGGATTACCATGATCAACCATATTCGTAAAGAGGATGCTCACGCAAACAACCATCATCCATAGAACCAGGTTTACCGAGAGGACATTTTCGTCCATAAAAAAATCTCAGATAAGCTATCTAAGCGCTAGGGCTTCAAATTTCTGTATTGTCCATTCTTTTTTTTTTAACTAAAAAAAGAAAGATAAAAAAAAAACTGTGGATGCTCGCGCTATCGGTACGAGTGGATCCAGACCGTCACCCGTGGTCACAACGGACGGCCAGATCTGCCCGAAATTCCCGACCACACCGATCGAAAACGTATGAATACAGTTGAGACCAGGTCGATCCAGACCGTCATTCGTGGTCACGATCGGACGGCTAGATTTACCCCAAATCCCAGAGACATACCGAAGAAATGCTTAAATATACAGTTCGAAAAGCGTACTCTTATACATGTAATCGCGCCTTTATGAAACTCGCATCTCGTTCGTCGTTAATCTCGATTATCGGACGGCTAGAGCTTGTCCTTCCCAAATGAAAGGCATACGCTGTATGTACGGTTTTGTATACGTATGGGAGACCTCATTATGGCCAATTTAATCGCGTCTCTCTGCAGAAGCTGCATGAAGCAAAACGAAACCCTCGCTGTGTCGTCGTCACCGTTATCCTCTCCCTCGCTCGAATTCTTCGGCGTTCATCCGGCCGATTACGGTCTCGGCGAGCGGCAATCGAGGTCTCGGGAGGGGGCGATCGGCGGGCGCTCTGGTTCGGTGGCTCTCTAGGGCTATCGGTTCGATTTTCTGAGGTTTTCTCGCTGATCGGTAGCGGATTCTTCGGCGAGGGGCGGGAACCCGGCGGAGGATCGGTTTCCCGGCGCGGTATTTTTGTTTCCCGTTTTTTCTACCGCGCGGCGTTGGAGGAGAGTGCCAGCGATCGAGAGTGAGGGTTGAGGTTTCGAGAAGGATGAGATTGGATGGGTGAACGATGCCGGTTCTGCGCAGTGGAGTGCGCAAGGGCCGTGCACAGCCACGCGCGGACTTGAACGGGAAGGCAGCCGGCGGAGCGGCCGGAGGAGGAGGAAGGAAGAAAAACAATGGAGCGGGTGCAAGGCTGAGATCAGGAGCGGCGAGGGGTGGAGTCGCAGCGGCAGGCGGCAGTGGGGAAAGTGAGGCGGCCAGGGTTCTGGAGAACAGCGACCGAGGGGAGAACGCCGTTGTGGAGAACGAAGGGAAGGATTTGGTGGAGGTAGCGAAAATGGAGGACTACGACAGCGGCGGGAGGAGCGCGGATAAGGTCCCTGCGGCTGAAGACGAGGGAAGCACTGCTCCCCTTCCTGAAAAGGTTAACCTTGGTGTTTCTTCCCTTTCTTTTCCGATTCTCTCTTTATTTCGCAGAGAAAAATGTAGATAATCCTCGTTTGCTGGTTATTTGGAGATATTTAGCTTTTGTATCCTTTTTCTCTTTGATACATTTGTTTTATTTGTTGGTCTGTTCGTTTCATTATTTTTCGATTGTTGATCGAATGAAATGGCTTTTAGCTAGTCATTTGGAGATTATGATTATTTGGATGTTCCCCCATTTGCATTGGATGTGTGAAGAAGGAGATGAGGTTTGGTTTGTATTAGAGTTTTTTTTTTTTTGAAATACTCTGCACTAGACTAGTTTGTGTCGAGGGATGCATTTATTCTTTTCTGTTACTTGTGTAGTCTTGTTATTTTTTCCATCTTTATTTGTCCGTGTTATGCTCTGTTTATTTTCATAGTTTCTACTTATCAACTTATCCCTTGATTTGTGGTTTTTTCACTGTGTACGTTTCTTTCTTATATTGAAGTGCAGTCTGTTCATTGTCTTTGTGTAAGACATGACCATATGGGACTGAGGGTAGTTTCGGATTCTTTGTTTACTATTTTTTGGACCTGGAAATATTTATTTTTCAGATTTCTCTGATTGGAATTTGGGGATTTTGTGAGGACCGTTAGACTTTTCTTTCTTTTTTGGTCAGTGGGAAGGTTGAAAGTTATCTGCATTCATGATGGAATCGTAAAACCTGTGCATTACTGTATCCAGGAAGTTCAAAGCTGTGTAGGATTCCAATTCTATGCCTCTTACGCATCCCCAAACTTTTTCATTTGTCTAACTTTCTCAGTTTTGTGCTTGTGCTATAATTGGGTAAAGAAAGATTCTCATGGAGGTTTGTTCTTCTTTTGTTAGTTATCTCTTTGTGAGCTGTTGGGAGCAGGTTTCTATGGCTTCATGCCAGAAATTCTTATTAGCTAGGATAGTTCATACTCTTCTTCATGTGCAAGTGGTTTTTTCATTTGTTTGGGAAAGATGATTGATGATTAAAGTGTCCTATTGCCTTTTCTGCCCCAGGTCCAGGTTGGCGGTTCACCACTCTATAGAATTGAACGGAAGTTGGGAAAAGGAGGTTTTGGACAAGTATATGTTGGTCACCGTGTATCTGCTCCCAATTCAACTGAAAGGACAACTGGTCCTGGTGCCATAGAGGTAGTGAATTTCTATGACGTTTGGCCAATCTCATACACTAGACTATGAATGTTTAGGTTTTTCTGCCCTTTGATTTTTGATTTTCTGGTTGCCGGGGGGAGGGGTAACAAAGACATGTATATTTTACTTGTTCACCTTTCCTTGTCTCTTGCACTACAGGTTGCTCTGAAATTCGAACACAGAAGTAGTAAAGGTTGTAACTATGGTCCTCCTTATGAGTGGCAAGTCTACAAGTAAGTCACTTTTATCTTTGCTAGTCTTGTATTTGTCCAGCTTAGTGACTTTTTTAAGCTGTGCACATATGTCATTCCTCTTCTGTTTATGCAGTGCACTTGGTGGCAGTCATGGTGTTCCTCGAGTTCACTATAAGGGCCGTCAGGGTGATTATTATGTCATGGTATCTACACACTGCCCTCCGTGTGTTGATGATGTGCACATTTATGGGCTAATCGTCCTTGAATGTTTACCGTATTTGCTGATCTTACGAAAACCTTGACAGGTAATGGATATGTTGGGACCAAGCCTGTGGGATGTTTGGAACAATAATGCTCACGTGTGAGTTTCTAGCCAGATTGCTCCTTTTTTCATTATGTATTTACCTATGCTTCTTAGTTTTCTTTCTTATCCTTCTTTTTTAATTCCGTGCAGAATGTCCACTGAAATGGTTGCTTGTATTGCTATAGAAGCGATCTCTATATTGGAAAAGATGCACTCTAGAGGGTCTGATCATTTATTCTGTGACTTTTCAGCAAAAGTTTATTTTTAATCAAAACTGTGAAGTACTTTTCGTCATGCATAATCATACCATTTTTTTTTCTTCTCTTTAGTTGTCTATGGATTCTTATAGATTTTAATTTGCAAAATCTTGTTTACTTTGGATTTAGCTGCGTTTATTGTTAAGTAACTGTCATGTGTTGCTATATTTTGTATAGGTGGTATAATTTGTTGTTCCTTCTGTTGTGGAGATGTAGATTTGAGAATCAAAATTGGACTGATAATGAAAATTATATTTGCTTTTGCAGATATGTTCATGGAGATGTAAAGCCTGAAAATTTCCTTCTTGGCCCTCCTGGGACTCCTGAAGAGAAAAAGCTATTTCTCGTCGATCTTGGGTTGGGTAAGTTTTCTCTCTGGTGCTTATATTTGAACATTGTATCTGCTGCTGTGAAATGAATTGGCTTTAATCTTCTTATTTTCATGATAATTTTCCAGCCACTAGATGGCGTGACAGTTCAACTGGTCAGCATGTTGATTATGACCAGAGGCCAGATGTTTTCAGGTAAAGTTCATTCCTAGTTGGATAAAAACATGTTGGTATGGTGTGCCTCACATTTTAGGATTTGACTAAATTAGCTTTTCAGTGAACTGTTTCTATACTATGAGCCAGAGTGTACTGTACTCTTTTGGAACATGATCCTTTGCTTTGTGTGTTTGCAGGGGAACAGTTCGTTATGCGAGTGTACATGCCCACCTAGGAAGAACTGGTAGTAGGAGAGATGATCTGGAATCACTTGCGTACACACTTGTGTTTCTTTTGCGTGGTCGTCTGCCTTGGCAAGGTTATCAGGTTGGCTGTTTGTTTCTATTCTCTTCCCCATTCTGATGTGTATGGGCTTTTCTTTAAATTGCATTATGAATTTATGATGCTTTGCGGGTTGTGGTCTCTTCCATATGTTTGTTTGATTCGGAGTGTCTCAAGTCCTCAGATGGCTGCATAAAAAGAGATTATCCAAAGAGAATATATGTTACCATATGCAGTGATGATAATTCGCTTTCATGCATTTTTTTCTACATAGAAAAGTGGTGTCATGTGCCATTTAGTTCTCATGACTGTCCGATCCTTTCATGGTTGTGCATGTTATCGAGTCATAGCAGCTGCTTTTGAAATATGCGGTTTTCTTTTTCCCGTTTTTTCTAACATGTTTTAATTTTTCTGTCTGTAGGGTGAAAATAAAAGTTTCTTGGTTTGTAAGAAGAAGATGGCCACATCCCCAGAGGCTCTGTGTTGCTTTTGCCCACAGCCATTCAGGCAATTTATTGAATATGTGGTAAACTTGAAGTTTGATGAGGAACCCAACTATGCCAAGTATGTCTCTCTCTTCGATGGGATAATTGGTCCAAATCCAGCTGTAAGGCCAATAAATACAGATGGGGCTCAGAAGGTACCTATGTGTCTGTGTTTGATTTCATGGTCTTTAACTTATTCTAATATTCTCCATTTGGAAGTCATCTAATGCCTAATCATGTATTCTAAAGCTTGTCTATCAGGTTGGGCAAAAGAGAGGACGGCTGATGATTGAAGATGAAGATGATGAGCAGCCAAAGAAGAAGGTCCGCATGGGGATGCCTGCTACACAATGGATTAGTGTTTACAATGCCCGTCGACCAATGAAGCAGCGGTATGCCTAGATTCTTCAATTCAGCATTTGTTTTTATCCAAGTTTTATGGAATCTTATTGTTCTTAACCTTACAGATGATTGCATTATTTGTACTTGTGCCCCTTTAGGTACCACTACAACGTTGCAGATGGAAGGCTTGCACAGCACATTGAGAAAGGGAATGAAGATGGGTTATTTATCAGCAGTGTGGCATCTTGTACAAATCTGTGGGCCCTTATTATGGATGCTGGAACTGGTTTTTCTTCTCAAGTTTATGAATTGTCTAACTGTTTTCTTCACAAGGTGAGTATCTATATCTTCTATCTTCCTTTTTTAATGTTTTACTTTTCATTGGCGGTTGTGTACAAATTCTATGTTGGTACTTTTGAAGGAATGGATCATGGAGCAGTGGGAGAAAAATTATTATATTAGTGCAATAGCAGGCGCAAACAGTGGAAGCTCTTTGGTGGTAATGTCAAAAGGTAATATAAGCTTATCTAAAGACAACTTCTATTTTGCCAGTCATTTTATGCTTATTTGCTTATTTATTTTTGGATGCTTCAATGCAGGTACTCAATATGCGCAGCAATCTTATAAGGTTAGTGATTCATTTCCTTTCAAATGGATAAACAAGAAATGGAGGGAAGGTTTCTCTGTTACCTCCATGGCCACTGCTGGAAGTAGATGGGCAGTTGTCATGTCTCGAAATGCTGGCTTCTCAGATCAAGTATGTGCATTTTATAAAGGGTCACTCATTTGTTTTTCATCATTTGGAATTATGGCCTAGTATGGCTATAGAATGATCTGATGTGTTGCTTCGAATCTTCAGGTTGTTGAACTTGATTTTCTGTATCCTAGTGAAGGCATACATCGGAGGTGGGATAGCGGTTATCGCATAACTGCAACTGCAGCAACATGGGATCAAGCTGCTTTTGTTTTAAGTGTACCAAGAAGAAAGCCTAATGATGAAACACAGGAGACACTTCGCACATCTGCATTTCCTAGTACACATGTTAAGGTGATTTTTTTAATTTTTATAACACTTATGTTGTGTTCTAGTTGTGGTGATCTTTATTTGCTATAATTTTTTTGCTTTTCATTTTTTGCAGGAGAAATGGGCCAAAAATCTCTACATAGCATCTATTTGTTATGGAAGAACTGTTTCTTGAGCTCGGAATTCTGTTGGGAAGTTCGGATTCACCATAATGTAAGTGGTGGTATTACTTCCTCGTGCATCAAGCCACTTCCCGATCTTTCTGCTTTAGCTGCAGGCCATGCAAACCTCTCATTTTTGTGGAGTTGAAAGAATTTTTGATGTGCAAGTTTGCATGTTAATCTGGTTGCATCTTGCTACCTCCTTGTGCAGTGACAAGCATTTTGATGCTTATGCACTAGTAACTGCTATCTATCAATATAAAACAATGTTGGATCTTGTCATTGTTAAGTATGTATAGCATTTGATAAAATTTTCATTTTAATGAGAACTATATTATGTTCCATTATCATGTGTTATAGGATTCTGTTATCAGTGAGCATAGGGTGTGTACTACACAGTAGTTGCACTAAATTTGAAGGACAAATGTATGCCATTTTTTGCTTAAAAGTCCTCCCTGTAACCCGTTTGGATGCTCTTTCTTGTTGTTATTGGATCATGTGGTAGAGAAAGCTTTTGCACAATTGTTCCCTTGCTGGAATACATTTTCTTTTCTTATGCTAAAGGTACAAACTATCTGTCTGTCTCCCTGCTGGAATGCCATTTTCTTTGTTGGGCATGTGCATTTTTTTGAGTTGCACACAACCAAGTGGTTTACATACTATCTCAGAATGGGTTTATGGGTTCATGTTTTTTGTTACAAGTATATGATTTCCCTTATCTCCTTTAGTTTCTAAGCTTGCATGTAAGTGCCAATTCGCCTGGCATGTCAAAGGACAGGATGCCTCATAAAATCATGATGCTGCAATTCAGCAAAAACCTGCTTATGGGTGCACTGGGGGGCCTCTAGACAAACGATAGCATTAGGTTAAAAGCTTAAGGCATTTCTCTGCAGGCATTATTCTTGTTTTTTTTTTATCAGAGGTAGATCACTGTTGTTGGTTCTTATTCCTAGAAAGCATACTGCAGAGGACATTGGGCAGTTTACTCCGATTACCTTGCTTAGCATGGTCTATATGATAGTTTCCATGGTTCTCACTGATAAACTCAAGTTGGTAATGCCAGGGATTATATCTAATTCCCAATATGGTTCCATTTTGGGAAGACAATTGATGAGTTTGACTCATTCCCCATGAAGCCATCCACACACCATAACAAATTCCAAAATCTCGGCCTTTGGAAGATTGACGTGGAGAAAGATTTCAATTTGGTGAGATGGTGCTTTTTGCTTTTTTGCTTAAATAAAAGGTACTCAATATGCTGCTTAATTAAAGAACTTGATCTTCATGATTTGAGCGGGCTGACTTAGTATTTGCAGTCACCTCGCTTTTGATGCTAGAGTGGAATTCTTAGAATTTTAAAGGGTTTGACTGAGTAAGATATGTATAGATGTCAGGCCAAAAAATTAACAAGACCAAGAGTAAGGTTATTATTCTTAATGCAAATGAGAGCACAATAAGGATCCACTCACTATTTTCCAGTGTGGATTTGGAGAACTCTCATTGAAATAACTAGGGTTTTCTCTCCTGAAAGGGTATCTCTAGGGAATCTCAGTGGATGGTGGTGGAAGGCAAGATTGCCATGAAGCCCTAGACATGGAAGTCAAACCACTTGTCGCTGGTGGGTCCACTCGTCCTAGTCTGACACATTTTTGTGATAGTGCCATCCTTTTTAATGTCAACACTCTATATGCCCAATAAAAATGGAAAGAAGATTGAGCCAAATGATTAGATCCTATGTCACAGGGATTCGGCTAGCAGGGTGCCGCACCCGCGTCGACGCGATTCAACGCGGGTGCGGTCAACCCGACCCTGGGTGCGTTGACCTTCCGGCAAGGAGCAAAGGAGGAGGGAAGATCGCGATAGGGGGCCATCGGCTCCTTGCCGGCCTTCCGACGCACCATGGGAGAGAGGGAGGGAATGATAGGGGACTGCCGACCCTTCGGGGACAGAGAGAGAGGGCCAGGGGCGGCATGAGCCACCGACCTCCTGCCGACACCCTGATCGGAAACAGAGGAGAGAGGGAGGGCACGACAGAGGTTGTCGACCCTCTACCGGTTCTCCGACGACCCAACCGAAAAGGAAAATCGCAAGGAGAGGCTTTTTACCTGCGAGGTCGCAGCGACGACGACGACAACAACGATCTTGAGGAAGGAGAGGGGATGGCGCTGAGCTCGCAGATGCATGCAGGGGCTGGTGGTGTTCGGGAGTATACCGGCGAGTCGAGGGAGACGAGGCAGAGGGAGAGCGATTGAGAGAGAGAGATGAGGCGGGCGATCAGGAGGGGAGATGAGGCGGAGGAGGGAGGCGCAGGCGGTGAGGGTCCCCCCCCTCTGCGATTATTTGAAGGCTCGGGGGACGCCTGATTCAGGAAACCCCAAAGGGGTTTCCTTTCTCAGAAGAAGGGGAGGCTGCGGGGGTTTGAAATATGCGAGGGGTTTAACCCTCGCATTCAGATGCTAATAACTTCCAAAAGACATGTAGATTGCTAGTTGGTAGAAGCTAAAAAACGAGCATCTGCCATCTGGTTAGAAGGTAAAAGTTCATTCCAACTTCATAGTTTGTAGTTCACGTCACGTCAATATTAATGAGCAAATAATCCGAATCACACATTCTGTTTAAAGTTGATATCTCTAGTTACTTTTTCTGCATGAAACTATAAATAATGCATTTAATGCGCCCTTTCAAGACCCTCCTATTCTTCATTTTCGCCATTTAACCATTAATTGGGGTCTGGCGCACGTCAATTTCCCAGGCTAAAACTCATTGAATATGATTCAATCAAAAATATTCCCCACCGAAAGAGAATCATTCCCTTCTAACGGAGGGTGATATCGCATATCTATACAAAGGGAGAGGGGAGGAATGATGTGGAGCCCACTGTAATGATTCATCTTTCCTCGTTGGTCCAAATCTACAACAAAGCTCCTTGACGTCCACGTCAGATGACCACGTCGAGGGACGGCTGCGGAGTAGGGAGTAGGGTGGTGTGGGAGTGGGACTGGGCCGTCAATGGGGCCCACGGATGGACCTCGGCATTTACTGGGCGTGGGAGTGTAAGGCGTGGCAGAGACTACCACGTTCCCAGCAGTACGCGTTCTCGCGGGTTCTTGCTGATGAGGGGGCCACGGGACAGAAGCTGCCAGAAGGACCCTTGGCCGACCGGGTCCGTGGGGCTCACAGTGTGTCATGTCCTCATCTGTCTCATCTGCTTCCAAAAGATTCTTGCTGAATAAATTTCTCTAACTCTCCAACTGTTGATGCTCGAGTTTATATATATATATATATATATATATATATAAAATTTGTTTTTGCCGCACCCCCGCACCCAAGGTTTTTGAAAGTGCCGCACCCCCATCCCCGCACCCGCACCCGCACCCATGTGACTTAGATTAGATCTTATTTTTGGAAGGGGTATAATGATATTGGTGGTACTTCACTGCTCCCAAGGTGTGGGAGGGATATATGGATGGAGTATCTCAAGAGAATTAAAATGATGTATGGTTAAGAAGTGGTGGCAGCATTGTCACAATATGAGTGGTCATCAGGGCTTCTTATTCTTTAATACGGCTCGGAGTGGACTTGATCCAAGACGGCTCTGGTTTGGGCTTCCTTGTGCGGCTTGAAGCTCAATAACTGTTAGGGCTGATCGACCTGTGGGGTCTAGGTAGGGATAAAATTGCATCATAATGGACCTCGACCTGATTACTAATTGGGTTTGTAAGGGCCACCCCAATTTTATAAGACCTTGTTTTAAGCTTGATAATATTGGGTTGGGCTTTTGGTGAGCCAGGGTTTGGGTCGGGCCCTAACAAGCCCCAGGTTGGGCCGTGTTCAGTTGACCCAATGTCCACAACTAAATATGGCTTGAATAGATGGTTGTGGAGCTGAAAAGAGATGACCAACCACAAGAATGGATCTAGGATTTGCAAAAATGATGGCTCAAGTATTTTGGTACTTTTTTAGGTATGATTGTCATGAGAGTGGGAAATGGATATTCTGTTTTCTTTTGGCAAGACACATGGTTGTTGGAGGTTCCTTGTCCAAGCATTTTTAGAAGGTTTATGCAATGACCAGAGTTAAGGAGGCTAAGGTGATTCTTTGTTGGTATCCTTGTATCTGCAATTGTATCCATGTGACAACTGGAGAGGGCGACTTTCTAGGGGGATGCAATTGATAGCTACTATCTATTTTGTGGCAGTGCCATTTGATGACATCACTTGATAGATAGCTTTGGAAGCATTCCAACAAAAGTTTTCTCTGTTCTTGTTACTTGGCTCCTTCATTGAAAGGTAATGCTCCTTTTAAAGGGAGTGCTTTGGATGCAAGGCATGTGGCCTAGAGCTAGTGGCTTTGTGTGGATACACGACAAAGTTTTAACCTTGTCTAATCTCTGATCTTGGGGTATTCAAATGGCAAGTAGGTGTTCTTGTGTTAACAAGTAGGAGAGGATGGTTAGAGTGGTCGATTTTTCCAGCAGTTTTATCTTTTTGCTTGGCTTAATTCTGTTATTGATCTTGAGGCCATCACTTCTATGATTGACTTGACCTTGGCAAGTGTAGACACCCCATTTTTGATGAATTGAAAGTTTATTTTGACCAATTAAAAGTTTTGCGTATTGGCTCTTGGTTTATATTTCAAATGCATGAAAGGTAATGCTCCTTTTGAAGGGAGTGCTTTGGATGCAAAGCATGTGGCCTAGAGCTAGTGGCTTTGCATGGATACACAACAAAGTTTTAATCCTGGCTAATCTCTGATCTTGGGGTAGCCAAATGGCAAGTAGGTGTTCTTTGTGTTAACAAGTAGGAGAGGATGGTTGTAGTCATCGATTTTTCCAGCAGTTGTATCTTTTTGCTTGACTTAATTCAGTTATTGATCTTGGGACCATCACTTCTATCATTGACTTGACCTTGGCAAGTGTAGACAACGAGGTGAGCCAACACAGGCAACTGTGGGATACCCTCATACATCACCCTACAAAGATTCCTTGGCTAATGGTTGGTGATTGAAACACTATGATCCCTCATCGAGCACAGATGATCGAGCTTGAGTCACCCGGATAGTGTGGAATTTAACATGATAGATAAGTGCAGTATGTTGGAGCTAGACCAAAGATGGAACCTGCTTACATGGAACAACAACCAACTGGGAAGTAATTTTCACAGAGGAAAGCTCAATTGAGGCCTAATTAACAATCTTTGAGACTCACCTTCCATAACACTACAGCAGCTCATGCCCCAGTTGATATTAGATCATAATGGACTTTTAGTTAACAGCAATTCGGGTAAATCCCGTGTCTTCCTTTACATTCTTTAAGTTTTGGTCAGAAAAAGAGGAGTGCGAGAAAGTTGTTAGAGACTACTGGAATATAAAGGTGAAAGGGTGTATAGCATGTTTAAGCTTACCACAAAGTTGGATGAGGTGAAGCAGAGGCTGAATTAGTGGGCTAGAAGGAACATAGGGCATATTCCTACCAGAATCAAAGTTCTCCTGAAGGAACTAGAGGAATGCCAGTTGCAAGCTAGTGATGATCGAGAAGAAGACATAGTTAAAGAGCTCCGACTTAGAGACAACTCCAGTTGTTGCAAGGCATGTGGCCTAGAGCTAGTGGCTTTGCATGGATACATGGCAAAGTTTTAACCCTGGCTAATCTCTGATCTTGTGGTAGCCAAATGGCAAGTAGGTGTTCTTTGTGTTAACAGGTAGGAGAGGATGGTTGGAGTTGTCGATTTTCCCAGCAGTTGTATCTTTTTTCTTGGCTTAATTCTGTTATTGATCTTGGGGCCATCACTTCTATCATTGACTTGACCTTGGCAAGTGTAGACACCCCAGTTTTGTTCAATTGAAAGTTTATTTTGACCAATTAAAACTTTTGCGTATGGGCTCTTGGATTATATTTCAAATGCATGATGCTGGGGTCCAAAATAAGGTTGATCTCACTTTTGGTGCTCCCCCCATCAAAAAGATCTTTTTAAGGTTTTCACCTAAAGGACAAAGTAAAATAGAGGATGTTAGCTTTTCAATTCAATAAAAATCATCCACTCGATTGTCAAGATCAATACTTATGGCCAAAATGGGTTAAACTGTCTATAAAATAGCATAGGGCTCATCGACAACAGTTTTGACTATTGCCTATTAGTGTCTTAAAATCATTGACGATAGTTGAATCATCAATGATGATCGAGAAGAAGACATAGTTAAAGAGCTCTGACTTAGAGACAACTCCAGTTGTTGCAATGCATGTGGCCTAGAGCTATTGGCTTTGCGTGGATACACGACAAAGTTTTAACCCTGGCTAATCTCTGATCTTGTTGTAGCCAAATGGCAAGTAGGTGTTCTTTGTGTTAACAGGTAGGAGAGGATGGTTGGAGTTGTCGATTTTCCCAGCAGTTGTATCTTTTTTCTTGGCTTAATTCTGTTATTGGTCTTGGGGCCATCACTTCTATCATTGACTTGATCTTGGCAAGTGTAGACACCCCATTCTTGATCAATTGAAAGTTTATTTTGACCAATTAAAAGTTTTGCGTATTGGTTCTTGGATTATATTTCAAATGCATGATGCCGGGGGTCCAAAATAAGGTTAATCTCACTTTTGGTGCTCCCCCCCATCAAAAAGATCTTTTTAAGGTTTTCACCTAAAGGATGAAGTAAAATAGAGGATGTTAGCTTTTCAATGCAATAAAAATCATCCACTCCATTGTCCGGATCATTACTTATGGCCAAAATGGGTTAAACTGTCTATAATATAGCACAGGGCTCATTGACAACAGTTTTGACTATTGCGTATTAGTGTCTTAAAATCATTGACAATAGTGGAATCATCAATGCGATTTTTGCCTTATTTTGGTTACAATTTCTTTTTTGCTTACAATTACACTAGCAAGGATGTTATCTTCAAAACCACTTTCTAAATCCTTTAAATTGCATAGGTATAGCCTTTCAAAGTCTTAAAACCATCTCAAAATTCATTTCAAAATTGCCCCTAAGCACTAGATCAACCAATAAAATGCATTTCTCCAGAAATTCAGCAAATTAGAACCTCAAAATTAAGAGGAACTAAAAAAAAGCAATTGGAATATGCAAGGACTCCTTATAAAATATGCTAAAATTCTAGGATCTTCAAAAGCCTTGGTTTATAGCATCAGGTCCTATCATGGTCACCAAAAACTGTTTCAAGGATAAACCTTTTGCCCTTTTTCTTAAAAAACAAGGTTGAAATCATCTTTTCTGAAAAATGGGGGTACAAGTGATTTTATGAATTGGAAGTCATTCACCCTCCAATTACAGCGGATAACTCTAACAAGACCTTGGCTTCCTTTGATTGGATTCTTAGTGTATTCTTTTTTGAACCTCTTATGAACTAAAAAAATATGAAAGGTTGAGTCCCAATGATGTTATGCACCATTGAGCTTAGAAAAATAAAGAATAGAGTTGGATATCTAAGATGTTAGAGAACACTAAATTAAAATCAAAATAAAAAAATGAAATAGAGGCAAGGAGATGGGAAATGCTCACTTGGGGCCTAGGTAGCCCTTTTTAGGGATTCACAAGCTTGTCATCCATTTAGCGTAGTTCTAAGAGGTGTGCCCTTAGAATTGTTTAGGTCATGGGTTTAAATCCAAGGATGGGATTTAGATGATGTTTTAGGTTACTCAGAGTTGCATGGTAGATTCGAGTCCAAACATATAGACCAACATAAAACACTGATCCAGATCCAATCTAAATCAGATTAGAATGCCCTTCTAGATCCTATATAACATAGACACGACAATATGGGTGTCGTACTTGTGTCGATATGTCATGACATGGGTGTGGGTATGCTCTAGGTCGGGTCCCGCACTGCTCCGAGTCGGGTCCAACCCAGACCTAACCCACATTAAGTTTTTTTAGGGTTTTACTTTGGTCAAACAAAGTTTTTTTTTGTCCCGCCCCCACACGATACCCACCTCTCTCTGGTCTCGTTTCCCCTTTCCCTTTCGGCTCTTTCGTCTCGACTTCGCTTTTTTTTTTCTCTCTCTCTCTCTCTGTGGTCTCGCTCTCGTCTTCCCCCCTCTCTCTGTGGTCTTGCTCTCGTCTTCCCTCCCCTCTCTCTTGTCTCATCTTGCCTTCCCCCTCTCTCTCTCTTGCTCTTGTTTCCCTATCTCTAGTTTAAGGAGAGAGAGAGAGAGAGAGAGAGAGAGAGAGAGAGAGAGAGAGAGAGAGAGAGAGAGGAGGGTGGGGCGTATCTGGTTTCTCCTTCCTCTTCTTCTGTCAATGCTGGAGAGAGAGAACTCGTAAGAGTGGGCAACTCTCTCTCTCTCTCTCTCTCTCTCTCTCTCTCTATATATATATATATATATATATATATATATATATATATATACAGCTAGCTGTGTCCCCATACCTGCATTTTTTGAAATCGCCATACCTGCACCCATACCCATGTGACATAGTGTAGATCTTACTGTAATTATTCATATCTGAAAATAAAGTGTCCGATTGGGATTGGAGGTCAGAGTAGGTTGCACTAAAACTTAGGCTCACTCTCAAAGACTGAATACTCACATCACTAATCCAAATGCATTGGCCACTAATCTAGATGCATTGGACGAGGGAAGTTGATTCCCATTTATAGATATTGTTGATAAGTCTTTGAATCTGAGGATCCAGAACTAGGTATCATGCAGGAAGCTTCTCTTGATTGCTTGGATTTTTGAGAATGCATTATATTGGTTGATCTAATGTCTAGGGGCTGGTTTAAAGTAGAATTTTATGTATTTTTAGGGTTTTTATTTGGAAGGGTCATTTGCATAATCTAAAGGATTTAACAAGTGGTGGTCCGAGGATAACCTCTTTCCTCCTTCACTTCTAATTCTAATACAAAAATGCCCTTGGTGATAGTCTAGACCAATGTTGTCTGTATCGTCGCATATCGTACGATATGCTACGATGCATATCGTTACTTTTTAGAAAAACAATACGATACACACTCGTATTGCGATATGAGGTGTATCCGTATTCGTATCGTACAGTATGAGCTTGCATCATACCTGTCGTAGGATACTCTGTCAACATACTTTAAAAAGGGTTGAATCATAAACTTTTTTTTTGGGTTTTAAATACCTCTTGAGGACTGACTCCCTCAGTTGTGTAGAGGCCATAAGAGGAGTATTCACGCACCCTAGGAGTCGTGAGTGTGATTTAGGGGCCGATTCGTGCTCAAGGGATAAGACTTTTTGCGGTTTGCTCAAGAGTGCATTTTCACTCAATTTTCACTCAAGTGAGATAAGGTAAAAAATCATCGATCTTTGTTTCATCTGTGTATGATTGAAGTTGAAGGAGGGTAAGTTCCTTTTTTTAATGTTTTTATAAGATATTACTTTTAGTTTTTTGCACTTAATCTCATTTTTTTGTGCCCTTAGAACTCAAAATTTGTCCCTAAGTGTACTATTGAGCATTGTTTTACATTTTTGTAGTGATTACAACAACAACAACAACAACTACGCCTTCATCCCAAAACAATTGGGGTTGGCGATATGAACCAAAAAAGAAAATCATTTTGGGTCTTCCACATGAATCCTTCTCCTCCAATCATTTCTATCCAATGCCATGTCCTCGGTGAGGTTCAAAGCATTCATATCCTTTCCTATCACCTCCATCCGTGTCTTCCTAGGCCTACCCCGACCTCTTTTAACTAATATATTTTCCCATTTCTCCATCCTTCTAACTGGAGCATCATTAGGCCTTCGCCGAATATGTCCAAACCACCGTAAACGATTCTCTCTCATCTTATTTTCAATGGGTGCAACGCCTACCTTCTTACGTATCTCCTCGTTCCAAATCTTATCTTTTATTGTATTCCCACACATCCATCTCAGCATACGCATCTCAGCTACACTCATTTTTTGAATATGATGTCTCTTGGCAGCCCAACATTTTTGTAGTGATTAAATTTAGTAATCCGTGCTTTAGGAGGTCAATGAATGGTGTCTTGGAGGATGCCTATCAAAGGTTCTTGCATTGAAATATTATACACTGGTTGACTTGGAGATGTGTTTGAAAGGAGTGAAGTGTTACTTTTGTGGTTTTGTAATGCATGAAGGAATATATAGATTTAAATGTTATGTGTTGGAGTATAAAAACTCTACTATGAAATTGTGTACACATCGCATTCCTATTGATTTTTGTGTTGAGCTTCTTACTATTCTTATAGAAGATGATAAAAGAAAGACACGAGAACGTGCAACATTTGCGGGAGAGCAATTGTCAAAGGTGGTCTCTGATTCATAAGATAAAAGTGACTCATTCCCATCTCAAGCCACTGAACGATGCAATAAATGAAGAAAATTATAGAGTTGAAGTTAAACACTGAAGATGACTTTTATATGTTTATGAACTCTAGCTTTATGCCTTTTTCCTTAGCATGACATTTTGAAACAAAAAAATGTAACTTTAACTTTTGCAATGAATTATGAAATCTTTTTGGCTTTTGAATGTGTCATTATTTTGTCTTAATCGATTGTATTTGTGGTGATTAGATGCGTGACTGATGCACAACCAAATGTATGGTTGTTTAATGTTTAAGAACATATCTATGTTTAGTTAATCTTATTAAATAAAAAAATAAATAAATAATGTTTTTGTATCATATGATTTTTTTTAGTTTTTTTAGATTTTTAAAGAAAATTTTAGTAAAATTTATGATTTTTTATGATATGATACGAATCTTACAATGGGCTTGATCGATATGGGTTACGATACAATACTTACAACCACTAGACTGTTGACAATGATAATGACACGAAGTTAACTGATGACACATGACCTTTGATAACACTTTAGACTGTTGTCAATGCCTTTAAAACATTGGTTGGTGATAATCTGAACTGTCATCAGTGAGATTTGAATTGTTTTTCAAACAATTCACAACTTATTTTGGCCATAACTTTGATCCCAATATTGTATTGGGGTGATTTTTGTTGCATTCGTAAGCTTACACCTTCTACTTCGTCTTTTATCTGCATACCATTAAAACATTGTTTTGATAGTTAAAAATGTACTTAAAGTAAAATCTGACATTTGACTCGAGACATTATGCATTTGAAAATAATTCAAGACCTAGTTTGTAAAACCTTTTTTTGGTCAAAATTGGATTGTCTGCAGTGAGATGGATGATGATGAAGGTGAAAGGAGACTCATTATTTGGTGTTGATGTTGTATCTTAGTGGATAGTTCGGAAGGAGAGAATAGGTTTTCAACATTCTCACTTTTAATCCGGAATTACTGCAACAAACTGTGCAAAGTGTATTCAAGCTTTATGCTGTGAGTGTGAACAAATAGGTATATTTCATAAGAGAACTGAACTGCATTGGTCGCTAAAGATTGGGACATCTGTAAAGGTCATTAATAGAGGCTCCATTCAGGGTTTTTATTCTTCTGCAGTGTTGCTTATCTGCTGTTGTGACTTCTCGTCACCTTTTATATGATGTTTACAAATTGTCTTAATGAAACTTTTCTTCTCAAAAAAATATGGTAGGTAGTAGCTGTTAAAGGATCCGTTTGACTAACACAATGTTTCAAGTGACATGTAATATGTTATTTCTATTTTTTAAAGAAGACTATCTGCTCTCGGTCGGGGCTATCTGTTTGGGTTAAAGTCAGAATATGTTATTGATATGAGGTTGTTGATATGTTGGAATTGGGTTTCCTTTTTTTTCTGGTAATTGCAACATGTCAGGAGGTTTGGATAATATTCTCAAGGAAAGTTAGGATGATCGATGATGTTTATGCAGCAACTTGGAAGTATAAATCGCTACAAACACATGGTGAATCTATAAATTTCACATGACAAATTCGTGGTTTCTGTTATTTTTCATAATATTTTGAATGCTACTCTTTCATTGAATTGCATTTTGATTGTTTTTCAGGTTAGATTGTTTACTCGAGCTTGGTGATAGAAAGGCAAGCCCCAACAGTAACTGAACTTTAGTTATATACAAATATAAGTTTTCTGCATTGTTTAGTCAGGTTGCTTAATTTGCTCCAACATTGATGACATATAACCAATGAAATTTGATTTCCTGCTAGTTGTGAAATTTTCATTTCTTTTAACGACATATTTGTATAACTAGTTGATTATAATGCTCTCTCTATGTATATATACATATATGTATAGGGAAGGGGGACCGTCCAACCAAAGAAGGGGCTCTGCATGGTTGGTAGGAGCTGTCAGTTCACGTCTCCTTGTGGTGGGACGTTGCAGGTTCAAACCCCCGTGGTACGTTGAATAATAACTGGTGGGGGTCTGCCTAACCCCAGCTTGACTTAAAAAAAAGCCCAAAATCTACAACCAACGACGATCGGATGGCTCCCCTTCTCCAATGCTTGAGCATCTCATCGATCGGACCTCATATATTTGTTCTTTATAATTTATTTAGTAAGAAATATGCTTTACATGAAGACTTTACGGTCCCCCTTCCCTATCAATTAAACTATGATGCTTCATACCTCTGTGTTTAGCCACTTTGTGTAGATGTAGATTTTGGGTATTGATTATTATCTTATGTCTTGACTAGAGAGAAAAAAGCAGTAGACTATACTTATAACTGTTCTTAAGAGTACTGCAACAAGGTAGCATCTGACACCCAATAAAGTTGCAGAGAGAGAGAGAGAGAGAGAGAGAGAGAGAGAGAGAGAGAGAGAGAGAGAGAGAGAGAGATTCTCCTCTCTTTTAAGGAGTGATACTGCATGGTAGTTTCTTATTAGATTTTCAGATTGATGCTCAAATAATGTACTGTTTGTTATTTTTTTGCCTCTTCAAGTGCTCGAAGTATGCAAGCTGGAAAAGTTATCTGGTAGAGAAGGCTAGCATATTCAGAGTTCTTTTTTATTTTAGCTGCCTCTAATTTGGTCACTTACATCTCAGTCTGAGACAATGGCAAATAATGTTGTGAAAAAGGAATTACCTGCCTCAATAGGGCTCTGTTTGGAGCCGGAGATGAGAGGGGAGATGTGGATTCAGTAAATTCCATCTACCCCAACTACCAAAGCTGCTGTTTGGAAACTTTGTTTTGGGAAATGGAAATGGAGACAAGTTGAGATGGAGATGACCTCCCATCTCCCTGTGTCAACTACATCCTAAAAAAGACTGTAGTTGATGACTCCACTCCCATCACCCATTTGCTTCACCACTCCCATCACCCATTTGCTTCACCACTCCCATCACCCCTCTCATCTCTGGCTCCCAAACAGAGACTAGATTTATTTGTTTAGTAAATGATGGCTTGCAATAGATTTTGTGGTTATTATGTTTAGTACAATGCACAGATTATAGTGTATCATATGTTATGCTGTTGTAGCTGAGTGGTGTGAGGCATCTCATTTGTGCTTGCTTTCGTTCACCACGAGTCTAATCCTTTTCAGAGAACTGCAGTATATAGATAATTTTGTTTGTCTCTGTGTACTCATCTTAGTCAAGTTTGAATTTGATGAATTAAATGTATTTGAGATTCAAGCCATCTGTTTTGGTCTTGCTTGGCCGTATAGGTTTAACTGCTATGGTTTGGTATGAAATCTCATGATGGCCATTTTGTGATAAATATGGTTAGTGATGAGAACTTCTTTTAGATTGTTATAGGAAGCCAACCATGATGTTTTTCCATGAGGAACGGGAAACCACCCCCAGGATCAGAGACTTAGTCGTGCTGGCTATGCCTGCTGTATTTGCAATCGCTATCCTGATGGTGACCCTTTGCGATCGGCACAAACAGGAGGCATAATGCCCTTGTCCTTGTATGCAAGGAGCCATACTTGGGATCACTTTCCCGATGGTGCCCCCTTGCGATCGGCACAAACAAGGGCATAATGCCCTTGTCCTTGTATGCAAGGAGCAGACCCATGGAAATGGAACCCTGACCACCTGTCTAGTAGCCAAGGTCCCGTCCCACTACACCAAACCCCTTGGGGCTGAAGCCAACCGTGATTGCTCTTATTAAATGCACTATTTTACTCTTCTTTGGTTGTGCTTGGATCGTTTTATGCTGCCATATCCCCAAATTTTTTATGCTGCCATATCATCTAAATGAAAGATCATTTGCATTTCTTTTGGGCCTAGCATATTTGGGTACCATTTCTTCCCTTAGTTTTGATGCCTTACTGGACATGTTCATCCTTCCTGCTAAGATATTCACTGGCATAGACCACACACACACACGCACTCATGCACGCATATTTTATATCCTTGGAATAGTATAATATTGGTCTTTGTTTTTCTTTCCATTTTCACAGGGATATTCTACAGTATCAGTATTGTAAAGGAACAGTTCGAGAATAACTAAAACTCGTTTGTTTCTCTTGCAGTTATCTACCAAAGGTGAGCAAAAGCACATGGACAATATTTAGTCCAATGAGGTCCTCTGGCTGTCTGGGCATGCACGTTGTGTGCTATGACTTGACTAGAGAGAGCGAGTTGCTCGACTCGAGTTGAACAAGGAGTTCTTGAGAAAATTGAGATGATAGCTTTGGTCCGTCACTCTGGTTTGGGAACACGCAACATCTCGTGAAAATTTCAAACAAAATTCCTGCTTGGCTTTTTGAGCAAAACTCTCTCTCTCTCTCTCTCTCTATATATATATATATATATATATAGCGGCGGTCGTGACTTCTGTTAATTCCCTTAGGCAAAAATAATCGTTGTCTTTGATCCGCATGGGATAACGGTGGACGACTCGCTCATCCACTGTATGTCCCTCTTAAACTAGGGAAAACATTTCGCCCTTCACACTGGCAGCCTTAGAGCAGTTCCGTTCCTCCGTATGCAAGAAATATTGCCAAGGTTTATCGCTTATGTTCAAAATAAAATATGAAATTGTTGCAGGTAGACACCGTGATTTTGCAGATCACAGCTCTTCGTGCAGCCAGGGTGCAAACACGGCTTAATCAACTAACGCCTCTATAATACTCCCTAGTAAATATTTCAAACAATAGTAAACCAGTTCTTAATCAGAGTAGATTATGGTTTACGGTAATTACCTGATCTGGCTCACCTAATATGTGAACTCCATGCTCTGCAACCATCTCTACGGAAACTATTGCTGTTCCAAGTCTGATTATTTGGTTCTTTGGCGTCAAATGAAACACAAACTAGGCTCTGTTTGGGAGATGCGAATCTGAGGGTTATTACGGTTTACCTCCTTTCTCTCATGCTTTCTGCTGTTTGGGAACGTTAGTGTTGGCTAAGTACATTATCACATTTCAACACGGTTTATAAGATGATGTTTTTGTCCAACCCATTCTCAACACGTTTTGGCCAAGCTTTATTTTGGCAACATGTTGGAATGGTGTTTCCATCTTAACTTTCTTGATGTAATCTACTAATAGCTCTTTTATCTCACTGCTTGCTCAATCTTTTATCCATCTAACATAGCCTTAATGTCTTTTATCATAAGCATTCAAAATTATGCTTCATTTTTTTTTTACCATGTCTACCAATCATGACCTAAATTCATCATCTGGTCCATTGGTCAAGGGATATCATAATCCAAATGGGCAACAAAAAGCTTACAGCAACCGGCAAGGCCGTCATATGATAGGCTCATCGATGTAAAGCGCCAGACTTCCATAATCCAAATAAGAACGAGAACCATCCATTTGTACGTGAAATAGCTTAGTTTTTCATTTCCCAGATCTGGAATTGCTAAACTTTATTAGTGATAGCTCTATTAAAACTCAGTTTTTTCCTGATGTAGAATGTGTGATGTATACGTGTCATTGGAGGTAGTAATTTTTTCTGTATATGAATTACACTGAGGCTGTATGTAACTCTTACAATGTTCTAGGCATGGTTTTCATCTGAAATGTTATATGATAATTCATCATAGCACAACAAGAGCCCAGGTACGGAGGTGAAACGGAAAAATATAACATTGCAACATTTTGGAATTCTATACTGTAGGCTCAAGAAAACTCTCCTGTCATTGGAAAGAATTATCCACTGCAACATTGTTATCAAGATTTGAATTGTATAGCAAATTTATCTTCCATGAGGCTGCGTTTGACTCACTAGGCAAATGCCACCTGTATACACCAGGTGGTGTTTGTCCAGGACCTCTGCACAGGTTCCATCGCCCTCTGCATTATAAAGCAGCGGGAAGCAACTGAACCCCGCCGGACCAGTTGGTTCCTGCGTATCACATGCAGGACTGCACCTGGCAAGGACCGGTCTGTCCCCATTTGGGTGCGTCTTTCTATTCAAACTCGCCCTAAGTAAAAAAAAAATTGTGAAATAATAACGGCAACAGTGGTAACAAAATTAGAAAGATATCATGCGGTCATAAAAAGTAAATATGATACTTTAAGCACGTTTGGTGCTCTACAGAATCATTGTTTGGAAACTGAAGAGTGATTCTCTTCTTTGTAAGCAAATGTACCCTTAGTATTTACCAACAAAGGGATTGCAGACAATACAACAACACCAATGCCTTCATCCCAAACAATTGGGGTCGGTGATATGAACCAAAAAGAAAATCATTTTGGGTCCTCCACATGAATCCTTCTCCTCCAATCATTTCTATCCAATGTCATGTCCTCGATGAGGTTCAAAGCATTCATATCCTTTCTTATCATCTCCATCCAAGTCTTCTTAGGCCTATCCCGACTTCTTTTAGCTAATAGATTTTTCCATTTCTCCATCCTTCTAACCGGAGCATCATTAGGCTTTCGCCGAATAAGCCCAAACCATCGTAAACGATTCTCACTCATCTTATATTCAATGGATGCAACATCTACCTTCTTACATATTTTCTCGTTCCGAATCTTATCTTTTAGGGATTGCCGACATTAATGCTCTAGCAAATTCAAAGTAAAATGATAGCTTATTATCATGTGAATTGAGTCCTAGACATCATAACATATTCACAGGAGAAGGTTTTGTGGTTTACATGACAGGTAGAGCCAAGATAATTAGCAATTGAACTTCCTCAAGATTCACCTTTTGTAGCAACCTTTTAGGGTGCTTGACTGCTTGTTCAAGCATGGACAAAATACTTGTGCAGCACAGATAGAACACGTCCTGTCTAGAACATGAACAAACTGTACTTATCCATCATTTGATTTGTATTGTACGGACAACTTGAACACATGAAAAATGATCATACTGTCCCCGACAAAACAGTGTGTTTGCTGAAATACCTAGCAATTTGACAAAATCCCTTGTATATCTAAAATTTCAATTCTCAACTTTTTATGATATTTTTACCCCTTCTCAAATATGGCACAACCTTCGCAAATATGGCACAACCTTCGCAACTCATACTTGCGAGTGTTCCCAAAATATGCGAACCTCGGGACATTCGTACCTTCTTTGCATGGTTGCAAATGTCATACTGTATTTGCGAATGTCCTTCCTGTGTCATTTTTTATTTTATTTTTTATTTTTGCGGCATCCTCCTGCCTGTGCGAATTGCGAATATCCACAGCATCCAAAATTGCGAATGCCTTCCTGCCTGTCCCCAGCGAGCATACGTATCACACACAAATGCCTGTGTTGTCCTGCAGTTGTGAATATCCTCCTGCCTGGGCAGTGCTCGTTGTCCAACTGCATTCTCTATGCTTCCATAGTGACCATACATATCCACAGTTGCAACACTGAGATTGCAGTTCAGCTCAATCCCCTTCTTGTGCATGTATGCATGAAGCAACTTGCCTTGATGCAATGCTGACAAGTCTGTACCACCCGATATTAAGCTTACCAGAGTGGCATCATCCGGCTCAGAGTCTGATTTTTTCTTTTCAATGAAGAGTTGAAAAACAGTTCCAATGCTTTATCCATCAGCTCCACATCCAGAGTAAATGAATCAAACTATAGTGCAATCTACTGTCGTCCAACCCACACTTGATAACAATCATAACATATACATGGATCTTCTTTCCCTCAAGAAGTTCGATCAATCTAGTGCATGATGACAACATGCTAACAACAGTAACCTCGTTTGGTTAGTTCTCATCTCTCAAAACACCATCAGCGCTTCGGTATAGCACCCACTTTGCAAACAACCAAAAATTAGAGAAGACCATAAGTTCACATCTCTGTAAGGCATTTTGATCAAGAGCTTTTGTGCTTCCTCCACTAAACCCATCGTTGCATATCCTGCGATCATTGCATTCCAAGCAATAGTATCTTGATGAACAATTCCATCAATGATTCTGCGGGCAACACATGCTTCCACACGTCCTACATATGAACAATTTCATTGAGAACAAACATATCCATAGCCAGGCTTTCAAACTTAAAAACATAAGAATGAATATGCATTCCTTATTCAATTGAGCAGACTTGCAAAGCTGATAGAGCAGTAGCCAAAATGTATCCATTAGGCCAACCAACCGCTGAGAGAAATTCAGAAAATAGAGCTGGCACTTCACCATAACATCCCAAATGTTGGAAACCATCCAGTGCCATACTCCACGAGACCGAATTTCTCTTAGGCATCTCTTCAAAAAGTTGATGGGCACGCTCAACAAACACATCATGAAAACACCCACAAATAATTGTGTTGTAACTCATGGTATCTGGGGAAGGTATTTCATCAAACACTTAAGTGCAACTTCTGCTCCTTGCCAATTTATGTACATCTGAAGCAAATCGTTCATCACAAAAAATATCAGCCCAAAAGGAGGTTCACATATTTTGATGACATTCGCAACCCTGGTTACAAAGGTCCTACTGTATTTGTATTTGTGAATGTCCTCCTACTTGTGCTATAAAAAATCGCACAAGCAGGAGGCAGGAGGATATTTGCAAACATTTGCAACCATTAGTTGCAAAGGTCACCCTGTATTTGGGAATGACCTGCATATGTCATTTTTTTTAGTAAATGGAGGTTCACACATTTTGGGAACATTCACAAGTATGAGTTGCAAATGTCATGCTATATTTGTAGAGGAGTAAAAATGTCTTAAAAAAGTGGATAATCAAAATTTTGGATACGTGGGAGATTTTGTCAAATTATTAGGTATTTCAAGAAGCATGCCATTTTTACAAAGACAATACAATCATTTTTTTTGAATTATGGGTCAGATATCTTCATTTCAGATCATACAACCCAATCCGCTCCACCATATGAATGTTTGAACATGTTCAAATTGGATTTTAGCCCCATATATGGATTTTAAATTGGATCAAAATACCAAAAAAAAAAAAACTATAAACTTTATGTAATTTGAAGAAAAAAGAAGAAATCATATGTTTTGATATACAAATGCTTTAATGGGTATTGGTTCCAAATATGAAAGTATGTTAAAAAACTATCAATTTTAGCCATTAATATGGATCTCAAATTGGATCCAAATATAAAAAAGTACAAAATTTATGTAATTTGAAGGAAAAAAAATAAAAAATCACATTTTTTATATACAAATGCTTTAATGGGTATCATATTGGACCCAATGATGAAAGTATGTCAAAAATTATGAATTAGATCCAAATATAAAAAAGTATAAAATTTATGTAATTTGAAGAAAAACTAAAAAAACATATTTTTGATATGCAAATGCTTTAATGGGTAACATATTGAATCCAATGATGAAAGTATGTAAAAAATTATGAATTTTATCCTTGGATATAGATCTCACACTGTATCTAATTACCAAAAGATGTTTAAAATCTAGGTAATTTGAAAACAAAATAAGAATTTATATATTTTGATATACAAATGTTCATACATGCATTCAAAAACATTCTTATTGCTTATATATGCATTCAAAGTACCTATCCATTCATTCGTTCAAAAGCAATATGATTGCTCATACATTCATTCAAAAAACAAGCATGCTTATTCATTCATTTAAAACAAAATACCTGCCCATACATTCATTAGAAAATAACCTACACATACATGCATTCATTAAAAAACATTCCTGTTGCTCATACATGCATTCAAAATAGCCATTTATCCACTCATTTAAAAGCAATATACGTGCTGTCATTCAAAAATAAAATTGCTCATTCATTCATTTAAAACAAAATACCTGTTCATGCATTTGTTTAAAAATAAACATGCGCATACATGCATTCATTAAAAAACATTCATGTTGCTCATACATGCATTCATAATACCTACTCATTCTTTCATTCAAAAGCAATAGACATGATCACACATTCATTAAATGATAAACTTGTTTATTCATTCATTCAAAACAAATTACTTACTCATACATTCATTCAAAAGCAATATCCCTACTCATACATTCACTTCAATGCAAAATACCTGCAAATGCATTAATTTAAAAACAATAAACTTGCTTATTCATTCATTAAAAACAAAATACCAGATCATACATTCATTCAAAGCAATATACCTACTCATACATTCATTCACATCGTTCTCATATATCTTCATACGCCACATTCCTTTCATACATTCATTCATACATCTTAAAAAACATACACTTGATATCTTGCTTATAATTAAAAAAATACACAATTCATATGCGAAAAGCCAAATTCATTTCCTAAGCAAAATAACAACATAGTATATATTAAAATATTTAATAATATATATAGTTGTATATATATATATGACAAAATCAAAATCAAGTCATATAGTATGTGAGAGAGTATCATAGTACGTGAGAGTATCAATCATCAACCACCCACCCCAGACCCAAAAAGTGTATATCACCCTAGCACAGATATACATAAAAAACTAGAAAAAACCCAAAACCAGAAAGAGTCCCATAACAAGCTCTCAAACATCTTCTAGTGGCTCTAGATTGCACCTCTCGCGGCTGCACTTCTGTAGACACCCCAATTTTGACCAAGATATTTTATTTGAGTCATTTAGTGCCTTCTGCCCATTTCAAGGTCTTTCTAACTTCAATTTTATTTTAAACCTTCAAAATGATATTCTCATAGTTTTTATCTAAAAGATAAAATAAATAAAAAAAATTTAACTTTTAAACAAGCCAAAAATCAAGTCAATTCGATGTCCCAACCAAAAGTTATGACCAAAAGAAGGTAACTTTTTTAGTTAAAATCCTATTTTTTCAACATATCTCACTTTGGATGCATTTTTTACCCTTATAATGGTTGAATTTGCTTTTTTTTATCCAAAATATGGATTAAAGTTGAGGATGTTAGCTTTTCAACGCATTAAAATTCACCTTAAATGAACATCTGGTTAATATGTTATGAGCAAAATAAATTAACATATCACTGATGACTAGTCAATTGTTGTTAGCAATGTTTGAATTGTCATCAATAAAGGATGAGTTGTCATTAACATTGATCAGATAATACACTTGTCATTAGTAATGACCTTATTTTTTTCATGAGTGGACCTGATATGTACACTTGCCATTGACACACCACTTGTCCTCAACTTGTTATTAGCATGGCCTTATAGACATTTGGTCCAAATTCATGCGAGAGATAAGGATAAGCCTCCAGAAACTTTCCATTCCTATAATAGAAACTCGAGAACTCTTTCCAATGAGCCTAGACCCTATTTGAGAATCCCAGAAAACAACCATGTTTATCTTTTCATCCTAAGAGCCTTAGCCTTTAAGTAGGGTAATTCTAGATAATCAGAAAGAGACCTCATAGTCATTAACCAGTTGGATCTCGCCATGTCATATTGGGTCAGATCCAAATCTATGTATCTCAAATCCAAAATATTAAGAACCAAATGTATCAGAAAAACTATAATAGGGACCATCTTGCACTAGCTCAACATTTAAAATCTAGAACGTAGAGGCACCCATACTCAGCTACATCTACTATTCAACCTATCTTTCTATAGCCTAGTGCCCAAACTTTGCTCAAGTAGGTCTAGCACAACATAGCCCACTTAGCTTATATTAGCTCCAGATCTCCTATCTCATTTAGTATTCCATAGCCTGCATCTAGCTGGAGTGTTGTCGAAGTCTCTACGCGCTCGTTATCATCTTAGGAAACAAATACCTAAGCTTGAGGTGAGATTAAGTTCTCTTGTACTTTTATTTGTGTTTATTCTATTATTTATTATTAAAAGTGCAGTTTTTTCTAATATAGATCATACTTGTCATATTTTTATGCTTTTTCGAGCCTTGATGGTGGCTCACACCAAGCTCACCCATTTTTAGGATTCACATATGAAGTATGAGTTTTTTGTAAGCTAAATCTCAGCCATCATTACAAGAAAAATATGTTTTAGCGACAGACGCTATCCGTCGCAGATTTCGTCACCAACATGTTTAGTGATGGATTAGCGACCAGTGTTGTGAAAGGCGTACGCCTCAGTACCTGAAGCGTACGCCTCAGAGGCGAGGTGCACGCTCAAGGTACTGAGGCGTTGCTGTGATGCGCCCCTCATCAACCTCCGACCAGTTGTGACCACCGACCACCGGAGTTGCTGTGCTGCAGCTGCTGCTCAGTCTTCTCCGACCACCGGACGACCGACATATCCCTCGCTTCCGTACCAGCTGGGCGGTGGTCCTTCTCTTACTGCCTCCCCTCCCACCGCTTCACTTCCATTCCAGTTGTGAGAGGCGTACGCCTCAGTACCTGAGGCGTACGCCTCAGAGGCGAAGCGCAGGCTCAACGCCTCGCTTCGCCTCATCGCATTTAACAACCTTGTTAGCGACAGATTCGTAATGGATAGCGTTCATCGCATAATCCTAGTCGCTAAATTGCGACATAATTTATCTGTCGCTAGTTAGCGATGACCTATTTTCGTCACTAATCTGTCGCTAATTAGCAACGACATAGTGACAGATTATATCCAGATATAATTCGTCGCTAACTTGTCGTCAGCAAGTTAGCGACGGATTCACGACGGATTAAAATCCATCGCAAACCATCATATGATTGAAATTCGCGACGTTTTGGAGACGAAAATAATTCGTCGCCAATCAGTCGCTAATTTAAAAAAAAAAAATTTGAATTATGAAACTCGAGAAAAATTTCTCATAATACAATTCATATAACCTGCTTATAAAAAACAAAATACATATACAGGTGAAACAAAATTAATACAGGTTCTAAGTTAAACAATCAAATACAGTCTTTGCCAAGTTATAATTAATTAAAAGTACGTCAAACAAATCAAATACATGAAACTAATCATCGTCAAGATTCAGGGCATCATCCTCTTCATTTTCTCCATCTACCCCTCCCTCCATACCTCGGTCAGCTCCTCTACGCTGATCATCTCCAGCATCCTACAAGAGAACCAAACTGTTAATATTTATAAATAAAATATAAACAAAATGCTCATATGTGTTATAAAATAGTAAAAAACTTCCATATTAATTCAATCATGCTCATATGTGTTCTAAGGCAGTAAAAAAACTTGCATAGTGATTCAATCATGCTCATATGTGTTCTAAGGCAGTCAAAAAACTTGCATATTGATTCTATCATGCTCATATGTGTTCTAAGGCAGTAAAAAAAACTTTATATGTGATTCAATCATGCTCATATGTGTTTTAAGGTAGTCAAAAAACTTTATATGTGATTCTATCCTGCTCATATGTGTTCTAAGGCAGTAAAAAAACTTTATATATGATTCTATCATTCTCATATGTGTTCTAATGCAGTAAAAAAACTTTACATGTGATTCTATCATGCTCATATGTGTTCTAAAGCAGTCAAAAAACTGTATCTGTGATTCAATCATGCTCATATGTGTTCTAAGATAGTCAAAAAACTTGCATATTGATTCAATCATGCTCATATGTGTTCTAAGGCAGTCAAAAAACTTTATATGTGACTCAATCATGCTCATATGTGTTCTAAGATAGTAAAAAAACTTTATATGTGACTCAATCATGCATATATGTGTTCTAAGACACTAAAAAAACTTTCATAGTGATTCAATTATACTTATATGTGTTCTAAGGCAGTAAAAAAACTTTATATGTGATTCTATCATGCTCATATGTGTTCTAAGGCAGTCAAAAAACTTTATATGTGATTCAATCATGCTCATATGAGTTCTAAGACAATAAAAAAACTTTATATGCGACTTAATCATGCATATATGTGTTCTAAGGCAGTAAAAAAACTTGCATAGTAATTCAATCATGCTCATATGTATTCTAAGGCAGTAAAAAAACTTTATATGTGATTCTATCATGCTCATATGTGTTCTAAGGCAATAAAAGAACTTGCATAGTGATTCTATCATACTCATATGTGTTCTAAGGCAGTCAAAAAACTGTATATGTGATTCAATCATGCTCATATGTGTTCTAAGACAGTAAAAAAACTTTATATGTGATTCTATCATGCTCATATGTGTTCTAAGGCAGTAAAAAAACTTTATATGTGATTCTATCATGCTCATATGTGTTCTAAGGCAGTCAAAAAACTTTATATATGACTCAATCATGCTCATATATGTTCTAAGGCAGTAAAAAAACTTTATATATGACTCAATCATGCATATATGTATTCTAAGACACTCAAAAAACTTGCATAGTGATTCAATCATACTTATATGTGTTCTAAGGCAGTTAAAAAACTGTATATGTGATTCAATCATGCTCATATGTGTTCTAAGGCAGTAAAAAAACTTGCATATTGATTCAATCATTCTCATATGTGTTCTAAGGCAGTCAAAAAACTTGCATAGTGATTCAATCATACTTATATGTGCTATAAGGCAGTCAAAAAACTGTATATGTGATTCAATCATACTCATATGTGTTCTAAGGCAGTTAAAAAACTTGCATATTGATTCAATCATTCTCATATGTGTTCTAAGGCAATAAAAAAACTTTATATGTGACTCAATCATGCTCATATGTGTTTTAAAGTAGTAAAAGAACTTTATATGTGACTCAATCATGCATATATGTGTTATAAGACACTAAAAAAACTTGCATAGTGATTTAATCATACTTATATGTGTTCTAAGGGTGTCATGGATGAAGCTCTACTAATAGAAATCATGGTCATATGATGAAATCATGCATATATTAGCATAAAATCTAACAACATAAAATAAATGACATGAAACTTTCATACCTGACGGATACCTTCAGACGAAGTTTTCCTATCCTAAAAAAAGTTGCACAACTCATTACGGACAATGTCTTTAATAGATTCATATACAAAGTCACGCACTGTGTCCTTAAGAAGCTGGCGAACATCATCCCAAGAATTAGAAAGGTCAATCAGACGCTTGGAGTTGATGTTGGCGGGAGAACTCTTAGAGCCCTGGCTTGAGGATGCAATGACTGGTGTGGTGCTCATATTACTCCCAAACCCGAACATACGACCCTTTTTTGGTTCACCGGTTGCAGTCACCCATGTTGCCGGATCAAAAGACGGATGCTGAGTAGAGTCATCGCCATATCGCTCTAACATCTACTGCTCGTATGACTTCTACAAAGTAATGATTATAATATGAATTAATAATTAAAAACTATAATGTTCATGGTAACTTGTCTATTATAATGTTTATTAATACAATAAATACATACCGTTGTCGCTCTCGCGTTCTCTGATACGAACTCTCCGATGACCTTACGTTTATGTGTTTCAACAAACACATCCTTGTAAGGCACAAGATCTTATTTTTTTGCTTCATGCGAAGTTAAATGATAAAAAAACAATTAAATGAGAAACTGAGGCTTATGAGAATCATCCTCTCAAAATGTGAGACAATGATTCTCACAAAGGACCAAGCAAACATGCCTTGCATGTTTGGAAACAAGAAAATGCCTCATAGGAAAAGAAATTTTTTTATGATAAGTTTTGACAAAATTATTTTTCAAATGAAAATGTTCATTTGTTTGTGTGGCATGAGAAAAATGGACTGAAAAATTGTGAAAAGTCACTCAAGTGTTGTGTGGTTGAACATGTGAGCCCTTTCTTGGAGGAAGATAGGGAGAAGGGGTTGATCAGACTCCCTTTCAAAGAGATAGAGAGAGATGAAAATAGAGGTGCATGGGTGGAAGATGAAGATAGAGTAAGGCAACAAGTGACAGGCAATGGAATGAGATGCCTTGAGGGTGAGTGGATTGCTCTTATGAAAAAAGAAAACTTTTGATAAGAATTTTTTTTTTACCTCCTTAGAGAAAGTTTAAAAGTGTGAAAATAATAGAAAATAGAGGTAAGAAAGAAAATTTTATAATTTTTCCATCGGTCCCAAACAAAAGAAAATTTTGCTAAAAATCTGATTTTTGATAAGAAAAACATCAAAAGCTTTCTTTCTTGGGTTAAGGCAAAGCCCCTCATCTCTCTTCCCTTTCTACCTGTGATTCACTGTGATTCATCCCTGAAACTTTGTCTTCCACCACCATTGTCCTCCACCCACTCCCTCTCTTTTAACTATCGAGAACCTTTGCAGTTTGGGTTGCTCAACAACATGAGGTGAAACATAATAAGTAACCTAGCTAGACCTGTAACAATTTTTTACTGATACAATGAATGACTTGCATCTCTAGTTTTTCTGCTCAAATTAAGATCTTTGGTGTGACTGTCAAACATATGTTAAAAAAGGTAAATAAATAATATGCATGCTAGACCTCCACGAAATAGTTTGATTGAATTTAAGACTGAAAATTTTATCCACATAAACGCCAGTCAATAAAACCAAATTTTCGGCTTTTATCCATGGTTAGCTTTTTCCAACTTAATGATAGTCAGCTCTATTAGTGCAAACAATGCATTTTAATTTTTTTTCCTCATACTATAAAAAAATTAGAATGGTTAACTTTGGTGTGGAGGTAGATGCCTATCGGGCCTTAATAGAAATTTATCTATTGATTATTTTGCTAGTTGCATACAACACAATGTTCTCAGTATCGGTATTGGTTCAGGTGAATTGGCGGATACCGATTCTCAAGTGAATCATTCTGAATGGGGGTTCAAATTACAAATGTGGGATTCCCTGCAAAATATGTTATCTGGTGTCATCTGAAAACCAACATCTGGGAAGGGTAGCTCATCCAGTGAGTATTGATGTTCATGTCTTTGCTGTAATTGGAGTCTTTATCCAAAAACACTATTTGGGCAACTCCCGAGCCTACTCTTAAGGCCCGAACCTTTGTGTGGTTGGTTTATGTCGATCAAGTTAACATGAAGTACGGCAGGCAAAGTCAGCGTGGCAAGGTCTTTGATCCTGAGTTGGTTTCTCTGTGTAAATATAAAAAAAAGTTAACATGCAAAACAAATTGATGGACCACGGCTTCAACCTGGCTAGCAGATGTTATCTCTGCCAGCAGGTAGAGGAAACCTTCTGAACATCTCTTCGGCCACTGCCCTGCTTCCATTCAGCTGCTCCGGGATGCTTAATGGAGCCTCTCTATTGCAGCCTCTCCACACCATGCCCTTCAATAACAAGTAGAAAATACTTTCTAGATGGTGGCTTCTCTCAGATTGGTGGTAAATTTAGAAAGAAGGGAACAACAGGGTCTTTCAAGGAACATCCTCAAATGTTCAGCTAATTCAACAGTCGATTTCAAGGGACGTTTCAATCCTCACCAAGGACATGCAAATGGCCAGACCAAGACCTTACTCGACCGAGTTTCATAGGTCTGAACCTTGCTAATTCATCTTTTTCACTGTTGTGGTTTGCTTTTCCTGCCTTGGTGTGATTGCTTATCACACATGTAAATCCCCATTCATCTCTTTACTTCTATTCAAAAAATAAATAAATAAGCTGAATCAGCTCATCGATAACCATTTAGTTCAGGTGAATTGGCAGTAGCCGGCGTAGGAATTCGGTGAGCTGTCGAAGCGGGAACCCCTTCGTTGGAAGTGGGGTTTCAAAACATTTTGTGGGAGAGGTCGGCGGTCGGCGGGCGAGAGGCGGCGAAAAAGGAAAGAGAGAGGGGAGTCGGGGGTAACCTGAGCCGAAGGGGGAGCTCGGTGGCCGGCGGGCGATGAGCGACCGACGTTGAGCGACGGGCGACGAGCGGCGTGTGGCGGGCGACGTTCGACAGAGAAGAAAGGGAAAGGGAAAGGGAAAGGGAAAGAAATGGACCCGAATTAGGAATTTATGGGGATATTAGCGACAGAAAATGGCCGTCACTGATCCGTCGCTAATCAGTGATGGATGGGCGACACAGTTTTCGTCACTAATCCATCACGAAGTTGCGACGGATCTTAAGACAGAATAAATTTCGTCGGTAATCCATCGCTATTTAGCGATGAATTACCGACAGAATGTTTTCCATCGCTAATTTTGCAAATAAGTGAAATTTTACCGACGAATTAATTTCTCTCGCTAATTCGGCGCAAATTTGTAATGAAAAAAATCTGTCACAAATTTTCGTCGCTAATGAGCATTTTTCTTGTAGTGCATTGAAGATTTCAAATTCATGGAGCGACTGATCTTTGCTCAGCGGAGGAAGAAATATACACTACTTGAAAAGTGGAACCCACATCTCTTGTCTCTTTAATTAGATTTGATTTTTAAATTTGACCTCTTATTTGGACTATCCTCATTTTGGTTTTCAAAATATGAGGATCTACAAAATGGTGATCACTGTGAGACCACTTGTTTAAATATAGAAATCAACAATCTTTGGGATTTACTATTGCAAGGTTAGTCTTTGTCGTTTTTTTTTTTGTGTTTTCGGATATTGGATCCACCTTGGGTCTAAAATCAATTTATGCTTTATCTTCCTATTATGAACCTACCCTATTGAAAAGATCATATCTCTGCATTCGCGAGTCTGTTCATTGCATGATAGGAGTTGTTGGAAAATAGACATATGGGACTACATTTCTTATTTTAAGTGTGAGTTAGGTTTTTGCATTTAAGGCTTCCAAAAAATGCACGAGAATTAAAAAATAGTTAGTTTCTCTATTATTTTCTGCCGACCAATCTCTGTTTTTTGGGTCATATATCAATGCCTAGATTTAAAAATTCAATGTTTTTATAGCCATTGGAAAGCGAAGTTCTTGACCTAACTCTATCCTGTTTGAAGTCAAAATAAAAAATCCTTCTAGGATCTGCATTTATGGGTTTCAAAATCTTTAAAATCAAGACGAATTTCTTACTTACAATCGGTGGTTACTAGATAACCTATTTTCCAGAAACCATATCTCTCCAACCGTATATTAGATCATTGCGATCTTGGTGTCGTTAGAACTCTAGTGTCCTGATATTTTTTTGTTCTTTTTTCTGTTTCTCCAATTTTTTAGTATTGTTGGTAGAAAATAGATTAGATCTGTCAAAACAGGTGTCCCATTGGCTGCTTTTCTCCTTATATAGGTGCATTTTTTGGGTTGTATCTTAGCATCCGTCTATCATTTTTAGTGATTCAGGTGTTGTTGAAAAGCTCTCAAATGTTATTTTTTTATTCTTTTGGAGTTTTTTTTTCTAAATTCTTTCAATTTTGAGCCCAAAATTAGTATTAAAGTCAAAAGCTTAATTCTAGACTACAGAATTTTTTCAGCAACTCACCAGCTTTTGGATCAGATCTTGCTTTTCTGGTATTCTAGTCTGGTGATTCTAGCACCGTTGGGTCATGGATTGTCTTGATAGTATTTTGTTACGTGCTTGTGTGGCACTCCTCTCCATATAGGTCATTTGGAGAGGATCTCTTTCGGGTCTAGTCCGCGATCTTGCGATCCACATTCTTAGAATTCAGATATCGTGAGAAAGCTGTCTTCGTGAAATTTTCATACTAATTTCTTTATTATTTTGATGTTGCGACATTCAAACGACATATATATCGATCGCTCAAACATCAACAAGTTTGCTTGTACAAAGGGTAAAAATGTCCTAACAAAATCAAGAATCGACACTTTTGGGTATGGGAAGGATTTTGATAAATTAGTAGACATTTTTGAAAATGCACCATTTTTGAAGAACAATAGTCATTTTGTGAAAAAGAAAAGGTTTAACATTTTGAAGTCATATCTGAAAAATCAGAAATATGAGGCTTATTTTTTAAATTAGGGGCAAAAGGTTGGTGCCCAAATGAAACTTTCCCTATAATTTATGCTAGCACCATCGTATAGAAAAGCAGAAATTGATTATCATTCAACACAAGTCAATTGAAGAAAGCCAACATGGAAGAACCCCAACTACTGGTCAGACCCCCCATAGCTAACTTTTCACACTATATCCACCAAATAAAGAGGGTAGACTGACAATCACGTGTATGGTTTATTGTGAACTATAAAAAAGTAACTTCCCTGGCCTGTCCCTCACCATGCAGAGCAAATGCTGCAGATCTTGCTTGGGTTTGGAATTAGCATAATTCCTCTAACTCTATGCATTCCTCCATGTCGATACTTCCCTTCCTTCCTCGTCCAGGTACAAGAATCTCTAGCTGTGATACTCCTCCGGCTTGAGAACTTCTTGCCAAATATCTGGCAAATCTTGCCAAGGCTCCAAGCCATGATCTTCAGTCCTTAGATTCAGCATTTCGCAAGGATGAACTCGATTCCTTATGAAAGATCTTGCAGTTGATGCTCACAACGTACTAAGGTAATTAGGCAGAATTTGGTATCAAGTACTGTGTTGATTTTGTGAAATGTGCTTCATTTTTGTTACTTATGGGTATTGAATCAGCAGCGTGCACTTTGCGCACTCAAAAGCAGGTCTGGAAATGAGCCGGTCAGGCTAAAACAGGCTCATCAAGCCGGGCCACATATTTCTGCAGGACTTGAGCCCGTGCTCAGATGGGCCAAACTGCTTCACTAGACTTGGCTTTACTTCGCTAATAGGATGCAGCTAAACTCTGTTAATTACTCGAACCAATCACCTAATCACGTCTCAGTAAAATAGCTTAAAAATTGTGCTTCCTCGTGGTAATCAGTGACCTTTACTAGACTGGACCAGGCCCTTACCTGTGATCTCAGATTCACATACAATGTAGGACTTCCCAGTACGCTCCTTGCTGGATGCGTATGAAAATGAGGCACCCAGCACCCCTTTTTCTGCAGGAGTGTTTGTTTCAGCTGATACATGGTTAGGTGATTAGGCAGAGTACTTTACAAAGCAATCAGTCTACACAAAACACAGAAAATTGCTAACTCATAATGATTTTGTGTGCACCAACATAGAAAATCGTTATGTGGGCAGAGATTTTCTGTGTAAAACACAAAACACAGAAAATCACTACATGAGCAGCGATTTTCTGTGTTTTGTGTAGCCTGAGTACTCTGTAAAGTGCTCAGGCCCGATCACTGGATCTGCTATGGTTTCAGCCCCCATGGGAAAGAAAGCCCTTTTTCATACGAAATGTGGCCCCTTTCATATGAAAGGGGGATGAAACAGACGCCCACACTATTTTTGGCATCGGAATTCACCCTCTTGATTGGTTCCTTTTGTTTGGAAAAAACTTTTTTTTTTAAATCACTGGCATGCAGTTGGCGCCAGTCATTTAGGCTGCCTGATGGTTCTAAATAGGGACTTCCTCGTCCTATGTTGTTGCATACTTGGGCTTGCAGAGAGTTCTACAGGTTTTATAATGCAGAAATGTGGAGCCAAGTTCAAGACCCTTTCTGATGTTCGCACTGTGACGAGGACAGAACCGTGAGACCAAACTGCAAGTGCTGCTATCTCACTCACTTGTGGAACATATATTCCACATCTCCTGTAGTTTACATTAAGGAATAGTAATTATCATTCCATGGAGATATCGAAACACTCTACATGACTGACATTTACGATATAACACCCCGTCTCACTAGAGGAAATTGAATTGGTGGTGTGGGAGCTACCTTTCCTGAAATCGCCAAGCCCGAATGGCTTCCCCCATTGAGTTTTTTAAGGCCACCTGAGAATCATGTAAGATGGATTTGATGGAAGCTTTTGGAGATTTTCATAAAAATGGGAAGGCGCCTAGTAGATGGAGCCAATCTTTTCTTATTCTTATCTCGAACAAGGCAGCAACGACATCACAAACTTTAGACCAATTTTACTACTAAACACCACCCAGAAATTGCTCACTAAGGCCCTTAGCAATAGACTGAAAAGGGTTCTTTCATAGGCTATTTTTCCTAACACAATGTGCTTTTCTATTGGAAAAAGAAGATTGCATGACTGTGGTTTTGGCACGAGGCTATTCATTTTATTCACGTCTCTAAACAGAAAGCTTTTCTTCTCAAGATTGACCTGCTCAAGGCATTTGAATCCATCAAATGATCTTTTTTATTTAGATGTTGGGGATTTAGAGATAAATGGACAGCATGGTTAAGAGCCATTCTCTTCTCGGCTTCTATTGCCGTGTAACATTAATGGTGAAAGGGGCGAGTTTTTTAACCATCTAGAGGTCTTAGGCAAGGAGACCCACTGTCTCATCTTTTATTTATCATGGTTATGCAGGGATTCTCTTGCCTCATGAATAATGCATGTGAACAAGGTTTGTTTAAAGGGATTAAGCTTCTTGGTCTTTCAAAATTTTTGCACCTCCTTTCTTCTGATGATATCCTTATTTTTGGAAAAATGTCATATACTTTTGGTTGGTTCTACGATGTTTTTCAGAGTTGGCGGGGTTACAAATAAATGGAGAGAAGAGTAAGGTCATCACTTTCTGAAGAGTAGGAATCATATCATACCTTTTTGTTGTTGCGGAAGCAAAAAAAAAACAGCGGATCGATGATGCTCGCTTTTGCTCAATGGATGTGTGCCCTCACTTGGAGAGAACAATGATTCCCACGAGTCCAAATTCTCCCAAATGTCTTCTTCCCTTTGCTTCTGTGCACACACTGTGCACCGTATTCCACTTTTGTTTTCAGCAACCACACAGCCTCTCTCACTCTGTGTGCTTTCCTCTCTCTGTCTCTCACGTTATTAGAGAGAATCCCTTATGAAAGGAAAAGTGGGCGGTTCCGGATCATGCCCATCATGGGCGGATCCGGTTCCCAACCCAACACTTTCACTGATAATAGTGGGACTTTTAAGAACTTTGTTTCTTGTGTGCTTGAATGTGGCAAAGAGAAATCACCTCTTAAATACTTGGGCATTCCTATGTATAGAGGTGTGTCTGGGGATCGATATTGAGCGGGGGTGGAGGATAGGGACTAGACATGTGGTGGTCAAACTTTTTTCTATTGCGGGAAGGATCACTTTGGTGAAATATGTATTGGCTACGATTGCTCAGCACCTTATGCTTGTTTTTGTGATGCCTAAAAAAATGGCCAAAGAATTGCAAAAATCCTTTCAAAAATTCTTATGTGATGGTAGGAAGGAGGGTACATCTAGTAGCTTGCTCAGTTGGCAATCGGTCTCGTTGCCCACAAAAATTGGAGGTTTGGGATTATACACCAACACCGGGCTAAACATGGCTTTTATGGTTAAATGGTGATGGTGGGTTATTTGCACAAAAGAAGGCTTGGTGGCCAATTGTCAAGGAAAAGTATGGGCTAAATGGGTGGCCTTGAAAATGGCTGCAGGACAGGACCCAAGATGGAAGAACGAATCAGGGTTTTGAAAGGGCATCTCAACAATTTTGTTGGTTTTTTATGGAATTCAGTAAGGTGGACTTATGGTACTCTGTAAGTTTTTGGTGGGATGTTTGGGTAGAGAATCAAGCATTGAGGGTTCGTTTCCTGAACCTATTTTCGAACAGTTCAGTTGCCAATGTGGTCGAAAAATGAGGGTTGGTGTTTCGATTATCGTAGATCTCCCACAACATAGGCTACTTGTGGACTCCAATTCTTTCTTTCCCTCTCTTCCCAAATTCATCTCAGGGACTAGGAGGAGGATAGAATCAATTGGAGGCTTTCCACCGTTGGACGGTTTCAGGTAAAGTCCTGCTATAGAGCATTATGTTCATATTCAATATGCTTCCTACCCAAGGGGGCCGGCCCTTTGGAGTGGGGGTCTTCCTAGTGAGAGGCTCCACCTTCGCATGGCTAATTTTGCAGGACGGTTAAAATAGATTGGTTTTTGCAATCAAGGGGTTTTCATTTAGCTAGCAAATGTTGGATGTGGATCAAGTGAGGAGACAATCAAACATTTATTTATAGACTGCAAATTCATTGACTGATTTATATTTTTTGGTGTAGGGTGAGACAGGCGGACAAATTGCCAATAACCTCTCTTTTAGGGATTTAATTATGGCAAAGGAATTCCTTCGGAAAGGATCAAATTGGGTTCTTGTGAGGCGCTGCTGGCTGTTGATCGCTTGGAGGTGCGTTTGGCTTGAGAGGAATGAACAAAACTTTTGACGGACGCCTAAAAGCAATGAGAGCCGTTCTTGACATGATCCAATGGGAGCTTAGACAGCGTTCTGTCCGGATTCAGATCTAAATTGGATAGATCTTCTATGTTTTGAACGTCCATGAAGGTGGTGGGGATTTCTCGGTTTATCTTTTGCCGTTCAATTGTACTGCTTTGTTTTGTTTGGCATTAGGGTGACATTTCGTCCCTTTTGAATACTGCAGTTTTATGCTACAACGCCAATAAATGGAATGTTTTCTTTCAAAAAACAAATATAATACACCATTGTAGAGAGCCAGCTTGCTATTTCGTCTCTCATTTTGTTTGTTCGTTTTCTATGATGAGTTATTTTCCTTGTCTTTTCGTGTATGCGTGAAATCGTAATTTGAGTGACCAGATCATTCTTTCAATTGGAATTGGGTGAATTAGCAAGGGTACGGTTCCTATGTGTTACTATGGCACCGTTTGATTCACGGGACAATTCCAAGCAAGGACATCGTGGTTCCCGTGCAGGTGTTGCCCCGCTTTTAAACTGCAGGGGCAAAGTGGGACTGCTTTGTCCCTACCAGTTGATTTTTTTAAGGGGGCATCTGGACGCAAGAGTCGCACCCTAGGGCTAGGGGTGCTTGCTGGGTGGGACTCTTGTATCCTGGACAAACACGCCAGGACGGTCCAGCGCATCAAACACGCTCTACAGGTAGATTTTAGATCTTTGTTGGATCCAACCCAAACTAGTTAATGAGAGTACAAAAGCTTTGTCAAGGTACCGCTGCGTAAGTCCCACTGGTTGTCTAAGTTTGTGTCCATTATTGCAACAAAATGGTTTGAGAGCACGCTTTAAGTGCACTCCACCAACCAAAATATGCTTCTTGAAAGAAAAATGTGACGGTCGTAAATGGAGCTCGGTTGCATCTTAGTTAGAGTCAACTCGTTGTTCGTGGTACTTCATAATAACTGCTGATCAAGCTTAATCAAAACCCCTCTATGCTTACCAACTGGGGGCTCCGCGTGGTTAGTAGGAGCTGTCAGTGCACGTCTTCCTGTGGTGGGACGTTGCAGGTTCAAAACCCCAATGGTAAGTTGAATAATAACGAATGGGGGGGGGGTCTGCCTAAACCCAGCTAGACTGTCAAAAAAAGAAGACCCCACTATGCTTTTACAATAAAAAATGCAACCATTTTTCGGGTTAGAAGTTGGAACAGGTTGAATCCCCAAGGGCTCTGCAACCTGGCTAGGTGGTTAGGCTTAAAATCTTCCAAGTTGAAGGATGTAAGGAGTTTAATTCCTGGTGTGTGCATCTTTTGCCAAATTAAGCTGAGAATATTGCCGGGGAGCACAGTGGGCCTCAGGGATTTTATTGGTAGAGGCCTGCATTAGGCCCAACTGAGTTCACACCATCCCAGCCATGACCGATGAGAACCTGGTTTTCACTTGGCTTAGACATGAGCGAGCGTGCCTGCACGTGCACACACACACACACACACACACACACACACACACAGGCTCCTGTATGATAAGATTACCACACAGGTTGAATTTGATCATACAAGATCCAATGGTCCAACCAGAACCAGCTAAGTCCTGCTGGAAATCCGACACCACAAATCCACCTAGATTTCACATGTATAATTGGCCAACCAAAACATGTCGGCCTGTGATTGCAGCCAACTCAACGGAGACAAAAACCAAAGTAACGATTTAAGAGCCAATCTTGCCACATTTCTACATAAGAACTGAAGGATACTCCCAACAATCTGATTTTTGTATAATAAATAGAATCAATAGAACTTACATGTCAGTACACCTAGAAAATGAAACTAATAATGCAAGCATAGAAATGAAGATAATCACTGATAAATGCACCTTAAAGTAGCAGAACATTTTCGGAATGCAGAATATTTTGTATACATCTGATAATGTTAATCCTAACAGCTGCTAATTTAGCAAAAAATACATGATTATAGAACAAAATAAAGAGAAAATACAGGAACATAGGGAGATGAATCACTGACGTATCCCACATCTAAGAACAATGGGGATGTGTGATCAGCGTCAGGCTCTGGCAAGAACAGGGATTCTCATAGAAGCAGGATAGTAAAGCAGCCCTTCATTGAAAAAAGAAGAAGGAAAGATTAAGAGAAATCAGAAAATGCAGGATGAATTTACAAGTGCTTTTGCACAAATCAATACATGAGACATATAGGTTACAAGACTTCAAAATGGGATGCTTTGGCCTCAAAACATTAATAAGTAGGCTGTGAAGGGATATACCACCATCTTCAGCATTTGCTAATCATATGGCTTAAGTTGTGTCGTTGAATCGACATGCTGTTGCAAACAAGGTTTATCTCACCAGGCCACCAATGAAATATCACCCATCATTGCCATCTTTTAGAAGAAGACTTTGTTGCTATTGTTGTTGTTGATGATGATGTCTGGCTTACAACTGATTTTCGCAAACCTGAAAAACAAGACAGATCAAAAAAGGCATAAAAAGAAGAAATATCTTCATCAGAAATCAAACATACCTGTTGATGCCTTCAAGGAATCCTTGGTTCCAGATTGTGGCCGAGATGATATTACTGGTCCTGATTTTGGTGGTGGACGAACAACACGTGATGGGGCTTTTGGCCTGCAATTAAAATAGGAAATCTCAAGAATTATGTTCTGAATCATCTACAAGTCACAATGATCATTTAAGCATAAAAATCATTCTGTGAATCATAACAAAGGTGTCAAGTAAATCGTTGTTTCCAACATGTCACAAACAAGAAAAAGAAAAAAAATATTCTAATCAGCAGCTGGTGAAAGAAATCAGAACTGGCCTACTATGTCTAAACTAGATACAAAGCTCTTTTGCCACTTAGCAGATAACCCTGATCACATCCACTTTCAGTCAGCGAGATGTTCCCTTTTTATTGAGAGGGTCATCTCTTGAGTGTCTGCAAAATGAAATTTCATGGTAAGCAAGAAGAAACATTGCTAAACCATCTACCTCGCATCCGAACACATGCTATTCATTTCTAGAAGAAAGACAAAAATAACAAATTCAAACTAAATATGCTAAAATTCTTCCAATATATAGGTTTGGAGTCACACGTTTTACACTGCCATTTTTTTCATTTAAGACACATTCACAAGATGTCCAGTCCAATGTCACTGAAAAATATCAAATTTGTGTATGCTGGTTGTTCTTTAGAACAATCAGATTCATATTCAAAAGGCTGCAGTCCTTTTGAAATTGAGACCAGTTTGAATGAAACTAAAGCAACAAGTGTTTAATGTTTTTACCGTTTCTCCACATTATTTGAATTTTTAGCTGCTTCTGGAAAAAGGGTCATCTCCACTATGCTAGAAATCGATCCATCAGTCTCCGTACCCATAGAGAGACCACCATCAGATATGTCACTCAACCTCTCCTCTGAATCTCCATCTCCAAATCCCAAAAGTTCAACGTCAGCTGCTTGAGTGTTTTGGCTTGAATCCATACCAACATGTTTCGGTTGTTGGCAGTATTCCATCTGGTGTCTGAAGTCATCAAAGGATTGCTGAGAATCGGCCTCCAAATGCCTGTCACTGTACTCAGAACAATTATCCAAATCAGAAACTGCTTTCCTGTGCCCTGTAGCTGCATCACATACAGAAGAACTTGACAGAAGCCTGTTTACTTTTCCAGTGGAAGATCTTCGACTCGGATTAACAGAGCCTCCTACGGCTGGCCTATTAGGAGACATAGATGGGGCAGACTTTGGAGATGAAGCAGACCTTGGTGATGAAACAGATGAAACAGACTTTGGAGAGTTTGTGCTCCGCTTCTCTGTGGTGCCCTCAGGGGATCGTGGCCTATGATCTTTGAGCAACTGTAACCGTTCAATCTCTGCATCCTTCCTTGCAACCAGCTCTTTCAGTTGTGCCACCTGCAATAAACAAAATTTAAGAGGGGCAGGTTACACATTGTTCTAAAATGTTAAGATGATATTGTCCTCAAGCATAGAAAAAGATTCCATTTGGCAGTTAAAGATTTAAACCATTTCATATTAAGGACACACACACACACACACAAAATGGTTTAGTACCAATAGGAAGAATAAAAAAATAAAATAAAAGGCTAAATTCTGCAACCCAGTGATAAGGGGAATCATAGATTAACTTTTCATAGAATGTTGCACACAATCATGTGAGATTAAAATAGATCTGGTTGCATGTTAAGAAGATGAAATGATAAAAAAGAAATGAAAAAATGTGGTTTGCAAAAGCAAGAAAATAACCCATCAAAACAAAAAACACGAAAATAAAATAAACTAAAGAAATAAACCTGTTCCATTAAATCTCTAACATCTTTGCCCTCTTTGTTGCTCTTTGCAGCCCCTAACTCAATGCCCGATACCCTTTCAGCAAACTTCAAAGTGCTCATAGACTCGGAATATGACCCAATGTCAGGATTCAGTTGCACAAACATGAGAGTCTTGGCTTGACCACCTACCAAAGAGAAAAAAAATAAAATAGAATGTGAATCTCATATAAATAAATTGTTGTTTATTAATTCAAAATAGCTATCACTGAAAGTGCATGCATTGCTAAATCATAGTGAACACAACTCAAATCATTATGAGAATACCTAGGGAACCCTGCAGGATTTGAGTAAGCTTGCTGTTCCTATATGGTATATGAGGACTCTTTTGAGCTAGAGCATATATAACATCTCCTAGAGCAGACAGGGATTTGTTGATATATTGCGCTTCCTTAAGCCTGTCACCTGTAGCTTCAGAGCGATCAACCCTTTCACTCCCAGCAAGATCTACCAGATGAAGTGATCCACGTAAAAGAACACCAGTCTCCAAGTCGGTACCTCGAACATGTACTGTAAGGACACTGCAAACGAATGCCAAAAATAAAAACATACATGTAAATTCCGGTCTAATGAAAACAATTTATGCTTCCCCCTTACAGACCAATAGAGAAAAGGAAAAAAAAAAGGAAAATCACCCATCCACCCACACAGATACTGGTCATGAAGTGAAACCTGTGTGAACGGCTACTTCTCTGATTCATAGCAGTTGAACTTACAGCCCTGTTCATCTGGCCTATATCCATCAGTGCAAGCACATCTGCAGTTGAATTAACAGGGTGCATGCTTGCATCAGGGACACTCAATCCATTGTGTTGTGATATGTTCGAAACCCCAAGTGTACGCAAGTTAAGGAAATGTTTCTTACACAAATTATCCATAAAAGGAATCACCAAATTATTAAAATTATAGGTGGAGCCAAGACAAAGATATCAAGCAACACTGCCTGCTTATATACAAAAACAAACCAAAGTAACTGGGAGGTCACACGGGAGTGTGGCATACAGTTATGATTCATTTGATTCTTGTATACTTTTGATGATTTTGTATTTTCTTGTACATATGTTCTTATGTTTGTACATAGTTTGAGATTAATGGAAGGAAGCCAACTCCCAGCTGCATTCTTGGCTAAAAAAAGCGTAAAACATAAGAAAAAAGTAAAGAATATGAAGCCCCACAGAAATCAGACCAACTACGAAAGATTACAAAATAGATAAGAGATTCAAATACCACTTCCACCTAAAAGAACTTGGAATAGGTAAGAATGGGACATGTATCACATGACATGGAATTTATAAAAGGATATTTCTTCTGAGCACCATCACTTGTGAGTAGATCACGCACTTGTTCATTGTATATTTCAATCATCTGAACTGCAACTTCATATGCATAAGTAGTTTTTCTTTTCTGGGAAATGAGGAAAAGATCATTTAGTGCTCGATAGTTGACTCCCCATGTCTCCTCCGTAGGTGAATCTGGTCCACTCTGATGAAAACACGAGACATACAATGAAACAAATAGAATCTAATAGCAATTTTTAAAACTTTTATGCAATAATGAGATGCATTTGTGAAAATTAAAAGACTTGGTGAAAGCTAAAACCAAATTTAGTAATGAAATGCATACCATTGTAAAGGTTTTTCCTGAACCAGTTTGACCATATGCAAAAATGCAGACATTGAAGCCATCAAGAATAGACCGTATAAGCGGTTGTGTGTCCATAAATACCTGCTCTGCAAAACAGCAAATGGGGTTGAATAAACAAATAAGTGGAATATGAAGCACAAAAAATGAAGATTATGCTCTTCTCTTTTTTCTTTCACATGCCCCTAGAACAAACAGAAATTGAAAATAAGGTGGAAGTTCTGACTGTGCTGAGTGGGTGCTGGTGTGCTCTCTAATGAAACAAAAGCAGAACGCAGACACATTCAGCATTTGTCAGTTGCAATTAGTGTTTAAACTATGTCACATGGATGCGGGTGCGGGGGTGCAGCACTTTCAAAAAACTTGGGTGCGGGGAAAATATTAAAAATTATATATATATATATATATATATATATATATATATATATATATATATATATATATATATATAAAGTCCAAAAGTTGGACATAAATGACCCTAGGTGCGTTGATTGCACCCAGGGTCAGGTTGACCACATCGGGTGCGGGTGCGGCACCTAGTTGGAGAGTCCCTGTGACATAGTGTTTCAATTGTTGGTCATTCTGACCTAATTGACAGACCATCCAGAATTAGAAGGGATTCATCTTAAACCAACTGGTCATGATTTTCATGAGTCGCTTAAAAAAATATTATATAAGGAACATCTCAGATTCATAAAACGTTTCAAACAATTACATCATTGATATCTAAGAGAATTCAACCAAGACTACTTTGGCAAAAAACCATGCATTCACCTTCTTCCAAGAAAATACAGGAAAAAAAAAAAATAGTTCAAGTTCGCTTGCTTCTTGAGGACAATATGAACACTGTGACAATTAACCTGACACCAGAATATGTTAAGAGGGAACTTTTGTCATCCAAATGTATCTGAAAAATTTTCCACAGATATTTTACACCATACGAGCTACCCATCGTGGCTGAAAAAAGAACAAGTAGAAGAGAATGTTCCAATAATGGATGTCAGAAACACAAACCTTGAGTAACCCTTGGACCAAAGACCTTGTTGAACCTGAACATGCGCTGGCCATCTTTTCCTGGTTTGGAAGGATTTGAGACATTCAATTCACCATCTTCCCCAATATATTCTACAATGCTTTGCTTTGCAGCTTCACCAGGAAGGAATGGCCTCACTCTACAATATACCCTAATATTTCCTATATTCCAAAGTAAATCCAAAATTAAAAAACTATCAAAGATACAAACTGCATCTTAATATTATTGTGATGAAAAGAACAAGCACCTTTTAAGTCTTGAACTTCATTATATAGCCTTCTATTTTCATCAAGAACGAGACGATAATTCTGTGCTGCATCTGCCAATGCTTTGAGATTTAAATCTGCACAAAATAAAAACCATAGAAACTGAAATTTGAGAATGTTACAGAACAATTTTTCATATGATAAAAAGCCATGTAAAAGAATTCATACCTAGGCTACTAATTTCTTCCAACCAGCCCCTCCGTGCATCAACAATTTCCTTCTTTGCAGCTTGAGAAGCCAACCTCAAGTCCTAATAAATCACAGGTACCAGTTTCTAGTACAGTGTTTTTCAGTGCATCACAGTACAAATGTTTTAAAGAACTGGTTAGGGAAGGGCTGCAAGTCTTACCCCAAGGGCCTGGAGCTGGTTGTCCATGAACCTTTGGTAGCCAAGTTCTTTTAATTTCCAGTTCTGAGCTCTTGATTCTGAAAGTGCCTTGAGCGCTTCTGATTTTCTTGTAGACTCTTCTAGGCTGCATTCAAGTTGCTTCATTTTCTCCCCTAATTCATGTATAGTCTCTTTGCCTTCTGTTTCTAAGTGCAAGCAACGCTGTTCATATGTCTTTTTAGTTGATTCAAGTTCTTGATTCAAAGATGAAATTGCAAGCTCAATCTCTTCTTTCTCCTTCATCAGTCTAAGCACATCCTGCCCCTCATTTTTCCTCTTCTCCTCCATATTGTTTTTCTCTGTCTGAAAACACCAGATGTTAGTTGTTGGTTAAAAGTGATACGATGGTACAACCTTTTTGTACTATCAGCAAGTAGTAACATTATTGCCGAAGGTACATAGGAGATGATATTAGTGGGTTGATCATCATATCAAGGAAGCTATTCTGCTGCAGATTTATCAATTTATACATGAAAAAACCAAGTACAAATTAATATTGTAAACACAATATCAAGGAGGACAGCACCGACAGAATGCCAAAAAAAAAAAGGCCCTGAACATGTTGGACCAAAACCAGAAGTGCTTGCAGCGTAAAAAATATCCATACAATTTTTTTTCTCTCACATAATAAATAAAACAGAACAAGAATGCACCTTTATCTTCTGAAGCTGGCCGGTGACAATCTGCAAATGAAAAACAGGCGCTTCTCAAACGATGGGAGTACAACATAAAGGTATGATGAGAAACATGCAAGACAATTTATTGTCATCAAAATAGAACCAGATTATATCTGCAGTCATTCAATATATACCTTAATTTCCTCACTTGTCCCGGTGGCAAGAGTCTCAAGCACACCAGCTCTGGAAACCAACCTTTCTTCACGTGCAAGGACCTCTTTAAGGGCAAGTTTTAGCTGCAGAAGTGAAAGTATAAGACCAAAGCCGTAACACAAATCTGGGACCTTCAAAATCATCCTAGATTGAGTAAAACTGAAGTTAGAAACTATACCTTTTTTATATGTTCCCCTTGAGTTGACAACCGCCTTTCAATCTCTTGCATAACCTTTCTCAACAAAATTTCTATTCGCTGAAACACAATCAACAGATTGTTAACTTCAGGGAACTTCTATAATTTTATGTTATAATTAATATCTAGTCCTGCATAAGAAAATAGTACAAGATAAAATGTATCAATCAATATCTTGATAGAAACATTGTTTGCTTTCACAAGCATACCGGAGGAACTTCCCCGTACTGCTTTTCTCCTAGAATTGCATTTACAAGACTTAAAAGGGACTGAGTTGGGGCATTCTGCAAAAAGTATAAAAAAAAAAATTAATCGAAAAAGGAAAAGATGGATCACTCACAGAAACAATATCCTCTGCCAATCTTCATGTTTATTCCAGATAAACAAATGCAAAAACTTACATCCAAACTATTCAGGTTCATCATTCCAGAGCTCTTCATTGCAGGAACTTCTGAATGTCGCCCTTCATTTGGTTGAAAAACTTCAATGGACTTTTGTGCAACATGATGTAGAAATGCTGAAGATGGTTCTGCAGAATAATTTTCAAGAAGAAAAAAAGGAAGGGAGAGAAAAAAAATCACATTCTAATTTAACCACGAAGTTACTGTAGGATAAAGAAATAGCAGTGTGCCATTTTCAAGGAAAAATAACTCATGCATATGGCGACATGGCGAAAAAAATAAAGGTCCTGTAGAAGCAATCTGTTTCGAACAGATAATCTGACCCAAATAAATAAAAAGTAATGCATCATAAGTATTACATATTCCAATGAAACTAGAGAATCAATCTCAATTGATGATTAGTTAAAAATTATAAAAAGTATAAAGAATTGATGATATTGCTTAGTTCACCAGAGATTAACCTATAATGACTTCACGATTTCCATGAAGAAACGGTCTTTTAAACAGGTATCCTTGAAAGCTATAGAGTAGTATGAAATGTGTGTTTTGGATAGGAACTTTAAGGAAGAAACTAGTATGGGGTTTTATCTTATTGGTAGTTTATGATCCTATGGTTAAAAAAAAGTAAAGAATTCTGTGAGAATCAGCAAGGTGTAGCATACTAGCATTTTTCCTAAATTTATTTTGCCAAAACCTATATATAGTGTTACTTGTACAGTTATGAAATGAAAACCATGAACATGAAACATGTTCCAACTTGGGTTTCATTTTGAAACAACCAAGGTCACAGAATAGAAATGTGCACTATTTTGGTGCACACATTTCTGCATTGGGGTTCTTGCTGCATATGGGGGATTCTCAGTCATGATACCCATGTGCAGCATGGGAATGGTTCATGGGCAATTCGGCAAAACAGTGAACAGGTTGCACTTGTCACAGGCAGGATGTCCTGGCAGCACATAATGCATATGCACCGGTTTTCAAATAGGCAGTGAAAACATGAAAGCCTGTAGCACACTATGATCAGTCTAAGTGCTTATCTCACTCAGACATCTTGCATTATCATAAATTTTGTTTCTAAAAGGCAGTAGCATTTTAGCAGCACAATAGCCAATAACAGAGACTACAATTAAGCCAACTTCATCATAATCAGGGATTAATCACAACAAATTAAAGCTATAAATGTTAAGCACCATATGAGTGCCAGATTACAAAGTTCCATGAGCTGTGGGACCAACAATGATGTTTCCCTTTTCAACTGGATAAAGGTCTGGTCCAGATCCATGTACAGCTACAGTTTTTTAAACATGTAAAATTACCATACTGTATCTGTTTATAAGATTTCTATTTTAGCAAAATGAGTCAGCTCTGGACCCAGAGACAAGAAACATCTGCTCAGCCGGAACCTGCTTGGCTCCCATTTCTCACTTCCATATACCTGTTTATTTGTTCTGTCATCAGCCCATATCCCCCCAATCAATTATCAAGTCGAGACAGATCACTGCCAGATATCCAGTATTGAATCTGGCCTATATAACCCAAAGTGGTCTCAAATCAATATCTTAGTTAACCACTAACTATGGAAAGCTCAAATTAACTACCAGGATGATTTCCAATGATGGCCCATATCAGATAGGATAATAGTTGAGATGGGTTTGCAAACTACTTGACTGCAATTTTACCTGAAACATATATTTTGGGGAAAAAAAGAAAAATCTTGAGTTGGTTTCATTCCTTTGTGCAGCATTGGGAGCAAAGAAGTTGGGGCTCAGCAATATTAAATTATTACCAAGGAACTAGTAAGCGTTACTTTTGGAAACCATGGGTTAGCAGAATCACTTGGTGGTCCATCAGCTGTACAGACAAATGATATTTTTAGCTACAATGCCATACCTGACATGACAGGACCTTTCAGAAGATTCTGAAATCTTGAATCTGAATAATTCTTTTGCCTTTCTTCTGCATTGGGTAGCAAACTCTGTCCATTAGCTTGGTCTCCATGACCACCTTCAACCAAGGAACCTTCTACTTCTGAAAGTGTCTTTCTCTGCAGCTGGCCACAACCTTTCGCTAAAGCATCCATAAAATAACCACAAGTAAGAGGATAACATCATATAATCAAATGTGATGTGATAAAGGAAGGATAGATTCTGCATTACCTTCAGAGGTGAAGTGATCCTTAAGGCTCAGAAGGCACTCCACAACAGCGGTGATTGGTCCCTGCACAAATACAGCAAGTAAAAATGAGCAAACAAAAACCAGAGATACCCATATCATGATCTAAGAGGATACATGAAACCATGAAGAGAAAGGGCTAAAGTCCATAATGCCTGTTCTAAATCCAAAGGTTCAAACTTTGGTAACCCAAGTTCGTCAAATGCCAAAAGAAATTTCTTAACATTCTCAGACCGCTGCTTGGCAGAGAGAGCAACAACCCGTGGAGAATCAAGACCTCTTGAAGACTCTGGTACCACATTTATATTCCCCTGCATTACCAAATACATTAACAAGCAGACATGTCATGTTCAACCAAGGAGATGTTTTCAACTAGGAATAACAATAAGGGGAAACTTTTGAAGAGTGATAAGTTTAAAATGGTGGACAGATACCAAAACTCATACAAGTTCAAATGGAAAGCACGGAAATCGTGGTCTGTAAATAAACTAAAACCAAATATAAGCACAAATTCAACCTCCAAGACAAAGCCAGGATTCAGTTTCTTCATAATGCCACATAAGACTGTCCCATCAACCAAGCGTCTTCTCAAATCTTCTTCAGAAGCATCTGCTGGAATTCTCAATGCATGAAACATTCCATTCAACCATTCCACTACTTCTGCCCTCTGCTTAGCATTGGTCCCCATCACTGTGAATTAAGAAAATTTCTGTATGAAATTAGAATGGATATCATGGCATTGGGAACTGACCTTCGGCTGGCCAACAAGAGAAAAGAAGTAAGAATTTTTTTTTATATATATAGCAAATAATAAAAATGAAAACCTGCATTGGCATATCTTCTTGAAGCAGTTGGTTCAAAAATGTTGCCGTTAGCAACCATTCTGGGGCTACCGATTCTCGGACTAGCAGCCATTGGGCTGACAACTCTGGGGCTACAAACTCTAGGCACACCAACCTTTGGGCTTCCAGTTTCCCCATCTTCCAGCGAAATGTTAAGATGATTGGGAAAGGAGGGATTAGCTACTTGGGGATTCATAGTGTTCTCAAAAGAGGGAGGATTCCTCCTCAAAATAATTTCACTTCAAAGAAATGCAGCTGATCCAGGAATTGCAAGGATGCTGATTGACAACCCCAGCAGAGAAGGATTCTACTGGCACATGATCCAACAAAGTTATCAGGCATTATGCAGAAAAAGTAGTGGCATTCCACGAGAAGAAACAAGTGAACACCTCCATGATTAGAACCAGAAATGAGGCCTCCAATATTTATGACACCACCCTCAATCTTCTGATTAGGAAGTATGAAAGAAGAAGAAGAATAAAAAGTCTGCGCCCGATAATTGAAGTCCCCGCCTTTCTAAGCTGTCGCTTCCCACCCAACTTTCACTACATTGGCAATCAATGAACAATGATGCAATTACATTCAAATTTTCGGTGTCATTAACTAAAGAACTCATAAATCAAACAATAACCAAGGAAAATCCAAAGAAAAAAGAAAAGGTCGATCTCAATGACTTCCATGTAATGATGTGAGAGAAACCAAGCCTTTATATGAGAGAACAATTTGAGAAAAGCAAAAAAAGAACCTGAATTTGAAAAACGAAAGATAAAATTGAAAAATATTAATCCATATAAAGAACGCATCGCATCCTTGCTTATTATAAATAATAGTAGTGTAAAAAACAGATTAAACGAATGAAAAAAATGATAAATCCACCATATCCAATCAAGATGTGCAGAAATTAGCTTGGCTTAAGGAAAACAAAAATCAAAAGTCAATTGAAAATATCTCAAATCCTCTATATTTTTGTCTCTTAAAGAAATTTCATCATTTTGTATAGAGAAAAAGAGAAGAATCACAATTCAGACGAAGACTACATCAAGCATTCCTCTTATTTTTTTCAAATTAAAAAAAAGTTTGAAAAGGAAGAAAGAAAGAAGGCCCCAATTCATCCATTTCTGATCCAATTGGGACTAAATTTAACCTAAAAGTCAACCATAAAAAAATCTAGAAAATCAAACCTTCCACACCTTTCACTTTCAAAACATCACGAAACCAAAAACAGAAGGCAAAAGGTAAAGGAAAAAAATAAAATAAAAAAGCCTAGTTCAACGTAAAATGCCGCTCGGATCAATCCGCAAGCCATACTAGAAAATTAGTTGCCTTACAAAAGCAGCTTACAGAATAAAGAAGAAAAATATAAAAGAAACCCTAAAATCCCGCCATTTCCAACCGTAATGCTGCATGGAACCAACGCAGACACTTCATTTTCAAAAGAAACACAAACAATCAGATAACAGAATATAAAATAAACCCCTCAATTCCACCATTTCCGATCGAAATGCAGCTCAATTCGAAACCAAAAAGATCAAAACTTTCAAAAAATCTCAGAGAGAGAGAGAGAGAGAGAGAGAGAGAGAGAGGTCACCGGGATGGGAAAGACGAGAGCAAGGAAGGCGAGAGAGGAGAGTTAGAGAGAGGGAGAGGGACGGTCAAAACTGGAGCATCGCAGGGTGGTGTGGTTGTATTAACAGGAGCGGCCCCGGCGGATTCGGTGGGGAAGAAGCTGCATCGTCGAGCGGTGTCCAGACCATCGCGAGGACAGGGGAGAGGTGGGGAGAGACCTGCAGCCCCAACCCCCCAACCGAAGAAAATAACGCCGTTAAATTCGCCCCTCCCACCAACGGCCGCACATACGCCAGAGAGAGAGACCGTTACTCTCTCTCTCTCTCTTCCTGTGGGTGATGGGCGACGTGTTCGCCAAAACGGGAATTTTCAGACATCCCGCGTTTAGGGAGACGATTCCTCGCCGTAGTACACCGTTCGGATCGCCGAGTTCCCGACCCCCGGCACACGCATAGCCGTTGGAGGCTCGCTTGTAGCTAAACGAGCCGAACGAGCCACCCAGCTCGGCTCCTTTGAGTTGAGCCATAACTCGAACTCGGGCAAAATATATTTGAGGTTTGACGCAGGGTACATGGGTTCAGAATTCAATAAAGGGCTTATTTTGTTTTCTTTAGATTTTTTTTTTAATTTATGAAAAATCTAATAATAATGTTAATTTACAACATAGCTGTCAGATATCAAAATATTTCCCTCATTTTGTTTTCTTTAGATTTTTTTTTAATTTATGAAAAATCTAATAATAATGTTAATTTACAACATAGCTGCCAGATATCGTAATATTTCCCGAATACAAACTCATTGGATTTCTGCTGAATATAGGAATATTTATGAAGATTTTACCATTCCGTCTAAACATAAGAAAACAGCTTTCCCTTTCATTACCCTTTTGCAAAACTCTTTTCTTGTGAAAGTTCAACTAAAACCGTAACTGAGATACGCCTTGGCATCTAAACAGTGAAAGTCTGGATTGAGAGTCATGATAACATATCCATATGGTTTTGATTACACAGAAAAACAAAACTCTACTTTTATACGGATATGAGTTTCACCTTTTAAATCTAAACAGCGAGTCACTCATTTGCTCTTAGCGGAACTCTCTAATGTGTTAATTTCTCAACTAAAATCAAGTTTTCAGCACAACTCTTTTGCGAGTAAAACACTCAGGCCACCAACAATATACTCACATGCCTTTATAATTCACTCACAACTTGCATGTCTTTATAATTCAAGCTGAACTCATTTCCCATGAAACTTTGCTTTTGTAGAAACTCCTTTTTGTATAAAAGCATAATTTAAAAAGTCATTTTTTGATCGGTTACACAAGAGTTCCCGAGGAAGAGCTCTCTGGTGGTTCCGTGTCACTGCACCCCTTGGCATTTTTCCAGATAAGTTTTTCGGCCATGGTGACATCAATTGTTCCAGTGTGTTTTTCTGACCACTGTTCCCCTTTGGTCGGTGTTTTGCACTTTTGCCCAATGGATTTTGATGTTTTTGTTTGAAGTTATTGTACATTGTTTCATCCCATCATTGTCTAACTTTTTTTTTTTGTGAAATATTGTCAACCTACTTTTGTGAGTTTTTTTATGGGTTTTTCTTGTAAGATATGCATCTAAATTTTCTTATAGAATGTTTTGGCCTATCCCTATGAGATTTTGATGAGCTTTTCATGGCTGTATCATTTCTTATAAATATTTTTTTTTTGTTGTTGGCTTTATTTTGTAGAATTTATTGATAATTCATTATTTCATTTGTACATGTTGTTGATGTTTTGAAAACTATGAAGTTGAAACACTTGTAACTTTTGAATGTGATGTACTATTCATAATGCAATAACATCACCATTTGCATGTGTGTGTGGATTGTTCAATGCAATCACGGAAACAATTGCCTAACATTGTCATGTTTGCATTTGTATTCTATAATTTTTTTGTATTTGATGGCCATATGATTGTGCATTTTCCCGTTTAATATTGTATTATTGATTGTTTTTGTCATGCTTCCAGTATATGTTTGTTTTGTATTATAAGTGTACTCATTGCTTAAGATTTTAATGTTAAGTACTTCATAAAAATTGGTTTGAGTCATTAGGTTAAGTTATATGAATCTAGAAAATGTAAGGGTTTACTATCACTATATTGAAGATGAAGATTGATGAACTTTCCTGTTGTTAAAAAGCAACAACTTTAATGACGTTGAATTGAAAAAAATAAAAAATTGGGTCAGTCTAGAGCCAGTGATGCAACCCATCTTGGAGATCTTGAGGAGGACATGATTAAGACATATTCGGGAAAGAAGTACCATCAAACTGGACACACAAGCGAAGCACACACCAAGTTTAAATCAACACTGCAGGACAAAAACATCATTTTTAGTATTTTGAAGCTTTTAGAATTTATTTTAGCATTTTTAGATATTATTTTTGTTTAATTTTTTTTTAGCATTTGAAAAAATATTTAGGATTTATGGTAATTTTGTAGTTTAAAATTCTAACATTTTTGTTTTTCTAGATTTCCTCCATATAACCTGGTCGAGTTCCAATAGTATGTTAGGATCCATTTAGGCTACTAGAGGCTATAATGGTTTATTTGGGTAGATTTTTATTTTGGATTTGGATGTCTATGAATTTTGTTGTTTAAATCTACTTGGGTTCCTGAAAATAGCTGCTGGGAACCAGGAAAGCTAATTGGGCCTCCAACTAGCTATTAGACCCTAGATCCCTCTTATTAGGTCCAGGGGGCAGCAACCCTAAGCCCCAAAAAGGAGGACGTTGGCTCCTCTTCCCTTAGACATGAAGAAAGGAGGGATCTATCTTCTACTTTGATGCTGAGCTGAAATCACCCTTGAATTTGAACGTGTGGTGTGTCACCCCTTTCAATTCACCTCATCGGAGTCTTAGATCATGTGTGAACTTCCCTTGAAAACGGCCAGACATCGACCTTGGTTGGTCCATCCACGAGCTGTTGGAGCTAAGGAGTGGGAATTCATTCTTGGCTAGCATCTTCAACACTGGAGCTAAGGGAATCTTTCTTTACTTCTTGGTCGACTTTTTGCATTGCTTAGGCAGCAGTGGGCCAGGAAGGTATGGGGGGTGGCTGGGCCACTGCCGGAAGCAGTAGCCAGCCATGGCTACTGTGGGCAGCCCCGGACGAGCCAGTCTTAGTCCTGAATTCAAAAGAACCGAGCTCAGCTCAGTTGAAAAGGTCGAGAGGCAACAACTGCTGTTGTTGTCGAAAGAAAAAATTAGAGAGGGGAAAGGGCACGATGTACGGACCGAGCTAGGCTCAGTCCTCAGTCAAAAGGAGATCGAGCTGAGCTTGGCTTCAGGGGCGACGGCAGCGCAAGCGGCGCCACCATGGCCCTTCTTCGATAAGGGCAGAACCCCAGGGGATAGGCCACTGTCGGCGACAGTGGCTGACAGCAGCAGCGGTAGCCACTTCTGCCCCAACTGTCGTCGGCAACAATAAGGCGAAGGAGAGAAAGAGGGGGGTGGTGTCAGCCCCCCACTAGCCGGCCACCCAAAGGTAGTAGCAGCAGCATGTCTCTGAGAAAAGTAGAAGAAGAAGAAGGGGAAAGGAGGAGGACTCATCGGAGTCCGGTGGGTGGCAGCAGTGCTCCCCGCTGGCAGCACATGAAGGAGAGGAGGTCAGGAGGGAGACGGAGAGGGAGAGAGAAATTTGAGAGAGAGAGAGATCTGAGAGTGAGGGAGGCGATGAGAAAGAACCCGTAAGGGGGTTTTATATAAAAAAATTTGGGGGTTGGTGGGTGCTGGATCTGGGTTGGATCCATTTGGATCCTGGATCCAACCCCAGTCCATCCCTTGGTAAGTAGGGGACGGGTCAGGGTGTGGACCTAGGTTGGATCCGATTGAGTCCAACCCAAGTCCAAACCACCTTTAAGGGGTTGGTTTAAGGGGGTTGGGTCCAATTGGACCCAACTTGATCCAATATATATATATATATATATATATGGGCTTGTTCTTCATTGGTCTGCATCCTAATGGACCCAGACCCTACATTATCTTATGCAAGACCCATTTTGGGTCTTGTTTGGATCCTGGATCCAAATATGAGTATCAACGTAGTTTGATATATATGTATGCATAGTTATATATATATATATATATATATATATATATATATATATATATATATATATATATATATATATATATATATATATATATATATATATATATAACTATGTTTTCGTATTTGATAAACCATTCAACTTTCTGAACCGATTATAGGACTCATAATGTTTAATATGGTTCTCATTTGGATCCAAATTCAGGTTTGAGGTTGGATCACTCTAACAGATCCAATCTTATGTCTATCAGGTTTTGAGTGATTCGAATCTCTCTAGAGATCCGTTTCTAAATTATTTTGTATCCAAACTGGGTCCATTAAATGGATTTAGTCCTTGTTGTGAGGTTACTTCAGATTTGGAGCATACACTGAATCCAAATATATCAAACTGAGAAAATTCAGCAGGTGTTTCGTATTTTTAAATGTATAGTTGGAACTGGGTTTAAGATGGAGGGATGATCTTTGTGGATCCCCTACCGAGATCCATATCCATAAAGAGTTAGTATAAACTAGATACCTCTTTTTAACATCCAAAAGTTCATCGATTTATTCACGGTTGATGAATTTCTCATAAAAATACCAGGAATAATCTCGTATCACTTTTGAAAAATCCAGAAAATTCGTGAATTTTACATCTTACCCTTCTTAAAAGGGTTTTGTCCTCGAAAATACAATGACTAGAACTATTCAAACAGGTCAGGGTATTTTTCCTATATACTTGATTCTGGTTCTCAAGTATATTCCTCGATCCCATGGTGTTGCCATCGAACTTTGACTAGAGGAATGACTTTTGTCCTCAACACTTGTTCTCATTGGTCAATGATCTCCACCAGTCTTTCTTTAATAGTTAGGTCCTCTCGAACGTCCTCGTATTGAATGACGTGCGACAATTCATGAATGTATTTCGTTAACATGGATATGTGAAATATGTTGTAGATTTGCACGTATTATGGAGGTAGCACCACATAGTAGGTTGTCTCATCGATCTGATCCAGGATCTCAAAAAGTTCGACGAATATGGGATTTAGCTTTCATTTCTTTCCGAATCAAAAAATACTTTTGGTTGGGAATACCTTGGCAAACACTTTATTTCTGACCGATTGTAATAGTCGGAACAGAAAAGTGTAGGCGTGCACTAAACCAGTTGTATCTCTCTCGTCTGAAGGAATTTTTGCGAACGGTTTGTGGCATCAAAAAGCTGATAAAATTACCTGTCATCTGTAAAAATTTTAGCTTTATCAAATAAATGAAAGTTTTTTTTAACCTCTATAACAGTAGGACATAATTGAGTTTTTACAAGTTTTAAACCGGTTCAAGACCCGGTTAGCATATACTTGTGAATCCTATGTATTTTCGTGTGTGCTTTTGCAAATGAACACCATAAAGTTATGGACTATTAAAAATTAGTTTTTAACAGGGAACTATATGCCAATTATGAGGCATGCATTGATTAATGTGCTGATGCACTAGCTTGCTTTCGTGGCCTTTCACTAATAAATGAGACGAATAGAGTCTGCTTTGAATCAAATGCGATTGTTAATGATTTGTGCATGCTGTTTTAATATGAATGGCATGTATATATGATGATGTGAATGATTGGATGCATTTAGATGTTAAGAAACTTAATGCTTTATGTTATATATATGTTTAAGTTTGAAATAAAAGAATGGCATGTGCAATCATACTGAAACCATATGTTTCAAAATGTGCATCTATGGGCCCTGAAGAGGCTGAATTCCTTAAGTGGATTCATATGTGAGTGTTGCATGAAAAGTAATTAATTTAAAAAAAGTTTAAACATGTAACACTAAAGATCGATGCTTGCAAGGAGAGGACAATCAGTACTTTTGGCTTCACGAAAAATGTTTTAAGTATAAAAGGTTGCTCCTCCCCAACCACGGAGATAGGAGAAACCTTTACAATAGACTGCAGTGTAGAAGATAGAAACTCATGAGTGGAAAATTGATGCATTGGGATGACGGTGTTGGGAGCGCTCTCTTGATACGCTCGTCCCTTACCCACAGGACTGGTGAAAGGTGCTCGACTAGGCCAAAGCCATAATTGTATGAAAACATTGCCTACGCCATGGCCTCAATCCAAGTTTAAGCCTGTGTTATTACCCACAGAGCTAAGAACTGAAACCTAAAATGATTATGCATTTAGATAGCCATGACATGCATTATCTAAAGAAGAAAACCTAATTAAAGATAATAAGTGACTCATGCATACATTCAACTTCTGCAATGGTAAGTGCATGCATTTTAATTATTCATGTATATTTAATTATTTGTAGTTAAATGGATGCTTGATTTAGAGAAACCTTGTAAATATATGAAATTTCTTTCACGAGTTTAGTATATTTCACCCTATTGAGACATGTTATGTCTGACCCTATATGACTTAATATTTTTCAGGCAGCGAGTAGATGCTTGCATGTGAAGGTGGGTGGTTGCGATGGGGACCGAGCCTACCTTTTCTATATCTTCAAAGATTTTGGACTCTAATTATTTAATTAATTTTTATTTTAAAAGACAAATATAATTAATTATGAATGGTTGTGAACATTGATTTATTTTATGCATGTTGAAACTCATTTCTTTTAAATTTTCACAATCGTATGGTTATGCATGAATACGGGAAGTAGCACGCCAACTTTTAGGCCCTGATGAGTTTTTCTACTGTTATTTGTTAAAATATTTAAAAGTATTTAAAAAAAAAAATCACCAATTTTCAGGTTATAAAAATTGGGGTGTTACACAGAACCTTTCTCAAAAATCTTAAATAAACATTGACAACAATTTCCAGCCCTTAACGTTTGTGTAAATTATACCCCTTTTTTTTTATACTTAAACCATGTTTAACTAAAACAATCAGACCTCCCAATGGGGACTGATCAGACCCCTTTTTGTATTTGGGTACAGGCAGATCAGACTCATGGATTCAAGCATTACACATATTTTTTTTGAAAACCTGGTAGGGACTTATCTCGGTTTGTCCATATTTTGACCAGCAATGATCCACATGTGGATCAATACCGCGAAACAAAGTACGCTCAATTATACAAGTTCTAGTTTGTATGCATCGTATTAGAACACCTTACCTTAGAAAAATCCAGATGGATGTCAGGATTCGACTGATGCGGGGTACGAGGATCGGGGTGGCTGGATGGTTCATTCGTAGGTCCTTCTACCACAACACCTCCACCACCAATGGAGTTCTCTTCTCACGTGATAAAGGATAAGCAATATTTACGTGGTTCAGATCATGAAGAACCTAAGTCCACGGGTAGAACTCTCTCTCCTTTGAATCATATAAGATAGATGAGAGGTTATATATATATCTATGTTATCTTAAAAGAAATTATATGCTTTGAATACATGCCCTTTCTTAGCAAGTAAATTCATTTATCATCTCTCCTTACTATTTTCACATTTAACAATAATTGGAAACTCTCCTTGGACGTGTTACATTACCTTCTCTTTTAAAAATCCTTTATTAGCTTCTTTTGATAGAGTCATTTTCTTGCTTGACTTGGACTCAATAATCTCTTCCTAATTTGGTAAACAAGATGATCGTCATTGGTCTCTACAATTTCCTTTTTTTTAATTCTTCTTTCTTTCTTTTTTTTATTTTTTATCTATGTTAAGTTTATTAAATTTCAAATATGGCAAGGTAGGAGACATTCTACACCATGAGCCTACTTTTCACTAAATAGATTTCTAATTCAATTTTAATTGAAATCCAATCCAAGGTACCATATCAAATTTAACAATGGATCTAAATCAGAATCCACAACCCTTTCAAATCCAAATTTACGTTTGATTGGATCCAATTTCAAACTCATATTTTAAATCCAAATTCAATTACCAGAATTCATTCATATTAAATTCTTAATAAAAATTTGCTCGTATTATATTCCAATTATAATTAAATTCCAATTTAACCTTGAATTTAAATTTACTTCTAAACCTTAACTAAGTTTTGATTCTTTTTAACATATAAATTAACTCCCAAGTTAACATTAATTAAATTCCTAATTTTTTACCTTATTTAAATATAAATTTATTTTTTAGCATTTATTAATTACCAAAATATCATAATTATTATATTAAAATTCAAATTCAAATTCTAAATTTAATTTCAACAAAGATTCAAATTTATTGTATAATTTAAATTTTGAATTGACATTCAATTAAGTCTTAATTTAGATTTGAATCAAACCCAAATCCAATTATAATATTTGACATATATTTATAAAATCTGAATTAAATCAAATCTTATTTGAATTCAAATTCCCAACTTGAAATCCAAATTCGATAAAACTCCAATTTCAAATGCACACTCAATACGAATCCTGACCAAATAAAACTTTAATTAAAATTTCAATTGAATTTAACCTAAATCTAGATTAAATCTGATTAAAAATAAAAAATCCTAATTTAGAATAAATTTATAAATTTGAAATTTATTCTAAATCCAAATTAAAGCTCGAATTATAATTTAATTCTCATTTTAATTTCAAATAATATTTTAAGATTTGCCTTTATTTATTATAAAATATAAAAAATTCATGGGTTTTACAATATGAATGGTTATCAATCAAGAATTATTATGGAATGCATTCATTTAACATGTTTATCAGACCAAAATTTCAATTTAAGCATCAATAATCATGTTGCCCAAAGTAGAAAACAACTATGCACCAACACATGCCATACTGTACAATTTAGATCCTTGTTAACCCAATTGGAAAACCCATAAAAAATCATAGGAACCTGATTTTGCTCTCAAAATTTCACTGGGACTGCCCCAACATTTTAGAAACACAGTCCAAGAAAAAGAACTGCAAAAAACAGTTATAATAAAATTATAAAAATTCTAAGACTGAACCCTGTTCAGGAAAAATATAAGACAGATCCAGTCATCTGCAAAAATTCATCATGGATTGGGAAATTTTTCGAGATTTACTCAGAAATCTTTTGATAAAATCCTTTTTATAAAATATTCTTATACATGCTAGCTTTCACCCAAATTTTTCATAATTTATTTTGATCAGTTTGGCTTAGATTTTTAGAACTTTCAAATCTCTTGTCAGAACAGTCCTGCTGACAAAGTAGAAAACCTATGCTCTGTAGCAACAAACGTTTCAACCTCAAAACTAACTTAAACAAAACAAACATGATTTTAAATTTAAGCCCCGGATATGTAAAACACTCCAGTATCTTTCTTTTTATTTATTAACTTTGTTTTCTAAAAGATATCAATTTTTTTCTAAAACTGGTCGGATTAAAAATGAAGACAGAATATCCAAGATTTCAAACTCATGAAATATCCATTAAGCAAGATTAAGAATCATGTTAAAATTCATTCAATCACGATTTTTACTACTCAAACATATTTACAACATCATACAATACATCTTTAAAAATATTTGTGCTAAACTTTATTAAAACATTAACACCCATCGTCCAAGAATCATATTACCTTTATAAAATATCTCAAATAAAATTTTATCTATTTAAGAATCACATGAAACCTTAAACAACATCAAATCATGGTTTATTTATGTAATAACATGCTGATTAATCATACTAAATATGAACTAAACTATCATGCATGCCCAGATTAACCTTTCTTTATGATAAAACATCAAAACCCTAAAATATTTTTTGCCAAACACTTCTTCAAAAATGATTTTGTATACAAGAACATTGATTTAAGCATATATCAAATTTTTAGAACTTGTATTTCATCAATATAATCTAATATTAATATCTAATCATGTTGAAAACAAACAAGATCTAACAAATAACAAGAAAAATAATCCTTTCCAAACCGTTTTTCATATTAGAAGCCAAAACTAGTCCTATTTTGAAAACCAATTTTCTCTTTGATTCCGTGGTGACATGGCTCCACCAAAATGAGTTTTCTAAATTGAAAACTAGTATTAGAAAGGTGTTACTAGGTCTGATCCCTAATGGTTCATATTTGAAAATTTATCCTGCATATATCTCATGTGTTTGGATAGATCTATGTCTACGCGATTGTTGTACCTACCTTAACCAAGTTCTCAAATAAAGTATGACCTTCGTCTCCCATCTTCAATCCTTGGAGTAGCTTCAATGGCTACTGGAAAAGCTCGAATAAAAAGAAAGAAAGAAGAAGAAGAAGATGCAAGAGGTGTAGTGGAATTGGGAGAGAGGGCTTAAATAGCCACAATAGCGGGGGGGGGGGGGGGGGGAGGGGAGGGGAGGGGGCGTCCCCTCCTACTGGATCTCCTAAGTCCTCCTAGAGATAGAACTCTATCTCTTACAACCCCTAGGTGGGCCCCAGTAGGTGGAACGTCCCACCTAAAAGGTTCTCCTATGAGACATCTAACTCCCAACAAATACCTAAGGTCTCTTAAGAGTCCTTCTAAAATAAAACATTAACCAAATAACTAACTATGAGGTCCACTGGGGGGGGGGGGGGGGCATCCCACCCTCTCAAGATTTAGAGAACCTCCTAATGAGGTCTCTAGAACATGAAGTGAGTCCCACCTAGGTGGCGTCTCACTTGAGTCCAAGTCCAAATAATTTGGATCCAAAAACCTTAATCTATATCCAATACCAGTTAGGTTAGATCCAGGAACCAAATAAAAATTCAAATTCAATACTTAAATTAAAGATCTATATCTATTTATAAAATCCAAATCAACATTGGATCCAAAACTTAGGCTTGGATCTGAATATGACTCATCCAAGATCCATAAAAACCCTGAGTCACCCCTGGACCCCTGTGGGCCACCATATCAGCACAAGGCACCCCATTGGGCTGAGCGTGACCCCCTATGTCTCATATGAAATCCACTTTGAGTCCAAAACATATCCTGGTCAATTTTGAAAAATGAAATTATGAATCCAATCCAAGTTGAAAAACCCAAAATAGATGGTGGTCAATTTTAAAAATTGCATTTTCTGAACCAACCAAAATTGATCTCCTACGAGATCTACAGCTCAAAACAGATCTAACTAGAGTCCTAGTTTAACTTAAACTCTTGAAATTTGCCTGAATTTATCCTGATTTTAACCTTAATTTAACTTAAATTTTGCTTGAATTTAAAAGTTAAACTAAATCAACATCGAAGCGTTATATTCTACCTCCCTTAAAGAAATTTCATCCGCAAAATTTACTACTTACTCGAATAGGTAAGGGTATTTATCCTTCATGCTGGTCTCAGGCTCCCATGTACACTCCTCAATTCTGTGGTGTTGCCAATGCACCTTCACCAAGGGAACGGTCTTTGACCTCTATACTTTTTTCTTACGGTCTATGATCTCAACTAGGTGCTACTTCATGGTCAAATCTTCTCGCCCCTCAATATCTTCATATTGAATCACGTGTGATAGGTCAGGTACATACTTTCTTAACATTGACACATGAAACACGTCATGGATTTTCATATACTAGGGTGGTAACTCCACTCTATATGTCATTGCACCTACTTTTTCCAGAACCTTGAATGGTCCTATGAGTCTAGGACTGAGTTTTCCTTTCTTGCCAAATTTAAACACACTCTTTGTAGGAGAAATTCGCAAAAAAATGAAATCTCCAACCTCGAATGTGAGCTCTCGATGTCGTCGGTCCTAACTCTTTTGTCTACTCTAAGTCATCCGTAGTCTATCTTGAATCCTGCACACCTGCTCAGTGTAGTGCTCTATCACTACTACTGTATCTAAAGTCCGTGCACCAACCTCATCCCAATATACGGGTGATCTGCACAGACGTCCATACATGGCCTCATAGGGTGCCATGCCAATACTCATATGGTAGCTATTATTGTAGGCAAACTTTGTCAACACAACATGCTTACCCCACTCATCCTTCCAATCCAATATACATGTTCTAAGCATATCCTTTAGAGTCTGAATCGTCCTCTCAGACTGACCATCTGTTTGAGGATGAAAGGTCATACTAAACTTCAATTGAGTCCCCAAATCCTTCTATAATTGTCCCCAAAACTTCAATGTAAAACGTGGATCTTGATCAAAGATGATTGATAGAGGTACTCCATGTAGTCACATGATATCCTTGATGGATAAATCCATTAGACTTTCCAAAGATCAATTTTTCGATGATCGACTGAATCTGATTAGCAAAAAATATGCCGATTTAGTAAGCCTATCGACAATCATCCATATGGCATCATTAGCTTTGCAAGTCTTATGTAAGCCGACCATAGAATCCATTGTGATTCCTTCCTGTTTCCACTACGGAATCTCAATCTGCTACAGTAATCCTCTAGGCCTCTGATGTTCTATCTTCACCTGCTGGCAAGTTAAGTATTTTGAAACATATTTTGCTATGCCTCGCTTCATTCCGCTCTACCAGTAACTCCTTTGCAAGTATTTAAACATTTTAGTACTACCAAGGTGTATGGTAAACTTGCTCTTATGTGCATCACCAAGCACTTCTTCCCTGATCTGAGGGTCACTAGGTACCCATAACCTCTGCCCATACCATATGCTTCCATCCTCATAAAGGTATAGAGCTGACTCGTCGTCCTAGCATGCAACTATTATCTAGATGGACTTGGGATCATTCTTCTGCTTTTCTATGATCCGCTCCATGATCTCTGTCATCACAACCATACTGGTGATGCTGATCTTGTCATCCTTAGCCCCAAAAGGTTTCCACTTAATGAGATCTTGTTTCAAACTCCATAGGTCTGCTAAAACTCCTCCTGCCTTGTGGCTAAGAGCATTTTCTATGACGTTCACCTTCCCTGAGTGGTAAGCGATCATGAACTCATAATTCTTTATGAATTCAAGTCACCTCCTTTGTCTCATGTTCAACTCTTTCTGTACAAATAAGTACTTGATGCTCTTATGGTTTGTGAAAATCTTAAATTTCTCACTATATAGATAATGCCTTCAAATCTTCAAAGCAAAGGCCACTGCTACCAATTCTAGGTCATGAGTAGGGTAATTTCTCTCATGAACTTTCAACTGATGATATGCATAAGCAATGACTTTCCCGTGATGCATCAGAACACACCTCAGACCAGTGCCTAAGGTATATGTGTACACGACGAAGCCACCTTGCCCTGATGATAAAGTCAGCACTGGTGCAGTCGTAAGCTTCTCTTTCAAGGTTCAAAAACTCCCCTTGCACTTGTATCCCATACAAACTTCACTCCATTACGGAGAAGCTTCATCATTAGAAGAGCAATCTGTGAGAAATCTTATATAAAGCGTTTGTAGTATCCTGCCAATTCAAGAAAACTCCTAATGTCACTGACATTCTTGGGTTGCTCTCACTTCAACACTGCCTCCACCTATTAGAATACTAAGAGTTTGTCTATTAGGGTTCAAGAACTTCAAAAATTTCATACTATGACTCATAGGAAAAATCACTCACCTTAAAAGGATCCACCGAAACTCCATCCTTAGAGATGATATGGCCCAAAAATATCACCTGATTGAGCCAAAACTCACACTTAGAGAATTTCACATATAGCTAATGTTCTCTAAGGATTCTCAAAATGATCCTCAGGTGCTCCTCATATTCTTCCTCACACTCAAAATATATAAGGATATCATCTATAAAAACAATCACAAACATGTTCAAGTACAATCTGAATATTCTATTCATGAGGTCCATGAATGTTGCTGGGAAATTTGTGAGTCCAAAGGGCATAACCACAAACTCGTAGTGCTCATAACGGATCCTGAACACCATCTTAGGGATGTCCTCATCCCTAATCTTGAGCTGGTGATAACCTGATCTCAGGTCAATCTTAGAAAATATCGGAATCAATTAGCAAATCATGTTAAAAACTTCATCCTCGCGATCCTTCTCTCCTCTAAGGTATAAGTTCAGAAGATTAAATCCCCAAATTATAAGTCAGGATTTACCTTAGCCTTTTATAGTTGATCAAATAAGTCTTCGATCCGCGACTAATGGTATTTGTTTTTTATCGTGACTTAGTTCAGTATCCTGTAATCAATGCATAACCGCATGGAACCATCCTTCTTTTTGGCATACAACACCGATGCTCCCCATGGTGACACACTCAATCGAATAAAACCATTGTCTGTCAATTTCTGTAATAGTTTCTTGAGATCCTCGAGCTCAGCGGGCGCCATCCTAAATGGAGCTTTTGATTCAGGTCAGTCCAAGTACCAACTCAATAGAAAAGTTCATTTTCCGTCTAGGGTGTAATCTAGGTAGCTCCTCAGAAAAAATACCTGCAAACTCTCTTATGACATTCAGCTCCTCTATCGAGGTCAGTTTGGGCTCAACCAAAGATACTGTAGCAAGGAAGGCCTCACAACCATATCCAACCAGATGTTGGGCCTTTATTGCTGAAAGCAACTTCACCTTCTCCATCAGTTTACCCACTTTGTATTCGAAGATAGGTTGGTTGCAATAAAAAAAACATATCTGCCTCCCATGACACTCTATACAAGTGTGATGCTCATGTAAACAATTTATCCCCAAAATCACATCGTAACTGATCATATCTAGAATGATCAGGTTGATAGATAGATTATGCCCCACAATCAAAACCTCTATCTCTGATAGGTACTCATGAGTGATGGTCCTGTCACTCGAAGGTGTAACTATCTCTAAGGTGTAGCTTAAAGTAATAGATATTAGATTTAACAAAAAAGCAAAATGTGTGACAATGTGTTGCAACTATATCGAACAACAATCTAGCACTAAAGCAGACAATAGGAATGGTACCTTCGATGACATCGACATCCTACTCCAACTCAACTGCTGAGGTAGCATATACTCAACCAGTAGCCTTCTTCTGCCTCTACTACTGTTGTTGCTACTGAGGCTGGCCTCCCGTTGCCCATCGCTCGCCATTGTTCTTTCATTGGGGATACTTTTTAGCAAAGTGACCCATCTGCTCACACTGTAGGCAAGTACCCGTGTCAAGAGACATGGTTTCCTTTGATGGTGACATCGATATTTAGGGCATACTGCTCCCTAGTCTTGACGTTGTTGCTTACCATTCTTGGCAGGTGGTATAAATCTCTTCTTGCTGAATCAGTTCTTCTGGCCACCAGCGTGCTGCCCAAAGTGCTTCCCTTGGGACTTCTGTCACTCCAACTAGTCATCTTCTAACAAGGTGGCCACCTCAATGGCCTTATCTAGTGACCTCGGTCCACATGTATAGACCTTGGTCTTCAAAGTTGGTTTTAGACCACGGACAAACTTCATGTCCTAATCCTGATCCTCGGTGTACAGAATGGGGCAAAATCACTCCAAATTGTGGAACCTCATGATGTACTCTGCAAGAGTACCAGTTTGCTTTAGGTCAAAGAACTCTTACATCTTTTTGCCCCTCACATGCTTTGGGAAGTATGCATCATTAAAAAACTCACAGAAATGTGCCCAAGTCACTGGTCTGTTAGGGAATCAGACAAAATGGGTGCTCTCCCACCACCTTCCCGCGTCATCTATAAGTCGGTAGGTCCCAAAGTTCACTTTTTGGCCTTCTAAAACCTCAAGAACACGAAAGATTTGCTCAATCTTCATGATCCAATTCTCAACCGCCTTAGGGTCTATCTTTCTTGCGAACGTAGGTGGGGCCATGTCCATAAATTTCTTGTAAGACATGTTGTCACCCATAGTGACCTGCCTGTCATGAGTCACCTTCTACAGGTTAGCTCCCATAGCCTGCTGGCCTACAACCCCAACGAGGTTGTTCAGAGTGTTTATGTTATCGTCACATCTATTTGCCCACGCCATCTAAACAAAACAAGAAAAACTAGGTAAATTTCTAACCAAACCATTGAGCAGTGCCCCTAGCAAGTTTCTAGGTTCTTGGTTAAATAAAAGTTTCTCTACACCCTATATCAACAATTCAAAATTTATTAATATAGGGTTGGAACATACTTACAATGATGTTGGATAGCTTGATGTGTTAGGTATCATCAAGTTATTTCCTATGCTCTGATACCAAAAGTTGTCTTTACACAAAGATAGATTGGTATCTCCAGAAAATCTTATCTTTGCTCTGATACCAAAAGCTGTAACGGCCAAATTTTATATCAAAAAATTTTAAGATTTTTTTTTTAAAACACAACGAAATAACATAAGTAAAAACCAATACATCTTTGGGCAGGTTACAGTGACACAAACACACACATTGAGTTTAAATCACTTAATTAAAGGAATTAACACAATTCAACCCTTAATTAAGATTAGATTTCACATTACATATCAAAATTCAACTTAAGCAAAACATTCTAAAAGAAAACTGAATTTTCTGGGGAAAGAAGAAAGATGATGATCTGACGCCGTTGAGCAACCCGTCATCACTCCAGCTTATGCATTATATGTAAAATATTAAAGTAGAGACATTAATCCACAACCTCAGTAGGTAGCATCAAAACATATAAACACAGATATAATCCATTCACAGAAGATAAACTTTGACACATTTTCCGATAAATGACTAAATCATGCAATATAACATATCAAAATAAACATAATTTACAATTACATAATCGATCATGTTTGTATTCAAATTTTCAGAACATATATGTTACAATGCATCATTCCAAAGTAATAACAACTCATGCACAAACTGAAATAAAGCAATAATTTTATTCTTAATCTTTCGTTTCTCTTTTCTTGCCTTAAAGGTAAACTCTCAGGTTCCTAACTCTGATTCAACTAATCCAATGAGGTGTGTGTTATGCCATGTATTTTATTAACAACATCAATTGGAAGAATCTTTGAACTCCCATAAAGTTTTCACTAGAGTGGCCCGCGACCGAGAGAATCTTTCAGTGGTCTATACAGAATCAATTCTTATTCTGCAAAAATTTAGGACATACCACCTAGGTCATGCGATACACTACAAGAAAAACTTTAATTAGTGATGGACGTTTGCGATGGAAATAATCCGTCGCCAATTTATGATGGATTAGCTAGAGAAAATTATCCATCGCTAACATTTGCGTAATTAGCGACAAAAAACTTCTGTCGCTACTCCATCGCTACTTGGTGATGAAAAATTTTTGTCTCATGTTCTGTCGCACTTTAGCGATGGATCATCGACAAAATTTTTTCGTCGCTACTCCATCACCAAGTAGAGACGGAGTAGCGATGAAATTGTTTCGTCGCTAATTTTTCCCATAAATCCCTAATGCAAGCCCCTTTTCCCTTTTTGTTTTATCTGTCGCCCACCCCCCGTCGACCCTCCATCGCCCGCTCGCCGCCCATTGACCTCCCATCGCCCGCCCACCGACCGACGACCTCCTCTCTCATTCCCCTCTCGTTCCCTCTCTTATTACTTTCCTCTATTTTTTCCAGCGAGCCCCGTCCAGCGACCTCCTCTTTTGTTCTCCTCTCGTTCCCTCTACCATTCTCTCTCTCGTTGCTCCCCCTCTGGTTGTCGGAGGGCCGATGACCCTAGCCCGCCCGCAGGTAACCCTCCCCCTTCTCCTATGCTGGAGCCTCTCCCTTCCCCCTATGGTTGTCGGAGGGCCAGCAGAGGCCCGACAACCTCTGCTGGGCCCTCCCCACCCCTCTGTAGTTGGCGGGGGCTGACAAAGGCCCCGATCGCCTCTGCCAGGCCCTCCCCTTGCCCCGATCTCCGGAAGGATAGGGGGCTTTGCCCCTGTCCTTTCAAATGTCGACAGAGGGCCCTCTGTCCTCTTGACTTCTCCTGCAGTGGGGCTCCGCCCCACTGCCGGAGAATGATTGGCAGTGGGAGAAGCCCCCTGCTCTTTTGTTTTCCCTGGCAGAGGGTGTCTTCCCTCCCCATGTCCTCGATAATTTTGATAGAGGGCGAAGCCCCAATGCCCCTTGTCTTTTTTCCTGGTAGGGGGCGGATCCCCCTGTCAGGAAATTTCGCCTCGGTAGGAGGCGAGACTCCCCTACCTCCTTTTTGATTCCCGGCAAGGGGCTCAACCCCTGCCTTTTGATGCTTCCCTTCGGGGGGGTCCCATCCCCTGCCTTCTGTGAATGTTTCGGTAGGGGGTTTCGCTCCCTGCCTTGACCTTACTGTCGGTAGGGGCAGCGCCCTTGCCTGTCTCGCTTTCAGCAGAGGGCTGCGTCTCCCTGTTCGGGCTCGTTTCCGACAGGGGCGTCACCCTCCTTGTCATCGGGTAATAAACTTTATTTTAACACATTGTCTCCTGCAGATTTCACAATGGATCCCGCTTGTGCTCTGCGACCCGTGGTAAGTAATTGACAAAAGTAATACAAATAGGGTAAATACCTGTGGTGAGTAAGTGATGCATGTGCATCACAGGTTATTTCATTTCTTGGATGCAATACTTTTTTGTTCACACACTCACTTAGTTGTGGATATCTAGGACTGCTTTGATGGAGTTCGGAGATCATGCTGAGCATGATTTTAATGTATGAAAATAGAAGTGTTCTTATTTTTGGAGTTCAAATTCCATGCTAGTCATGTTAGTAGTTAGCGGGATATTGGAGTGTGTTTGCTGCAGGTACATGTTTGACATTGTTTTGATATGAATGATTTAAATATATTGCAATGTTTGATGTGATTGTATCCATGCTTGTATGAAGTTACTTTCAATTTGATTATGACTTCCATGTGAAATTGTATCATGAAAATATGCTTCAAATGAATGTATTGTATTATGAATAAGTTTGCACATGAGAATGAATGATAAGTTATAAATGCTTCAAACATGCTTCAAATGAATGGTTTTGCACATGAAAATATTAAGTTATCAATGCATGCATCATAGTTTTTGTGATTGAATGACATTATATATATATATATATATATATATATATATATATATATATATATATATATATATATATATATATATATATATATATATATATATATGTGTGTGTGTGTGTGTGTGTGTGTATGTGTGTGTGTGTGTGTGATATCAAATCATTACATCTACCACAAATACATGATAAATTTGATATTTTCTTCATCATAGCATTCTAATGATTCTCTTTTAACTGGTCAGGATAATATCCGTAATATCATAGGACAAAATGACTGTAAACCGTGAATGGATGTACCATAGGATAGTTGACAATGATGTATCGCTTAAATATATGGATGGTGTTGACAGTTTTATTGAATTTGCAATGGCAAGTGTCAGTACAGTGGATCCCACAGGTCAGATTAGGTGCCTCTGCACGATGTGTAAGAACAATCGATTTGTAGAACTTCATGGCGTTAGACATTACCTATACAGGAAGGGTTTTGTGAGTGATTATCATAATTGAATGTTTCATGGTGAAGAATTTAGGAATAATTTTGATGCACGGGTGAATATAGTGCACGATAATCCATATGTGGATTTGATATTTGATGTTGCAGAACCAGAACTGGGTTCTGCTATGGGTCCTAGTAATGTACCAACTGGGGTAGAGGAAGAAGCAATAAACGATGCAGCTAGTAGATTTTATGATTTACTTAGAGATGCTAATGAGTGAGCCACTTTAGAATGGTTGCGAGAGTCACACTATCTTGCCTGCAGTTCTTCAACTACTGAATCTAAAGTCTGAGTTTAATTTGAGTCAATCATGTTTTGATCGTCTGTGCTCTATTGTGAAGAGTATGTTGCCTAAAGATGAGAAATTGCCACAAAATTTCTATCGTGCGAAGGTTATGATCGATGTTTTAGGTATGGGGTATCAAAAGATAGATGCTTGTCCAAATCACTGCATGTTGTATTTCAAAGATCAGGAAAATAGTAGATCATACCTGTCATGTGGGCATTCTCGGTTTAAGCCAAAGACAATAGGCAATGGTAGCACGAGGTCAAAAGAAGTGTCATACAAGTCACTCCACTACTTCCCTCTAACCCATAGATTGCAACGATTGTATATGTCTTCGAGGACAACTAAACATATGAAATGACAAGCAAATAAAGTTCGACATGATGAAGACAAGATCACGCATCCTATTGATGTAGAAGCTTAAAAGCACTTTGATTGTACTCATCAGACCTTCGCAATGGAAGTATGAAATGTTAGGCTCGGTTTATGTACAAATGGATTTAATTCATTTGGGGGTAGATCAACTCCATACTCGTGTTGGCCAGTATTTGTCACCCCATACAACCTTCCTCCAAGCTTGTGTATGAAGCATCAAAATCTTTTCTTATCTCTATTGATCCCTGGTCTGACCTTTCCAGGCTAAAATCTTGATGTATATTTAAGGCCATTGATTGATGAACTGAAAATACTATGGGATGACAGTGTTCTCACGTACGATGTCCACAAAAAACAAAACTTCAATATGAATGCTGATGTTCTATGGACAATCAGTGACTTTCCTGCATATGGTATGTTATCTGGTTGGAGCACACATGAGAAGTTGGCATGTCCGTACTGCATGGAGGATAAAAAATCTTTTAAATTAAAGCATGGAAGAAAGCCATACTGGTTTGATTGTCACTGTCGATTTCTACCCAGCGATCATCCGTTCCGATGACAAAGGAATGTGTTTCGAGCAAGCACAACTAAAATAGAAGGTCCACCTACAAGGTTGTTTGGCATAGAGATTTTAAGAAAATTATGATACTTTCTATATGAACTGAGAGATGCCCGTAACCCGACGCCCTTCCTTGGATTTGGGAAGGATCACAATTGGACAAAAAAATCTATATTTTGGGAACTACCGTATTGGCCGACCTTATTGATACGACATAATTTGGATGTGATGCATATGAAGAAAAATGTGTTTGATAATGTGTTCAATACGGTAATGAATGTCAAAGAGAAAATGAAGGATAATCCAAAGGCTCGTATGGATTTAAAAGTAATATATAAAATATCAGAATTGGAACTCAAAGAGTACAATGGCAAAGTACTAAGACCAAAGGCAAGGTACGTGCTTGAACCAGATCAAATAAAGCAGGTATGTCAATGGTTGAGACAATTGAGATTTTCAGATGAATACATCTCTAATATTGCTCGGGCTGTGAAGATAGACGAGGGACAATTATATGGGTTGAAGAGCCATGATTGTCATGTCATTATGCAACGATTGATACACCTAGCATTCCATGATATGTTAGACAAACCTATGTGGAAGGTATTATTTGAGTTGAGTAGATTTTTTAGAACATTGTGCGCATCGAAAGTCATAGTATCTGAGGTAAAGAATCTCGAGGATTCTGTCATCACTACTATTTGTCAGCTAGAGAAGATATTTCAGCCAACATTTTTCAATGTTATGGAACATGTGATCATACATTTTCCATATGAACTAAGGATTGGTGGTCCTGTGCAATATCGGTAGATGTACCCATTTGAAAGGTATATATATTTTTATATTTTTCTCTTCAATGCTATTGAGAAATTTATTATAATTCGAGATGTATATTGTTGACAGATGCATGTTTGACCTAAAAAAAAATGTTCGAAATAAAACAAGAGTAGAGGGTTCTATTTATGAGGCGTACACTTTAGAAGAGATTTCAAAATTTTTCATCTATGTACTTTGAACCTCACATTTCAACATGTTACACATGCCCACCTCATAATGAAGATGGAGAATAATTTACTATAGCTGACAAACTGTCGATATTTCAACCACTTGGGCATGCTTTTGGCAGTTGCCGATCAGGACTCTTGGAAGATTGAGAGCAAGATACAACATAAATCTATATCCTTTTTAATTGCTCAGCGATCGACCCATACATCGAGTAAGTATACTTGATATGTAACACTAAGTTTTATACGTGCGTACATGGTTCGGTAATATAAGTATTTGTTAAGTGTAGACGATTTGATCTAGAGTTGCGAAGAGAACTTTCATATCTCATTGATGCAGAAGTACAAAAAGAACGTGAAAATAAGTTTGTGGCATGGTTGAAAGAGTTGGTAAGGACGATGACATACATTCTTTCCATGTAAACAACAATAAGTTACTTAATTGGTCATGATCACAATAATTGTTTATGCTTATAGGTCCGCCATGGTGATGTTAAAGATCAAAGAATATGTGATTTACAAAATGGTCTGACCAAAGTTGTGTAATGTTACAACGGGTACATCATAAATGATTATCAATTCCATACAAAAGACTACAACGTAAACAAGTCAACGATGAATAGTGGCGTGTGTATCAAGGGTAGCAGCTACGATGAAAATAAACATGACTACTACGGTGTTATAGAAGAAATAATGGAGTTGACTTACTTAGGCATACATAATAGGGTAACTTTATTCAAGTGTCATTGGTTTGATCTCATAGCAACAAGAGTCGACAAAGCCTCAGGCATTGTGGAGGTGAATCATAAATCAAGGTTTGAAACATATGAACCATTCATATTAGCCTCGCAAGCTCAACAAGTTTACTATACTTCATATCCGAGTACAAGGAAGTCAAATAGAAATAAATGGTGGACAGTTTGCAATGTGAAGTCTAAACTATACCCCGAGTATGATCAGTTATAGGAAGACAAGTTAACTGAAGAAAGTGATTACTATCAATCAGATGATATGTATGACTTCCCTTATGGTCACGATGTCGCACATGGTATGCATGTTATATCTCCATTGTCAGATGACACATGCATGAAAGAATGTGATCTAAATGATATACCAAGTGAATGGGCAACAATGAAGAAGAAGAAGATGACGAAGAGGAGGAGGAGAAAAAAAAATATGAAAGTCAAACAAGTGATGAGGAAGCATTCTTGAGCTAGTGAAATACATCTTGTAATACATACCTCTATTTGATGTGAATGATTTGAATGTATACAACTAGTGAAAAATATCTTGTATTGCAAGTTAAGGATAAGTTATCCATGATTAGCAAGTGATGTCATATCTTATGTTTTAATGTATTGCAATATTTTATGTGAATGATTTGAATGTATTAAAATGTATTGCAATGATTTGAATGATTTGAAGGTATTATAATGTTTGAATGTATTGCATGACATTTTTTATTCTTTGATTATGTATCTTCGATAGGTATAGAGTTATGATTTGAATGTATTGCAATATTTGAATATCTTGCATGAAATTATTTTCAATTTGATTATGTATCCATGAAGATATAGAGTTGTGTAACTGATTCAATTGTATTGCAAGTTAAAGATAAGTTATCCATGATTAGCAAGTGATGTCATATCTTATGTTTTAATGTATTGCAATATTTGATGTGAATGATTTGAATGTATTAAAATGTATTACATTGATTTGAATGATTTGAAGGTATTGCAATGTTTGAATGTATTGCATGACATTTTTTATTTGTTAGAATATGGTTCGTGTAGGTCACAGTGGTCGAGCACCCAGTGGTAGCTAGTCTCAGCCTTTATCTTCACGGGCTGCTTCGATAGGTATATCATTTAACTAATTGTATACTTGATTAGTTTAAATGCGTATTGTATGAATTTCTAACTCATTTTTCTATAGATGATGTTTCGTCTGCACATAACCCACCTACACCAGCTATTCATATACGTCTCGAGACAACGCCAGATGTAGGGTCTTCTCAGTCTGACACACAATGACTCATTCAAATAGTGTATATCGATAATCGACCGTAAATATTTTATTTTCACTTATTCTATACTTATCTTATAAATATTGCATATTGATAGTTAATGTGTACCAATTCATGTGCAGTGCGAGATTCGAGCCACAAGAAGTAATATGAGAGATTAGACATTTACTAGTTCAACATATACCAGGACCGGTCGCTTAATGGAAAGAGTACCCGAAGAAGGTATTAGACAAATTGTGGTCCTCATTCATGGTATATAATCGTTTCTCATAGTTAATGTGTTTCATATTTAATTTTTTGTTATAGTCATATCTACTAACTTTCTGAAATTATTGTAGGCTTTGAATCGCTTCGCGACTACGATGGAGGAGCAGGACGCGAGGAAGGTGTGACAAAAGGTGACTGCCAGCCGATTTGCAGACATGCTGTATAATATGAAGACTGCAAAAAAAAAAAAACATCTGGCGGGATAGATGATCCAATGCAGTGGAAGGGCCATGGCCCTCCTACTATCAAGTTAGATGTTTGGGATGCAATGTGCGACAAGTGGGCGGGGATAAATTTTGAAACGGCTCAGCGAAGGCTACATAAAACTAAGTGAAGATGCCCGATGCCCATCTACACATAGGTGGATCTTGGACTTTTGGGAGCCACCTGAAGAAAATGGTAACTCATCAATATATATATATTATCAAATTTATAAGTATTGTTGTATTTCTGTTAAATAAATTTTTTATCATTTAACTTCGCAGGAAGCAAAAAAGGAGGCATTGTGCCATACAAGGATATGTTTGTTGAAACAGATAAACGTAAGACCACGAGAGAGTTCGTATCAGAGAAGGCGAGAATGATAATGGTATGTATTTATTGTATTAATAAATATTGTAATATATAAATTATCATAAACATCATAATTCTTAATTATTAATCCACATTGTAATCATTACTTTGTAAGAGTTATACGAGTAACAGATGGTAGAGCGATATGACAATGACTCCACTCAGCATCTGACTTTTGATCCTACAACATGGGTGACTGCAACAGGTGAACCCAAAAAGGGTCGTGTGTTTGGGTTTGAGAGTAATATGAATACCTCACCAGTCGTTGCCTCCTCCAGTCACAGCTCTCAGAGTTTTCCCGCTAGCATCAACTCTAAGCATCCGACTGACCAGCATAATTCTTGGGATGGTGTCCGCCAGCTTGTTAAGGACACAATGCATGACTATTTACATGAAGCAATTTCTGATGTTGTCCGTAATGAGTTATGCTACTTTTTTCGTGAAAGAGGAACTTCGTCTGCAGGTGCCTGTCAGGTATAAAAGTTTCATGTCATTAGATTTCAAGCTAATATATGCATGATTTTATCACATATGAGCATAATTTCATCACTATGAAAGTTTTTGCCTGCCTTATAACACATATATGCATGATTTCATTACTATTAAAGTTTTTTGACTACATTAGAACACATATAAGCATGATTCCATCACTATAAAAGTTTTTTCACTACCTTAGAACACATATATGCATGATTGAATCACTATAAGAGTTTTTTGACAACCTTAGAACACATATTTGCATGATTGAATCATTATAAATTTTTTTCTGTCAGCCTTAGAACACATCTGAATTATGTTAATATCCTTCACTTTATTGCTAGCTAGACTATGTGTAATTCACTCATTTTACTTTGATTGTCTTAGCTTAGGTGCATTGCATATAATTTATTTCATTATATTTTGTTTATCAATACTAACCTTTCTTTTCTCTTGTAGGATGCTGGAGATAATTAGCGTCGAGGAGCTGAAGGAGCAGATCGAGATAATGAAGAAGATGACACACAGAATCTTGACGATGATTAGATTCATATGTTGAATTTGTTGTACCTTCTTGTTGTTTAAAAAGAAACTCTTTGTAAATGTTCACTTGTAAATAATTAGAACATGGCGAGGATTATGTGGATCGCTAAATTATTTGTAGTTGCTTTGTATATGTATTTTTTATGTGTACTTTGTTTTTTATTCACAGGATATACAAATTGTATCACAAGCATTTTTTTCTCGATATTTATATTTTAAACAATTTTTTTTTATTTTTTGCGACGGATTAGCGATAGATTTTATCCGTCACTAATTGGTATCAACCTCTAATTTAGTGATGGATCAGGGATGGATATTTAACCATCGCAAAACTGACTCAGTTGATGTTGTGCAACAAATTTTAATCTGTTGTAATTTGCCGCTACAATAGCGACAGAGTTAGCGAAGGCTTCATATCTGTCGCAAACCCAAATCTCTGCAGATTAACGATGACCTTGTGACGAATCATAAAATTCACTACTTCATCGCAATTTAACGACGAAAGTAGCGACATATATGTTCTGTCGCTAATTAGCGACTAGAAATTTTCAATGAAAGTTTATCGTCGCTAAACTCTACAACGAAGGATTGGCGACGAGTTAACGACAGATTGCGACCATCGCTAATCCACAAATTTCTTGTAGTGGTAGTTCGCCCCCTACGATCGGAGACTAGGGACCAACAAAGATGCCTTGCTCTCCAAAAGCAATAACGGTCAACCGATCTTGTGTACCACCACTCTCTCCAAATGGGTCATAGGTGTTATTTAATTTTTAAGCTCATGAATTAATTTCATCTGCTCTCAGCACGCACACATGGGCTCACTAGCCTAATCACCACACGAGGAGATTATAAAATACAAGGTTGTTCTAACCCATTCAAACAATTCACAGTTCACACCCTGTCATTAGGTGACCTTGAGCACAAAATTTTCAAGGCAATTATATGATTATGTGCATGGATATTCGGTCTTTTCTTTTATTGTTGCTCCATAGGCACTCATAGGTTCTACTGAACCCAGACTCACTCATGAGCCGCATTCACGCTCATATCACACATTCCTTATCATCATACATACACAATATCATATGCCCACATGCATACATAAAGGCTGCACACACGATGAGATCATGATCATGCTTCAATAAGCAAAACATGTATAACCATTTATTTTTCCATTGATCATGCCTTATGATGCATAATGCTCATTAACATACCTATCATATGTGTCACGGGCTTAGAAGCGAAGGCCCCCGTGACGCAGCTTCGAGCAATCACAAACACCGAAGGTAGGCCTTTTGAGCGCACAAGAACACATAACACACGCGCACGAGCGGAAGCAAGAGTACGCGTATGCCCAAACACAAAGAGAGCAAAGAGACAAGGATACAACAAGCTTCTTTATAAATACTTGAAAGCAAAGTACATCAAGAGGGGGAGAGAGGGTCCGAATACACGAAGTTCTTAGGCCGTAAGGCCTTGTGGGGCACTCTAGAGTGCCAAAGAGCTATATACATCAGAGCAAAAATGTGAAAAACATGGCGGTCCAGAACAATATGAATGGTTAACAATAAAGAATGATCATGAAATGCATTCATTTAACATGTTTGTCCGACTAAAATTCTAATTTAAGTATCAATAATCATGTTGCCCAAAGTAAAAAACAACTATGCACCAACACATGCCATATTGTGCAGTTTAAATCTCTGTTAACTTGATTTTAGAAAACCTACCAAAAATCACAAGAACTGGATTTTGCTCTCAAAATTTCATTGGGACTGCCCTAACATCTCAGGAACACAGTCCAAAAAATAGAACCACAAAAACAGTTGTAATAAAATTATGACAATTTTGAGACTGAACCCTATTCAAGAAAAATATAAGACAGATCTTGTCAACTGTAGAAATTCATCTCGGATTGGAAAATTATCGAGATTTACTCAGAAATCTTTTGATAAAATTCTTTTTACAAAATCTTCTTATGCGTGTTATCTTTCACCCAATTTTTTTACAATTTATTTTGATCAGTTTGGTTAAGTTTTTAGAACTTTCAAAATCTCTAGTTGGAACAATCCTACTGACATGGCAGAAAACCTTTGCTCTATAACAATGGTTGTTTCAGCCTCAAAATTGACTCAAACAAAATAAAGCAAAACAAGATTCTAAATTCAAGCTCTAGATGTGTAGAATATTCTAGTATTTTGTTTTTATTGACTTCATTTTCTTAAAGCTATCGATTTATTTTTGAAACTGGTCGAAACAAAAAAATGAAGACAAAATATCCAAGATTTCAAACTCATGAAATATCCATTAAGAAAGATTAAGAATCATGTTAAAATCTATTCAATCATGATTTTTACTGCTCTAAACATATTTACAGCATCATACAACACATCTTTAAACATATTTATGCTAAGCTTTATTAAAACATTAACACCCATCATCAAAGGATCATATTACCTTTATTGAATATCTCAAATAAAATTTCATCTATTCAAGAATCACATGAAACCTTAAACAACATCAAATCATGGTTTATTTATGTAATAACATGCAAATTAATCAAAATAAACATGAACTAAACTACTATGCATGCTTAGATTAACCATTCTTTATGATAAAACATCAAAACCCTAAAATGTTTTTTGCCAAACTCTTCTTAAAAAATGATTTTGTATACAAGAACATGGATTTAAGCATATATTGAATTTTTAAAACTTTTAGAACTTGTATTTCATCAATATAATCTAATGTTAATATCTAATTATGCTGAAAACAAACAAGATCTAACAAATAACAAGAAAGACAAGCATTCCCAAATCGTTTTTCATATTAGAAGCCAAAACTAGTCCTGTTTTGAAAACCATTTTTCTCTTTGATTCCGTAGTAACCGGGATCCACAAAAAATGAGTTTTTTAAATTAAAAACAAGTACTAGAAAGGTGTTTCTAGGTCCGATCTCTAATGGTTCATATTTAAAAATTGATCATACGCATATCTCATATGTTTGGATAGATCTATGTCTACGCGATTGATGTACTTACCTTAATTGAGTTCTCAAACGAACTATAACTTTTGTCTCCCATCTTCAAACCTTGGAGTAGCTTCAATGGTTGCTGAAAAAGCTTCAAGAAGAAGGAAGAAGAAGATGCAAGAGGCGTAGCATAATTGGGAGAGAGAGCTTAAATAGCCATAATAGGGGGTGTGCCCTCCTATTGGATCTCTTAAGTCCTTTTAGAGATAGAACTCTATCTCTAACAACTTCTAGGTGGGACGTCCCACCTAGAAGGTTCTTCTATGAGATTTCTAACTCCCAACAAACACCTCTTCTAAAAAACTTCCACTCCATAAGTTCTCTTAAGAGTCTTTTTAAAATAAAACACTAACTAAATAACTAACTACGGGGTCCACTAGGGAGGGGTCCCACCCTCTCTAGAACCCTCTCAAGATTTAGAGAACTTCCTCATGAGGTCTCTAGAACATGAAGTGGGTCACATTTAGGTGGCATACCACTTGGGTCCAAGTCCAAATAATTTAGATCCAAAAGCCTCGATTTATATCCAATCTCAATTGGGTTGGATCCAGAAACAAAATAAGAATTCAAATCCAATACTTAAATTCAAGATCTATATCTATTTATAAAATCCAAATCAATATTGGATTCAAAACTTAGGTTTGGATCTGAATATGACTCATCCAGGATATATAAAAACCCTCAGTCACCCCTAGACCCCTGTGGGCCACCATCTTAGTACATGGCACCCCATTGAGCTAAGCATGTCCCCCTATGTCTCACATGGAACCTAGTTTGAGTCCAAAATATTGCCTAGTCAATTTTGAAAAATCAAATTTTGAATTTGATCCAAGTTAGAAAACCCAAAATGGAAGCTGGTCAATTTTAAAAATTACATTTTCTAAACCAGCCAAAATCCAAAATCACCAAATCGGATCTCCTACGAGATCTATGTCTCAAAGCAGATCTAACTAGAGTCCTAGTTCAACTTAAACTGTTGAATTTTGCATGAATTTAACCTGATTTTAACTTAAATTTTGCTTAAATTTAAAAGTTAAACTAAATCAAAATCGCAGGTGTTACAGTGTCCTTGGCCTCTCTCAGAAATCCTATATCTTTAAGGTTCTTAAAATATATGAGATGAAAAATTGTTCACATGGACCGGCATCCATAGTGAAAAGGGATAAATGTATCCTAAAGGACTGTCTTGGATGCTAATGAAAAAGCTCAGATGACAACTGTCCTGTATGCTTCGACGGTTGAGAGTTTGCAATACACACAGACTTGCACATGACTAGATATTGCATTTGCTATGAGAATACTTGGTAGATATCAGTCTAATCCAAGCATTGTACACTGGAAGACAGTGAAGAAGGTCATGCACTATTTGCAAGGAACGAAAAACTATATGTTGGCCTACAGAAAGGGTGATCACCTAGAGGTCATTGGATACTCTGATGCGGACTTAGAAGGATGTTTCGATAATAGAAAATCCACTACTGGATATATCTTCCTATTGGTAGGTGGTGTCATCTCATGGAGAAGTAAAAAACAATCTATAATTGCAGCTCATACTATAGAAGTAGAATTTATTGTTCTATACGAGACTTCATTTCAGGCCATTTGGATAAGAAACTTCATTATGGGTCTTGAGAATGTGGACTTTTTTGAAAGACTACTAAAGATCTTTTGTAATAATGAAACAATTATGTTATTCTCGAATAACAATAAGAGCTCAACCTCGTGTCAACATATGAAGTTAAAGTACTTTGTTGTTAAAGAAATGATTGAGAATCATTTAGTGTGTATTGATACAATTGGTACGAAGGAAATGACTATGGATCCCCTTACTAAAGGGATAGCACCAAGATTATATTCCCAACATGTAATGGGGATGAGTCGGTTTGATTCCTTCTACTGTATGACAATACATTATGGTTATATGTGATCACATTTATGAAGCTAAATTGATTCCTTATGGTTTTCTGTATTGTTGATTCTGTATAAAGAATCTTTCATTTGGGTAGAGAGAATAGCAGAATAACAATATTTAAGGACCAATAGAATGCATTAGAGACCAACCTATTCATAAAGGTAATATTAACATGCTAAAACACTAAAAATGAATAATATTATAGTGCATAAAAATATGACATTTCATACTGAGGTGTTAATCTTCATGACTCATATGATTCATTCTTGTGATACCGGATAACATGTGAACCTACATGAAAATTGAATCGAGATAACGGTAAAAAACCTTGATTATGTGTCTTTCTGTGTCAATTGGTCAAGTGGGAGAATGTTAGATATTTTGGATCGGGTCCAACCGTGAGTGACCCAGTTTGACACAAGGCACACTTAATAAAAGGCATTAAGTGGGAGGGGGTTACGTAAATATGAAAGGTTCACAATCAATATGGCATGTGAAGGGTTCACATACATGAATGTCATGCATCCAACTTCCACTATCCTCCCACTATATAAAGAGAGACATGGTTGCTTGACGAGGGCAACCAAGGTGTTGTTTATCTCTCTCATTTGGGTTCAAGAGTCATAGACTTGACAACCTAGATCATCGTGGGCATCAATAGGCTAAGGAGAACGCCGAAAACCCATGCCAATGCTCCTTGTAAAACCTGTAATTTTTCAGGATTATTAATAAATAAAGAACTCATTTTTTATCTCCAAATTAGAAATGTATTTCTAGCTTTTGAATTTCATTTATTGATATATTACATGTTCATTTGTTTATTTCTGACCAATCAGGGCATAATTTGCATTTATAGAACTATTTTGGGCTATAAATCACTATTTTTATATATATTATATTTAAATATATTTTTGATGGAGTTTGTAAATTAGTAGTGTATTTGTGTATTATGTCGCTCTTGGTAATGGTTTATAGGGTAATTTTTTATTTTTGGCTAATCTTGGTATAATTGATATTTTTGAAGTTTTTGCTATTTGCGATTACATATGAAGGGTTCGTTGTATTGATTGGGTAGCAGTATTTGCGGACTTCAAAACCCCTCAATCTTTTGGGTTTCGATTAATTGTTCTTCACATTATTAAGGTAAGATTAGGGGTGGCAATCATGTCGGGTTGGCGGGTCAGCATACCTCAACTCAACCCGTTTATTAAACAGGTCGGCCGTGGCAAACACGAACCCATCTCGTTTAATAAACGGGTAACCCAACATGACCCGCCAACCCATTTAATAAATGGGTTGGGTCGGGTAAACGAGTTCTCAGGTTTGCGGGTCAGGTTGGCGGGTTGACGGGTCGGGTTGGCGGGTTGACGGGTTGGCGGGTCAGGTTGGCAGATGGGTTGGCGGGTTGACCCACCCGCCTAACCCGTTTATTAAACGTGTCAGGCGGGTTGGCGGGTTGGCATACCCCTAACACGAACCCGACCCATTTAATAAACGGGTTAGGTGGGTCGACCCGTTTATTAAACGAGTTCGTTTTTTCCAAACCCGAACCCGCCTAAGAGGCGGGTTGGCGGGTCGTGTCAGGTTTTGCCACTCCTAGGTAAGATACCTTAACTGAACTTGTAGAGAGCTTGTTTAGGCACTAATTGTGTAAGCATGATGATGTTACGCTAAATATTTAAACGAATTACAAATACAAGCTATGCACACACACCGTACTTAGTTGTGAATATCTAGGGTTGTTATGTATGCATAAGTTGCCCTATCTGTTTAACTAATTTGAATGCAGGATATACCAAAAATGTGATACTTATGCTAAGTATCAAAATGGCTATAAGCCAATGTGCATTGAATGCAATGCAATACGAAATGCAAATTGGGTAAATGCCCATGGTAAGTACATGGTGCAAATGCATCACCCCAATAAATTTATTTTATAGTATGCAACACCTTCATTCTCACACACTTCACTTAGTTGTGAATATCAAGGACTCTTGTGATTGTAGTTCAGAGATCATGCTTGTCATGATTGTAGTTAGCAAAATATGGAGTGTGTTTGCTGTAGGTACACCTGTCTGTGGGTTTGAATGCCCATGCACTTATGAATGTATAATATGTACACAATGTGTGACATCATACTTTGGTTTGCGCATACTATGTTGCTTTGTGTGTTTGAATTTGATACATGATGCACATATAGCTACTATGAATATGTGTAAATCGTGTTTGATGCATACTGTGAATGTTATATATATTGTCTTGTCATATAATGAACTCATTTATTCTTGTATGGAAGAATGCATGTGAATGTTATAAATTATTTTGAACTTGTATGTCTTGTTTGCTTGAGAAACATGTGCGTATGATGTGCGGTAGGATTTTGACCTACCTTTCTTACCCAATTATATCTAAGGTGATATATCGATTCATGTGGTAAAAAATGTATATATGACTTGAATCCTGTGTACATAACTCAAACTACGTAGGAGCTATGTATGTTGAGGTTTAGTTGCTTCGTATTATGAAATGTGCATGTTCACATATGCATGCCTAAAACTCATGTTTGTTTATGCATACTTCAATTTATGAAATACAATGTTCCTTGTGGCGATGATATGATGCGCAGGATAATATTCTTCTGTATGATATGATTTAAATGCCATATGATGTGAAATTATGAATGCATGCGATAAATATTAAAGTTCAATAGTGAACTATGGTTCATGAAACCTTATTAATTAAATTTGTGATTTTATGTTTTAGATACCATATGAAGTGATGTGCGATGCAATGCGTTTTGATTGTATACATGCTTGTGCCTATGTTGGTGGCTATAGACTCTAAGAGTGGTCAATTGTATCGATGCATATATAACAATAGTTTTCACTGGATATGGTACCCATTGAGGAACTATTCCCAAAGGATTCTTTGTGAGGGTGTGCATAACCAGATCAGATAATCCGGCTAGAGCGGTAAGTCTCTGTGAGAAAGTGCATTGTCTAAGAGTAGGTAGCCTGCGAAGACGGTATATTCTTGTAAAGAAGTGCATTGTCCAAGACCAGGAAAAACATCCGTCTAGGGCGGTAACTCCTTGTGAGGTTGTACATTTTCCAAACCAAGCGATCCAACATGGATTTTGTGAATATTTATATGATTAAATAAAATGTTATGATGAATTGTGATGATCTTCTGAGTTGATTGAGATAGCTAATTATGAATCTATAAATTTGGCTTTTCTGTTGTAGCATGATTATATACTGAACTCAGATATGAGAATCAAATCCTTATTTAATTTGGATCTTGATATGAGGCTATGATTGTGATGCTTATGTTAGCGTATAGGTGAATGATAATTCATACCTACAAATGACTAGTTTTGACTTATTAGGTGAATGATACATCATGCCTACATAGTTTTATTGCAAATGATTGTATTATGATTGTCTGAGTGAATATATCACACCTATGTATCATGAATATCTAACTAAATTATTTAGAAGGTATGTACGCTTATTTTACGTTGGAATGGTCAAATGTGATTTGACTTATTGTTTATAAGAATTATGAATGCATATGAAAATGATGCAATGATCCGAATGTCTTATATATATATGCATATTTATGCGATGACTTGTATGCCTTTAATGCAGATAGATTATGCTTTATTATGTGAGTTAAGGTTGAATAAAATATTAAGTGATGAAATACTTTTAAATGCTTTATGTTCGAATGCTTGAAATGAATAACTCATAGGACATTGTTTCCTTGTCTATCGCTTGACAATTGATGAATAATATATCATGTCTTTACCTTTAAATGCTTGATATGTTTTCTTTAAGTTTGAGTTGCTTTATCACACTTTAACGAGTCTGACCCTGTTTTATGGGGGACAAGTAATAAAAGATACAAGTAAAGTATGGTGAGTAGTTGGAGCGAAGGACTCGTCGAGCTACATCTTCGATGGTCCACTCTTACCTTATGATCTTGGTAGACATGATCTTTTCGTTTTAAGTACTTAATCATATAGAGACTGAACTATTATTTTTATACTCTGATTTGAAATGAAATTAAAATTATTCATATTTCAGTCTTATATTGTACGTGGTTTGAAATATGTATATCTCGTACATTTTGATTTGATTGTTATCTTTAGTGTAACCTCGCCTAAAGCCTTAACCGCTTTTGAAACCGCTTTCGCATTATAAGACCTTATTTACTTATACTTATGAAAAAAAATATTGGTCTCAAAATTTCAATATTTCAACAATAATTAAGGTTAAAATTTTGGAGGTGTTACACTCCCTTCGTCTGAATCAATTATGACAGCTTCCGATGTATTTTGTTTTTCATTCCGGTTTATGCCAACACCATGGGCATATTGAACTGGGATTGATGCGACTGCATTAAGAAAGGTATGAGATGCCATCATCAAGGAGCCAACGACAGGTTTCACCCTGGACTCAGCCTGATCCTCCCCTACATAGTGCATTGGATGTATATAAACATGAACATAATTCCCAACATGAATGCAATGCACCAAGTCATGAGTTCAGCAGGAGACTCATGGGTGCAAGGGTATGCCCAAGGTTAGGTGGCTTGATTCAAAGCATTTAAGTTGAAGAACATCCTGAGTAAAATACCCAAGATGTGCATCCCTTACGGTAAGGTTGATTTGAAGCCAGTGCAAAATTATCTCTAATGGGCAGGAGAAGAATACTGAATAGATTGTTACACTGAAGCAAGGCCATGGTCAATTTGGTAGCCTTCAGCCCATAATGGGAGGTCCAAATCACAATGGTGGCTCATGCTGTCATTGAAGAAAGAGTTGTGTGGCAGGACAATGCATGCATTTTTTGTAGTTTTAAAACCAAAAGAAACTTCAATCACATAAAAAGCATTGCCGACTACAATTTTCTAAAACCCCAAGCTGCTCTCTTTCTTTATACTTCTTGCTCTTTTCATTCTTTATACCCTTTTCTCTCAAAAAGTGTTCTACATGCCATTCAAGATGATAAAGACTCATGGGGTATTGAATATAGATATCTCCAACATGCCCTTAAATATGTGGGTTCCCAAAATGACCCCACTATCATCTAATATGCAAGAAGTCAGATTAAAAACAACTGGTCAAGGGACCAGCTGGTTAGGTGGTCCTATAAGGGCTCTTTACACCTGATTAGTTGGGTAGACTTAAGGAGTTTAAGTTGAAGGATGTCATAAGTTTGATGCTAAGGTTGTGCTTTCCTTGCTGCAATATCTGAGCCAATAGGAAACTATCCCTGTGGACAAGGAAGAGTACTCATGAAGTTTTAAATTGTAAATACTAAAATAGAGTTATGCTGAATGTGGCTCCTCTTCGCCTGTAGCGGGATGTCCAAACCATAATGGTGGTTTCTCCTTAGAAAAAAAAGGGACAAGCTTCAGGGGGTGCCAATGTGGAGTGGCACAAAATGATCTTCCTCTCTTGCCAATGTTGAGTGGCACATAAAATTTTGGATCTTAGTCGGAACTCGGGTCGAGCCAACCGGTTCTGGAATGAAATTTCACAAACCATACCTGGCTCCATATATTAATCGCACCCTTCCATTCTGACCCAGATTATTATCAGACCACATTTATCACAAACCCTGGCCCTATAGGATTTGGTACGGGTTGGGTCTGAGTCAAACCCGACCCATTGACACCCCTTGGCTCGCTCACATCTTGGTTTAGATTGGCTACTTAGTCAAATTGTACTGCTTTCACAAATCCTATTCTATATAGACCAACCAAATCTGAGTCTATGCGTTCAACTTCATGAGATCTCACGCACACTGTATGTGTTCAACTCCATGAGTTAGCACACCATAGTGACCACACTGGAGCAGTCGAACACTAAGGGCCTAACCATAGTCACAAATATTGGTGATACTTTGAAAATAATGTGACCTTTTCAAAAAATATTGTGATTTTATCAAGATATATATTTTCAAAAGCTGATATAATTTCTCAAAAATCACCATATTTTTAATTTTTTGCCTATTTTGAAAATACAATGATATTATCAAAATTTAAATCTCTTGCAATTTCATTGTTTTAATTCTGATACATTTTTATCTATGTTTTAATTTTTATATACGTGAACAATTTTTGCAGATTTTCCCACAGAATAATTTTTTTTAATTTATTGCAAATTTTTTTATTGCCATGAAAATCCCTACACTGGGACTTATGATATTAGATCAAATGAAGCAATGCTCGAATAAGAAAGTTGGACTCTCTCTCTCTCCTAAGTTTTCTAACCGATAGAGCAACATCCAGTTTGACTGAACAAAGAAAGGTCTAAGACTAGCCTTAGCCTTGTCCTAGTTGAGTTGTAGTGTCCTTAGTGATGTGAACAGGCTTCATGAGATTCAGTTCGAATCTAAACATTATTGAATCTTACCTTACCTAATGGTATTCAGAATTATATTGGAAAAGCAAAAACTGAACGTGGATCCGACTAGCTTAAATAACTAATTGGATCTGATATCTAACAATATTCAAATTTCACTCCATATCAGATTCAAATATAGTACTCTATGTTGGGAAAACCTAGGACCTGTGCACAAACAAGAGGAAACATGGAGAGCGTACCTGAGGCGGCCATCAGAGAATCTGATCGATGGCAGTGGTGCTGGTGGCTAGAATAGGGTGAACTTTGCTCCTCAGCCGGATTGTAGCCCTCCAATGAGCGCAGGCTCCTTCAACAATTGGTGAGCAGGATCTCTCTTCCCTCTTTAGTTGAAAAAGCTCAGAGAAGGTATGTTTCCTTAACCCTTATCTAAGTTTTTCTCTGCATACGGGTTTCTCATTGACACCCATTTATATACCCTGTAGCAGGGGGGTCGGTTAGCATAACTGTTCCCTCCCTAAATTTCCTTATGTTTATCGGAAGGGACACTATAAGGGGAAAGTTACCATTTGTGGGTAACTGCTACTATGCGTGGCTTATCCCAACATTCTCCCACTTGTTTCGATGATAAACTAGTAAACTTTATGGGAATTGCTTGATGAATAAATCGACCTTTAAAAATCTATTCTACAGATCCTTAGTTAAATCTCTAATCCTTATGAGATTAACAACAACCATAATGAGAATCAATAAACTATATATGATCACTTTATTCATATGCATATGTCAAAATAAAGAGTTTAACAAGCCCATCCTTAATACATGTTCGGAATATAATCCCGGTGCTAGTCCTTTAGTAAGAAGATCAACAATCATCTCTTTGGTACTAATATTAACAATATGCACTAGATGATTCTCTGTCCTTTCTTTAACAATAAAATACTTTAGCTCCATATGCTTGTATGATGTAGTACTTTTATTATTGTTCAAAAAGGACACTACAACTTCATTATCACAGTAGACCTTTGGTGGCTTCTCGATGGAATCGACCACCTTTAACTATGATATGAAGTTCTTCAACCATATGGCCTGCAAAGTAGTCTCATACAATGCTATGAATTTTGCGTCCATGGTGTGAGTAGCAGTGGTCGTCTGCTTCCCACTCCTCCAAGAGATCACTCCCCCAGCAAGTAAGAAGACATACTCAATAGTAGACTTTCTACTATCAAGGCATCCTCCTAAGTCCGCATCTAAGTAGCCAACGACCTCGAGGTGATCAACTTTATGATACGTCAATATATAGTCTTTTGTCTCTTGCAAATATCACAAGACTTTTTTAGCAGCCTTCCAATAGGATATACCTGGATTAGACTGAAATCTATGAAGCATCCCTACTGTGAAGGAAATATCTGGATGTGAACAAGTCTGCGCATATTGCAAGCTGCCAACAACTGATGCATATGGATAAACACTCATCTGTGCTTTGTCAATTTCGTTCTGTGGACAATCCTTTAGGCTCAATTTGTCACCTTTTGATATGGGTGTTGTGTCAGGAGAATAATTCTCTATCCCATATCGCTTTAATACCCTATTTATGTAGGATCTTTGGGAGAGGCCTAGAAAGCCTTTTGCTCTGTTTCGACAAATCTCAATGCCAAGTACATAAGCAGCCTCACCCATATCTTTCATATCAAAATATGATGCAAGAAACTGTTTTGTCTCTAGAAGTAAGTTTATATTATTGGTTGCCAGCAAAATGTCATCTACATACATCATCAATATAATGAACTTACTTCCACTTGCCTTAAGGTATATACATTGATCAATAATGTTTTCTGTAAACCTGAAAGTCATAATGACTTGGAAAAATTTAATATACCACTGTCGGGAGGCCTGTTTAAGTCCATATATTGATTTGTTAAGCTTGCAAACTAAACAATCATCTTCAGAGAAACCAAGAGGTTGTTTCATGTATACCTCTTAATTCAGATCCCCGTTGAGGAACACTGTTTTCACATCCATCTGATGTAGCTCTAAGTCATAATGAGCTACGAGGGCCAAAATTATCCTCATTGACTCGTTAGTTGAGACTGGAGAAAATGTCTCATTATAGTCAATGCCCTCCATCTGGGTGAATTCTTTAGCAACCAATCTTGCCTTATGTCTCTCAATGTTAACTTTGGAGTCCTTTTTTGTCTTAAAGACCCATTTACACCCTACGAGTTTTACTCTCTTAGGTAACTCGACAAGATTTTACACTTGATTCTTAGCCATAGAGTCTAACTCTTCTTTCATGGCTTTTATCCAGTACAAAGATTGTTTGCTCTTAACAGCTTTCATAAAAGTCAATGGGTCATCATCTATATCTATGAAATCATCAGGCTCTTGAAGGTACACTACATAATCAGGATGTATGACAGATTTCCTAACTCTTGTGGATCTTCAAAATGGTCATTCTTCAGGCTCAGATTGAACATGTTCATCCTGTTCGTACTCTTCTGCATTATCCATAATAGGTTCACTTTGGATTTGTGCATCAACAACCGAGTGATCAACCACATCATCATTAGGGATAATAATGTGGTATCTCTCAGTGTTTTCCTTAACAGGTAATGAAACTGGATCATGTATTTCCTCAAAACCAAGGTTTTGAAGTGCACTTAATCCTACTGAATCATCTTCAAGGAATTTTGCCTTATCCGTTTCAACAATCTGTGGTGAATGAGATGGGCAATAAAACCTGTATCCTTTTGATCTCTCTAGATAACCAATGAAATATCCACTATTTGTTCTTGGATCAAAGACTTTAATGTAGGGGTTATACAACTTAGCCTCTGTAAGACATCCTCATATGTGCATATAAGACAGTGATGGTTTCCTACCTGTCCATAACTGGTAAGGAGTTTTAGGCACATATTTCATAGAAACTTTATTCAAAATATGCACGGCAGTCCTTAAGGCTTCACCCAACAACTTCATGGGAAGTATTGAATAATTCAACATGGTCCTAACCATTTCTTTAAACATATAATTTCTCCTTTCAGCTACACTATTCTGGTAGGCACTACTAGTCATGATATACTGAGGCATAATGCTTTCCTATTTTAGAAATTACGCTAATGGTCCTTCCCTTTGCCCCATCTTAGTAAACCTACCATAATATTCACCACATCTATCAGACCTGACTATCTTAATAACTTTATCGGTTTATTTATCTACTTCTTTCTTAAATTCCTTGAACATCTGAAAAATATCTGATTTTTCAAAGATTAGGTAGAGATACATATACCGTGAATAGTCATCAATAAAGGTGATAAAATATTTTTTGCCTGTGTAACAGGGGGTAAACGGTCCACATACATCTGTATGGACTATCTTCAATATCTCACTACTGCGTTTGACACCCTCTTTATATGTATTTGTATGCTTAGCCTTTATGCAATCAACACACAGGTCATTGTCGGTAAAATCCAGAGATTTCAAGATCCTTTCATTTACGAGTCTCTTTATTCTCTTTTCCGAGATATGACCCAACCTTCGATGCCAAAGCATGTAGGATTAATCGTTAATCATGCTACATTTATTTCCAACCAATGCGTATTCAGAAGTCAAAGACTCCTGGGTTTGGATCTTCACATTCAATTTATACAAACTATCATAAACTGATGCAAAACCAATTTCAATAGAATTTTTGTATATGAATAACTTGGAATTTTCAAATTTAAAACAATATCCACATTTATCCAATCTTGAAATTGAAATTGAAATTAAGTTTCTACTATATGATGGAACATAAAAGACATCATGAAGATCCAAATCTACGCCTGTATCTAAAGTGATCCTGCAGGTCCCAACACCCTTCACATGCGAATGCATCTTGTTCCTCGAATAGATGCTCTTCTCATGCATTGTTGGTTCCCTTCTATTCAGGAATGACTGTAGATAGTTGAAAATATGAATAGTAGCACCAGAGTCAACCCATCAACTATTTTCAGAAATTTGTAATAAATTATATTCATGAGAAACAAATGACAAATTACCTTTCTTTTCCAACCACTTCTTGTACTTTATGCAATCTGCCTTCTTGTGTCCCTTCTTCTTACAAAAGAAGCACTTTATGGGAGCAGAGTCGGATTGCTTGCCTTGGGATGTCTTATCCCCTGCTGACTTCTTCCTAGCATTTTTCTTGAACGCATTCTTCTTTGGTCCTACTTTAGAGCCATGAGAAGCCATATGTGCACTTTCTCTCCTTTCAATCTCTCTTTTTCTTCAACACACTTGGACATAGGTTCATTGAATGTTCATTCATCATTATGTGTGTTGTAAGAGATTTTAAAAGGTCCATACTCAAAAGGTAAGGACGCTAGAATTAAATGCATTAGGAAAGAATCAGAAATTGCCAGCTTCATGTCATTCAGCTGAGACGCTATGTTTCTCATTTCCAAAATGTGCTCGCAAATATTACTCCTTCCAAAATATTTTATAGTTATAAGCGTTGACATTGGGGTACTGGCTCTGGCCTTATTTGAACTCACAAATTGTGCTTCAATAGCACTAAAAAATTTCCTTACTGTCCTGCATTGTGCATTGTGGGATAGCACTGTGAATATTCTTAGCCACTTTAGATTGCAAAAGCAATAGGCTAAGCCTATTTGAGCGCTCTCACTTCTCAAAAGCAATCTTTTGATCAGCAATGCTTTGATCAGTGAGGGCAGTGGGTTTATCTATCCTTAAGGCCAGATCTAAATCCATATATCCTAATGTAAAAAGAACAGTTTCTTTCCAATCACTAAAGTTAGATCTATCAAGAAAAGGTATTGAACTTGAGCCATCTAAAATCATAGAACTAGAAACTGCATGAAAAAAGACATGTATCAAAAGAAAGCATATACGAGACAAAACCAGATGAAAAAAGTAATAAATAAAAGGCCCTGAATATGCTTATTTCCAAGCGAGTGTAGGGGGTCATCAGAGTCCTACTTTGGTAAGAGCTCCGACACGCGTAATCACTATACCTACCGACTATAGTTGGTAAAACTGAGGCTCATGTGAAGCTAGACCATCAACACATGATACCTTTGGATACACATGTGTAATGTATCTTAACACATTTGCCTCATTTTACCCTACTTAAATTCTAAATACGATAAAACTACCTTTGGGTCATTTATCGTTTCATGAATCTAAGTACAATAGTAATATTGACTAAATTCATATGATAGTACAAAATTTTGACAACATATGTATATTCAGTCACTTTGATGACATGAATTCACTAAGTCATCTAGCTATCTTTGATGCCAATGTTATATATTCATTTATGCATGCATAATTACAAATAAAATGCATGAATAATAACAAAATTCAAGCTTAAATGGGTAAAACCTTGAGTCCTCAAGCAGGAACCGGTCTGAAAGCACTCTGAACCGGTCTGAAACAGCCCCGAACCGGTCATCCAAGGGTCTGAGCCAGTTCTGAACATTATGAACCAGTGTCAAATATGAACAAAAGTTCTTAAAAACCCTATAACCGTATGCCAAAACCCCCGTATTTTCTTATATTTATGAAAACAAGGTCTTAGCATCTCGGAACCCATGAGAAACGGGAAGGAACCGGTCAAAAACGACTCTGAACCGGTCCCGAAAGGGGCCAAATCAGTTCCTAATCCGGTTCAGGCCAAATAGTACCTGGACCCTAACTGAATCTGGGTTTGATCCAGTTATAACTGGATTTGAGTTTAACCCGGTTACCAACCGGATTCGGGTCTGACCCGGTTATAACTAGATCCGGTCTGACCCAGTACTTACCGGATCCGGGTCAGACTCGGTATCGACCAGATCGGGTCAGACCCGGTATCGATCGGATCCGGGTCAGACCCAGTATTAACTAGATCCGGATCAAACCCGGTATTAACCGGATCAAACCCATACCCGGACCTAGACCCGGTTCCACCGATAAAAATAAAAAACAGAAACCCGAAGGTTTCTGTTTACAAAAATAGGTGAAACCGAAAAGCGTGGTTTCACCCTTTTGACTTGTCGACGACCAATGTCGCCTGCCCAGTGACCCACGTTGCTGGCCGGCTCACGACAAAGAAAAGTCACCGGCCCCGATGGCCTCCAGTGACATATTCTCTCACCTCGCCCGACGAAAAAAAAAGGGAAGCTAGAAAGATGTTTCGTCGCCCTGGATGTCGCGTGACGCCAAACGGACGGCTGCGATAGTGAAGAAGACAATGAAGGCTGCCTCTTCCCGCCGACACATACACGACGTCCTGCAGACAATGGCGAGAAGAAACCCCCGCTGCCCGATGGCAGACGAAAACAGGGAGAAGGGGGTTTTAAAACCCTTATGTTGCATGTCGCCGGTCAGAATACTGACGATCCGACGAAAACATCCCCCCCTTTTGTCGACAGTCCGCGGCTGCACCCGGCGACGACGAAAACTCATGCAGCCCGACGGCCACAGCTAAACAACCAAATCAGTTTTTTTTTTACTCTGTCGCCCCACGACGACAGTCACCATCTACCGATGACACCATGTCGCCCAACAACGACCTGTTGTCGACTGCCTGTAACATCGCCGGTGGATAATTTTGGGAAAACCTGGGACCTGTGCACAAACAAAAGGAAACGTGGAGAGCGTACCTGAGGCAGCCATTGAAGAACCGAATCGATGGCGGTGGCGCTGGTGGCTGGAATAGGGTGAGCTTCGCTCCTCAGCCGGATTGCAGCCCTCCAATGAGCGCAGACTCCTTCAGCAATCGGTGAGCAGGATCCCTCTTCCATCTTTAGTTGAAAAAGCTCAGAGAAGGTATGTTTCCTTAACCCTTATCTAAGTTTTTCTCTGCATACGGGTTTCTCATTAACACCCGTTTATATAGCCTATAGCAGGGGGGTTGGTTAGCATAACCATTCCCTCCCTAAATTTCCTTATTCGAAAGGGACACTATAAGGGGAAAATTACCATATGTGGGTAACAACCGCTATGTGTGGCTTATCCCAACACTCTATGTCGGATCCATATCTGATTACTAGTGGGATCATACTTTTGTTACCGAATTCTACTAAAAGAATTCAGATTCCGTCAGATATCTAACTTGAATCAATCCTTTCCTGTAGCCTTTTTTTTTGTTGTCTAGGACAAGAGGAAAGTGCCTCCTTCACTGACCTCACATTGACAGGCCATCAGTTGATAAAACTAGGGGTGTCAATGGGTTGGGTTTACCCAGACTGGACCCATACCAAACTCTATAGGGTCCATCTATGGTGATAAATAAGAAGACCCAATTAAGACCCGAAGGTTGTTCGATTAATACATGGATCCGGGTATAGTTTGTGAAATTTTATACTAGACCTGGGCCCAACAACTCGAGTTTCTATTTCGACACTCAATTTTTCAATGTAAAAATGGTAAAAAATAATATTTTACTGGGTATGGTCCGGGTCTGGTTCATGTACTTATCGAATCTGGGTATGGTTGCTCTTATGCTGGGTCCGATTAGACTCGGGCTCGAACCTGATATCATACCCAAAAAACGGCGCCACGTCTGATTTCACCTGGGTCCGAACCAAACCAGACCTGTTGACACCTCTAGATAAAACCATTGAGGTCCCTCTTGAACACCAGGGAGTACACTTAGATTTGACCTTGTAGCAAGGGATGCACTCCGTGAATTTTGAACTCGTGATGTCTCCTCAACTTTGTGACATTCACAAGCCGCCCCCCTTTACCTTTTCCTAACAACATTCTTCCTTTTTTAAACATTATCCCTAATCAATATATGAAACGAATGGTAGACGTGGTCAGGAGATGGGAACGAAATTTTTGCATTCGAACTGGCAAAGCGAGCGTGTTGAATGTTATCAACAAACTTAATTGCATGAGAGAGACCCTTCAATTATTCCCAGCTGCTCTGGTACCCCATAATTATTAATGTCCTTTTCTACCTTCCCCTTTTCTTCTTCCCTTTACCTTTAACAATAGATAGCCTTCAATCTTGACCAGCCTCCTGCATCATGTCCCAGGCCATGGTGATAGTTGAGCACTTGGTTGGTAAAAAGGGCATGGTAGTTGTTCTTCCTGCCTACTATGGAGTACATCACTGGTTTAATATTCTTGACTTTCTTTCAACTTGGTGATGTTTATGAGATCTACCCGATCTAGGCAGATGGGCAGAACCCTGGTGGGCGACTTCCTAATATTTCCAACATTGGGATTTTTAGGAAAAAACAAGAGGTTTCATACGAAGTTTCTTAGGATTAAACACATTAGACAACATCACCACATGTCTTGGCATCATTATAAGTGCTGAAATATGAGCAATGAGATATTGTTAAGAGATTTTACATTTAGTCTCCTAACTTATGGAAAACATTAGGTTTAACTGCCTACTTTTTTACAAATTTTCAGAAAGCACCTATGTTTTCAACAAATTGCTCAAATGGCCACCTATGTCACTTTTCTTGTTTAATTAACTTGTTTGCGCTTAGCTTTATTACTTGATACGGTCGTTTAAAGAAAAGAACTTGTTAAAGTATCGTTGTAAAGAGTCATACTTGTTTGACTTTAACTGTATGAATTCAATCATTTAAGGAAAAAAGAAATTGCTAAAATGTCATTTTCAAGAATCAACATAGTGAAGTGATAGCAAAAGTAATTTAAGCAGACATATGAGCAATTTCTTGGAAAAATAGGCAGCTATCTAAAGAGTTTTAAAAGGTAAAACCGTCATAAGTAATTTTACCATAAGTTAGGCGCCTATACATAAATTTCTCCAACTTCCTGATTGATACATAACATTTCCCTTTTCAAGGTTGTCATTATCAATGTCTATATTCCGCTTGTCTGTGGGACTGAAAGGGAGTTTGGGCATCACACAAAACAAGACCAAGTTGATGAACTTGAACCATAATTGCAGTAGTTCATGAACTTGGTGGTTCATATAATGCCAACCTCTCCCAAACAGGACCAAGTAACTATCTAATATAAAATGAAAACAATGCCATCAAAGGAGTTTTCCATATAAAATCATTGAATTGCAGATTTTCCCACTTATGCTTCGAAGGCAGAATATTTAACAAGTCTTTTCTCATGCAAGCACACACATGCATATGGTAATGTAATAATATATTTTCCTATGCACGTCTCCTATGAGGGCCCATCTATGTATATATATACAAAGAGACTACATAATTTATATAATATAATAGGTCCGGCGACCCGACTTGATAAAGCTAATGGGCCTAACTGGCGGGTGTACACCATAATTTTCTTTACAAATACCTAACAATGACAAACCTATGAGAAATAACCAACCAAAAAGAGGCCTGAAAAACCCATTTCGGTATGGGACTGCAATCCAACTATGCGGTCACATCTACTAAATGACAACCATTATTCGACGATACTTTACTATGTCGTCTGGTCCCGTCAAATGTGTAGATAAGTCTCTGAAGAGACCTATCCCACTTGCACTCAACTTCTCATTGTGCATTTTGTGTGGGACTCTTCTTGAATGAGCCTTCTCCATTAAAGATAAGTTTGGATCCATTTAGGTTTATTCAAATCTAAAAAAACCCTAAGTTCATATTTCATCCGGGATTTTTATAAATAACAGTTGACCCCTAGAGTTAGGGAGATCAAAAATATGAAAATCATATACCTGAGTACTGGCCCTAGAGAAGAAGCCTACCCAAGCTCTGCCTACAATCTGACCCTCTCTCGGCCTGAGTCCTAAACTGTCATACCTATGCGGCGGTATTGCCGAAGTCATTGTCGCAATCATTGTACCTACATGGAGGGCTACTGAACCGAGGAAGAGTCCCAGCCAACCAAAAAAACTCCAAAAGTCCAAAAAAAATACTTTTCAAATCAAATTGTCTACTTTTTCAATTTTATATAATTTGTTCATCGATACTCATACACATTTAATCTATTTACATATATGAATCGATGGTGAACTGTGAAAATCTAAAAACCTGTCTTTGCTTTACTTTTTTCTTAAAAAAATGACGGCCAGAGCTTGAGACGGGTGTCCCCCACATCTTTTAAAGGCTTTGAAAAGGATTTTACGAAATCCAGGTAAATCAAATATTCTCTCACAAATTTTTATCAACAGTAGGCCATTTGGCCGGGATTTTTCCAATGAGCAAGCTCGAAATGAGCTTTTGGACTGGACTTTCATTGAAGGGTCCGGGTTGGCCCTATCCATTAGTGTGTCAGGCCTCGGGGTTGCCCACCCTTAGGCATATATATGCAGTTGTTGACTGGCGTTTCAAAGCAACGAGAGGTGAGCAATAGCTCCCCTGCAAATGTTTGCTGCTAAGTTGCTAGGGCAAAAAGGCCTCATTGATTTTGTTAGAAAAAAACTGATTCGTTGCATCGACTAGCAGCGAGTGGTCTTTCTTTTTGTCCGAAACTTATTGATCATCTAAATAAAATTATTTCAATATCTTCACTGTATGATTTATTGTTTCACCCCATTATTTTCATGTGTCTAGCTATAAACTCAAGTTAATATGAATAAGTAATAGTTAATAACGTCATGCATGGTTTAAAAATTATTTTTTAAGTGGCTTAAGAAAAAGACCTGGCATGCATATTTTTTCCCTATCTTCATATTATTACATCTCTTGTATTTTCTTTATTTTTCTCTGCAAATGCATGAGTTTTGTACGTGTGTATATATATATATATATATATATATATATATATATATATATATATATATATATATATATATATAGAGAGAGAGAGAGAGAGAGAGAGAGAGAGATGGGTTGGTGCCTAAACATAACCTAATATTTCCAGACGTTTGATCGGATTTAGATCCAACAGATGAAAAACAAGGTACTTAAAAGCCTTTTTTTTTCACCCATAACCCTCACGCTCCCCATTTCTCTCTCCCTCTCCCTTTCCTTCCCTTATCCTTCCCTGCAGTTGTAGGATGCCGACTAGACCAACATGTCTGCACCGCCGAGGGACTCACGTCCGTACATCCAACTCAATCTCCCTCTCCGTCCGACCAGGCATCTCTGCACCACCGGACCAATGTCTCTCTCCAGCTCGATTTCCCTGCAACCGTTGAAGGACTGACCCATCTTCGAAGTGTTGCACAGAGTGGTCAATGTACACTTTTCCCTCTCTCTGCCTCTTTCTCTACATCTTTCTCAATCGATCTTTCATTTCAGGAGAGACAATCTCTCTCTCAATCATTCATTCATTTATTCAAAATGAACTTGCTCATCCAAACAATCATTTATTCAAAATAAACTTGCACATCTATACAATTATTCATTCATTCAAAAAATAAATAAGCTCATGCATATATTCATTCACTCATTCAAAAAATGAATGTGTCATACACTCATTCATTCATTAGAAATAAACCTGCTTATATATATTTATTCATTCATTAAAAAATAAAACTGCTCATATATATATATATATATATATATTCATTCATTCATTAAAAAATAAACTTGTTCATACAAATATTATAGTCATGAATTATCACCAACAACATATGTACAAGTGTTTATACAAAAAAAATATATACAAACTATATCAATGATAATAAAAGATAAAATTTTCACAAAAAGTAACCTTGTACAATCACATATAATAGCAACAAATTGTCCAAGGAAGAATTAGCAGCACCAGCTCTAAAGCTTGGCGAAGGCGAGAGCTCTTAGACAACCACTGCGAATGTTTTAATAAACAAGCCATTGAAATTGCATCATAGACAGAAATAAGTACTAACACAATAGAAACCGACACAACTACAGTAACATCAACAAACCTCGATCACATTCCAAATGTTCAATGGAATTCTCAAATATCACAATCCCTCAACACTCCATATTGCTTGCTTTCAAAAGTTTAACCACTTAAACTATTTGAAACTTAATTTCCAGCCAAAAAAACAAAGAATTTGCAACATTTTCACAAATTACATTCTTCAGCTACATAAAAACTTGCAACCCACAATATCACAAAATCCAATAAACTATCTAGCAGCAAACTCATTTCATAACATCATGGTATTCAAAAGTCAAGCATATTGATGCATAATAAGATATACCAACATAGAAAATTGCAAGAAGACTGTTAAATTACAAAACTATAATCAATTAAACCCTTCTAAAATAAAAAAAAGAAAAGAAAACAGTCACCACATACACCATACTAAAGCAACATGATAACCAATCAACTTGGGAAGTGTCTAACTTCAAAAGATCATGAAATAGAAAACTATTAAAACTATTAGCTATTATGATTGCATACAACACCTAGAGCCATAGTAAAAAAATTTACAGTTATAGTCTTAGATATCCAAGGAAGAATTAGCAGCACTAGCTCTCGAGCCTGGCAAAGCCTAAAGCTCTTAGGCGGCCACTGGGAATGTTTTAAGAAACAAGCCTTTGGAATTGTCATCACATACATGAATAAGTACCACAACAGAAAAAACATATAGAATGGCACCGATATACCTATATCACATTCCAAATCTTCACAACAATTCTCAAAAATCCCAATTCCCCAACATCCCATATTGTTTGCTTCTAAAAGTTTAACCTACAACTATTTGGAAACTGATTTCCCCGGAGACCAAAAAAGAAAAAGAACTTTTTCCTTATTAACATTTCACGAATTACATTCTTCAGCTACACAGAAACTTGCAACCAACAATATCACAAATCCAGTGACCTATTTATGCAACAAACTAACAGCATAATAACATAGTATTCAAAAGAAAAAAGTTACTACAGTCGTGATTATGGCAAATATGATCTATTTAAACCTGCCAACAGAATGCATAGATAAAAAAAGTCGTTCACCATTTCTCAAATACCATGAACATGTTACCCTCTGAAAAAACATGCCCTTTTTTACTAAAGGAATACACATCAAAGAAAGGCTCTCAATGGATGCAAGAAAGTTCAGCAATTGTTATTACTCCCAACAAATTCCAAAAGCTCTTGATAGAATCAACATTGAAAATTCTATAAATTCACCACAGTCTTGTGTTAGACCCTCCAAAAATTTTGAAGTTGGTGGTTTAGAGGAAGGCCCAAAAGGTAGGTTTAGATTTTTGACAGACGGGTATTGCAATTCGAGCCTAACACACTCAAGAGAATCAAACTTAAGATTCTTGGATCGTGGGACCTATGGTACATGTGTCGGGGGTGCAAAATCTTGTTGGACATAGTAAAAAAGTGGTTTGAGGTTTTTCGTGATTGCAATTAGGGTAAAACAGTAAAAACATGGTTAAACGACTAAATCGGGTAGATGCGATTTGGATTATGTAAGTGTTTTAGATGTGGTTTCGGTCTACAATTGAAAGGACCTAATTCAGGGGTTCTAGGGACACCTAGGAACATGTGTAAGGGTCTAAGATATGTTTTAAATACAAGAAAAGGCTGTTGATGGTCATGGGTTATCGGTTTAGAGAATTCAGGTATTTCGAGTACTCAACCGGACGCGATTTTGAGTTTTGGAAACTAAAAAATCAATGAAAGTTATTATAAGGCTAAGTAAGGGTTGTAGGGGTACTTTGGAGGTTTGTATTAGGTAGGGGTGGAGTTTCTCACAGTCTGAAACTCGGACACACGATTTGCAACATAGAAATGCCACTCGACTCGTTGAGATAGCAAAAATGTACAATTCGAGACATTGAGGGAGCTTGGGCCCCTAAGGGGACTAAACTTCCAACCCTAAGAGGTCTGGTCCACTAAGAACTAGAGAGGTCGTGAGAGAGGAGAGGGAGTAGAGTGAGAAACGAGAAAGTGACTCTCACTTGTTTAACTCAACTTTGTACATTACAGACTAGATGACCCAACTTCATGGGCGAGGCAAACATTGCATCATGAGTTTGAACCCCAAAAGGGGAACTGTTGTTGTGCAAGCCGAAGAAGTAGGCTCTCCGAAGGGCAGAAGAGGGCCTTAGGATTTTATGACACTGAGCAAGAATCATAGCTTGACAGGAATTTTCAACACACCGAGTCTCTCATCTTTAGAGATGTAAATGGTTCATATTCAGATTGATGTTGCCAATACCATATTCGACTAATCAGATATTAGGTAAACAAATTCAAATTCAAATTTTTAATAGTGACAAGCTCATACCATATTTGCTTTTTTAAATATAAATGGATTCTAATATCTATCGAATTCAGATATCTATCAAATTCAGATATCTATCAAATTCAGATATTTCTTTCATTTGGTAGCAAAAAATCAAAACCACATTTGCATCCAATTATAGTTGGATATTGTTTTGGCTTACCAAATGCAACTAAACAGAATCGAATTTGGTTGGATATCATATACAAATATAGTTTATTGACATCCCTACTCATCCTACTGTAGTTTCCACATGAGCAAAAAATAGAAAGAAAGAGATACAAAACCTCATGAATTTATACTCTCTCTCTAAAGACCATACAGTTAAAAACCTTTCAGGATCTCATTGCTCTAGTAAGCACTCGTTCCTTACTATATTTTGGAGATATCAATCAATCACATAAAATGAGAAAGTTCTCAACTTATAAACAAGGGATGCTATTAACCATCCATATCTATGTTTTGAAATGAATTGATGAATGTTCTATATTAAAACTTTTAACTCCAAATCTCCATAAACCATAGGTTAAAGATCATGAAATGAACCTGAACACCAATGTGGAATGGAGTTAATCAATCAAGCTCATCTACATATACTTTGGTTGTACTGGATTGACGAACTTAGGCTCAATCTCTTTTTTTTCAACTTTCTGTCTCACAAAGTGTTGGTCAATCTCAATGTGCTTAGCACGACTATGGTGTACTGGATTGAATGACATGTTTATAGCACTTTGGTTGTCACATAGCAAGATAGTGTGGGAGATCTTTTCTCCTACTTCAATCAGTAGATGTCTGATCCATGTGTCTTCGGCAGTAGCAGCAGCCATCGATCTATACTCAGCCTCAGTACTTGATCTAGCGATAGCCTTTTGTTTTCTACTGCTCCAAGAGACTAAATTTCTTTCAATAAAGACACAATGTTCTGATGTAGATCTTCGTTCATCAGGATCTCCTGCCCAGTCTGCATCACAATATACAGTGAGTCTATGATCATCTTTGTCATATGACTATGGTGAGTATGTAAATCCATCCCCAATAGTCCCTTTCAGATATCTAAGGATTCTCTTGACAACTTCCATATGTTCAGTACGTTGTGCATGCATAAATTAAGACACTTGATTGACTGAATAAACAATATCAAGTCTGGTGAATGTGAGGTACTGTAACATTCTTATTATGCTTTGATACCTAGTGGGGTCATTACACAGATTTTCATCATGAGCGCTAAGTTTTTTATGAAGCACGCTTGGAGTTCCCAGAGGTTTGCAGTCTTTCATGCCTGCTTTGCTGAGAACATCTACAATGTACTTGTGTTGAGTGAGTGTCAAGCCATGAGCCTGATTATCAACTTCTACACCAAGAAAATAGTGTAGAGCTCCAAGATCTTTCATTTTGAACCTCTGACCTAGTAAGACTTTTACTTCTTGGATGTGGGTTGCTGAGTTTCCTGTGATAACAATATCATCAACATATATTAATAACAGAGTGGTCACCGTCTGACTTCTGAAAATAAACAATGAGTGGTCCAGCATGGAACGTGAAAATTCATGTTTCTGAATCTCTAGTGAGAAGCTGTCAAACCAAGAGCGAGATGCTTGCTTCAGACCATAGATAGCTCTTTTTAACCTACACACATGAGTTTTACAATTTTGTTCTTGATATCCAGGGGGTTGCTCCATGTACACTTCTCCTTCAAGTCCCCATGCAAGAAAGCATTTTTTACATCAAGCTGACTCAACTTCCATCCATGTTCAATAGCCAAAGAAATAATAGTTCAAATTGTTCCCATTCTTACAACTGAACTAAAAGTCTCATCATAGTCTTGCCCTGCTTCTTGAGTGAATCCTTTTGCCACGAGCCTTGCCTTGTATCGTTCAATGGTTCCATCTGGCTTGTACTTTATCTTGTAGACCCATTTACATCCGACAACATTTTTGTCAGGTGGTTTGGGAACAACTTCTTAGGTTCCACATTCATGCAAAGCTTGCATTTCATCATTCATGGCTTCTACCCACTTGGTAGAAGTGGATGCCTGATAGTACATAGTGGGCATATCTTCCTTATTGAGAGCAGTTAAAAAGAGTTGAAGATCCAAAGAGAAGTTGTTATAGCTAACCCACCTGTCAATAGGATGTCGTATGCGGCTTGATTTTCTGATCTCAAGAGTGTGAGAAGGAGTCAGATTGCTGGCTGAGACATGATTTGAATGGCTTGATGTTGTCAGTCTCTGTCTAGAATAGACAATGTTTTTGTATCTGCCTGGTACTTTCTCTGAATTCTGTGGCCCCGACGTCTTAGTGTTCTCAGACATCTCTTCTTCTTGCTGCACGCAATCTGATGAACATGCTTCATTGGAGCCAACAAAAAGTTTTGAACTCAACCAAGGATAGTAAACTTCAGTTGGTATATTTGTTGCATCAGCTCTGTCATCAAAATTTTGTCCATCAAATACAACATTTCTTGAGGTTCTGATACGTTTGTTGGTGGGATCATAACACCGATATCCTTTGTAGTCATCTGTGTATCCCACAAACCTACACTTCTGGGCCTTGTCCTGAAACTTGTTTCTCAGGGACCGATCAATATGCACATAGCAAACACATCCAAAAACATGCAGATCATGATAACTAGGATGAGCTCCAAAGAGACAGTGATAAGGAGACTTATTTTCCAAAATGACACAATCTATTTATCACATGCACAGCAGAATGAAAACCTTCTGTCTATAGGTTGATGGGAAGATTGCTGTCATGAAGCATACTCATGGCACTTTCAATATTATGTCTATGTTTTCGTTCAGCAATGCCATTTTGTTGAGGAGTGTGAGGGCAGGACACCCTTCTTCCTATTCCGTTATTTCGAAGAAAAGAAATAAAATCACAAGATGAGAATTCCCCACCTCCATCACATTGAAAAAATTGAATGGACTCAGAAATATGATTTTTGACCAAGGAAAGGAAATTTTGAAACAAAGAGAAGACTTTTGACTTATTTTTTATGAAATATATCCAAGTGTATCAAGAATAACTATCAACAAAGATTAGATAGTATCTGCTTCCAGACCCAGAGACAATTGGGGCAGGTCCCCACACATCAGAAAAAATAATCTCAAAAGGTTTTGAAGCTCTCTTATTAATGGAATGGAAAGACAATACATGACTCTTACATGAAAGACAACTAGAACATTTATGACTACTCTCATCCCCATTAAGACTTTCTTTTGGAATGAGATTATTAGAAACAAGTTTCTCAATAAAATGACTCCCACAATGTCCTAACCGACTATGACATAAGAATGGCTTATTACATTCAGAGATACTAAAAACACTGGAAGAAGAGGATGAACATGACTCTAACGAAGGCTTCAAAATCAGGTGAGCAGGGCGAACATCATGACATGAAGCTTTTTCAAAGACATACATGTTGCCTCGTCTCTTTCCTTCAGTGAATGTTTCCCTCGTGCGTTGGTCCTTGACCTGCACAGAGAAGGGAGTGAATTCAACTGAAGCATTATTATCATCAATAAGTTTAGAGACAGAGACAATATTTTTCTTAATGTCAGGAGCATGAAGAACATCAGAAAGAGTAAGAGTGGAATGCGACATAAGAATGACAATCTTTCCAACATGAGAAACAGGATGGTGGGATCCATCTCCAGTGACAATGTTTGGAGTGGGAAGCAAACCACGCCCTCCGTGTTTGGAGTGGGAAGCAAGTAGGAATGGATCTTGGTCCCTGCGCATGAGCTGACATGTTTGGAGTGGGAAGCAAACCACGCCCTCCGTGTTCACTTCACCCCTGTCCTCCTCGTCCCCGTCTTCTACCATAAGTCACTCTTGTGGTCAAAACTTCTTGAGTATTTGGATGATTATGAGTTTCTTCAGAGAATCCCTTCAAAGTCATTTCATACTGGATCAATTTGGCTCGTGACTCATCAAAGGTGGGAAGAACAGGAAGGCACAGTAGTGATGTAACTATCATATTGTAGTCATATCCCAATCCACTCAGAGTTTGTTGCACCATGTCATTATCACTAACGACACACCCTATAACTGCAAGCTGGTCTGTGATAATCTTTATCTTGTTCAAATATTCCATGATGGTCATAGAATCTTTTCTTAGCAACTGAAATTCACTTTTTAGAAAAACCACTCTTGCTTGAGAAACCTGCGAATACGTTTGAACCAGTCGTTCCCAGAGTTGTAGCGATGTACAGTTGTCAAGAATGGCAACGAGAATCTCTTGAGACAGAGTTGATGTGATGTATGCAACAACTGATTGATCTTTCCTTTCCTAATTGAGAAATTCAATATTTTTGACATACACGATTGAACTCGCCCCCTTGGTCATCTTTTTCTTCTCTCGGGATAAATTCTGGTGAGACTAAAGTGGTTCCATCTAGGTGACCTAAGAGGCCTTGACTCCTTATGAAAGGGATAATTTGTCTCTTCCAAATCAAGAAATTTGAGGTGTTTAACTTTTCAGAAACAAGCTGGTTGAGAAAACTTGAAGAAAGGTTTGATTGAGAGTGATAAGAATCCATTGAGAATTAGAATCAACAGAAGTATCCACAAAAATTCTAACTTTTTTTTTGGAACAGAGGGTCATAAAATGACAAAATCAAAGGATGCAGGAACTCAGGTTCAACTTGTGAAAACTGCTATTCAACGATGTGTGAAAAACACCTTCACACGTTAAATATATTTGCAGAAATAAGAATCAGGAAGGGAACTATACAATAAACATATATTTGAATGTGCAAGTAGGAGGAGAAGGGTGGACCCAAGACAGTCGAACAGACAAGTAATAAAGAAATGTCAAATAGGCAATATCAATAAAAGAAGCAAGAATCGTGATTGGTTTGGTGTTTCACGTGAGTCAATTTCAGCGATTCACGTGAAACACAACCACTCCTTTTACTGTTTGGGTTTGTGTGAACAGAATTCACGTGAGCCTCAGATCCAAGAGGGAAACAAACCCACTTGAGATGTGGGTGCACAGAATGATTCAGGAAAGAGAAGAAGAATGAGGGAAGAAGAAGAGAAAAGAAGAAGAGTAGATAAGAGGTGATTTTTTTTTTCAAGTTTCGATTGAATGTCAGAACCTGTTTAGAAGAGATGAGGGCTTCAGATTGGCTGTTGATGGGTTCGACTGAAGGAGATGGAGAAGACTCACTGAAGGAGCTATTGATGGGTTCGGCTGAAGGAAATGGAGAGGACTCGCTGAAGGAACTGTTGATGGGTTCAGCTGAAGGAGATAAAGGCGTGTCACACCTGACGAGAACCTTTTTCGGCCCTTAGACAGAGCTCTGCTCTGATACCATCTTAGAATTACACCTTGGTACCTGCATTGAGAAAACGAGAGAGAGAGAGAGACGAAGAAAGGATTACAAGAGGGGTTGCGGCTCACGATTTCTTCATAACAGAAATCGTGACCTAATGCCTATATTAATACACTTAAGTGTATACAGTGGGCCGGGTCGGGTCTGGTGTATTATCCGAACCCAGATACAAATAAAAACATACAAATAAAAACATACTTATACATGAATGGATTTCGGGTCTAGTACAGGATCCAGACCCGAGACGCTATTCACCTTTTTCAATACATCCCGCTATGCGTAATTAAACATACACATCACATATACTTTTATACACACAAGAAATTTTCTGCAATTTCTCTTATTTTTTTGCTTAACTAGTTTCTTAGTTTTGTAGTTATGCTAGGGTGCCAAATCTTGAGGAGAACACGAGAGATCCTCATGTCCACTACATCAATTTGGTATTAGAGCAAGGTTTGCTTGCCTCATTCATCATGTGAATTCAAAGTTCGAGAGAGGATCCTGTCATAGTGAGGGGACGAAAGGAAAGTGGAGGAAGAGGAGTCTTCAATGGGGCCGACAACTAGAGAACCGAGTTGATGCGGAAGTGGAGAGACACATATCCATGTCCTCATCCTTATTGGATCCCTAGTGATCTATACTATTCTAGTTTGGACATTTTCTTATTTTTGAGTGATTGTGTTGAATATTGAATCTTTATGCTTGATCCATACCTTAATTAAGATAACTTTTATTTTTTTAAGAGTTTACCAAATTAGGTAGTTTACTTGAATTAGAATTAGAAGACCCCACCTATAAAAAGATAGGAGCCCTATGTAGATCATAGTTCAAAGTTCAGAGAGTTGGATGAAAAAACTTGCTATTTTTCTTGAATTTTATGCAATTTTCTTGTATTTTTATGCTTTATCTCGATTTTCATGCATAAGAATAGCGTAACATAGTTTTTCTTCATGAATCGAGAGTTCAATTTGCATTAGAAACTTAGCAGCATAGACCTTTTACCGATATATTTTAAGTATCATGCAATTAAGTGTGTTTTGAAAATCATCAAAAGTAGCAAAATATGTAACAATAATTGTGAGCTAAAAGTTAATAATTTTGTATTATGAAAAATTATATAGGTTTTGTTTTTTTCTCTTAGATCCCTATGATGGTATCATAGCTTATACTACAACAAGGCTTCAGAGAGAAAGGAAACAAGAACTTTATTTGAACACTGTATGTCTACCTATCTTCAGGAAATTTTGCTTGGTCATAATTGAACACCATTATATTTATGCGCACTTGACATGCATTTCTTTTTCCATTCCTTAAAATCTTCATACAAAACACAGCTACAAAAAACTTGACTTCATTTAAAACCATGCCAACTTGGCAAAATTTTCCAACTATGTTTACAACCATTACTGAATAAAAAGTATGCAACAATTTTGAAACTAGACTAGGCCACAAGTTTTAGTTGAAAATGCCAAGTAATTAATCACTCATGAGTTATAATACATATCACCCTGCGGTTGCATTGGTAGCCAGATCCCCTATATCCATGGCTGAAAAAAAATAACCTTATGTGTTTTAAATAATATTCCACGAAACCAGAAGTATCACTTACCCTCTCATTGTAACAATCAATAGAATTAATGTTCATATCATTCTTTATTTCATTAATTCTATGGCCATACATGCATAAACACATTTAACCATTTTTATTAAGGTCATCGACCTTCAGTTTGGGTACAAGCATGTAAGATTTCAATTAACCAGTCATAGGTTATTAGCCTCCATTAGGCAGTCATGCATAAATCATACATTATCACAGTGCATGACAAGCATATCAGAGTTTTATGCATGAGTATAATCCAGTAACATTCTGTAATACCTATAAAATTTTGATATTATAAATAAATAAAAAGATTTATTTTATTCTCAAGTTAGAAATGTGTTTATATCTTTTAAATGTCAATTATGGGTATTTTACTTGCTCAATTATTATTTCTGGCCAATAAGGGTAAAATAGTTATTTTAAGAATTATTTCAGACAAACTACTATTAAAATATTTAAATTATCATAATAATTAACTATTTTAGTGAGGCACAACTCATCTAGGTGTTTTGAACTTAACTAGATGTATTTTGGTGCTTTTCAGAAGAAATTCTAATGAAGGGTATTTTGGTTATAAAATAATATACAAAAAATATTTTAATCAAATAAATTAGTATTTTAGAAAGCACCAAAATTATAGATATTTTGAATTAATATCGTTATTTTGGTGATAATAAGATAAGAAAAATGAATTTTAGAAAAGATTATGGATTTTAGAATGGACCCAAAGTCCATATGGGTTTGGACCTAAATGGGTCGACCCAATTTAGAATTTTGATGGATTCTCTCAGCACACATGCTCACTAGACCAATCTCCACTCGGGAAGATTCTATAACACAAGGTTGCTTTTAACTCATTCAAACTACTCACAGTTCAAGCCCCATCTCTGGGTGACTTTGAGCATGACCTCTTTGAGACAATTATGTGATTATGTGCATATATGTCTACTCTTTTCTTTCCTTTGTGCTTAACAAGCACCCCTGGGTCTCACTAAACCTAGGCTCACTCATGAGCCATGTTTATGCTCATACCACACATTCATTATTATCATGCATGCACCATATCATATGCCCACATGCCTATATAAATGTTGCATACATAATTCAGTCCTGGCTATGCTTCATTCACAAAATTAACATGTGCATTTATTTGTTCTCACATATCATGTTTCACGATGCATAATGCACATCATTGTATATGGCACATACATTCTTAACATTAATAATTCAACATGAATAACATTAAGTTAGCATGCCTATCAGACCACCAATTAAGTTTTAGGTATCATATTTCATGTTGAATAATGTAGAAAATGACTTGGCACTAACACATGATAATTGTTCAGTTCAGGTCTTTGTTAACCTAATTTTGGAAAAGCTACCAAAAATTATAGGAATCGGTTTTAGCTCTAAAACTTTAACTGGGATTTCCTTAACAAGTCAAAAATACAACCCAAGAAACCGAATGTCAAAATCATTGGTAACAAAATTATGAAAATTATGAGACTAAACCCTGTTCAGGAAAACTTTAAGACGAATTCTGTCAACTGCAGAAATTTATTTTGAATTGGAGAATTTCCTGGGATTTACTGAGAACTCTTTTGACAAAATTCTTTTTACAGAATCTTTTTATAGATATTAGATTTCACTCAGATTTTTCATAATTTATTTTGCACAGATTTGTTAGGTTTCTAGAACTTTCAAAACCACTGGTCAAAATAGTCCTACTGGCAGGGCAAAAAGCTTATGCGCTATTGCAGTGGACGTTTCACCCTCAAAATTGACTCAATGGAGACAAACCAAGACTCTAAATTTAAGCCCCAGATGTGTAGAACACTCTAATAGTTTTATTTTTATTTTTTGGATTTGTATTTTTAAATATATTATTTTTTTTCTGAAACTGATTAGGTAAAAAATGAAAATAGAATATTAGAGATTTCAAACTCATAACACTTATTAAGCAAGACTAAGGATGATATTAAAATCTAATAAATCATGATTACAACTATTCTAAACATATTTACAACACCATACAATACATATTTAAGCATATTTGTGCTAAAATGCATTAAAACATTTGCATCCATCATCCAAAATCACATTGCATTCATGAAGTTATTCAAATAAACTTGCATCTTTTCATTAATCACATAAAACCTAATCAATCATCAAATCATGGTTTACATACGTACTAACATAATGATTAACCATACTAACATGAATCAAACTAAACTAATCATGCTCATATTAATCTATCTTAATTATAAAACACAAAACCCTTATATCGATTTTGCTAAATCCTTTCTTTAAAATAGTTTTACATAAATGAACATGGATCTAGGCACATATAGAATTTCCATGATTTTTAGAACTTGTACTGCATCAATCTAATCTAATAATCACATTAAACATATTGGAATCAAACAAGTTCTAAAAAATAATTAAGATCTAAGCCTTACTAAACTATTTTTTGTTTTAGAAGCCAAAAGTAGTCTAGTTTTGCAAACTATTTTTCTCAGTGATCCCGTGGTGACATGGATTCACTCTCCTTGGCTCTTTATAGAGTTCCTCCCCTCTTTCAAACCTTTCCTAATTCCTCAAGTTCCATCCCAAACTTACCAACTTCCAAAACCACTTAGTCTTTTTCTACTATACCACTTATTTGGTAAGTTTTGAATTTATTTTTCTTTATTTTCCTCTTTGTTTTTTTTATGAAACTTTTCAAAAGATATTTTAGCTAAGGTTTTTAACTTATACTTTTAAATTAAATTCTAGCATAAGATGCCATATAAGATTGACCTGCATAGGGGGATGCCCCACCCTATGGACCTCTAACATTTTATTAAACTTAGTTAATTTAAGTTTTTTATTGCATAAAATTCATAATTAATATTTTGTGTTATTTTAGATTATGGATTTTAGATGTATATAAACACATTAATAATTTGATGAAATTACATCACATATGCGTCAAATTAAACCTAAATTCAACTAAAATCCTTTTTGACTTTATTTTGATGAGATTTGCCAATTATTCCATAAAAAATTTATTTTTTCATAAGTTCAATTTCAAATGTGAATTTCACTAAAATCAACTTAAATCCTTCATAAAATATTCTTTAAATTCAACTTAGACTAATTTGCATTTTTATATTTCTTTCACATAAAGATCCTTATTAATATTATTTTATTCATTAAAATACTCTAAAAATTTATAGGTGTTACATCCAAATTTAATTTAAATTTCAAATTCAATTTTAGCAAAGATTCAAATTATTATATAATTTAGATATCAAATTGGCATACAATTTAATTATAGTTTAGATAAAAATTTGAATCAAATCCAAATCCAATTAATATATTTGAGATTCATTTATTAAATTTAAATCCGAATTTAAATTCTAAAAATTAAAATCAAAATTCAATGAGACTCCAAATTTAAATGCACACTCAATTCGAATCAAATTCTCAGTTTGAGATTCATTCCAAATTTAAATTAAAGCTCAAATTATAATTAAATCTTATCTTAAGTTCAATTAATATTTTAACATTAAATTCATCATTATTCCTCATAAAAAATATTGAAAATTCGTAAGGTTTATAATTGACGCCCTCATTTCTTCTTCTTCTTCCCTGCGTTTTTTTTCTTTTTGGGTTTTGGAAAACCCCATCTTTTCTCCCTCTTCTTCTCCATAGTTGACCACCTATGAATTGTGCTTGCTGTATTTAGGGATTGGCACCACCCACAACTTCCATTGACATCAAGATAAGTTTATTGCGCTTTATCACTCTTTTTTCCCTTTTTCTCATTTTGTTGGGATAAAACTTAGTCAAATTACTGTAATTAGGTTTCTCTTTGATTTGTGTGCCACATCCAACCTTGGGAATTGTGTCCCAACCGAATCGAACCTTTTCCCAGCTTCAACTTCGTGTGAAGGTGTATATCCTCCTTTTTTATCTCCTCCTTAGTTTCATTGATTTTCAGTGTTTTAGCCCTAGCCAATAGACCCTAACTAGGGTTTCTTTGATTTTTTTGCATTTTTCCTATATTGGGATTCGTGCCCAACAGATCAAACTCATTTCCACACCCATTAGCGTGCAAAGGTATGTAATGTTTGTTGTTTGTTTTTATTTAGTGATTTTTCATTGCTTTAGTGTTTTTCTTGCTGATTTTTATGGTTTTTGCTTGTCTCATTTTGCATGCCTGATTCGCTGGGAATCATGCCTTGCAGTTGATGCCACCTTTGTCAGCTATGATAGTGTGGGTCTCATTTTGTTTTGCCATTGTCTTCTTTAAATTCCTCATTTTGGATCGAATTTCCAAGGAAATTTGATATTTCCTTTGGATTTGAGTGTCTCGATCTTCATGCAACCACCATGGTTATGCATTAGATAATGTGCAGATAAGGGTAGACGCCCAACACAACCATCTAGCTTTGCTCCAAAATTGAGGTATATGTATTTTTGTTGTTTATGATAATCGATTTGTGTTGTATTTTGTTGTTTTTATTGAAAAGCATATTTTGACCAATTTATGGTAATATGTGCAGTGTTGTAGCACTCTCCTATTATGAGAGGACACCCAACTGACTCTTATTATTGTGTTTTTCTAGGTGTTGTGTGTCACACACCAAGTGTTCAGTGAATTGCCTAAGCAACAATTTGTTAAAGTTTTTGCAGACTCTTGTTTTTTCATGTTCTGCTACTTATTTTCATCAAATCACAAAGGTAGAATTCGTAAACTAAATTTTTAGATTATATATTCTTGTTGTTTGGTATTAACCTACTGTGTTTTAACATTATGTTGCTTAAGCATAGTAGTGTAACATCATAATTAGCGAATTAGGTTTAGAAATGCCTAATGCGATGATTTTGCATGAAATAAATTAGTTAATATACTAGTTATGTTATTAGCATGATTAGTTTAGCTTAATAACATTGTTAAACATGGTTTATGATTTCAAAATTTGGACTATGCTTTGGGCATTTTGCTGCATACTAAGTGTTCGGTAAATGCCTAAGTAAGATTAGATTTCAGGTTTGAATGCGGTTTTGAACAAAGTTTTAAAAATGGTTTCAAAAGTCAAATGTGCATGTTTGAAACTTCATTTTGAATTGGGTTTTATATATTGTATGAATATGCTCTTGATTACATAGTTTTGTGTTATAAACATGCACTTGAATGTGTGTGAATGTGCGTAGTTAGCCATGTTAACACGCACATCACTAGTGCAGTCTTCGCATATGCATGTGTATAGTTTGTGTTTGAAAATGGAAGGTGCTTAGAAGCACTTACCCAATTAGTTGTAATAACATAAATGCTTAAAATTATATATGTTGTAATGTACAAATTGATTTGTAGATATAAAAAGGAAATACAATTATATTCAATTGCTAAGTATTGCTTACAGCTAGAAAAACCACACACATTGAATGTAATGGAAAATGCAAATTGGGTAAACACCTGTGGAAAGTATACGTGATGCAAATGCATCACACAATGAGTTTATTTTTATTGTATGCAATACCTTCATTCACACATACCACTTAGTTGTAGATATCTAGGACTGTTGTGATTGTAGTTCGTAGATCATGTTGAGCATGATTTGAATGATTGAGAATAGAAATACTTTTCTTGTTATGGTTTAAGAGATCATGCTTGTCATGATTTTAGATAGTAGAATATGAAGTGTGTTTGTTGCAGATATATGTTTGAGCATGCATTTGTGTGAAATAAATATTGCATGATTGATGTAATGGCATGACTATTATGAATGCTCATATGAAATGATATTTTTATAAAGCATGTCATGTATACAATAAATGTATCATAAATGCATATTTTGAAATGAATGAATCATGTATGTGAACATGAATGAGTTCTAACATATATCATGTTTGTGAGTTGTCTTATGACGTGACATGTATCATGCATGAAAAATTGAATTATATATGATATGTTTTATGCATAGAAGTATATATGGTTGAATCATGCATAACATATAGTGTGAATAAATTGTGCATGAAACCATGTTATAAATGAATTATGCTTGAGATCATATATAGATGAATCATGACATGATAGTGTAAACACCCCAAATTTTTCTCGTTCATCTTCAAATGCCTCCTTTCAATAGATGCCAATCCCCTTAGGTCAGTCTACCCCTAGGTCCATTCCAGTTTAGATGTCATTTCACCTTTTTTTTGTCAGTAAAATTACTATTTTACCCCTTGGTAACCCTAGATCCTCGTCAGTTAGACCCAGTCAAGCTCATTTTAAGTTCAAAGTAGTGAGAATGTCTGTCATTTCTAGCTCCCCTGAGCTCACAATAAGCGAATCATGTTTATTTCTGACCATTTCAGCTGAATCTAATTCATTTCTTGAGAATTGAGCTCATTTCCAACTCAAATCCTAGTCAATTGTTCTCGAGTCAGTCAATTCCAGTCAACCCTATTTCCCTGAGTCTAACTTGAGCCCACTAGGAGTTCAAGTGGTCCAGTTCCAGTTCAGATTTATTTCCCACAATCTTGGAGTTTATTTCAGCTCATTTTAGCTGAAATTGAGCTAAGTCCAGTCATTCTAGCTAGTGTTTGAGCTTTAGATTTAGTTCATCTCAGTATAATTGACCCTCACACTAGCTCAAACTCAGTAGATTCCCATGATTCACTTCATTCTAGTGTTCATTTCTCACCATTTCACTGAGAATGATGTCATTTCTTGATCATCTAGTCTAAGAGTTTAGTTGAGTCAGTGTCTTTTTAGTTTATCTAAGTTTAGAAAACCTAGGATCCAGTTCAATTCAGTTTAAACTAGTTCAAAACTCATTTTCTAGTGTCACTCTTTGCCCTACATGGGCAAAATCATTTCTTAGGTCATTTTTATTCAAAACATCATTTCTATCATTTTTTAAGCTGGTACAATTGCCAATCTGGGCTCAGATCAATTCCTTTTCTGAAATTTTAGCTATATCCGAGATCCAATTCACATTTGGATCAGATTTGATATTGGATATGATATCCAATTATCAATTTTTGTCCTCAGATAGGAATTGTCAATTCCTTGTCTCCGTCAGGGGTCTGGGACTTCAAATTCCTCATCTAGGGTTTGCATTTCGCATGTCATTTCATATCATTGCATGTCATTTCATCGCATTCCATGTCATTGCATATCATTCTCGAGATCCAGCACTCTTGTTTTCAAAATATTAAATCCAGACTCGATTTTAAAACCTTTCTTTCAAAATCAATTTCAAAAACTTGGGTTTTAAATTGATATTTTTTTCATTTGGCCAACCCCCAGGGCTTTATATTCCTTGTTTCAAAGTATTTTCCTTAGAAAAATGATCTGGATTCGTTTTAAACTTGATTTTTAATTCAACTTTCAATTTTTACCAATTTTCTTCAAGTGGGGCCCACCTTGCAGGGGGCGCCAAAGCCTAATTTTTCTATCTTTATTCAATTTCATCTCATTTCTATGTTTTGCTTATTTCAAAAATACAAAAAAATTTATAAATCTAGGTGTCTTTTTTAAAAGCTTTTGTAAATCTTGTTTTTAACCCTTTTATTTTTACCCTTTTAAAATCATTTTTGAAAACCAAATGGGGTCCACTTAGGTGGCGCCACATTTGAGGATTTCCAAGTTTGTTTAGTTAGAGTTTTAATTAGGTTTGGAGTTTTGAAAAGTCAAAAGCCAAAAATGTGAATTAAATTAGGACTTTGATTTTATCTTTTGTTTTAAACTTCTTTTAAAAAACCTTTATTTATTTGCTTTAAAAAACCAAATGTGGGGCCTACTTAGGTGGCGCCACATTTGTAATTTTCCAGATTCATTTAGGTTTTGTTTTAGAGTCCTAATTAGCTTTTAAAAAGTCCAAAAGTCAAAATCTATTTAATTAGGGCTTAATTAAGAAAAAATGCCCCTTGTGTTCTTTTTTTTTACCTCTTAAAAAAACCCTATTTAATTAGGGCTTAATTAATAAATACCCACATGGGCTGGATGTCCAACCCATGCCTCTCATCTCTTTCTCATTGCCTTCTCTCTCCCTTTCTCAAATCCAGCAGCTCCTTCCTCCATTGAAGCTCCAAGGTAAGGTCGTCTTCTTCTTTTCTTTTATTTGTTTTTTTTATTAAACCTACCATTGCCACCCCCCTTTTGTTAATCTTTTTCTTTTCTTTTTCATTCAAGAACCATGTTCATGATTCAAGAACATGATCAGCTGAGTGTTTAAAGTCCTTTACATGTTTTTCATCCATTAATAATGTTTATGATACACTTATTTTATTGATGCCCAAAAAAAGATTGAGATTCGACCCCTCTATGGATCAAACCCCTCTTTTAATGGTTAAATCAAGTTCTTGATCATTCTTCCCTATGTTTTTATTTTTATTTCATAATTTTTATGTTTATTTTCAGTTATTTTATGCATTTAATCATGATTCATAACCTTAGTTACACGTGTTATTACTTTTAGCATGCTTAATTAGGTTTCTTTTTGTTCTAGGGTTTTAGTTTCACTGTCTTGATTTCTAGCCGTCTGTTTATGCTATTATTTTACCAGTTTATATTCATTATTTAAATCTAAACTTTTTATTGTAGAATCATGCATATGTCTATGGTTTTTAATAAAAAACTCAGATTTTTTTGAGATCTGTAACCCTATTTTCAAAGATCAAAGTCGGAACCTGTTTTCTGAACCGGGAAAATACTGTGCAAATCCATGATCATCTTTTCGAGGTCATATCTCCCTCATCAGATATTATATTTCAGATTCATAAAAAGTGACATGCTCTTCAGAGTGTCTAGTTTATTCTATGAAATTTTTAGAATTTTTTATAGTCGTTTACTATTTTTCCTTTATCTAAAATCAAAATCTGTTTCTCTGGAACCGTTAAGCATTGTTCAAGCTCTGGGTCATTTTACCAGAGTGATTTCTCCCTAACTGAAGATGATCTCTCTGATTCGTAAAAAGTGTCATGTTCATCTTAGTGTCTAGTTTCTCCTGTATAATTTTAGTGATTTTTGAAGTCTGTCTGCTATTTTTCTTTAACCTAAAATCAGAACTTGCTTTTCTTGAACCGTTATAAGTTGGCCAAAATCAAGCGCAACTTGCCAAAATAATATCTCTCTAACCAAAGATTGTATTCCTGATCTGTAAAAAGGGTTATCTTAATTGATCTATTAGTTTTTCTCTTTTAAATTTTATAAATTTTCATTATTGTTTGATATTTGATTCTAGTCTAACACCATGATAGGTACAAAACAATAAGTAAAATAGCATATTTTCTCCTTTTTTATTTAATATTTATATCCAAAATAATCCTAAAAAATTATTTTTCGATTGAATATTATTTTTAAGGCTATTAGAAGTGTTCATGTTGATTTTTATGTTTTTTAGAATTTATTTGCTATCTTATTTAGTTATTTCATAAAAACAGGATGCCCGCGAAGTTCTGATTCAACCGAAACACGGGCAAATTTTATCTTTTTTGCATATTTTATTATTTACATATATTATTTTTATATTTTTAGGATTTGATCATGTTTATAATTATATCAGAGTTCTCTCCACCCTATTTGGCATCGTTTTGAATCTGTTTGATCCCCGAATTAAGTGTATTACAAAAATCTTTTTTGAAAAAAACTGCTTTTAACCCTATTTTGCAATAAATGACAATTTTTAAGGGTATTTTGGTTCTTTTTCTCTCAATTTTGAATTTTTAAGTTGTTTATTTTTATTATTTATTTAGTCATGCATCATCCATTATGTTATTTAGTTGATTTAATTTTAAGAAAACATGAAAAAAGACATATCCGAATAAGTCCATCAATTTCCAGATATTGTTGGATAAATCCAAAAAAGCTGACATATTTCTACTAACAAATTTTCTAATTTTGCAGAAAAGCTCAAGAATAGAGTTTTTTTATTTTTCTTTTTTCTTTTTTCTTTATTCAGTTATTGATGTAAATTGTAATTATAATATCAGAATAAGAACATTTTACTTTTCTGCTTAGCTTAGGATGCATTCACATATAGTTTGATTTTGATATATAACTGTTATTGTTTATCATTCATATGCATATTTCAAATTCATAATGGTCAACACAAATGGCACGTGCACCTGCTTCTAAGGAGTTAATAAACTCGGTGGATTTTGTATTTGTGGCTATAGTCATAATACGAATGATGCTTAGATTTATCATCTTCTTTTAAGTTACAAACAACCTACACTCTTAGGCTACCTTCAAAAATCATTACATATTTTCAAAAAACTTTTTCAAGTATTTTTCTTTTAGAATCAAATGAGATATATTCAATACATATTCATGGTCATAGTCAGAAATATGTGACAAATCTATCTTATTTAAATTTTATAAGGCACATAAATCCTTTTACAAATGATTTTCTCAATTTTTTTAGAAAATATTTTCACAAATAGCATCCATGCATCATCTAGGTTTAGATTGCATCATGAAAGAGTTCATAGGGCCGCACACCCATCTCTTTTAAGTTATTTCAGAGTTTAAATTCAGAAAAATCAATTTTCTAAAAGTTACCCGGGTTTTCTTTAAAAATTGATTTTCAAGGTTTTCTCTTCTTCAAATATTTCCTAAGTCCAATTCATGATTTTTTCAAGTTTTCTTTCTTCAAAAGTATTTTCCAAGTGTGAATCACGATTTTCAAAGCATCTCTTTTCCAAGTATTTTCAAAATATTCCAAGCATACATCATATTTTCAATCTACATTTTTTTAAAGTTCATAGCACATGCTTGATTCTTTGTGCATTTAGGAATAGAGTAATGACTTAGACAATTGAACAAAACAAAGCACATGATTGATCCTTGGTTCAATTACCCCTGGTTATGGCGCCAAGAACGGTTGAACCTCATACCGACAGACGAGTCTCATTCTACAAAATTTTCCCACATTTTAAAAATGAAGGTGAGTTATTTTCAAAATCTTTTTCAAAGGTCAGTTTGACTTACAAAAGTAAAATTTTGCAATAATAACAGGTAGGGTGATGCATAAAAAAATAAATGAATATGTCATGTATTATACATGAGCGCATAATTATAAGATGACATATAACATGCACGAGAGCATATAAGATTAAGTCATGCATATGGCATAGACAGTTTAGTCATGTATGATGGCATGGACTATTGATATCATACATGAGAGCATGAGAGGGTTATTCTGTGAAATAATGGCACTAGAGGGTTACCTATGATTAATAATAAAGATAACCCTAGGATCAAAGGTCCATTTAAAGCATCGATAAAGTCAGACTCATCCTGATCTCATGACATGATTGGGTCCATCACGATCTCTTTGTATTCTAGGGAGAGGGAAGGGTCATACAAGCCTTGTTGGATATATTGAGTTTTTGAGGGCTGGAGGCGTCTCTTGTTCACGTCCCACGGAGGTTAGGAAATAGGTTTACCAATGAGTCATAAGTGATAGTACCACAACTCTGCTGAGTTAGGGATGCATGTTTCATTTTAACCCGACGATATTGGTTTGGCGTAGGCCAAAACTTGAAACCACGAGTCCATTCTCCCATTCACTGCATTATGAGATTGAATCACTAAAAAAAACTCAGTTAAGTCATAGGAAGGCAAATACAATATATAAAATAATAAAAACTCTTATGATTATTTTTTGAAGTTTATACCCTCTTTTGTACCAAACGGGTCTAAATAATCAAGAGAAACAATGTATTACTTTTTTAGAATCATTGTTATCATATGCATAAACATATAGATGTGAACATATAGAGATTGTTAATGTTTGCATATATCATTGCATATGAATTATACATGTGAATGAAAAAGACATGTTTATGATCAGATGATTGACTTGTTGATGCAAGTCATGGACTTGTTTGATGCACGTAAGGTGCTTTTGTGTATGATACATGGGGAAGGTCGAGTTGGGGCATGTTCCCTATATAACTTGTAATGTAAGAGTGCATTAATATCCTGAGAATGGACCTAACACTACAAGAAAAACGTGGATTAGCAATAGACATTTGCGACAAAAATTTTTCATCGTAAATGTGCGATGGATTAGTGAGAGAAAACTATCCGTCGCTAACATTCAAAATATTTGAAAAATTAGTGATGGAAATATCTCTCTCGTAATTCCATCGCTAATAAGTGACGGATTAGCGACAAAATTTTTCTTGTCACCAAACACTACAAAAAAATGCTAATTAGCAAGGAAATTATTTTGTAGCTAATCTGTCGCTAATTAGAGAGGGAATTTTTTCCTCGCTAATCTGTCGCTAATTAAGGACGGATTAGCGAGAGAAAAATTTCCTCGCTAATTTTTTATTTAAACCATCCCATCTAAGGCACAAAATTTTCTTTCTCTCCCCATTCGAAATTTAAACCGATGACGACTTCATGGCGAAGGAACGCGAGGAAGAAGAGGAGTTGGAGTCGCCCACCGATGCTGGAGAACCAGGCCTGCCCGACCTCTCCGGTCCGGTAAGTCATTTTCTCGTGGCTACCCTCCTCAGCAATCACTCCATTCTTCACCATGACGATTATGTCAGTGCCCCTGATCATGGAGAGGCGGTGGGTGATGGCGACAGTCGACCTGCTCACCATCACTCTGTCCAGTGCCTCCTGGACTACGCGCTCTAACTCCGAGTCAAGTGCGAAGGTGGCCTCGTCGAGGAGGAGGATCTTGGGGTCCTTGATGATGGCTCTGACGATGACGATCCTCTGCTTCTGCCCACTGGAGAGCTAGACGCCGCGCTCGCCCATGCGGGTGTCATAGCCCCATGGGAGCGTCGAGATCAACTGATGAGCGTTTGCCGCCTCTGCGGCGATGATGATCTCGTCTTTAGAGATGAAGCCATGCTTGCCATAGACGATGTTGGCATGGATGGTGTCATTGAGGAGGACGAACTCCTGGCTTACCAGCCACTGTGTTGTGCAGAACCAGAGAGTGCGCTGATTCAGAGCATGCCGAAGAGTGCGCCAAAGAGCGTGCCAGAGAGTGTGCCAAAGAGCGTGCCAAAGAGTGCATTGGAGAGCGCACTGGAGAGCATGTCGGTTTTGTGCAAAAGAGTGGCAGGTCGGGCCACTCGGGTGCAACGCATGTGTGGTGTGGTACAAGTTTGACCTATTGCTGCCTGAATACTGTCTGATAGAGAGCAATTTTTTTTTAATTTTTTTTTTAAAATTTAGCGACGGATAATATCCGTTGCTAATTTAAAATAGCAACGGACTCACGACAGATATTATCTGTCACTAATTTAAAATAGCGACGAACTCGAATCATGTCCGTCGCTAATCTGTCGCAAATTAGGGACAAAAGTAGCGACGGATAAGTTCTATCACTAATTAGTGACCAGGATTATGCGACAGACGTTATCCATCGTTAATTCGTCGCTAAACTGTTTAGCGATGGATTAGCGACAGATAGCGTTCTTCGCTAATCCATGTTTTTCTTGTAGTGTAAGAATTTAATAATTGAAAGAATGCATATTATAGTCATGAGTTGGATATGGATATGCTCTTTTGAGGAAAAAGAATGTGAATGCTTACATTTTCATAGACTGTTATGTCTTATTTCACTTGAAAACATGCATGTATCAAGTATGGTGAGATAGTGAAATGGGACTTCGACCTATTGGTCATATGTATTTTTTTTAGAAGCATATGTTATGTTTGTGAGTAACTCTGATGTCTTGAATTGTTTGAGAAGCATGTGCATGTATTTCACGTTGGACATGGTCAAATGAGATTTGACCTAATTATGTTGGTGCAAATATGTATGAATTGTGCATTGTTATTTATTTATGTGCATAAATGTCATAAATATGAATGAATGTAATTTATAAATACCATGAATGTGAATGAATGCAATTCTAAATGTCATGGATGTGAATTATGCAATTATGAATGCCATGCAATGAATGGTTATGAATGTAAATTAATGCTATGTGAATGCTTGAATGTGGATTCCCTTGACCCTCATTTTATAAATGATGAAAATCACACTTTGGTTGTACCATTACAAACTTGATATGTATTCTTTAAATTTAGTTTTGAGTTTCCTACAAGTAAGTGGTTGATGTCCTACAACATTACAGATAACTTCCTGGAGGACTGAGGTGAAGTGTGGGTTGTTGTGTGGATGAAGGCTTCACTCTTACCTATTATGATCCTTGGAGGATCTAGATATTTTTGGCAGTTATAAACTTGTAAATGATTAAACCTTATTATTTCCAGATCTTTACATTCAAAGACTTATAATAATTTGAAATGAGAATCCTTATTAATGTTGTCTTTCCATTTATGTGATGATTGTGCGTATAATTTTAAAATCTCAAATCTTTAGGTAACTCCTCAATTATCTTAAACCTCAAATAAATTTTGTCTTCTGCATTTTTTTACGTGGGAGGATCTTTAGAGTAATATCTTTAACCGAGTTGTGTCTATGGATGATTTCATACTGAATTTGATACTAGAAGGCTAATATATGCTCGTGCTTGCGCTCAGGCAGGTTGTCCAATATTTGAAACAGTTGAAATGTAGTCATAGATGAACTCGTTGACACATTACTCTCAGAAATCATACAAAACTTTATAATAAAAAAAAGTTTTAAATTTTTCTCAAAATTTAGGGTGTGCAAAAGTTTTTAAAAGGCTGGATTTTTTAGGGATGTTATACATTCATATGCATATTTCAATACCATTCATTGACATATCATACAGTTGGATATTTCAATAACATAGATTGACACATTTCAGTATCACACATTTGCATATTTTCATAACATACATTGGCATACTCCCATATTATGCATTAATATAATTCAATAGCATGCATTAGCATATAAACATTTTATCTTTTTGCATGCATGCACATCATATATTAACAATTCTTATATCATTATGTTATCATGCTGAAAATCATGGCATACAGTGCATAATTTTAGGCCATACATATATCCCATACACAAAACTGGCCAGCTTCCTTACACAGGACCGGTTGTGTAGAACTTATGCTGCAATTACAACAATCATCCACATTCGTACAGTTTGAGTCTAGGTTTCAAATTTTTATCATTGAAAAATACAAATTAAACACTAAAACCTATTTTTCAAACTGCATAAAACAAATTATAATTTTTGGCACAAGACTATAATCAGAGTTCTAGTCACTGTGAATTCTGCAAATAGAGATAAAATCTCATTTTTGTATTAGAAATTTCTATGTGTCATAGCTTTAACACTGAAAACCTTGCATTAAAATTCATTACCATTAAATAATTAAAAATTCAGGATCAAACACTACTCGTGGAACAAAACATAATCTGTTTAAACATATTACAAAATTTTACCAAACTTGCATGATTTTCTGGTGCTTAGTGAAAATGAGAAAAATTTCAAGGTTTTTATCTCTTGTCATACCACATGTTATCTGACACATACATGTTTATCGTGTAAATGATACTTAAAAATAGTTTTACTTAATGAAAATACATCAAACAACATCCAAACAAATTTTTAGACTTAAACAAGCTATTTACATAAGTTCAACATTCACTAAACTAAGCATGTTGCAATCATTAAAATCAAATTGTCTATACTGAATTAATATCTATCAATGCAATCCCAACATTTTTCATAATGAGTTTATTTTTTTTTGAATAACTTTTTAAGTATGCATATAAAATCTTAGATTCGCTATGAATCTAAATTCTATATATGCATACACAAGTCCTACCTAAATCAATTCAAAAATTATATTTCAAAAAAACTCAAATTGGTTTCTTTCAAAAAATTGGGTGAATGGGTTTCCTTCAAAACTGATTTACCCGAAATCGTTTTGGTGCCTCATTCACTATGATACGTGTGTGATCAGTCTAGAGGTTTCCTTGCAATGATACACCATATACAGTCCACAGGTAGGCTCATTTCATATGAACCAACTAATAGCCTTAGAAAAAATGTTTTTCAAATAGGGCTTGATCTTTCAAAAATTGGTTTTTATCAAAATCATTTTTGGAGATCCAGTTCCTCCAAAATTCATATCCAATCATCCTTAACGTTGTTAAGGACTGATATGGATATGTATAATATATTTTAGAACCTCTACAACATGTTTATGCATACTCATTCCATGTACACAAGCATGGGCTAAAGTACTCCAACCTTGAAAATCTGAAAAGAACACTTCCACCTCTAATGGAGCTCTCTCCACACGCTAGGAAGAAGAAAAGAATAAACAAGAGAGATAAGAGGGACTAAATTTGGGAGCGAGAGGGAGAGATTATGGAAAGAGAACAAAATAAAGAAGGGATGCCATGAGAGGGGCCTTATATAGGCTTTTTGGGAATCCCATTCTCATATGGCAAGCCTCCCTTGCCTTCCTAGATGGATTCCTAGTTCTATTTGCCAAGTATGATACCTCATATTTAGGATATTTAATTAATTAAACCAAAATAAAAAAGAGAGAGAAGTGCTACTTGGCAATCCCACGTTAAGTCCTACAGGCAATGTGGGTTTCCTTACATGTGGGAGGAAAGCCATAACCTTTACTTCCTAATAGATTTAGATTAGGTTAATTCTTTAAATCTTATTAATATAGAAATAACATGAGAGGGGGGGGAGAAAGTCAAACATACATTTTACTTCAAGCCATGTCTACATGGCATACCCCTTCCTTACCTTGATTTTTCCCAAAAACGTGATAGGGAGAAGATTTTCAAAAAATTGTCCTTTTCATTTGCCTAAACTAAGTAAGTCTCTTATAAAATGCCTACCTTAGCTTGTGTACTTTTAGTTAATTAAGATCTACTAATTACCTTAGCTAATTAGGATTATATTTAACTTAATTAATTAATTCAATTATTTTATTGAATACGGTAAGTGAGTGGGGATGTCCCACCCTCCTTGGACTAGTTTGATCCAATTGGATCAATCCAATAATAGGGTTTAATTGCCAAGAGGGGCCCATACAGAGGGTGTCCCATCTTATGAATCTAATTCACAATTTAATTAAATCCCAATTACATTCACATTAGTTACAAACCCCAAATTAATTCAAATTGAAATTAAAATCAAATCTATATCCAAAAATTGAGATTCATTTATTATAATATTCAAGATCTATGTATTAGATCCGAATTAAATCCAAATCCAATGTGAATTTAAATTCTCAAATTGAAATTCAAATTCAAATGCGTACTCAATTCAAATCCAAATTAAATTGAAACTCAAATTCAATTTGAAATAAACTCCAAAATTAAATCCAAATTAAGTTCAACTTAAATCCAGATCAAATCCAATTTAAAAATCAAAACTCACTTCAAAATAAATTCCCAAGTTGAAATTCATCCCAAATCTAAATTAGAGTTCAATATTGCAATTAAATCCCAACTTAAGTTCAAACAATATTTTAACATTAAATTCATCTTTATTCCTCATAAAATTGTTGAAAATTCATGAGATTTTTCACTAGCGCCTATGGTGCATGCACCAGGGTGTCACTAACCTTGTCTCCGTGCTATCTCACGCATCACATTTGTGTTTCTGGCCATTCTTTGTGTGTGTGATAAATTGTAACTTAAGTGACTGCATGCGCATTTGGAGCCTCATCTGAGCCGTGTATCCGAGTCTGCCCCCATTGACATTAGCTTGTACCCCTAGTGCTCAGACTAGACGAAACACCCCCTTTTGACCTCCAGTTTTCTATTTCTCTTGAGTGTGTTATATATTTAAGTGGTTTGAGCACAGCACACACAACACGCTGGCTCCTGCACACGCTCCCAAGCTTGCGCGAGGCGCTTAGCTCCCTTGGCTTTTTGTTCGTCTATCCATCCGATGCAAACTCTCTAGACGAATTTGGGGAGCCCGTGACAATGCCATCCGACCCGTCCGGGAGGGCCGCACCACCTCCATCTTTAGCTAACAGTCTATCAGTTGTGGGGCCCAAAAGCAGATGGAGGGCAGCCAGGTGCAAAGGCACGCTCAAATAGCACCTGATCCAGACTCTGAGTTACCCGACCCAAATGCCCACCATGCCTCTCTCTTTTATCTCTCCGTCTCGTGACGCTCTCTCCCTCACCGAGAGCTACAGTTGGAAGGGGCACCTTTAGAGATGTTTTGGAGGAAGCAACCTCGAGATCGTGATCGTGATCGCGCTCGCGATCGTCCTCTTTTATTATTTTTCCCTATGGGAGAGATTGTGTAGGGAGATAAAGTACATGAGAAAGAGAAATAAAAAGGAGAGAAAATCGGATGATCGATAGGTTTAGGCTTGCAGATAGGGTATTTACAGGAAGATTGCTTCTTTTCCCTTTCTTTTTCTGTTTTCCCTCTTCAATTTTCCAGTTGCTGGTGAGGTTTTCTGTATCTGTTGAGTCTATGAAACGGAACAGCCTTCCTCCAAGAGGAGTGATTTATAACACCATGAAACTCTTGCAATGGTTAGACTAGAGTAAATTCACGTAGATCTCCCAATCTTTGAAAAGTTGAGAAACCTAGAAAGGGAAGAGAAACATTTTCTCTATTGAAAATAAGGTTACTTCTCACCTCCTCCGCCCTTAGGTTTGTAGGTTTGGTCAAAAATAATCTCTCTCTAAAAAGAAAAAACACCATGAAACTCTTTTTCAACCTAACGAGTGAAACCAGTTACGAGAAAATTTGGAGGGATTGATTTGGAATGCATGTCGCAGATCCGTGTGGGCAAGACAGCAATTCCCCCATTTTCTGAGCATTGGAGTCTTCGTTAGGCAGGCAATGCGGTCAGCATTGGCACAATCTATATTTAGAACTTGGTAATAAACCTTTTTTCTTATTCTTAATTCTGAAGAGATCGATCGAATTACTGTTTTTGCCAGAAGCGTAAACCTATCCTGATAATCCAGAACTATTTTTGGATTTTCCACTTCAAAGTTGTAATCCAGATTTTCCTTTTTTTCTCTAAGACTGATTTATTCTTCTGCAAAGGGTATGTTTGGTTGCATCTCATGTGATTTGGAATCACGAGATGGAATCAAATGTGCCACGTTTGGTTACGCCAAACCCTATGGAATCACATGAGAGAGAGAGAGAGAGAGAGAGGCTTAACAGATTGGCTTTCCTGTGATTTTATACCTTAATCATTAACAAACATAATAACTACACACGAGATATAAGACACATTACAATACGAGCTGAATGCTGCAATAACCTATATATGTCCATGAATAGAAGCCACGGTATGTAGGCTATGTGGATGTGTCACCAGTCACCTCGATGAGTCTGCAACCGTTTATCCATCCACTCAATGATATCAGCAGCAATTTCATCCCGCTCTGGCTCAAACAGCAGATCATGTAAAAACCCATGGTACAACTTGATATCCTTGAACTTGGAGGTCGCCTGATCGTACAAGTCCTGCGAAGCCAACGGGTCTGTGACTGTATCAGCAGTCCCGTGGAGAACAAAGAATGGTACTGTCACTTTTTTCATGTTATGGTGCAAGTAAGCAGTGATGCGGAGGATCTCATGGCCCGTGCGGACTCTTATTGGACCGGTATAGACCAGGGGATCTGAATATTTAGCTGCAAGAGCAACAGGGTCTCTTGATACAGGAATCCCACGTTTGTTTGCACCCTTGAATTGGTACTTCGGAAGCACTACTGAGAACAGGGGAGCCACAACCTGAAACAGATCACAAGAAAAATTTGTAGATATACATTGATACAAGAGACCATCTCATGATAAGAGTATGGAAGGCACAATCAACTAATAACATCTTTCCATGCCCAAAAGTGAAGCCTTCAGTCTAGAGCAACCAATTAGTCTGATAGAGAAACTTCTGACACTAATATCTCGAAATGTTTAATCATTCTCCAAACTTGAAGGAACAAGTTACAAATTATAAAAATAAGAGTTGGCTTGATAGACAGTACAAAGCAAAAAATATACACAGCATTCACAAAACGCGGAAAAATCTTTTCCAAAATTAGCACACAGGAGACATAATAGCAAAAGATGCAACTAGGAGACTGAAGGCCTGCCACCTACAGCATTAAGATTATGCGATTACTTCAAACAAGTTCAGAAGAAAGCATATCTAATTTGTTTCGTATGTAAGAAAAACAAACACAGACAATTCTCTGTTAGCCTACCAAATAATTGAAGATCCTTAAAAAGTGATATTAGATTCAGTCAACATGACCAATTTGACCACGTCAGAAGGAAACTGACTCGAACTACTTCACACCAACCAGGGCGCCACCAAAAGACAGGTGTCACACAAGTGCTGTAACATTAGCTGGTTGTTACACACCACTGGTTAAGGCTTAAGACAACCAGGTATGAGGCAGTGTAAGATTGATAATGACGTTTGATTTTGTGAACTCTTTAATGGAACCCTATGTTTCAAGTTCTAGATAATATTCATTATTCAATGGAGCAGTGCTAGTGTTTGCAAAAACAAAGCACAGATCAGTGTATTGTAGGGATTATGTTTTTGAAGTGTTCCAACTTTCAACAATCTATAAACACATTTCTTATTAAAAAAAAATCTATAAACATATTACCCCAACTATAGGATGAGCTGGCCTGACACGCAATGCTGGTGAAGTTAAGACAATGCCTTCTAGCATCTCCTCAACATCTGGATTTAAAGCAGCCTAAATGAATAGGAACAATTGCAATGGACTTAGTAACACATTTTAAGATCATAAACTAACAAAAAAGAGTCATGAGATAATGCAGTTTGTAGTTTGTACCTTCAATATAACAGCTCCACCAGTTGAATGGCCAAACAAAAAACATGGCATGCTCGGATTTTCCAGCTTTACTTTGTTCAAAAACAATCTCTGTGCAAATCAACAATGCAAACAATCGATAAGAAATTAAAGATTAAAAAATCATCCCTAGAACACCCATTTAAGTTTATACCCAACCCTTACTATTATCAAAAACGATCTCTGTGCAAATCAACAATGCAAACGATGCTTTGAACCTCACCGAGGACATGACATTGGATAGAAATGATTGGAAGAGAAGGATTCATGTGGAAGACCCGAAATGATTTTCTTTTTTGGTTCATATCGCCGACCCCATTTTTTTTGGGATGAAGGCGTAGTTGTTGTTGTATTATTTTTTGGATAGGCAACTCCACATTTAAATTTTGCACAACATATTCTATAGAAAAAGTGTCCATGCTAGTCCTCTAATCATAGTTGACAAACCCGGCGAGTTGACTTGGGAATCACCCGAGTCAAACCAGATCGAACCCTAACTGACTCAACGATTCAGGACTTCCGATCCACATGCTTCTTATGTGTTTTTTGTCATGCATTTTGTGGTTTTAATATGTAATGCTCATAAAAGAATACTTGTTATAAAGAATCATATGTTTTTAAATCATAAATATTAACAATTATGTATAGTTCAATACTTATATAACTTAGTCATAGATGTCAACTGATTATACGATATGGATTTTGATTTTTTCCATATCTTGACACTAGAAATTCATAGTCGTAACTTGTCTGAGTTACCAAGCTGCTGACTCGCGAGTCAAAGGTCAGGCAATCCGAATCCGAGACATGAGTTTGCCAACCATGCCTCTAATATCTGTAATTAAAAGTTAAAGCAGCGTAGGGACTCACAGTGTCAGCAACAACGTGATCAAGCGAGGGGACGTATCCATGTAACCCATCACTTCCACCATGGCCTGTTACAGGCACAACAACAAAGAGAACTAAAATCTTTAAGCAGCAGCAATTATTGAAGATTGAAGATATCTGAAACCAGTTACTGAACAACTGACTGATCCAGCTAACATCATTTCAAAAACAGCTTAAAATCTATGATACTGTGAAAGAAAGCATGACATCGTGATAACTTTAATAATTCTAGATAATAGCTGAAAAAGACTTGAAACTAAATAATTTGAAGAGTGCAGTTAAAAACTGATAGTTAAAATCAGGCTGCATCAAGTCTGGATCACCTAACCAGAATTCACTGGTCTAGTATTACTGTGAGAGTCACAGTTAAAATTCATGTTGTGGTCAAGTCAAATGAAAGATGATGGCATTAGTTCCACACAGCTTGATGGCAATCCAAGCCTTAACCACTCATCATACTAGAATTTCACTGTATCTGAAGGGTTTAGCAATTGCACATCATGAACTTCACAAATACTTCGAAAAAAGGACTCTTAGTCACCTACCAATCCAGTCGACAGCATAAACTCCAAAGTTGCAAGATGTAAGCTGTCTAGCAAAACGTGCATATCTTCCACTGAATACAGAGATTGAACAGAAATTGTTAACATTGCTAAATGAAACACAGGAACAAAGAGAAAAAGACAAAACTGTACACTCACCCATGCTCGTTGAGGCCATGGATAATAATCATAATGCCCCTGGATAAATGAAAAAGAAAAAAAAATTAAAAAAATAGAATAGATGTCAACACATGAAAACATAAAAGAACAGACACTGGAGATCCCAACATCATACAGATATGCAGATTTTGAAACAGTGCAAGCCATGGTGAAAGTGGGAGGACCTTCCCATAAGTTGCGTACTCTAACATTTCGCATGTCCACTACCGTAACACCTAAGAAAAAAAAAACTGCTAGAAGCTAACATAAGGAACTAGGTGTGGGTGGACCATTTATAAAATCCATGCTTAGAAAGGCCTCATCACTCGCACTTGTGGTACAAGGCAAGCAACAAAGGAAGGATCTGCACAATCATATTACTTCCAAGTATCGATTAACTTAATAAAGCAATAAGGCTTGAACATGGTTTTCTTGATACCTTAAATATAACTATTCCAGCTTACGGACGATGAAGGAAATAGCTCTTCATCCCACTTTCATTGATCAAATGGACTACAAAATCATGGATGTGATAAGTACACGCTCTAGTTTGTTTTCCCCTGCTCTAATATGAGCATGCTATTGAACTCTCCCACAAATTCAGGTGCCTAAGTATTCAACTTCCATCTAGCAAAGATATATACACTATTAAGAACAGAACCAAACCATTCAGGTGAGTTGGCTGCACAATGAAGAAACTACCACACTCTTGCTCGTAGAAAACACTTATATCAGCACAAAGCAAAGATTTTATCTTTGTTAATGCTGTTAGGAAAATCCTTAACAGACAAATAACTGCCAAAACCTCTCAAAAAAGCTTTTTTAATGCAGAACCAGCTCAGAAGCCAATCTCATCTTTCAAAATGTAGCTTTTCTGAGGACCCTTTCCAAGCATCCTATTTTGAAGCTGGAAAGTGACAACTGAACCAGAAGTTATCTACCTTCCCTAAGTATTTTCCACAAGCTAACTAGAAAAGATGACTGTAAACGACTGATTGAAGCACCACGCTGGCACAAGCCTGCAGATCTTTTTGCACTAGCTGTTCTATTGACAATGCTCATGTTAAAAAGGACTCAAGAAATCAAAGAACACGTGAGTCCAGTGGTTACATGAAACTGTATCAATCTTGGACTTAGTTTGAGGTATCAGCTACTTTGATAAGTTCTTCTATTTCATCAGCACTTCTGGCCAGACTTCATATCTCGTACCAGTGATCTTTCACAACCCTTATGGCTCTCGTTCCGTTTTGGTCAAACCTTTGAACTTGCAAATTCATTCCCAAGTCCAACCACCTAGACTCAACCCCAATCCCACAGACAGAAAAAGCAATGGTAATAAAAGTTTTATCAGTTCATCCATTAGTATATCACATCCGATTCGTTTGAGTATTTCTGGTTGCATACCTCAGTAATAGGATGATAAAAAAATTATATTAACAAAAATGAAGCAAAAAATTTTAGAACTCGTCAGAAAAAAGAATCTGACACTGAAATTAAATTCGGGTTCCATTCCAGCATAATAGCAATGGCTTGAGTCGACGAAAAGAAATGAAAGGAGAGAAAATAGTAACAAATCTTAAAATATGGGAAAATTGACCCACGAAACTCAATGGAAACCATAGGGTAAAAACGAAGAAAAGAAACGACGAAAGCCAAAAAATGATGAAGAACACAACGATGAATAAAACCCTAACCGCTAAACCGAAAAGCTGCATAGAAAGAGAGAACCTTACCTCATCTCACCGCTGGACGGTATCCACGACCTCACAAACAGGGAATTCCTCCTCGGATTCACGAAGATCGAGGTGTTCCACACGCACGGTTCCTCCCCTTCCGCTCCGACTACCATCTCCACGCTCTCAGCCAGCGTCCGCCGCCTCATGACCGCCTCCTCCTCCTCCTCCTCCCTGAGCCATGCCTTCCTGCGCCTAGACCCGCCCTGCTTCGGCGAAAGGCAAGCCCGGCCCTCGCGGCAGCGGAAGGCAGACGAGAACCAAACCAGCCGGAACCTAAAGAGCAAAAAGAGCCAGAGGAACAGGCTCTGAACCACAAGAAGAGCCCGACGAAGGGATTGCCCGGAAAAGACGGCCTGCCGGAGGTTGCGGAAGACGGGGATGATGCGTCCGCTGGCTCCAGAGGTGAGTTCGACGCTCTCCATCTCTTCTCTTCCAAGAATTCGTCCTAATTTCGCCCCAGAAATGAAAGTGAGGCCACACAAAGACGAAGAGAACCAGAAACACAGAATGAGAGACGAAAGAATAGAATGATTCGCGAAATGAGCAGAAAGGAAGTAACGGAAACTGCGGAGGACGGGTATTCATAGAACTCTTGGGGTTAACCTTACACCCTGGTTATAAATTAACTAGGGTTGGCGTGGAACTGACCACACGCGCTGGTTATTGACCTCTAGCGCTCTGGACTAATAGCAGAAATACACGTGGTTTACTCCTGTTGGTGCAAGTAGCGCGTCCGTTTTACTGTGTGGGAGTTTGATCAAACGGCAAACTATCGTTTCGACGAAGTTTTATTTGACGAAAATGCCCTGATTAAGTGAAAAAAATATTTGCTTGCAAATGGGGTCCTCCTCACCTCTCTCACCGCTATTGCAAACTGGTCCGTCTATCAACTATAGTTGTTAGCTTGACCACACTGACCGTGGCTAACTGGCCACTAAAATGCTCCAAATCAAATAGTTGTTAGTTTATTAAACCTTTTGCAAATCAGCCTATACCTTATTATGGGCAAAACTGTCAATTTTTTTGCCCTTTACCAGCTAAACAGTTGTTAACTTCAAGGACTGATTTGTCAAGGTCAACGAAAATGCAGAGACTGATTTGCAAAATAAAATGACTGTTGTAACCTTCAGGTTTGGTGTAATTTCCTTTCTCTTTAGATTGGTGAAATGCGTGGTGGATCAAATCGGTCCCCTCGGGTGCTTGTGAATGGGTCGGATCTTGGTTAGCCTTAATCGATAAAAACGTAATGTTTTCTGAATTGAAATGAATTGGGATGAATAGCTGATTTAGGTCCAAGAACGTTTTTATCGATTTTCTTGAGAATGGTTTCCTTTTATTTTTTTGTTTTTTGTAATAATTATAGTATTTATTTGATATTTGATGGTTTAGGCATTAAATTAATGTTTTAGAATTTGATTGGAACCTATAAGTCATCATTTACTGTTTCACTGTATGATCATAAAATTTCCCCATTTTTATTTTTTATGATTTTTTAACAAATAAAAATTATTTAAAAAGAATGATTCAGAATGTGAATCCATCAATTCACAGAGTTGTTTTGAAAAGCGATTCAGCTCAAAAACAGAAACATTGGAATAAGATTTGGTATGGTTAATCCAGATCCAACCGTATTTGTTTTACAGATTCTAACCTGGATCCATTTGGACCCTACCGCATTTGCTTTGGATCTAATGAGAATTAAGATTTATATACTGCCTGGATCCGACATTATGGGTGGGATCCAGTTTGGGATTGGAACTCCAACTGGCTTTCATCCCTATATTACACCATACTTTTTTCATTTATTTCTTTTGGGGCTTGTTTCAGCAAAAATAAATGGACTAAAATAAAAACCAATAAAATTAAAAAGTCAATTGAGAGTTCAATAAAACAAGAAAAATATATCACAAAAATATGCAGTATATTAGTTTTTAAAACTAATATATCATTATATTCCTAGTATATTGGAATTTTACGAGAATTTTGTTCATGGCACCAAAATATTTTGTTTTTAATGATATTCCCAAAATACTGCATTGGTAACTAAAATATTTCATATTTAATGTTTTTTCCATTTTTTCTTCCATTGGGAACGTGGAGTATTCTTTCTTATATATATATATATATATAGGGACGGGAGTCACGTCGAACAAGCTTTTTGTTTGATGTTACTTGGACGAAACTCTGTGGCACGCACAATAAAAAAACGGATTTTTTTTTTTACCACAAAAACACCCTTTAGTGAAGTTTGCGACCACTGCTAAAGGGCTCACAGTTATAATGTGAGGCGTTTAATGGCGTTTGCATACACCGCTAAAGGCCTTTTATTTATAGTGGTCTCTCTCTCTCTCTCTCTCTCTATATATATATATATATATATATATATATATATATATATATTTATTGGTAATGATAGGGTGCTCCTTGAGTACCTACTTTCACCTAATAGAAGCCTTAGATTGTCAAATTTATTAAACTTCAGACAGATATCAGGTTTTGGATCATGTGATTATAGCATATATGTATGTTTTTTAAGACCTTTAAAAATCAATGGCTCACAATGTATCAAAATTTCATGACTTAAAAAATCTTACCTTTATGTCCAAAAAAACATGATCCCAATCATGAATTTTATCAAATAAACTATGTTGAGTACATCCATAAGGTTTAATTGAGAAGATATGACAGTACCATTACTCTCTCTCTCTATATATATATATATATACATGCTCAAATCCACTTTAGACATGCTCTGTTTGGTTTATTCTGGAACACTGGCAAATTTTGCTGATTAATTAAATGCAATGCTCACTGAATTATTACAAAGATTAAATGCAATCCACTATTAGGTCTCTGAGTCTGGTTGTTCATTTTACATGTCAAGCCAATGCTTAGGTCAATAGGGTTGGTATACTCAGTATGGCCCCACAATCTCTGGATTTTATTGAGATTCTCGACCTTCTGCCTTTGGTATGAGCTTTTAACTATTTAAATCTGAATCCAAATCCGTTTAGGCAACATCCATTTAGTTGGATCTGGTATTAACCACATCTGATCCAAATCCAAACTGTTTGCATCCCTAGCTCTAGGTCAATAGGGTTTGAACCGAAGAGCCCAAACCTTATTCATCCTAGATTACGAACCTGCTTCACCCCAATAGTGTCCTGTCTATTTTGATTCCATGAACTCAGGGGTGGCTGGACTTTTGAGATTTGAAGCCACCACCTAGGGCCTCAAATGAAAAAAAAAAAATATAACGCTTCCAATGAAACATGGCACATCTCATGCTGAGGGCCTCCAATAAAAAAAATATGGAGAAATATGGGCTTCCAATGAAATATGGCTAGGGCCTCAACTTCTCTTGAGCATCCCCTCCATGAACTGCTATACTCAATGTGGTCTCATATTCTAAGTTTTTGTGGAGAGGTAGATTGGAGATATTCTTGTACCTTTTGCATGAAAAGGCTACTTTTGGTGGTAGGATTTGAGATCAAAGGCCCAACCCCCGTTCATTCTAGACCACACACCCACTCCAGCACCAACAATGTGGAGCTTGTTTTTATTCTCTAAAGGGTTATACGATATTCTAAGGTTCTGTCGAGAGGCAGATTAAAGGTATTCTTGACCTTCTGCCGTCTGTATGAAGTGATTCACTCTTGGTCAGTAGGGTTTGAGCCCATGAGCCCAAGCCTTGTTAGTCCTGAATCAGGCAACCACTCCACCAACAATAATGTGGTGCCTGTTTTTCTTTTATATGCAAGCTGGGGTTAGTCAGACCCCTACCAGTTATACAACAATACCATTGGGATTCGAACTTGCAACGTCCCAACACAAAGGCGACGTGCACTAGCTGTTCCTACCAAACAAGCGGAGCCCCCCCTGTGGTGTGGTGCCTGTTTTGATTTCCTAAAAGTGTGTTTGTATGCTTCAGATCTCAAATCCGAAGATCTAAGCTGGATTGGGCTCACTGATATGGTGCGAGCCCCATGGCCAGATCCCAGGCCATTCAAAATTTGGATCTCAAATCCTTTTGTTTCAGGGATTTGAGATCCTTAAAAGTAAGGGAGAGAGGGAGAGATCTTTGCCAAGAGGTAGGAACACCTCTCTCTAGGGATGGCAATGCACCGGGACGGGGGACAGGGTCTCCACCCGCGCCCCGTCTCAAGATTAGAACCTCCATCCCCGCCTCCATCCCCCGCACGGGGATGGATTTTAACCTCCAACCCCGCCTTCATCCCTGTTTCATGTCCTCCATTCCCGGTTCAAACGGGGATGAGGCAGGGCAGGGGTCTCGTTTCCCGTAGTCTATTGACATCCTTTAGAAGGATTGGGGATGGGGCGGGGCGGGGAAAAGTGTAAGTCCATCCCTGCCTCCATCCCCGAACGGGGATGGATTTTATCCTTCTTCCCCGCCTCCATCCCCGGTCCACTGCCATCCCTACCTCTCTCCAACTCTCATCCAAGCATAGCCCTCGAATCTTGAGATCCGAAGGATTCAAACACACCATAAGAAATGCATCATAAAAATTAGGCTTAGTGTGGTCCCATGTTCTAAGGGGTTTCTCTTGCTGGGCCAGGCCTCTTCAATTTAATCTTATAATTGAAGTCACATGGAAAGATCAGATCAGAGAAATCCGGCAGAGTCGGGGGGGCAAAAGGAGAGTGTACGAGGTGGACCATAGTGACAAAAGTTTAAAAAACGGCAAAATCTCGGGAGTAAAAAACTCGAGAGATTTTAAATTTTTTCATAAATCTTGTATTCTTTAAGGCAAAATCTTGGCAATAAAAAATCTATTTAAAATATAAAAAAAAACAATCTTTATAAGAAAATATAAATAAAACACATTTAAAAATGAAATTCTCGTGATAAATATCCGCTAAAATGGTAAATATTGCATTATTTGTCATGGTTTAATTGCCGTTTTAAACTTTCAGGCAATTTCTTGCGATATTATCGCCAGATTTTTTTATAAATCTCGTGATATTTGTTACATAGACGTGGACTCCTTGCTTAGCTTTCCCAACATGGAACATAAAATTGGTGTGTATTCCCAAAGAAACAAACTATGTGGCTCGATCTCTAGCTCTTCTTGGGGTAGTTGTCCGAATTAGGTAGAGTTCAGCCCATTTGGTATATAAAAGTTTGATTTTGGAATAAAAATGTTTTTTTTTAGCTTCTTGTCACCCAAGCAATGACGTGTAAGAAATAGGGTGTCACAATGCCTAGTGCTTTTTTTCATATTTTTTTATCAAAGACGTGCGTGATTGATTCTATAATCTTCCACTTGACCTTTGTTTAGTCAAACTAGTGACCAAGATGTCCTCACTTTTTATTTATTAATTAAAACAAACCATAAGATGAAATAGAATGAGCTGCTTTATAGAAAAGAATATAAATATCATTTTATACTTCATGTCAGTATTTGAAATGGATTTTCACATTAGGGTGCTCAATGTAAATCTGACGTTGAGCATGATTTTGTAAATAGCTGACAAGGAAGTGGTTTTCTGTAAAATTACTTTGATATTATTATTGCGTTGATCGTGAGGTAACGCATAGAAAGGCTACACGTCATGACTTTTGATGATATTGCATTGTAAACTTGTGGGCGACAAGCTCATATACTTTTAATGCATACATGATTTAGACCCTACTCTAGGGGTGTCAACGTGTCGGGTTTGGTTCGAACCCAGGTGAACCAGACCTGGCCCTCATTTTTGGGTATGGTATCGGGTTCGGACCCAAGTAATTGAACTCACCATAAGAGAAACTATACCCGGACCCAAAAAGAATTACATGAACCATACCTGGGTCATACATGGTAAAACAATAATTTTTTATCATTTTTATATTAAAAATTTGTGGGTCTTAATCAAATTTCGGGTCAGGCCCAGGTCTGGTATTGAATTTCAAGAACTATACACAGGCCCATGTACTAATTAATCGGACCTTCGGGTCCAAACCCTAGTCTTAATCGGGTCTTCTTATTTATCAACATACTCAGGCCCTATAGGGTTTGGTTCTGGTCGAGTCTAGGTAAACCCCCAATCCGTTGACACCCCTACCCTACACCAATGAGATGCGCTTACTTTAAGATACATGGTGGAAAAACAATCTCTAATCTCTTCTTAATGACATTAAGAGGTGATGGGATTTGAGATTGACTATTCTGATATGAATTCTAGATGGAATATTAAAAAACTTGAATTTATTACCCGGGAAAAATAAAAAAAGTTATAGAGTCCATAATTATAACAATCAACAGTTCAAAATGTACCAAAATGTTAAAAAATAATAATAAAAAAATATATAATCTGAAACATATTATCTATCAAATAAACCATGTTGAACACACATCTATGAAGTCAAATTGAGTGTGCACAACCTGAAACTAAGGTTTTTCAATTAAATTATTCATACTGTAGATGATAGCATATAAAGAGTCGCTGGAATATGAGAACTGGAAACTATATGAACTATTCAGAACCACTCTTAGCCGTCCGATTCAGTCTAATCGGACCACTGAGAGTGCTCACGTTATCAATTTCCCCAAATCCCGTCTCTTTCTCAATCTCTCTCTCTCTCTCTCTCTGAAAAACCGAGTTCCCTGTCTCGCCCACCCTCTCTCTCTCTCTCTCTCTCTCTCTCTCTCTCTCTCTCTCTCTCCGCGTTCCCTTTCTCGCTGGCTTCCCTCGTTCCGAATCCGTCGTCGGTGGACGTTTGCTCGGAGCCTTCCGAATCAAAATGGATCATTGTTCAGGGGACGACCACGATCGATTACTGGTTCGTAGAATTCTCCCTATGATTATTCTTCTGTTTCGGATTTGGTTGATGAGATGTATACCCAAAACCCTAATGGAGCACTACGACAGCGGCAAACTGCTCCTCAACAGCTTCTAACTTCCTGTCTAGTTTTCATGTTAAGTATCTCAGAAAAATCCTTATTCATATTTTTTTCTTGCATTTCCTGAAAGACATATTCAATGTAATATTCAGATTGTTTGAATTTCGTAAGGGCTGCGTTTTTATACTTTTCTTGCTTCAGTAGGATGTAACCCACAGATTGCAGATGCACTCTTCTATCATACAAAGGTTGTCCCTAGAACAAGAATTAGAGGTTTGTGAGAATCAGAAGCCTTCTACAATATGTATTAATGCTTTGTCTACCATATATATACAAGATCACTTGTATGCTTTACGTTTGTTTACGGCGTTTATCTGCTAAAAAATGGTGCTTCTGGATTTCCTGTTGTGCATTGCTATTATTTCTTGACATTTTGAACAATTATTATTACCCATATTAGTTAAACCGGTTACTAAGCATATATATGGGCATGAAACCGGAAGTAGTAAAGCCTGATCTGCTGCCAAGCATAAGTCCAGTCAGGTCAAATCCGACAATGGAAAAAGAAATGGGAAAACAAGGGAATCTGGTCATAAACCGATTGTTTTTATTTTTTTGCTTCTTTCTTTATTCTGGTTTCTGTCTTTGGACGAAAGCGCAATTACTGCCTCTTATGTGAATATTTGTAGTTTCAGTCATCTTTATTAGTTTTTATTTACATTGATGTTCAGGAATTCTATCCTGAGATTTATAACATCCACATTTTGTGGTTGCTTTTCTGTTTTTTTTTTTATACAAAATTACTTTATATATAGATATTGTTCAGCTGGTTATTTGTCTATTCACCTCTTCAATCTTCTAGTGTAGGGAAAGATATACTACTGTTGCTGCTACTAATGGATCTCGTTGCAGTGCACAGTGCTAGAGCCCCTTCCAATATTGGGTACATGTTTGTGCATTGTCATATTGTTGTTGGGTTTAATTATGTTCAAATTTTGATGGGATGTGATTATTCTTGTGAATTGGTTTTTGTTTATAGCGATATGGGTTCGCAAGTTTTACCGTTTTGCAAATGCGATCATTCACTGGAATGTGTTGTGTTTACATCAATGACAAAAAAAAATTATAAAAGAAAGTTCTACGGTTGTCCTAATTGGGTAATTTAATGCATTATTTTTTTCATTAATTTTATCAATGCATCACTTGTTACATTTAATCTTATAATTTTATTGTTTTTTTTACAAAAATGGAAGATGAAATTTCTTCAAACGGTGTTCGAATGAACAATGTGATTCTTCAAATATTGACACTGATCACTCTTCAAAAGTTGATAAAGGTAAAAGAGTTTCTGGTAATGTTGAATGTATCTGAGCAGCAGTTGATAAAGTGCGATGTTTAGAATTAGAATGGAATATACCAAAAGAAAAGATATTACAACTGCAATGAGAGTTGAACTTGGAGAAGATTCAACATGAACTTGATTTGAAGATGTGCAACGCTGATAGAATGTACCTAATCGGTGAGAGCTTCAAAAAGAACAAATGAAAAAATGGGAAAAGTTTTGCGAAATTCGAAATATAACTACATGTATATGTTTTATCTGGACTAGTTAGTTTTGTAGGATATAAAAGCGAGATGCAGTTTGTAGAATCTATCCTCTAGAATGCAAAGTGTGCTTGAATGCATTAGTATCAATTTTACAAGCCGATCTGCTGTGGAGATGCCTGAAGAAGCTTGCAATTGGTTGTTTATAGTCCTTAGCAAGTAATACTATTGGTTGTTTTGCTTGCGATACTTGGCTCTGCCGAGTTTGCTTTAAAGTTCAGATCAACTATGCATTTTATAATAACAGTGAATCTTTTGAAAATTCAAAGAGGACAAATATAAAAGCAAAATAATGGGTCTTCAAGGTGTCTGATTTCATTTGCTTGTTGTGGCATTATATGTTGGTCATTATTTTGTGGCAAGGGTGGCAGCTTTGACATTTTTGGCCTTTTTCAGGCAATGTCTTCCTCAAACATGGATCTGAGTTGCATCTTATTCCTCGAGATAGAGAAACACCGTAATCTCTTCAAAAACAAACAAACAAATGCAAAGTCATTGCATAGTGGGTACAAACATATTATTCCCTGACCACCACCATGTACTACCTTCTTTCAATTTTGGTAGTCATGTGGGCTTGTGAATGCCAAGTTAAGGTCATTCCCATCATGGGCCTTTGGGTTGGAAGAGGGTTGCAAAGAGATAGGGGCAGTGAGATCGGACAGTCCCTTGGAAATTGATCTCTTGTTCTTTCTAGAACCCCCACCAACAGACACGTTTCTCAGAGACACTACATCAGGCCTTAATGAATCAAGCACCCTTATGCCCAAAATCGCATGCCCCCAATTCTTTTATTGCATGACAATGACCAAGACTTTAAACAGCAGGTTCAATCACGAAAATTATTTTTCCAACTTCCCCAATTGGGTTTAGAGAGAAAACAACTAGGGAATGGAGCAAAAAAAAAAAAGGATTCTAGTAGCATTAACCGATTGAAACAATATCAACAATGATCCAATATTAAAGCAACTTTTTTCAAATTATCTGCAGGGTAATAGCATTTTGTAGCATCCATGCCACCATATCAACCAATAAACATTGACTATTCTATTCCTCTCGAAGAATTCAATTCTTTTCCCACATAACTATTTAGACAACATGACTGAGCTGCCTCAACCTTGAACTGTAAGATCAAGTTCGACTTGAATGCCAAAACCTGCTCCATATGAGGTTGAGGTGTTCCCGATAAGAGCTGATCTCATCTGAAATTAGAAGATTCTAACATAGACTTTTGTTAGAAAGTTCAAACCATCATTAGATTAATATACATCTGATTAGCAATCCTTCAGCACCAACCAACCGAAGTGGTAAGCAATGCAAAGAGTAGATACCAGGTTCAACGTTATCCAGCTTTAGGTCTTCCACAAGAATAATTTCCTGCAACATTTGGAAGCAGTGTCTGATCTGTTTGTCATTACACATTCTACTGTAATCTCTAGATATACCTTAGATGGCATATATGGTAAAACATAGACAAGATAGTCAAAATCGCAGGTGCCCATGAATTCAAGATATACATTTCAGCAACAAGTTGATCTTGCAGCCAACACCAGCACAAGAACAACAGAAAAATTATAAGACTGTTGTCAGAAGCAGAATAGCAACAGGAATATTGAACGACAGATCAATAATTTAGTGCTATATTCTGAAATATGAACTGTCAATGATTTCTACCTTCTGCTGCACACCTGAAAATGAGACCGTATTTCCAAATCACCAATTCTGCTGCCAAAATAGAATTTGCTTTCTGTTCACATAAATAAAGGCTTCTGCCGCACATCTCAAAATAAAACTCACATTAAAAAAATTTAAAAATTTCATTCTCATATAATTAACTAATGACATATTCTAACTAAAAAATATGATTTGCAACAAATATAAAAGCAAATAATATACCTTCACATAAGAGTTTTTCCAGAAGCCATGATAAAATTAAAGCATCACAATGTTATTGATTCATGCATCGCTATTTTGTGAAAAGGCTGCTAAGATAAAATCAAACAATTCTGAAATAATCTACAAATAGGAACAAGAAGACAAACAACCGTTACACTTTCTGTATGAGGATTCTAATGCAAATGGGGGAAAGAGACTAATGATCAGAATTTCTAAAATGACTAGTTTACAAAAACCATTGTCACGATCAGAATGGTTTTCGGCTAACCCTTTCAGGCAGGGGAGGTAAAACTGTTGGATTAAACCACCATGTTGGTGGTGGTTACCCACATCGTGGGTAACGTTTCCCCACATAAGGTGCTCCTTCCGTTAAACACATCACCGAATAAAAGGGGGAACAATTGTTCAACCGTTCTCATTCGGTGATTATAAGAAGGAGGTTTCATGAGCAACCTCATACAGGAGAAAAACAATGTAGAAAAATCAAAACTGTGTATACAGTGAAAAACACAGTGAAAGAGGGAATAGGGTCGACTCACCGATGGCATTTGGAGGTCTGCGCTTGTGGTGGCTGCAGACCGGCTGAGTTGAAGGAAACCCCTCTCCGACAACATCCTCCGCCCTCCGGCAATGGCCGCCTCAGGTATGCATTCTGTGTGTTGTTGTTTTTGCAGGGGCTCCGACCGGCTAGTTGCTGAGGCGCCGGTGACTCCGGACCGACGGTGAAAACCCACACCCCCAACAATGGGTTATGGGCCCACACCCCGCATCCGTTGCGGGGTGTGCTCTGGCTGTGCGGCATGGCAGATCGTCATGGGGCGATTCTGCAGCCAGTCGCCGACACTGGCATACCCCAAAAAAAAATTTGGGGGTTTCTGTCGGCCACGTCATCGCCGACCTTTTCTTTCTCCATCCGCCTTTAAGGAGCCGCCTGAATCGTCGTCGAACCTCTACTTTTCACGATTCGTCGGCGGGTGGCAGTTTTTGTCGAAGAAGGATCGCCATCGGGGCGCCGGCGTGGGTCACCGGCAGGCGACGTTGGTCGTCAGCAGGAGGCATGACGGGCAGGCGGCGTGGGTCGCCGGCAGACAATGGTCTCTCTCTGCATCTGGAGAAGATAAAGCAAAATGGGGTTTTCTAAAACCCTATTTCGTGTTACAGGTTATTTTAAAACTGTTTTGGATTTTCAGGTCCCGGTTTTGGATCCGGACCAGCCCAACCCGAACCGATCCATAAGGCTCCTCTGGATCGGATCTAGGATTCAGGTGGGGACCCTCTCTGGTCTGGCCCGGATCCAATTAAAACCCCGGGTCTGATCTGGATCCAGTAATACCGGGTTCGACCCGAATTTGGTCCTAACCAGGTCTGACCCGAATCCGAAAAATACCGGGTCTGACCAGGATGCAGATATTATCGGGTCCGACCCAGATTCGGTTCCAACCGGGTCTGACCCGGATCCGGTTCTTATCGGGTCCGATCTGGATTCAGTTACAGTCGGGTCTGACCCGGATCCAATAGGGTCCAGGCACTATTTGGCCTGAACTGGATCAGAGACTGATTCGACCCCCTTTCGAGACTAGTTCAGAGCCGTTTTTGACCGGTTCCTTCCAGTTTCTCTCCGGTTCCAAGATGCTAAGACCCTGTTTTCTTAAATATATGAAAATACAAGGATTTTGGCATGTGGTTATAGGGTTTTTATAAACTTTTGTTCATACTTGACCCGGTTTATAAGGTTCAGAACCGGTTCAGACCCTTGGATGACCGGTTCGGGGCTGTTTCAGACCGGTTTAGAGTGCTTTAAGACCGGTTAGCGATACATATGACTGGTTCATTTAGTTTTCGAACCATTTTGAAGGTCATATGACTGGTCCATTCCGTTTACGGACCATTTCAAGATATTGTTTTCATATTGGCATTAACGATAGTTAGATGGCTTAGTGTTTTCATGTCACCAAAGTGACTGAAAATACGTATGTCATCAAAGAATTTTATACTATCATACAGTTTAAGTCGATATCCACATTGTACTTATATTCATGAAACGATAAACGACCCAAAGGTAGTTTTATCGTGTTTGAAATTTAAGTAGGGTAAAATAAGGTAAATGTGTTGAGATATATCACACATGAGTATCCATAAGTACCTTGAGTTGATGGTCTAACTTCACAAGAACCTTAGTTTTACCAAATATGGTCGGTAGGCGAAGTGGTTTCGTATGTCAGAGCTCTTACCAAAGTAGGACTCCGATGACCCCCTTCACTCGCCTGGAAATAAGCATATAAAGAGCCTTTATTCTTTTGCTTTTTCCATTAAAGTTTAGTCTCGTACGAATGTTTCTTGATACATGTATTTTGTCATGCATTTTCTAGTTCTGTGATTTTAGATGACTCTAGCTCTATACCTTTTCTTGATGGATCTAATTTTAGTGATTGGACAAAAACTGTTCTTTTTACATTAGGGTATATGGATTTAGATCTGGCCCTAAGGATAGATGAACCTGCTGCCCTCACTGATCAGAGCACTGCTGATCAAAAGATTGTTTTTTAGAAGTGGGAGTGTAAGGTCCGCGAATATTTTTGAGGAGTTTACTGCGTACTTAGTGTTGATATGTGTGCTTTTGTGTAATTACGAGGTTATATTGCATAATTAAGTATATTTTGAATGTGCCTTGTGTTTTGGCTTTGTACGTGCGACCCGAAAATCACGTAAATATGTTGTGTAAGTAAGAAGTGTTTAATTCTAGATGAATTTATCTTTGAAATTTTAAGGGGTAATTTATAATATGTTTTTATAGTCTGTCCCCGAATTTGGGATTTATACGACATAAAAACCTTGTCAGTGCATGAGAATTACGAGTTTTGGACCCGAAATCATAATATGCTTAGTTCTTTCAAACGAAAGACAATTTTATTGAAAGGCATTAACCATTTCGTATTAATTGAGGATAATTAGAGAACTGAATGATTTATTTAAATTTAATTAATATTTTAGTGCATTAATTAAGTGTAGTTTTGAAGTTTAACAAGTGGCGATTTTTGGTTTTGGAGCGGATCAATTAGATGAGGACCCAAATCCATTGGGCGTCCTCTCTAGTGGACATCCTTAGTCTTGGTTGACCAGCTGGTCAATGTCTGACTAGTTGGGTGACACTTTTGTGACATTTTGCATGGCATTTGAAAAGGAAGCCACTATTGGCCGTTGCTTTTTAAAAAAGGCTCATAATGAAGCATTATGAGGGGCACACCTTTCAAAGAGAGAGCATGGGGCTGGCGCCCCATGGCATTTCTGCAACATTTTTGAAGGATTTCAAATGCTAGAAACCCATTGGCTGAGCCTTAGGGGCAGCCCATGTAATTCTTTCAAGTTTTAATGGTTTTTAAAAGTGGCATTTTTGAAAGAATTTGAAATGATTTCAAAACACCTACATGCATTGGGCATGAATTTCTAGGAGGGGGGCGTGGAGCACCCCAGCCCTCCATCCTAGCTGGGTTAATCCCAGCCGTTCACTCCTTAAACCCTAACCTATTTAGGTCTTGAAGAGAGAGAAGAGCCCATTCTCTTGGGCGATTTTTCTTGAGGAGCTTCTCTCTCCTTCTCCCTTCTCTTCTCCAACCGTGTGTGAGGGTGTGTGCATAGTTCCAACTCCAACCGTGTACACCATCTTTATTCCGCGTTGCTAAAGCCTCGAAGGTGAGACTTTCCATCTCTTCCAAGTGTTGTGAAAATTGTGGGTTTTCTTTCTTCTAACCTTGTGGGCTTTGATTTGAACAAATCTTTTCATGTTCATACATGTTTCAAGAGCTACCATTACATGTTGTTACCTTAGATTTGCGGTTTGTTTGAGCATGTATACAATGCATTTGTTTTGGTTATTGTGAAATGTGGTAGTGAGTTACCATTGAAAATCGTTGGGGTTTTTCCTTGTTAGAAAATGTTTTGGGTTTTGCCATTTGAATCATTTTGGGTTTTTCCATTGCAATCATATTTCGCTGCATGCATTATGAATGGACTCTCGGTGAAGCATGTGTTAGGCGTTTTCTTCATGTAGGATGGTCATTGGTGAGCCTTAATCATCCTTCGAGCAATGTAGATAATGCACTACTAGAGACCGTTACCCCTTTGTGTTTTGGCAAGTATGGTTCCAGTTTTTCTTCCATGCATAGCTGGATTTCGTGTTAGCTAAGCTTTTTGGTTTAAGTAGCCTTGTGCGTTCATGGCAAGGAGGCCAAGGTTTGGAACAAGCCCAGCAAACCCGACTCATGCGGGTTAGACCTTTGAGGGTGCTGCCGGCTTAAGCCAAACAGGTCGAGTCATGATGGAAGGCCCAACTTTTCCCTTTGTTTTGTTCAGTTCGTTTTAGTGTTGGCCGACCATGAAGGCCATGGCCATTTATCTTTCTCTTCTTTCGGTTCAGTCCATGCTGCTGGACGTGTCCAACAGCCAGTTACCAGACCATTTCCAGTCCGGGTCGTCTTCCTCAGCATGGCCTCAGCTTGACCAAACCCACCAAAACCGGATGGGTGTGGGTCGGTTCACCGCTGACCTGACATGGTCTGGACCAAACACGGTCCAGACCTATCAAAGGTCTAACTTGCTCAGTGGGCGTCATGCCCTGCACACCTTCTTCTTTTAGGATTCAGTTTCGGACCTTGCTGCAGCCATGCGGCGAGTGGGCTGCAGCTGGGTGCAGGCAGTAGGCCTGCACACCACCTCCTTGTGGTGTTGGCCGAATGCCAGCTGGGTCTGGACTGATTCAATCCAGACCTGGACCGACTTGAGTAGTTGAGTCATGTTGGGTCTGGACGCCCAGTCCAGACTCCTTTCTTTTGTTGGCTTTAGCTTGGAGCGTAGTGGGACTATACAGTCCAGACCTGGGGCTGGTTTGCATTGGCTGAGCCCCAGCCATGACCTCCCCTAGACCGGACCCCCATTTGGTCCAGGGTTTTAGGCTGTTGCCGTTTCCAGGACTGCAAGGTTGTTGTCCTAGTTTTTCCTTCATTTCGGCCCCAACAGTATGCTAGCTGCTGTCAACGCAGTAGTTGTTGCCTCAAGTGTCTTGATGGTGCCGTGGGTCTGTCCTGGACAGACTCCTACGTCGCAGCCGGTTATAGTCGCCGCGCTGTTGGGCTCATTGTCGTTTTCCCTCTTTTGAGTTGCAGCCGAAGTTATAGACATATATATATATATATGTATCCATTGTGTTGCGCCTTTCCACTTTGTCAGCAAACTTCAGACCTCCCAGTTGCAGCCTTTGGGGCTGCGTGTAAGCATCCATATCACGGGGTTCAAATACCTCAATGATTCCACATTTTTACTAGTTATAATATAAAGAAGAGTGCTCGATGGCCAAAGCAAACAATATGTACTTAGCGTAATGTGCACAATGAAATGGTAACCCTTTAATGTGATGTAGTATGGACTCACGTAGGTGTGTATGTCCACGTTTGAAATGGGTTTACTCTTGCATAGAACATGAATTGCTTTTGATGCTCGTTTTATGCCTTCAAAGAGAAATAAGGTCTTACTTGATTATGAAACACATGGCATGTATCATTGAGATAATGCAATGAGGTTGTTGCTTGTCACACGTAACTGGCACCTTGGCACTTCACAAATTAGTTAAGTACATTTTAATGTATTACGTAACGTAGTGTCACGAAGAAGCCATTCACTGCCACACACTTGAGCATTTGAGCTTTGCTCTAATGAATGCTATCGTATGCTCACCCTGGTGATATGCGAATGTACTATCACATTGGCAATTACATACATTTCTCCTAAGTATGTAGGGATTCTTTAGATTCATGTTGGAATCACAGTCTAGTGAAACTTATGCGACTGTTAGAACTCCTTGACGAGTTCTATTGCGGGCAATGGCCCCACGTAGCGATATGAGCTCGCTTGTAGTTGCGATGCATGGTTTAAGAACCTTGGCACAACTTCTGAGTCACACCTTACCGTGACAAATGCTTCTAACTGTCTCATCATAGCGTGCAATGGTTGGCATTGTCACATGACTAGTTCTCACACTTGTGACACGATGCACATACGTGTCCTTTTGTATCTGTGTGTAATTCACGATACTACATCAATAACTTTATGTTCTGTGATGCATACCTCTCCTTGTTGTCGTGACTCTTTCTGGGCCAAACCTACCTGGCCCAAGGGATTCAGTCCCAGTAGTGTGCGGGATATGGGACAATACAGCTTGATTTTTGTCTCCATCCTCCTCTTCAGTTGAACACTTATGGGGTGTTTCCACCTCGTCGTGTGTGTTGCCGCAGTTCGGCAGCACAACCCAAGCCGGGCATGCGTGTGTGCGCTTAGTATCCTTTTTCATCTGTGTGGTTGGTAAGGTTGCTAACCCCTTTGAGAACTATTCCAACACCTCTGTTGGATTTTCCCTTCCTTTTGTCTCGTGTTCCCATTTTGATAGAGAGCTCCAGACTCCAGCCTATGGGACTGCACTAGTGCTGGTGACACAAGACCGGATGATCCTGTTGCCTAGGTCTGTACAGTTGTCTAGACCAACGGGCCGCGTAGGTTCGCATAGTAGTATCACCTTTATAGTTGTATTGGAGACTTCGTTCCCGAGTTGTGCAGCTACAGTACTTGGTCTGCATTCTAGTTGAATGGTGCTACGGGTTTTAGGCGAGAGTTTGGCCTTGTTACAACCAGATTGGGTTGTTGCTGCTGCGGCTTCGGTGCAACAAATGTTCGGGCTTCGTCCTTGTAGTTTCGTAGTTCTTTGTACGAGATAGCCAGTTGACTAGTCGTACCTTCCCCATTACACGACATAGTTGCCACTTTACTCGTTAACAACGATTGTCTCTGTCGCCGCCTTGATGGCAATAGTAAATAGCTAATTTTGTTATGTGTGCATTGTTACGATAAATACATTGGAGTTAGCACTCTCTACTATGTGTGGTTCGCCAGTGGTATAACATAGTAATGCTTGTGTACGATGTGATTTACTGTAACCGTGTGTGTATTGGTTTGCATAAGATTAGATTATCCGGAGGCTTGGGTTCGATGATTCGAACAATGTGTCTTGTCCTACGTGTTCATGACATTTGGCTATTGCACTCCTTTCGAGGTGTTTGTCCCTCATTGTATAGTCGCGAGATTCATGAGATGCGAATGTTTGTACGGCGATACTTTGTGTATGCTTGTTGTAAATCTCCTTAGCATGTCATTTTCGAGTTTTAGACCCACCTTGCGAGATGAGCTCGCTTATATTAAAGATGCGTGCTTTGTATGTTGTCTCGATTTGTTCGAGAGCGGTTTCACCGTGGCCACTTGTTTCTAACTGTCTCATCGTGAGGCACGTTGCTCTGCAATATTGTATTAGCTCATTTCTGTACTTGTCGTATTCTGCTCATGCATGACTGCTTGCACTTGAGGTTTACTCACTTAGTTCGGACTATTTCATTGAAGTATGATACTTGTTCACACTTGATTATTCAGCACACACTCGTGCTGTTTTGCCTTGTTGGTGGATATGCGATTGCCATTGTAATGTTTTAGAGACAATGCTTTATGTGATGGAATATTGATGAAATATCATATGCATATGAATGTGTATTGGCTCGTACACTTATTTGTCTCTTAGAAATGCTATGCAATGCCTCTATTGTTTATACTTGTGCAAAGGGTAGAATCATGTGATACTCTTACATGTTGCACTTGGCACATCCTGACACAGTTATTGAATAGAACGTACCCTGAGGAGGTACATTGCTTGAGGCTTTAGTAAGCGCACCACGTGCCCTTACTTCATGAAATGAAAAGACTGAACACCATAGGGTATGAATAATGATATGACTTGATATGGGCTCAGTTGGAGTCTTCGGGCAGTGGCCCTTGTGTTGTATGGACACTTGTGTGATATACCCTAAAACAGAAATGAATAATATGGTGTTATGATTGCTTTCATGAGCAGTGTGCTCTGTTGGCTGCGTGAGGCTGAGCACGTGAATGGGCAGGCCAAGTCCTCATTTTACGTACCCTGCGGGTACCACAAGGCAAATTCCTCGTTGTGAGGTATGATTGAACATGAGCCTTAAGAAAGATAAACCTGCTTCGCCCCATTCACAAAACGGTTCACATTGGGAGAGGGTGGATGGTACAACCCTGAGTGACTTGTCGTTACTACGACACGTGTTTTGACAGGAGCCGTAGCGCCATTTGGCCTCCAGTCACTCAGAGTTAGGGAGGTCAAGGTTACCTTTTTAGGACCTCACTACTGCAGTAGTATGGATTGCAATCCTTGCCTATGCGAGTAATTTGTCCTAGTCGTGTGCTGCTCGCATGAGGTTGAACTCGGTCTGTAGCTTCCCCAGTTACTACACTAGAATTGGAATAACAGACGTCGGGTGCATGTCTCACAGAATGCGAGGTTTCCTTCGCGTACCCGAAGGAGTAATCAGAAGAACTTAAAGACTAACCAATCAGCTGACTTACTGTAGTTGATACTTACTTGTTCTGTAGTCTGTGCTTCAGTTGCCTTTCTTGTTCGGTTGTTACTATAGTTGCTTGCTGCTTAGCACTCGTTACCGTTCAGATTTACTGTTTTAGTTACTTGTTGTACGGCTGCTCTAGTTGCTTATTCGTTTCCAGCACTTGTTACAATTACTACAGTTCGGTTACCTTTCAGCTATCTTGTGCTCATCCTTCTCGCACTTACCTGACACCATTCACAACACATTTGATTATTTATGTTCCTTGATGCATGATTTACCAGTTGATATGGATTATGAAATGAAGTAGCGTAGTTACTGTTCATGAATTCCTGCTAGTTACTTTTACTTATAGTTTTGTTCTCTTGCTCATGCTGTAACTGCTTCATTATTGTAAATGTGCATGCCATGTATGTCATGCATAGCTCTGCTTGGTTTTCCACACTTTGGTATATTGAGTTTGGTTTATCTCACCAGCTCGAAAGAGTACTGACCCCGTTTTATGGGGATACAGGTTGCTTAGGCATGCGATGGAGCCCGATGTGCTGCAGCGGACTCTGAACCCACACTTCTGACTCTTGCTGGATCTTGGCAGTTTGGTTTCGTATAAGGGAAATGAGATTTGTACACTTGTAAATGTATTTAATAAAAAGCCGTTTCTTTTCTATTGTTGTTCTCTGTAGCTCGCCCAGAGTTTCCACTTGTCTTTCCCTTTTAGTTTTCCGCACTTGTGCTCTCTGGTTTTCAAAAAAAAATTTACCCTAAAAATCCAAAGAATTTTCCGAGTAGAAATTCTGGGGCGCCACAGTTATGGTATCAGAGCAACATTTTAAAAGGGATAAAGAAGTGTGGTTCAAGTCTCTGCAAGCATCGACCATCGCACTGTAAGTATCTCTAATTCGGTTTTGTTGTTTCATGACTTGTTCTGCTCGATTTGATGATCATGTGTGTTTTTCAGGTGTCATCCAATGTGAGACCCCATTTCGTGTTTAAGCCTCGTGTATCGGGCTTAAGCTATCGATTGTCGAAACCTAAGGGTTCATTCGCGCTTGTGGACTTAGTTTACCAAGCTGTTTCGAGTAGACTCCTGCGAAAGTTGAAGCTCTTGATTGAGATCTAGGGGACTACTTGCATAGTTCGCCCTTCTCGTTCCACCTTGTGTGGTAGAGACGATTGATTTATTATAGGGATGATCGAGTTATTGTCCTAGTTATGTTAAGAATGAGATGGCTTTGATTATGCATGCTTTGAGGTCTCATATTGAGAACGTAATGCTTATAGTGGCAGTGATGAGTGGCATGGTGTGAATCTCCTTTATGATATGATTGTTTTGCTATAGAATTATCAAGAGCATGCGACAGATGATTAGATTCGATGTGTGATTGTGGTTCGTGGAACCTTGTTGAAAGATGTGTGATTCTGTGTTTTGTTTTGCCATTATACGATGCGTATTGTCGGTGTATGTGCTTATGTCCTTGTTAGTGGTTTCTGACCCCGAATGCGGTCAATGATCTTGATCAGTCGATTGTATTGATGTATCACTACGTATGGAGTATCTGTGAGGGTAAGTATGACCAAGACCAGGTAATCCGACTAGCTTGGTGAATCTCTGTGAGGAAACACTGTCCAAGACCGGGTAGCCGTGGAGACGGTGAACTGTGAGGAAGTATACTATCCAAGACCAGGTAAACCATCTAGGGCGGTAAATCCGTGTGAGGTTCTACGTTTCCCAGATCAGGCGATCCGATGAGTAACTTGTGTGATTTTGATCTCCTGATATTAATAGATATGGCTAGTTGTGATCTATAAGTTTGATCTTTCTAGCGATAGCGGCCTTGTATGGTGTCACTTGAGTTCGTTCATAGAACATGCTTATTTGTCGTGGTGTTGTACAATTGAGTTGCCATGTGACTTTTGTTTGAATTGTGATGAATGTTGCCTGATTTTGTGTGTTGTGTGCTCGTGATTTCTGTGTGATTGCGGTGATTATCGCTTAGCGAGTAGGGTTGTTAGACCTTTCGATTGATTTGTTGTGTCTTTTCGTCATGATAGATGACTCAAGAGACTAGATGCAACGATATTTTGAGTGTTGTGAACAACCTTGCAGAGGTTGTGCAACAACAAACGGTTGTGATTTGACAATTGGATGCGAATCTTCAGCTCGTAACCCAAGATAGGCAAGATAATAGCGCAAGAACCTATAAGCTATCCATAGATTTGAATCTCCCTACTTTTGAGAACGAGACCGACCCTGAGATTGCCGAATCGTGTATACGTGAGAGAGAGCAGAACCGTCGGAAGATACCTCAGAACTGCCAACGCAAGCGATCCCAGCAATCGATTGTCCAGCGAAAGCAACCACAGCGACCGATAGTTCAGCGGAAATGTCGGCGATGTGACGTAAATCACGGTCTTGGAACTTGTCCTCTCTTCGATGACAAGTGTTTTAGGTGTGGACAACCCGGACATGTTGCCAAGTTTTGTCCCAAGAAGTCTATGGGAGACTTAGTTATAGCCGATTAGGCGTTATCAGACGAGATCTTACCATTTTGTTGTTACTCCTTGTTTTGCGATTTCGCAGATGAAATCCTTTTTAAGGAGGGTAGGATGTAAGGTCCGCGAATATTTTTGAGGAGTTTACTGCGTACTTAGTGTTGATATGTGTGCTTTTGTGTAATTACGAGGTTATATTGCATAATTAAGTATATTTTGAATGTGCCCTGTGTTTTGGCTTTGTACCGCGACCTGAAAATCACGTAAATATGTTGTGTAAGTAAGAAGTGTTTAATTCTGGATGAATTTATCTTTAAAATTTTAAGGGGTAATTTATAATATGTTTTTATAGTCTGTCCCCGAATTTGAGATTTATACGACATAAAAACCTTGTCAGTGCATGGGAATTACGAGTTTTGTACCCGAAATCATAATATGCTTAGTTCTTGCAAACAAAAGGCAATTTTATTGAAAGGCATTAACCATTTCGTATTAATTGAGGATAATTAGAGAACTGAATGATTTATTTAAATTTAATTAATATTTTAGTGCATTAATTAAGCGTAGTTTTGAAGTTTAACAAGTGACGATTTTTGGTTTTAGAGCGGATCAATTAGATGAGGACCCAAATCCATTGGGCGTCCTCTCTAGTAGACATCCTTATTCTTGGTTGACCAGCTGGTCAAGGTCTGACCAGCTGGGTGGCACTTTTGTGACATTTTGCATGGCATTTGAAAAGGAAGTCACTATTGGCCGTTGCTTTTTCAAAAAGGCTCATAATGAAGCATTATGAGGGGCACACCTTTCAAAGAGAGAGCATGGGGCTGGCGCCCCATGGCATTTTTGCAACATTTTTGAAGGATTTCAAATGCTAGAAACCCATTGGCTGAGCCTTAGGGGCAGCCCATGTAATTCTTTCAAGTTTTAATGGTTTTTCAAAGTGGCATTTTTGAAAGAATTTGAAATGATTTCAAAACACCTACATGCATTGGGCGTGAATTTCTAAGAGGGGGGCGTGGAGCACCCCAGCCCTCCATCCCAGCTGGGTTAATCCCAGCCATCCACTCCTTAAACCCTAACCTATTTAGGTCTTGAAGAGAGAGAAGAGTCCATTCCCTTGGGCGATTTTTCTTGAGGAGCTTCTCTCTCCTCCTCCCTTCTCTTCTCCAACCGTGTGTGACGGTGTGTGCATAGTTCCAGCTCCAACCGTGTACACCATCCTTATTCCACGTTGCTAAAGCCTCGAAGGTGAGACTTTCCATCTCTTCCAAGTGTTGTGAAAATTGTGGGTTTTCTTTCTTCTACCCTTGTGGGCTTTGATTTGAACAAATCTTTTCATGTTCATACATGTTTCAAGAGATACCATTACATGTTGTTACCTTAGATTTGCGGTTTGTTTGAGCATGTATACAATGCATTTGTTTTGGTTATTGTGACATGTGGTAGTGAGTTACCATTGAAAATCGTTGGGGTTTTTCCTTATTAGAAAATGTTTTGGGTTTTGCCATTTGAAGCATTTTGGGTTTTCCCATTGCAATCATATTTTGCTGCATGCATTATGAATGGACTCTCGGTGAAGCATGTGTGAGGCGTTTTCTTCATGTAGGATGGTCATTGGTAATCCTTAATCATCCTTCGAGCAATATAGATAATGCACTACTAGAGACCGTTACCCCTTTGTGTTTTGGCAAGTATGGTTCCGGTTTTTCTTCCATGCATAGCTGGATTTCGTGTTAGCTAAGCTTTTTGGTTTAAGTAGCCTTGTGCATTCATGGCAAGGAGGCCAAGGTTTGGAACAAGCCCAGCAAACCCGACTCATGCGGGTTAGACCTTTGAGGGTGCTGTCGGCTTAAGCCAAACAGACCGAGTCATGATGGAAGGCCCGATTTTTCCCTTTGTTTTGTTCAGTTCGTTTTAGTGTTGGCCGACCATGAATGCCATGGCCATTTATCTTTCTCTTCTTTCGGTTCGGTCAATGCTGCTGGACGTGTCCAGCAGCCAGTTACCAGACCATTTCCAGTCCGGGTCGTTCCTCAACTTGACCAAACCCACCAAAATCGGATGGGTGTGGGTCGGTTCACCGCTGACCTGACATGGTCTGGACCAAACACAGTCCAGACCTATCAAAGGTCTAACTTGCTCAGTGGGTGTCATGCCCTGCACGCCTTCTTCTTTTAGGATTCGGTTTCGGACCTTGCCGCAGCCATGCGGCGAGTGGGCTGCAGCTGGGTGCAGGCAGTTGGCCTGCACTCCACCTGCTTGTGGTGCTGGCCGAATGCCAGCTGGGTCTGGACCGATTCAGTCCAGACCTGGACCAACTTGAGTAGCTGAGTCATGTTGGGTCTGGATGCCCAGTCCAGACTCCTTTCTTTTGCTGGCTTTAGCTTGGAACGTAGTGGGACTATACAGTCCAGACCTGGGGCTGGTTTGCATTGGCTGAGCCCCAGCCGTGACCTCCCCTAGACCGGACCCCCATTTGGTCCAGGGTTTTAGGCCATTGCCGTTTGCAGGACTGCAAGGTTGTTGTCCCAGTTTTTCTTTCATTTCGCCCCCAACAGTGTGGTAGCTGCTGTCAACGCAGTAGTTGTTGCCTCAAGTGTCTTGATGGTGCCGTGGGTCTGTCCTGGACAGACTCCTACCTCGCAGCCGGTTATAGCCGCCGCGCTGTTGGGCTCATTGTCATTTTCCCTCTTTTGAGTTGCAGCCGAAGTTATAGACAGATATATATATGTATCCATTGTGTTGCGCCTTTCCACTTTGTCAGCAAACTTCAGACCTCCCAGTTGCAGCCTTTGGGGCTGCGTGTAAGCATCCATATCACAGGGTTCAAATACCTCAATGATTCCACATTTTTACTAGTTATAATATAAAGAAGAGTGCTCGATGGCCAAAGCAAACAATATGTACTTAGCGTAATGTGCACAATGAAATGGTAACCCTTTAATGTGATGTAGTATGGACTCACGTAGGTGTGTATGTCCATGTTTGAAATGGGTTTACTCTTGCATAGAACATGAATTGCTTTTGATGCTCGTTTTATGCCTTCAAAGAGAAATAAGGTCTTACTTGATTATGAAACACATGGCATGTATCATTGAGATAATGCAACGAGGCTGTTGCTTGTCACACATAACTGGCACCTTGGCACTTCACAAATTAGTTAAGTACATTTTAATGTATTACGTAACGTAGTGTCACGAAGAAGCCGTTCACTGCCACACACTTGAGCATTTGAGCTTTGCTCTAATGAATGCTATCGTATGCTCACCCTGGTGATATGCGAATGTACTATCACATTGGCAATTACATACATTTCTCCTAAGTATGTAGGGATTCTCTAGATTCATGTTGGAATCACAGTCTAGTGAAACTTATGCGACTGTTAGAACTCCTTGACGAGTTCTGTTGCGGGCAATGGCCCCACGTAGCGATATGAGCTCGCTTGTAGTTGCGATGCATGGTTTAAGAACCTTGGCACAACTTCTGAGTCACACCTTACCGTGACAAATGCTTCTAACTGTCTCATTATAGCGTGCAATGGTTGGCATTGTCACATGACTAGTTCTCGCACTTGTGACACGATGCACATACGTGTCCTTTTGTATCTGTGTGTAATTCACGATACTACATCAATAACTTTATGTTCTGTGATGCATACCTCTCCTTGTTGCCGTGACTCTTTCTGGGCCAAACCTACCTGGCCCAAGGGATTCGGTCCCAGTAATGTGCGGGATATGGGACAGTACAGCTTGATGTTTGTCTCCATCCTCCTCTTCAGTTGAACACTTATGGGGTGTTACCACCTCATCGTGGGTGTTGCCGTAGTTCGGTAGCACAGCCCAAGCCGGGCATGCGTGTGTGCGCTTAGTATCCTTTTTCATCTGTGTGGTTGGTAAGGTTGCCGACCCCTTTGGGAACTATTCCAACACCTCTGTTGGATTTTCTCTTCCTTTTGTCTCGTGTTCCCATTTCGATAGAGAGCTCCGTACTCCAGCCTATGGGACTGCACTAGTGCCGGTGACACAAGACCGGATGATCCTGTTGCCTAGGTCTGTACAGTTGTCTAGACCAACGGGCCGCGTAGGTTCTTATAGTAGTATCACCTTTATAGTTGTATTGGAGACTTCGTTCCCGTGTTGTGCAGCTACAGTACTTGGTCTGCATTCTAGTTGAATGGTGCTACGGGTTTTAGGCGAGAGTTTGGCCTTGTTACAACCAGATTGGGTTGTTGCTGCTGCAGCTTTGGTGCAACAAATGTTCGGGCTTCGTCCTTGTAGTTTCATAGTTCTTTGTACGAGATAGCCAGTTGACTAGCCGTACCTTCCCCATTGCATGACATAGTTGCCACTTTACTCGTTAACAACGATTGTCTCTGTCGCCGCCTTGATGGCAATAGTAAATAGCTAATTTTGTTATGTGTGCATTGTTACGATAAATACATTGGAGTTAGCACTCTCTACTATGTGTGGTTCGCCAGTGGTATAACATAGTAATGCTTGTGTACGATGTGATTTAATGTAACCGTGTGTGTATTGGTTTGCATAAGATTAGATTATCCGGAGGCTTGGGTTCGATGATTCGAACAATGTGTCTTGCCCTACGTGTTCATGACACTTGGCTATTGCACTCCTTTCGAGGTGTTTGTCCCTCATTGTATAGTCGCGAGATTCATGAGATGCGAATGTTTGTACGACGATACTTTGTGTATGCTTGTTGTAAATCTCCTTAGCATGTCATTTTCGGGTTTTAGACCCACTTTGCGAGATGAGCTCGCTTATATTAAAGATGCGTGCTTTGTATGTTGTCTCGATTTGTTCGAGAACGGTTTCACCATGGCCACTTGTTTCTAACTGTCTCATCGTGAGGCACGTTGCTCTGCAATATTGTATTAGCTCATTTCTGTACTTGTCGTATTCTGCTCATGCATGACTGCTTGCACTTGAGGTTTACTCACTTAGTTCGGACTATTTCATTGAAGTATGATACTTGTTCACACTTAATTATTCAGCACACACTCGTGCTGTTTTGCCTTGTTGGTGGATATGCGAGTGCCATTGTAATGTTTTAGAGACAATGCTTTATGTGATGGAATATTGATGAAATATCATATGCATATGAATGTGTATTGGCTCGTACACTTATTTGTCTCTTAGAAATATTATGCAATGCCTCTATTGTTTATACTTGTGCAAATGGTAGAATCATGTGATACTCTTACACGTTGCACTTGGCACATCTTAACACAATTATTGAGTATAACGTACCCTGAGGAGGTACATTGCTTGAGGCTTTGGTAAGCGCACCACGTGCCCTTACTTCATGAAATGAAAAGACTGAACACCATAGGTTATGAATAATGATATGACTTGATATGGGCTCAGTTGGAGTCTTCGGGCAGTGACCCTTGTGTTGTATGGACACTTGTGTGATATACCCTAAAACAGAAATGAATAATATGGTGTTATGACTGCTTTCACGAGCAGTGTGCTCTGTTGGCCGCATGAGGCTAAGCACGTGAATGGGCAGGCCAAGTCCTCGTTTTGCGTACCCTACGGGAACCACGAGGTAAATTCCTCGTTGTGAGGTATGATTGAACATGATCCTTAAGAAAGATAAACCTGCTTCGCCCCATTCACAAAACGGTTCACCTTGGGAGAGGGTGGATGGTATAACCCTGAGTGACTTGTCGTTACTACGACACATGTTTTGACAGGAGCCGTAGCGCCCTTTGGCCCCCAGTCACTCAGAGTTAGGGAGGTCAAGGTTACCTTTTAGGACCTCACTACTGCAGTAGTATGGATTGCAATCCTTGCCTATGCGAGTAATTTCTCCTAGCCGTGTGCTGTTCGCATGAGCTTGAACTCGGTCTGTAGCTTTCTCGGTTACCACACTAGAATTGGAATAACAGACGCCGGGTGCATGTCTCACAGAATGCGAGGTTTCCTTCGCGTACCCGAAGGAGTAATCAGAAGAACTTAAAGACTAACCAATCAGCTGACTTACTATAGTTGATACTTACTTGTTCTGTAGTCTGTGCTTCCGTTGCCTTTCTTGTTCGGTTGTTACTATAGTTGTTTGCTGCTTAGCACTCGTTACCGTTCAGATTTGCTGTTTTAGTTACTTGTTGTACGGCTGCTCTAGTTGCTTATTCGTTTCCAACACTTGTTACAATTACTACAGTTCGGTTACCTTTCAGCTGTCTTGTGCTCATCCTTCTCGCACTTACCTGACACCATTCACAGCACATTTGATTATTTATGTTCCTTGATGCATGATTTACCAGTTGATATGGATTATGAAATGAAGTAGCGTAGTTACTGTTCATGAATTCCTGCTAGTTACTTTTACTTATAGTTTTGTTCTCTTGCTCATGTTGTAACTGCTTAATTATTGTAAATGTGCATGACATGTATGTCATGCATAGCTCTACTTGGTTTTCCATACTTTGGTATATTGAGTTTGGTTTATCTCACCAGCTCGAAAGAGTACTGACCCCGTTTTATGGGGATACAGGTTGCTTAGGCATGCGATGGAGCCCGATGTGCTGCAGCGGACTCTGAACCCACACTTCTGACTCTTGCTGGATCTTGGCAGTTTGGTTTCGTATAAGGGAAATGAGATTTGTACACTTGTAAATGTATTTAATAAAAAACTGTTTCTTTTCTATTTTTGTTCTCTGTAGCTCGCCTAGAGTTTCCACTTGTCTTTCCCTTTCAGTTTTCCGCACTTGTGCTCTCTGGTTTTTAAAAAAAATTTTACCCTAAAAATCCAAAGGATTTTCCGAGTAGAAATTCCGGGGCGCCACAGAGAGCGCTCAAATAGGTTTAGCTTATTGCTTCTGCAATCTAAAGTAGCTAAGAATATTCGCAGTGCTATCCCACAATGCAGAACAGTGAGGGAATTTCTGAATGCCATTGAGGCACAATTTATGAGTTCAAACAAGGTCAGAGCTAGTACCCTGATGTCAAAACTCATATCTATGAAATATACTGGAGGGGGAAACATTCACCAGCACATTTTGGAGATGAGGAACATAGCGTCTTAGCTAAATGACATGAAGCTCATCATCTCAGATTCTTTCCTAGTATATTTAGTTGTAATATCCTTACCTTTGGAATACAGACCTTTTAAAATCTCTTACAATACACATAATGATGAATGAACGTTCAATGAACTGATGTCCAAGTGTGTTGAAGAAGTAGAGAGGTTGAAAGGAGAGAAGGTGCAAAGTGCACATATGGCTTCTTATATATCCAAAGTAGGACCAAGGAAGAATACATTTAAGAGAAATGCTAGGAAGAAGCCATCTGGGGATAAGTCATCCCAAGACAAACAATCCAACTCTGCTCCCATAAAGTGTTTCTTTTGTAAAAGAAGGGACACATGAAGGCATATTGCATAAAGTATAAGAAGTGGTTGGAAAAGAGAGAGGTAATTTGTCATTTGTTTCTCATGAATGTAATTTATTACATATTCTTGAAAATAGCTGGTGGATTGATTCTGGTGCTACTGTTCATATTTCTAACTGTCTACAATTGTTCCTGAGCAGAAGGGAACCAACAATGCATGAGAAAAACATCTATTCGGGAAACAAGTTGCGTTCACATGTGAAGGGTGTTGGAACCTGCATGATTATTCTGGATACATGCGTAGTTTTAGATCTTCATGATGTCTTTTATATTCCATCATATAGTAGAAAATTAATTTCAATTTCAAAGTTGGATAAATTTGGATATTGTTTTAAGTTTGAAAATTCCAAATTGTTCATATTCAGAAATTCAATTGAAATTGGTTCTGCATCAGTTTATGATGGTTTATATACATTGAATGTGAAGATCCAAACTCTGGAGTCTCTAACTTCTGAATATGCATTGGTTGAAAATAAACGTAGCTTGATAAATGATAAATCTTACATACTTTGGCATCGAAGGTTGGGTCATATCTCTGAAAAGAGAATAAAGAGACTCGTAAATGAAGGGATCTTGAAATCTTTAGATTTTACTGACAATGACCCATGTGTTGATTGCATAAAGGCTAAGCATACAAACACATATAAAGAGGGTGTCAAACGCAGCAGTAAGATATTGGAGATAGTCCATACTGATGTATGTGAACTGTTTTCCCCCTGTTACACAGGCGAAAAATATTTTGTCACCTTTATTGATGACTATTCTCGGTATATATATCTCTACTTGATCTTTGAAAAATCTAATGTTTTTCAGATGTTTAAGGAATTTAAGAAATAAGTAGAGAAACAAACTGATAAGGTTATTAAGATAGTCAGGTCTGATAGAGGTGGCAAATATTATGGTAGATTTACTGAGATGGGGCAAATAGAAGAACCATTAGCGCGATTTCTCATAGAGGAAGGCATTGTGCCTCAATATACTATGCCTGATAGTGCCTATCAGAATGGTGTAGCTGAAAGGAGAAATTGTACGCTTAAGAAAATGGTCAGAGCTATGTTGAATTATTCAACACTTCCCATAAAGTTGTGGGGTGAAGCCTTAAGGACTGTTGTGCATATTTTGAATAAGGTTCCTACGAAATCTGTGTCTAAAACTCCTTACGAGCTGTGGACAGGTAGGAAACCATCACTGTCTTATATGCACATATGGGGATGTCCTGCAAAGGCTAAATTATATAACCCCCACATTAAAGCTTTTGATTCAAGAACAATCAGTGAATATTTCATTGATTATCTAGAAAGATCAAAAGAGTACAGGTTTTATTGTCCATCTCACTCACCACAGATTGTTGAAACGGATAAGGCAAGATTCCTAGAAGATGGTTCAGTAGGATTAAGTGCACTTCAAAGCCTTGGTTTTGAGGAAGTACAGGATCCAGTTTCATCACCTGTTAAGGAAAACATCGAAAGATACCACATTGTTATTCCTAATGATGGTGTGGTCGATCATTCGATTGTTAATGCACAAATCCAAAGTGAACCTATTGTGGACAATGCAGAAGAGCACGAACATGATGATCAGGTTCAATCTGAGCCTGAGGAATGACCTGTTTGGAAATCCACAAGGATTAGGAGATCTGCCATACATCTTGATTATGTGGTATACCTTCAGGAGCCTGGTGATTTCATAGATATGGATGATGACCCGTTGACTTTTATGAAAGCTGTTGAAAGCAAACAATCTTCGCACTGGATAGAAGCCATGAAAGAAGAGTTAGACTCTATGGCTAAAAATCAAGTGTGGGATCTTGTCACGTTACCTAAAGGAGTAAAGCCCGTAGGGTGTAAATGCGTTTTTAAGACCAAGAAAGACTACAAAGATAACATAGAGAGACATAAAGCAAGATTAGTTGCTAAAGGATTCACCCAGATGGAGGGCATTGACTATAATGAGACATTTTCTCCTGTCTCAACTAAGGAGTCAATGAGGATAATTTTGGCCCTCGTAGCTCATTATGACTTAGAGCTACATCAGATGGATGTGAAAACAATGTTCCTCAATGGAGATCTGAATAAAGAGGTATACATAGAACAACCTCTTGGTTTCTCTGAAGATGATCGTTTGGTTTGCAAGCTTAACAAATCAATATATGGACTTAAACATGCCTCCCGACAGTGGTATATTAAATTTTTCCAAGTCATTATGACTTTCGGGTTTACAGAAAACATTATTGATCAATGTATATATCTTAAGGAAAGTGTGAGTAAGTTCATTATATTGATGTTGTATGTGGATGACATTTTACTTGCAACTAACGATATAAAGTTGCTTTCAGAGACAAAACAGTTTCTTGCATCACATTTTGATATGAAAGATATGGGTGAGGCTGCTTATGTTCTTGGCATTGAGATCCGTCGAGACAGAGCAAAAGGTTTTCTAGGTCTCTCTCAAAGATCCTATATAGATAAGGTGTTAAAGCGATATGGGATGGAGAATTGTTCTCCTAGTTCTACACCCATATCAAAAGGTGACAAACGGAGTCTAAAGGATTGTCCACATAACAATATTGACAAAGCACAGATGAGTGCTTATCCATATGCATCAGTTGTTGGCAGCTTGCAGTACGCGCATATATGTTCTCGACCAGATATTTCTTTTGCAATAGGGGTGCTTGGCAGATTTCAGTCTAACCCAGGTTTACCCCATTGGAAGGCTGCAAAGAAAGTCTTGCGGTACTTGCAAGGGACAAAAGACTATATGTTAACGTATCATAAAGTTGATCACCTCGAGGTCATTGGCTACTCAAATGTGGATTTAGGAGGATGCCTTGATAGTAGAAAGTCTACTACTGGGTACGTCTTCTTACTTGCTGGAGGCACAATCTCTTGGAGGAGTGAAAAACAGATGACCACTGCGGCCCACACAATGGAGGCAGAATTTATTGCATTGTACGAGACTACTTCGCATGCTATATGGTTAAAGAACTTCATATCACAGTTAAAGGTGGTCGATTCCATTGAGAAGCCACTGAAGGTCTAATGTGATAATGAAACTGCAGTATCCTTTTCGAACAACAACAAAAGTACTACGTCATGTAAGCATATGGAATTGAAGTATTTTGTTGTTAAAGAAATGACGAAGAATCATTTAGTGCATATTGTCAATGTTGGTACCAAATAGATGATCACTGATCCTCTTACTAAAGTGCTAGCATCGAGATTATATTCTGAACATGTAATGAGAATGTGATTGTTAAATTCTTTTTGACATATGCATATAAATAAAGTGAACAAGTGGGAGAATGTTGGGTTAAACCACCACGTTGGTGGTGGTTACCCACATCGTGGGTAACGTTTCCCCACATAAGGTGTTCCTTCTGTTAAACTCATCACCAAATAAAAAGGGGAACGGTTGTTCAACCATTCTCATTTGGTGATTATAAGAAGGAGGTTTCATGAGCAACCTCATACGGGAGAAAAACAGTGTGGAAAAATCAAAATGTGTATACAGTGAAAAACACAGTGAAAGAGGGAATAGGGTCGACTCACCGGTGGCATTCAGAGGACTGCGCTTGTGGTGGCTGTAGACCGGCTGAGTTGAAGGAAACCCCTCTCCGGCAACATCCTCCGCCCTCCGACAATGGCTGCCTCAGGTATGCATTCTGTGTGTTGTTGTTTTTGCAAGGGCTCCGACCGACTGGTTGCTGAGGTGCCGGTGACTTCGGACCGACGGTGAAAACCCACACCCCAACAAAAACACCACGACTAACCCATTCAGGCAGGGGAGCGGTGCTCCCCTCATCTTCGGCTGCAGGTAACTTATCAGTGCTTCTTGCACCGTTGTCATAGTCCTCCATTAGGGTTTTGGGTATTCGTCACATCAACCAAATCCAAAACAGAAGAATAATCATAGGGAGAATTTTACGAACCAGTAATCGATCGTGGTCGGCCCCTGAAAAATCTCCATTTCGATTCAGAAGGCTTCGAACAAATGTTCACCAGCGTCGGATTCAGAACGAGGAAAGCTAGCGAGAGAGGGAACACGGGGAGAGAGAGAGAACATGGGAGAGAGAGAGAGAGAGAGAGAGAGAGGGTTGGCGAGATGGGCAACGCAGGCGGCGAACCCCTGAGAAAGAGAGAGAGAGGGTCAACGGAATAGGGAACTCGTTTTTTCAGAGAGTGAGAAAAAGAGACATGATTTGGGAAAAGTGATGACGTGACCACTCTCAGTTGTCCGATTAGATTGAATCGGATGGTTGAGAACGGTTCTGAATAGTTCATATAGTTTCTGGTTCTCATATTCCAGTGACTCATCGTCTCTCTCTCTCTCTCTCTCTCTCTCTCTCTCTCTCTCTCTCTCTCTCTATATATATATATATATATATATATATATATATATATATATATATATATATATATATATATATATATATATATATATATATATATATATATATATATATATATATATATATATATATACGTGATTTCGTCAGTGAGAATCGACTGTTGAATAACCAGATAATGGCATGTAGACACGATTTTATGGGCCTTGCAAAATCAATGAATCACCATGTATGACAAATTTTCAGCTTATAAAATCATTTTTCTGTAAAAAAAAAACATTCTAGAGCTGGTTTTAGCACTTGGACTATGCTGAATTCATCTATAAGGTCTAATTGGGTTGAGACAACCCATACCTTAGCTCATTCAGACAGTCAGATTGACAAAAGTGAACACACACACACACATATATATATATATATATATATATATATATATATATATATATATATATATATATATATATTGAGTGAGTGAGTGGTAGGTGCTCAACACGATCTCAAGCACACTGACCATCGATCGGGCACTTGATGGACGATCAGCATGCAAAAAACATAAAAAATTGTGCAAAAAATGCACAAAAAAGCCTTTTAGTGGCACTTTCAAAGCCTCGCTAAAGGTCTCAAGACCTTTAGCATAATTTCAAAACGCCATTGTAATACTCGCAATTTTTTTAAGTTATTAATCAAATAAAGGATAAAAATAACATACCTAGAATTTATTGAGTGTGTAACCCTAACCAATTTTCGCAGATGAAATTTCTTTAAGAAGGGAAGGATGTAAAATTTATGAATTTTTGACAATTTGCATGAGGAATAAATATGAATTTAAAGTTAAAATATTGTTATAAACTTAAGTTGAGATTTAATTGTGATTTGAACTCAAATTTTGATTTGGGATGAATCTCAAGCTGAAAATTTATTTTGAATTTGGGTTTTTATTTTTATTGGATTTATCTGAATTTAAGTTAAACTTTGAATTTAATTTTAGAGTTTATTAAAAATTGAATTGAGTAGGTATTTGGATTTGGAGTTTTATCAAATTTGGATTTTGACTTGTTTATTTGATTTGGCTCATGACATGTCTAACAGTATGACATCGCTCAGTAAGTAAGTTTCAATTTATTTATTTCATTTAATTATGATGTTATTGTTTGATTAAAATTTATTTGTGTATTTGAGAACCTATAAATAATACTAGAGACACCACATGATGGGGTTGACTGTAGGGCCTAATAACTTATACAAAACTTTGTTTTTTGATCTGTGAGGTTAAATTAATTGATCAGAGTGCATAGAGGAAGATGATGGGTTTGAAATTTTGGGGAAAAAGAATGTAATACCTGCAAATTTTTTTGAAACTATTAATCAAATAAAGAATAAAAGTAATATACCCATAATTTATTTGTGTAACCCTAACTAAATTTACCTAAGAGTGTAGGTTATTTGTGGCTTAGAAAAAGGTGATAAATATGGGTTTTGTTTGTATTCTGACTATGGCCACAAATACGAAACCCATCAAGTGTATCAAATCTTCAGAAGCAAGTGCACATACCATTCATGTAGACCATGGCGGATTTGAATATGCATGAATCATCATCCATCACACATTGACATTTATATAAAAAATAAACTATATGCTATGTAGCCTAAGCTAAGCAAAAAATTAAATTCTTATTTCAATGTTTACAGTTTATATCAATAATGAATTGAAATAAAGAAAATTAAAATAAAGAAAATACAGTCTTGAGTTTACCTGCAAAACTAGTAAACTCATTAGTGGAGATATGTCGTCTTTTCTGGATTTATCTAATAATATCTGAAAATTGCTGGATTTATTTGTATATAAGTCTTTCCATGTTTCTCTAAGATAAACATAATAAAAGATGATATAAAATTGAATAAATAATAAAGATAAACAACTTTAAAATTTGAGTGAGTGGTAGGTGGTCAACACGAGCTTAAGCACACTGACCATCGATTAGGCACTTGATGGACGATCAACATACAAAAAACATAAAAAATTGTGCAAAAAATGCACAAAAAAGCCTTTTAGTGGCACTTTCAAAGCCTCGCTAAAGGTCTCAAGACCTTTAGCATAATTTCAAAACGCCATTGTAATACTCACAAAATTTTTTTAAGCTATTAATCAAATAAAGGATAAAAATAACATACCTAGAATTTATTGAGTGTGTAACCCTAACCAAATTTCGCAGATGAAATTTCTTTAAGAAAAGAATGATGTAAAATTTATGAATTTTTGATAATTTTCATGAGGAATAAATATGAATTTAAAGTTAAAATATTGTTATAAACTTAAGTTGAGATTTAATTGTAATTTGAACTCAAATTTTGATTTGGGATGAATCTCAAGCTGAAAAATTATTTTGAATTTGGGTTTTTATTTTTATTGGATTGATCTGAATTTAAGTTAAACTTTGAATTTAATTTTAGAGTTTATTAAAAATTGAATTTGAGTTTTAATTTAGTTTGGATTTGAATTGAGTAGGTATTTGGATTTGGAGTTTTATCAAATTTGGATTTTGACTTGTTTATTTGATTTGGCTCATGACATGTCTAACAGTATGACATCGCTCAGTAAGTAAGTTTCAATTTATTTATTTCATTTAATTATGATGTTATTGTTTGATTAAAATTTATTTGTGTATTTGAGAACCTAGAAATAATACTAGAGACATCACATGATGGGGTTGACTGTAGGGCCTAATAACTTATACAAAACTTTGTTTTTTGATCTGTGAGGTTAAATTAATTGATCAGAGTGCATAGAGAAAGATGATGAGTTTGAAATTTTTTGGGAAAAAGAATGTAATACCTGCAATTTTTTTTAAACTATTAATCAAATAAAGAATAAAAGTAATATACCCATAATTTATTTGTGTAACCCTAACTAAATTTCGTGAACAAAATTTCTTCAAAGAAGTACGGATGTAAAACTCTTAAATTTTTGATAAATTTTATGAAGAATACTTATGAATTTAATGTTAAAATATTGTTATAAACTTAAGTTGAGATTTAATTGTAATTCAAACTTGAATTTAGATTTGAGATGAATTTCAAGGTGAGAATTTATTTTGAATTTGGGTTTTGAATTTTAATTGAATTTAATCTGAATTTAAGTTAAACTTTCAATTTAATTTTGGAGTTTATTACAAATTGAATTTGAGTCTTAATCAAATTCGGATTTGAATTGAGTGGGTATTTGGATTTAGAGTTTTATCATATTTGGATTTTGATTTGAGAATTTGAATTCAGATTGGATTTTGATTTAATTCGAATCTCAGATATTATAATATATGAATTTTCAATTTGAATTTGGAATAGAATGAAAATTGAATTTAATTTAGTATTAAGCTTAAATTTGGAATTTTAATGTAATTTGAATTTACATTGGGTTTGGATTTAATTAAGGTAAGTTGTATTCCAAGAGTAGGATGCCTCTCTATGTGGGTACCCTTGAATCAAGACTCCAACATGGGTTGGGACTTGATTAAGTCCAATAAATCCAGAAGGGGCGTCATCACCTCCCTTTTTCTTTTAAAGTAGGTAAGAAACAGAAAAAATATCCTAATAAGCTAAAGGTCAACTTAGCTAATTATTTTTTATTTTATGAACATAGAAACTTACGAGAATGAAGGAGAAAACCTGAATGAAATACATGGGATGTGGAGCCCTCCTTGATGGCTGGATCTCTGCATTTCCAAAATATAAAAATTAGAAACCCATAAAAGAGAAAGGTCAATAGATACCAAAATTTTAAATGAGCTTAAGTAGTAAAAAACTAAGACTACCTTTTAAAATTTACTTGGAAAGTAGAAATCAAGAAGGGACGCCCCTCTTGATTAAGAGGGAGTCCATGCATATAGGCAATGTGGGTGGGACATCCCCTACATTGCCATAATGATTATAAAAAAAAAAGGAAAGTTAATTAGAACCTATAAAGAGGGATCACACAGCCCCATCCTATTTGACTTGTTCACACTCTTTCTCCAATTCTCTCTTTTCTTTGTTCTTTTTGTCCTTAAGGGAGGGTTGACCTCCATTGAAGGCAGAGGCGAGTCTCCAAGAGGAGGAACCTACCATGGGATACAGTCGGCTCCTGCGAAGAGCATGCGTATACGACTTTAATATCGGTTTTTGGCTTTTTTGGGGTAAGGGTTCTAATCCTATATATATAGACTAGGAGATGTACGCACGGGCATACTTAGAGTATGAAGTGGTTTTTGGAACCCATATATTAGTGCTGGTTTGATGAGCACCGAAATCGTTTTTAGGAAAAACCTTGATTTCGGTGTGAAAAACAAGTTTCTCCTAAATACGGTTTGGGTAAACTCGACATCAAACCTAATCGGGTTCAACCACAATGCAAACCTGATTTTTCCTATGTAAATTCGAATTCTAAAAAAAAAGGGTTTTAGAAAATTTTTACTAAACATTTTGGAGGCATTGGAGTTGGATCGGATTCAGTTTGCAAAACCGATACCCGACTGCATAAATCAGTCATGCAAGTGTGACCTAACAAGATTCAGATCAGTCCATGGCTGCGCCGAGATTGATAAATATTAAAAAAAAAAAAATTGTTTTAGACAATCTGGATGTCCCATGTACTTGTATGAGAGTCGGGTAGGTGCGTTGGTCGGATCTTCTTGATATCAGAATGAAAAGGTTCATAGAAGTTCTGAACCCTCTTGGATACAGACCAGACCAGTCGTTAAGTGGGCTGGTTTTGACCTGTTTCAAGGTAAAATTTTATAAATAATAACAATAATAATGGGTATAGTAATAATGCTATAACTCATTTGGTTCGGACGTTGGTTCTGAAATTTTGATCAAGGTTTTGAGTTCTGTTATATGCGCAAAACACAAAAAAGAGAAGACATATTGTAAATTAAATTATCGTGTTCAAATTTTATTCAGATTCAGTTTTATATAAAAAAAATACCAGTCCCAACCGGGCTGGGTATGTTCGGTTTCAAGAGAAAAAAAAATTTGTGGTATCGCCCCCCGGGTCTGATCCATTTATGGATCAGACCTGAACCTGAATTTTTAAAATGGTTCAGACCAGTCCTTATTTGGGGCTGGGTCTGTTCAGTTTCAATATCCCTGTTCAGCAATTTTTTTTTTCCTTTCGCTCGCTAAGACATACACATACTTACGCACGAGCGCGTGTGTGCATGTACACGTCTATGGGTCATAGATAGGTATGATTATGCATGCTGGTTGTATATGTGTGTGTGGGGTGTGCATGCATGCGTGTATGTGGGCAATTCAAATTGAGCTAGATAAGCCATTAAGAAAAAAATAGAGGCAAACAATATGATGTATGTGATATGAACTCTAGTGCCAGGCCTTATATAAAACCCCTTTATGCTAATGCTTGATGAATAACCCATGTTGGTATTGGAATCACTATGAGAGCGTAACACAGTAGTTTTGTTTTTTTCTGGAGTAAATAGCTACTAATTTTGATCTTTTTGTTGTATAATGAGTTAACTTTAACAATCAGAGCAGATAGATAGTGTTTTGTATTGGTGAAACACTGCATTCTGATTTGAACTTTACGTAGGATATCCATATACAAGCAATTACTAAGCATCCTTGTTTAGAACAATTCAAATGTATGGTTTGTGGGCTGCTACTACACAGCAGACGGGGGTAAGTCTGCCCCAGCTTACCAACTGGACCAGGGTGACCGGCAAGGTGCACCCTTGGTGGCACACCTTGGTCAGACTGCAGCGAGCTGCGGTCTTGCTCAATGCGGGGATGCAGTCCAGCTGCAGTCCTGATAAACCGTGGTTTTAAGGCAGCTGCTAGGGTGGTTGCACAAGAGCTGAATAAAATAAAATAAAATATAATGTGATTTGGTGGTTACTTGTTCGAATAACACTATTTATGTATGAGACAATCGATCTCTATCCACTAAAACATTCATAACTTCTTCATTATGAGGAGTTTTTACGAATGGTATGCAACATATGAAAGCTGACAAATGCATGCATTTGTGGTAGTAAGATGAGCTCAGATCTCATCCTATGTACAACATGGTAGTTGATGTAACAATGGGGCAAATCTTGCTTAACCGGGTCTCAAACCGAATACAGAGCCAATTAAGTTCTGCGAAGTATATAAACTTTTGGTGTTAATATAGTGATTTGAATGACATGTTAACATCAATTGTATCCTGGAATGTTGTTAAATGTATGATCTAAATTTTTATCAAGCATGCCATCAGATAAATTATTATTTCATGCCACTGAATAAACACTTCTACTGAATTGCAAGTGCATGTACATTGAAGTGTGTAACATGTAATAATGTATTGATGCATGATATAAATCATATTTAATGCCTATGGATGAATATGTAAATGAATGTGAATGTGCTATAGTTAGCATGCATGACATGAAAGTGATAATGACATTGAATCATGCATCAAGGTACCCAAAATGAAGTTACAAATTCTTGAGATAAATTCATTATGTGTACATGAAAAGCAATATAATTAATGTAATTAAAAATAAAGTTTGAACATTAATTCTATTGATACTTGTAATGAGAGGGTAAACGGTACTCTAGGCTCCGTGAGACCAAGTTTTAAGAATGAAAGGATGCTTTTCCTTAACCATGGAGATAGGAAGAACATCTATAGTAGCTGCAGGGTGGCAGATAAAGAACTTATAAATAAAGTCTGACATGTTAAAGTTGTTAGGAGCTCTCTCTCGATAGATCATCTTTCACTTAGGACTGATGACTGATGTCCGGCCAAAGTTAAACTACAACTTATTTGAAAATACTCCTCTTGAGCCATGGCTATGATCCAGGTTAAGCATGTGTTAATACTCACAAGGCTAATAAGTGAAACAATAAGAGTATGTGTATTACCTTAGTCATGACATGCATTATTTAAAAAAAAAAACTTAAATAAAGAAAGTTAAAGTCACTCATGCATAAAAGAGCTATTGTTCTGCATTGATAAGTGTATGCATTAACTATTTGCTTATGCATAAAGTTAATAATTGTTTATAAAATTATTCATGTTAGGCATTTGTGATAATGTATGGAATTAGTACACTGTGCAATTATGATTTAAAGCATGTTCAAATGAATCATTTGCTTAATTGAATATTTATAAGTGAATGAAGCATGTATCATGCATATTGGTTCAAGTTTACTTGTGTTGGTTTAGTACCTTCTACTAAGATACAATAAGTCTAACCCCAAAATTATATGTAGGTACTGATTGAGGATGTCTTGCGTTGGCGGAAAGTTACGACAGGTCGAGCGCCAAATCTTTTCCTGTTTAAAGCACTTTTGATTGGATATGATTTTGTTAATTTAGACATTATATGGACTCTAATGTTATTTTAAATTCATGGGACTAAACTGTTATTTATGAAATTGATAAATTTAATTTAATTCAGTGTATGGTTTAATAGATCTATAACCCGCCTAATCATTTTAACCGACATTTTTTAGCAAATGATTTTTTCTGTTAATTTTAAAAGTATTAAAAAAAATCTCATGATTTTTAGGTTTAAATTTTAGAGCGTTACAACAACTAAAAGCAAAAAAATAAAATTTTGCATGTGTCCTTGTTGGGCTTTTAGCAACGCTTTGAAAATGCCACTAAATGACTTTTTAAGCAAAAAATACATTTTTGTGTTTTTTTTTGTTCATTTTTTATTACTGACCGTCCATCACGTGCATGCGATAGGCGGTCAACGTGATTGAGTGCGGGTTGAGCAGCTACCAATATATATATAGTCCCAATAAAAAATATTGCAAGACCCCTTGCTTAGGATAGTGCAACCTAACCATCCAGGCTCCAACTATCTCACTTAACACCAATTAATTTCAACAATTATAATTACCATTTCTATGAATGGTAATTCCAGTTGTAACAATTGAGGTCCACTTCGGTCCTTGTTTTTTGTAAGTTCTTTTGGAAATACATTCTTCATGCGAAGAACTGTCCTAGAACTCCCAAGCTAGTACTTGATCATTAAGCCACAACAGAAATTTTGGACTAGTGTTTTATATCATACAATATCATATGAAATGCAACCAAAATTGCTAATTCCACCTTCTCCAACATAATGTTATTACAAAAGAATAGGAGTACATGAACTCATTGCATATCTAGATATACACCAACATACCCTAAATTAATAAATGCAGTAGCATCACTCTACTTCTCTTTTGCCTAATTTGAGTTAATCATTTGTGGCTTGTAGTCTGTAAACATGTGGATCTAATGATTTTGATGAAGACTTGATTTGAATTGGATTTGCATTTGTAGAAGTGGGATCCTCCCTTGCAAGTCAAACATTTTTCTTATCTCATGGGAAAGGATCAACTTTGATAGAAACATCAACCTCCTCGATCTTAGCTTTCACATGCAAATCAATGTACATTATACACGATCCTATAAAAAAATTGAGCGCTAGAAACATCAACCTCCTCGATCTTAGCTTTCATGTGCAAATCAATGTACCTTGTACACGATCTTATAAAAAACAAATGAGCTTGATGGTGTAGAGACACCACCAAGACTAAAAAAGATCTAACACAAGTATACAAACCGTTAGAGAAATCCAAAATTTAAATTAAACAAAAAAGAAAATGAATACAAAATAAATTTGAGAGATAGAGTCTCAGCCCAAGATTGAGTAGCCCTTTCTACAACGATAATGAGCATGATGAACATGCAGAGCTTTAGAAAGGCAGAGGCTCTAGATGAACTAAATGAGACAAGAATCTAGATCTTTAGGCTTATGGGTCAAGACACCAGTAAGGTATGGGTGCACTAGACTAGGGTCAGTCCGTCATAGTTTAGGTGCAAAGACTCCAACATCATAGATGCTAGACTAGGGGTAGCTCACCTATTTATAGGTGTCCTAGTGGATCTTGGACCTAGGATTGAGACTTTCTCATCAAAATGTCTAGATCTAGGTGCTATACAAGAGCTTGAATCAAATTCACCAGAAATCTAAGGAAGTGAAATATGATTAGTCAGGGATTTATCTTACAGGCTAAGTCACATGGATTTGGCAAGATGAGGGAGCTAAACTAGGGTTTTAGAAAGTTTATTGGGCAAATTTCTGGGGTTTTAAAGGTTTTAAGTCCCAAAATACCTTTCAAGTGTAAACTAGATCCAAAATGGAAAGTTTTAGATTCAAATAACCTTTTGTTTATTCAAGCGTTAACCTAGGTGGTCATTCAAACTAAACGAGGTTTGGATCCAAGTCTATTCACTAAAGTGATAAACTAGGTTTATGTTCGAACAAAATAGATCTAGATGTAAATATAAGGGCAACAATTGGAGAGTATTTGGATCTGGATTTGATCTAAATCGAATCACTAAAGTGACAACTGAGAATGGATCCAATCCAGATTCAGACTACTAGAGCAACAATTTAGTAGGAGCAATAACATTGTAAAACCCAAGATTTTTTTTTATAATTAAAATGAATAAATGATGAATTATTGGTGCATTCATGACTATAATAATGAATTCTTATTTTTCTTGATTTCGATTAATTATGAACATTTGTCTCAAGTTATGATGATTATTTAAAGAATAATTGAAAAAACTAAAATATGTGGACTAAACAAGAAAGTAAATTATTTGTATATTTTTGGATTATGAATTTTGGATTTGAATCTAATCTCATTGGATTGGACCAATAGTGTTGGATGCTCTAAACATCATTATTGTTTTAACAAAAATTTTTGGCCGATCAGTAGCTCATCTATTAAATCTGATTTAACTTTGACTTTTCTCATTTTGAGGGCATCAAAATTGACTATTTACATGCCCAAATTGGTGTTGATTTGAGCATTTTATTATCGACCAAAGTTCATGCCTAATTATAAGTTGAAAATTAATGTTTTTCAATATCGACTAAATTTTCTTGCCAATTCATGTGTTTATGATTAAATCTAAGACCGCCACAATGTTCTACGTTTTGAGGGCTATCAAATCAATAATTTAAACATCCAATTTTGATGAGTCTTTGGGTCTGTATGCCATCCGGAAGGTTACCATATCACTAGAACTCAAGCAAGGGTAAGAAGTCCCTACTTTTCTTTTATAACTTAAGTAATTTTGAAATTTAATGAATTAGGTCTCAATTTATTTTCTTATTTTATTAATAAAAAAAATTAATAAATATTAACTTTTTATATTAGAGATGAGACTCTTGCCTAAGCCCATCTATAAATAGAAGCCCACATGAGGAGGATTAACATGGTTAGTTTTTTCTCTCTTTCTTTCTTCCCTTTTCTTGTGTTTTTGGTTTATTTTCTCCTTTAAAATATGTAAGAGGCTTGGAGAACCCTTGTGCAGCTATTAGATCTGCACTTAGTCGTTTGGTAGTGGTGGAATAGGAGTCAAATCATCCGTTTCTTTATTCTAATTATGAAAATCGGTCGTAGACAGGTAAGATTTGCGTAGTAGATATTTTTACGTACTTAGAGCATGCATGATTTGATTATTCTATTTTCAATATCATATGATCATGTTTTTTATTTGTTTTACACATTTTCTTGGTTGGAGAAATCATTTCTTTGGTTTAAAAAAGGTAAAATCATGATTTTTTCCTAAAAACAATTTTGAGAAACAGGCATAATTAGGGTTTCATTGTATTTACGTATTAGATTCAATCACAATGTAGTTTTTTGGTTTTATTCATGTATTAACTCATATTAAGTCAGCAAATAAAATAAATAATCAATTTCTAAAGGTTTTATAATCTTAAAAGAAGTTTTACGAAATCATTTTCTGAGAAACCTAAAGCTATGATATCTGATAAATTTGTTCCCGATCAGTTTCTGAAAAAAAATCAATAACTCTATGAATATCAGTCCAAAAAATCTAAATAAAATCACTACGATCATCTACACATTTTGATCTTGAATTTAAAATCTTATTTCACTCATTTTGAATTTGTATTGATGCATGTATGACAATAGTTTTCACTAGATATGGTACCCGTTGAGAAACTGTTTCCAAAGGTCTATGAGGGTGTGTATGACCAGATCAGGTAATCCAGCTAGAGGGGTAAGTCCTTGTGAGAAAGTCCATTATCCAAGAGCGGGTAACCCGCAAAAACAGTATATTTCTGTGAGGAAGTGTATTGTCCAAAACCAGACCGAACATCCGTCTAGGACAGTAACTCCTTGTGAGTTCATACATTTCCCAAACCAGGTGATCTAGCCGGGATCTTGTAAATCTTTATTATGAATAAATGAAATATTGTGATAAATGGTGATGATCTTATGAGCTTATTGAGATTGCTAATTATGAATCTATAGATTTGACTTTTCTGTTGTAGCATGATTATATGTTAAACTCAGATGTGATAATCAGATCCTTATTGATTTTAGATCTTGATATGAGGTTATGATTGTGATGCTTATGTTAGCGTATCAGTGAATGATACATCACGCCTACAAATGACTAGATTGACTTATTAGGTGAATGACACATCACGCGTACATAGTTTTGTTGCAAATGATTGTCTGATTCGAATATATCACACATATGTATCATGATTAATGTGTATCATGAATATCTAACTGCTTTATTTAGAAAATATGTGCATGTGTTTCATGCTTAAATGATCAAATATGATTTGACCTATTGTTTATAAGAATTTTGAATGCATATAAAAATGATGCAATGATTTGAATATATGAGAGCAGAAGTGAGTAATCATGATCATTGATGGTACTTTTTATCATTTGAAAACTTTAGAAACAGATTTTCAATAAAAGAAAGTGAAAATTGTCCATAAAAAAAATAAAAACCGACTTTCACTGTTGTAGTGAGTCAGGTCGATCCACAGGGGGCGGGAGATATCCAAATTTAAATATCCAATCAAATGTCACTTTATTAATATTTAAGGACAATGTTAATAAATAGTCTACGAAATACAAGCATCCGTATTACAAGTTAAGACTAAAAGAACAATAAAAAAAACATTCCTATCTAGCAAGCATGAGCGCTCGAAGCTCTCGACTCAATTCTGCCTTCTTCTACAAGTTGTGCATTCATTTCCAAATTGTTGAACTCGACCGAAAGAATGTGCACACGCCTTGCCAACACTTCAAGAAAATACTTTAGTACTCAAAATAAGCAAGTAAAAACTATCAAACCTAATATGGTGATTTATCTCACTAAAACAAATATGTGACTAACACTTATGTTCCATCTAACAACCGCCCTATCTAATACAGTAACGCAAATGATGACCAAGTAAATTCAGTAAACAACTGAACTCAACCACGTGAACATGATGCGCTATTAGTACTGAATGAAACCATGATGAAAATTAAAAACCCTTAACTACTTAACATTAATCTAGAATTATCTTAAATCTGCATATAATTTAAAACTAAAATAAAACAACCAAGAGACTAACGCCTAAGCTATGACACTTCCTATGTGGGGTCCATACTAGCTAAATGGCAAACAAGAATGGCTGACACGTGGCTGGGGTGGGACCATTAAGGAATAATTGGATCTTATACTATGTAACCCCTTAATTATCAAGAGCTTAAAGGAAATAAAGAAAGGCAAAAAAAAATGCTAAAATCTCCTTAACTAGATTAGGTAAATTTAACAACTACAAAGTAAATTAGAAGCTAATGAAACCTTACTAAAGTTAGCCTCATGTGGATCCAAGCAAAAATAATACCTAAGATAAAAATGGGGAAAGGATTAGAGGTGAGAGAGGGAGAGAGGGTTAACATGGGAAAGAGATAAAGAAAGGAGGGTAGACCTCTCTTTGGGGCCCACACGTTTTTCAACTTTAATGTTGATGCTAATCTAATTTAATCTACCTAAATGCAATGCAAAGCTAATTAAATGCATAGTAGTTACTTAAAAAAAAATTTATTCTAAAGAAAACATTAGTTGAGATATATGGAAAGCAATAACTCAAGCAAATCTATCTTTTTGAGCAAACAATTAATACTTCCTAAAATTTAGGAAACAACAATTTGTTTTCTTTTTAAACTTTAACTCTAGCTAAACCAACCAGTGAAAGACATCCTTCAAGGAAGTTAATTTCCTAGAAGGTTCCTTGCTATATTAAAAAATTTGATTTTAAAAAACTAATAGATAGTTTCTAAAACAAGGATTGACTCCCTTGTACCACAAATACCCTTACAACTTTTACCTAGTCACTAGACTACCCTTATTTACACGGCATGCATTGATGCAATTTAATGAAATATGCAATGAGCAAAAATTCAATGTCTTATCATATGCAAAACCTAGCAGTAATATGAATAATGCACTTAGCTATACTACCTATATATTTAATGTATATGCAATGACATAGTAAAAATGAACTAATGCATATTAAGCAAAAGAAAAACACCATGACCTAGACACACAACTTCCTGATGAAAAATAGAAAAGAATCAAACGAATAAACCACTGATAGCATGCCAGAAAAAAAAAAATCCTAAGACTGATTGAATTCTAAGACTACACTGGTGATACCCAAAGCAATCTCAATAGGTTCCTGAGATTCGACTCCTCAAACAAGCTGCCTAAGATACTTGAACCTGGATTGAAAGTAGATTGAACAGACCAGAATCTATGAGTATGACATCAGATTTTCAAAAGAGATTGAGGCAATTTTTTTGAGAATCGATGTGAACCCTACTCATGCGCCGGTGATTTTTGATCACTTAGTGCAACGAATGAATCAACCACTGGTTGATCATCCACAGCCTGTACTAACCAAGATCTGAAACGAATATGGGATGACTCAACAAAAAAATTAAAATGAAATAAAAAGAAAAGAAAATCTAAATACTCGGTTTTGACCAATGATCCTATACTACGAAAGGGAATGTAAGAAGGCTTACCTTTCAGAAGCTCGATGAATCAAGATGCAAAAAGAATGAACCATGACTTTCAAATCACTCCAAACATGTCCTTGAATTGCTGCTTGAAGGTCTGCAAAATTTTCAGCAAGTTCACGGTAGATGGGTGGAGGAAAGAAAAGCAAAATGCCCAAAAAGAATCCAGCTGTTAGATGCAAGAAGGTCAGCTAGATCTTCAAGAATGCTTCATTGCTCAAGCACAAATCATGCCGTTCTCCTACTTAATCCTTGAAAAAATACATCAACAACCATGAAGAAAGATGGAACAAAGAAGTTCAGAAAAAAAAAAATGAAGGGACAAAGAAGGATGAAGTGATAGACAGAAGAGTTTAACCGGATTTTCGACGAAGAATAAGGAATAGGTGCAAGAGACACAAAAGAAGTTTTTCTTCAACCATGGACAAAACCTCTCAATAGAAAACACGTCTCTTATGAGGAGACTCAGAAAATGACTTTTCAAAAATTTCAAAACACTTCTTATTTTTCAAAGAAATTTATCTTCACTCGAAAACCCCTTTAACAATGCATTTGGCCTAAAAGTGCCCCTTTATTTTGAGTTATTTTGAAATTTATAAAACATGAAGTTAGATGGATTTGGGTTTAGGAATGAATATTAGGATCTTGTCTGATCCAAAACCCATAATGCTTAGTTTGGGTCAGATTTGGATTCAATTAACTGTCGAATTCGCTCCAGAACATTAAAATGCCTCTAACTTCTTTATTTTAACTCCATTTTCTCTCAAATTTGAAACGTAGCTCCTTGAACCTTATAACAACTTAATCATGGATTTAAATAATGAAATTACACTTAGATGAATGCAATTAATGACTCAAATATGCTACATTTCATGCATCATCAATCATCATTGTGATGCTGGTATCACACCCCCGAGTAGAGTTCTTTCAAAACAGCCATTTTCTCTCACGATTTTGAGCTCCGTCCTTGGGGGATACGACTCAGAGGGCTACTCGGGCATAATAAATTACCTAGCATAAGAAACACCCAAGCTAGTCAGCCTGTTTCGGGTTGGTCTACGTCATACCCAGGTAGACCGAGAAATCAAGATGAAACATAAATTACTTGTTCACATTACTTTGTTACACTTTGCTTTACTTTACTTTATATTACTGAAGTTTTTTCTTGTTCTTGAAAGTTGATAAATTCATGATCATTGATATATGTCTTGTTCGCATTTGGAGTTTGATGTTAACATATTTAAGATTGTTATTCCATACTTATGAATATGGAATTCATGAATAGCTGGTAGAAACTTTATATTTGCCTTCTTGATAGTTTATGCAAATTCTGAGATACTTATATCATGCAAGCTTTATGTGTTGTACATTGCATTAGTTGTGTGAGTTTTACTAGGACTTTTCAAAGTCTCATTCTTTCAAAATAAAATATTTTTTAGGAGACATGTGATGTCTAGAGTGAGTGCAGGAAGCTGGAGGGGGTTGTGCACACTGATGTTTTCGATGATCCTAAGTGCTTCTTGTTTTATTTAAATTTTAATACTTTTTGAATTGTTAAAATACTATTTAATTGGACATTTGATTATGAGTTAAATTTTGAATTTCAATTACTTTATACATGGTCAACTTTTATTTCTGGATGTGATGGTAGCAGTCTCTTAATGTAACATGTCCACAGATTTAACCAAGAAACCACTTTTTAAAACTGATTTCAAAAATCAATATTTTTCCACTGTGTTTACTAACCCAATAATAACATAAGGATTTTGTCATTTGAATGCTTTAACTTCTAACCTTGTTCTTCAGAGCTACTAAACGTCGGTGCATGCACAGGCTAACTCCCTAGAGCTTGATTCGATTAAGGCAAAGCCAATGATAAAAAACTTGATATATATATTAATAAATTTTTTTATTTAACGGTTCAATCAGATTCGTTAATGGATGGTTTCGTACTGGATCTGGTACTAGGAGGCTAAGACACGCTCGCGCTCAGGCGGGTTGTCTAGTACTTGGTATAATTGGAACGAGTCAATTGATGAGACCATTGCATTATTACATTTTAGAAAGAAAAAAAATAAAGAAAAGAAAAGAATAGATTCAACCTTATAAAAAAAATTCTAGTATTTTTGATTTGAAATCGTTCGGGCTGTTACAAGCATTGTTTGGATCTGATCTAGATCCAAACAACGCAAGCGACAACCTAACTAGATCCAATTAGTTTGAATGACAATTTGGGTCTAGTCCCAAACTTGGAGTGTCAACTTGATTCCAAATCTAAAACGTTGGAGCAACAACTTGGTTAGAATGACAATTGAGTTTGGATGCTAACCTAGAATGAATTTGGATCCAAAACCAGATCCAAACTATCTAAAAACCTTGTTTTAACTATAACTTTTAATCTTGATATCCGTTTGTGGTGTTACTAGTAAATCGACCGTGCAGAACACATCTATGAGGTTAGATTGTGTCAAAACAACTCACACGTGAGGTTCAAACTAGATTGTAGGTACAATCGTTTATATGAAATATAAACCTTATATATATATATATATATATATATATATATATATATATATATATATATATATATATATATAGAGAGAGAGAGAGAGAGAGAGAGAGAGAGAGAGAGAGAGAGAGAGAGAGAGAGAGAGAAGCTAACAGGTTTTGGAAGGCGTTTTCCATGTTTTCCTCAAATATGACCGTATACATGCCTTCTACATGCTTGATTTTATAGAGATCTACTCTTGGATCATCAAATTCAGAAATGCAAAAATCAACTGTCTAAGATTTTCTTAAATATTGAAGGCTTAAAAAATCAAGTTTTTCATAAAAAATATGATCCAATTATTGTTTTCTAGTAAATCAATCATGCTGAACACATTAGTACGATCAGATTTAAGTAATACGTGGAAAACCCTCCAAAACCCCGATTAGCAGGATAATTAGTTAGAAAAGTAGTTAGGAGCTACCACCTTATATATTTAACACATATTTTTTTAGATGTATATCGACTCTTTTTTTGTAGATATATAAATATATATTCTCTTTTTTTTCAGATATATGTATATATAGGCTGTTATATATGTATGGGTGTGTTTGCTTGTTTAGATTCTATTAAGATTTACATAAATATATATATTCTTGTAAAATCTGCATTTTCTTAATCTTTCTTTTTGAGTTTTGTCAATGCAGACTAGTTTCGCCTAGGCCCTGACTATGCCATTTAGACATTTGTTGCTCATGCGCTGACTAGTGTTAATTAATTAAAAATCGGCATTTAGCACAGTCTGTGACCGCCATTATAGGTCAAATTTTGGCTGAGACCTTTAGCGGGCGGTCGTAAACTGCCGCTAAAGGGTATTTTTTTGTGCAAAACCGGTGTGCTCTGCGCATCCGACGTTGTTCAACCATACACCTGTCCACTGTTATATATATATATATATATATATATATATATATATATATATATATGTGGTCAATACTGAACTCTTTTATGTCTTTATTGGGGTTATTTTTATTTTCCTAGTGGAGACAAACTCAGTGATCAAGCATAATTAGAAACAGCCTATATGTGTTTGAATAATGAAAAAGACAATTCATGAAGATAGGTATGCAGTTACGTATCTTCATGCTCATAAAAAAAGAGGAAGATCTAGGCCTCGTTTGGGCTACATGAAAAAAATCTCGTGTGATGGGCCAATTGTTCTGATAATGAAATTATTGGAATCAATGAACAGGTCACGCCCATATGATGCCAAATGTAGGCATAGCTAGTACTTAACATGCATCACATGGATGGGACGGCCTTGTGTATGATGATGCTTCCAATAATATCAATGAGTAGATGCACATGCTGCTGCACCCGCACCTGTATCAATATAATGAAACAAGTGTGGCAAGTATAGGCTACTTTGGCCAGACCAGGAAACATAACGACATATAGCCTACAAAAATTGACTTCATATAGCAAACTCTTGTACTACCCATGGTTAGCAACATGAAACGACAAAAAATTGCTAAACACCGGATTAGAAATGTTTTGCAATAAAAAAAGGATGAAAAAAATGACATAAAAATGAACATAAAAAATCAGCAAGCAATATAGATAGGCTTAATTTGGATTACTAAAAAAATGCACGCACTACAAGAAATTACCTTTTTACTAGTGTGTCTCTTATGTGTGCTAGTAATGAAGCATTTTTACTGGCGTGAAATATGCTCGTGTCAGTAAATAAGTGTGTTATAATGGCATAACATACATTGTGTCAGTATAACATATTAACTGGCATCATCTTATTTTATGTCAGTAAAGTAAAGATCTTTTCTGACACGAAATATGGTTGTGTCAGTAAAGATATAAGTTTTATTGATGCGACTATTGTAATACCCAAAAAAAATTAACTTGTAAAATTTAAGAAAAAATTAAAATTTTATAGTTAATCATTTTTTTGAGTTGAAAAACAATAGTTTAGTGGAATAGTAGTTCAAAAATACTAAGTTAGCGAACTCCGAGCAAATTACAGGCAAAATCTTCAGCAAATGAATCGGGTCCCAAAATGTCTAGAATTTAGGTCCACTTTTCCACACAATCATTCAAAACCATAAAGATTAAAACCAAGGATTAAGGTAAAAATTGTTTTATACAAAAGTTTATATACAAAATATCAAAATGTGCTTAGGAGTGAACAACAATGAGAATAAATTCTTGACATTGCCGCGTCATTGCGCCATCACCTGTAGCAGCATTCTACTTGTCACCTAGATCCCATAAAAAGGGTCAGATTCATGAAAGCCTGTTAGGTATGACGATGTAACGCAATTATACAGAACCAATATAAGTATTAATCATGGTTCAAAACATTGTGTCACATGCAACTAAACGCTCCTCAAATTTGTATAAGCGGGGTATCATTTTAATTTCGAATAAGCAATATGTGCATCATGTCTTTGTTTTGATATTTACCTACCTATGCGTACTCACATAATGAAATTATAGAAACAACTAAAACCATTCGGGGGTTTATTATTTTATATAAATTAATAACCCGAATGACTAGTTGAGTTTGATCCAAAGGGAACGATATAACAACCGAAAAAGAAATCCTCAAATGTTGAAATAAATGAGGATGCATGTAAAACCTACAAATTTTTAATATTCTACGAGAAATAAAGGCGAATCTTAAAATATTGTTTGAAATTAAGATGAGATTTAAATTGTGATTCGAGCTTTAAATTGGATTTAGAATGAATTTCAATTAGAAATCTATTCTGGATCGGGTTCTAAGTTTTAATAAGATTTAATCTCAATTTGGATTGTATTTGGATTTAATTTAGATTTGATAAATATATCTCTAATATTATAGTTGGATTTAGGTTTGATTCAAATCTAAATTAAGATTTAATTGAATGTCAATTCAAGTTTGAATTATACAATAATTTGAATCCTTGTCAAAATTAAACTTGGAATTTAAATTTAATTTTGATGTAATATATGTAATTCTTTAGGGTATTTTTAATAAATAAAATAATATTAATGATGAATTTTATGAGAAATGAGTGTAGAAATGCAAATTAGCCTTAGATGAATGACAAGAAATATCTTGTGAAAAATTAAAGTGGATTCAAGTTGATTTTAATGAAATTTGCCTTCAAAATTGAATTTATGAAAAAATTAAAATTTAATAAAATAATTGATAAATTTTAACAAAATAAAGTTGAATATAATTTCAGATGAATTTAGGATAATTTGATATGTATGTAATATAATTTCAATAAATTGATTTTAGTTTTTATGGGTTTGAAATCCAAATTACAAAAGAAATATGTTAATTAGTAAATTAAATTTTATGTAATGAAAAATTGGATTTAGGCAAAACTTATAATTTAGTATAGGTCCATAGGTGGGGTGTCCCCTATGGGGCCCAACCTATGTTGCACCTCATCCTAGGTAGCACTTGAAGTTAAAATTGTCATTTTTAAAGTTAAAAAAAATAACAATTGATTTTAAAACTTACAAAAAAATTAAAACGAGAAACTTAGTCAAAGTTTACATATTTAAAAACCCTCCTCAGAGGAAAGAAAATAAAAAAATAGAACAAGTCAATTGCTTTCCAAGCAAGCAAGCATAATTTGGGAAGTAGCTAAACAAGGGGGGACGTCCAGCCTTGTGGACTCCTTTGCCTAGCTTACAAATCATATGATGTACATTAATGTACATCATATTAATGCCTAAAACCTAGAAGTAGCTAAGTAGAAAAAATATATATACATTGTGTATACAAAAAAATGCTTAAGGAAATTAAGAAAGAGAAAAGAAAAAAGAAAAAAGGTAGAAAGTTTTTTTAGGGATGAGATTTAATCTCAACAACTTAAAGGAGGTAAGAGAGGGGGGAAAGAGTATATAAGAGAGGGAGGGGCTCACGCCCCCGATATTTGTTTTTTTTTTATGAATTTCTCTCTCTCTCTCTCCCTTTGTCTCTCTTCTTTCTTCTTCTTCTCCTTCTTCTTCCTTGAGTTCTTCTCTTTCACAACGTAAGGCGGACCATACCACATGTTGGATCGAGGCTAAAATAGAGCTGCAACCACCATGCGAAGGGGAAAAGGTATAGGTGAGGTCAATCCACAATTGTGTTGATTCCCAAAGAGTCTGAAATATTGGATTATGGATTGGGTCCAACCTGATGTGACCCAATTTGACATGGGTCTATCCAGAGAAACGTATAGTTTTCATTGTGGTGGTATCAGTTACCATTTTGAATTGTATGACAGTTATGGTAACCTCCCACATTTCCCACTATTTAGAGACCACATATGTTTAATGAGCGTGTGCGATATTGGTTTCTCTCTCTCTAAGGTCCATCAGTCCTGCTCTCCTCTCAACTTTAAGGCTTGGACTTATCGAAGGCGCTGATTGGTTAAGGAGAACGCCGACAACCCACATCCACCGAAGCTTATTTCGGATCGATAATGACCGCTTTTGGTAACATTGAGTTATGAGCCCACACCTCCACTACATGTATCTTCGGTGTGGGTGGGTTGGCTAACTCTGCTGACGAGCAGGGTCATCGATTTTTGGGAACCCTCCCTCCTCCCATTTTCATTGTCCTTCTCTCTCCTTCCTTTTTCTAGTATCATTGCCATGGCCACTGGCGAACGCCTATGACTCACTATGGTTGGCCGCTTGTAAACACCCCAAATTTTCCTCATCCATGCTTAGACAACCCTCCTCGTGCAGTGCCAACCCTGGTAGGTCTGTGTAGGAGTCAAACCCCAAGTTTGTGTCAGAAAACTACCGTTTTACCCACTTTCATTAGAAAAATTACCATTTCACCCCTACGTCATCCCAGACCCGAGTCAGTCAGAGTCAACAAAGCTCATTGGTCAGTTCAGAACAATTAAAATATCAGTCATTTCAAGTTCATCTGAGCTCATAATGAACATACCATTTCCATTTCTGACCATTCCTGCCAAAATAGGATCTTTTCTTCAGAAATGAGCTCATTTCTCACTCAAATCCAAGTCAATTGTCTCTGAGTCAGTCATTCCCAGTTAATTCTATTTCTCTGAGTCTAGCTTGAGCTCACTAGGAGTTCAAGCGCTCTAGTTTTAGTTCAAATCCACTTTCAAGTGTCTAGGAGCCCATTTTAGCTCTTTCAGCTGGAATCGAGCTGAGTCCAGCCAATTGAGCTATTGTTCGAGCTTCGATTTTAGTTCATCTCAGTATTACTGACCTTTTCTCTAACTTAAACCCAGCTCAAGTTCATAATTCACTTCGCTCTAGTGACCATTCCGTACCATTTCTCTAAAAATGACAGTTTTTTTTGAAAATTTAGTCTGAAAGGTCAGTTGAGTAAGTGTCTTGTCAGTCCAGTTGAATTCTGAAACTCTAAAACCCAGCTCAATCTAGTTTATTTCAGTTCAATCCAGCTCAAACCCTAGTTTTCAGTGTCACTCTGGCCCGGTAGAGCCCGAAAACCATTTCTTGAACCATTTTGCGATTTTTATCAATTTTAACACTTTTTGAACTGATATAAGTACTAACCGAGGTCTAATATCCAAATTTCTTCATTCAAGGTTAGAATTTCGCGTGACATTTCATGCCATTTCTCATTATTTCATATCATTTCTTAGCATTTCATACTATTTCATCACATTTCACTTCATTTTCGAAGTCCAGAACTCCAGTTTTATAAATTTCAATCTAGATAGAGTTTTAAAAGTTTTCAGAAATCAATTTCAAACCCTGAGTTTCCAAAATTGACATTTTTACCCCTAGGATTCTAAATTTGGAAATATTTTCTCAAGAAAAATAATCCAGATTTCTTTCAAACTCAAATTTTTAAATTCTACACTCGATTTGCTTTGTAACGGGGTATGAAACTTCAAATTCTGAGCTTGTTTCAAAAACTGCCAAAAATAGCTCGTTTCGTCCAGAAATTTTCTAAAAAGACTATTCTACCCCTATGATCTTCAAAATGAATTTCAAATTTAGAAAGTGAGCTCACTCTGAGATGGCTCCTTCATTTTCATTTAAAAAAAAATATATATATACATCCTTTTCTTTTCTTCGTTCTCTTCTATTTTATTTTTTTTTGTAGGTGGGACCCACAAGGGGGTCAACCCCCCCTTTTCCTCCTTTTCTTCCAACAAGGGGTTATTTTGATCCTAATTTCAAATTTCCAAGTTTATTTTTAAATTTCATTCTTTATTTCTCATGTTTATATTAATGGGGGTATGAATTTGGGTTTGTATCTGAATAATATCTGATAATTTCTAATATTTTTGGATAAATTCAAAAAAACCTACATTTTTGTGCTAACATTGTTTTTTAGTTTTGCAGGAATATTCAAGAAGAAGATTTAGTTATTTTATTTCTTTTTTTATTCAATTTAATGTAAAAAGCAATATAATATTTGGAATAAGAGTTACTTTTCAGCTTACAATAGGACTGCATTACATATAGTTTAATTCTTGCAAATTTTTAATATCTGATGTATGATGCATATGCACATTTTCCAAAATCACTATGGTTGATACGAATAGTATGTGCACAGGCTCTGATGAAGTTTATAAACTTAGTGGAGTTTGTATTTTTGGCCATAGTCAGAATACGAATAAAACCTAGATTTATGATCTTCGTATTAGCCACATTCAACCTACACTCTTAGGCTAACTTCAAAAATGCACTGGATTTCTCAAAACTCAAAAAGATTTTCCCAATTTCTCAATGAAATTCTCTTTCAAATTCATTCATTCATTCAATTTGCATTATTTTAAAATTTATTTTCGAATTCTATTTCGGAAAAATCAGTTTTCCCAAAAATTTCTATGTCTTTCTCAAGATTTGATTTTCTCAGAACTTTGAATTTTCAAATGAGATTTCAAAGTATTTTACAAGTTCAAAACCATAATTTTCACATTCTCAATTTCATTTTCAAATCCCGAAATTGATTTTCTCAAAAACTTTGAATTATTTCTAAAATTGATTTTCCTGGAATTCCCAAATCCTATTCAGAAATCGATTTTCTTAGAAAAAGCTATTCCAGTCTCAAAAATCAATTTTCTCAGAGTTTCTAAGTTTTCTCGAGAATCCATTTTTCATTCAAGGTTCAGTTTCTAATGCAATTCCTCATTTTCAATGAAATTCAATGATTTTCCTAGGAATTTCATTTTCAAGCACTTTTCCAATCATTTTCCAAGTACATCTCAATTTTCCAAGGTAAACATTATATTTCCCAAATTTGCATCTTTTCAAAATTTCATAGCACATGCCTGATTTTCTGTGCATTTTAGGAAAATAGAGCATAATTCAGATAATTTAACTTAATCAAAGCACACATTTGATCCTTGGTTCAATTACCCCTGGTAAAGGCGCTAGGAACGGTTGAACTTCGTACCGATAGGCGGATCCCATTCCACAGATTTTTCCCGTAAATTTTCAAAATGGAGGCGAGTAATTTCCAAAACCGTTTTCAAAACTTTGGTCGAGTTTGACTCGCAGAATCGTTCTCTCACTCTTGTAGAGGGAGGGGGAAAAATTTTGCGATGATAACAGGTTTGGCGACCGTGATGGGACCTGTCTTCGCCTGATTAATTATGTGCTTTGACTTAGCTCAATTATCAAAATCGTGTTCTATAGAGTGTCAGCTTTTATTTTCTGATATCATGTGAACCTAGGAGCCTAGACTTGAACCTAGCTGACATGTGTTGCATATAGACTAGGCATGGTTTGGTAAGACCATATTGAGGAGGAAATTTTCATGCTCACATAGACTTAGGTCTCACACAACCCTTCTCAATCTAGGATATGCTTGTAAACAATGTTTGCTCCTTCAAAGTTTTCAAAATCCTACTTCTTTAGGTTTTAGAGCCTTCTGATTTGCTTGCATGTGCTCATTTTTTAAAAACCACCCCACATATGTCTACCCGGTCTTCACGTTGCTGGGCTCTCTTCTAGAACCATAGTTCGGGACAGAGCCTCACAACTGGGCCACTTATTTGGGCTAATGTCCCCGTGCCACGCACCAAGGGCCATAGTCCAACGTATATCGACAGACGCTCAAGGATGTTGGGAAAACACAAACCTAGAACCAGAGATGAATTTTTATGCCACGTATATCGAGCCTCGGCTTGAGTATAACGACATAGCATGATTGGACACAGCTGATCTGAGCCTAGAGTCAAGATTAGGATCCTAAAGCTCTTTCAAAACTGATGCATTTAAAGTCAGCTTCTTAGGGAATGTTGTATGCGCATAATTGTTTGTGCAGAATGTGATTGAGTGTGTTATATTCATTTTTCTCTTTATTTTTCCATTTTTTTCAAAATATTGAATAATTTTCCAAAATATCTCATTTTTCATCTCTTGTGAAATATCTCCTTTTTCTCAAAAGCCCTGGATGATTTTTTTCCAAATTACCCGCTTTTTCTTCAAAACTCCAGGTGATTTTCCATTCTTCCATTCCTTTGGACTTCAAATTTCCATCTTTTTCATTTATCTTGCCTGCAATTTTCAAAATTATTGTATTTTTCCTAAGTCTAATTTCAATCTTCCTATCTTTCAGTCTAATGACATCCAGTCCGCTCGATTCTATTTTTCCTGAGAGTCACATCTCCTACGAGGTGCGACAAAGTCTTTCCGAGCATCGAGCTCTCAGCACCGGACTCTTCTTCCCCTAGTGGTACTATACTTGGTTCAAGAACTTCTCCCGTATGTTTTCAGACCATTTGAGCAACTGTGGGTTGGAACTAGCATCCGCAGTGGGAAAAATGACAGTCAACAACAATCTGATCCATGTATTGGCAGAGCGGTGGAATCCACACACTTGCACATTCTGGTTTCCATGGGGCAAGATGACCTACTGATGGATGAATTTTCAGAGATTATGGGATTGCTCGAGCCAGCCGGTCAGCCTATAGATCCATTGGAGCAACAATTTTTTATCAATGTCAAGGGTCTAGACCCCAAAGATGTTGTAGCTCGCATGACAGGGCGTAAGTCTTGGCCACTAATTAAAGAAAATAGAAACGAATATGTGAGCCTGATTGAGATCTACCGACAGTATGGGGCATTCACAGAAGTCAGCTTATTATCCAGAACAACCCGAGAGAGAATTTAGCGTGCGATGGTTCTGTGCACTGTGGGACTTACTTTCTTTCCAGATGGACAGAATTATGTGGATGTCAGAATAGTTCAGCTTCTGAGAAAATGGGGAAGTCGACAGACCGTCCGTCTCTCGATAGCCATGGCCGCACTTGCCTTTTTATACAGAGAATTGACTCTCTTCATGCTTGGAGAGTCTATTTTAGTCGAGAGATGTACCTATGCACTTCAGTCTTGGTTCCTTCAGCATGTGCCGACTAGAGCGAGTTCATTCAAGTATAACGGCAAGAAACTCATTCCAGTTGTGCAGTACCAGTTCCTGATTGATCATATGCAAGTGGTGTGAGACTATTTTGATCGAGAGCTATCACCTCCCAGATATACCTATGCATACGGCAAGCGGTTCAAGCTACTTGGTATATTCTTCTATGCTTATTATCATCCGGAACGATGTGTCCGACAATTTTCTCAGAGACAGAAGCACTTAGAGATGCGACTGCTATCAAAAGTTATGCCAGAGTTCAACCTTACATCAGCACAGTGGTCTGGAACATACCATTTTGGCAGATATGGCTGAGACTCTTTTGTTACTCTTCTACTTTTTCCCGGTCCTCGTGTCTTTGCTGATTCTCAAGAGTGGTGGCAAACTGTCTGTCCACCCCCTCTTTCTCAAGTTTATTATTGATGCAATCATGTTTTCCCTTCAATGAATAAAAAATCTTTCAAGTTCTTCATTCTTGGTTTGACGACCTTGCCTAGGTAACAAGGCATAATTTTTAGTTGTTTATTCTCTTTGTAAAGGAATGTCAATGCAATTGTCATAATCCCAATGATGACTCAATCCCTAGTAATGGGATATTCTTTCAATGGTCTACCAAAATTCTCAACAAATATTTTCTTCCAATCAAAATCTCTCTCCAAAATCTAACCATTAACTTCGCCCTGCAGAGAGTGTTTGCAAAGTCTAAATGGTCCAAACAAAGTCAGGAAAGAAAACTGCACCGGTAGAGGGCATCACATATTCAATGGCTTCAGAAGAGGAAATAGATTTCCCGCGGTCATTTAAAAATCAGGGAAAGCAAGCAGATGATGACATCGATCCTCCAATATATGCCATGTTTAAAAAGATGCTGACAGAGCAGGCTGAAGCTAGTACAGAAAAAACCCAGGTCAAGCAGAAGGCAAAAGGCCGGGTAGTCAAAAGGGTTTTAAAGCTTTCCATGAAGCATGCCCAGAATACTGATACGACATATGAAGAGGAATCAGTAGATGACACTGATGAGGAATATAAAGCCCAACAAGCATTTCAAAGATCCCCTCATAGACAAGGGATAACCTATAAATTGAAGAATCAAGCAATGGATGATCTAGTCCAAGTACAGTGAAGAAAATGGTTGAGATGATTAAAAATTTGCAAGCCCACAACAAGGGCAAGAAGGTCTTCACGAGCAAAGACCTCTATGAGGGCATCACCCCTGTCAGGAATAATCAAGATTAAAAAAAGAAGATGAATTTTGCCTTCTTCGCCAACCGCAATGATTGCAAAGATAACAAAAGCAATCATACAAGTCAGAAAGAAAATTTTTCAAAGCAGAGTGAAAAATTGAGTCAACAAAAAAAGAAGATAAAACATGACGGTTGGGGTTACGATTGCGAATTTACTCCTCTAGATTAGCCCCTTGAAAAGATCCTTAAATACATGCTGGTCAAGGAAATAGTTAAACTCTCAAAGATTGCTAATCCTCCTGTCGCAAAAGACAAATGAAAAGATCGATTCTGCAAATTCCACCGAACAACAGGACACGATATTGAACATTGTTTCGTCTTCAAGAACATTGTCTAATATTATATTGATAAGAATTTATTCGTTGAGGATGAGAAAGAATGCCAGTCAGCTGTCTCGACCAAGTCTCAGCAGAAATCAAGCACTCGATAAGAGGTACAACGTGACAATCAGAAACAGGACCACAAGATGGTCCCATTGGATCAAATACTCGAGAGTTTCTTGGAATACATGCTCACAAAAGATATGGTCAGACCTTTGAAGGCTCACTTTACACTTTCTGCCAACAATAACAAGGCTAACAAGAAAAATCATGATAACTATTTAGAGGGATCCAAGGGCCAAAAAGGAAAGTTCTCCAACAATGATAAGCCTCTTCAATCTAGTCCTCAGCATAAAGAGAAAGATCAAGAAAAGCCAAAGCACAAGGATTGAAGTACAGATCAAAAGTTCACCCCTCTAGACCAGACACTAGAGAGTGTTCTAGAATACATGCTCGCAAAAGATATGATCCGTTTACCCAAAGCAGCTGATCCTGCAACAATCATGGGCAGATTCAAAGAAAAAATCTGCAAATTTCATCAGGCAGTAAGGCATGACACTGAGAATTGTTTTGTCCTGAAGAATATCATTCAAGATTGCGTCGACAAGAATATCCTTATTGAAGATAAGGAGGACACCAGTCGACCATCCTGAGCAAGCTTTCTAAAAATTGATAATGTCGAGACTATGTCACTTTCATTATTTTATCATTTTGAAGGGACAATGCAGTCCTAGTTCTATCAATCTGTTATTTCATTCTTCAATGCATTAATAAATTTGTCAATTTTCCTCATGGTCTGACGCCATCTTTTATATTCCTTATTTGCAAAATGTTCAATGTCTTCTTACAAGGAGTGATATTCTTCAGGATGCCTCTCTAATCAATCAAGAAGCCAGTCACTTTGTCAATTATCTTTCCTTTATCCAAAATTTCTTTCTCCTATTACACTGGGACATTATTTTGAAAATTGTCTTCAAAACATCCTGTATACAGGCAGGATCAAACAAATCTCTTATTTTGCATGCATGTACATTTATTTACATCATTTTGCATTCATTTGCATGTGCATGCATTCATTCGCATTCATTTACATTCATTTGCATCAAATTCATTTCCCCTTCAGATTAAGGGATAAACCTGAACTACCCATTCAAGATAAGAGATAAATCATGAGGCCTCCGACAGTTGTCCAAGTCAACATGAGGGTGAAGACTGAAAATCTTCTATCAGAATCAATTGGTAATTTTTCAAAACCCAATGTTCGTGCTGGTAATTTTCAAAACTCAGTGTTCGTGCTGGTAATTTTTCAAAACCCAGTGTTCGTGCTGGTATGTTTTCAAAACCCAGTGTTCGTGCTAGTAATTTCCCAAAACCCAGTGTTCGTGCTGGTAATTTTTCAAAAACCAGTGTTCATGCTGGTAATTTCCCAAAACCCAGTGTTCGTGCTGGTAATTTTCCAAAACCCAGTGTTCGTGCTGGTAATTTCCCAAAACCCAAGTGTTTGTACTGATAATTTTCTAAAACCCAGTGTTCGTACTGGTAATTTTTCAAAACACATTGCTTGCATTGGTACACTTTAAAATTCAGTGTCCTCATTGATCTACTTTTTCTTCAGGATTCGAGTTTCAACTCAAATTTCTTTTCCTTCCAAACTGATCTATTTTTCTTTCAGAATTTGAGTTTCGACTCGAATTTCTTTTCCTTCCAAATTGATCTAATTTTCCTTCAGGATTCGAGTTTCGACTCAAATTTCTTTTCCTTCGATAATGGACCTAGTTTTCCTTCAAAGATTCAAGTTCCGATCTTAATTTCTTTTCTTTCTGAATTGGTCTAGAAAATTAGAGTTCTGACTCGAATTTTCTTTTAAATCCAATTCAAATGTTTAGAATCGGTTTAAAAAATTAGACTTCCGACTCAAATTTTCTTTCAAATTCAATTCACTTAGCTTTCCTTTAAAGGTTTGAACTCCTACTCAAACTTTTCTGCAATTTAGTAATTGGTCTAGAAGATCCATGTTCTGGCTCAAATTTTCTTTCAAAAATCCAACTCATTTAGTTTTTTCTTGAAGATTTGAATTTCGATTCGAATCTTCCTTCAAAACCCAGTTTAGCGCCTGGTCCTTCTAAATCCAGTTTAGCATCTGGTCCATTCAAAGCCCACAAGTTGAACCCTTCGTTCTTAAACTATGATCCCTAGGTTAAATCCCTATGGAATCGATAGTTTGTAGGTTGGATACCTGCCAAACCGATGTGATCCTTAGGTTAAATCCCTATGGAATTGATAGTTTGTAGACTGAACCCCTGCCAAACCGATGTGACCCCTAGGTTAAATCCCTATGAAATTGATAGTTTGTAGGCTGGACCTTTGCTAAACCAATGTACTTTGTGGGTTGAACACCTATTAAACCAATACGACTCATAGGTTGAACCCCTTTGTGAACCAAAAGTCTTTCTCCACCCCGGTTCTTAGGTTGAACCCCTTTGGAACTAATCTTACTGTCAAAAATTCGATCTATAGGTTGAAGTCCTCCTGATCCAATATTCTTTACAGTCCTTAAGTCGAACCCCTTTTGGATTGGTATTTTTTAGAAATGTGATTTGTAGGTTGAAGTCCTCCTGATCCACGTTCTTAGGCTGAATCCCTATTGAACACATGTCGTTCCCAGTGAACCAATGTTGTTCTTAGTTAAACCAATGTCGTTCTTAGGCTGAATCCCTACCGAACCCATATTGTTCCCAGTGAACCAATGATGTCCTTAATTGAACCAATGTCGTTCTGAGGCTAAATCCCTATTGAACCCATGTTGTTCCTAGTGAACCAATGTCGTTCTCAATTGAACCAATGTCGTTCATAGGCTGAATCCCTACCGAACCCATGTCGTTTCCAGTGAACCAATGTCGTTCTCAATTGAACCAATGCCGTTCTTAATTGAACCCATGTTGTTCCTAGTGAACCAATGTCGTTCTTAATTGAACCAATGTCGTTCTTTGGCTGAATCCCTATTGAACCCATGTTGTTCCCAGTGAACCAATGTCGTTCTCAATTGAAACAATGTCATCCTTAGGCTGAATCCTTATTAAACCCATGTTGTTCCCAGTGAACTAATGTCGTTCTCAATTGAACCCATGTTGTTCCTAGTGAACCAATGTCGTTCTTAGGCTGAATCCGTATTGAACCCATGTTGTTCCCAGTAAACCAATGATGTTCTCAATTGAACCAATGTCGTTCTTAGGCTGAATCCCTATTGAACCCATGTTGTTCCCAGTGAACCAATGTCATTCTCAATTGAACCCATGTTGTTCCTAGTGAACTAATGTTGTTTTCAATTGAACCAATGTCGTTCTTTGGCTGAATCCCTATTAAACCCATGTCGTTCCCAGTGAACCAATGTTGTTCTCAATTGAACCAATGTCGTTCTTAGGCTGAATCACTATTGAACCCATGTTGTTCCCAGTGAACCAATGTCGTTCTTCATTGAACCCATATTGTTCTTAGTGAACCAATGTCATTCTCAATTGAACCAATGTTGTTCTTTGGCTGAATCCCTATTGAACCCATGTCATTCCCAGTGAACCAATGTTGTTCTCAATTGAACCAATGTCATCCTTAGGCTGAATCCCTACTAAACCCATGTCGTTCTCAATGCTACTGATTTGCTTTTACACAATGATTAATAAATGTCTAAAACGATTTGCGCAAACATTGATAAATGGATAAAACAGTTAGCATAAACAATGATAATGACACGTACCATCACGATTTACATAATAACGTATGAAGGCTACGTGCTAACGTGATTTGCTTTTATGGGCTATGTCTATGTCAACGATATTTCCTAATCGCTTTTATGGGTGATTGGGGTTTAGAGTTTAGGTTTAAGGATTTTGGGTTTTACTTCAACGACATAAATCAAGTTAACTTCTTAAATACAAATCGATTTCGTTCACAAAGACATATCGTTCTCGCCGTAACATCGTAACTACAAATCTACATGAATTACAACCACATTCATATACAAAAAATATTAGTATTTAGTTACAATACATCATGACCAATGGTTTGGCTTAGATACAATACATGACCATCATAAAGAAAGAAAACATATATCATCACCAATATGAAACCCACGTCCAAAATAGCAATGTGCTTCTAATGCAATCCCGGTGCGAGAATGTGGAAAGTTATTTGTGGGAGGACATTTTCGTCAAACGCATATCTATCTTTTAGAGACTCTATTTTTTACAAAAGAGATCGAAACATCCATTGCATTCATCATCGAGTTCATTTCCTGTTGCAAAGCGATTCTATGTGCAGCTGTGAATACATCCTCTCTAAGAAAATGAGCTCATTAGTAATGGCAGCCCACTGCACCATTTTCCTCGGACTGAGGCCGATGAAGACTCTAGCAATGGTGACCTTGACAATATCCTTCACAAACTTTAGCTCATGCACTATCCCCTTGAAGAGACGATGGGCTATATCATAAATAGCTTTTACGTATTTGTCATGAAGTATATCGAAGACAAATACGTAAAAGCGATTTATGATGTAGCCCATTGACTCTTTCAAGGGGATAGTGCCTGAGCTGAAGTATGTGAAGCATATTGTCAAGAGTGCACCAATGCTAGAGTCTCTATCAGCCTCAGTCCGAGAAAAATTGTGCAGTGGGCTGCCATTACTAACAAGCTTATTTTCTTGGAGAGGATGTATCCACAGCTACACATAGAATCGCTTTGCAGCAGAAAATGAACTCGATGATGAACACTATGGATGTTTTGGTGATCTCTTCTGTAAAAATGAGAGTCTCTAAAAGATAAATATGCGTTTGACGAAAATGTCAAAGAAGGAGAAGAAGAAAACGAAGGAGAAAAAAGAAGAAGAAGTTGCGCTGCCGTAGAAACGAGGAAGAGAGGTTAAATAGACTAGGGTTTTACACCTAGACAACGGGTCAGGTCAGATAGAGTTTTATATATATCTATATTAGGGTTTTATATTTTGCATGGTTTTACGCACATCCCGATAATTACCTACTGGTGATGATATCTATTTTTTTAATGATGATGGCCGTGTATTTTATCTAAGCCAAACCATTGTGGTCAGGTAAAAAAACATGGTTTTTTCGTAATTGATTATGGTTGTAAATCACATCGATTTATAGTTTTAAAGTTACCGCGACAACGATATGTCTTTATGAACAAAATCGATTTTTATTTATGAAGTTACCGCGACAATGATATGTCTTTGTTAGTCTTTATGAACGAAATCGATTTGTATTTATAAAGTTACCACGACAACGATGTCTTTGTTAGTCTTTGTGAACAAAATCGATTTGTATTTATGAAGTTACCGCAACAACAATATGTCTTTGTTAGTGTTTGTGAATGAAATTGAATTGTATTTATGATATATTGTAATTAGATACTCATATTTTTGGTAAATGAATGTGGTTGTAAATAACGCCGTTTTGTATTTAAGAAGCTACTGCGACAACGATATATCTTTGTTTGTCATTGTGAACAAAATTGATACTAGAAAACACATAATATCTTACAAATCGATATACATATCGCATAATATATTACAAATCGATACAAAAATTTAGCATAATAGCTCACAAATTGACTCTATAAAACACAAAATCTTATAAATTGATGTACATATGGCAAAATATATTACAAATCAATACAAAAATTCAACATAATATCTTACAAATCGATATCAACAAAGAAAATAATATCTCACAAATCGGTAGAATGTTACTACAACTACGATTTGAGATACATTGCATATACTAAGTGAATTATAATACCGACTGTAGCATAATTGTCATTCAACTACAGTATATATATATAATGATTTGTATATATGAAGGCTAGATGAGACAACAATTTTCCCTAATTGTATAAGCACTGAGCAACGACGATTTACCTACGATATCAAAATTGTAGTTCTGTAGGCTAGATTAGACAATGATTTATACATGTGAATGATACATATTACATCGATTTATACATGTGAATGATACATATTACAGTGATTTATACATGTGAATGATACATATTACAACGATTTATACATTGAATGATACATTATTAAGCAGAATTCACATGCCATTCTTGTGTGCCATAGTTTTTTGGATGAAGCCAAAATATTAATAATTCTATTTTTTTGGCTCACGATTCATGAAAATGGCTTCATCCAAAAAGTCTTTCTTAATAAGACCATCCAGTGTATAAGCATATTCACCTTCTGTTTTGTTAAACTCTTAACAAATCGAACAATGTAAAAATTGTGTCATGCAAAGAGGCATAACAACTAACTTTATGGGGCAACTTAAACAGAATCCACATGCAATTCCTGTATTCTATAGCTCGCTTTTGAATTGATCTGAGCCTGTCATGAAACAAAACAATATAAGACACTACATTAAGTTTCACAAGAAATGCAAACATCCTTCCAACATTTATTACATACCAAAAGACTTATAAAACTGAAGCTATCATTCCGAAAAAATTGGTCGGGAGGATTGAAGGTTAAAACGTTGTAGTGCACGTTTGTAGGGTATTGTTGCATGTTAGAAATTATACAAGTTAGATATTAATAAGTTGCACGTAATATAATTTACATGGGAAACAATATAATATATTACATACTTGTTCATGCGAAGGGCTTGCTTGTTTCTTAGACCTTTTCTTGCCAACCAATTCTAGTGCACCTTTTGTTCTCCGACTACTGCGATCAGACACAGGTTTTATTTTGATATCCTTCGCTAGGTGAATTTTTCTATCATAATCTATAACGTTCACTACTGAATTATAGAAGATAATGTTTACACTTTGACGCAAATTCTCATTAGTATCAAGGAAAGCATGATTTTCACCTACGTTGTTAGCTCCCATTTTCTTAGACTGGTCTTCATGAGCTGTAACAAACTGATGGTGAATTAACTGCATATTTTCAAGTAACTTCCTTGACGCTTTTCTCATGCATACATAGGCTTCTTCACTTTTCGAGGCTAAATCTGCAACATGCATAAATGACCTACATAGTTGTTGGTAACAGGAGGCTATATGACACTTCTCATCAACACCAGATTGACTGACATTATCTGTATCCAGCAGTTCAATCTTTGCTTGTCTCCTCCATCTTCGCATTAAATATGACTCAAGTATTTCTTGTATCTTCTCTTGATTAAGTACCTTTAATGCATACCGACATAAAATACCTTTGAATTCATACTTTTTGTACATACATTCAACTGTTCTGTTGTCAACATTGTACGTGGCATGTACTTCTTGCCTTTTCTGATGCTCTTCGCCCTCCCATACAATATGATATTTATGCATATTCTCGGTTTGCACGCATCCTTCTATGTTGCAATTCATTACTTATATAACCTCCTTAATCCATTCAAATATAGTTAGTGTATTCAGATCTGCAGGTCGCATCAATATTTTCATGCCCAAAGTTACAGGGCGTGTATTGAAGCATTTCACATCTTGTTCAAGCTCATTCTGTCTAAGACTCTCTATAAATTCATATTATTCCATGAAGCAAAACATTATTAAACATAAATATAGGGTTTTCTTCAGTGTGGTATGCATAGATTTAGCTCTTTGTGTGCTTATCATACCTGCATAAAAGTATTGTCTTCCATATGTCAATGCCCACTTCTCTTTTTTTGCATATAAATTTTGTAACCAAAAACATTCTTCAAGGTCGTACATCTGAATCGTTTCCTCCCAATCAGACATAAAGGTGACCTCGTCTACTCTCTCAAATACACACCTTGTAAACTTTTTGTCAAACCCTGTCTTCTGATTAAATATGTGTCCTATGTTCTTTGTTGCATTTTAAAAGATATGCCACAAACGTAGGCGATAATGTGCATCTCGCCATACATGAGACACTGCATCCATAATTGCGTGATCACCATCTGTAAGTACAACTTCAGGTTACTTCTCATTCATTGCCTCTGTAAATACTTTGAACAACCACTCAAAGATTTCCTTGGTCTGATCATACAAAAAAGCGCTACCTAATATACAACTCTGTGAGTGATGATTCACTCCGACAAACTGCGTAAATGACCACTATTCAGTATTAATCTTTACTGTCATATAAAAAACAAACACATCATTGAAGCATTCATAATCTACTCTTGACTTTGAATCTGCCCAAAATATATTCACAACATATTCATCTTCATTCAGTTGCATTGCACTAAAGAAAATAGGGTCAATGTTTGATTTCTTCTATAAGTAATCAACAAAAGAACATATTTTTCCATTCTTCATGTTATCTGTCTTCTTCCTTCTCATGTGGTTTCTTAGATCCATAGGTGTGAATGATACATTCTCGCGACCACCATCTATGTGCATGCACAAATTGTATGTCTTCCTTGGTGCAGTATCAGTGTTATCAGTTATTTCAGCAATTGCAGCATGCACTTTAGTTACTTTAGGATATGACCTTAACATAGGAGTCATAAATGAAGATGTTAAATCATGGTTATGATCACTGATTAAAGTACGAACTACATATTTCTCATTCAGAAGTCTTCTTAACACCATTCTCGCTGGACATCCACATCTTGAATCTGACTTGCTCCTTATTGAATTTCCACTTGACTTCTTCCAACCTTTCTTAGAACAAACATATGTCTTTCTCACCATGACACCCTGTGCATTTTTTGACCAAGAATACCTTCTAACACTGAAGCCAAGGTTTAAGGCATAATCATTGTAAAATTTATATGCAGCTTCCTCATTATTAAACTGCATTCCTTCTACGGGAACAAAGTCAAGTGTACTATCATGTACATTCCCAATGCCTGCACCTTTATCAAGTGTATTGTCATGATCGTCTACCTCATTATCGAATTGCATTTTTTCTGCTGGAACATTCAAGTCAAAAGTGACTCCAATCCATGCACCCTTCTTATCACGTGCATCATTAGTGCACATGTTCACTTCTTCAGGTGCGTCATTTGTACAGATGTCCACTTCTCCATAACTTTTTAATGATTAAGATAGATCATCTTCACTGCAACCAGATGACAAGCTCACCGCTGTCATAAGCAAGATATCAATTTGCGTTAGCTAGCGCATACATTTACTACGATTTAATCAAGATGCATATAACAACGTATACCGATAAGGTTAAGCAAGTCAAAGAAATGATTGAATGAATCATAGTATAAAAGCAACAACAATTTGTTATTTGCTTATACTATGCATTGAGTTGTTACTTACCATGCCAATAAAAGAAACAACTTTTCGTATATGTGTGTTGACGATAGAGATTCACGTGACAACGATTTAATTATATCTATGATGCTGTGAAGCGATTTCAATAGAAATTGCTAAACGAGCAGTGATTTGAATACGAAAATCATCACCGCAAGCGCGCAATAATGCATTTCTGCACGCACATGTTTTAAAATTCTTTCTACAATGTCTTACAAATTGATACTAGAAAACACATAATATCTTACAAATCGATATACATATTGCATAATAATATATTACAAATCGATACGGCAATTCAGCATAATAGCTTACAAATCGATATACATATCGTAAAATATATTATAAATCAATACGAAATTCAACATTATAGCTTACAAATTGATACTACAAAACACAATATCTTACAAATCGATATACATATCGCAAAATATATTTCAAATAGATACGAAAATTCAGCATAATAGCTTACAAATTGATATTAACAAACAAAACAATATCTCACAAATCGGTATTATGTTACTACAACCGCGATTTGCAATACATTGCATATACTGAGTGAATGGACGATACCGGATGGAGTAGAGGCCCTTCCTCGCATCTGTAAACAACTATTCTTGTCAACAGGTTTCAACACACAAATATCTTTAATTTTCCAACAGTCGAAAAGATAAGATCGACCTGCAATAAGAAAACAATGTCTTAATGACACTCATGACAACATACGTTCTTCAACAATAGCATGATGACATGGAAAGATACTCACGACGCCTTAATGGTACTTGTTGGAATGTCTGTGCGTCATTGCTTTTTTCTATACTGCCTAACAAGAACGAAAAAGAAGAGTAGACTATAAAGTCGACAATATGACACCCACCAATGATCAAACCAGTTGATCGATTTATAGTTATCTCCACGAGGTAGGCACAAACTCGAGAATGTTTTGTAACACAAGGCAGCAACGAGAATGCGGCAATGTGTTGTAACACAAGCTAAAAACCATGGCGGGAACCTGGACTTGAGACGACGACAAAGGGTGCTTCGACGACAACAGACAACGACAAATGATGCTCCAGCGACAGCAGACGAAGGCAAAGGTTGCTCCGGTAGCAACAGATGATGACAAAGGAAGGTCCAGTGGCAGCAGACAATGGCAAATGGTGTGTCGTCAAAGGGCGCTCCTGTTACAGCAGATGGTGCAAAAGTTTACTGCTTAGGGAAAAAACGGAACGTTTGGACTTTGAAGAGTTAACATCATTCTCGAACCGGCGTTTCACTTTTCTAGATGTCCTTTTCTCGAACCGTTGCTTCCCTTTTTTGGATGGAGGACATTTTTATCCTTTTCTTGAACCATTGTTTCATGGCTAAAATAGCAAAAAAGGGTACTTAGGTCTTTGCAACCACACCCAGATTCTGATGCTAATTGATGCCGACACACATGGGGATACGAGCCCCACATGCTTATATACGTGGCGCTCATTCGGACCCCGAACACGCACTGTAGTGCGTCTTCGGGGGAGAACACGCAACACCCTCTCCTCACAGACACACAGGCACATTTATACTTTCACGGTTTCTCCTATCTCACTACAAAGAATACAGGACTAAAGACAGTTAGACCCGTTACTAAGTACATAAACATAAATAAGCCTCCATAAGTCTAACTATATTTTACTCTTTACACAATAAAACGCAAGAAATGGGGCCACGGCCATCCAGACGAGGATGAAAATCACCCAGCAAAAGTCACTGCATCCTAACAGAGAATAATTCTAAGGTTTGAAACCCCCTGACTTTATCCCCAAGCTTGGCTATCAAGGGTCCAACATCTTGGATTTGGGAATCAATGATTTGGTATTTCAATGCCAAATAGAAGCTCTCAAACAGAGCATTAATGGGGTTGGAAGTAGCATTGATAAACAAACTAAATGAACCAAACACAGGGTGTTCAAGTTGGGCTCATTCTTGTTGTGAGCCGAGCCAAGCTTGAGCTCATGGCGAGCAATGAGCTGAACTCAACTGGCTCGTTTGGAAAAAAGTAGATTGTTAAAAATTCAAAATAACAAAGTTTGCACTCTAAACCTACTGAGCCAAGCTTAACTGGCACATTTCCAACATAAATACATTATTTCAAAACTGTAAGCCCTTTCTTTCAAAAAAAAAACTGTAAGCTACAGATTTGAAATCTTACTTATTGCTTGCAAGCCAAACGCTTCAACTATCTACACTCTATGACATACTTTATTACTAGTTATCAAGGACGATCTGAGTCGAACACTCACTTTTCGTGTTCAGCTTGCTGAGCATATTTCACGGGTTTGAACTAGCACTTTACCAACACTAGTTGGAGGACAAATAACTTGGTGAGTGCAATTGGAACATTAGACATAAGACTGTAAGGAACCAATTGTGCCACGTAAAATTGAGTTCAGAAGTGGCAAGTAGAGCAGAGGGAATGTAGCCAATATATCTCTATATACATGCATGATTTTTTTTGCATGGCAAGTTGCAGACAAGCACAACGGCTCACACAAGATGTACACAAAGGGCGCATGTGGAGATATGACTCTGCGTATGAAGAGGGCTCCATGTGACCATCCCGATCAATCTGAACAACCTTTGTTATGCATTGCGGCAGCACATAAGCCTAGTAATAGACCACCCTTTTGCCATGTGCTGTGGCTGCATTCAAACCAAGAATTTGGACAAAAAGCACATCACGACTTACACTGTATATGATGCTTTTTTTGTCATAAATAAGATGAAAAGAGATCCCTTTGCCTTGATTACATAAAGATGAGAGGCTGATATTATGGCTGCTATGGTCCCTTAAATTGCTCCAACACTATCATAATAAGGGTGATCCCCTCATGCATCTCTGCATATGGTAACTTCTGAATTTTGATTGTGAAGTAGCACCAAATTGATTGATGACAGAAAACTTGGATTTCTCGTGAGCCTTTTTTTATTGTGGTAATGGTCGAGGAACTAGTGACGTTAAGACCCACATGGCTCACTGAACCTATCCCGTGAATCTCAACGTTGTGCTTTATTTGTACGTGTTCACACAAGGGATGAGAGAGCGAGAGCTTTTTTATGCCCATGGATTTATGAAACGATTAAATACAAAAAAGTTAATCCCTTTTCAACTTGCTTCCCAAAAGGATCCAAAACAAAGGGCTGTTAGCGGTGCTTGTCTATAGGCATTGATTGGTGGTTACAGAAGGTAGATACTGACATCCACCTTAAGAAGTAAGCACACCCCCACTGTATATTCCTTTGTTTCGATATTGGCTGTAACCTGCTTTCCATGTTAAGCTTCTTTTTCTTTTTTTGGGAGAGAGAGAGAGACTGGATTTTGACACTTGGATATTATCATGGGTTGTGAACATTTATAGGTATAAGAAATAACTTTTTACAACATAACGGTGACGGTAAAACAAATTTAAATTTTGATGAAATATCCTTTAAATTGTCTGCCATTTTTGAAAAATTATAAAGATAATTTTTTACAATGGCTAACCATTTTTATGCTTTTATATATTGTATAAATATAATTACGAAAGGGGAAAGTGTATATTATATTCTTCTTTTAAAAAAGAAAGTGTATATTAATTGTATTCCTTAGTAGAAAACGTAGATGGCGAAGCTAATGGAAACGTTTTTAATTGCGCGTTCAACATTTTTATTACATATCTTTATAAACATATTCAATAGCTTAATCATGGGAAATATTATTCTACTTTGCAATAAGATCTCGTGTAAAATGACCTGAATCAAATTTGGTTGAGATTTTTTGTATTGGATTCACATGGACTCATGAGATTTCATGTTAATTATTTACGTAAACCTCTCAATTCATTATTATCTTTTCTTTTATCCTTAATACTATCAAGTTTTAGATCGGAAAAGAACAAAATAGTTACTTGATAATCAAAGAGTGTCACATTTTATACTTAGTATATACAGAAATATTCATCAATATTCTCCCATTTCACAATCACAATGCTCAGTTAAAACACATACAATCTGCATGATGCATATCTTACAGATCTTTTGTAATTATTACAACGATCTAGAATGTTGATACAAGAAACTAAAGCAATCCCTTCCTTTAGATTGTTAGGCAAGCCCATAAAATGTTGTGTAGCTCATAAAATTATAGTCTGATATAAATCCAAGTATTTACCTACATTTTTAGATATGATATACTTTTGAGCTCTTGATGAAAAAATATTTCTTAGCATAGAATAATCTAGAAAAGGGGGGCAGGGTGGTGGTGTTACTGTCGACTGTGAAAAGTATAGTTAGGACACGTGAAAAAACTTGTCTAGCTCCCATCATGAAAAATCTAGCTTTACCCACATGACATCCCTGTTTGTCTTTAATCTAGCTTTATGCTTATCCAAATTCATGAAACAAAAGGGACAAGCAAATCACCCACATCCATAACTGCATCCTATGGTAGTTATATAAATTACCCTTCAACCTACCATCTACATGCCAAGATAGCATACAATCTCAAGACCCACTCTCTTATTGAAAATATCAAGACTATACCTTGAATTTTTTCTCTTCAAGCTCATTCACACCAATCATGGCATCCCAAACACGAGTGATGCCAAATGGGTACCTCAAAAGTGGCTTCCCTAAGGCCCCTAGGCTACCTATGGAAACCCTTCAAAGGGCTGTCTCTGACCTATCCCTTGAACTCAAGAAGGAAAAGATTGTGGATTCGAAGGAACTACCCCCAATATCAGAAGTGGAAAAGGCTGCATGTGAATGTTGTGGAATGTGTGAGGACTTCACATCAGAGTACATAAGGAGTGTCAAGGAGAGGTACTGTGGGAGGTGGGTTTGTGGGCTATGTGCTGTGGCAGTTGATGAGGAGGTAGGGAGACTTGGGAGGGATGTCCAACAAGAGGCACTTAATTCCCATATGTCAGTGTGTGTTAGATTTAATAGAGTATGCAGAACAAACCCTGCACTCTTTCTAGCGGATGGCATGAGGGAGATACTCAAGAAGAGTGCACGTGCAAGGTTACCAGTGGCTGGCCCGCACAATTGCATGGGTCCGAGGCAATCCAGCATCCTGCGGAGCTCGAGCTGCATTCCAGCAATCACAAAGGAGGCAGCCAGAGCTCATGTTTCTCATTGAAAGCAAAGATGAAGTTTTTTTCCTTTTTGATGGTGGTTGGCTATGGGATGAGCACAAACTGGCCTTGTGAGTGCTTTTTTTCTTCCCTTGTGGGGTTTTGCATGGTAAGCCACCATATAAGGAAACAAATTCAAACCCTGTCATCTTAATTTGGCTTGTTTTTCCACTTGTGGGATTTCCTTTTCCTTTTTTTCTTTTTTGTAGAATTGTTCAGTTTGTCTGTGTGTGACTCATGTTGGAGTGGTATTTTTGCTGGGTATTCCAACATTATGTGTTTCTATGTGTGTATTTGGCTATCTCATTTATAATTTGAAAGCAACCAATGACAGTATAACGTCAAAAAGTAACTTTGTGATATATCAAGATGATAACATGTGAGTTTCCTAAAATATCAATATTGTGCATTCTTCAAAAGAAATACTTATTTGCGTGTTTCCATTCGGTTCATCTCAATTGATTGTATAATAATTAAAATGATTCCAAGACTTGCTTCCTCAAGCGCTCATGTTTATATGGATGTGAAGAAATGTAGTTACCTCAAATTGCTTTGGCTACATGGGGATTGTGATTCTCAAGCAGCATATATATTCGGAATCGATAAAAAATCATGATTCACAGTTATTCGAATTCGGATTTTCATAATATGGAATCCTGGTTGTACATGGCACAGTATCATTAGTTCCTAAACCACATTAATGTTAGTCATGTCTCGTTGTGTTGACTGCTATGCATGGCAGTGTCAATTTAATTTCCTTCACAAATTTTGCCTACACTAATGTATCCATCACCCTAAGCTAATTGAGAGGTGATGAAATTGAAGAGGACATTTTCTTGGGGTGAGTCTCTCTTGGATGCAAGTTCTTCACTAAGGGCTTCCGTTGTTTCATGCCATTTTCATGGGAAAGTGCTGAGTTGACAATCCTTTTCTTTTCCTTTCCCACCGTGAATGAAACAAACATCAATTGATAACGGTGAGAAAGTGCCATGTAGGCACAAGTGGGTCTCAGTTTTTTCCACTATCTACCACCTAAATTATTACCTCTCCCTTGAAAGCTTTCTGAAGGCTGAGCTAATAGGATTTTTTCCAAAACTCCATGCCACTTTCCATGAAAGGCTTTTCCTTTTCATGGGAATGAAACAACCAGACCCTAAGTGATATTATTTGCTTTTTTCTTCCTTGATCCTCATTTTGTTTTTTTGATAAGTAGGAGAAATTACTGGTATGGTATGGTATGGTTATGATGTCCCATTATGGGCCAAGAGATGCCACTTAACCATGGCTCTATTTCAGTATCTGCACTGTAAAAATTCTAAGAGTACTCCCCCCCTGCCCAATGGGGGATAGTTTACCATTGGCTTTAACCTTGGGATAAAAGATGCATACGCCGGTTATCCAACTTGCTACATGCTTCAACTTCAACACCTTAAGCATAGCCAGGTGTGAGGAGCCCCTGTTCGCTTCCCTTTTCCTTAATTGATAATGGAATAACTACAACATTGTTCTAAATAAGGAAAAATGCATCTTGGTTGTTTTTAATGGGTGTGTGGATGCACCATTAATTCATGTAGAAAAGAAGCTAAGTTGGTAAGTTCGCAAAGTCCAGTTTCATGATCCTATAACAAACATGGAAGTACCTTTTCCAAATAAAAAATCAAGTGAAATTTTCCATTGCATGGCTTCGACATAATATACACTTCAGCTGAGCATGTTAAGGGTGTGCCAGACTCTGGAAAGTCCAGGTCTGGATCTAGGGATGACAAACGGGTTTGATTGGGATATCCAAGTGACTTATTACCACTTACCCCCTTTGGGATTCAATAAACTAAATTGGTTCTATCGGGTTCTCAGTTCTCATATCTGGTTTTGATTGATATAGGAATCTGTTTGCATACAATATGTAGCACCAATTCTTACGGGGATTCAATTCTGAAGAAGTTGAGACCAATTAAGCAGGCAAGAATAGGATCCAACCCGTCTTATACATAGGAGCAAGAAAAATCCCTTCAGTCTGGTTCAACTCTAACCTAGATTGACCACATGTAAGTGTAACATCTCACAAAAATCCAACCTTTTTAAAACTTTTCAAGACCCAAAATTTTAAAAACAATTTAAAATTTTGTATTCATTATAAAGTTTTGTATGATTCTCGAGAGTAATGTGTCAACGAGTTCATCTATGACCACATTTCAACCATTCCAAATACTGAACGGCCCACCTGAGTGCAAGTGCAAGCATATATTAGCCTCTCAGTATCGGATCCAGTATGAAATCAACCTCAGACATAACTCAGTTGATGTTATTACTCTAAAGATCATCACACGTAAGAAAATATAGAAAACAAAATTCATTTAAAATTTAAGACAATTGAGGAGTTACGCAAAGATTTGAGATTTTAAAATCATACGTTCAACCATCACATAAATGAAAAGATAATATTCGTAAGGATTCTCATTCCAAAATATTACAAGTCTTCAAATATAAAGATTTAGAAAGAACAAAGTTTAATTGTTTAGAAGTTTATAAAAGTCAAGAATGTCTGAATCCCCCAAGGATCGTAATAGGTAAGAGTGGAGCCTTTAGTTGTACATCAACCCACACTTTGCCTCAATTCTCAAGGAAGATATTTGTAATGTTGTAGGGCATCAACCACATGCCTATAGAAAACCCAAAACTAAAGTTGAAGAATACATTAAATTTGTAATAGTATAACCAAAGTGTGATTCTCATCATTTATAAAATGAGGATAAAGAAATTTCACATCCAATCATTTACATAACATTCATTTACATTCATAATTATTCATTCCATGGCATTCATAATTACATTAATTCACCTTCATAATCATTTATTCTATGGCATTCATTCATATCCATGGCATTCATAATCGCATTCATTCAGATTCATAATCATTCCATGGCATTCATAATCACATTCATTCACATAAATGAATATTAAAAGTGATTTATATATATAATTGGACAATTATAATTAGGTCAAATCTCATTTGACCATGTTGAGTATAAAACACACACATGTTTATTAAATAATTTAGGACATCAGAGTCTCTCACAAACATAACATATGCTTCTAAAAAGAACACATATGATAAACAGAACAAAGTTCCATTTGACCATCTCAACGTACTTCATACGTGCATGCTTTCAAGTGAAATAAGACATAATAGTCTAAGAAAATGTAAGCATTTACATTATTTTTCTTAACAAAGCATGCACATGTCCAACTCATGACTAAGATTGCAGTCTTACAATTATCAAACTATCAGGTTCATTCTTAAGACATCAATGCACTCTTCCTTTACAAGCCCTACCTTAACCTTTCCTATGTGTTCCACACACACAAACACCTCACGTGCCACATACAAGTCTCTGATTTGTATCAATAGGTCAATCGTATGACCTTAAATGTATCTTTTTTCTTCACATGTAACAATTTATATGCAATAACATATGTAAACATTAAAAACCTATACATGTTCACATCTATATGTTTATGCATATGATAACAGCATTTCTATATTTATAATGCATTTTTTTATCATGTTACACAAACCCATCTGGTATAAAAGAGGGTAAAGACTGCTAGAAACAATCAACGAGGTGTTTATTATTCAATGGTATTTTAATTTCCTCAAGGGCTTAACTGAGTCTATCCTGAGCGATTTAATCCTGCATTGCAGTGGTTAGAAGTATTAAAATCGGGCATGCATATCTAACTCTACAGAGTTGTAGTACTACCACCTAGAATTTATTGGTAAACTTGTCCCCTAACCTCCCTGGGATGAGGACAAGTGATGCTTTCAGCTCTCAAAAATCCAATATGTCCCATGAGGCTTGTACCACCCTTCCCACTCTCAGAACGACAAAGAGATCGAAATGAACCCAAATATCTCATAAGATCAAGATGAACCTAGTCATCTCTATTATCTTGACTTCATCAGTGCCTCACATGGACGCATGGTCTCACGGTTACCTTTATTATTAATCATAGGTTCACATTCTAGTGTCATAATCTAACATGATAACCCACTCATGCTTTCATGCATGATACAATAGTCCATGCCCACATGCATGACTAAACAGTCCATAACCATATGCATAACTCAAATATAACATGTTTCATGCATGACTCATAATATGACATGTGTTATGCATGATTCATTAACATGTACCATTATACATGATTCAGTTTCAACTTGTTCTATGCAGGATTCATTCATACATCCATATATGCATAAATTTAGTCATACATGTTTTCGTGCGAAAGTATGCATGACACATGTCACATATAACTCAAAATATCATGCTTGATATATGTCACATCATAAATATGATCGCAAATAAGGTACATGTCAAAATCAAGGCATGCTCCTATGCATGATTAATTTATAACATTCATGGCATGTTGCACAAAAACATCTTTTTACATAAGCATATGTTTTAGCTATTTCGTCACATCCATCATGCAACATTTATTTTACAAAAAAAGAATATGCTTAAACACGTAGCTGCAGTAAACACACTCTATATTCCACTATCTAAAATCATGACAAACATGATCTCCTGAATCACAAGAAAAACACTTATATTCCTATACATTCAAATCATGCAAAGCATAATCTCTGAACTACAATCACAACAGTCTTAGATATCTACAACTAAGTGGTGTGTATACAGGTGTTGCATACAATAAAATAACCTTTGTGTAATGCATTTGCATTACGTACACTTACCACAAGTATTTACCAATTTGGATTTTGCATTACCTTTAATGTGCATGGCTTTTCTAGCCACAAGTGATAACATTTAAGTATTATTTTATATTCTTTTTTTACCTACAAATCAATTTGCACATTGCAATACATAGAGGAGGTTTTTAAGAGAAAATACAAGTCAAAAGTGAGCCATTTACATAAAGTAAGGAATAATGGCATAGACAAAATATAAGATAAGAATGATAGGTGCTCAAATGTGAAGAGAAAATTGATATTTCATTGATTGGAAATGAAGTATTTACAAGACATCGACAAAAGAAATGGGACTGCGTCATCCCTACAAGATTAACAAAAGATAGGAAAAGAAAACAGGAAAACTAAAGCATCATCTTCACTTGTTTCCCCTGACGAAAACTGTCTTTTTGCTGGAATCCTGGCCGGTGAACCCCAACCCTGAACTGTCTGTATGCTGGACTAGAATGATAGGCTCTATCATGTCATCTTCATCTTTCCCTATGCCTTGGAATGGCTGATATCCATGTTTGATCAACAGATCGAATCCCTTTCTTGCTTTGGAAAACTGTGGAAATAAAGGATGATCTTTGAAGGAGGTGTAATTAATGCGCCCTCCTAATTTGAAGAAATAAGGTCCTTGCCATTGGACCGTGGCTGTCACGTCCTCTTCTTCCATGACATCTTTTAATTTCAGCATCTCTAGGCTGTCACTAAGATTGATTTCGTCTGCCTCCCGGATGCTGGGAATATCTGCTGTAAATGTCGGACGAGGGATCATAGGCTGTGGCAGCCTTTCTTCAGGATCTTCGCCCAAGACAATGGTAATCATTCCACCCTTGGACCACTTGATGCATTGGTGGAGGGTTGACGGAACGACATTGGCATTGTGGATCCATGTTCGCCCCAAAAAAAGATTGTAAGTTGGCGGCACATTGACGACATGAAATAGCACCGTATGCACTGAGTAGTAAATGAAGATTTCTAGGAAGATCTTGCCCTTGGCAGTCTGCCCGTGATTGTCGAAGCCATAGATGGTGATGGGATCAGGCACGTACTCTTCTTCTTTTAATCCCAGGGCCTTCGCTGTCATTTTTGGGCAAATATTGAGGTTGCTGCCTCCATCAACCAGTACGTGCGGGACAATCATGCCCTGGGTCCTTACCACAATATACAATGCATTATTGTGGAATGAATGAGGTTTAGGCAAGTCCTCATCAGAGAAAGTAATAGGCGCGTTGGTCATCGCCTGATTCACGATCTGCGCCATATCTTCGGGCGTGGTGCCCGGCTTCACTTTAATCTTTCTCAATAAATCATCCAACTTTTGCGGATGCTTGGGAGAATCATGAGTTAACTCAAAGATGGAAATGTTGGAGAGCACTATAATTGGCTTCTGAAAATCATCGGTCCGCTCTTCTGCTACCTTAGAGGTTTCTGCTTCCTCTGCACAGGCTTCTTTCTTAAGGAATCTTCTTGGAAAAATTTGAGTTCTTTCATTCTCAACTGGTAAACTTACTTGGTCAAGAAGCGAGAAGATATCCATTTTCTGAGATACAGGCTGATCCTGATGTAGAACCATTACCTGATGCTGGAGATTTAGCTCTTCACTAGAGCATGGATGTATATGACTCTGTGGGAGGAAAGAATGTTCTGAGATGGTTGATGTGGAATGTTTTGGGAATGGAGCAGATAAAATTTCCATTTTGCCTTCCTCTTCATCTTCTACGAGGATGCTTTTGTCGATACAGTCCTGGACCAAATGCTTCAAGACGAAGCAGTGTTCTGTATCATATCCCATGGCTCTATGAAATTTGCAATATTGCTCTCTGTACTTCCCCATGATTACTGGAGGATCTGCAATTTTGGGCAATTTCACCATCCCGTGGGACAACAGGTATTCCAGCACCTTCTCCAGAGGCTGGTCCAAAGGAGTGAATTTCTGATCCCTGCTCCAATTGATGTGTTTAGGTTTTTCTTGAAAGTCCCCTTTTTGTTGAGGACCGCTGGAGAGAGGCTTATCACTGTTCTTAAAGAACTTCCCCTTTCTACCTCTATTCTGCTCAGGCCTCATGCCACTGCCGCTGTCATTTTTACTGCTACTGCCCTGATTGTCTTCGGGAACATCAGCTGAGTAGGTAAAATGGGCTTTCTTCTTTGGGTCCAGGATGTTCTTGGCCAAAGCAACACCTTCATACATCCCATTCTCTACCCCCATTTCGAGCCATTTTGCTCGTTCTGTCAGTTCGATAAACGATTTTGAGGGATATGGAAAAAGGAGACTTTTTAGAGGCTAACAAAAATTGTTTAGGATGACTTGAAGGGCATGTTCTTCAGAAATGGGATTCCTCATCTTATTGCAAATGCTCCTCCACTTATGAATGAAATCCTTGGCCTTCTCATTGGGCTCCTGTTTGAGGTTGCACAAGTGGTTTAGGATAGGTAGGGCTTCTGTGTTGAATAGGAAGCGTTCAACAAACATATTAACAACTTTGTCAAAATCCCTCAATTCGATGGGATTAACATGCTCAGCATACCACTTGGCCGTTATCCCGTCTAGGCTGCGGGGAAAACAGAGAAAAAGGGCGCGGTTATCTTCACTGAACCGGGCACATTCTGCAAAGAACATGGCAAGATGGGCCTTAGGATTGCCGGTTCCGTCAAACTTAATGAATTTCCGGGGGAGGTTCTCCAGATCCTTGTCTCCTTCTAAGCCGAGATAGAAATCATGTCTGGTGTATGACCTCTTTCCTTTATCCCGAATTTGCAGGTCTTTAACTATCTTTGTCAATGCTTGGATTGAATCCTCCGCGGGAGCCCCATACTTGGGCTTGTTTACTGACACTGGTTCTTCCACTGGTCTCTTGGATTGCCGCAGATGCTTCAGAATGTAAATCAGCTGCTCTTCTTCGGAGTTCTCTTCTGCTGATTCTGAATTTTTAGAAGTACTGTCACGCTGTACTTTCTGCTTGCTGATTTTGACAGGCTTCTTCATGGGCTTCTTTTTAGCTTTGCCCTTAGAAGCTGCCTTTCTAGGACCATCCTTAGCTTGCTCGGCCATCATCTTGGTCATCATCTTTTGAAAGATCTGGTACATGGCCGGATCAACGTCGCTCTCATCCCCTGAGTCATGCTTCTTGGATACTCTGGGAGAATTCATTTCCTCTGGTTCGCTGTCACTGTGTCGTTGAGCAGCCTGCTTACCAGCCCTTGCCTGAACCATTTTCAGATGCCAAAGTTTTCCTGTAGAAATATGGGAATGGTTAGAGTATGAAGAAGCTTTTTGAAAATTATAACTTTTTGAGGAAAAAGAATGAAGGATTTCGGCAGACAATTTCAAGAGATTATCCCATTACCCGAGATTGGGTCATCACACGATTTATGATAATTGTATTACCATTTGATGATAACAGAGAAAATGTGCCTTGTTACCTAGGCGAGGTCGTCAACCATGATAAAATATATTGAAGAAACAAAATGTGGGAGGAATGTCCCTTTTACCCGGGATGAGGTCGTCACCAAAATTGTGACTATTTGCACTATAAAACAAAATACAAGAAGTAAAATTTTGGCCAAAAGTAATTTTTTATTGATATTTTAACATTCAAAGACAAAGAGAGGGTGGGCAGACAGTTTGCCACCACTCTCGATATTCAGATGATACATTTGGTCCAGAAAATACAGACAGAGAAATAAAGGAGTCCCAAGTATATTTTGTGACATGGTATGCCCCAGACCACTAATTCGACTGCAGGTTGAATTCTGGCATGTTGCCCGTCGGGAAGCGGGTGACGGCACGAACCTGTCGCTGCGAAAACTGTCTGAGACATCGTTCTGGTTGATAATCAACACAAAAGAAAGGGCCAAGCAGTCTGTAGCGTTTGTCGCGAGCATAGGTGTATCGAGGAATGGTCTCTTTTTTGTCGAAGAAGTCCCAAGTAATCTCTTCCTGATGCAGTTTCTCGATCAAAGCTCGGCACTGAATGGCTGACTTCGGCTGCTTACTGTTGAATCTGAAAGAACTGGCCTTCGAGGGAATGTGTCGCAGGAACCACGACTGCAGGGCGTAAGTGCATCATTCTACCAGAATGGTCTCTCCAAGAGCAAATTGAGCCAAGCCTCGGTAAAGGAAAGTCAAGGCTGCCATAGAAACTGAAAGCTGACGGGTTTGCTTGCTTCCCCATCTTTGAAAGAGCTGGGCAACTCTGATATCTATGAAATTCTGACCATCTTGGAAGAAAGTTAATCCTACTGTGCACAGGATCATGACATGCTGAATTCTGTCTTTCGTTGCTCGAGACAAAGTGTCAACCTCTTCGTAAGTTCCATACTTGCGATAGAGTTCGAACAAGTCAATGAATTGATTTCCACCAATCTCAGTGAGAGGCCAGGAACTGCTCCTTGTTGCTCTGGCCAAGGCTTCTCGAACATCCACCCCTTTGATGTTGATCAAAAACTGCTGCTCGACAGGATCATCTGGCTGGCCAGCTGGTTCGGGCAATCCCATAATATCATTGAACTCATCCATCAGTAGAGTCATCTCTCCCCAAGGAAACCAGAATGTGCAGGTACGTGGATTCCACTGTTCTGCCATGGCTTGAATCAAAGCTCCATTGATGGTTCGCTTGCCTACCGCTGATGCCATCTCCAACCCACAATCATCCAAGTGGTCTGGGAACATTCGTGAGAAGGTGGCGAACCAAGAATAATACCACCGAGGGAAGAAAGGACGAGATTGGATGACCCGCTGATCCGGGGATCCATCCTGAATCTGATAGAAGACATGATCTCGAGGAAAGACAACATCGAGGGAATCCGACGCCATCGAAATGATACTGGGGTAAAGAAGAAATGAGGGGAATTAGATAGAATGTAGGACTTACGGATAGACTCTCGAAGATACAAACCTGGAAATTTTGAAAGATTGAGAAAATTTTAAAGGAGTTTTCCAGGGTTTTTGAAGAAAATTTGATCTAAAAGAGAAAAGAAATGTAGGTAGAGAAAAATAAACACCTGGGTTTTTTTTTTAAAATAAGGGTAAGTTTTGAATAATACACCGAGGGTTTTTGAAAAGGGTTTGATACATATATATGAAAGAATAAGAGAATTATCATACAACTAAAGCTGCATAAACAAGGATGCGCACACAGCACTCCCTAAAGACTGACTCTAAATGCAAATAGTTGAAATGACTTGTAGGACCTTAATCCTAACTCTAGGGTTCAGATCATCTGATTCCAATCAAGATATGCCGATATACTCAAGCCGAGGCTCGAAGTACGTGGCATAGAAATATTTTTCCGGTTCTAAGGTAATGGCTTCCTAACATCCTTGAGCACCTACCGATATACCTTGGACTATGGCCCTTAGGTACGTGGTAGGGGGGCGCGAACCCAAATAAGTGGTCCAGTTGTGAGGCTCTTTCCCAAACTATGGTTCAGTGAGACAGCCCAGCAACGTGAAGACCGGGACAACATAGGTAAGGAGGTTTTCAAAATATGCTCAACATGCAAGAAATCAGATGGCTCTAATGCAAGTCCTGAAGAGGTAGATTAAAATAAAGAGAAGCATATACTTGCATACATTGTTTTTGCATTCAATCCCTAAAATTGAGGAGAGCTGTATTTCAGATCTAAGTCTAATGTGAGCATGGAATAATCTCCTCAATATGGTCCTACCAAACCATGCTTAAATCCTATATGCAATGATGTCAGCTTAGGACAGAGTCTAGGCTCCTAAGGTTTACATGGAAATGAAGCTGACATATGTAGAATAAAGACTTAGATAATATCAAAGCAAAAGAAAAGGTATAATTCGACCGGACGGAGATGGGTCCCATCACGGTCGCCAAAACTGTAATCATCGCAAAATTTTTCCTCTTGTGGTTTCTCTCTCTTCCTTCTCTTTTCCTTTTCCAACTTCCATTTTTCTCCTTTTTGAAGGGAGAAAAATAAAAGACAGAAAAGAAAGAGAGAAGAGGAAGGAAAGAAAGAAAGAGAGAAGATGAACTCTTTTGCGGGGTCTCACTTGACCTTAAATTTTGAAAATGTTTAAGAAAATAACTCGCCTTCGTTTTTGAAATATTTACGGGAAAACTGGGAGACGGGATTCGCTCGTCGGTACGAGGTTCGACCGTTCCTAGAGCCTTTACCAGGGGTAATCAAACCAAGGGTCGAATTTATGCCTTTTGCTTTGCTAAGAAATTATCTAAGAATTTATCCTAAGTCTAAATATACAAAGAATCATGCTTGTGCAAATGCAAAGATGTATGCTCTCTTTTGAAAATGATTTGAAAATTTTCCAAGTATTTCTGAGATGAATCTGATGATAGTAGTGAAGAAATGATTTCTAACTTAGAACTTAAGATTTAAAGTTCTAAGTTTTTGAAAATAATCAAGAGCTTGGGAAAAATAAATCTAGATTTGGAAAGAGATGATTTTGAAGTTTGAGATAAAAGAAGAAGAAAGGAATTTTCAAAGTCATAAATGGACTTTGAATCAGAATAGAGATGAAAATGGAATTGAATTCTAATTTTAAAGTTTGAAATCAGAAGAAAAGATAGAATTAGGATTGATTTAAATGTTTGGAATTCAAGATGGAATTTGAATCTGAAATTCTGAATGGAATTAGATTTAAGAATTGGAGATCTGAGATGGAATTGGATATTGAAGCCTAGAAATGGATTTTGGATCTGAAATCTGAGATCCAAGATGAGATTGAATTCTGGATCCTAGAACGAATTTGGATCTGAAGTCTGAGATCCAAAGTAGAATTGGATTCTGGATCCTAGAATAGATTTGGATCTGAAGTCTAAGATCTAAAGTATGATTGGATTCTGGATCCTAGGATGGATTTTGGATCTGAATCTGAGATCCGAGGTGAATTGGGTTCTGGATCCTAAAGAATGGATTTTGGATCTGAAATCTGAGATCCAAGATGAGATTGGATTCTGGATCCTAGAATAGATTTTGGATCTGAAGTCTGAGATCCAAAGTGAAGTTGGATTCATACTTGGAAGCCTGGATCCAAGTTTAGGATTTTAACTTTGGATTCGGATTATGAAAAGTCCAAATAGGACCTTTAAAGATGGATCTGGGTTTTAGAAACCCAGATTGAATTTTTAAAACTTTAGGAAGATTCAAATTTTGAGATTCAAAATTAATCTCAAACTGTGATTGAAGATAAGAAGATAAACTTGATTTTGATTTGAGAATGAATCAGAAACTTCAAAGTTTAATTTGAACTTTGAAATTGAATTTTGAATTAAATTGGAAATTTGAAATTTGAATACAAAAGATGATTATGAAATTTCAAAGTCAAATTGGACTTTGAAATAGAATTTTGAATCTTTGAAGAATGAGATAGAATCGAATTTGAATCCATATTTGATCTGAGAAATGAAGAAAAGAATCACTTGAAATTTTGAAAAGGGAATTTCGAAAATATGATGCAATTCTATCCTAAATGATGAATGAATTTAAATATTTTGAAATTAGATTTGAAAATCATATTTCGTTCTTCAAATAAATTTAAATAAGATTAATGATATAATACACTCCTGACTATGGTCATTGAATGTATTATATAATAGTCATATCTAAATTCAAATGAAGAATAAAATACTTTTTTTGGTGTTTTTATAGAATTTAAAATGAAATTAATTCTCAATATACCCTGACTATGGCCATTGGTATATATATTAAATTAATTTTAGATTAAATTCTCATAAAAGAGGAAAATATTTAAAGAAAATATGATGATTTTGAAAAAGGATCCAGTGTGGACCCAGTGTTATTTTGTAAAAGGTAAAAATACTAAGTTTTGTCCACATTCTGACTATGGCCATTGATGTGGATCATCAACTTAGGATCACTTACCTCTTCCGAAATGGTGCACGTGCCATTCGTGTTGCCATTTGTGAGAATTATAGAAATAAAGACAAAAGATGCATGAAAATAAGCAAGTTATGATATTTACAATGCTCATTCATTCTATCTAGAATAGGGAATGTAAATTCTCATTTAAGTCCTAACTTATTACAATATTGAAAGATACAAATCCAAAGAAGTGACTTCTTTTTACATATTCCCTGCAAAAACATTGGATTAGTATGAAGATAGAAGAAGATTTGCACATATCATATGGATGTTAATAAAAAAAAAAAAGATTACTCATATGTCAAGGTATAAATGATAGAAAGATGGAAAATGACACAGGTACTTATATACACACACATATATATATATATATATATGAGAGCTTACACATATACGAGTATATATGTATACATATATATACATATATATGTATATTCATATATATATATATATGTATATATATATATATATATGTATATATATATATATATCACATATATGACATGCACTTAATGTAGGTAAATGAGAAGGTGCTTAACAGGTACAGCCAAATGAGTTTGCTGCAAGCTTGATTTGTGATTTACAACAATGAAGCAACTTAGGGAATTGATGTAGATGCAGAAAAATCATCGCAGTGATGATGGTCTTCGGCAGATGCAGGGAAGCTACAACACTGCTGGGTGTTGAATGAGAAATGGAGGGATACAGCATACATGGTGTAGGTGAGTGCATATAATCAGTGAAGGTTCAAGATGAGTGCAAAGTGGTGTCATGTACCTATTGTGCACAGTGAGCATATGATGGATGACGTTGGGGTATGTTGAACTTTGAATAGACTCTTATAACTGACACTGTAATAATGGGAGAGAGAGGCCAAACACCAATGGGAATGAAAACTCGAGTGCTAAATGCAAAGAATTTGGCAAAATCGCCTTCTAGTGATCTAAAGATATGTCAGTGTTGTAATGATGTCAAAGAGAGAATTCATTCATCATGAAATGCAATTAAGAGAGATCTAGATATATATATATATATATATATATATATATATATATAAATAGCACGTTCAATGGCAGGCCGACGCATGAGCAACAACACAAAGAAAGTCTATATCTGAATCTTGACCCAGCAATAATTTATCTAAATTATGACAAAACTAAGGAAATGGTACAAAGATGATTATATTGATCCTGTCAAAACCGAAGTCTAGACAGCAACTCTTGGCTCTCTAGTGGCCGCACCTTCAGATACTATGACAAGATTTACAGATTGCAGCTCTGACTCATTAGCTCTCAATGTCCCTCTGATTACCACCACATTAATTCCTAATGCTCTGCTGGATTTCTAATACTTCCAGCAAATAATCGAGAATTGGAAGATATTTCTGGTACAGGGACTGCACTAGAACTTTTAACGTTTCACTGGAGCTGAAATGGGTCTTGGCTGGGATGTTTGATGAACCTGAAACCAGATCAGACCTACCTATGTATTGAACTTAACACACAGGTGAGGTGGATAATGGATGGCTGGTGGTTGAGCAGTGCACATTTGCAGAAATGCAGGGATGTTCTGTGAGTGATGGTAACCAATGGGACTGGTAAGTAGAAATTTGCTGGTGCAAGATGGATGGAGATAGTGAATGTCTACAACAACTATAAATCGGAGCTAAGCTTTTTTTGTTTTGATCTTAACAACTCTCTATTTTGCAGCAAATCAAGATTGCACAGGGGATGTGCTGAATATCCCTGTTGATGCCCAAAGCGTTCCACTTCATTTATTTGTTGGGTTGTGAACCTGTTATATTTTCTTTCCAGAAATTTCCAAATGGCAAGAAGATGGATTGGCCTGTTATGACACCAATATAGGAAGCTTAGAAAAATTCTATCAGACGCAGACTTACCTTTTCAAGATTAGTATGCGGGAGGATGAATGGGAATCTGACAACTGCATTCAGAAATGGGCAAACATGCGATCCTATTCCCACCATGCCTTATAACCATGCGTCATTTCTCATAGCAGGATCAATGGTAAAAGAAAAGGGTTCCCTCGCTTGCCACCGATGGTTTTTGATGAAGGATCTTCAACTAGGCCCTCCAACAGAACCTCAGACCACAACCATTGCTCCAGCTAGGCTTATTAATCAAGCCATTTAGCCACTAACTCCCTGTCAGGCTGTATATACTCAATAGGACTGGCGACAGCCTTAGGTTCTGGACAACACTCTATAAGCTTGATGAAGATTTTAAAACCTCAGACATTGGTCTAGATGAGGTAAGGGTTCAAACAACCAATGACCTACCCTGAAGGTATTGGAAACATGTGAATGGAGATTAATAGAGAACACATCAGTTTTTACTTGAAGTGTATATTAAGCATATTTAGCAGAGAATTAATGTGAAGCTAAAAAAAAGAAACTGACCAATTTGCCACAATATTAATATCTAAAATGAAACAACAATGGATTCAATTCAATATATATAGCCTTAAAGATACATATATGAACCTGTTCAGCAGACTGGACTTTTCACAACCTCCAACCCTTACCGGAGGTGCTGAGGAGGGCAGATGTCGGAGAAGGAGGTCGGCTTCCTTCTTACTGCAGAAGAGAAAGGGCCTCAGGCAAGGGAAAGGCAGGCGAGAAGGGCGATGGATTGTCCTAGACGAGAGAAATGCTGGATGGGTCGGAGTCCTTTCTTCCCCCCAAAAAAAAATCGATGGTAGGAGAGGTTTGGGTGTCTCTTTTTAAAGGGAATGGGAGGCTCGATTGTTGCAGATCAATGGTGTGAAGAAGGTGGGTTTGTTGTAGATCGAAGGTGGAGAGAGGAGAAGAGGGATGCGAGAGAGAATCCGTTAACATTTTTCCCTATTTCAAAAAGGTGGTCCTCTTTTAGAAAGATTTTTGAAAAGTGGTTTAAGAAATGAGGTTTTTGGCAAAAGGGTTTCAAAAAGTTTAGAAATCCTTTGTTTTTCTTGTAGCTTTTCCCAATTTTTTTTTTTGGTTTTTTATGTTATTTTTCTATTTTTTTGTATTTTAAGAATAAAATCCTAAAGTTTTACGAGAAAACGAAGATTAAAACTAATTTTTTTAGGTTTTTGCAAAAATATTTACAAAAGGAGATTTTTCTGAGAATTTAAAAAACTATTTTGAGAAAATTTCTTCAGAAATGGGTTTTGATCCGGATTTTGAGGAAATATGGATTTAAAACACTAGATTCAGATCCGGAATTGAATTTGAATACATCAATATGGAATTTATTTCAGAAAATCTGAAGAATGACTGAGATTTAGTTTTGAAATCGCTTTGATTTTCTCAGAAGATGTAATTAGGGGCAAAAAGGGTCATTTTGAAAAAGCTTTGAAAAATTTGGGGTGTTCACAGGCACATTTGCTTTTAGGCGTATGTCACTTAGGCTTTTCAATGATCAACTACATTTTAGCGGTGCATAATGGCAATCTTCTCTGATATGATAGATGATGCTATGGAGATTTTCATGAATGATTTTTTAGTGTATGACTCTTCTTTTGATGATTGTCTTCATAAATTGACTAGAGTGTGATGATGCATGAAATGCATATTATTTTTATATAATATTCATGTATTTTTATGTGTTTTGAAGGTTTAGAACCCATGTATTGATATATTTAGGTACAAAGAGGCCACAGTTCGAATTTTATTCGAATCAGAGTTAAAATGAGGAAAATAAAGCATTTTTATGATTTTGAATCAGTTTTCAAGGCAGAGCGGATCCAAATCCGACCCAAGACCTCAAATTTGGATTATGGACTGGATCTAAACATTATATATCCATAAACCCACGTGCCCTAGTGTTTAATCTTTGAATATTTTTTGAAAACCCCCTCTTTCTAAAGCATTTAGGTACCTAATTACAAATAACATAGAGTTTTAACATTTAGTTAAAAGTAACTTTTGTTTTAGGTAGTTTTTAGAATTAGTAAGAACTTAAGTAGTACAAATAGTTTTAAGAAAAGAGGGACTGGAGTTTTTTGCTTTGGAGAAAATGCCCAGCCCTCTTTTCTCACTCTCTTTTTCTCTCTACTTCGTTCCCTTCTCTTCCCTTCATGCTATTTTGTTTTCGACATTTTCTTTTTTCCATAAATTTTTTTGGGCTGTGCTTCTTTGTGTTTGATGTATGTGTACAGGTTACAGATCATGTGAAGGTCTTCTTCGTGTTAGTGTGGTGTCTACATCACCGAAGACCGACCGACCTTCGCTCCCAATCAGCCATCATCTCTTTCGTCAACCTCCATCCTCTCTAGCCAATCAATCTCTTACATGGGTGCAACCACTTGCAGACATAGCAATCCCTTGGAAGCACGTGGGTGGATCTTCCGAAGCATCAAACCGCTCTTTCCTCCTTCCTCACTCGTCAGATAGCCCCTTGAGGTTTGTCTTTCTTATCTCCTTCTAGATTAGATCAAGTCAACCCGTGTGTGTCGAGTCGTGTCATGTTTTTGTCTAGTCGTGGGTCTGTTTTGTTAGTTGAATTTATCAGTCAAAAATCATTATACCTATTGTTTAAAATCATCTTTTGATCGGGTTCTTGCATGAGCAAGAACCGATATTGGTCTTTTGTGGTTCATTCAACCGATTGAATCATACGAGTTCAATCTTAAAGAAACAATCGGTTGAATAGATAGTGTAGATAGTTTTAAAATTTTTATTTTCATTTTTTTGGTTATTTAAATTCTGATTTTTATATGATTTTGACAGTTCTGGTCGTGATCTAGCTGTAGCTAGATCGCACCATTAGTTGTTTAATTAGGACCATTAACATTGAATAGAATAGTGTTAGCCGATTAGGGTTAAAGTTAGGTATTAGTTTAGATTATGTAATGTAAATTCAATACTCAATTTTAATAGTCATTTGTATAGTTTTAATTTGGATTTTTCATAGTGTTCTAACAGTGGTATTAGTTTAGATTATGTAATGTAAATTCAATACTCAATTTTAATATTCCTTTGTACAATTTTAATTTGGATTTTTCATAGTGTTCTAACAGTGACAAAATGGTCTTTGCCTCAGATCCTCACCTTAAGCGATTTTGCAAATCAGTCCTCACCTTTCTCAACGTTAGTGCAAAATGGTCATGTTAAGATGGAGTAAAAAAACAAGGATGAAATCTTAGTTTAAACTCGTTCGGGTGGACCTGGTGACTCGGTTGACTCAGCCCGGATTGCCAAGGACTGGGTAAAAAAACGTGTAACTCAATTTTTACAAAACTCCGCTCATGGGAGAGTCATGCGTATATGTACATATATAATATATTTTATATATAATTACATATATTATATAAAATATAATATAAATATTATGTGTATTATATATAAAAATATGATTATACATGTATTAATAAAATTACACATTAAATATATTATAAAAATATCATATAATGAATATTATATATAATATATTGGTAAAATACTATAAAATATAGATAGTATATACATATATTTGTATATTTTATATAAAATTTAATGTTAATATCGCCTGGCCGAGTCACCGAATTAACCCGACCGAGTCACGAGTCACTCAAGGATGAGACCGGGTTTTAAAACCATGGATAAAATATTGACCATGGTTAAATGTTATGTAAAATGACTATTTTGCACTCCCTATACATTTTCTCTCGAAACCCTCTGGAATCCCTAACCCCCTGTCTTCTTTAACAGCCTAGCTATCTTAAACCCAGCAATCCGGCAGCTCCAATAAAGAGTTTTTAAATCTTGGCCAACATAAGTAAAAATCACATTGGCGGTTGTTTTGGTGGCAGGTAAAAAGAAAGGTGTGGGAGTGTCACAGGAATCATGCGGTTGGAGTTATGCGGTGGATGGGTGCAGAGAATTCATTCCCCACAGTGAAGATGGAACCAAGGCTGCTCTTGAATTTGTTGCCTGTAATGTTGTGAAAAGTGTTGAGGTGCGAAGGGCTCCATCAAAAATTAGACGTAAAAGGGTAAGCTTTAATTTTTTTTTTTTGAAAACTTAAAAAGTACTTTAAAAAATATCTAAAAATACAAATAAATAAATAAATGCTTTATTAATAAAAAACCAGTAAGATAAAATCTCAAAAAAATAACAAAAAAATTATTATACATAATTACTTTTTCCTGACACATAATAATACAAAAAATTATTGGTTTTTATTTTCTAAATGAGTTCCACGAGAAAAACTATATAGGATATTCATTACCCTAACTATCTTCTCTACCATCAATGCTTTAGACTTACCAAATGGATTTAATACCATCAAATATCCAATCCAAGTCTGACATATTATTTTCATATTTGAATAATGCAAGTAAGATCCAGACATGCATTCACATTAGACTCCAATTTACTTAGCATACAGCTCGACTGTTGATGACCATCCATCTCAACGTATATGTCAGAAAGACACCTCGTCGACACGAGGATGCATGAGCATGTTTGACTCATAAGTTTGAAAATGTTTTGAAAATTAAGATACGAGGACACAATTTTTTGAAGTTTATAATTAATAAAAAACTATTTTTTTGTTATTTTAATGTTAAAAATAAGATGAGAGAGAATCGTTTACAGTGGTTTGGACATATTCGGCGAAGTCCTAATGATGCTCTAATTAGAAGGATGGAGAAATGGAAAAATATATTAGTTAAAAGAGGTCGGGGTAGGCCCAAGAAGACTTGAATGGAGATGATAGGAAAGGATATGAATGCTTTGAACCTCACCGAGGACATGGCATTGGATAGAAATGATTGGAGGAGAAGGATTCATGTGGAAGACCCAGAACGATTTTCTTTGTTGGTTCATATCGCCGACCCCAATTGTTTTGGGATGAAGGCGTAGTTGTTGTTGTTGTTTGCATTTTAATGTTTTGAAAATGCATTTTTTGTTACTTTTTGGTCATTTACGCCACAGCCTCAAGACACAAAGGGCCTCACCTCAAGGCGAGGCACCCTTTTCGCGCCTTGAGGTGTGATTTTAACAACCCTGGTTGCCTGCCATTTTTTCATATAATCTTAAACAAGAGACACAGGAGGCTGAGATCGATCTGAGTGCCCTAGCTCTTCCAATAAATAGTATTTTTTTCATTTTTAAAAGAAAGAAATGACCATTGCAAAGTTGTCATACACAGTTCTCTTTTTCAGTTGGGCTTTCTGAGAGTTTGTTCTATATCTGTTTACTAGGTTGGAATGATCACACCTTGCCGTTTTCAAATTCAAAGTAGGGCTCTTGAATTGGACATGCAACTAAAATGTTGTACCACCAAATATGATGTAAAATGCTATGCAGGTTTGTGGAATTTATCCATTCTCAAAGAGCTATTTTATCTTCTACTTTCTTGCCATATTCCTTATGTATCAGTTTCTTCTCTCAAAATAATCAAGGTGGTCAGATAAAATCTACATATTTACAAATATGCATGATCCCTCCAACGTAAACCATCACCAAACCACTATTTTTCTTTTGCACGCTGCTTATCACAAATTTATTTTTTTCTTCAATATTTACTGCATTCACCACTTTTCGTTTTTGTTTTCTTAAAAATTCTGAATAAGGGTAGAGTGGTCATTTCCACTCACTTTTTGCAAATTAGTCCCTACATTATTTGTTTTTTTTCAAAATGGTCCTTGGATAAGTCGTAAAAGTCATTTTTCTCACATTCTGTAAATTTATCACTACCTTTTTAGCATTAAGCAAAACGGTCCCCCATAAGGGCAGGACGGCCATTTTGCCGTCAGAGAACATAACGGATGTTAACTTGAGGGACCAATTTGCAAGGGTTAATGAAAATCTGGGGAGTGATTTTAAAATTCGTGTAAAGCATAGACTAATTTGCAAATCGCAGAAAAGGCAGGTACCTTAAAAGAAAAAATGTAATAAAGAGCAATGAACTAATTGTGGTATTAAAGATAAGAGTGAGCGCAGCATATCTCTGTCAGTCGTACATGACAATCCAAACTAGCTTGGCAGTCTGGTGGTCATCTTCAGATCGGCTGTTTTCACGAGCCAAGATACCCACTCCATTTGCTTACGTCGCATCACCACCCTAGAGGCCGTCTAGGTGGTGGCCTAGGGCGTCGTGTGGCTTGCCTCTGATAGCACAAGAAATGAGAACCCCAGAAGCCATGAAGTGAAACTCTTCGTGGGGAGCCACCCACGCATCATCCTCGTTGGATCATTCAATCACGGCTTCATGACAGTCTCCTCTCACTGATATTCACGGTAAAGCCCTTCCCAGATGGTTGAACATTGAGGTGGTAATGTTTGCTCCACTTGTGGTATGAAGACCTACAGTGAAAAAAATATTATTTTTTTTATTTATTTTTTATTTTTTACATCTGACCTTATAGTTATTGTGAAAACTAACCTTTGGATAACGTTTGTCTGGCATATGTCAGATTTTACTATTTTTTTTGAAAAATCAATGATCTACAATATGCTAAAATTTGAAATATCAAGAAAACATATTTTTACATAAAAAATCACGATCTAAGGGCTGAAGGTTGATTCTTACTATTTTAACCATGCTGAATACATCCATAATGTCAGATTTGGTAAAAAAACCACCTCTTCCTATGAGTTCTAACTAGGGGGTTCTGTGCCACAAGTGAAGCGAATGCTATTCAGGTCCACTACTTTAATGATCTAGGTTGCTCCTGTTTTCAAGAGAGAGAGAGAGAGCTTTTACATGGGCAGCCCTTGCTTTCATGGAGCCTCGTGATAAGATCAAAAGTGGTAAAAAGATATTTGCCGCCACTAGATCGTACATATAAGATTGACCAGATAAGATTTGTACCGTTATTTTGGAGTTGTCATGAATTCACATATTATATGTCCGGTGCAACGCTGTCTTTATTGTTTGGCCAGTTAAGAAGTTTGCTTTTTGATGACAAGTAAATTAAATGTGGAAGATACTTTAATTGGTTATACTTTTAATGGGGAATGAAAACCTTCCCAATGAAACCCCCCCAAACTTCTTTAATGAAAAAAATTTTGGTGTTTTTTCAAAATTCTGACGACAAAGATGTATTCAACATGATTGATTTACTTTAAATCTACATTTGGATCATAAATTTTGGATATGAAAATGGAATTTAGAGCCTTGAACATTTATGAAAATTGTATGCCATTGATTTTGAAACTTGTAAAAACCTATCCATTAAAATCAAATGCTCTAAAAACTAATTTCTATAAAAACAAGCATATAGATCATACTGTCTAAATTTTTAAAAAAATACTAAAAATCCAATAAAACGTCCATTAAAAAGGTTTGGAAGGGTTTTTCATTGGGGTGGTTTTCATTTTCCCTACCAATTGGGGCTATGCTTGTGTGACAGAAGTAGTTAGTGAACGCCACCTTGTGTTGGGACCACTACAAGAAAATAAGTCATTGTCGATCATATTTATCATTGGCAATATATGATTTATGGTAGCCAAATACATCAACAACAATAAATATTGTCGCTCGAGTCGTTGGCTCTTTACAATCATTTATATAGTTATTTTCAATGATTTTTATATATCATCGTGTATCTAAAAATAAATTAGATGATATAATATAGTCAATATTAAATGGTTGGCTCTAAAATGTTATTGATAATAAGAATTAAACATGATGATATTTATCGTCAACTATGTTAATTAAAACTGATGATAAATATTTTCTCCTATATTATTGTCAACCAACGCTAAATATCATCGGTGATATTTTAAAAGTTGACAATAATTATTATTGTGGAGATATTGAAGAATCATATATGTTTAAATAGCCGACAATAAATATCATCGATTATAGTAATTAAATGTGATTATAAATATCGTTAAATAAATTTAATACCACCAATGAAATTTATCATTAGTTCTCTCTTAAATGCAATGATACAGTGTTTTTATACAATTGTGGTTTTGGCCTTGCCAGGTATAACACCCTAACTTTTTGAATTGAAAATTTTAGGATTTTTTTTTCTAAAATCCCTCCACACGCTTTTTAAGAACATAATAGAAACTCTTTTTTTCTTATTCGGTTCAAACCTTGGGCGAGTTATAGTTACCAACAAACAATTGAAAGACTAAAATAATTGAATTAAATCATTAATTAAACTACAATAAATCAAATACGAGTCTTTCAAATATCAGAGTTTACATGACTAAAGAAAAATAATAAAGTAAATAAAATCATTTAGTTTTTCCAACAAGCCTAAAGGAATGTGACTCTCTTGACACTACCTCGAGCATCCTGTCATCACCCTCTATCTTTTTCGTTACTTGAAATATTTAAAATATAAGGGCGTTAGCTATAACCTTAGTAAGAAAACACCCTACACATAGGCATGAAAAAAATATAAATTCATAAAACATACATCTTTCGTAATACACTCAAATTATAGCATGTCATAACATATAAACCCAACATAGTTAAAGATCACAACAATAATAATTTAACCATGTAGAATTATACAATATTTTAATCTTACCATCAAGTGATTTACTTGCATAATCATTAGTAATCAAAACAATTCATGTATGACAATATATGCAGGAACTAGAAATTATATATAACATGCATAAAAATTTATGCCAATATTCAATGAATCATTTAACTACTAGTGAACCAAATATAATGCATTGTTTTTCTTTTCTTTTCTGAAGGGTACACACTCAAGACCTAATCCTAACTCAACAATCAAATGGGAGATCAAATGGGGGTTTATTATGCTATGTATTTTAATTAACCCATCGATTAAAAGAGTCAAGCCAAACATCCACTGAAACAGTCTTTAACCGAGAGAGAAACTTATAGTAGTCCAGAGAATCGATTTTGACTCTGCAAGCCTCAGCCCTCTATACCGAAAATTGTCGGCCTAAGAGGTGTCAATGCCCTCAAAACATCTCAATCGGTAAGTGTACCTCCTACCCTTTCTAAGGTAGGCCACTGGAATAAATAAGCTTTTAGGTATTATTTATATTGGGTCCAACTACAACACTGGGTGCACTCAACACCAGGCTCAATAGCCTCAAGCTTCACTATGGACAGCTCAACAAATCACAACCGCATAAGGCATGAACCCACACCTCCTACAGTTACTGAGGTGTCCTAACATAACTCATTTGAACCAAATTCAAGGTACGTACTCAACTTAAGGAGCACCCAAAAGTATCTCAAAGTACGTACTCACATTAAAGAGTACCCAAGAGTATCTCAAGGTATGTACTCAACTTAAGGAATACCCAAGAGTCTAGTTAGAGTGTGTGTGTGTGTGTATATGAGCATCTTTAATAAAGCCAAATCAGGTACTCACAAGCACCCCACAGGCTCTATCGAACCTGACTCGCATTCAAGCCTAATGTATGCATGTTTCACATGACTTACAACATATCACATGCCACATATCACACTCCATGATGCATGAGACTCATTTTAAGTTAGCATGAACTATAAATTTCATAGAATAATACATGCATAATTATGCACACCATTTGGTCTAATTATCATGCTTAATTCTCATGTTTAACATGTAGTCTCATATGCCATCATGCACAAATAATCTATATGAATACATACAACATATTCACGACAAATTCTACATTAACATATGCATGATTAACATCACATATCATAATCAAGCACATGAGTTTAGAAACATAATTTCACAAGTCAAGATATTATCTAAAATCAAGAATTGTATAATATTAATTCGAAGCATTTATGTTATTACAACTAATTGGATAAGTGCCTCTAAGTACTTTTTATTTGTAAACACAAACTATGCATGTGCATATGCGAAGATCGCAGTAGTGATGTGCATGTTAACATGGTTTACTATGCATATTTGTGCACACTTAAGTGTATATTTATGATGCAAAACTATATAATCAAGAGCATGTTCATAAAGTATATAAAACCTACTTCAAAAAAAAGTTTCAAGCATGCATATTTGACTTTTGAAAACATTTTTGAAGCCTGGTTCGAAAACGCATTCAAATCTTTAATTTAGTTTCACTTAGGCATTTTACTGGACACTTAGTGTGCAACAAAATTCCCAATACATAATCTAAATTTTTAGAATTATAAAGCATGCTTAACAATGTTAATAAGCTAATCTAATCATGCTAATAACATAATCAATACATTCACTAATTGATTTCATGCAAAATCATTGAATTAAGTATTTATAAATCTAATTTACTAAACATGACGCTACGCTAAAATGCTTAAGTAACCATAATGCTAAAACACACTAGATTAGTACCAAAAAACATGATTATATATTCTATAAATTTAGTTTAGGAATCCTACTTTAGCAATTCGATGAAAATAAGTAGCGAAACCCATAAAACTAAGAGATTCTGCAAAAACTGCAATGAATTGCCGCTTAGGTAATTCATCAAATACTCGGTGTGTGACTTGCAATATCAAGTAAACACAGTACAACCGCTTAATTAGGCATCATGTCACTGTAGGAGAGCGCTACAACACTACACATATTATGAGAAACTCATTGAAATATGAATCCACTGCAAAAACAATGATAAATCACTCAAATTGGTAAACCAATTTTTGAAAAAAAAAAATACATATACCTAAATTTCAGAGCAGACTGGATGACTGTGTTTTGCATGCTGTCCAATGCAAATCCATAATGGCTGCATGAATGCCAAGGAACCCGATTCCCAAGGAAGAATTGATTTTCTAAGGGAAATGGGCTAAGAAGAAGCAATCAAAGAAGGTGATGGCAACAATGACATTGATAATGCCTCACACCCTCAGTCATATGATTTGGGCATGAATCCCAAAGTCATACACACAAAACCCAAAAAGAAACCAAAACAATAAGGTGGTCGATGTTTGAAGAATAAAGAGAGATCATTTTTTCTCAAAATCGAAGAGGAGCAGAAGATCGAAGAGGATAAAGAAGAAATAATGAGGATCTTTCCAATGGAAATTGGAGGGTTGAAGTGTGACTCAAATCTCCAAAATTCAGCATGAATCTCAAATCAATGGGTCTGCTAGGGAAAATCCCAAAGCAAGAGGAAAAAAAGAGAGATTAATCTCTCTAAAAATTGCAAAGAAAGGAGGAAGAAGGTTTAGAATGTGAGAAAAGACATTGAAACTCAACAATGGAGGGTCGATGGAAGATGAAGAGGTCTTGTAGCAGGCGTGAACCCTAAGCATGAGTTGGTTGGTGCTGGGTTTTGGGCAAAACTCAAGAAGACATAAAGATAGAGGGAAAGAGGGTGTTCGGTTGGGCCTAATGAGAAGCAAAAAGAAAAGGGCCTATTTGGCTGGGATTTGAGAAGGAAGAAAGTGGAGAGGGTCAGGTGCCCTAGTGGGTTCCACCCTACTCAAGCTCATCTTGGATCATGTGCCCAAGGAAAATAGGCCAGGTTAGGGTTCGGTTCTCTCCCAAACCGTAACTCAAAGAACCAAAATAAAATAAATGTATATATATATATATATAAGCTAGCTAATTATATAATAGTCAATTAGATTAATCAAAACTAAAAGTTTAAATAGTTATTTCAAGAGTATTTAATCTATGAAAAGCCAATTCATTTATTGAATTGGGTCGATCTTTTAGTTCCAAATCCACTTGGACACCGAATCCACACTGAAATTCATATAAAAAAAAATTCTTACACCTTATTAATGTTATATAGCTATACTAATACCAAATAGTTTAATGTTTTGGCACTTTAAATCACAATTTATTTGATTAAAATATTCTCGGTAAATTATTATGACCAAAATACCCTTTAATAGAATTTCTTCCTAAACCACTCAAAATGCATCTAGTTAAGTTCAAAATACTTTTAAAACACCTAGGTGAATCATAACTCACTAAAATAATTAGATATAATTATGAATTAATATTTTAAATAGTAATTTATTTAAAACAATTTTAGAAATGTCAATTTTACCCCTTTTGTCCAAAAAATGAGTAAATGAACACAAAATTCACCTAGAAATAAAATTTAAAGTTAGCAACACATTTCTAACTTGATAACAAGGATGTTTTCTTTCTTTATTTATAATATTTAAAATTTAGAGGTTTTATATACTAGTCTCCAAAAAAATAAATTGTCCTTAAAATTTTTACTTGAATACAAATAACTGAGGGTGCTTCTCTCGCATACTCGCTTAGCATTCCCATGTACACTCCTCAATGTCGTGATGCTGCCAAAGGACCTTGACAAAAGGAATGGTTCTTGTTTGTAGAACCTGCTCCTTCTTGTCAATAATCTAAATTAGCCTCTTGATAATGGACATATTCTGCTGAATGTCTACGTTCTCATACTGAATGATGTGAGAAGGATTGTGAACATACTTTCTCAGCATGGATACGTGAAAAACATCATGAATTTGTGAGTACTGAGGTGCTAACTCCAAGTGATAAGCTGCTTTGCCAATAGTTTCCAAGATCTTGAAAGGACCAACTTACCTAAGACTTAGTTTACCCTTCTTACCAAAATGAAACACACTCTTAGTAGGAGAGATCTTAAAGAATGCAAAGTCATCTACCTCGAAGGTAATCTCTCTACAATGATGATCTGCATAGCGCTTTTGATGGCTCTATGCTGTGTTCAAACGATCATGAATAATCTATACCTGATCAGTGTAATGCAGAACTGTCATAGGTGACTCAACGTTGTGATTTCCAATATCATCCTAATAAATAGGCAATGTGCATGGCCTCTCATAGACTGTCTCATATGGTGTCATGCCAATGCTTGTATGATAATTGTTGTTATTTACGAACTCTGAAAGAATCACATGACTATCCCAGTCACCTCTCTAATCTAAGGTGCATGCTCGAAGCATATCCTCAAAGGCCTGAATGGTCCTCTCAGACTAACCATTTGTTTGAGGATGAAAAGTTGTGCTAAAATTCAACTTTAGACACAAAGCTTACTGAAACTAGCCCTCAAAATGCGATCAGATATAATCAAGATAGGTACATTGTGCAAATAAACCACTTCTTTAATGTAAAGGTCTGCAAGACTCTCAAAAGTCTGAGTTGCATGAATAGGTAAGAAATACACTGACTTGGTCAATCTATCCATGATTACCCAAATGGCATCATGCTAATCTTTTCAGCATTCGTGCTTACCGATTCATCAAAAGAGGTAGGGTGTTCTATTCTTTACCCATAGATCAAAACTCGTATGCACGAGTTTGTTCCAATGCTAAATAGGTAAAACCCTTCATCAAACCTCTCCTATGAGGATTTAATGTTGGTTCTATTGTATTTAGTGTAGAAATGGTTTCTGAAATCGAAAACTGCTTTTAGGACTCGACTCCCACTTGAATCGGTTTCGAGAATAGTACATAATTCAGATTGTGTACACATATGTTGTATATACATATCAGATTTGTTATGTATACGCACAAATATGTGAAAAAAAATTGGATTTAGATTAAAGGCCAAAAAATAATAATAATTTATAGATTTTTATGTGTTTGAGCCGTATACAAGAAAATCTGGCATAACCAATGCACGAAGGGTTTTAAATGAAAGCCCTTTGTGGATCAGGTTGGTTAGTAAAGAAAGGGGGACGGATCAGATCCCGTAGTGGGGGATGGTTCAGTCCCTAGAAAAAACAAGTAAATAAATAATAAAAATATGCAAAATCGTGTGGGTGTTGGCGTAATTGAAAAAAAATGGATTTCAAATTTAGTAAGGGGTTGTGTAATTATTTTCCATAAAACAAACTAATATTCTTGTTGTTATTTCTCTTATTTGTGGTATATTCTATCAATAAAAGAAAATCAAAACTATAGAATAATTGTTGTGCAAAATAAACGCATGTGATTGTGGAAACACCAAAAATTGTTTTGAAAAAATGGTTTTCGAGTCAATAGGCCATTTACTCAATAAAATGGTTGAGGTTGTATGATTAATATGCAAGAGAGTTTATGTTGTTAGTTTGTGAATGTGTTTCTTTTCATGAAATTTGTGTGGTCAAATGAATAACTATGTAAAAGTCCAATTTGGGTTGCTTGTTTCTGCTCAACCAAATATACTTTACCCATTATTGTGCATGACTAGTCTGACACACGTTCGGTAAATCATTCGTATTGCCCTCATTTGAAGGATTTTTTATGAACGGTTTGCTGCATTGGAAAGGTAACAAAATTTCACATAATCTATGAAATTTTGGATTATGTTTCAGGATGGTGTGCAGAACAGTGACAGTTGGAACAAAAAAGTATAGGTGAACACTAAACTAGTCATATTTTCCTCGTTTGGAGGAATTTTTATGAGCGGTTTTTGGTGTCAGAAAGCTGACAAAATTTCCTACATTCTTTAAAACTTTGAGCTCTATTCTCATATTAAAATTCAGTGCTCATGCTGGTACTCTTTCAAAATCTGGTGCTCATGCTGGTATTTTTCTAAATCTTGTTTTACTGGTTGAAACTCTTAAATCCGATTTTGATTTTCTTCCTAGTCAATGTTTCCAAATCCAATTTTTCCTTCCTTCAGATCGTAGAATTGGTCTAGAAAATTAGAGTTCTGACTCGAATTTTCTTCCAAATCCAATTCAAATGTCTAGAATTGGTCTAGAAAATTAGAGTTCTGACTCAGATTTTCTTCTAAATCCAATTCAAATGTCTAAAATTGGTCTAGAAAATTAGAGTTTCGACTCGAATTTTCTTCCAAATCCAATTCAAATGTCTAGAATCGGTCTAGAAAATTAGAGTTCCAACTCGAATTTTCTTCCAAATCCAATTCGCTTAGCTTTCCTTTCGAGGTTTGAGTTTCTACTCAAACTTTTCTGCAATTTAGTAATTGGTCTAGAAGATCCAAGTTTCGACTCGAATTTTCTTTCAAAACCTAATTCATTTAGTTTTCCCTTGAAGATTTGAATTCTGATTTGAATCTTCCTTCAAACCCCAATTTAGCACCTGGTCCTTCTAAACCCAGTTGAGCATCTGGTCTTTCCAAAAACCAATTTTTCAAATTGGTTCTTCCAAAACCCTTCCCATTCAGATTAAGGGATAAACCTGAATCATTTTTCATGACTTTCTCAAAATTCTCCTAAAATTCATTTCGTCCCCATTCAGGAAAAGGGAATAATCCGTAAAGCAAAGCATATACAACTGAACTATCATGGTTCATTCAAAGCCCACAAGTTGAACCCTTCCTTCTTAAATTGTGATCTCTAGGTTAAATCCCTATGGAATTGATAGTTCGTAGGTCGAACCTCTACTGAATCGATGTGATCCCTAGGAAACCCTATGGAATTGATAGTTTGTAGGTCGAACCCTTGATGAACCGATGTGATCCCTAGGTTAAATCTCTATGGAATTGATAGTTTGTAGGTCGAACCCCTGCTGAACCGATGTGATCCTTAGGTTAAATTCCTATGGAATTGATAGTTCGTAGGTCAAACCCCTGCGGAACTGATGTGATCCTTAGGTTAGATCCCTATGGAATTGATAGTTTGTAGGTCGAACCATTGCGAAACCGTTGTTACTCTTAGGTTAAATCCCTATGGAATTGATAATTTGTAGGTCAAATCCCTGCTAAACCAATGTGATTTGTAGGTTGAACGCCTGTCAAACCAATATGGTTCTTAGGTTGAACCCCTTTGGAACTAATCTCACAGTCAAAAAATTTGATTTATAGGTTGAAGTCCTCCTGATCCAATATTCTTTACAGTCATTAGGTCGAACCCCTTTTAGATTGGTATTTTTCAGAAATGTGATCTATAGGTTGAAGTCCTCCTGATCCAAGTTCTTAGGTTGAATCCCTATTGAACCCATGTCGTTCTCAGTGAACCAATGCAGTTCTCAATTGAACCAATGACATTCTTAGGCTGAATCCCTATTGAACTCATGTTGTTCCCAATGAATTAATGTCGTTCTCAATTGAACCAATGTCGTTCTTAGGCTGAATCCTTATTGAACCCATGTTGTTCTCAGTGAATTAATGTCGTTCTCAATTAAACCAATGTCATTTTTAGGATGAATCTCTATTAAACCCATGTTGTTCCCAGTGAACCAATGTCATTCTCAATTAAACCAATGTTGTTCTTAGGCTGAATTCCTATTGAACCCATGTCGTTCCTAGTGAACCAATGTCGTTCTCAATTGAACCAATGTCGTTCTTAGGCTGAATCCCTATTGAACTCATGTTGTTCCCAGTGAACCAATGTCGTTCTCACTTAAACCAATGTCATTCTTAGGCTGAATCTTTATTGAACCCATGTCGTTCCTAGTAAACCAATGTCATGAATTTAAACATCTAATCGACTAAGCAGCTTACGAGATCAATTCAAGAAAATGTGTCGTGATGTAAGTTGTTTGCTGATGATATTGTTTTGATTGATGAGTCTAGAGTTGGGGTTAATGCTAAGTTACAATTATGGAGACAGACATTGGAAGCAAGAGGTTTTAAGTTGAGTAAGAGTAAGACAGAATATATAGAATGTCGGTTTAGTAAGTAACTAAATAGTGATGGAAGTATAGTGAAGCTTGGTGAGCAAGAAATATCGGTGGATGATTGTTTCAAATATTTGGGATCTATCATTCAAAAGTATAGAGAAATTGATGAAGATGTAAATCATAGGATAAAGGTTGGGTGGATGAAATGGAAAAGTGCAACTGGAGTGTTGTGCAATCGTAGAATGCCATTGCGGTTGAAGGGAAAGTTTTATAGGACGGCTATTAGGCCTGTTTTACTATATGGTACGGAATGTTGGGCTGCCAAGAGACATCATATTCAAAAAATGAGTGTAGCTGAGATGCGTATGCTTAGATGGATGTATGGAAATATAATAAAAGATAAGATTCAGAATGAGGAGATACGTAAGAAGATAGGTGTTGCACCCATTGAAAATAAGATGAGAGAGAATCGTTTATGGTGGTTTGGACATATGTGGCGAAGGCCTAATGATGCTTCAGTTAGAAGGATGGAGAAATGAGAAAATATATTAGTTAAAATAGGTCGGGGTAGGCCTAGGAAGACTTGGATGGAGATGATAGGAAAGGATATGAATGCTTTGAACCTCACTGAGGACATGGCATTGGATAGAAATGATTGGAGGAGAAGGATTCATGTGGAAGACCCAGAATGATTTTCTTTTTTGGTTCATATCGCCGACCCCAATTGTTTTGGGATGAAGGCGTAGTTGTTGTTGTTGTAATCAACTAAACAGCTAAGAAACTAAGAATTAAACTATGACATAAGTATTACTTCATAAGTCAGTAGTTAGCAAGTTAGTTTAATTGTTCTGTCTTGATTACTCCTTCGGGTACGCGAAGGAACCTCACATTCTGTGAAAAATACCCCTTGCATTTATTATTCTACCTTATGTGATAACCGAGGTACCTACAGACTGAGTAAAACCTCATGCGGGTGGCCTGTGGATGAGAGAAAACCTCACATAGGTGACGGATTGCAATCCACACTACTGCAGTAGCTGAGGCACCTCAATAGGTCACCTTGACTTCTGTAACTCTGAGTGACTTGAGGCCAAAGGACGCCTTTGCTCCTTAAAATGTGTCATAAAATTGATCGGTCACTCAGGGTTGTACCATCCACCCTCTCCAAGATGAATTGTTTTGTAAATGGGCGACTGGGTGGTTTATCTTTTTAAGGCTACAGTTAGTACACATTTCCGCATCTCGAGGTACTTAGGCCCATCTGGCCTTATGTTCCCCGTAGGGCAACACAAACAACACTCAAAGGTCTAGCCACCCTTTCATATGCTCAAGCCTCACACAGCTTCAAAAGAGCACTTTACCTGTGAAGGCAACCATCACACATTCATTATTTAGGGGTTTATGACACAACAAGCACAAGTGAGCCCTGCTCACGAAAAAGGGCTTAATACCCAACACAACTCGCCATGGAGTTCTAAAGTGCACAAGATTTATAAACACATGTCATATCCCTACTGTGATGTTCATGTTCCCTTGTCATTCGGGATGAGTCAAGTGTCAAATGTGCATATACATCCATGTGATGTTAAAGATACAAGAGTCTATTCAAGACATTAATACAAGTAGTAACATAGCACATTCATAGCTCAACTATAAGCACTTGACTATAAGCATGATTCAATCAGTCCATTTGAGTTCAGTGACATGATGTGCAAGTGACAAGTTTCCATTCGTGCTAAACATTGATACTTTCATGTCATAGCATGCTCATAACGTAAAAATCATAACCATGCCAAATAGTATGTTTCATTAAGCCTAGTGTGAAACATCACAATGCTTGAATATGCATATGATAGAAAATTTGTAGTCATGTCGAGTGGTGCAATGTTTTATGACATATTTAAGAGTGTTGCAAAAAATGTGCTAATTCATTAACACCACTTTGTGGCCCTTATATGAGCCATGTGCATGTGAAAGCATCATATTTTCGACAATTTCTTAAACTTACAAAAATGTGAATTGTACTAACTAAGCATGTCACATATGTTTCATATCAAGATCGTGTCAATATGTGCAAGTGTGGAGTGTACCTTAGCGGCAAAATTCATTGCACAAACAACCATAACTTTCACGTATGATTCTTGAATCATTCCACACATGTTATCGCATCAATATTTTCATATCATATCATGCTTATTTGTATACTTGCAACTGTGTCAAGATGTGTGATAAGTGCACATGATTTGAGTCATTCTATCACGCATATGTGAAAAGCTACTACATTTGAACCTCATGGTTAACATTGTAAAGTCTGCATTCATGCTTAAAAATATGCATGATATATCGCATTCAAGTTGCAGTACACTTTATTTGTCTTTAAGTATGCTTCTTAATGCGAATGCATCCAAAGGATGTCGTAGGTGCGGTAAGTTTGCAGAACTCGTACAAGTGCATATATATATTGCCTAAGTGGTGACCTTACTACTGCAACATCAACAGCCATGGTGCTGCCCAAAAGCGCCTATGCTACAGGAAAACTGCAGCAGCTAGCTACTGTCAAACAAATGCCAAATGCACACAAAATTGGCAACAAATTGTTTGCTGCCAAACGTGTGTGATTCATATAGGAAAAATTGCAGAAACCCAAATAGCCATGCACTCAAGGTGTGCAAGGAAATGCAGCCCGCTAAGTGTTGCCAGCAAGCACACTGCTACAAGGAGTTTGTTGTGCACGAGGTGCTGTCAGCAAGCACCAAAATGCAGAAAAATTTACAGCAAGTGTGTTGTTGCCAAGAGAGTTCGCACCCAGACAACAAAGTAGCAACGAGGTGCTATCGGAAGCACGTCAAACTGCTGGAATTTTTTTCCAGCAAGGGAGTTGTTACACAAGGGCGTCTGTGATCGTTGTAAAAAGTTTTCTTTCCTCTTTCCTTTTCCTTTCCTTTCAGCCTTTCCTTTCCCTTTTGAGGGAAAAAAGAAAGAAGAGAAGAAAAAGAAAGAAGGAAACTCTTTGCAAGGTCTCACTTGACCTTTATTTGAAAAAGATTTTGAAAAATTAACTCGCCGCCGTTTTGAAAATTTGCAAGAAAATTGAGAGACGGGATTCGCTCGTCGGTACAAGGTTCAACCGTTCCTGACACCTTTACCAGAGGTAATTAAACCAAAGATCAAATTTATGCCTTTTGCTTTGCCTAAAATTTGTCTAAGAGATTATTTTAAAATTCTAAATGCACATTGAATCATGCTTGTACAATGAACTTTGAAAATGATGATTTGGAATATGATGCATGTTTTTGAGAAATGCTTCAGAAATTTTGGATTTTTTCAAGTGATTTTGAAACATGTTTAGAAATATCCTTGAAGAGGTGGTTTAGAAATTAAACTTGATTTGGAAGTTTTGAAATTTTAAATCCAAACTTGGATCTGAAATGAATTTAAGATCTGAAATGGGAATTTGAAATTTGGAAGTTGAAATCATAACTGAGATCAAAGATTGAAAGGAAATTTTGATTTTGATAATTTCTGAAATTGAAATTTGAATTGGAAAGGAAGATTTGAAATCGAAAATGGAATTTAGAAAAGAATGGAATTGGAAAATGAAAGATTGAATTTTGAAACTAGAATTTGGAAATGGAATTTGAAATTGAAAGATCTGAAATTGAGATTTGGAATTGAAGTCTAATTGAAATCTGGTTTTGAAATTGGAGTTCAAAAATGAATTTGGAATTTGAAATTTAAAGTTAGAATGGAAATTAGGTTCAAATTGGGATTTTGGGAATTGATTTTTGAAATAGATTGGATGTTTGAAATCAGAATTAAGCTTGAGAATTGAATTATAAATTCAAATTGGAACTTTGAATTGATTTTGAATTTGAAATTTAACTTTGAAATTGGGAGTGAATTTAGAAATTTAGAATTCAAAATTGAAATTAGAATTGAAATTCAAAGAATGAATTTAGAAATTGAAAATTTAGAAATTTAAAATAAACTTTGGATTTCGAAATTGAGAATGGAGTTTGAATTGAGACTTGGAGTTTGAAATTAGAATGGAATTTGAAAATTGAATTGAATTTTGAAATTGGACTTTTGAATTGATTTTGAAATTTGACTTGGTATATGAAATCAGAATCAAATTTAAAAATTGATTTAGAAACTCAAAGTAAATCTTAAAATTTGATTTGAAATCTCAAAGTGAATTTCAAAACTTTGATTTAGAGTTTAAAACTCAGGATTTGAAATGGAATTCAAAGATTTGAAATGAAAATAAAGAATTTGAATGAAATTTGAAGTTAAAATGTGAAATTCAAAAAAGAGAATTAAAAATTGGAAAATTGGAAATAAAATTTAAAACTGAATAAAATGATAAATCTGAATTTATAAATGGAAGTTTAAAATGATTTTGAATTTTGGAACTGAAAATTGTGTTTTTGAAGATTTATTTCAAAAATCACTTGGAATTTTGAAGATGATTTGAAATAATTTGAAAAAGAATGCAATTCTATCCTGAATAATGAATACTTTGAAATCTATTTAAAGATTGAAATTTAAAAGCAATTTCTATTCTTTAATAGAATTGAAATAAGATTAAATCATGATACATTCATGACTATGGTCACAAATATATTATAATCTAATCTATATTTAAATTCTAGTAAAGAATAAAATAAATTTTTGTGTCTTTATAGGATTTAAAATAAAATTAACTCTTAATATATCCATGACTATGACCACAAATATATCTTAAGTTAATTTATATCTTAAATTCTGATAGAGGAAGAAATGATATTTATAAAAATATGATGGAAGTCAAATGTTATTCCATAAAAGATAAAAATCCTAAGTATTATTCACATTTTGACTATGGTCATGAATGCGAATCATTTACTCAGGATTATTTGCCTCTTATTAGAAAGGTGCACGTGCCATTCATGTTATACCACAGTGATTTTTGAAGAATAAAATAAAATGCTACAGGAAATTATGAGAATTTAAGGCACAACTATATGCTCATACATTCTATTCTAAACAGAAAAGTAGAAATTCTCATTAATATCAAATTATTACAATCTTGAAACATTGAAATTCCCTAATCTAGGAAAAGAAATCCACATCTTCCATATTTTTCCTGTAAATGAGTTAGCACAAGGCAAAAAATACAAGATATAGAGAAAGATTGAAAATGTTGTATTAAAGCTAAATGCATATGATCATGCCTAGGCTTTAGAGGAAATATATATACGTATGTGAAAATGCAATGCCTATGCATGAATAAGATGTATTTGCCTGAGTACTATGTTCGTACTAATGAAGAAATGCATATGCATATGCATATGCATATGCCTAAGTGTTGTGCTTATGCTAAATGAAGAATGCATATGTATATGCCTATGTGCAATGCTTATGCTAAATGAAGAGTGCATATGCATATGCCTAAGTGCTATGTATATGCTAAGTGAATAAATGCATATGCAATGCCTAAGTGCAAATGCATATGCTAAAGTTATATATATATATATATATATATATATATATATATATGCATGACTGAAAATGCATATGGATATGCGAACCTGAAAATATCTACGAAAAATGCAATATGATCATGTGCATTATGTTGAAATGAAGTACAAAAAGATAACATGAAATGCAAGAAATATAATGCATGTGATCGTGTAATAAAGCATACATGTGAAATGAGATGTAGAGATGGCAGTGAAGTGCAAGTGCAGAGAATGAAGGTGATGTGATGAATGCAAATGCAGAGGTGACAGTGAGTGTAAAATGGAAAAGTGCAGAGTGCAGGGGTGTAAGTCTAAATGCAACAGGTGTTGTGCAATGAATACACAGGTGATAGTGAGTGTAATGTGCATACAGTGGAGTGAATGTTGTGTGCAATGAAGTAATGTGCAGGGGATATACATGTGGCAGATGCATCAGCTGCAGACATTAGCCGATCTATGCAGGGTTGGATATCAAACAGGTAGACAGAAAAGAAAAAAAAGAAAAATGAATGAATGCATGGCAGGACACTTCATTGCACAACCAATTTGTTGAAATGAATGCATAAATAGATGGAATCTAAAAAATACAACTGATGACACTGAATGTACAACTCGATCACCAATATAAGCTTTTACAGGATGTGATTATAGCTCAGTTGAATCTTTGCTGGGTTGCTTGGTGAGCCTGAAACGAATTCAGACTTTCCTGAAGTACAGTAGACTTTGTTTGTTGCAGCTGAGATGAACCAACATTTACTTACTAAACCTGGGAAAAATTAGAACCTATTTGGTGCACCTGAGCCAATAGCTGACCTGTTTGCTGAACTTGAGAAACAGGTTGCCCTGTCTGTAGGACCTGAGATAAAGCATGTCCTGATTGTTGTGCCTGAGTCAAAGTTGGCCCGTCTTGTTGAAGTTGAGACAATTCAAGGCCTACTGGCTGGACATGGGATGAAGAAACCCTTGTTTGAGGACCCATCTTGGAGGGTAAATCATGCATCTGTGTTATTGGGATAGGAGCCAACTTTGGTGTAATCGTTGGATGAGAGCCAGCAGGGAGGGGAGGCAATTGAGAGAAGGGTATTACTCAGGTGATTCACAGACATGCCGAGGACTTTAAAGGTGAGTATTGTTTATTGACAAAGGTCTGAAGGGGATGTGTTTGATATGGCCTTCTGAACCATCCGAATAAGTATATCATATACATCTTCAACATGCTTGTGAAGCAATTAGGCCCCATCGAGATGCAAAACAATCATTCTCCATTATTGAGGACAACATAGTAATGGGTCAGGAGTCTTTAACATTTAATGACGAGTTAATAACTTGCAGGGTCGTGGATGTAAAGGAAGTGCAGGAAACGAAGGTGGGACATGTGCTATGTTGTGGCAGTGAAATGCAAATGTTGTGTGCCAAGCGATTACAAACATGACTTGGTATGTGTACAGGTGACATTGAAGTGTAAGTGGAAGAGTGCAGAAAGTGAAAGTGCAGTGAGGTGAGGGAGGGTAGTAAGTGAGGAAGTGAATGTGCAGCAAGTGTGCAAGTGTTAATGAAAATCCCAAGTTCCTGAAGGCAAAAATAGGTCATTTGCCTCCATTAGGACCATGTCTCCACCATTGAAAAGAACAAATGAGAGATTTGCTTTCTGCAGTAAATTCACCAAAATCAAGTGATTTCCAAGCTACTGCAATCTGATATTGCATATACCTGATAACTCAGCAATCAAAAGCTATTGTTATCTCATTAATACTCTAATCACACTTGATGTTTCTGTAGATCCCCCTTGAAAATTGATCCAAGATAGCCACACAGCCCCACAAGGGATTCTCAAACCATGACAGAACATAAACGCATAGTTAGAAGCTGGTCTGAGAGAAACCGAACATCTTAGTTTTCACATAACCGCAATGCATAGAATACAGCTATACATAGACAACTGTAATTAATATATTGGAATTATAGACTTCAATTTTGATGTTGTGCCTGATCACACATAATTGTTGTGTGCTAAACTAATTACAAATATTATTTGACGAAGTGCAGATATGAGATCTGAAGTTGATACGGTAAAAAAATATACACAGATGTGTAACACTAGTAGGATTGTAAATGGTATGAGTTAACCATGAATAAGTTCATGAATGCAGATGAAGTCAAGTCCCAATAAAAATTTTATCACAAGCATCTGATGATCTTATTTAATCGAAAAGCTCAGGAATATAGCAGCCCAGCATGTAGATATCATCATAAGAGGTAAGAATGACATTTTATCCCCTAAAATATATGGATGCAAGAGTCAACCCCAAATCCCAACGGCCAATAAGCCTAAAAGATAGATCTTAGTAGGCCATCCAAGCAATCTGGTTCTTTGCATAGAAGCTCCTAACTTGGTTTTTTTTTCCTCTGTTCACGTATATTGATCATACTGAAATAAAAAGACTTGAGCACATGGTAGAATGAATGACAAGTAACAATCCTTTCACAGGGTATTCTTTGGCTTCATATAGGAGAGGAAACAATGAATAGCATGAAACTGTAAACAATAAGTAATGGTTGGCATCCTCTAAACTGCTTGTAGCAACGATCGCAAGTGGAATAACAAAATGAAGTGATGCTTTCTCATGAACATACCATCTGAACACAAAAGCTACAAGTGAATAAGTGCAGGTGATCAAACGCAGTTGATGCAAAATGTGTCCAAATAACGAAGATATGATGATGAAATTGGGTTAAAACAGAAAAACAAATTATGAAGGGCAACAGAGAGTGATGTGTGGGAAGGTAAACAATATGCAAAATAAAACTAAAGAAAGTAATGCGATGAGAATCAAATGAAATTACACAAAAACAAACTATGAGAAAACCAAATTTCATGAGCAATATGTTGAATCGATAAACAAAGAATGAAGATATGTTGTAAAGGAAATGCAGATGCACAGGAAATGGTACAAATGAAGGGCTAATGATGAATTGCAACAGAATGTTGAGCCTAATATGCAATGAACATAGGTAAACTAAGGAAATTCAGTAATAAATGGTAAAAAAACAACAAAAAGAAAATGTTGGAATATGAGTATTCCAATGATATTGCACACATGTAGATCGATATTGCTATATGCAAATCGATACTACAAAGGGTGCTTTAATGGAGCAAGAACAGGAAAAACCAAGAAAATAGAATTCAAAAGAGAGAAGAAGAGGGGGATTCTTACTGTGGCTCTGCACACTACTGTTGGGCTGATTTACTTCAGTTAGTCAAGAAGAGGGAAACCAGAGGGAGAAAGGAGAAGAAGAGAACGAGATGCGTGGAGATAGAGAAGGAGATGGTGAAAAGTGGATCAGAGAAGTGGAGGGGTGAGAAGCGGATGAGATGATTGACCCCCGATGGCCATTTTTATAAGAGGAGGCCGTTAGAAATTTTTCGAAATTGGTCCCTCAATGTTTTAAAATTTTTCAAAAAGGGGGTCTTGATTATAAAGTTTTTCAAAATAGTGTAAAAGCTACTTTTTGAAAAAAATTCTCTTATATTTCTGAATGAAAAATCTAAAATATGGGGGAAGGGATCCAGATGAAGTTTTTGAAAGGTTTTTGTAAAATATTTGTTTTGAAATTTAAGGATTTTTTGAAATGAGGTTTTTATGAAAATACATGGTTAATTTCAGAAGTTGAGTTTCAAAATAGATCTGGATCTGAGGTTTTTGGTAAACATTTGAGTTTGGATCTCAAATTGAGGAAAAGAGAATAGTGGATCCAAATGGATATTGGATCTGGATGAAATGTCTGAGCTATTCAGAAAATTGATTTTGTATTTTTAAATTTTGAAAACAGGAGAATCAGGCTCAAAATTGGATTTGAATATCTGATCTGGATCCGAGATTGGGTCAAATATAGAAAATGAAATTTTGAAAAGGAAAATGGGGATTTGATGGGACTACAAAGTGCAGCCCTTGCAGGACACTGGACTGCACCATAATGGCTGCAGTCATCCAGCAGTGTGCACCAGCTGAAAAAGAATGCTAAGTCGCGCGTGCGCCTGTAGGGCAACGTAAGGATTGCTTGCACCTTCGGGTTAGGGTCTGGACTGTGAAGCCAAGGAGAAAAGGCTCTACCTTGGGCCTGCAAAAACATGGCCTGGAGTAGGGATGTTGTCGTCCTTGAGTGAAGACCAACACACCTGTATTGCAGGGTGGGGCTGGTCGGGCCAAACAGGGAACACTTCCCACTTGTCCCGACTCACGTGAGTCTGCAAGGCTATGAAGTCTTCGAGCAACCTACTAGGGTCGGGTGAGCAAGGTCAAGGACAAAACCCCTTGTTGCCTCAACGAACAGGATGCCGAAACGCTGAGCATCCTATGACCTGGTGTGTTTGGTCCGCAGGGCACCAAAAATGGGAAATGGAAAAAGGCAAACACAGGTGGTCCGGGGCAAGGACTGGTATGGACCGAACTCGTGTCCAGACCTGTCATGCCCTGTCGACATGCTATGTGAACACATCATGGCAAGGCTCGGTTTAGCCTCGGGCATCACAGCAGTCTTTCGGCCAAAGCCAACCCCCAAGGTAGGGCGTTTGAGCTGCAGGATGACCCAGGCTGTAGACTCCTTAGCCGCCCATCAATCAGAGTTAGACAGACTCGGGGTTACTACCATGACAGGGCAAAACCCGGGTCTGGTTAGCATCAAACTTGCTGGTCTTGGGGGTGCCAGAGCTGCAGGCTGTGAACGAGAAATAAGGAAGGGAGAAACAACCTAATTGGGGAAGAAATGGGCGAGCAAGAGAAAAAAGAAGCAGAACTTGTATCTGCGTGTTGGGGTGCCGAACATGGCATTCCTTGCTCTCAATGCAGCAAGGTTGTGTTCCAGCCACCACCAAGATATTTTCTCCCATGTGCGTGAGGCTCACATGGCCATGGAAGGGTCGTGGAGCACCCAACAAGGGTGTGGGTAGGAAATTGGCATTCCTTGCACCATACGCAGCAAGGAAGAGACCACTACATTTCCAGAAACTCCACACTTGTTGGACCTTCACACATGAGGTTTCAATAGCCGAAACATGACGCTTAGCATGAAACAACAAAAAAAAAGAAAACAAACAACAAGGTGCATAACCCAAACGTTGTGTGTGTGAGCATGCAGCATGAACACCAAAAAAAATGGAACTCTTGGATGGTTCTAATCCGCCCAGCTCCTATGCATGTAAGCATCACAAAGAGGAGCATGGCTTCATACTAGGAAAGCATTTGTTTTCAAGAATGAAAGTTAGGACAAGGAATCTCACCCAACGATTCTTCTGGAACGATGGAGAAGATGGTGTGCCTCCCTTGCGTAAAGTGTAGAGTGGAGTCCCTACGAGGTACCCAACACTACACCCTAGCAATGGGAGGGAGGTTCAACCGGCACCCAAGGGGAGAGAACCCCACGGTTGGGAGAGAGAAGAGAGAGAAAGGAGAGAAAAAAAGAGAGGAGAGAAATGAGTTTTCTCTCTCTTTCTCAAGGTTTTATAAGTTAGGGTTTCAAGATCAATGGCTAGGACTTAATAAAAAAATGAAGGGCTAGGGTTATTTCACTTAAGTGTCACACCCTTCTAGGCGGTGGCACTTTTGTAAATAAACCCTCCAGCCCAAAAATGCCCCAATAGGCTTCTTTCTTTTTAATCCTTTTGAAAACCTTCCAGAAATGCCCCCACACGCCCCTTGAGTGAAAATATTTTATTTATTTTACTTTATTTGAAATTATACTTTAGGGTCTTTGAAATGTTCTTTCTAATATTCGGTAAAACTCAATTTTTTTTTAAATGCCTTCTTTGCCAAATTGTGTAAAATAAAAGGGTTTTTAATCATTTAAAAGTCTCGTTGGTAAAATTCAATCAATTGTATGTATTTGAATTAAAACTTAGGGATTCGATCAAAAATGCATTACAATATATATATATATATATATATATATATATATATATATATATATATATATATATATATATATATATATATATATATACGAATGTGCATGCATACATATGCATATAACTATGTATATACGAATACATAGATAAATGCATTATGAAATTCTATCTCGCATTGAATTTTCTCAAAAAATTTGTGAGTCTTACATCCTACGCTCCTTAAAAAGGATTACGTCCGCGAAATCATAAACATCAATTAACAAAGAGATCAGTGTATTTCTCCCTCATGCTCGCTTCAGGCTCCCATATGCATTCTTTGATGCCATGGTGTTGCCAACGCACTTTAACCAACGGAATGGTCTTGGTACGCAGGACTTGATCTCTACGATCAATGATCTCGACGGGCTTCTCGGCTATCATCAAATCTTCATAAACTTCCACGTCTTCATATCGGATGATATGTGATGGATCAATAATATACTTCTTTAACATCGACACATGAAATACGTTATGAATCTGGGCATATTGTTGAGGTAGCTCAACCCGATAAGTTTTACCTCAAGAATCTTGAACGGTCTGACGTATCTGGGACTCAATTTTCCCTTCTTTCCGAAACAAAAAATGCTCTTGGTCGGTGAAACTCTCACAAAGACCATATCACCAACCTCAAACGAAAGCTCTCATCGTCTCTTATCGATGTAACTTTTTTGTCTGTCTTGCACTACCTCCAAATGCTCTTGAATCATTTGCACTTGCTGAGTATAGTGCTGAAGAAAAATTGGTGATTCACTGGATCTATCGCTGATACCATCCCAATATGACGGTGATCGGCAAGGACTTCTGTATAATGCTTCATAGGAAGTCATCCCAATACTAACATGATAGTTGTTATTATAGGCAAACTCGAGTAAACACAAGTGCGAATCTCACTCACCTTGTCAGTCAATTATACAAGATCGCAACATATCTTCTAACATTTGGATCATCTTTTCTGACTGACCATCAGTCTAAGGGTGAAAGGCAGTATTGAACTTCAACCTTGTTCCTAAAGCTAACTGCAATTGTCCCCACCATCGCGACATGAATCTGGGATCACGGTCCAAAATAATCGACATTGGTACACTGTGTAACCTTACAATCTCTCGGATATACAAGTCAGCTAAACTTTCAAGCGAGTGACTGATCCGAATAGGTAAGAAATAAGCAGACTTGGTGAGTCTGTCCACAATTACCCAAATTGCATCATGCTTTCGTCTGGTTTGCGGTAAGCCTGCCATGAAATCTATAGTGACATCTTCCCATTTCCATTGAGGGATCTCGATCCTCTGCATGGAACCTCCAGGACGCCAGTGCTCAATCTTGATTTGCTGACAAGTCAAACACCTCAAGACATATGTTGCTACTTCTCGCTTCATATCATTCCACCAATACTCTCGCTAAAGATCCTTGAACATCTTGGCACCACTAAAATGAACTGTGTACTTTGACATATGAGCTTCATCAAGAATCTCCTTCTTCAACTCAAGGTTATGTGGCACCCAAAGTTGATCCTTCATACGGATGCTGCCATCATCTGCAATTCAAAAAGATGTACCTTCTTGCTCCATTTCGAGCTAAAAGTTTTACATATTGAGCAGCAAGCTTCTGTGCCTCAACAATCCTAGGCAAAATCTCTGATTGGATGGTTAAACCAAACAATTTGATCATTCTGCCTCCAAGCAAAAATGGCTTCCAAGCCATGAAATCCTCGATCAACTTTTGGCTCCACACAAGGCTAGCCAGAATACTGCTCGATTTATGACTAAACACATCTGCCACGACGTTCGCCTTACTAGGGTGGTAAGACAACGTGAACTCATAATCCTTGAGGAACTCGAGCCAACGTCGTTATCTCATATTCAATTCCTTTTGAGAAAATAAATACTTGAGACTCTTGTGGTCAGAAAAGACCTTGAACGTATCTCTATACAAATCATGTCACCAAGACTTAAGGCGAACACTACAGCTGCTAACTCTAGGTCATGAGTTGGATAGTCTCTCTCATAAACTTTCAACTGCCTCGATGTTTATGCAATAACTCTACCGTGTTGTATTAGCACACATCCCAAACCTATTTCTGAGGTATCTGTGTACACCACAAAACCACCTCTACCAGAAGGTAAAGCTAACACTGGAGAGGTCGTCAGCTTAGTCTTCATGATCCAAAAACTCTCTTCACAAGCGTTAGTTCACTCAAACTTGATGCCTTTATGCAAAAGCTTCGTCAATGGTGTTGCGATTCTATAAAAATCCTGGATGAATCATCGATAGTATCCTGCTAATCCAAGGAAACTACGAATATCAGAGACATTTCGAGGTTGCTTCCAACCTAACACGGCTTCAACCTTAGCTGGATTGTATCAGAGACATTTCGAGGTTGCTTCCAACCTAACACGGCTTCAACCTTAGCTGGATTGACTAAAACTCCATCACTGGATATCACGTGACCCAAAAATATAACTCGCTTAAGCTAAAACTCGTATTTGAAGAACTTGGCGAACAACGTGTGCTCCCGGAGTACTCCCAAAATTATACGCAAATGCTCTCAATATTGCTCAGAACTCTCTAAGTAGATCAAGATGCCATCGATGAACACTATCATGAAGGTGCCCATAAATGGGCAAAAAATTTGATTCATCAAATCCATGAATGTTGGTGCACTAGTGAGCCCAAGTGGCATCACTACAAACTCATATAACTTGTATCTCGTTCGAAATATTGTCTTCGAGATATCTTCCTCTCTGATTCGAAGTTGATGATAACCCAATCTAAGGTCGATCTTCGAGAAGATCTTCGCTCTCTGCAACTGTTCAAAGAGATCTTCAATTCTCGGTAGCGGATACTTATTCTTAATCGTTGCTTAGTTAAGTATTTTTTAGTCAATGCACAACCTCAAAAATTCATCTTTCTTCTTCACAAACAGCATAGGTGCACCCCTTGGAGATGCACTGGGTCTGATAAAACCTTGCTCTATTAACTCTTCCAACTGACACTTCAGTTCTTTAAGTTTTGTTGGAACCATACGATACAGTGCCTTAGAAATCAGAGTCATTACAGGTAATAACTCGATACAAAACTCGATTTCTCGCTCAGGGTTACTCTAGGCAGTTCCTCAAGGAATGCATCTGGAACCCTCGAACCACATATAGGCTTCCGATAAAGGTTTTTTTTTTTTTTTGATTTAGTCAGCACCAGGCTGACTAAGAAAGCAATACCTCCTTTACGCAGGTACTTCTAGGTTTTAAATGCTGAGATCGTACGATGACTTCCCACCGGACGGGAGAGACAAATCTCCTACATCAGGAAATCAAGCAGAGAAAGCACTACCCTGCCTTCTCTACCAAGAACTTGAGTACGATATACAAATTATCAATCCATGCCTAAAATAACATCAAACTTGGTCATGTCTAGCAAGATTACATCAGTTGGCAGATTCCTAGTGAATCTAATAGGAATGGAAGAATGTGAAGCATCATGATCAAACAAGCAAAAGTTGCTTGTCTAGCAACTAATATGGTACTTTATACCCAATACCCTTTTCACTATGAGAGGGTCACAGAGAGACATCCAACTAAGTTGGATGACAAAAGGATATAATTCATCACTTATACTCCTCATACAGAGTTGTATCCTAGTAACACCATTTTAATGGCGATAGGAGTATAATCTATGATAATCGCTTCGAGACGTCAGATGCCTTTGCTTCTATATATCTTCTAAGGTCGTGGTATGGAAAATCACTTAATTCACGAGAACAGACTTGTCCCATGTGTCCTAGCTTTCACTTAGCACACAGAGTGCTTGATGTGCAATCACTCTAATGTTGTTCATAATGGTCTGAATTGCTTGGTTCTGACCCTCAAACCTTGAGCTAAGCTACGCAAAGCTTCAAGTACTATGTTGATTCCCTTGTCAAACTACATCTAGCCACACACAATATAGTATAACAAGGAAGGTAATTAAAGCAGAAAACATGGAAAACTACTAAGTTAAGCATACTTATAGTGTGATAGACGATGCACGCTGAAGTCTTGGATCACGCTTGAACTCTGCTCTGATACCAAGATCTGTAACGCCCCAAAATCTCAACTTTGAAAATCCTTAGAATTTTAAGGTAATTTTTTTTTTGAAAACTTTTGTGCAAATGGAAGGAGAAAGGAAAAAACAGTTAGAACCTTGGATGAGTTACAGGGAGATCATCATATAGAATCTCAAAATCATTAATGCATTATAAGTATGAGGCAAAGATATGCATCTGGTCATTCTACAAAAAGTCTCTCAAGATACTGGAGATTTCTCCAAAACCAACTGCCAAGACCACAAAAGTCCAAAGTCTCTACCGCGCATCCGTCGTGATCGCACTACTAACAATCATCACCTGCATCCCCATGAAATGGGGTCAGTACTCTTGCAAGTTGGTGAGATAATATCCACAATATTTCATTTATGAAAAACATAGGCAGTAACCAAAACAAGTAAATCTAACATGATGAAACAATTAGAAACATTTGCAACAATTGACAAGTATAACTATAAACAAGAGAGGAACAATAAGTAGGATAGAAGCAATCAACCATAAATAACTAGCATGCTTCAGAAAGTGAAATTAAGCATTCAATCAAGTAAACAATTGGCCAATTTAGCATCTAAACAGTGCAACTGTAACATGTAAAGAACAATAAGCAAGGCAGTGAATTTAAGCATCTACTCAACTAAGTAACTAAGAACTGAACTACAACATAAGTATTACTTCATAAGTATTACTTCATAAGTCAGTAGTTAGCAAGTTAGTTTAATTGTTCTGTCTTGATTACTCCTTTGGGTACGCGAAGAAATATCGCATTCTGTGAAAAATAATGTCAGTGTTTATTATTCTATGTTATGTGATAACTGAGGTACCTACAAATCGAGTAAAACCTCATGTGGGTGGCTTGTGACTGAAAGAAAACCTCGCATAGGTGATGGATTGCAATCCACACTACTGCAATAGCTGAAGCACCTCAATAGGTTACCTCGACCTCCCTAACTCTGAGTGACTGGAGGCCAAATGATGCATTTGCTCCATAAAATGTGTCATAACATCGACCGATCACTCAGGGTTGTATCATCCACCCTCTCCAAGGTAAACTATTTTGTGAATGGGCGACTAGGCGGTTTATCTTTTTAGGGCTACAGTTAGTACACATTCTCTCATCTCGAGGTACTTAGGCTCATCTGGCCTTGTGTTCCTTGCAGGGCAACATGAACAACACTCAAAGGTTTAGCCCACCCATTCGCGTGCTCAAGCCTCACACGGCCTCAAAAGAGCTCTTCACCTGTGAAGGTGACCATCACACATTCATTATTTAAGGGTTTATGACACAAGCACAAGTGAGCCCTGCTCGCGAAAAAGGGCCCAATGCCCAACACAACTCATCGTGGAGTTCCAAAGTGCATAAGATTTATAAACATGTATCATATCCCTACTATGATGTTTATGTTCCCTTGTCATTCGGGACGAGTCAAGTGTTAAATGTGCATATGCATCCATGTGATGTGAAAGATACAAGAGTCTATTCAAGACATTGATACAAGTAGTAACATAGCACATTCATAGCTCAACTATAAGCACTTGACTATAAACATGATTCAATCAATCCATTTGAGTTCAGTGACATGATGTGCAAGTGGCAAGTTTTCATTCGTGCTAAACATTGATACTTTCATGTCATATCAGGCTCATAACATAAAATTCATAACCATGTCAAATAGTATGCTTCATTAAGCCTAGTGCAAAACATCACAACGCTTGAATATGCATATGATAGGAAATTTGCAGTCATGTCTAGTGGTGCAATATTTTATGACATATTCAAGAGTGTTGCAAAAAATATGCTAATTCATTAACACCACTCTGTGGCCCTTATATGAGCCATGTGCATGTGAAAGCATTTCAATTCCATCACGCATATTTTCGACAATTCCTCAAACTTACAAAAATGCGAATTGTACTAACTAAGCATGTCACATATGCTTCATATCAAGATCATGCCAATATGTGCAAGTGTGGAGTGTACCTTAGCAGCAAAATTCATTGCACAAACAACCATAACTTTTGCGTATGATTCTTGAATCATTCCACACATGTTATCGCATCAATATTTCCATATCATATCATATCATGCTCATTTGTATACTTGCAACCGTGTCAAGATGTTCAACAAGTGCACGTGATTTGAGTCATTCTATCACACATATGTGAAAAGCTACTACATTTGAACCTCATGGTTAACATTGTAAAGTCCACATTCGTGCTTAAAAATGTGCATGATATATCGCATTCAAGTTGTAGTACTCTTTATTTGGTTCTAACTATGCTTCTTAATGTGAATGCATCCAAAGGATGTCGTAGGTGTGGTGAGTTTGCAGCACTCATACAAGTGCATATATGCATTGACAAAGCGGTGACCTTACTACCACAACATCAACAACCAAGGTGCTGCCTAAAAGTGCCTACGCTACAGGATAACTGCATCAGCTAGGTGCTGTCAAACGAATGCCAAATGCACACAAAATTGGCAGCAAATTATTTGTTGCCAAACATGTGTGATTTGCATAGGAAAAATTGCAGCAACACAAATTGCCATGCACTCAAGGTGTGCAAGGAAATGCAGCACGCTAAGTGTTGCCAGCAAGCGCACTGCTACAAGGAGTTTGTTGTGCAAGAGGTGCTGCCAGCGAGCACCAATGTGCAGGAAAATTTATAGCAAGTGTGTTGTTGCCAAGGGAGTTCGCACCCAGACAACAAAGTAGCAGCGGGGTGCTGTCAAAAGCACGTCAAATTGCTGAATTTTTTTTCCAGCAAGGGAGTTGTTGCACAAGGGTGTCTACTTGCAGACTTTACAGTGGCTATGCTTTGCCAAAATGAGATAAATTATACTAATTCGAAGCAAGGTAATATGCTGACTCAAACGTAATTGTTGTAGGATTTTATAGCAGCTGAAAATGCTACCCAAAGCATGTGGTACTATGGAATTTGCCATGATGAAATGCTGTCAAAACCACATACTTGCTGCAGAAAAAAAATTTGCAGCGAACAAGGAGGTTGTTTGTAGCCACGCTTATGCAGAAAATGATAGCCTGCTAGTCAATTCCCACCAGAATCTTGTTGCAACAAGATGTTGCCTAAATTGTTGAAGCTACGTAGGGAAAATGGGGATTTGATAGGACTACAAAGTGCAGCCCTTGTAGGACACTGGACTATGCCACAATGGCTGCAATCATCCAGCAGTGTGCACCAGGCATGAGCCTTGCTTGGTTAAGCTGGAAAAGAATGCTAAGTCACGTGTGCGCCTGTAGGGCAATGTAAGGATTGCTTGCGCCTTCGGGTTGGGGTCTGGACTGTGAAGCCAAAGAAAAAATGCTCTACCTTGGGCCTGCGAAAACACGGCCTGTAGTAGGGCTATTGTCATCCTTGAGTGAAGACCAACACACTTGCATTGCAGAGTGTAGCTGGTCGGGCCAAACAGGGAACACTTCACACTCGTCCCGACTCATGTGAGTCTGCAGAGCTACGCGGTCTTCTAGCAACCTACTAGGGTCAGGTGAGCAAGGTCAAGGACAAAACCCCTTGCTGCCACAATGAACAGGACGCTGAAACGCTGGGCATCCTATGACCTTGTGTGTCCAGTCCGCAGGGCACCGAAAATACGAAATGGAAAAAGGCAAACATGGGTGGTCCAGGGTAGGGACTGGTCTGAACCAAACTCGTGTCCAGATCTGTCACGCCCTGTCGACACGCTATGTGAACACAGCAAGGCAAGGCTCAGTCTGGCCTTGGGCATCACAGCAGTCGTTTGGCCAAAGTTGCCCCCCAAGGTAGAGTGTTTGAGCTGTAGGATGACCCAGGTTATAGACTTTATAGTCGCCCATCAACCAGAGTTAGACAAACTCGTGGTTATTGTCATGACAGGGCAGAACCCGAGCCTGGTTAGCATCAGACTTGTTGGTCTTGGAGGTGCCAGAGCCGCAGGCTGTTGTAAACACCCCAAATTTTCCTCATCCACTCTCAGACATCCCCCTCTTGCAGATGCCAACCCTGATAGGTCAGTATAGGAGTCCAACCTTAAGTTTGTCTCAGTTCAGGTGCCATTTTACCCCCTTTTACCAGAAAAATTACCAATTTACCCCTAGGTCATCCTAGATCTCTATCAATCAAAGTCAACCAAGCTCATTCTTAAGCTTAGAACAGTTAGAATGTCAGTCATTTCTAGCTCATAATGAGCAGATCATGTTCATTTCTAATCATTCCTGCCAAAATGGGCTCATTTCCTCAGAAATGAGCTCATTTCTAACTCGAATCCAAGCCAATTGTCTCTGAGTCAATCATTCTTAGTCAATCCTATTTCTCTGAGTCTAGATTGAGCTCACCAAGAGTTTAAGTGCTCGAGTTTCAGTTCAAATCCATTTTCCGCAGTGTAGGAGTCAATTTTAGTCCATTTTAGCCCATTTTAGCTGAAATTGAGCTAAGTACAGTCAGTTGAGCTAGTGTTTAAGCTTCAATTTTAGTTCATCTCAGTATTACTGATCTTTGTTTCAGCTCAAACCCAGTTCTTGTTTGTAACTCACTTCACCCCAATGATCATTTCTCACCATTTCTCTGAAAATGACATCATTTCTTGACCATTCAGTGTAGGAGTTTAGTTGAGTCAGTGTCTTGTCAGTTCATTTGAGTTCTGAAACCCTAGAACTTTAAACCAGTTAAAACCCCAGTTTTCAGTGTCACTCTTGGCTTTGTAGGAACAAGAAACCATTTATAGAACTATTTTGTTCATTTTTATCAAAATTATCACTTTTTAAATTGGTACAACTATCAATTGAGGTACAATACCTAAAATCCTTCATCCAGGGTTTGCATTTCACATGACATTCCATATCATTTCTCATAATTTCTTATCATTTTTTATCATTTCATGTCATTTCCTTACATCTCATCTCATTTTCGAGATCCAGAACTCCAATTTTGCAAATTCCAATCCAGATTCAAATTTTAAAGCTTTTTAAAATCAATTTCAAACTTTGGGTTTTCAAATTGACATTTTTACCCTCAGGACTCTAAATTTAGAAATATTTTCCTAAGAAAACAATCTGGATTCCTTTCAAACTTGATTTTCAAATTTTCAAACTGGAATTGCTCTATAAAGGGGTATAAAATTTCAAACTTTTCAAAATTGCCAAAATCTTTCGCGAAATCCAAAATTCTTTTGAAAAATTTTATAAAATCATTCTACTCTTTTGGTTTTCAAAATCGTGTGTGGACCCATGCCAAGGTGGTGCAACACATTTCTTTTATTCCTTTCAAAATAACATGTGGGCCCACTCCAAGGTGGTGCCACACTCAAAGCTTTCAAAAAAAATTAAAAAAAAATTCTTTTCTTTTTCTTTATTGCTTATTCATTTTTTTATTTTTTTTATTTTAAACTAGAGAAGGAAGTGGACCCCACAAGCGGGTCGAATCGCTCTCTCTCTCTCCACTTTCCCTTTTCCTTCTTCCCCTCTTTTTCTTTCCTTCTCCTTTTCCTTTCCTTCTTCTCTTCTTTTTTTCCTTTCTTCATATCTTCCTTCTTTCCCTTTTCCTTCTTCTTTCTTCCCTTTCTTTCCTTCTTCCTTTTCCCTCCTTTCCTTCTCCCTTTCCCTCTTTCTCCTTGTCGCCACCCCCCTTTTCTTCTTTTCTTCCTTTTATTCTCCCTTCTTCTCTTTCATTTTCTTCTTTACCTCTTTTCTTTCCTTTTTTCTTTCCCTCCTTTCTTCCTTTCTTTGTATTGCCTCCTCCTCTTTCTAATTCCCAAAGACACCACACGGTTGGGGCATTGGACTCTCTCTCCTCTCCTCTCCTCTCCTCTCCTCTCCTCTCCTCTCCAACTCTCTTTTTCTCCCTCTTATTAACGCTCAGTCCTTGGCTTTAGCCCCATCTCCTTCCTTGACAGCACCACCTCCGGTTAGTGCAGCCACAACACTACCACCAACTTCCAGCTGGTGTAGCACCTCCTCCAAGCCTTCCTCCATTAACCTTGGCGGCTCCACCATAGCCACCTTACTTCAGCTCTGCTGCACCCCTTCAACCGGTGCCATCATCTTCTCCATTGCTCCAGCCACATCAACTGAAACAATCTCCATTGGGGCTATGACCTCCAGCCACTGCAAGTGAAGTCGCAGCCTTCTCCTTCAGCTGATTCCAACAAAGCCTCTCAAGGTAAAAACCTTTCTCGCATTCTCTTCTTTTTCCTAGGAATCTACCATGTGAATCCAGTTTAATACTGGATTCACATGGCTGAAAGGCTATGTTTTCATAAAGCTTACAATGAAATGGCCATGATCAAGGCTAAATAAGGGAGATCCATCTGAGGCATGGATCGGATCCTCCCTTCCCACAACCACAAAAAAAAAAGATGATTTGTATGCCTCTGCTTATTTTTGTTTTTCTTTTTACTGTTTTCATGTAGATGGCATGTTCTAGGAATCATACTTAGTTTATTTGACTGTTTTGCACGTATTCAATAGTTTCATTAATGTTTTCCCAATAGCTTGTAGGTTTTGGTTTTACGCGTGAAGTCTAGTCATTATTTTATGTAAAATATTGTATTCAATAAATCTTAAAAATTTTGCGATGATCATGTTTATTTGTTATTGGTTTTCTGCAAAAAAACCAGATCCTTTTGGGTTCTGTGACCCCATTCAAAAAATAAAAAACCAAACCAGGTTTTCAACTCTGTGAAACTGCTGGATTCCCTAGAGGCAGGATTGTTTATTCGAGATCTCTCTCATGGGAGATCCAAACCACAATCTATAAAATATAGTTTTTTCCAGATAAATCTAGTATTTTACTGGATTTTTTTATAAAGGTTGTTGTCTTTCAAAAATCGGGTTTTACAGACCATTGTATCAAGCCTGTTACAAGTCGTCAGAGTCCTAGATCGACCTAAATCGACTGTGGCTTTCTGACCTGTAAATTGAATGCTTTGTTTGTCAAAATAAGAATTAATCCTCATAATGTCCTCCATCATTTCCCAAAATTTCAGGATTTTAGGAGTTAGATTTCTATTTTTCCTAGATTTTAAAACTTTACCTGTCGATTTATAGTTGTTACAATTTCTTTAGATTTAGAACTCTGTTAATCTAGTGTGTCCTCTACAACCGTAGATCAAAATGCAAAACTGTAGAAAAAGGATATGATCCTCTGTTTGCCTGCAATTCTCTTTTAAAAGTTTAGAAATTTTGGTTAATGTTTACTATTTTTCCCCCAATTTTTATGAAAGCCTGTCAATTTGCCATCAATTTTAAACTCATCGGATTCCGATCAATTTTAACGAAGTTGTAATTCTTCGACCGTAGGTCGAATCTTAAATCTGTAAAAGGCAAAAATCATTACCTAACTTTCTACTATCACCTTGTAAAATTTGGTAAATTTCTATGGTAAGTTAGTACCCGAAATCATGTTGTCATTATGGGTAGGTACAGGCTTGTAGGCAAAATCATGTATTTTTAAGGTTTTTTTATTAATTTCTATATTAAAAAATCCAAAAAAATGATTTTATTATTTTATTCCTTTTTTAGGGTCAATTTAATCATCCATGCTAAATTTGGTGTGGATTTGAGTTCAATTGCCATTTATGTTAGCCAAACTGTCAAAAGAAATGTTTAATTCTTGCGAAATTCAGGCGAAATTTCATGTCTTGGAGATATTTTTGCAACTTTAAGGTTTTACCATGCATATAATCGTATCATATCATCCTACGTTTGATTTCAATCTCATCTACATTCATTTAAATTTCAAAACTCTCATTCTTACAAAAATTCTTTCTAAAAACCCTGATTTCAAGGTCATAGTCTTGTTATTGAGGCATTTTGGTCATTTTCATCATAATTTCAAATTTTCAAAACTTTATTTTTGAATTTTCATGCATTGGCATCATTTATTTCTCTTGTTTATATTAGGGAGGTATGAATTAGGTTTATATCTGGACAAAATCTGATAATTTCTTGATATTGTCAGATAAATCCAGAAAAAACTACATATTTGTGTCAATCTATTTTCTAGTTTTATAGGGATATTCAGAAGGAAGATTTTATTTATTTATTTTTATTTTATTAATGTAAAATCAAATATAATATTAGTATAAGAGTTACATTTCTGCATAAAATAGGATGCATTGCATATAGTTTGCTTTCGTAAATTCTGATATCCAATGTATGGCAATTCAGTGCAAAATTTCCAAATCCGCTATGGTTGGCACAAATGGCACGTGCACAAGCTTTTAGGGAGTTAACAAACGTGGTGAAAATTGTATTTATGGCAATAGTCAGAATACGAATGAGACACAGATTTGTCATCTTGGTATAAGCCACATTCAGCCTACACTCTTAGGCTATTTTGAAATCCACTGCATTTCTCAAATGATTTTTTTAAAATCCTCAGAAAATATTCTTTGAAGTTACATTCATTCATTCATATTGGCTAATTCGTATTATGAAAGCATTTCAAAGGGCCAAATCCTCTTTCATTGATTTATTTCAATGAGAAATCAATTTTCTTAAAATTTTCTAAGTCTTTCTCATAAATTGATTTTCTCAAAACTCTGAGTTTTCAATGATGTTTCAAATATTTTCCTAGTTCAAATCATGATTTTCCAATATTCTAACATCCTCAATTTCAAGGTTTAAAGCTCCAAGAAATCAATTTTCTCCAAGTCCTTGGGATTTTATCAAAAATCAATTTTTCAAAATCTCATGATTTCTTCAGAAATCGGCCTTTCTTTTCTTCAGAAATGCTTTCTCAATGTAATTCATGATTTTCTCAGAATCATCATTTTTTCAAGTATTTTCCAAGCAATAGAAGCAAACATCATATCTTTCGAAATATGCATTTTTCAAAAATCTCATAGCACATGCCTAATTCTCTATGCATTTAGGAAATAGAGCATAATTTAGATATCTTGAGCCTAGCTAAGCACATATTGATCCTTGGTTCAATTACCTCTGGTAAAGGCGCCAAGAACGGTTCAACCTCGTACCGACAAGTGAGCCCCATTCTATAGAATTTTCTCATATATTTCAAAAACGGAGGTGAGTAATTTTCAAAAAAAAAAAATTCAAAACTTTGGTTAAGTTTGACTTGCAGAATCATTTCTCTCTTATAGAGGGAGGGAAAATTTTTGTGATGATAACAGGTTTGGCGACTGTGATGGGACCTGTCTTCGTCTGATCAATCATATGCCTTGACTTAGCTGAATTATCAAAATTGTGTTCTACAAAATGTCAGTTTTTACTTTCTGATATCATGTGAACTTAGGAGCCTAGACTCGAACCCAGCTGACATAGATTGCATGTAGACTAGGCATGGTTTGGTAGGACCAATTGAGGAGAATTTATTCAGGTTCACATGGACTTAGGTCTCATACAACTCTCCTCAATCTAGGATTTGTATGTAAACCTCATTTGCTTTTTCAAAGTTTTCAAAAATCTATCTCTTTAGGTCTTAGAGCCCTCTGTTTGCTTGCATGTGCTCATATTTCAAAAACCACCCCACCTATTTCTACCTGGTCTTCACATTGCTGGGCTTTCTTCCATAACCATAGTTCAGGTTAAAGCCTCACAACTAAGCTACTTATTTGGGCTGACGCCCCCCTACCACGTGCCAAGGGCCATAGTTCAAAATATATCGTCAGGTGCTCAAGGATGTTGGGAAAACACAAGCCTAGAACCGGAGATGAATTTTTATGCCACATATGTCGGGTTTCGACTCCAGTATATCGGCATAACATGATTGGACATAGATAATCTGAGCCCAGAGTCACGATTAGGGTCCTACAACCATTTTTAAACTGATGCATTTAGAATCACTTTCTTAGGGAATGTTGTATGTGCATAATTGTTTGTGCATGATGTGATTGAATGCCTTCTCTTTTATTTCTCATTTTCTTTTATTTGCCTTTTACATCATTTTCCCAAATCTCATCTATTTTTTCAAACAGTTTTATCAAAATCCTGGACAATTTTCAAAAACCTCCTATTTTTCCTTAAAAGGTCCAGGCAACTTTCCTTTTCCTACCTTTTCTTTGGATCTCGAATTTTCAGCCTTATTTTGATCCTGCCTACAAATTTTTTTTAAAAAAAATCATATATTTTTCTCCTATTTTACTTGGATTTCCAATCTTTTTGTCTATTTGCAAAATTCTTCACCTTATTTTTTCTCGATTATTGCGGTGGAAATTGTATATCCATCGTCCCTTTTTGCCCTCTTTTCATTCCAAATCCTTTTATAGATTGTTTTTGTCAAGTGACATCTCTTTCCTTCAAAAATGTCTTTTTCTTTATGGTTGACGACCTCGCCTAGGTAACAAGGCATATCTCAGATATTTATTTCCTCTCACGGAATAACAATGCAATTGTCGCGATCCCAACGATGACCCAATCCCTGATAAAGGGATATCCTTCAAATTGTCAACCTAACTTCAAATCTTCATCCATTGTTTTCCTTCTATTCTCAAAGTCATTGCCTTTAAGAATTTTCCATCACTTTGATCATCTCTTTGTTCTTCAGAGAGCGTTCTTCAAACATCAATCATTTATCCCTTTGTTCAAAATCTTCTTCCCACATTGCATTGGGGCATTTTTTAAAAAAATCATTTTCGAAACATCTTGTATGCAAGAAGGATCAAACAAATCTCTCACTTTGCATGCATATGCACCCATCTACCTTAATTTTGCATTCACTTGCATCTATTTATATTCATATTCATCTGCATTCATTTGCATGGATCTACATCAATTTGCATTAATATACCCATTAAGGATAAGGGATAATCCTGAGACCTAGGCAATCATTCCCGTCACAATTCCTAAACATCTTTAGAATGTCGGTCTCCTTCCAAAATTTGAGTATCAAGTAAAATTCAGTACTCATGCTCGTACATTTTTAAAATCTAGTGCTCGTACTGATACATTTTCAGAATCCAGTTTTTACATTGATTCATTTTCAAAATTCAGTGCTCGTACTGGTTCGTTTTCTAAAATTCAGTCCACACTGGTCTAATTTTCCTTCGGGATTCGAGTTCCGACTCGAATTTTCTTTCCTTTAAATTCAAATTGATTTATTTTTTCTTCGGGATTCGAGTTCTGACTCAAATTTTCTTTCCTTTAAATTCTAATTGATTTAATTTTCCTTTAGGATTCGAGTTCCGACTCGAATTTTCTTTCTTTTAAATTCTAATTGGTTTAATTTTCCTTTGGGATTTGAGTTTCAATCTTTCCTTAAAACCTTAATTTGGTTGTCTTTCCTTCAGGATTCGAGTTTTGACTCGAATTTTCTTTCTTTTAAATTCTAATTGGTTTAATTTTCCTTTGAGATTCGAGTTTCGACTCAAATTTTCTTTCCAAACCCAGTTTTGTGTTGGTTCATTTTCAAAATCCAGTTTTTACACTAGTTTATTTTTAAAATCCGGTGCTCGTACTACTACTCTTTCAAAATCTAGCACTCGTGTTAGTGTCTTGACCATTGGTCGCGTTAGTCAATCTCTTAGGTTCAGTCTTTGTGTTGATCTTTTATTAAAATTCAAGCTCTATACCAATTTTGACCTCTCGGTCATTCAAATTTCCAATTTTGACCTCTAGGTCATTTAAATTTCCAATTTCGACCTTCAGGTCATTCAAATTTCCAATTTTGACCTCCGGGTCATTCAAATTTCCAATTTCAACCTCCAGGTTATTCAAATTTCCAATTTCGACCTTCGGGTCATTCAATTTCATAATTTTGACCTTCGGGTCATTCAATCTTTAATTTTGACCTTTGGGTCACCCAATTCTCAATTTTGACCTTTGGGTCACCCAAATCTCTAATTTCGACCTTTGGGTCACCCAATTCTCAATTTCAACCTTCTGGTCACCCAATTCTCAATTTCGACCTTCGGGTCACCCAATTCTCAATTTTGACCTTCTGGTCACCCAATACCAATTTTGATCTTGGGGTCATCAAATTTCAACCTTCGGGTTATCAATTCTATCAAAGTCAAACATTTTTTATCCACAAGTCACATTTGCCAATCATAGTCTTGCATGGTTTGACCTCTGTGTCAGATTCATTCCGCCTATTGGCTCAATATCAATCTTAATTATTTTCTCTTGCGAGAGACCCTTTTTACAGAGAAAGTTCGAGGGAGCTTGTTCTTCTTGCATGCTATCTTCTTTGTTCACTTAGCCCCTTTTCAGGGAGAGTTTAAAGGGACTCATGTCTTTGTGAACCATTTGCAAAACAATCTTTTAATTTCACACAAAGAACCCTTATTTCAGGGAGAGCTTCGACGGAGGCTCACTTTCCTTATGGCCCCCCAATTTCTTTATTAAGTCATTTCGTCATGGAGGACCCTCTTCTCAGGGAGAGTGTGATGGACTTGTTCCTTCATGACCAATTTATTGACCTCACCACTATCGGCCCCCTTTCGATAAGAGAAGCCTAATGTTAGGGAGCTTTGACGAAAGCTTAATTTCTCTTCGAAAGTTCCTTTTGCAAACACCTCCTTTTCAAGGAAGAGAGGAGTAATTTTTATTTTTCATTCAGGTAAGGGCTAAGCTTGAGTCTTCTCCTTTGGGGAAAGGAGAGGATTATTTTTGTCATAGATGTGTTAAGTCAGACTTCAAATGCTCGCTTTCACCAAGAATTTTTAGAACATTTCGCCAATTTGTCATCAAATACTTGTTGATTTTAAAATCTTTATTACACAAATATTTACCTCAGATTATCTTCAGCATTCCTTCTGAGAGAGCAAAGCTTTTGCGAAGAGAGATTCAAAATTCAAAGATCTTTTACTTGGCCAACCTAAAAGGATGAAGAATAAATCCTCAAGATGACCAGCAAAGAAAATTCAATGTTGTCGCAAAGCCAAAAGTGATTGATATTGATCACAGTTATGGAACATTTTTAAAGACCATTCTTATGGTAATAAAGCAGTGGAAATATCCTGAGTGATAAAGAAAAATCCACTCAATTTAAACATCTCTTCAATAAATATCAAGTTGTCATTATATATCTGCAAAAGGGATCTCTCAAATATCGTCAAGTTGAAGACGATGGATGAGTCAGACCCCCAGGGGCAAAGAAGATTTAAAACATCTCTAAGTTGAAGGAGCATGTGACGGATCCTTCCAAGGAAAGTTTAAAACATCGCCAAGTTGAAGGCTGATGCGATGAACCTTCTGTCAATCCCTAAAAGATATTTGATCAATGCTATCATCAAAAGAGATTTCAATCGAAAGAGATTAGTTTATCAATATAATCCTTGGGACCAATGAAGACTCGGATCATCTCCAAGTTGAAGGAGTTTGTGACGTACCCTTCCAAAAAAAAAATCAGAGCATCTCCAAGTTGAAGGTTGATGCAATGAAATTCTTGCCAATCCCAAGAGAGCTCAAATTTTGTCTCAAAAAGAGTGCAAAAAGATCATCATGGGAAAAATTCAGGATATCAAACTGCTAAATCTGTCAAGAATCTTCTTTAATTTTGTGAAATTCTATTATCAATATTCTTTCACCAATTGCTTTCATAATGTTGATCTTTTCTTTTATATTCATATCAAGGAAATTGATAACTTCCTTGGAAGAAAGCCAATTGCAAGCAATTTGAATTCGATTCTTGATTCTATGGAGTTAGCCTAGTTGGAGGTAATACTTCAGGTAGAAAAGAGAGAATATTTTTGCACCATTGTGTATAATTTTTAATTATTTTGAATCGATAACAAATTTTAACATTTTGACAATATTTTCTAGCTATCCTGACGTAAAGTGAGAGCTTAATGTTCATTTTGACACATCCTGGTGTCATTGTCATCCCTTATTAGGACTTGATAATGGGAGTTTTCAAGATTCCTTCCCTTTTTTTTACAATCTGAGCTCCTGGGCTCTCAGATTCGCACACTTCCCTATGTTCCCCACTGTCTCGCCATACGCAGTTCAATTTCGGTTCAAGGTTGAACCACCAATCTTTTTTTCGCAAAAGGTCATTCATTTTAAAAGCTATTTAGTCTCAGGGTGCCCAAGATCAATCCTTTTTCAAGCTTTAGGGACCCCCATTTTCATCATTTTGCAAAATCCCTATCAGATTCATTGTGCGAAATCTGAAGGTTCCATCATGATTTCTTCATTCGAGGATTTCATCATTTTCCTCGATCAGGTTAAGGGTTAAACATGAGCCTCATTTTGATGAGGTATTTCATTCTCCGATCAGGTTAAGGGTTAAACATAAGCCTCATTTTGATGAGGTATTTCATTTTTCGACCAGGTTAAGGGTTAAACCTGAGCCTCATTCTGATGAGGTATTTCATTGCCCTTTCAAGATAAGGGTTAAACCTGAACCATTCTTCGCAAAAGGCCATTTTTCAAAAGTTATTCAGTCTCAAGTCATGGGACACCCAAATCACTCTCTTTTCTAAAGCTTTTAGGGAAAACCATTTTCATTGCCTTCTTTGCGACCCCTTATTTCTACACGAGGTATTTTTTGTCCCATCTAGGTTAAGGGCAAAACCTGAACTTCACTTCTACGAGATGAATCTTTCTTCTTCATTCTCCATTCCATATCTACCATCTTTATCAAGGCTAATTTCTTCATAACCAGTTAGATCCTTCTAACTGGGGCATTTTTTTATATATAGCCCAAATTTGGTGTATTTTTCTTTGCTACTAAGCTTGGACCTAAACCAGCTTACTAGCAAAGAGGGGCATCTCTAAACACCCCAAATTTTACTCATCCATTCTCAGACAACCTCATCTTGCAGATGCTAACCCTAGTAGGTCAGTATAGGAGTCAAACCCCAAGTTTGTCTCAGTTTAGGTGTCATTTTACCCCCCTTTTACCAGAAAAATTACCATTTTACCCCTAGGTCATCCTAGATCCCTGCCAGTCAGAGTCAACCAAGCTCATTCTTAAGCTTAGAACAGTTAGAATGTCAGTCATTTCTAGCTCACATAAGCTCACAATGAGCAGATCATGTTCATTTCTGATCATTCCTACCAAAATGGGTTTATTTCCTCATAAATGAGCTCATTTCTAACTCGAATCCAAGTCAATTGTCTCTGAGTCAATCATTCCTAGTTAATCCTATTTCTTTGAGTCTAGCTTGAGCTCACCAAAAGTTTAAGGGCTCCAGTTTCAGTTCAAATTCATTTCCCAAAGTGTAGGAGTCTATTTTAGCCCATTTCAGCTGAAATTGAGCTAAGTCTAGTCAGTTGAGCTAGTGTTTGAGCTTCAATTTTATTTCATCTCAGTATTACTGATCTTTGTTCCAACTCAAACCCAATTCTTGTTCGTAACTCACTTCAGTGATTATTTCTCACCATTTTTCTGAAAATGACACCATTTCTCAACCATTCAGTCTATGAGTTTAGTTGAGTCAGTGTCTTGTCAGTTTATTTGAGTTCTGAAACCCTAGAACTCAGTTAAAACCTCAATTTTCAGTGTCACTCTTGGCCCTGTAAGGAAGAGAAACCATTTCTTGAACTATTTTGTTCATTTTTATCAAAATTATCACTTTTTAAACTGGTACAATTGTCAATTGAGGTCTAATACCTAAAATCTTTCATCCAGAGTTTGCATTTCACATGACATTCCATATCCTTTTTCATCATTTCATGTTATTTCATTACATCTTATCTCATTTTCAAGATCTAGATCTCCAATTTTGAAAATTCCAATCCAGATTCGAATTTTAAAGCTTTTCGAAATCAATTTCAAACCCAGGGTTTTCAAATTGACATTTTTACACACAAGACTCTAAATTTAGAAATATTTTTCTTAGAAAACAATTTGGATTCCTTTCAAAATTGATTTTCAAATTTTCAAACTGGATTTGCTCTGCAAAGGGGTATAAAATTTCAAACTTTTCAAAATTGCAAAAATCTTTCGCTAAATCCAAAATTCTTTTGAAAATTTTTATAAAATCATTCTACCTTTTTGGTTTTCAAAATGAATTTCAAAATCGTGTGTGGGCTCATGCCAAGGTGGCACTACACATTTCTTTTATTCCTTTCAAAATAACATGTGGGCCCACTCCAAGGTGGCGCCACACTCAAAGCTTTCAAAAAAAATAAAAATAAAAATAAAAATCTTTTCTTTTTCTTTATTGCTTATTCATTTTTTTTATTTCTTTTATTTTAAACTAGAGAAGGGAGTGGACCCCACAAGCGGGTCGACCCCCTCTCTCTCTCTCAACTTTCCCTTTTCCTTCTTCCCCTCTTTTTCTTTTCTTTCTTCTCCTTTTCCCTCTCTTTTTCCTTTCCTTCTTCTCTTCTTTTTTTTCCTTTTTTCCTCGCTTCCTTCTTTCCCTTTTCCTTCTTCTTTCTTCCCTTTCTTTCCTTCTTCCTTTTCCCTCCTTTCCTTCTCCCTTTCCCTCTTCCTCCTTGTCGCCACCCCCCTTTTCTTCTTTTCTTCTTTTCTTGTCTTTCCTTTTCTTATTTCCCTCCTTTCCTTCTTCTTCTTTCCCTTCCTTCTTTTCTTTCCTTTTTTCTTTCCCTCCTTTCTTCCTTTCTTTGTATTACCTCCTCCTCTTTCTAATTACCAAAGACACCACACGGTTGGGGCATTGGATCTCTCTCTCCTCTCCTCTCCAACTTTCTTTTTCTCCCTCTTATTCACGCTCAGTCCTTGGCTTTAGCCCCATCTCCTTCCTTGACAACAACACCTCCAGTTGGTGCAGCCATAACACTACCACCAACCTCCAGCCGGCGCAGCACCTCCTCCAATCCTTCCTCCTTCAACCTTGGCGGCTTCACCAAAGCCACCTTCTTTCAGCTCTGTTGCACCCCCTTCAACCAGCGCCATCATCTTCTCCATTGCTCCAGCCACATCAACTGAAACAATCTCTATTGGGGCTACCACCTCCAGCCACTGCAAGCGAAGTCGCAGCCTTCTCCTTCGGCCAATTCCAACAAAGCCTCTCAAGGTAAAAACATTTCTCACCAGTTTAAGAGTGGATTCACTTGGCTGGAAGGCTATGTTTTCATAAAGCTTACAATGAAATGGCCATTATCAAGGTTGAATAAGGGAGATCCATCTGAGGCATGGATCGGATCCTACCTTCCCACAACCACAAAAAAAAAAGATGATTTGTATGCCCCTGCTTATTTTTGTTTTTCTTTTTACTGTTTTCATGTGGATGGCATGTTCTAGGAATCATACTTAGTTTATTTGACTGTTTTGCACGTATTCAATAGATTCATTAATGTTTGCTCAATAGCTTGTAGGTTTTGGTTTTACGCGTGAAGTCCAATCATTATTTTATGTAAAATATTTTATTCAATAAACCCTAAAAAATTCGTGATGATCATGTTTGTTTGTTATTAGTTTTCTGCAAAAAAACTAGATCCTTTTGGGTTTTGTGACCCCATTTAAAAAATAAAAAACCGGACCAGGTTTTCAACTCTGTGAAAATGCTGGATTCCCGAGAGGCAGGATTGTTTATTCAAGATCTCCCTCCTGGAAGATCTGAATTACAATATGTAAAATACAATGTTTTCACAAAGAAATCTAGTATTTCACTATATTTTACTGGATTTTTCTGATAAAGGTTGTTGTCTTTCAAAAATTGTGTTTTACATACCATTTTATCAAGCCTGTTACAAGTCGTCGGAGTCCTAGATTGACCTAAATTGACTGTGGCTTTCCGACCTGTAAGTTGAATGCTCTGTCTGTCAAAATAGGAATTGATCCTCATAAAGTGCTCCGTCATTGCCCATAATTTCAGGATTTTAGGAGTTAGATTTCTATTTTTCCTAGATTTTAAAAGTTTACCTATCAATTCTCTGTTATTACAATTTCTTTAGATTTAGATCTTTGTTAATCTAGTGTGTCCTCTTCAACCGTAGATCAAAATTCAAAACTGTAAAAAAATGATATATGCTCCTTTGTTTGCCTGCAATTCCCTTTTAAAATTTTAGGAATTTTGGTTACTGTTTACTATTTTTCCCCTAATATTTATGGAAGCCTCTCAATTTTAAATTCACCGGATTTCGATCAATTTTGCCAGAGTTGTAATTCTTCGACCGTAGCTCAAATTTTAAATCTGTAAAAGGAAAAAATTATTACCTAACTGTCTACTGTCACCGAGTAAAATTTGGTGAATTTCTATGGCAAGTTAGTACCTGAAATCATGTTGGCATTAGGGTAGGTACAGGCTTGTAGGCAAAATCATGCATTTTTAAGATTTTTTATTAATTTTTATATTGAAATACTGCCAAAAAATTGATTTTATGATTCTATTCCATTTTTAGGGTCAATTTAATCGTTCATGCTAAATTTGGTGTGAATTTGAGTTCAATTGCCATGTGTGTTAGCCAAACTGTCAAAAGGAATGTTTAATTCGTGCAAAATTCAAGCGAAATTCCATGTCTTGGCGATATTTTTGCAACTTTAAGGTTTTACCATGCATATAATCATATCATATCATTTTACGTTTGATTTCAATATCATCTACATTCATTTGAATTTCAAAACTCTCATTCTTACAAAAATTCTTTCTAAAACCCCTGATTTCAAGGCCATAGTCTTGCTATTGAGGCATTTTGATCATTTTCATCATAATTTCAAATTTTCAAAACTTTATTTTCGAATTTTCATGCATTGGCATCATTTATTTCTCATGTTTATATTAGAGAGGTATGAATTGGGTTTATATCTGGATAAAATCCGATAATTTCTCGATATTGTTAGATAAATCCAGAAAAAACTACATATTTGTGCCAATCCATTTTCTAGTTTTGTAGGGATATTGAGAAGGAAGATTTTATTTATTTATTTTTATTTTATTAATATTAAAACAAATGTAATATTAGAATAAGAGTTACATTTCTGCATAGAATAGGATGCATTGCATATAGTTTGCTTCCATAAATTCTGCTATCTGATGTATGGCAATTCATTGCAAATTTTTCAAATCCACTATGGTTGACACGAATGACACGTGCACAAGCTTTTAGGGAGTTAACAAACTCGGTGGAATTCGTATTTATGGTCATAGTCAGAATACGAATGAGACCCAGATTTGTGATCTTCGTATAAGCCACATTCAGCCTGCACTCTTAGGCTATTTTGAAATCCACTGCATTTCTCAAATGATTTTCTCAAAATCCTCAGAAAATATTCTTTGAAGTTACATTCATTCATATTGGCTAATTTGCATCATGAAAGCATTTCAAAGGGCCAAATCCTCTTTCTTTGATTTATTTCAATGAGAAATCAATTTTCTCAAAATTTTCTAACTCTTTCTCAGAAATTGATTTTCTTAAAACATTGAGTTTTCAATGATGTTTCAAATATTTCCCCAGTTCAAATCATGATTTTACAATGTTCTAACATCCTTAATTTCAAGGTTCAAAGCTCCAAGAAATCGATTTTCTCCAAGTCCTTGGGATTTTATCATAAATCAATTTTTCAAAATCTTATGATTTCTTCAGAAATCGGCCTTTCTTTTTTTCAGAAATGTTTTCTAAATGTAATTCATGATTTTCTCAAAATCATCATTTTCCAAGTATTTTTCAAGCAATAGAAGCAAACATCATATCTTTCAAAATATGCATTTTTCAAAAATCTCATAGCATATGCCTGATTCTCTGTGCATTTAGAAAATAGAGCATAATTTAGATATCTTGAGCCTAGCTAAGCACACATTGATCTTTGGTTCAATTACCCCTAGTAAAGGCGCCAAGAACGGTTGAACTTCATACTGACAGGCGAGCCTCATTCTATATCAAAAAATAATTTTCAAAACTTTGGTCAAGTTTGACTTGCAGAATCATTTCTCTCTCTCTCTCTCGTAGAGGGAGGGAAAATTTTGCGATGATAATAGTTGTGTACAATAAATAAAGAAGGGAGAAAATGCCTGTTCAGAGAAGAAATGGGCGAGCAAGAGAGAAAAGAAACAGAACTACTGTGTGTTGGGGTGCCGAACATGGCATTCCTTGCTCTCGACGCAGCAAGGTTGCATTCTAGCCACCACCAATACATTTTTCCCCATGTGTGTGAGGCTCACACAACCATGGAGGGGTCATGGAGCACCCAACAAGGGTGTGGGTAGGAAATTGGCATTCCTTGCACCATACGCAACAAGGAAGAGGCCACTACATTTCCAGCAACTCCACACTTGTTAGACCTTCACACATGATGTTGCAATAGCCGAAACACGATGCTTAGCATGAAACAACAACAAAAAAAAAAAACTGCAAGGTGCATAACCCAAACGTTGTGTGTTTGAGCATGCAACATGAACACCAAAAAAAATGGAACTCTTGGATGGTTTTAATCCGCCCAACTCCTATGCATGTAAGCATCGCAAAGAGGAGCATGGCTTCATACTAGAAAAGCATTTGTTTTTAAGAATGAAAGTTAGGACAAGGAATCTCACCCAATGATTCTTTCGGAACGGTGGAGAAGATTGTGTGCCTCCCTTGCGTAAAGTGTAGAGTAGAGTCCCTACAAGGTACCCAACGCTACACCCTAGCAATGGAAGGGAGGTTCAACCAGCATCCAAGGGGAGAGAACCCCACGGTTGGGAGAGAGGGAGAGAGAAAAAGATAGGAAAGAAATGAGTTTTCTCTCTCTTTCTCAAGGTTTTATAAGTTAGGGTTTCAAGATCAATGGCTAGGACTTAATCAAAGAAAATGAGGGGCTAGGGTTATTTCACTTAAGTGTCACACCCTTCTAGGCGGTGGTACTTTTGTAAACAAACCCTCCATCCCAAAAATGCCCTAATAGGCTTCTTTCTTTTGATTCCTTTGAAAGCCCTATCAAAAATACCCCTCTACTGCCCCCACATGCCCTCTAGGGTTTGAAAACTTTCCAGAAATGCCCCACACGCCCCTTGAGTGAAAATATTTTATTTATTTTACTTTATTTGAAATTATACTTTAGTGTCTTTGAAATGTTCTTTCTAATACTCGGTAAAACTCAAAAATTTCTTTTAAAATATCTTATTTGCCAAAATACATAAAATGAAAGGGTTTTTAATCATTTAAAAGTCTCATTGGTGAAATTCAATCAATTTTATGTATTTGAATTAAAACTTAGGGATTCGATGAAAAATGCATTACAATATGCATATGTATATATTTATATCAATATAGATATATATATACACGAATGTGCATGCATACATATGCATATACCTATGTATATATGAATACATAGATAAATGCATTATGAAATTCTATCTTGCATTGAATTTTCTCAGAAAATTCATGAGTCTTAGAGATAAATAAGGCCAAAAGGGGTCAGTTAGTGAAAAGCATGCATCCCTATGTGAGAAAGTCTTTTTTTGCACCCCTATGCTTGGTGATTTAGGGTAAAGTTATCATTCAATCATAGGATCAGGTGGAAACAGCCTTAAAAGCAAAAGAGGCAAAGTGGCCACACGCGAAAAAGTCAGAAAAAACCAAAGAGGTCACACATGAAAAAGTGAAAAAAATCATGCAAAATTCTAGGAAATGGGGAGGTCAATAGTTGGGGAAAGCCATAAAGGGTAAACTGACTTAGGGTGAACCAAGACTTATCTCCAATATTTCTCTTTCCGAGGGACGTGAGAAGATCTCTAAGGTACTTTTTCCTATTTGGCAGCCAATAGAGTCATAATCTCTGAAGGACCAAATGTGGCAAGCAGTACCATGGATATCTAATGGCTACCTCCTATGACTAGTCATCTCTTGATCCTGGCTAAGATCCGATGATGAAGGTAGTGGTTGATGCTAAGTCGTTTTCTTTTAGATCTAGGAAAACTTTAATAGAAGAAAAGAAGATCGAAGTAGTAAAATTTGAAATCTCATCAAGAAGTCATGTCAGATTGAGGCAATCAAAGAAAAAAAATAGACAACGCAAAAAAATGATTTTCGTAGTAAATTATGAGTGTGTGTTTATCTATGTAAGGTTGTCACAGTCTAGAAGGTGATCGCACAATTTGTGCATCATTCTCGCATATCCATGTGCTCAGTAATAACAGTCATTCACATCATCATCATTAGTTATTCTCATTCATACATTATTCAAGCATGCAAGCATTCATACAAAGAAAAAAGAGAACATGTCAATCACCAAAATCTTGTCATATCTTGTACAAGAGAAAAGAAGAAAAAGAAACTAATGGGTATCCTGTCTTCGAGATACTCCTTGACTATCTTTGGCTCCTTCCTCTAACTCACTAAACACTTAGGGGGGTCACCACTCTCTGAGTCGATTCATGCCTGGTGGTGTCCCGTGTCGAGGACAACAACTCTACTCTATGTTAGTAGTGGTGGCCTTCCTCTCAAAGTGTCTGCCACAACTGTAGGGACTCACACCCCATGAACCCCCATCAGTGCCTCCATCAATAGCATCTCTTGTAGGAAGCCTCCCACCCTCTCATGATATTTTGCATGCTTTCCCTTCTGCAAAAGATTTTTAAAAAGTAGTGTTAGTCCCAAGAAAAATCACAGAAAAAAACAACTAAGAGAAGACTCAATATTGTTCTAAAACAAAACAAAAGCTCTCGGGTTAAAAACTCGCCAACTCTCTCTCTCTCCTCTCCTCTCCTCTCCTCTCCTCTCCTCTCCAACTCTCTCTCCTCTCCTCTCCTCTCCTCTCCAACTCTCTTTTTCTCCCTCTTATTAACGCTCAGTCCTTGGCTTTAGCCCCATCTCCTTCCTTGACAGCACCACCTCCAGTTAGTGCAGCCACAACACTACCACCAACTTCCAGCCGGTGTAGCACCTCCTCCAAGCCTTCCTCCATTAACCTTGGCGGCTCCACCATAGCCACCTTACTTCAGCCCTGCTGCACCCCTTCAACCGGCGCCATCATCTTCTCCATTGCTCCAGCCACATCAACTGAAACAATCTCCATTGGGGCTACGACCTCCAGCCACTGCAAGTGAAGTCGCAGCCTTCTCCTTCAGCTGATTCCAACAAAGCCTCTCAAGGTAAAAACCTTTCTCGCATTTTCTCTTCTTTTTCCTAGGAATCTACCATGTGAATCCAGTTTAATACTGGATTCACATGGCTGAAAGGCTATGTTTTCATAAAGCTTACAATGAAATGGCCATGATCAAGGCTAAATAAGGGAGATCCATCTGAGGCATGGATCGGATCCTCCCTTCCCACAACCACAAAAAAAAAAGATGATTTGTATGCCTCTGCTTATTTTTGTTTTTCTTTTTACTGTTTTCATGTAGATGGCATGTTCTAGGAATCATACTTAGTTTATTTGACTGTTTTGCACGTATTCAATAATTTCATTAATGTTTTCCCAATAGCTTGTAGGTTTTGGTTTTACGCGTGAAGTCTAGTCATTATTTTATGTAAAATATTGTATTCAATAAATCTTAAAAATTTTGCGATGATCATGTTTATTTGTTATTGGTTTTCTGCAAAAAAACCAGATCCTTTTGGGTTCTGTGACCCCATTCAAAAAATAAAAAACCGAACCAGGTTTTCAACTCTGTGAAACTGCTGGATTCCCTAGAGGCAGGATTGTTTATTCGAGATCTCTCTCATGGGAGATCCAAACCACAATCTATAAAATATAGTTTTTTCCAGATAAATCTAGTATTTTACTGGATTTTTTGATAAAGGTTGTTGTCTTTCAAAAATCGGGTTTTACAGACCATTGTATCAAGCCTGTTACAAGTCGTCAGAGTCCTAGATCGACCTAAATCGACTGTGGCTTTCTGACCTGTAAATTGAATGCTTTGTTTGTCAAAATAGGAATTAATCCTCATAATGTCCTCCATCATTTCCCAAAATTTCAAGATTTTAGGAGTTAGATTTCTATTTTTCCTAGATTTTAAAACTTTACCTGTCGATTTATAGTTGTTACAATTTCTTTAGATTTAGAACTCTGTTAATCTAGTGTGTCCTCTGCAACCGTAGATCAAAATGCAAAACTGTAGAAAAAGGATATGCTCCTCTGTTTGCCTGCAATTCTCTTTTAAAAGTTTAGAAATTTTGGTTACTGTTTACTATTTTTCCCCCAATTTTTATGAAAGCCTGTCAATTTGCCATCAATTTTAAACTCACCGGATTCCGATCAATTTTGACGAAGTTGTAATTCTCCGACCGTAGGTCGAATCTTAAATCTGTAAAAGGCAAAAATCATTACCTAACTTTCTACTATCACCTTGTAAAATTTGGTAAATTTCTATGGTAAGTTAGTACCCGAAATCATGTTGTCATTATGGGTAGGTACAGGCTTGTAGGCAAAATCATGTATTTTTAAGGTTTTTTTATTAATTTCTATATTGAAAAATCCAAAAAAATGATTTTATTATTTTATTCCTTTTTTAGGGTCAATTTAATCATCCATGCTAAATTTGGTGTGGATTTGAGTTCAATTGCCATTTATGTTAGCCAAACTGTCAAAAGAAATGTTTAATTCTTGCGAAATTCAGGCGAAATTTCATGTCTTGGAGATATTTTTGCAACTTTAAGGTTTTACCATGCATATAATCGTATCATATCATCCTACGTTTGATTTCAATCTCATCTACATTCATTTAAATTTCAAAACTCTCATTCTTACAAAAATTCTTTCTAAAAACCCTGATTTCAAGGTCATAGTTTTGTTATTGAGGCATTTTGGTCATTTTCATCATAATTTCAAATTTTCAAAACTTTATTTTTGAATTTTCATGCATTGGCATCATTTATTTCTCATGTTTATATTAGGGAGGTATGAATTAGGTTTATATCTGGACAAAATCTGATAATTTCTTGATATTGTCAGATAAATCCAGAAAAAACTACATATTTGTGTCAATCTATTTTCTAGTTTTATAGGGATATTCAGAAGGAAGATTTTATTTATTTATTTTTATTTTATTAATGTAAAATCAAATATAATATTAGTATAAGAGTTACATTTCTGCATAAAATAGGATGCATTGCATATAGTTTGCTTTCGTAAATTCTGATATCCAATGTATGGCAATTCAGTGCAAAATTTCCAAATCCGCTATGGTTGGCACGAATGGCACGTGCACAAGCTTTTAGGGAGTTAACAAACGTGGTGAAAATTGTATTTATGGCAATAGTCAGAATACGAATGAGACTCAGATTTGTCATCTTCGTATAAGCCACATTCAGCCTACACTCTTAGGCTATTTTGAAATCCACTGCATTTCTCAAATGATTTTTTTAAAATCCTCAGAAAATATTCTTTGAAGTTACATTCATTCATTCATATTGGCTAATTCGTATTATGAAAGCATTTCAAAGGGCCAAATCCTCTTTCATTGATTTATTTCAATGAGAAATCAATTTTCTTAAAATTTTCTAAGTCTTTCTCAGAAATTGATTTTCTCAAAACTCTGAGTTTTCAATGATGTTTCAAATATTTTCCTAGTTCAAATCATGATTTTCCAATATTCTAACATCCTCAATTTCAAGGTTTAAAGCTCCAAGAAATCAATTTTCTCCAAGTCCTTGGGATTTTATCAGAAATCAATTTTTCAAAATCTCATGATTTCTTCAGAAATCGACCTTTCTTTTCTTCAGAAATGCTTTCTCAATGTAATTCATGATTTTCTCAGAATCATCATTTTTTCAAGTATTTTCCAAGCAATAGAAGCAAACATCATATCTTTCGAAATATGCATTTTTCAAAAATCTCATAGCACATGCCTAATTCTCTATGCATTTAGGAAATAGAGCATAATTTAGATATCTTGAGCCTAGCTAAGCACATATTGATCCTTGGTTCAATTACCTCTGGTAAAGGTGCCAAGAACAGTTCAACCTCGTACCGACAAGTGAGCCCCATTCTATAGAATTTTCTCATATATTTCAAAAACGGAGGTGAGTAATTTTCAAAAAAAAAAATTCAAAACTTTGGTTAAGTTTGACTTGCAGAATCATTTCTCTCTCATAGAGGGAGGGAAAATTTTTGTGATGATAACAGGTTTGGCGACTGTGATGGGACCTGTCTTCGTCTGATCAATCATATGCCTTGACTTAGCTGAATTATCAAAATTGTGTTCTACAAAATGTCAGTTTTTACTTTCTGATATCATGTGAACTTAGGAGCCTAGACTCGAACCCAGCTGACATAGATTGCATGTAGACTAGGCATGGTTTGGTAGGACCAATTGAGGAGAATTTATTCAGGTTCACATGGACTTAGGTCTCATACAACTCTCCTCAATCTAGGATTTGTATGTAAACCTCATTTGCTTCTTCAAAGTTTTCAAAAATCTATCTCTTTAGGTCTTAGAGCCCTCTGTTTGCTTGCATGTGCTCATATTTCAAAAACCACCCCACCTATTTCTACCTGGTCTTCACATTGCTGGGCTTTCTTCCATAACCATAGTTCAGGTTAAAGCCTCACAACTAAGCTACTTATTTGGGCTGACGCCCCCCTACCACGTGCCAAGGGCCATAGTCCAAAATATATCGTCAGGTGCTCAAGGATGTTGGGAAAACACAAGCCTAGAACCGGAGATGAATTTTTATGCCACATATGTCGGGTTTCGACTCCAGTATATCGGCATAACATGATTGGACATAGATAATCTGAGCCCAGAGTCACGATTAGGGTCCTACAACCATTTTTAAACTGATGCATTTAGAGTCACTTTCTTAGGGAATGTTGTATGTGCATAATTGTTTGTGCATGATGTGATTGAATGCCTTCTCTTTTATTTCTCATTTTCTTTTATTTGCCTTTTACATCATTTTCCCAAATCTCATCTATTTTTTCAAACAGTTTTATCAAAATCCTGGACAATTTTCAAAAACCTCCTATTTTTCCTTAAAAGGTCCAGGCAACTTTCCTTTTCCTACCTTTTCTTTGGATCTCGAATTTTCAGCCTTATTTTGATCCTGCCTACAATTTTTTTTTAAAAAAAAATCATATATTTTTCTCCTATTTTACTTGGATTTCCAATCTTTTTGTCTATTTGCAAAATTCTTCACCTTATTTTTTCTCGATTATTGCGGTGGAAATTGTATATCCATCGTCCCTTTTTGCCCTCTTTTCATTCCAAATCCTTTTATAGATTGTTTTTGTCAAGTGACATCTCTTTCCTTCAAAAATGTCTTTTTCTTTATGGTTGACGACCTCGCCTAGGTAACAAGGCATATCTCAGATATTTATTTCCTCTCACGGAATAACAATGCAATTGTCGCGATCCCAACGATGACCCAATCCCTGATAAAGGGATATCCTTCAAATTGTCAACCTAACTTCAAATCTTCATCCATTGTTTTCCTTCTATTCTCAAAGTCATTGCCTTTAAGAATTTTCCATCACTTTGATCATCTCTTTGTTCTTCAGAGAGCGTTCTTCAAACATCAATCATTTATCCTTTTGTTCAAAATCTTCTTCCCACATTGCATTGGGGCATTTTTTAAAAAAATCATTTTCGAAACATCTTGTATGCAAGAAGGATCAAACAAATCTCTCACTTTGCATGCATATGCACCCATCTACCTTAATTTTGCATTCACTTGCATCTATTTATATTCATATTCATCTGCATTCATTTGCATGGATCTACATCAATTTGCATTAATATACCCATTAAGGATAAGGGATAATCCTGAGACCTAGGCAATCATTCCCGTCACAATTCCTAAACATCTTTAGAATGTCGGTCTCCTTCCAAAATTTGAGTATCAAGTAAAATTCAGTACTCATGCTCGTACATTTTTAAAATCTAGTGCTCGTACTGATACATTTTCAGAATCCAGTTTTTACATTGATTCATTTTCAAAATTCAGTGCTCGTACTGGTTCGTTTTCTAAAATTCAGTCCACACTGGTCTAATTTTCCTTCGGGATTCGAGTTCCGACTCGAATTTTCTTTCCTTTAAATTCAAATTGATTTATTTTTTCTTCGGGATTCGAGTTCTGACTCAAATTTTCTTTCCTTTAAATTCTAATTGATTTAATTTTCCTTTAGGATTCGAGTTCCGACTCGAATTTTCTTTCTTTTAAATTCTAATTGGTTTAATTTTCCTTTGGGATTTGAGTTTCAATCTTTCCTTAAAACCTTAATTTGGTTGTCTTTCCTTCAGGATTCGAGTTTTGACTCGAATTTTCTTTCTTTTAAATTCTAATTGGTTTAATTTTCCTTTGAGATTCGAGTTTCGACTCAAATTTTCTTTCCAAACCCAGTTTTGTGTTGGTTCATTTTCAAAATCCAGTTTTTACACTAGTTTATTTTTAAAATCCGGTGCTCGTACTACTACTCTTTCAAAATCTAGCACTCGTGTTAGTGTCTTGACCATTGGTCGCGTTAGTCAATCTCTTAGGTTCAGTCTTTGTGTTGATCTTTTATTAAAATTCAAGCTCTATACCAATTTTGACCTCTCGGTCATTCAAATTTCCAATTTTGACCTCTAGGTCATTTAAATTTCCAATTTCGACCTTCAGGTCATTCAAATTTCCAATTTTGACCTCCGGGTCATTCAAATTTCCAATTTCAACCTCCAGGTTATTCAAATTTCCAATTTCGACCTTCGGGTCATTCAATTTCATAATTTTGACCTTCGGGTCATTCAATCTTTAATTTTGACCTTTGGGTCACCCAATTCTCAATTTTGACCTTTGGGTCACCCAAATCTCTAATTTCGACCTTTGGGTCACCCAATTCTCAATTTCAACCTTCTAGTCACCCAATTCTCAATTTCGACCTTCGGGTCACCCAATTCTCAATTTTGACCTTCTGGTCACCCAATACCAATTTTGATCTTGGGGTCATCAAATTTCAACCTTCGGGTTATCAATTCTATCAAAGTCAAACATTTTTTATCCACAAGTCACATTTGCCAATCATAGTCTTGCATGGTTTGACCTCTGTGTCAGATTCATTCCGCCTATTGGCTCAATATCAATCTTAATTATTTTCTCTTGCGAGAGACCCTTTTTACAGAGAAAGTTCGAGGGAGCTTGTTCTTCTTGCATGCTATCTTCTTTGTTCACTTAGCCCCTTTTCAGGGAGAGTTTAAAGGGACTCATGTCTTTGTGAACCATTTGCAAAACAATCTTTTAATTTCACACAAAGAACCCTTATTTCAGGGAGAGCTTCGACGGAGGCTCACTTTCCTTATGGCCCCCCAATTTCTTTATTAAGTCATTTCGTCATGGAGGACCCTCTTCTCAGGGAGAGTGTGATGGACTTGTTCCTTCAAGACCAATTTATTGACCTCACCACTATCGGCCCCCTTTCGATAAGAGAAGCCTAATGTTAGGGAGCTTTGACGAAAGCTTAATTTCTCTTCGAAAGTTCCTTTTGCAAACACCTCCTTTTCAAGGAAGAGAGGAATAATTTTTATTTTTCATTCAGGTAAGGGCTAAGCTTGAGTCTTCTCCTTTGGGGAAAGGAGAGGAATATTTTTGTCATAGATGTGTTAAGTCAGACTTCAAATGCTCGCTTTCACCAAGAATTTTTAGAACATTTCGCCAATTTGTCATCAAATACTTGTTGATTTTAAAATCTTTATTACACAAATATTTACCTCAGATTATCTTCAACATTCCTTCTGAGAGAGCAAAGCTTTTGCGAAGAGAGATTCAAAATTCAAAGATCTTTTACTTGGCCAACCTAAAAGGATGAAGAATAAATCCTCAAGATGACCAGCAAAGAAAATTCAATGTTGTCGCAAAGCCAAAAGTGATTGATATTGATCACAGTTATGGCACATTTTTAAAGACCATTCTTATGGTAATAAAGCAGTGGAAATATCCTGAGTGATAAAGAAAAATCCACTCAATTTAAACATCTCTTCAATAAATATCAAGTTGTCATTATATATCTGCAAAAGGGATCTCTCAAATATCGTCAAGTTGAAGACGATGGATGAGTCAGACCCCCAGGGGCAAAGAAGATTTAAAACATCTCTAAGTTGAAGGAGCATGTAACGGATCCTTCCAAGGAAAGTTTAAAACATCGCCAAGTTGAAGGCTGATGCGATGAACCTTCTGTCAATCCCTAAAAGATATTTGATCAATGCTATCATCAAAAGAGATTTCAATCGAAAGAGATTAGTTTATCAATATAATCCTTGGGACCAATGAAGACTCGGATCATCTCCAAGTTGAAGGAGTTTGTGACGTACCCTTCCAAAAAAAAAATCAGAGCATCTCCAAGTTGAAGGTTGATGCAATGAAATTCTTGCCAATCCCAAGAGAGCTCAAATTTTGTCTCAAAAAGAGTGCAAAAAGATCATCATGGGAAAAATTCAGGATATCAAACTGCTAAATCTGTCAAGAATCTTCTTTAATTTTGTGAAATTCTATTATCAATATTCTTTCACCAATTGCTTTCATAATGTTGATCTTTTCTTTTATATTCATATCAAGGAAATTGATAACTTCCTTGGAAGAAAGCCAATTGCAAGCAATTTGAATTCGATTCTTGATTCTATGGAGTTAGCCCAGTTGGAGGTAATACTTCAGGTAGAAAAGAGAGAATATTTTTGCACCATTGTGTATAATTTTTAATTATTTTGAATCGATAACAAATTTTAACATTTTGACAATATTTTCTAGCTATCCTGACGTAAAGTGAGAGCTTAATGTTCATTTTGACACATCCTGGTGTCATTGTCATCCCTTATTAGGACTTGATAATGGGAGTTTTCAAGATTCCTTCCCTTTTTTTTACAATATGAGCTCCTGGGCTCTCAGATTCGCACACTTCCCTATGTTCCCCACTGTCTCGCCATACACAGTTCAATTTCGGTTCAAGGTTGAACCACCAATCTTTTTTTCGCAAAAGGTCATTCATTTTAAAAGCTATTTAGTCTCAGGGTGCCCAAGATCAATCCTTTTTCAAGCTTTAGGGACCCCCATTTTCATCCTTTTGCAAAATCCCTATCAGATTCATTGTGCGAAATCTGAAGGTTCCATCATGATTTCTTCATTCGAGGATTTCATCATTTTCCTCGATCAGGTTAAGGGTTAAACATGAGCCTCATTTTGATGAGGTATTTCATTCTCCGATCAGGTTAAGGGTTAAACATAAGCCTCATTTTGATGAGGTATTTCATTTTTCGACCAGGTTAAGGGTTAAACCTGAGCCTCATTCTGATGAGGTATTTCATTGCCCTTTCAAGATAAGGGTTAAACCTGAACCATTCTTCGCAAAAGGCCATTTTTCAAAAGTTATTCAGTCTCAAGTCATGGGACACCCAAATCACTCTCTTTTCTAAAGCTTTTAGGGAAAACCATTTTCATTGCCTTCTTTGCGACCCCTTATTTCTACACGAGGTATTTTTTGTCCCATCTAGGTTAAGGGCAAAACCTGAACTTCACTTCTACGAGATGAATCTTTCTTCTTCATTCTCCATTCCATATCTACCATCTTTATCAAGGCTAATTTCTTCATAACCAGTTAGATCCTTCTAACTGGGGCATTTTTTTATATATAGCCCAAATTTGGTGTATTTTTCTTTGCCACTAAGCTTGGACCTAAACCAGCTTACTAGCAAAGAGGGGCATCTCTAAACACCCCAAATTTTACTCATCCATTCTCAGACAACCTCATCTTGCAGATGCTAACCCTAGTAGGTCAGTATAGGAGTCAAACCCCAAGTTTGTCTCAGTTTAGGTGTCATTTTACCCCCCTTTTACCAGAAAAATTACCATTTTACCCCTAGGTCATCCTAGATCCCTGCCAGTCAGAGTCAACCAAGTTCATTCTTAAGCTTAGAACAGTTAGAATGTCAGTCATTTCTAGCTCACATGAGCTCACAATGAGCAGATCATGTTCATTTCTGATCATTCCTACCAAAATGGGTTTATTTCCTCGTAAATGAGCTCATTTCTAACTCGAATCCAAGTCAATTGTCTCTGAGTCAGTCATTCCTAGTTAATCCTATTTCTTTGAGTCTAGCTTGAGCTCACCAAAAGTTTAAGGGCTCCAGTTTCAGTTCAAATTCATTTCCCACAGTGTAGGAGTCTATTTTAGCCCATTTCAGCTGAAATTGAGCTAAGTCTAGTCAGTTGAGCTAGTGTTTGAGCTTCAATTTTATTTCATCTCAGTATTACTGATCTTTGTTCCAACTCAAACCCAATTCTTGTTCGTAACTCACTTCAGTGATTATTTCTCACCATTTTTCTGAAAATGACACCATTTCTCAACCATTCAGTCTATGAGTTTAGTTGAGTCAGTGTCTTGTCAGTTTATTTGAGTTCTGAAACCCTAGAACTCAATTAACACCTCAATTTTCAGTGTCACTCTTGGCCCTGTAGGGAAGAGAAACCATTTCTTGAACCATTTTGTTCATTTTTATCAAAATTTTCACTTTTTAAACTGGTACAATTGTCAATTGAGGTCTAATACCTAAAATCTTTCATCCAGAGTTTGCATTTCACATGACATTCCATATCCTTTTTCATCATTTCATGTTATTTCATTACATCTTATCTCATTTTCAAGATCTAGATCTCCAATTTTGAAAATTCCAATCCAGATTCGAATTTTAAAGCTTTTCGAAATCAATTTCAAACCCAGGGTTTTCAAATTGACATTTTTACACACAAGACTCTAAATTTAGAAATATTTTTCTTAGAAAACAATTTGGATTCCTTTCAAAATTGATTTTCAAATTTTCAAACTGGATTTGCTCTGCAAAGGGGTATAAAATTTCAAACTTTTCAAAATTGCAAAAATCTTTCGCTAAATCCAAAATTCTTTTGAAAATTTTTATAAAATCATTCTACCTTTTTTATTTTCAAAATGAATTTCAAAATCGTGTGTGGGCTCATGCCAAGGTGGCACTACACATTTCTTTTATTCCTTTCAAAATAACATGTGGGCCCACTCCAAGGTGGCGCCACACTCAAAGCTTTCAAAAAAAATAAAAATAAAAATAAAAATCTTTTCTTTTTCTTTATTGCTTATTCATTTTTTTTATTTCTTTTATTTTAAACTAGAGAAGGGAGTGGACCCCACAAGCGGGTCGACCCCCTCTCTCTCTCTCAACTTTCCCTTTTCCTTCTTCCCCTCTTTTTCTTTTCTTTCTTCTCCTTTTCCCTCTCTTTTTCCTTTCCTTCTTCTCTTCTTTTTTTTCCTTTTTTCCTCGCTTCCTTCTTTCCCTTTTCCTTCTTCTTTCTTCCCTTTCTTTCCTTCTTCCTTTTCCCTCCTTTCCTTCTCCCTTTCCCTCTTCCTCCTTGTCGCCACCCCCCTTTTCTTCTTTTCTTCTTTTCTTGTCTTTCCTTTTCTTATTTCCCTCCTTTCCTTCTTCTTCTTTCCCTTCCTTCTTTTCTTTCCTTTTTTCTTTCCCTCCTTTCTTCCTTTCTTTGTATTACCTCCTCCTCTTTCTAATTACCAAAGACACCACACGGTTGGGGCATTGGATCTCTCTCTCCTCTCCTCTCCAACTTTCTTTTTCTCCCTCTTATTCACGCTCAGTCCTTGGCTTTAGCCCCATCTCCTTCCTTGACAACAACACCTCCAGTTGGTGCAGCCATAACACTACCACCAACCTCCAGCCGGCGCAGCACCTCCTCCAATCCTTCCTCCTTCAACCTTGGCGGCTTCACCAAAGCCACCTTCTTTCAGCTCTGTTGCACCCCCTTCAACCAGCGCCATCATCTTCTCCATTGCTCCAGCCACATCAACTGAAACAATCTCTATTGGGGCTACCACCTCCAGCCACTGCAAGCGAAGTCGCAGCCTTCTCCTTCGGCCAATTCCAACAAAGCCTCTCAAGGTAAAAACATTTCTCACCAGTTTAAGAGTGGATTCACTTGGCTGGAAGGCTATGTTTTCATAAAGCTTACAATGAAATGGCCATTATCAAGGTTGAATAAGGGAGATCCATCTGAGGCATGGATCGGATCCTACCTTCCCACAACCACAAAAAAAAAAGATGATTTGTATGCCCCTGCTTATTTTTGTTTTTCTTTTTACTGTTTTCATGTGGATGGCATGTTCTAGGAATCATACTTAGTTTATTTGACTGTTTTGCACGTATTCAATAGATTCATTAATGTTTGCTCAATAGCTTGTAGGTTTTGGTTTTACGCGTGAAGTCCAATCATTATTTTATGTAAAATATTTTATTCAATAAACCCTAAAAAATTCGTGATGATCATGTTTGTTTGTTATTAGTTTTCTGCAAAAAAACTAGATCCTTTTGGGTTTTGTGACCCCATTTAAAAAATAAAAAACCGGACCAGGTTTTCAACTCTGTGAAAATGCTGGATTCCCGAGAGGCAGGATTGTTTATTCAAGATCTCCCTCCTGGAAGATCTGAATTACAATATGTAAAATACAATGTTTTCACAAAGAAATCTAGTATTTCACTATATTTTACTGGATTTTTCTGATAAAGGTTGTTGTCTTTCAAAAATTGTGTTTTACATACCATTTTATCAAGCCTGTTACAAGTCGTCGGAGTCCTAGATTGACCTAAATTGACTGTGGCTTTCCGACCTGTAAGTTGAATGCTCTGTCTGTCAAAATAGGAATTGATCCTCATAAAGTGCTCCGTCATTGCCCATAATTTCAGGATTTTAGGAGTTAGATTTCTATTTTTCCTAGATTTTAAAAGTTTACCTATCAATTCTCTGTTATTACAATTTCTTTAGATTTAGATCTTTGTTAATCTAGTGTGTCCTCTTCAACCGTAGATCAAAATTCAAAACTGTAAAAAAATGATATATGCTCCTTTGTTTGCCTGCAATTCCCTTTTAAAATTTTAGGAATTTTGGTTACTGTTTACTATTTTTCCCCTAATATTTATGGAAGCCTCTCAATTTTAAATTCACCGGATTTCGATCAATTTTGCCAGAGTTGTAATTCTTCGACCGTAGCTCAAATTTTAAATCTGTAAAAGGAAAAAATTATTACCTAACTGTCTACTGTCACCGAGTAAAATTTGGTGAATTTCTATGGCAAGTTAGTACCTGAAATCATGTTGGCATTAGGGTAGGTACAGGCTTGTAGGCAAAATCATGCATTTTTAAGATTTTTTATTAATTTTTATATTGAAATACTGCCAAAAAATTGATTTTATGATTCTATTCCATTTTTAGGGTCAATTTAATCGTTCATGCTAAATTTGGTGTGAATTTGAGTTCAATTGCCATGTGTGTTAGCCAAACTGTCAAAAGGAATGTTTAATTCGTGCAAAATTCAAGCGAAATTCCATGTCTTGGCGATATTTTTGCAACTTTAAGGTTTTACCATGCATATAATCATATCATATCATTTTACGTTTGATTTCAATATCATCTACATTCATTTGAATTTCAAAACTCTCATTCTTACAAAAATTCTTTCTAAAACCCCTGATTTCAAGGCCATAGTCTTGCTATTGAGGCATTTTGATCATTTTCATCATAATTTCAAATTTTCAAAACTTTATTTTCGAATTTTCATGCATTGGCATCATTTATTTCTCATGTTTATATTAGAGAGGTATGAATTGGGTTTATATCTGGATAAAATCCGATAATTTCTCGATATTGTTAGATAAATCCAGAAAAAACTACATATTTGTGCCAATCCATTTTCTAGTTTTGTAGGGATATTGAGAAGGAAGATTTTATTTATTTATTTTTATTTTATTAATATTAAAACAAATGTAATATTAGAATAAGAGTTACATTTCTGCATAGAATAGGATGCATTGCATATAGTTTGCTTCCATAAATTCTGCTATCTGATGTATGGCAATTCATTGCAAATTTTTCAAATCCACTATGGTTGACACGAATGACACGTGCACAAGCTTTTAGGGAGTTAACAAACTCGGTGGAATTCGTATTTATGGTCATAGTCAGAATACGAATGAGACCCAGATTTGTGATCTTCGTATAAGCCACATTCAGCCTGCACTCTTAGGCTATTTTGAAATCCACTGCATTTCTCAAATGATTTTCTCAAAATCCTCAGAAAATATTCTTTGAAGTTACATTCATTCATATTGGCTAATTTGCATCATGAAAGCATTTCAAAGGGCCAAATCCTCTTTCTTTGATTTATTTCAATGAGAAATCAATTTTCTCAAAATTTTCTAACTCTTTCTCAGAAATTGATTTTCTTAAAACATTGAGTTTTCAATGATGTTTCAAATATTTCCCCAGTTCAAATCATGATTTTACAATGTTCTAACATCCTTAATTTCAAGGTTCAAAGCTCCAAGAAATCGATTTTCTCCAAGTCCTTGGGATTTTATCATAAATCAATTTTTCAAAATCTTATGATTTCTTCAGAAATCGGCCTTTCTTTTTTTCAGAAATGTTTTCTAAATGTAATTCATGATTTTCTCAAAATCATCATTTTCCAAGTATTTTTCAAGCAATAGAAGCAAACATCATATCTTTCAAAATATGCATTTTTCAAAAATCTCATAGCATATGCCTGATTCTCTGTGCATTTAGAAAATAGAGCATAATTTAGATATCTTGAGCCTAGCTAAGCACACATTGATCTTTGGTTCAATTACCCCTAGTAAAGGCGCCAAGAACGGTTGAACTTCATACTGACAGGCGAGCCTCATTCTATATCAAAAAATAATTTTCAAAACTTTGGTCAAGTTTGACTTGCAGAATCATTTCTCTCTCTCTCTCTCGTAGAGGGAGGGAAAATTTTGCGATGATAATAGTTGTGTACAATAAATAAAGAAGGGAGAAAATGCCTGTTCAGAGAAGAAATGGGCGAGCAAGAGAGAAAAGAAACAGAACTACTGTGTGTTGGGGTGCCGAACATGGCATTCCTTGCTCTCGACGCAGCAAGGTTGCATTCTAGCCACCACCAATACATTTTTCCCCATGTGTGTGAGGCTCACACAACCATGGAGGGGTCATGGAGCACCCAACAAGGGTGTGGGTAGGAAATTGGCATTCCTTGCACCATACGCAACAAGGAAGAGGCCACTACATTTCCAGCAACTCCACACTTGTTAGACCTTCACACATGATGTTGCAATAGCCGAAACACGATGCTTAGCATGAAACAACAACAAAAAAAAAAAACTGCAAGGTGCATAACCCAAACGTTGTGTGTTTGAGCATGCAACATGAACACCAAAAAAAATGGAACTCTTGGATGGTTTTAATCCGCCCAACTCCTATGCATGTAAGCATCGCAAAGAGGAGCATGGCTTCATACTAGAAAAGCATTTGTTTTTAAGAATGAAAGTTAGGACAAGGAATCTCACCCAATGATTCTTTCGGAACGGTGGAGAAGATTGTGTGCCTCCCTTGCGTAAAGTGTAGAGTAGAGTCCCTACAAGGTACCCAACGCTACACCCTAGCAATGGAAGGGAGGTTCAACCAGCATCCAAGGGGAGAGAACCCCACGGTTGGGAGAGAGGGAGAGAGAAAAAGATAGGAAAGAAATGAGTTTTCTCTCTCTTTCTCAAGGTTTTATAAGTTAGGGTTTCAAGATCAATGGCTAGGACTTAATCAAAGAAAATGAGGGGCTAGGGTTATTTCACTTAAGTGTCACACCCTTCTAGGCGGTGGTACTTTTGTAAACAAACCCTCCATCCCAAAAATGCCCTAATAGGCTTCTTTCTTTTGATTCCTTTGAAAGCCCTATCAAAAATACCCCTCTACTGCCCCCACATGCCCTCTAGGGTTTGAAAACTTTCCAGAAATGCCCCACACGCCCCTTGAGTGAAAATATTTTATTTATTTTACTTTATTTGAAATTATACTTTAGTGTCTTTGAAATGTTCTTTCTAATACTCGGTAAAACTCAAAAATTTCTTTTAAAATATCTTATTTGCCAAAATACATAAAATGAAAGGGTTTTTAATCATTTAAAAGTCTCATTGGTGAAATTCAATCAATTTTATGTATTTGAATTAAAACTTAGGGATTCGATGAAAAATGCATTACAATATGCATATGTATATATTTATATCAATATAGATATATATATACACGAATGTGCATGCATACATATGCATATACCTATGTATATATGAATACATAGATAAATGCATTATGAAATTCTATCTTGCATTGAATTTTCTCAGAAAATTCATGAGTCTTAGAGATAAATAAGGCCAAAAGGGGTCAGTTAGTGAAAAGCATGCATCCCTATGTGAGAAAGTCTTTTTTTGCACCCCTATGCTTGGTGATTTAGGGTAAAGTTATCATTCAATCATAGGATCAGGTGGAAACAGCCTTAAAAGCAAAAGAGGCAAAGTGGCCACACGCGAAAAAGTCAGAAAAAACCAAAGAGGTCACACATGAAAAAGTGAAAAAAATCATGCAAAATTCTAGGAAATGGGGAGGTCAATAGTTGGGGAAAGCCATAAAGGGTAAACTGACTTAGGGTGAACCAAGACTTATCTCCAATATTTCTCTTTCCGAGGGACGTGAGAAGATCTCTAAGGTACTTTTTCCTATTTGGCAGCCAATAGAGTCATAATCTCTGAAGGACCAAATGTGGCAAGCAGTACCATGGATATCTAATGGCTACCTCCTATGACTAGTCATCTCTTGATCCTGGCTAAGATCCGATGATGAAGGTAGTGGTTGATGCTAAGTCGTTTTCTTTTAGATCTAGGAAAACTTTAATAGAAGAAAAGAAGATCGAAGTAGTAAAATTTGAAATCTCATCAAGAAGTCATGTCAGATTGAGGCAATCAAAGAAAAAAAATAGACAACGCAAAAAAATGATTTTCGTAGTAAATTATGAGTGTGTGTTTATCTATGTAAGGTTGTCACAGTCTAGAAGGTGATCGCACAATTTGTGCATCATTCTCGCATATCCATGTGCTCAGTAATAACAGTCATTCACATCATCATCATTAGTTATTCTCATTCATACATTATTCAAGCATGCAAGCATTCATACAAAGAAAAAAGAGAACATGTCAATCACCAAAATCTTGTCATATCTTGTACAAGAGAAAAGAAGAAAAAGAAACTAATGGGTATCCTGTCTTCGAGATACTCCTTGACTATCTTTGGCTCCTTCCTCTAACTCACTAAACACTTAGGGGGGTCACCACTCTCTGAGTCGATTCATGCCTGGTGGTGTCCCGTGTCGAGGACAACAACTCTACTCTATGTTAGTAGTGGTGGCCTTCCTCTCAAAGTGTCTGCCACAACTGTAGGGACTCACACCCCATGAACCCCCATCAGTGCCTCCATCAATAGCATCTCTTGTAGGAAGCCTCCCACCCTCTCATGATATTTTGCATGCTTTCCCTTCTGCAAAAGATTTTTAAAAAGTAGTGTTAGTCCCAAGAAAAATCACAGAAAAAAACAACTAAGAGAAGACTCAATATTGTTCTAAAACAAAACAAAAGCTCTTGGGTTAAAAACTCGCCAAAAAAAAGTTAATGACAACTCAGGATGTCGTTAATAGAGGATTTGTTGTTGTCACCAGATGTTGCAGGTCTAAAGAATGTCGTCAGTATTCAAGGCAAGTTTCCAAAAGAAAACCCGCAGAGTCCAGTTGTCATCAAGGTAAAGGGAAAGTTCCTTATTGATAATGCAGATTGTCATCATCAATCCAGGAAAGTTCCTTAACGACAACCCAGGTTGTCGTTAGCAGAAAAAGCAGAATTCAGTTCCAGCAAAGTGTCACCAGTAGCAGCCAATTGTCATTTGTAGATTTCTAATGACAACCCAAGTTGTCGTCAAGAGAAAACCATCAATCAAGGCTCTCTCTTCTTAAAGGTCCCTTCAGTGATCATTTTCATGCATTTTTGTGCATTCTTTCAAGTGTTTCATGCATCTTGTCCATGTATCCATTTTGTGCACATCTCTTGCATTTACATACCTTGCGTCTTTTTGCTAACTGCTTTTGTGATGCAGAGAAGCCCTTATGTCCTTGTAGGTAAAGCCTACTCGGTCCTATCTTAAGATCTAACTGTAGATAGATGGACATTAGGTTCATAGGTTATCCCATGGATTGATGGAGTAATCCGAAACCTAATTGACGAGCACACAAACCATCCTAAATTCAATCATATCTCAGAGGCATGTTCTTGAAAATGCATCATTTCATTCCGCTTCCTTATACCCCATCCAAAATATCAAAAACATCTTCATATTTTTTGTGCTTTTGCCTCAAAAAACTTGTCTCTATCTTCGTCTTTTCTAAAAGAAAAGTTTGTCTTTTGTCAAAAACATCAATCGTCATCATGTGATTTCAAGCGACAAGATACTTATTTTGTTCTTGTCTGACCTCGTTCAGCAACACCTCCCACTCACAACACCGGGTTTAAGATAGTGCCCTTGTGTGAAACAAGGTACTAGCTTAGTCTACAATCCAACATCTTGGTCAAACCTCTCTGCCTATATAGACATGCACAACAAGGAGTCTTTTGTGCTAAGCTGAGTACACGCCTTTAGCTCATGTCAACCATCAAGTTTTCTATGTCTTTTGTTAAAGATCTCTTTTCAAAAATATTTTGTCAGAGTCAATCTTTCGCTCTCTTCAAGCATCGGCGTGTCTACTTTACCAATCAAGTTTCGCGTGTTTAATAGCAAAGAGGGGCATCTGTAGACACCCAAATTTTTATCGAGATATTTTTTCTATAGAAATCTATCTTACCGTCTTCGATATGATTTTCGCCCTCCAAAATGACCTTCAAATTTTTCACCAACATGAAAGTTGTAGGGGACATTTTTTATTTTTCAACTCATCAAAAATCACCTTAGTTCGACATCAGAGTGAAAAGTTATGACCAAAATGTCGTTCACTCTTCCTAACGATAACCCAAGTTGTCGTAAGCCCTTCAAGCATTATTGTCAAAGCTTAGGAATTATCGTCAATACTTTTCAATTGTCACCACTGACTTTGTGTTATCGCCAGAGGAGACTCCCCTTTCTAGAAGGTGTCATCATCCTCTAACGACAACCTAATTTGTCGTCAGCACCCATTTAGTTGTCGGCATTGTCTACCCAGCCTGTCGTTGTCATTAGCACCTATTACTAAGACAACCTAAGTTGTCGTCAGTCTTGAGTTGTTGTTAACATTGATTGTCATTAACGATCTATCACTCTTTTTTAGTGAGCCTCTTGAGTGGGATTTGCCTTCTCATCCTTCCAAAACTGAAATGGAAAGCCTATCATCGCCCCCTCATTCTTCCCTTTCGAAAAACACCCATCCAAGGCAACAAACCTTGAATGAATCTCAATCGTCCATTTGAATTTATCCTTACATCAATAGTCCATCTAGATGGATCTTGAATACATAGGAAACATATTCGGATCTGCCTAAAATAACTATAAATAGGGAGTCACCCCTCCCTATTTCAGCATCTGGTCTTCAAACCCCCTAGCATTGTTACTCTGTCGAAATCCTGACAAAACCTAGCCTAGCCTACCTTAGTCTAGCCTAGGACCAAATCCCTATCTCACTAGTCTTTTAAAATTTGCGCCTATCTAAAGTGTTCTCTGCGCTCTCTCATACTCATCAACCGTATAAATGGCTACCTAAGCCCGAGGTAAGATTTGATTATTGTTTTTAATGCTTATTTTATTTATTTAATGTGTGTATTTATGTTTTGGGTAATCTAACGTATAGCATTTTGCTTGTCTCATATTATTTTTGAGTTAAGTGGTTCCCACCACTAAACTCACCTTTTTCTTAGGATTTACAAAAATGTACGAATCGCCACAATGCCGCTGCTCTAGATACAACGATTGAGAGTTGCTTTTGGCTGATCCTTCATCATCGGAGGAGGAAAAATTCTTTACCTTGAAGAACGTATACTGCATCTTCTCAAATTTAAATCTGGTTCTTCTTATACACGTTTAAAAAGATTTTTTGCAATGAAAAAACTCTTTTTTTTGTTTTCTAAAAATAAAGGGGATCCATAGGGCTGGACTACCAATATTGTCCTAGGGAGTATGTCCATGTCTTCTGCAAAAGTTTGTTAGGATATCCTATTTGTGTTGCCACTAGTAAGGTTTTTCTTTGTCGTAAACCACCCTTAGTAAATTTGTTTCAGTAAGTCACTCAGGTCATTAAAATACATGGCATAATAAACTCTCGAGTAATCTCCTCTAATTCAACGACATGGCATAATAATGTGCCAAGAACCAAATATTTTAGATCCGAGATTTGTTTTGCAAAGTCTATGATTATTAAGACTTGTTAATTTGTTTTGACAATGTCATAGACCTTAGGGTCCAACATTTACAAACAGTTCATTTGTTTAATGAATTGTTTAATTTAATTCATGAATTGAAATATCTAATTTTTATCTTGGATTTTAGATTCTTAATTGAACCTGATCCATGAATTGGACCTGAACCCAAGTTCGTTACAGGGAATGAATCCAGTCTTATGTTGAGTTTGAGTACCTGTAACCCCACCCAAAATTCTAACCAGAACAAAAAATGAATGTTGTCGTTGTATTCTAAAGTGTTTAAAAAAATAAGAGATTTTAAGTATATTTTCGGGTTAAAGTTTTGGAGCGTCACAATTTGCACATTATCCTGATTTGGTATTTGGAACAAAAAGAAGCACATGGATAATGGAAATTTCTTTCTTTTTTGACATTAATGGCAATAGAAAATCAGTATGTGCCAGCACTAACTTTGACCCATATCACATGAAAATGCTTGTGTATCAATTGTTTTTAAAGAGAGATTGTAATTCCATGCAATTTAAATCCTTCACATGGTCCTCTGAATTATGAAGTTGGAAAAAAATTGGACCACCACCTTGCCATTGCAAGCAAAAAGTAGAAAAGAAGCATAGAAAACCAAAGTTTAACACCCCAAAGATGTACCCTTTAAGGTTGTGCCCTTCTTCTAATGGGTTTGATCATGATTTAGTTGGGTTTTGTACATTTAGCTATTGGTTTTCACCAAGATTTGGCTTTGAGGTATGGGGGACGTTAGGAAATTTGACCTCTTTGGGGCATCGCAGATGCAACATTGCCCTTGGCACCTAAAGTTTTTGTAAGTGCTTACCCCCACACAACCAATCACCCTTGATTCTCTTAGTAGGCATTGGCCGCACGATTGATATTTCTTTTATTTCTCTATGCCTGGATTTATACATAATCCATTCACCTTGGTCTTCCGGGGCAGAATTGACACTCATGGTGGTCGTGAAAAGGTACAGGTGACACTGGTCTCTTAGGAAGCCACGCCAGTTACTGTAAGGTTATTGTTCAAACATTGGGTAAACACTTGAGTAGTGGATTCATGGTGGTGGCTAACTTTTATGAAAGTGAAAATATGGTAGAAGTTTATGGATGGTGGTTTCTTGTTTTGAGGATAATAGGAGTAGTGGTAGGAGTTAGAGAACATGGGTGTAGTGCTCCTGGTTTTATGAGATTTTGATTATTTCTCTATAAATAGAGTCAATGTAATTGTTTTTAGTGTGTGAAATGAAAGAGGTTATTTTCAGTTAAAGCGATGGTAGTAGTAGTTTTCCTTTGTATGTGAGATCAACTATGGTAGCTAGTTATTTTTTTTCTAACAATTGTGGTATCAGAGCCAGGTTGGGACTTAATTGGGCGTCGTGTTTGTGAAGAGGGTTCTACGTGTGGGCTGAAGCTAGAGTGAGAAACACAAGGTATAATTTTATGAAAAATCAATATGGCGACTAACTCTAATACTCTCAATTTATTGCAGTACTTGGTGCTAATTTTTAATCATGAGAATTATGAGTTTTGGAGTATTAAGATTAAAACATTTTTCATCTCACAAGATCTCTAGAATTTGGTAGAAAATGATTATGTAAAAATTAAATCTTCTAAAAAAGAAAATGAAGGTAAAGAATGTCACAAAAAGTAAGTGAAAGTCTTGCTAGTATTGTAGCAAGTAGTGGTGGACACCATTTTTCCTAGAATTGCTAATACCACCAGGTCCAACGAGGCATGAATCATTCTCAAGCAAAAGTTTCATGGTGATAGCAAGATCACAATGGTAAAGCTACAAACCTTGCGTAGAGAATTTGAAACATTCTCAATGAAGGGAGGTGAGTCGGTTCAAAATTTCTTTTCAAGGATTTCAGTTGTGAATCAAATCAGAATTTTTTGTGAATTTATTTTTTATCAGAAAGTTGTTGAAAAAGTTTTAAGATGTTTACCCTCTAAGTATGATTATATTGTCACTGCAATATAGAAATCCAAGGACCTTTCAATTTATACAGTTAATGAGTTCTCTTTTAGCACATGAGCAACATATAAAGAGGTCATCCGAAAGCTCATTAGAGCATGCTTTTTCTTCTAAAGTTGAAATTAAAGAAATTAGTGAACCCAAGAATGATGAACGGGGTCATAAACGTGGGGGGTTTCATGGCGGCTATAGTGGTTGAGGAAGAGGACGAGAAAGGTCCAATATGAATTACCAAAGATATGTCAGTGGTGATAAAGGTAATCTAAATTACAAAGGAAGGCAATGTTATTTTTGCAAAAAAATTGGACACATTAAGACAAATTATTTTTTAAAAAGCTAAACAACAAACAAACATTGTAGAAGAAAACAAAAATCTTTTCCTTATATAGATTCTAATATGAGTAAGAGTGATACATGGTTTTTAGATAGTGGGTGTAGTAACTATATGACAAGAAAAAAACTTTTTCCAATGTATTGAAGAAACAATGAAGTTGAAGGTTTGGCTTAGAGACAATAATCAAGTTCAAGTTTATGGCAAAGGAACAGTGGTGAGGTACTGAAAAATTAATTCATGAAGTGTATTATGTTCTTGATTTGGCACAAAATTTGCTTAGTGGGCAGTTGATTCAAAATGGTTGCACTCTTTTGTTTGATAATAATGTGTGTGAGATTAAAAAGTTTGAACAGCTTATTGTTAAAGTTCATATGGTTCAAAATAGGATGTTTCCTCTTAAAAAAATTTGCTTTGATAAGTATGCGTTGGCAACCAATGTTGATGAGTAATCGGTTCTTTGGCATCTAAGGTATGGGCACTTGCATTTTAATGGATTAAAATTATAAAGCCAAAGGAATATGATATCTGGATTACCTTTCATTAGTTCCCCAAAGAATGTTTGTGAAGGATGTGTTTATGGAAAACATCAATAACCATTTTCAGTTGGAAAAGCATGGAGAGCTAGAAGGCCATTAGAATTAGTGCATGCTAATATTTATGGCCCAATGAAAACCATGTCAATGAATAATAATAAGTATTTTTTGTTATTCACTGACGATTTTACTAGAATGAGTTGGGTATATTTTCTTTCTCAAAAATTAGAAGCTATTAAAAAGTTTAAAGAATTCAAGATTTTTGTTGAAAAAGAAAGTGGATATGCCATAAAAGCCCTTCGTACAAATAGAGGTGGTGAGTTTTTGAGTGACAGTTTTGGTCTCTTTTGTAAACAAAATGGCATCCACAGGCAATTGACCGTGAGAAAGACCCCTCAGCAGAATGGAGTTGCAGAGAGAAAAAATAGAACAATGGTGAAAATGACAAGAAGCATGTTAAGTGAAAGACAACTTTCAAACATTTTTTGGGCAGAAGCAATGGCTACTTCAGTGTATCTCTTGAATATTTCTTCAACAAAGGCGGTAAGAAATAAGACTCATTATGAAGCATGGAAGAGAAGGAATCCTAATGTAAGTAATCTAAGAATCTTTGGTTGTATCGAATATGCATTGATTGATCCAAGTGAATGCTCTAAGTTAGATAAAAAGAGCAAAAAATGCATTTTTGTTGGTTACTGTGATGAAAAAAAGGGTTACCGCCTATACAATCCTATCACAAAAAATTGATCATTCATGGAGATGTTATTTTTTATGAATAGGTATGGGGATGGAGCAAAGAAGAAATTCAGTATTTTTTATTTGATGAAAATGTGTTGGATGTGGTACGAAGTAAAGAGAAGGAAAATTTGTCTGAGTCTACTACAACTCATGATGAGACGATGAAAGTTGCTAAATCTCCATCAACTAGTAACCATGGCATTGAGCCCACTCTAGATGGAGACATGCCACCTAGAAAGATACGTTCTTTGGATGATATATATAATTGTGCTTTTACTCTTATGGTTGTCGAGCCATTGACTTATGAAGAAGCATTTGTGAATAAAGAATGGAAAACTTCTATGAAAGAAGAATTGCATGCTATAGAAAAGAATGACACATGAGAACTAACTGAGTTACTTTTAGGGAAACAACCCATTGGCATGAAATGGGTATACAAGGTGAAATATGATGCGAAAGGTAAAGTACAGAAATATAAGCCTCGTTTGGTTATTAAAGGGTATATGCAAAAATATAGAGTAAATTTTTTTGAAACATATTCACCTATGGCTAGATTTGAAACTATTAAAATTGTTCTTGCATTGGCAGCTCAAAGAAAATGGAGAGTATTTCAGTTTGATGTTAAATCAGTTTTTTTAATGGGTATTTAGACGAAAATGTGTATGTAGAGCAACCTTTAAGCTTTGTGGTTAAAGAAAAAAAAGAAAAGGTGTATAAATTGAAAAGGCTTTGTATAGCCTCAAACAAACTTCAAGAGCTTGGTACAGTCGGTTGGACGCATATCTATACAAAAATAATGTTCAGAAAAAGTGAAAGTGAACCCACTTTATACACTAAGGTGAAAAGACCAAATATTCTTCTTGTGTGTATATGTTGATGATATTATATATACAGGCTCATCCAATGTTCTTATAGAGGAATTCAAAAGCAAAATGAGGCAAGAATTTGAGATGATTGATTTGGGGTAGTTGTACTATTTTCTTGGTTTTCAAGTATGGCAAACTAATAATGAAATTTTCGTGTCACAAGAAAAGTATGCGAACTTGCTCAAGAAGTTCAACATGGCAAATTGCAAAGGATGCTCGACTCTAATGAATGCCTATAAGAAATTGACAATAAATGATGAAATTATGAAGGCGAATGAAACTTACTTCAGAAGTATGATTGGTGGATTGATGTATTTGTCACATACTAGTCAGACATTATGTTTCATGTGAGTTTGGTATCTAGATTCATGCAACATCCGAAAGTGCATCATTTGGGAGCAACAAAATGTATACTTCGTTACATTAAGGTCACATCCGATTATAGAATTTGGTTCAAACAAAATACTAACCTTAAATTGCTTGGTTTTACTAACTGTACATATTCGATGGATGATCAAAAAAGCACGAGAAGATTCATGTTTGAACTTGGATCAGTAGTAGTACCATGGTGTTCTAAAAAGCAAAGCTCCACGACCTTATCTTCAGTCGAAGCTGAATACATTGCAACAACTATAGCAACTTGTCAAGCTATTTGGATGAGGCGTATCATTGAAGATTTGTATCATGGCCAAGATAAAGCAATAGAAATTTTATGTAATAACAAGGCCACTATTTCAATGACAAAAAAACTAGTATATCATGACAGAACAAATCATATTAAACTCAAGCATCATTACATTCGAAAAGTTGTAGCAAATAAAGAAGTACTCAAGCTTCACAAATGATTTTTCAAAAATTTGTTAAGTTCAGGTTTCATTAGGTGCATTTAGATTTTCATATCAAGGGAGAGAATTGTAAGGTTAGTATTCAAACATTGGGTAGTAGCTAACTTTTAAGAAAGTGAAAATATGATAAAAATTTGTGGATAATGGTTCCTTGTTTTGAGGATAATAGTAGTGGTAAGAGTCAGAAAACCTGAGTATAGTGATCTTGATTTTATGAGATTTTGGTTATTTCTTTTCTTTATAAATAGAATCAATTTTAGTTATTTCTTTTCTCTATAAATAGAATCAATGTATTTAAAAATAAAAGCAATTGATACAGCAACTGAAATGAAAAGTATTTTACAGAGCACACAAGTGGCCGAGGACGGATATGAGATGGCTTGAAAATCACAGGAATTATATTAGTTAAAACAGTCAACCGTGCTTAAGGGAACTTTTGCTGGGATTTTAGCAGCTTTTATTTGTTCAACCGCCCCCTCTTTGGTTGTATAATTCAATGAAATATTCTTATGTCAAAAATAAAACTGCTCTTGATTTCAGGAGTCCTTCAAACTAGACGAGTTGAGCTCTTATGGTCTATTGCCGCAGTATTTGTCATTAATGCAAGGGCCATCTTACGATCTTTCAAAATAAAACTGCTTGTTCTTTAAATGGAAGGGAGGAAAGTACCTTTGTTTGAAGTCTAAAAAAGCAAAGAATTTGGACCCATTTGAGCAAGTGGTGGGAAGTAAGCATTAAGTCCATCCACTGACAGCAGGGAATTAAGCATTAGACACACGCAAACCATGAAAGAGTAAAGGTAGCTCCTTACCTCAAATGCAGGATTTAAAAAAGCTGTAAGTTGCTTGATATTGAAGATACAAGAAACCAGAAACAAAGAAGGATTTCTTGCAGAACATAAGTGATTGCACCATAAATCAAAAAGTTTCATGGCGCATAATAAGTGAGCTATTTAAAGTCACATCCCAAGGTATGAACTTCACTTAGCACCAAAAACCTAAAGGTGCTTCAGCAAGAGCCAGAAGTAGATGTATGTGCATGGATATTGTCCCAATCTCTATATTACTGCAGAGCATGTGAGCTAAAGAGCAATCATTGATAGCCTAAACTAAGGTGGCAATAGCATAAAGGCAACAAGGCAAATCCAGATATACATACACATTTTTACATCAAACATGATTATTACTACTTTAAACCTCCGATACATAAAATAAAGGCAAAGAATCATAGTTAGAGGGCATCGTCCTCGCTTATGTTATTAGCAGTGGAGACGTGAACCCACTGAGAAGAAGAGTTCAAAGGTAAGAAGGTTTGAACACAAGACAACACCTCAACATCAACCCCGGAATCCATTCCATCCTCTTCACCCAGGCTTCTTTTCGTATTGAAATCTGAGGTTGAAGGTGTCGTTCTGAGCCATGGGATCGCATTTTCCACCATCAACCCTTTCCCTCCCTCTGCAAGATTAATGAAATGAATAAAGAAAACAGACACTTATAAACATACAAATAAACAAAAAAACTATGTTCATATAGTTTTTCTTAAACTTATGCTTTTGATATTATTGTTAGTTATAGTAAACATAATGACCACCCTTTATAGACCCAATGTTTTGCCCAGAGATAAATTATTTAGAATACTTTTTTTTATCGAAAGAACTCAATTATATAAATTGTGCCAGAGGGAACAGTTGAAAATAATTAGTTGTAAAAGGAAAGACTATGATAAGAACTTGATAAAAAGGACTATAAGCAAGTTTTTTTATTTCAAAGAAGAGTAGCAGAAACATAAACAAGAAACTGCTGCCTAATTTTAGCAGCCAGGAAAAAAATTCTTGAGCTGGAAAAAACTCATCAGATATGCTAATACCTGTAAACCTCTGCAAACTGTGTAAGTGTAATTAACATTTTTATTGCAGAAAATGAAGAAAATATGGAGTATGCAGCGTAGGGAAATTATGGCTCCAAAAAAGTGGGAAGGGAGACTATTTCAGTTGAAGGATGTAACCATAAGGATCCAACAGTGGAGGTGAAAATATTTAACAGCCTCCCTGCTAAACTCATAAGCCTTTATCTCCTACTGATAGAAACATATTATCTGTTCGCACTTACACATCAAAGAAAAAGATGCAGAATTTTGTGAAGAGGTGGAGGATACTTTGGTAAAAAGAACAAAAATGCAATCAGACAAAGTATGGGCTATACTAGCTCCTAAAAAATTTTATCTCCTAAACATCCTAAACACTTCAAATACATAATTACAGGTATCTTTTGCTTTATCTAAACATGTAATATGTGTTTATTATTGTTAATTTACTAAAGTTAATCCTTTGAATTGAATACATTTTTACCAGAAGATTTTTTTTCCATCATCAAGCTTTAGAGTGATACGAGGAATTGATTCTTGAAAGCTCTATAAACACATCTAAACATGAAAAGTGCCCCACAAAGAATGACTTCTACCAAGTAAAATATAAAGTAACACATCAATAAGTTCAGATTGAGCAAACATGTATGAATATGCTTTTTTAAATCATTTAGGATGATTTAGAAGATAAGACTGTTTAGTAACTGACTGTGTATATATATACATATAGTAATGGGTAGGTGCTAAATGAAATATGCTAAATGATTCGTGCTAAATGGGTTTTCTGCTCTTCCGGTGTTTTTTTTTTGCAGTTCTGACCCCATAAATGTGTTGGGCATGGTCTATTTACGAGGAATCCACACCTGGATCATGTGTTTTCGATGAAAAAATTATCTTTGGAGCTTTGAAAAATTACAAAGATTTTAGACCGCTGATTTTTTGAACCTTATAAAAACCCACCCATGTATTGGAATAGAACACTTTATCCCTATAAAATCAAGTACATAGATCACATCTATACGGTCAGAATTTAAAAAGAAAAAGAAAAAAAACTTGAAAACCCCATTTAGCATGTATCATTTAGCATATTTCATTTAGCACCTACCCATTACTATATATATATATATATATATATATATATATATATATATATATATATATATATATATATATATATATATATCACAGGGATTCAGCCAACAGGGTGCGGCACCCGGTGCGGTCAATCTGGACTCGAAAAAAAAATACTGTTAAAAATTAGTGTTACAGTTGTTAACTGTTAAAAATTATAAAAATATACCCTCCCGCAGCCAAGTTTTTTTAAAGTGCCGCATCGCTGCACCCGCACCTATGTGACATTATATATATATATATATATATATATATATATATATATATATATATATATATATATATATATATATAATATATATATGTCACAGGGATTCAGCCAACAGGGTGCGGCACCCGGTGCGGTCAATATGGACTCGAAAAAAAATACTGTTAAAAATTAGTGTTACAGTTGTTAACTGTTAAAAATTATAAAAATATACCCTCCCACAGCCAAGTTTTTTTAAAGTGCCGCATCGCCGCACCCGCACCTATGTGACATTATATATATATATATATATATATATATATATATATATATATATATATATATATATATATATATATATATATATATTTATTTATTTATATATATATACATATATATAGAGAGAGAGAGAGAGAGAGATTCCACCGTATTTTTAAAAAATTATGATGGTTTCACATATTAATTGTAGCCAACAGGCCACCATAAGATTTTCAATTTTTCAATGTTAGTAAAATGCTGTGATTTTGTTAGACTCAATAAATGATTGTGAAAGTTCACCACACAAACACAAACACAAACACAAACACAAACACATAGAGCTCATTGTGGATCTGTTTCTTATCTTTCTTTTTTTGTGTGTTTCTATTGTTGGTCCGTTTTAGTTATAGTTCTTTGGTATGCAGTCAAAACTTTACCAAGTATATGAAGGAAATGTAAATTTGGTAATAGAAATTTCACAATGGCAAAAAGGTAGGAAAAGTTTATTAAATAGCTGTCACATGGTATCACTGTCAATTTGCAGATATAAACAATATATATATATATATATATATATATATATATATATATATATATATATATATATATAACAGTTCTGCTATAGCATCCAAAGATTCAAGATGCAACATAACAAGCATTCAGAACATATTTGAGTAAATGGTCAATCCAATAGTTCTAAGGTATTTGCTGGAGCAGACCAACCACTCATCTACCTATGACTTGTGTGACACAGACGAGTTCATCAAGATCTTAGTCCCAAGTTTGCTTTGTAAATCAGTCGTGGATGCCATTAGCTTGCCAATAAACATGCTGATAACTAATTCCATGTTTGAACACAGTACATTTTAAAAAATAAAATTGACAAATTGCATAAAATAATGGAAGTGGGACAACTGAATCTGCATTCATTATTGACAGCAACTAATGAGCAATATCAACATTAAAGGTCAAAGTGTTTTTGCTGTGTCTTGCATTTATTTGCTTATTTATGATTACTTTCTGAGGATAATGCATAAGCTTCTTCCTTGAAAATCGCAATCTAAATTCACTAACACAATGGCTGTTATGGTTCCTGTTAAGGGAGTTGGGTAGCCAACTACTTTGGTGATCAGTCCAGTCGACTCTGGCATAATGCAAGAAGTCTAATATTTTTAATCATGTGATAAGCCTAAAATAATGTTAAAGAACCAGCAAGATTCCAGACACATGTAATAGCAAAGCACATCAACTTCTTCAAACTTGTGTGTGTGTCTGGATAAATCTTTGGTAGAGGTGCATACCGAAACTTGAAATCAGTTATGTAGAATTGACCTACCCGTACAATTTTATGTTTGATTGGGCCATATAGATGGCTAAATCATATAGCATTTACATAAGAACATGCTTTGGATCACTATCACCGATATTTTGAAAATATCGTGATATTATCGTCTATTTCAAGGAATATATCACTATATGTTCAAAATATCACCAGAAACAAAATGTCGTGATAATATTGCAATATTTTTTGAGGAAAATTCTTTTTTTATTTCAAGTTGGAATTTCCTATTTTTTTGTTTTTTTTATATTTTAAAAACTTTAAAAATGTTTCTTTATATTTTTTAAATAAAAATAATGCAAAACTTATTATTTTCTTAGCTCTTTCATTGTTATTTATATTTTTTCCAATTTTTTAAACTCCCGAGATTTTTCTGAGATATTCCCAAGATTTATCAACTGTTGAACATCTCTCGGAGAACTGCCTTTACCGAGAAATTACCTTAAAAGATACAGGTGTCTATGCTTTGGATCAACAGTTTTAATGCTAGACTGTCAGGAAATTGGATGTTCTGAACGAATTAAAATACAACTGCCAGGAAATGCATCTACAGATACAGATTGTTAGATTGAAGCATGAAGGTAAAATGAATTCATTGATAATTTGCAACACATTGAGATGTGCACATTGCATTCTAATAATATATTAGTAATTTTATACATCATAATCATATGGTAATCTATTTTGTTATTTGAAGTATGAAGAAGGAATTTTTCTTATCTTGCTGTAACAGGTTGGGGTCCAACAAACCTTAACTCGCCAATCAAAAACAAAGGAGGAATATGGCCTATGCTATTATTAAATTGCAGGAACAAATGGTTACAATGCTTTTCAAACCCAAATGATGAGAATATTGCTAACAAAAATTATAGTCATCAAAAATATGTTCTATGAGAACAACTGTGATAGCAATGTACTGTTGCTCATGATACCATAGTACCATAGAATGGGACATGCTCTTGTTTGAATAGATCTAGCTATTAACTGTTGGATTTATTTATACAAATGTGTTTAGCATAGTTTATTTTCTATGTTTGTAGGCCTAATCATCTCTGAAACCATAAGATTCAATTTTCAACATACTAAGTAAACAATGAATCACACTTCATAAAGACGAGGATGGTTTAAAAACGGCCCAACACATGATGTTGGAGTCATTTTTAAATAGGGAATGGTACTTGCTAAGCATGATTTGAAGATTATATTTTGCTATACATAAGTTATGGCAGTTCATTACCACATTCGTGTGTGTGTGTGTGTAACAAAAAATCAAGCCCATCGACTCCTAGATTATTTGAAATGCCCTAGAACATTCGAAATGTGCTTCCAAATGGGGTTCTAAAATAACCCCATTTACGATGGTGTGTTTATCAAACTCTTAAAGGCAGAATGCTTAAAGGGCTGTCCCTTTTTCTTACTTTTTCTTGTTTCTTTTACCCAATATGGAAAAGAGAAAAAACAATACATGGAACAAATTGAAGAACCTATCATAATGCAACAGCTCAAGGAATGAATCGAGCGCAGTTCCTCATAGAAACATTACAAGCCCACTCAGCCGACTCATTGAAAATAAAGGCTCTTAAGAATTAGAATACGAATCTCCCACTATTTCCCGGTTCAAAGACGCATGTAGGAACTTGTGAGACAAAGAACAATCATCTTTACATGATCAATAATGCAATCAGTTATTCAAATAGAAAATGAAGTACAAGGCGAGAACAATTAATGCACTGATGTCGCTTTTTCCCAAAAAATAAGCACAAGGACTAAAGCATAAAGCTTACAGAATCAAAAGCAAATTGATGGTCAGTGAAGAAAAGTATGCTACCCAAACAATTTGTGGTCACCATTCACCGCTTATGTTCTAATATTCGTACTGGTAGCAAGAGATAAACGAGACCGAAACCATTTAATTATGTCTCTGTACTTCTTCCTCTATTATAATAAATAGTGCTATCATTTGTTCATTTAAAGATGATTTTATCTTGTCTCATACACTCCTTTTTCTCCTCCATTGTCCAAAGAAAGGTGAAGAGAGAGAGAGAGAGAGGTACTTGTTCGGTTCTGTGCTGGGGTATCAGTGTGATGGGGAGCTTCTGCTGTGGTGGAAACCTTGGTAGAGAGACTATCAGACTGGGAAGAGGAGGGGATAGATTGGCTTTTTCTCCTCCGTCTGTTATGGTCAGCGAGTCTCTTCCTGCAACTCCTTTTCCCCTCATCAAACTCAGATAACATATGAAACCTTCAAAAGAAAACACGTCAAAATGCACGGAAAAAACTTATTGGTGCTATGAGACCAGTAAACCCTAAAAACCAAAGAAGGTGAACAGAAAAATGGCACAAAATGGAAATTGCAGAAAGAAGATATTCATGAGCAAAATAACAATCTCTCTCCTTTGAGCCCCAAGGGGGTTCACATAGTGGGATCGGCAGTCAAGGTTCGATTCTCATGGGCGTCACTTGCAAACTAATGCTTAGCATAGGACCTGGGACAGGTCCTAGGCTCCAGTTTTAGGCTGCTGGCACAACGACCGTAAGTATGGCAGGCTGAACCAGAGCAACCAGTTCTTTGTGGCTGGTGAGGTCTCTTCGGGTTATAAATTCAAAAAAAAAAAAAACTCCTTTGAAACAGGTTCTCCGTAAAGATATGTAATAATATAAATAATAACACCAACTATGATATCCAGCCGTTCCAGACCAATGGAGAGAACATTGTGTTCCTGAGGCTCGGCGCATAAAATAATAAAAATCCAACTATCAAATAACGAGGAAGATTAGTGAGAAAGTAAAGAACACCAAATCGGCATTCAATGAAAGGAAAGGAGGTGAGTTGAATGGATTTTCTTCACATTCCAGTGCTAACACATGTATGAAAAAATCTCCCACAACGGGTGGCATCCAGCGTGAAGCAAATGCACACAGACACGCACAGGCACACAGAGGTTGCACTAGAAAAGAAAAGATTAATCCGCACCGACAAAGGAAAACTTGTTGACCGAAGTACACTGCATTAAAGGGGAGAGAGAGAGCACTGGGAACACACGCACTGGAAAAGAAAAGATTAATCGGCAGCTACAAAGAAAAACTTCTTGACCGAGTACACTGCACTGAGAGACCAGAGAGAGAGAGAGAGCACGGAGAAGTGAGAACACGCACTGGAAAAGAAAAGATTAATCGGCAGCGACAGAAAAACTTCTTGACCGAGTACGCTGCAGTGAAAGACCAGAGAGAGAGAGAGCCTTCTGGGAACACATGCACTGGAAAAGAAAAGATTAATCGGCAGCTACAAAGAAAATCTTGTTGACCGAGTACACTGCAGAGAGAGAGAGAGAGCACTGAGAACACATGCACTGGAAAAGAAAAGATTAATCGGCAGAGACAAAGAAAAACTTCTTGACCGAGTACACACGGTAGTGAAAGACCAGAGAGAAAGAAAGAAAACACATACAGAGAGGTTGAACTAGAAACGAAAAGATTAATCAGCACCGACAAAGAAAACTTCTTGACCGAGTACACTGCCGTAAACGGTCAGAGACATGGCCGCACTGAGAAAACACGGAGAGAGAGAGAGAGAGAGAGCAAGGACTTGTTAGTACATTACAAAGGAAGGATGCTCCAGAGACAAATGTGCAATACACCCGAAATGAAATGACTGGTGTAGTTAGCAGCGACGACAACGAAAGTAATAGAGAGAGAGAGGGAGGTCCGTGTCCGGGAGACAGAAAAGCAAGTATACACAAGAAAAGAAAGAGACTGATTATCTCACTAGAGATGACAATCAAAGCAGCCGTTCATGAGAGAGAGAGAGATCACCGCAAAGGAAAACACAGACTGATTAAACCAATAGAGATGACAATGGCAGCAGCTTAGAGAGAGACTGATCACTGCAAAAGAAAAGACCGACTGATTAAGCCAGTAGATACTGGATGACAATTGCAGCAGCATAGAGAGAGAGAGAGAGAGAGAGAGCAACTGCATCGGCAGCTGCCCACAACAAAAAAACAAAATGAAGAAAAAGAAGCACCAACAACAACGAGAAGGAAGGAAGGAGGCAAGCAAGCTGGGAGGGGTGATAAGTGGAAAAGGGCAGCCGACCTGCTGCATTGCTGGCAGAAGCGCTGGGTGACGCCACCAGCCAGCACGACGGTCGCCGCCTTAGAGTGCAACTCGCACACCTTATGCCTCCTGTGGTAATGCTTTGCCGCCCGCAGGTCCGCCCTGCACCCCTCCGCCTGACACCTCGGCACGCTTACTCCACCACCACCACCACCACCCAGCGCCACCCTCCCGTCCTCCGCCGCGAAGTACGTCCTCCCCCCCAAATCCAGCCCTATCCTCGCCGGAAAACCCCCCAACCCCGCGTCCTCCCCGGCTCCCCACCCGCCACCACCCACCGCTAGCTGGTTGTACTGGTTGTGGTAGTTGTGGCCGCCAGAAAACTCCACCACCGGCTGGCCGTAGGCCGAGAAGACGGAGATCTCATGCTTGAGGTCGAGCTCCTGCTGGTCCGACAGTTGGAGGCCGGGATGGGGGATCCACTGGTAGTGGACTGATTCCGGTGGGTTTCCGGCGACCCCGCCGGAGCTAGGCCACGCCCAGTGGTTGATCATGACATTCCGTTCTTGAGGGTGGTGCTGGCGGTGGGATGCCTTCTTGAAGGATGGTGGAGATAGGGATGTAGAAGACTTTCTTTCTGTGGGTCAGGGCAAAACTGAAAATGTCCTTCTTGGTAAATACTCTATTTTTTTCTCTTTATTTTCGGAATATCCTGTACCCCTGTGCACCAGTAGGGATGGCAGTGGACCGGGGCGGGGGACAAGGTCTCCACCCCGCCCCGTTTCAAAATCCGAACCTCCATTCCTATTCCTAAGGATCCAAACCTTCCTCTTTGGAGCTCCAAGGGACTTCTTATTGAATATACGTCCATGTCTTTCTTGTTCAGTAGGGATGGCAGTGGACCGGGGTGAGGGACAAGGTCTCCACTCCCGCCCCATTTCAAAATCCGAACCTCCATTCCTATTCCTATTGAATGATCCAAACCTTCCTCTTTGGAGCTCCAAGGGACTTCGTATTGAATATACGTCCATGTCTTTCTTGTTCTGCTAGCTAAGAAAAAATTATCACATGTTCAATTTTTTTTTTATTAAGATTTTTCCGTTTTCTAGTCTTGGTTTTCTTTGTCTCATGGCTCCTTATTTCTATTTCTTTCTCTTTATATAAATATTATTATGTTATATGGGAATGAATTTTAACCTTCATCCCGGCCTCCATCCCTGTTTCATGTACTCCATTCTTGGTCCAAACGAGGGTGAGGCAGGGCAGGGCCCGTTTCCCCTTTGTCTATAGTCATCCCTTGAAGGATTGGGGCGGGATAGGATGGGATAAGGCGGGAATTGAGACGAGGATGGGGCAGAGGAGAGGAAACCGTAAGTCCATCCCCACCTTCATTCCTTCACGGGGATAGATTTTAACCTTCATCCTCTCCTCCATCCCCGTTTCATGCCCTTCATCCCGGGTCCAAATGAGGGCGAGGCATGGTGGGGCTGTTGCCGTTGCCCACCCACCCACCCCTAACCAGCACCAATAAGTGAATTCCCACCACCCCCCCCCCCCCCCCCTGCCATCCCTAACCAGCACCAATAAGTGAATTGAGAAATTTACATGTAGCTGCCTAAAGTATAGGAATTTTAAGTTTGACTTCTTGTACAACAATTTTGACTTCTTGTACAACCAGTATGAAAATTGCTTTGTTCTTTTTTTACTTCCCAAAAGGCTCTCTCTCTCTCTCCAGTTAAAGCTGTTAGTTTTTTAGTCTTGAAAGAATGGTTAACTGTCCCAAGTACATCCATCAACCTATACTCGTAATTTTTATAGTTGAAGTGGATAACATAAAAATGAGACTTTAAAGTGCTTCTACCGGTAGTATTTCTCTTTGCATTTATTAATTGGGTCCTACACTCCTACCACATATTTTCCATGAACATAGAAGAGATCCTATATTTCTTACAAAAAGAGAGTCTCTTTCTTAAGAAAAAAGATAGCTGCTTTATAAGAAAGAGCATCAAACAAACATCTTTTAGAAGGTATAACCTAGTTTCAGCCTCGCGGTGTGATTCAAATTCATTTTGTTTGTGTATCTTAGTGACGTGTTTATGAGCCATGCCTGACAGATGATCGAAATATGACACCATGTAACTATGTGCTCAAGCTGAGCCCCACACCTCACCCCCACATTTTGTCCAAGTGATAGCACCTAGCTCCAAGTAAAACATGAACAGTACAGAGCTAGTCAACTCGACACGTGCCACTTTTAAAAATCTCTCTACGTTAAGTGGCAAGTCGGCAGCGAGTTTGAATTATTTGAGGTGGTTCAAAGAAAAATATAAAAATACTTAGGTTTGAATGAATACTTTTGTGTTTGGGGGTGTCAGATGGGGTTGGAATTTTAAGACATACGATTGGATTATGTGATTTATAAGGATTCGGTGATGTTGAAAATTCATACTTTGGCTTTTTTACTTTCGAATATGACGAAACTACCCTCGGCTCGTGCGGTCCATCTTTTTCAAGATTTCTGTGCCATCTGTTCCCTATCCTTCTCTTAGCACTAATCATTAAATAAGATCATGAAAACGACCTCAGGTGTGTCTTAGTGATTTTGCAATTACTTGAGGCTTGAGGGCACCATAGAGGGTATTTTGGTCAATAACTTTGTAATCATGAAAAAAATTAGTAACTTTTTGCATGCCCTAGATTTATGGCTTAGAACATATTATCTTCACCTTGATCCAGGCCTGGCTTGAACTTACCAAGGAATGCTTAATAGACCAAGCCAGGTTGTGTCATGACCATAGTTATTAGCAGAACAGTTCTAGTGATCGGGACCGGCCACACAAAACACAGAAAATCACTACAAGTAAAGCAGAGTAACAAAGGGGAGTGCAAGTGTTTTGTTTGTTTCATTCCCATCATGAAAAGCCGGCATTTTTCTAAATAATCTTGTCAGCTCAACCTTCCCGTAAGACAGCTCTCAACGGCCCAAGAGGAGGGAAGTATATAAAAATTTACATATAAAAAAATGATAGGTGGTGGAAAAAACTGAGGCGTGAGACTTAAGGCTTGAAATGCTCAGGAAGCATTAAAAAAAAAATTGAGTGTTTTTTTTACTTGTGATTAATTTTTATAAATCTTTTATGCAATAACTTATATTTTATGTAAGTTTATAATAAAGACATATTTCTAAGGAAACAATTCTTTTATAAAAAAGTGGACATTTTAACATCAATAAAATTTGACTTTACACACTGAAAAGGAAGCTCTACATTATTTGGAAATAAGACTCTTAGAAAGTTTGGAAAGCATGAAATAAGTGTGATGTTCCACTCCAAGAAGCACAACTTTGTAGCAAGCAAGTTTATGATGTTTTAAAAGTTTTTAACTGTAATTTTTATTCACAAAATTGGAGGAACCTAGGAAATCATGGATTGGTACCGTTTCTCATCATGAGAAACCTCCAAAGAATTTGAGGGATTCTGAACTTCATGACAAAAACTATGGAAAAGAATTTTTATATAGAACATTAAAGCTCTGTTTGGGTGATTGGATTCGAGGGATGTTGTGCTTTCCCCACTCCTTTCGTGCTCTTGTACTATTTGGGAGCAATGGTGTTGTGAAATGCTGCATTCATCATTCACAATAGCATGTTTTTGGTAATCAACTTCATCTTCAGCATCACATTTTTTTGTTTTTTGACAGGCAAGCTGGGGTTAAGAAGACCCCTACCAGTTATACAACCATACTATTGAGATTCCAACTTGCAACGTCCCAACAAAAGGTGAAGTGCACTGGCTGCTGCAACCTGACAAGTGGAGCCCGTTGGTATCTTCAGCATCGGATTTTGGCAACACAGAAATAATATTTTCCATCCTAATGTAAGGCTTCTTGTTAGAGGCCTACAAAGGCTCCTCTAATTTGGTAGAGGTGACTTGTGAATGTCACCAAGTTGACGGGACGTCACAAATTCGAAACCTACAGGTGACATACCTTACAGCAAGGTAGAAGCTGGATGTAATCCCCAGTGGGCAAGGACAACCTCAAGAGTTTTACTAACCGGTGGCCAGCCAATGTGTGCTCAGGGTGGTGGTGGGGAGAGAGAGGGGAGGTTCCCTTCGACTATACAAAAAATAAAGTTCCAGTTAGAGCTTATGGATTTGTGTGTAGGTGGAAACATCAATTCCATGTGTTGCCAAATATGACTTGTCAAATTGTAGTGTTGCCATAATGTGGTTTCGGGGAAAGAGTTGCCAAAAACATCATATTGTGAATGGTGTTGAAATGTGGAGTTACGGTTATCAATTCCACCCCTATTGAAATTGGCAATGCCACTGCATCCAAACAATAAAAGGTGTCGGGGAAACCAGAACACACTGCTTCCAAACAGCAGAAGATGTTAAGGAAACCACAAAACACTCCCAATTCAATGAGCCTAAAGTAGTTAGTCTTCTCAATTTGCTTCTATCATTACTAGAACTGAAAATTCGAGAAAACCAATACCTAGCATGACCTAAGGGGAATAGCTTGCCGCAATTCCCACTTTCTCGCATTCTCATTAGCACCTTGTACTGTACATCCAGACATAGCTTATAACATAGTTACTAAGATAAGCAATATTTTGAAAATTTTATAATTTTATTGCAAGATTTTTATGATGCAAGAAAGTCATGATAAAATCTTAATATTTTTAACATACACTACAAGAAAAACGTTAATTAGCGACGAAAATTTGTGACCAATTTTTTAGTCGCCCATTTGCGATGGATTAGCTAGAGAAAACTATCCGACGCTATTCTGTCGCTACTTAATAACGAAATTTGTCCATCGTTAATTCGTCCCTAGTTACCGACAAATTAACGACAGAATTTTTTCACCACTAATCCATCGGTAAATAGCGACGAATTAGCGACGACAAACTAATCGCCTCAGACTCCGTCGCAACTTAACGATGGATTAGCGACAAAAGGAATTTGTCGCTACAAAAGTCGTTACTTAGCGACGGAGTTGGCGACGGCATACGTCCGTCGCTATTTTTCCATATAAGTCCCTCTAAGTCGTGACATTCTCTCTCCTCTCTCTCTGATTTTTCCCAAAACCAAACCCTAGTTCATCGCATTCAGCTCTGGCCAGCAAACCCCAGTGTCGTCGTCTCTCTCTTCGTTAGCCACTGACAACGTGCTACCAGCGACCACCGTCGCCCTTCTCAGCAAGCGCCGCCGATCGAAGCTGTCGGTGACCCCGAGTACTCTCCTCTACTTCCATTCAGCAAACCCTACGAGCAAAGCCACTGCCTCTGTCGTCGACACATCGATGACCTCTCGGTCACGGTCTTCATGCTCCCCCCTTTTCGGTGTCATCGTTGCAGTCTCCAGCGTGTCGCACGATCGTCGTTTTCTCTGTTCCCCATCTGTGAGCTCCTACAAAACGGTCCCCCGTGCCAGCCCTACCACCACTGTCTTTTCCGGTGTCTCCCAAGTAAACCCTGTGACCCCCTCTCACCTTTTCCCCCTTTCTTTCGGGATCGCCGGAGGGCCAGGGTAAGCCCTGCCTTACTTGTTTTTCTGCAGGGGGTGGCACCCCCTGCCTTGCTTCTTCTTTGGCAGGGGGTCGCCCCCCTTGCCTCATTTTGTTTTCAGGCAGAGGGTATCCCCCTCTGCCTTACTGTTTCTCCGGCAGAGGGGTGCCCCCCCCTATATTGATTGATTTCTCTGGCAGAGGGTGGCACCCCCTTGCCTTGCTTGTTTTCTGGCAGGGGGGTGCCCCCCCTACCTTACTTGTTTTTCGACAAGGGGTCGCACCCCCTGCCTAATTTTATTTTCAGGTTGGGGGTGCCCCCCTGCCTTACTGTTTCTCCGGCAGGGGGGTGGCCCCCATGCGTTGCTTGATTTCTCTAGCAAGAGGTGGCACCCCCTGCCTCGCTTGTTTTCTGCCAGGGGGTGCCCCCCCTGCCTTATGTTTTCCGACAGGGGGTAGCCCCTCTGCCTTGTTGACTGTTTTTTTTTTTCTTTCCGACAGAGGGTGGCGCCCCTTGCCTTAATTGGGCAGGGGGGTGGCACCCCCGCCTTGCTTCTTCTTTGACAGGGGGTGGCCCCCTTGCCTCATTTTGTTTTCAGACAGGGGGTGGCCCCTCCTGCCTTACTGTTTCTCCGGCAGGGGGTGGCCCCCTTGTCTTGTTGATTTCTCTGACAAGGGGTGGCACCCCTCTTCCTCACTTGTTTTCTGGTAGGGGGGTGCCCCCCCTGCCTTGTGTTTTCTGACATGGGGTAGCCCCCCTTGCCTTGTTGACTGGTTTTTTTTCTTTCTGGCAGAGGGTGGCTCCCCCCCTGCCTTACTGTTTTTCCGGCAGGGTGTGCCCCCCCTTGCCTTACTTGGTTTCAGTCTTACTACCTCTTATTTCAATTTCGTTCACCCGAGGTTTGTGTTTTCCTGATAGGGGGAATCACCCTCCTTGTTATCGGGTAATAAACTTCATTTTAACACAGTGTCTCTTGCAGATTTCGCTTGTGCCCCACCACCCGTGGTAAGTGACAAAAACAATGCAAATCAGGTAAATACCCGTGATGAGTAAGTGATGCAAGCACATCACATGTTATTTAATTTATTGGATGCAACATTTTTCTGTTCACACACTCACTTAGTTGTGAATATCTAGGACTGCTTTGATGGAGTTTGGAGATCATGCTAAGCATGATTTTAATGTATCCATGTGAAATTGTATAATGAAAACATGCTTTGAATGAATATATCGTTTTATAGAATGTGATTTCATATTTATAAATACCCTCGTGATGTGTATAAATATGATATGATGGTGTTACACATGAAAATCTATGCATTAATTAAAACAAAAAATTGCTCACAAACAATCATCAAACAAGAATTAATATTACAACGGGTACTTCATAAATGATTATCGATTTCATACAAAAGACTACAGTGTCAACAAGTCAACGATGAATATTAGTGTGTGCGTCAAGGGTAGCAGCTACGGTGAAAATGAACATGACTACTACAGTGTTATAGAAGAAATAATGAAATTAGCTTACTTAGGCACAAATAATAGTGTAACTTTATTCAAGTGTCATTGGTTTGATCACACAGCAACAAGAGTCAACAAAGTCTTGAGCATTGTGGAGGTGAATCATAAATCACGGTTTGGAACATATGAACCATTCATATTAGCCTCGCAAGTTCAACAAGTTTACTATACTTCATATCCGAATACAAGGAAGTCAGATAGAAATGAATGGTGGGCAGTTTGTAAGGTGAAGTCTAAACTATACTCCGAGTATGATCAGTTACAGGAAGACAAGATTGCTGAAGAGGGTGATTACTATCAATCAGATGATATGTATGACTTCTCTTATGGTCACGATGTCGCACATGGTATGCATGTCATATCTCCATTGTTCGATGGCACATGCATGAAAGAATGTGATTCAAATGATATACCAAGTGGATGCAGGCTCAATGAAGAAGAAGAAGATGACGAAGAGGAGGGGGAGGAAGAAGAAGAATATGAAAGTCAAACAAGTGATGAGAAAGCATTCTCGAGCTAGTGAAATACATCTTGTAATACATACCGCTATTTGATGTGAATGTCTTTCATAAAGTCTTTTTTAATTTGAATATGTAAACATGCAGATATAGAGTTGTATAACTGATCCAATTATATTGGAAGTTAAGGATAAGTTATTCATGATTAGCAAGTGATGTCACATCTTATGTTTTAATGTATTGCAATATTTGATGTGAATGATTTAAATGTATTGAAATATATTGCAATGATTTGAAGGTATTGAAATGTTTGAATGTATTGCATGACGTTTTTTATTTGTTAGAATATGGTTCGTGGAGGTCACAGTCATTGAGCACCCAGTGGTAGTCAGTCTGAGCCTTTATCTTCATGGGTTGCTTCGATAGGTATATTATTTAAATAATTGTATACTTGATTAGTTTAAATGTGCATTGTGTAAATTTCTAACTCATTGTTTTATAGGTGTTGTTTCGCTTACACACGACCCAACTACGTCGGATGTAGGGTCTTCTCAGTGTGACACACGACGAGTAATTCAAATAGTGTATATCGATAGTCGATCGTAAGTATTTCATTGTCACTTATCCAATACTTAACTTATAAAAAGTGTATATTGACTATCGATTGTTAATGTGTATCAATTCATATGCAGTGCAAGGTTTGAGCAACAAGAAGTAATACGAGAAATTATGAAGTCATTACTGCATCATCTTCTAGGACCGGTAGCGTAATGGAAAGAGTACCCGAGAGAGGTGTTGGACAGATTAATGTCCTCATTCATGGTATGCAATCATTTATTATAACAAGAGGCATTTCGTATTTATATGTGCTAACTTTCTGAAAGTATTTTTAAGCTTTATATCGCTTCGCGACTGCAAACGAGAAGAAAGATGCAAGGGTAGTGTGGCAGAAGGTGGCTGCCAATCAATTAGTGGGATAGATGATTCACTGCGATGGAAGGGCCATGGGCCTTCTACTGTCAGAAGAGATTATTGGGAGGGCATGTGCGACAAGTGGGTGAGCAATGAATTTCGAAATTGCTCAGCAAAGGCTGCACAAAATCGAGCAAAGATGCCCGATGCCCATCTACACACAGGTAAATCTAGGACTTTTGGGAGCCACCAGAAGAAAATGGTAACTCATTAATATATATAAATATATATATAGTCAAATTTTTAAGTATTTATGCATACTTATTAATCAATTTTTTTATCATTTAACATTGCAGAAACAGAAAAAGGAGACATTGTGCCTTACAAGGGTGTGTTTGTTGAAACACATAAACGTAAGAACACGAGAGATTTTGTATCAGAAAAGGCAAGAGCGACATCGGTATGTATTTATTATATTAATAAACATTATAATATACAAGTTACTATGAATTATGTTATCATAAATATTATAATTATTAATTATTAATTCATATTCTAATTATTACTTTGTAGGAGTCATACGAGCAGCAAATGGTACAATGATATGGCGATGACTCCACTCAGCATCCACCTTTTGATCCTGCGACATGGGTGACTGCTACTGGTGAACCCAAAAAGGGTCGTGTATTTGGGTTTGGGAGTAACATGAACACTACAACAGTCATTGCCTCTTGCAGCCATGGCTCTCAGAGTTCTCCCACCAGCATCAACTCCCAACGTCTGATTGACCCTGCTATGTCTTGGGATGGTGTCTGTCAGCGTCTTGAGAACAAAATGCAGTACTTTTTAAATGAAGTCATTCCCAACATTGTCCGTAATGAGTTGAACAACTTTTTTTAGGACAGGAGAACTTCATCTGCATTCAACATGAGCTTTGGTGTACGTCAGGTATAAAGATTCATGTCATTTGTTTCATGTCGTTAGATTTCAAGCTAGTATATGCATGATTGAATAAATATATGCATGATTGCTTTACTATGAATTTTTTTAATGCCTTATAACACATATATGCATGATTAAATCACTATAATTTTTTTTACTGCCTTTGAGCTTGATACGCATGATTGAATCACATATAAAGTTTTTTGACTGCCTTAGAAAATATATGAGCATGATTGAATCATTATATAATTTTTTGACTGCTTTAGAACATGATACGCATGATTGAATCACATATAAAGTTTTTTTATTGCCTTAGAACACATATGAGCATGATTGAATCACTATGACAGTTTTTTGACTGCCTTATAACACATATGTGCATGATATTAGCATATATGAAAGTTGTTTGACAACCTTATAACACATATATGCACGATTAAATCAATATGAAAGTTGTTTGACAACCTTAGAACACATATATGCCTGATTAAATCAATATGCAAGTTTTTTGAATACCTTATAACACATATATGCATGATTGAATCACTATGAAAGTTTTTTTACAACCTTACAACACATACAAGCATGCTTTCATCACTATGAAATTGTTTTACTGCCTTAGAACACACATATGCATGATTGAGTTACTATAAATTTTTCCTTAGAACACATTTATCCATGATTGAATCAATATGCAAGTTTTTTGACTGATTTAGAACATATATGAGCATGATTGAATCAGTATGAAAGTTTTTTGACAACATTAGAACACAAATAATCATGATTTCATCACTATGAAAGTTTTTTGATTGTCTTATAACATATATACATGATTGTGATACATAACACATTTATTTGACAGCATTATAAATCATATATGCATGCGTGAATCACTGTGACATTCTTTGACAACCTTAGAACACATATCTGCATGATTGAATCACTATAATTTTTTTTTCCAATCTTAGAACACATATTTGAATTTTGTTAATGTCCTTCAATTTATTGCTAGTCTATGTGTCATTTAGCCATTTACTTTGTTGCATTAGATTATGTGCATTGCATATAATTTATTTCATTATATTTTGTTTATAAAGATCAGCGTAGAGGAGTTGATTGAGGCATGGAGGGAGGGACAGATCGAGAAAATGAAAAGGATGATGCCCAAAATCTTGGCGAGGATTAGATTTGTTTGTTTAATTTGTTTGACAAACTTGTAATTAATTATAACTTGGCGAGGACTGTATTTGGTTGTTAAAGTTTGCTTGTGTTAAATTTGTTTCACCTGTATATGTATTTTTTATGTGTACTTTTTTTTTATAAGCAGGTTATATGAATTGTATAACGAGAAATTTTTCTCGAGTTTCAAAATATTTCAAAAAAAATTAAAATTTTATTAAACATATCTCTCGCTAATCCGTCGCCATTTGAAAGCAATCGTCGGTTTGCGACAGAATTCAAACTGTCGCGAATGGCCATCGCTAAATTGGCGACATACATTAGTGACGGACATGTGTCCCTCGTTAAATGGTAGTGATGGATTAGCGATGGATTAAATTTTGTCGCATAACCAAATCAGTCTCTAATTAGCGACTAATTAGCGATGGACATGATCCATCGCTAATTAGCGATGGATTGGCAACAAATAAATTCTGCCACAGTTTAGCGACTAGGGTTATGCGACGGACGCTATCCATCGCAAAATTCATCGCTAACTTATTTAGCGATGGATAGCATCTGTCGTCAATACGATTTTTTCTTGTAGTGATATCATATATCAATTTACAACTTTTAAACCTTATTAAAAAATTATAGGCACCAATATTTTCTCAAGAAAATAAATTTTGTCCTAATATTTTCCCTTTTAGAAAAACTTCAATAATGAGATTTACGGAATTGTTCAATTCAATCGTCTGTGCATGTTGAGTGCCAAGAATGTAGGGGCTCTCACCCAGGTTGCTATAATGAGAAACAGAGAAACCGGAAACGTGTTGGGAAGCAAAAACAAGAAACTTGACTTTCTAAAGTTTATGTGAAATGCAAATATTAACTGTATTCCTGGAGAATATTATAAGTTTACACAAACTTTATTTATCTATTGACAATATGATAACTAATAAGAATTAAACAATTTAATTTATTATAAAACTATATTATTACATTGACTACAAATATAAAACTACTATGAAGTTTGTCATATTTTATATAAATGAGTGCATTGTAAGCTTACTTTCAATAAAACATAAATATGATAGATAAAGTATTTAAATGTAATATACATTTAGGCCTTGTTTAGATGACGGGCAAAAACCAAGTTTTTGGGAAACCTAGTTTTGCCTCAAAATCAGGTTTTTGGCAAACTTGATTTGTCAAAAACATGGGTTTTAAGGTGTTTGGGAGATGAAAAAACTTGGTTTTCCAGGTTTTTAGCTTTTACAACAAATAAAAAAAAATATAGCTAGATATTTTTTCACAATACATATTTCAGAAAATGGTTGGGATGGTTCCTTGCTAGGTAACCATGTTCCGGCCTGTGGGTGTCTGAAAAATGGCTGCAAAATGTTTTTAATAAAAAATTAAAATTTATTCTGACCACCCATTCGACCAAAAATGGCTAGAATGGCTCTGCTGGCAAGGAAGGAACCATCTCAGTCAGTAGGTAGCTTGAAAATAGTAGAGGGTTTTGAAAAAAATTACACATTTCAGCCACTGACCAGTCGGAAAGTGGTCGAGATGGCTCGCCTAGCAAGAGCATAACCATCCTGGCCACTTTACAGCTGGTGGGTGGCCAGAAAGTGGCCAACCATCAATGAAATAAAAAAGTTAAAAATCTGGCCATTTTCGATTGGAAGTTGGTTGGAATGGCATCGCCAACTTAAGGGTGGTGTCAGTCTGACTGGTCAACAACCAATGATGGCTGGATTCAGTTGAGGATGAAGTGAAAAGGGTATGCAAGATGATCCCGTGTGGCCCTTACTTTTCATCGTCACGGAGGCTCTCACTTGCATGATTGACTCGGCCATTAAAGGTGGTATGTTCCATGTGGATTTTTCAAGTTACTCTAATTTCTCACACATTCTCTTCACCGATGACATCTTCATATTTGACAATGCAAGCAAGGCCAACATTATGTTGGATATAGGAAGGAAAGATGAGGGAATCCAAATAATGAAAAACATTGGGGACCACTTTTTTTGGAGTGTGTTTGGATTTGATGATGTAGAATACTCTCATGTTAAAGAGTTTCAAGGATGTTATAGGCTTTATAATCTATATGGAAACTCTTACACTTGTTTCTAAGAACAAGAGGATGAAATGACTACCACACACACGCGCGCACTCACCTGCTGTGCCGAGCCGTCCCGAGCCGGTTCGGGTAATTGGCCATTTAAGGCCATATCCAATCAAGACCAATGATCTTTTTGCCTCGATTTTCTATGTTATTTGGATAAAATAATAGGTTATGAGAAATGGATAACGGGTCACGACTCCTCATAGTCTGTGTCCATTAACGGGTCTTGACTCCTCGAATTCCGTAACGAGTCCCTTCCATATTTTTGTAACCGTTCGTGAGTTATAAAAATGTAGTTAGGGCTGGGGTTACAGATATATGATACACACAGAATTCAGAGGATATCTGACTCTGCATTTTCTCTCTACCTGCTACTCTCGCTCTCTCTCTCCTGAGTTTTCCCGAAAAAGGATTTTCTGCACAGCAGTTTAAAGAGGTTGTCTTCGAAGGATGATCCGTCGGAGTGCACCGATCCTGATCATCGAGGCTATTGTATCTTGGGGAAGGACGTCGAACCCTTCTTGCACTGTATGTGAGGACGAATCTTCTCTAAGGAGAGTACTTTCGTACGCCTTAGCCTATTACATAATATTAACATGCTTTGATTGTTTTTAGTGTTTTATGCAACAGTTTGTTGTTTTGCCTTTGTCTAGATTTTGGTATAATGCAGAAACCGACATGTCTGCTCCTCGTTTATGTTTCGATCGACTGTCTATCATGAATATCATGTTTGTACATGTTTTAATTTCGTTCGTGTTGTTGATTGTAAAACTGTGTGATCTGAAATATGATCCAACGCATTACAAACTTGTGGGTACTGCTGCGTTTGTTCTCATCAATAATCTCAAAACAGGCTTTGTCCCCCTAAACGGAGTGAAATTGCATCATTTGCATCAACCCTCCTTGGTTGCCAAATTGGAAGCCTCTCACTCTAATAGCTTGATCTGCCCCTTCAATAAGGGGGTAACAAGTAACCGATTTTGGAAGTATGTTGAGCGTAAATTTTTATCAAAAATCATCTGTTCGAAGGAGTTTAACCTGGCCATTGCGGGTAGGGTGATGTTTGTCAAGCATGTTCTAACTACTAGCTACCTTCTATTATACTTCGTGCAAATCTTTCAAATCCCACAAAAAAAAAATGAATAAACAAATCAATAGATCCTTTAAAATCTTTATTTTTGCAAAGGGTAAAAGAAAATTTTGCCTTTAGTCTCTTGGGAGATCAAACACCTAAGTTGTAAGGAGGAGGGAGGTTTGGGAATTTAGAAAGTAGGGAGATGGAACAAAGTGCTGCTCATCAAATGGTTTGGATGGTTCTAAGCCTTGATAAACCGTGGGTGGGGGTTATCAAACAAAAATATGGCTGGTACGGATGGCCATGGGAATGGAGAGGTGGGGGGTGGGGGCGCTGCGCAAAGTGGTTGGGAGGATCCGGATTATGGAAAGGATTAGTGTGCTTGCTCTTGGACTTTATTGACACAACCTATGTGTCAATTTAAGATGGATCTCATTCTCGGTTTTGTAAGGATGCATGACATGCTGATGGGTGTTTGAAAGATATATACACAGCTCTAGCTATATTGAGTTGTGAAGGGTAATGAAGCAAACACTATATCATTTTGAAACCAGCAATGTGGTTGGAAGATATCCAACTAAGAAGCAAGCCATCGCCTATTGTCTTCGATGATTGGATGCGCCTTATGGAAGACGTCTTCTCTAAGGCCAAACCATGCAAATGGTGTTTTATGTTGGAAACCAATGTTTTACCAATACTCAAGTGAATCATTTTGAATCGTTCAAAAAATAATTAAAAAGTACTATGTGTCAATCAGAACACTTGTTAAATCTATTAAAATAATATTAAAAAAGTATTTTTTACATTTATTAAAAAATAGCCAATTCAAGGGTAAAGCTTATCGATTTTCTATTGATACAATACCTATCGGCCGGCCGATATAATGGTGAATTTAGAGTCAAATCATGTCATCGGATTCTTGGTACACCGACCGTACGTACAATGGATGCCTGCCAACTCTCTGTGTGATGCAACAAATTCAATTCAGGGATCCATGCATCATTGATACTTAAAATAAGTAAAATGTGGGGATTCTATTCTACCTATCAAGTATGTGTCAAAGATAAGAGTAGTTCCTTCACCTATTTTGGGAATGTGCTTTCATGAGAGACTTCTTCAAGTCAGTTTGGCAAGCCACTTAAGGGATGTGCTTCGCATTTCTAGCGACGGGAAAAAGATTATTTTTTTTGCTTTCGTTTTATGGCGTCTCATTTAGCTGCAGCAAAACCATCACGTAGAAAGACATCATCACCACAACATAATCGTCAAGACAGCTCATCGCGAATGCTTACTATATGCAGGTACATCTCTTTCGAGTGACACCTCATCACTCCCTTTGTAATTCTTTCTCTATGAATACATGAAAATATTTTCTCTTAAAAAAAAAGGGTGGTGGTGATGGTGGTAACCCCTCTCTCACCATAAGCCCAGTTGGAAAACTGGGTGAGTTTTGCACTAAAGCATGTGGCATCCAGACAAGGTTTTGAGGATAAAACCTGGTTTTGGGTGTTATTCAAACGATAACTTAGGAAGAAACAAGAAATCAGAAAAAATAATGTGGCTATATTAAAATTTTAAAATTGCCCTTCAAAAAAATGATAAATTACATTCTTCACAACATTAATAATATACACAAAATTTAGCTCCAAAATAATTAAAATTTTGAACATATGTATTTCAACTTTTTATTGAAGAAAAAATCTTATTTAAGAGAAACATGCAAGAAACATACAAAAACATATTTCCTAAATAAGAGAAACGAGTTTTCCCTATAAATCAAGTTGGTTTTCCATGTGATGTGAAATGAGTTACTCACTCCATGGGAAACATGTCTCTTATGATAGTTTAGAATTTCCCCACAAGCTTTGGAAACTGTAGATACCCTAGTTTTGACCTCATGGATCTAATAGTTTTATCATGTTTGGTTTTATAGTCAAGCTCAAACTAATGTTTGTAAATAGGTATAAATACCTGGCGTTAACCCAAGGTGAGACATGGTTCCAAAAAGTTTACTTGTGGTTCAAGGAGGAAGGATAAAAAGTCTAGCAAATAGGGCTATGGTTTACCCAAGTCCAATTTACTTCTTACCCAAAGTTTTATGAGGCGGGATGCATGACCTATACAAACCTCAGTCCAGATACGCTTTCACATATATTTTTTGGATGGTTTAATTATTTTATGTTTTAAATAATCAAGGAAAAACTGCAATGGTTCATTAGAGTAAAACTCAAGGTCACCTTTGCCCACTAGGGAGTATACCCAGCTTCGACCTTGTGACAAAGGACGCGCTCCATGGGTTTAAAATTCATGATGCCAGGTCAAATTGGTGATGTTCATAAGTTGCTCTTACCAGATGAATGGAGCCTTCACTAGGTTTTCAATGGGGTTGAATGATTGTTAGATCCAACTGCCAACAGTTCGAAGTACAATAGGGTTCTCCCAACTTGTCTATCTGAAGAAAAAAAACTAAATTTGGATAAAGGTTGGACACCCAATGGATTTTGAAGTAAGGCAGGTAAACGAGTTGAACGAGCCATGCTCGAGTCATTAAGGGTACAATCCTGCTTGAGCTCAACTTGTGAACTTGTCACGATCCTAGTCAAAATCGAGCTCATTTTGAGTTGAACTTTACAGGCTGATCATGAGCTAGCTCATTTTATAAAATATATGTATAATACATATATAAAACATGCATTATACACACACACATATATATATATATGGGTGCTTCTACTTTGGTATCATACCACCATAACTGTAATGCCCCAAAGTTTCTAACTTGTAAAATTTAGAAAAAAATTAAAATTTTTGTAGTTAATCCTTTTTTGAGAGTTAAAACGATAATTCAGCTGAATAGTAATTTGAAAAAACCAAGTTAGCGAACTTTGGAAAGGTTACAAGCGAAATCTTCAACAAATCGTTTAGGTCTTCAAATGTCTCGGATTTGAGCCCGCAATTTCACATAGTCATTCAAAATCATAAATGAGGATGCATCATAACTTCTACAGAAGTTGTAAGATCTACCACCTAAAATAATAATTGGTAACTTTGTCTCCCTAACTCTAATGACTGGAGACACTGAGTCGTTGTCACTCAAGGAGCATAGTTGTTAACAATTTGTCCATCGAAGTTTATACCTCATATCTTATCTAGATAGGCATTATTGGTAAATAGGTTAATGGATCCTCTATTATTAAAGAGATTTTACTACATTTGGTAAATGCCTCATTCAAGTAGGCATCATCTACCTGTTCTAGGTAGATTCTCAAGTTTGTTATTATTGTAACTTATTTACCATGTTCTGTTCATGAAACCGATAGATCATCTTGCATGTAAAGGCGATGCCCAAATTTGTATGTAACTTTCCTATATGATGGTGCATTGTTGCACTGCGAGGTTTATCATAAACCTTGACTCATTCATCAGTGTACGAACATGTCTTGCATGTCTTATAGCTCACAGTGATGATAAACAATCCGGTTTTTAAAAAAAGATCAACACATTTAGGTAACTCAGGAGTAGACTCTAAATGTTCAAGAGTTGACTCGTTGCTCATAGAGGTCAACTCTTGGAATCAAGAGTCGACTCTTTTAAATCAGGTGTCTACTCTTTTAATTTAGGTGCCGACACTTTAAAATCAAGTGTCGACTCTTTTAAATAAGGTGTCGACTCTTTTAACTCAGGAGCTGATTTTTTTAAAGTTTGAACCATATAGGGTTAATGTTTCATAAATATGATATTTGGAGGATTTTGATGTATGCGGGCATATTAATTTTTATGCATGAGGTTGTGAATATCATATTTTATTCGCGAGATAGGCAATACATGTGATCACTTCACATGCAAGCAGACGTAAATTTTTTGTTTATTTTGCAAACACGCTTTTGAAAAAGTTAATTAAAGCATTGTACACACGTGAAAGTGTGTGTATATAAGTAAATCACGTATAATTTAAATAAGGCATCATACGCAAATAAATGCATGCATAATTTAAAGAAAATTGTATTTGTATAAATGTCATCATAAATAAATGCATGAATAATTTAAATAAAGCAAGTGTGTGCAAAATTGCATACGTAAATAAATGCATGCTTAACTTTAAAGAAAGTAAAAGTTTGTGAAACTATATATTAAAATAATTCATACATATATATGTATGTATATATGCACATATAATAAAGCTACATATGCATAAATGTCATCATAAGTAAATGCACGCATAATTTAAATAAATCAAAAATATGCAAAACTATGTACTTAAATAAATTATACATATATACAAATGTATATATGTATTAGCATAATATAAAATACATATATTACAATTGCACAACCATGATCATTGTCAGTATTTTCTATACCTCAAAAAAGGAGCAACCTTTTGATGAATTTACGTGTAATTGATAGCTTGCATGTGCCTCAGTATTCATGCCAAAGGTACGGAAATTTATAGATGTGCAAGTTCGAAGCGCTTGAGTTGTTTTTGTGAAATTGTGCAAAAAGCTAGGGTTAAAACATATTTTTGATGAAGGTGGTGACTATGGCGACATCGGGGTCAAACCCAAACTAATTTTAAGTTGTCCAGATTGAGTTGAGCTCGATTAGGTAGAACTGAGCCAGACTCTATTGATTTGAGTTGAGTTGGGCTCGACTTTAGGCTAAACCTAGCCAAACTTGAAAACCAAGAGGTAAGGAGTGTGGCTCGGCTAGGGATCAACCAAGTCGAGCTCATTTGAGCTTGAGCTGAGCACATCAATTCATGAGGGAGGGGCTTGACTCGGCTGGGGCTCAATCAAGCCATGCTTGTTTGAGCTCGAGCCAAGCTCAAAAATCAAAAGAGAGGGGGCTTGGCTTGGTTAGGGCTCTCAAGCCGAGCCCGAAACCATAAGAGGGTGTGTGTGTGCCAGAGGGCTCGAGTTAGTCGATCTCAGGTGGCTAGACTAGGTTTGACTTAGTCGATTCCATTCCAGCAAAAAAACTTGATGGTTGGACTAGGCTCAAGTCAAGCCCGGTCCAGCAAGGTTCGAAAGTTAGACCGGGCTTGATGGGGTCAAGCTCAATCCAGCAAAGGTGAGACAACATGGAAGAGGGGCGTGAAGAGAATAAAATATAGAATGAAGAGAAAAAGTGGAGAACGATGATGGAGAATGACTTCTAGTATTTTTTACTCAAAAAGGCTCTTCACACTTTGGTTCATACAATGACTCTTAGACTAGGCTTTTATAGCACTAGTAAGACCTTTCTAGATGTATTGAGACTCCAAAAGACTCTTAGAAACTTGTACCTACTTAATATCTCTAAAAGACTCTTAGAAACTTGTACATACACAATAATTCTAGAAGACTCTTATAAACTTGTACATACTCAATAATTCTAGAAGACTCTTAGAAACTTGTACATACTCAATAATTCTAGAAAACTCTTATACATACTCAATAATTCTAGAAGACTCTTAGAAACTTGTACATACTCAATAATTCTAGAAAACTCTTGTACATACTCAATAATTCTAGAAGACTCTTGTTCAAGTTTAATTTATTCCCAACAATGCCTCTTCTAAATTAAACTTCCTCCTTACGCCCAGTCTTTCTGCATTTCTCTTGAAGACTTGTCCACTAAGTGGCTTTGTGAAAATATCTATCATCTGATCTTTCGTTCTGCAGTACTCCACATGAACATCACCTTCATTCACAAGTTTCCTCAGAAAATGATACCGAATCCGAATGTGTTTGGTCCTTTCATGAAGAATTGGATCTTACGCAACTGAGATAGTTGAGTTGTTGTTACAGAAAAGAGTTGTTGGCTTATTTTGCTTCTACTTCAAACTCTCCAAAATTCCACGCAACCAGATTAACTGACAACCTGCAAAAGATGCAGCAATATATTTTGCTTCCATAGTAGAAAGCACAACAATTGGTTGTTTCTTTGAGCTCCACGAAATTGCTCTACTTTCAAGATTAAATACATAACCTGAAGTACTTCTGCTATCATCAAAACTCTCTGCTAAGTCACTATCAGTATAACCAATAAGGTTGACTGCAACATTAGTTTCATAAAGAATTCCATAATCGATAGTTCCTTTCACATATCTTAGAATTCTTTTTGCAGCTTCTCAATGATTTGAATATGGCTTCTTCATGAATCTACTCATCAAACTGACAACATACATAATGTCAGACCTTGTGGATGTGAGATACATTAGATTTCCAACCAAACTTCTGAACATAGTGGAATTGACAAGTTTTCCTTCACCTTCTTTAGATAGCTTCAAACCTGAAATGCATGGAGTCGAAACTGGATTAACATTCTCCATCTTAAACTTCTTCAAGATCTCTTTTGCATAGCTCTCCTGTGAAATAAAGATTCCTTTTTTGGTTTGATAAACTTCAATACCAAGAAAATGATGCAATTAACCTAAATCTGTCATCTCAAACTCTGCCATCATTGAGTTCTTGAACTCATTCAACATCTGCGCATCATTCCCTGTGAAAATTAGATCATCAACATAAAGACTTACAACAATGAATCTTCCTTCCGAATTGAATTTGATGTAAAGAGTATGCTCATGTGGATATTTCTGAAATCCACATTTTTCAAAATATGAATTGATGCGGCTATACCATGCTCTGGGTGATTACTTCAACCTGTACAAAGCTTTTTTTAACTTGTACACTTTCTTCTCTTTTTCTTCCTTGACAAACCCAGGTAGTTGGTCAATATAGACTTCTTCATTAAGAACATCATTCAAGAATGCAGATTTTACATCCATTTGAAAAAGCTTTCAATTATTCTGAGCAACAATAGAAATAATTAAACGAATAGTCTCAAGTCTTGAAACAAGAGCGAATAGCTCTGTAAAATCTTCTCATTTTTTTTGCTTGTACCCTTTTGCTACCAGCCTTGCCTTGTGCTTGTTGATAGAGTCATCTGGATTCATCTTTGTCTTGTACACCCACTTTACTCCAATAGAACTTTTGTGTGGTGGTAAATCTATAAGCTCCCATGTATCATTGTTTTCAATTGAACCAATTTCTTCTTTCATGGCTCTCCTCCATTTTTCTTCTTGACATGCATCATCAAAAGAAATTGGATCTTCACCTGCAAAGAAGGCAAAAAATATGACATCATTCTGACTAACTTCTTCTGTGATGTCATATAATTCTTGGATGCTTCTCATTTTTCTTATAGGGCTGCTCGATGAAGAACTTGGGGAAGCAGAAGAATTTTCTGCTTGGGCACCATTTTCATTATTTTTAAATGCTGAATCATTTTCTTCTTCTTCAAACTCAAAAGGAAAGATAGGGAAATTTTCTTTTTCAACCTCCAAGTCTTCAAATATGAAATTTTCATCAAATCGAACATCTTGACTGATCATAATCTTCTTTGTCACCGAGTTGTACAACTTGTAAGCCTTGCTTCTTTCGCTGTAGCCTATGAAAATACACTTCTCTGATTTATGATCTAACTTGTTTCTCATAGCATCTGGAACATGAGCATAAGTCACGCTCCCGAATACCTTAAGATGGTGAACACTAGGCTTTGAACCATACCATGCTTCATGTGGTGTGTAATTTTCCAAGCTTCTTGTTGGTGATCTGTTAATAAGACAAACTGCACAAGAAATAGCTTCTGCCCAAAATCTTCTTGACAGCTTCTTCTTCTTAAGAATGCATTTGGCCATCTTCATAATTGTCCGATTCTTTCTTTCACACACATCATTTTGTTGTGGTGTATGTCGGACCGTCATTTCATGTCAAATACCATTGTCTTTGCAATATTTTTCAAACTCATTTGAAAAATATTCACCTCCGCGGTCAGTCCGCAAAGTATTGATTTTCAGCCTAGTAAATGTTTCAACTTCCGCCTTGAAGTCTTTAAATTTCTGAAAAGCTTCAAATTTTTCTTTGACATAATACACCCAAACTTTTCGTGAGTAATCATCAATGAAAGAGATAAAATAACGATTATCTCCCAAAGATGTCACTGTCATCAGGCCACAAAGATCTAAATGAATAAGCTTCAAAGGTTTTGTTGCACGCCATGATGATTGAGGAGGAAATGGGTTTCTGTGTTGCTTTCTGAGTTGGCATGCTTCACAAACTTCATCAAGATGATCAATTTAAGGCAAGCCTTTGACCATCATCTTCTTTGAGTGAAGCTTCAAATTTCTATAATTCAAGTGTTCATATCTATCATGTCATAGCTTAGAAACTCCATTATCAATACTAGTAAAACAAGACATATTTTTATTTTAAAGAGTGAGTGAAAAAAGATTATTTGAAGCAACTCCAACCCTTGCAATAACTTGCTTTTTCCTTGACAAGTAGCAAGCCATGTCATGGAAATGAATGTCGTATCTCTTCTTCAAAAGATGCCCTATATTGAGCAAATTATTTTTCAAACCAGGAACAAAATAAACTTCAGACATTTTCTCTATTTTTCCTGATCTTGTTTTGAACCCCATTTCACCAACACCACTAACTTTGTAATCCTTTCCATCTCCTACTTTAACTTCGCCATAATTAGATTCAAACAACTTAGAAAATAAATTTTTGTTACTTGTCATATGCTTGCTAGCACCACTGTCTATGTACCAGACATCATCAAGATCTCCACCATGAGACACGAGCAACAAAGTATTATGATTTTGCTCTTGGTTTTTGCTTTCATACACCAAACGAGCATCATGTCTTTCTTCCTCCTTGTATCAACATTCACTTGCCATATGACTAGGTTTGTAGCAATTATAGCATTCAAAATAGCTACGGTCTCTCCCTCTTTGATTTTCACGACCTCTTCCTCTTTGCGAGCCTTTGAAATTTTGATTTTGATTCAAGTCATTCTCCTTGCTTGAATAATCACCTCTTCTACGAGCATATAAGCATCTTCCTCTAAAGCTTTCACTTCTTCCACGACCACGTCCTCGACCTCTTTGATTTTTGAAATTCTTCTTCTCATTTAGAATCAATTTCGACTGGAGTGCTTGATCCAAAACTACTTCTTTCTTCTTTTTTATTAGCCTTTCTTCATGAGCTTGCAACGAGCCCGTAAGTTCATCAATGGTCATGGTATTCAAGTCCTTTGATTCTTCAATCGCTACCACAATCTAGTCAAATTTTGAATCCAAAGAACGAAGAATTTTCTCAATGACATGAACATCATCTATAGTTTCACCATTTTTTTTTAATTGGTTAACTATAGACAATACTCATGAACAATAATCAAAAACTGATTCTGACTCCATTTTATGCAAACCTTCAAACTCTCCTCGAAGAGTTTGCATACAGACCCTTTTTACATTTTCACCTCATTTAAATGAACTTTTCAAAATCTCCCATGCTTGCTTTGAGGAAGTAGCACACGCAATCTTCTCAAAAGTGACTTCATTTGAAGTCACTCCTTGGTAGATTAATATAAGAGCTCTCTTATCTTTTTTTCTCGACGCTTTTAGACTCTCTCTTTGAGCCTGTAACATTTCTTCTTCATTTTCAACTTCAACATAGCCTTTTTTTACTATGTCCCACAATTCTTGAGATCCAATAATAGCTTTCATTTGGATACTCCAATTGCCGTAATTTTCTTTGGCTAATTGAGGGACGAAAGGAAGAGGAATATACTTGTTCATTTTAATCGAACAAAGCTCTGATACCAATTTGAAGAGAACAAAATATAGAATGAAGAGAAAAAGTGGAGAACGATGGTGGAGAATGACTTCTAGTATTTTTTACTCAAAAAGGCTCTTCACACTTCGGTTCATACAATGACTCTTAGACTAGGCTTTTATAGCACTAGTAAGACCTTTCTAGATATATTGAGACTCCAAAAGACTCTTAGAAACTTGTACCTACTTAATAACTCTAGAAGACTCTTAAAAACTTATACCTACACAATAATTCTAGAAGACTCTTAGAAACTTGTACATACTCAATAATTCTAGAAGACTCTTAGAAACTTGTACATACTCAATAATTCTAAAAAACCCTTATACATACTCAATAATTATAGAAGACTCTTGTTCAAGTTTAATTTATTCCCAACAGGGCGGAGGAGAGGGTGTCATGCACATTCTCTCCCGATGAGCCAGATTCATCATAGTTGGTGGCTCTGGTTTTTTGATGGGTTTAGGAAAGGGAAGAGCTCGGGTGACCCCCGGCTAGACTCTTCAGTAATTGCATAAACAACAACAACTGTCGATTCTTGGCGAAAGAAGGATATCAGAGAGGTGGTGGAGGGCACCCAAAGTTTGGGTGACTTCCGACCGACTATCATGGTAGTAGCAACAACAGGTGTTGTTGCTGTCGTTTCCAAGCAGAAGAGAAAAAAGAAGGTTGGAGGCATTATTGAACTCAGTTGGGTTCGGTACCCAACTAAGAGAGAGGAAGACAAAGGCTGGGGGTTGGGAGGACAACTTCTAGCGACCTGGAGGAGGAGCAGAGGAGAGAAAGAGTTGGTGGGGAGGGAGAGGTTTTTTGAAAACTGATTGAGAGAGAGGGTTTTATAACCCCCTCGTGGTGGTGGGGGTGTTTGGGTTGGATCTGGTTGGATCCAACTCCAAAACACTAAAAGTGTTGGGAGGAAGATTTGAGTTGTTGGATTGGGTTGGGACCATTTGGACCCAACTCAATCCACTTAATATATATATTTAAAGTGGTTGTATTAGGTTTTGGATTGGGTTGTATGCATTTGAATATAACTCAATCTATGTACTATATATATATATTGTGGTTTGGATTTTGATTTTAAATCCAAATCCAATCTGAACCATATTCTCAAGTCTAAATCCAAGATATATGCATTTGGATTGAGATTGGATTGGGTCTATTTTGGATCGAAATTCAACTTCAATGTGCTTGAGACATTATGGTGTTTAGGTTTTATCGAGTTGGGTCCGATGGATCCAATCCCTATGTTATATTAAAATAAGACCTACCTTGGGTCATATTTGGATCTTGAATCCAAATAGATATTCTTCCTTATCTTATGGATATATATATATATATATTAGTTTAATTTATTTTAAAGTTGGTTCTTTTATTTGGATCCGTATCTAAACCCATTTAGAACAATAATTTGAATCTCTTTTGGACCCAACTTGTTTTGAGATTGGATTTATCTAATGGATCCAACCTAAGTCTTTAAGGGTTTGAGAAGTCTGAATATCTTTCTAGATCCAACTCAAAACCATTCTAGACTTGGGCTAGGTCCAGTGAATGAATTCAAGTTCTTCTGATGGTTTTTTATAAATTAGGATCACTCTTTGGATCTAAACTTATTTAACTATGAGATCATGTGGATCCTAGGCATCATAATTGTATATTTTGAACATGTTTCCATGGGGGTCGATCCTCGTGGATCCCCCATCAAGATTCAGATCTAATGGTATTTAAAAAGCTCGCAACTGTTAAATAATTTGATTGAAAATCCAAAAATCTCATCGATAATTTAAGTGTTCATGAATTACTCTTAAAAGTACCGAGATAGTCTTGTTTTATTTTCTTAAACATTCAGAAAATTTGTGGACTTTACAATAACTTATCGTGGTACACACTTGATTTACGTAGATCTATGCTTCAAATGGAAATTTTAATATTTGGATCATTTTTTACATATTCTATTTACTATTTTCATGTGTAAAATTTGACCAAAATCTTATGTTTTATACCATTTCTAGGCCACCGTTATTTTCATGAGTTATGAGCAGTTGATTTTGAGTCTCAAAAGTAAGATCTTACGATGATAAAACCTTATAATATAGTAAATAAACCACTATTTGATGGCAAGATTCATGCAAACAAAGTGTGTATCACCATAAGGTATTATGATACAAAATCTACAAATATATATATATATATATATATATATATATATATATATATATATATATATATATATATATATATATATATATATATATATATATATATCGAGCTCAATTTTTGATCGAGTCAAGCTTCTCATGAATCTCCGAGTCTAACAACGTGTGCTACTCATGTCGCTTCCCAACCCAATTTTCAGGTAGTCAACCCAAGATGAACTGGTACTTTGTCGTTTGTACTTACAACCCAAAGCCTGATCAGGCCTGGCAATGACCTTTGCTTAAAACCAGGTTGCACAAGAGCCTGGCCTGAGTGATATATATAAAAGATCAATAAGGCTTAGCCTGACCCTTCTTGACTTCCACCAGGCTCCAAAGTCAATAAGTCTCAGGCCAAACTCAAGAACAGATCAGGTGATCGACTCGATCATGATGAACACTTGACCACCCATATAAGTGGAGCATGCTCCCTGGGGATATGAGCTGGTCCCCAACAGAAGTATGCCCCGCTTGAGACATGTTCTAATATTACAATTGATAATCAAGCAGTGGTTCATGATCGAGTCAATCACCTGATCCACTCCTAGCGTTGGGGCTTGGCTTGGTGGGGTGTACGGGTGGCGGGTCAACTTTTTTGGGCCCGATGTCCACTTAATTTTGGCATCGACCTCTTTTGGTCATGCCATTTTTTTACATGACCGAATGGACCCGCCCTAGTGAATCTTGGGACATCCATGTCTTATTACATAAACATAAGGGTGTTCCAGTATATCTGTTATTATCGTAGACATTTACATATAATTTGGTTAAAGGAGACAGGTTGGATGACGTGTGACAGTGGTAAATTTATTCACCACAAAAATACTGTACATAAAAAAATGTTTACATTTTTTTTTTACTTTACCTGATTTACAGGTTTACGCATAGATGCGAATGTAATGACTCTTATGTCCCTCTTCCCTATGTCTTTGATTGATTGTACCTCAACCAACTCAATTGACAAAAACATCCTTGGTGCGCCTTGGCACAATATGGCGCGGATATGTTTCGATTGGACATAAGCCGAGTTGGATAAACGAACCCACTTATTTGCAAGCTCGGCTTGATGACGGCTTACCCGACCTTTAACTCACATTGGTCGATCTGCTGCTAAGACACACAAACTAGTTTTTTCTTTTTTCATATCAAAAGAAAAAAAAAAATCCCCAAGCGTTCCTTGGTTTGGAACTGCAATTGGAACTATGCCCACCATGGGCTTAAAAAACAAACATGGCCCATAACAAGTGGGTGAGTTGAACGAACACATCGAGCCCAGCCCGAGCCTAGTGCTCCCATTACCATAGAACCAAAAAGTAAAAAGCCAAAACATGGAATCAAGATATTTTTGGAATGTTAGATTTGAAAAAACAATCTTGCCCACCACCTGGAAATAGAATTGTATTGCAGATGGAAGAAAAAATACATAAAGGGTACTACTGAGCACTTCTTTTAACGAGGTTTGTGGGGAAGGAGATTTTAGGCAAAAAGCTACTCCTGTGAGTTCATCCAGTTACACCAACAAAGACATAATTTTCAACATTTTTAAATTCTATGGATTAATATGCCACTAGTTAAAATCAAGACTTTTTGATGGATAAGGCATACAATATCTGAAAAAAAAAAAAAAAAAATAATCTTGCCCTTATACCTGGAAATAAATTGGTATAATAAATGTCGAGACCACACGGTATAATACTTGTAGGCCGTACAGTGACCTGTTATTTGTGATTTTTTTTTTTTTTTAAATTTACAAGAAATGCTTTTTTGAAGTAAAAAGGTAGAGAGAGAAAGTTAGATAAAGAAAAGTAGAGAGAAGGTTTGGAGAGGGTAGGCCTCGTTACGGCAGAATAGAAAAAAAAGGCTGCGACGTGACGTTGACGTGATGTACGGACGGCGTCGCGTTCTTAAATACGGGGGAGATTCTCGACGTCAAGTGGGCTGAATATGTGAGGACATGGCTCACGATTATTGGTGGTGCAGCTTTATGAACGGCTGGCTGCAGGTCATTGCCTCCACGTGGGGAACCTCAACAGGCGAGACGGTGTGGGGTCCGAGAGGGGGGAGAGGTCGCTTTCATAGTTTTAAATGATGAGTAACCCTACGGGGTCAAACCCAGCTGAAGGGGAGGGGCATGGGTTTCGCTTTCCAAATCCCTGTTTCCCAACAGCACCCTACTCGCCGACACCCGTATCTTTCTCTCTCTCTCTCTCTATATATATATATATATAGGTTCTCTTTAAAAGTTTTACCATTTTCTACGGTCTAATAAAATATCTAGATTTATTTCACCGTTTTTTTGGTTTACGCACTCTGCCCCCATCAATCTCTATGTACAGCTATTTTCACCTTTGTCCAAACTCTAGAGGTAGCCCTTTCTTAAATCCTATCAACGGTTCAGTTCTTCACATTCGTCTACAGTGAAGCTTTAAGTCCCACTCTCTCTAAAAAAAACTTGTTAAATCCTATTACCCCTTTTTTTTGTTAGTTTTGTCAACAAATTTGTACATATGAATCTAAGGCATCATATGCATATATGAACTGAGCTTAAATGAGCTAATCGAGCTTGACTGGTGCTCATTTATCTATATTGCCCATAGATCATTGTTCAAGCTTGGCTCGTTTAATTTTTTGAATAAGTTTGAGCCAAGCTTAAACAGGTCAAGCTTGAGCTAGCTCGGCTCCTTGTGCAGCCGCATTTGTAATTACCACAAGTTATTTTTTGTGACCAGTTGGCGTGTGCCTATTTTGCAGTTGGGCTTGGGTTAAGTATTTTAGCCAGCCGAAAGGCTCGGTTAGGTCTAGGTTTAGGTCAACAAGGAGGGAAATATGAAGAGAGTGGGTAATTTACATGGTGAGAGGCTTGCATGTGCCTCGGTTTTTATGTCACTAGCACGGATGTGCGATCGTGGCCCTTGCCACCAACTGGTCCGAGTTCGCGACGTAAGGGCTGCACACAACAAGCGAAAAAAATCACAATGAAGGGTGGCAGTGATCTGCACCACCGATTGTACGTCAGCAAGCGAATAAAGCAGCGACAAAGGCAGCTATTTTTTGACGTGAAGCAGTAGTGGTGGGGTGACGTTGGAGAAAGCTGCAAGGGTGTTGACCACTGTACACGACATTGGGTGGCAGTCACGTTTATTCATATGCATGCTTGACTCTGTTCTCGACATCTACGGCCATCACGAGCACTTCACCTCTTTCGGGTGGACAACGTACTCCAACTCTCTGACCCTTACGACTCTAGTTGTGTAATAATATCTCAATGAGCATGTGCATGACATGATCTCAACGGATTGACTGCTCGGTGTATATCACCACAATGAACACTTGGCCTAGTCAAGGCACAATAACTACTTTGGCTCTTCGGCCCTTACGAGTAAAGTACCCTTACAAACGAACATGAGAACGAGCCACTCTGTCAGCGTTCCGACAACAGGGCATCCTCATACCATTCAACCAGTTTAGGCAATTCTTTTGCCAACCATTTTGACATCACTTTCTTTGCTTTGACAATAGAAGTGTGACGACCCTTTCTACGTTGTAGAAAGCACCTGATAGAATTTGGGCATCACCTCCTTTGTATGACGGAGTAACATGGTATGCTCTTTCTGAGCTGGTTGAGCTTCTTTAAAAATTTCAGCAACACTTCCTCTCTTTGACGGAGAAAACGTGTGTTTCTTTTAAGCTCGGTGAGCATCTTTTCAGAAATTTTAGCAACATTTTTCTTCTTTGACGAAAAAACCGCTACACCTAACTCATGAAGGGATGCACACCGTTGTGCATACTTCGCATCCATCGAGGTTCGTTGGAACCTTAGGCCATAGGCAGTCTATGCGCAAGTGACTTAGGTTTTTACAATTTTTTTTTTGCACAAAAGCAAAGTCTTTCCAATAGAGGCTTCATTTGTTAAGCAGAATCTTGATCAATGAGCAACAATGGAATTGTATTGGCGATTTAGAATTGATTTTTATTTGAACGTTCATTTATGCGCACTATATGTAATATAAGTAGGAGCCTATGCTTTGTAATGTATCAGCGTAAATGAGTGCATATTTAATGTTTGGTGGGGAAAACCAAACTAAATAACTTGCAGAAAGCAAATACATATATATTTGCAGAAAGCAGGAGCCTTGACATTATTTGAGGCAACAATAATCTTAAATGCATAATTTAAATTACAGAAAGCAAGAGCCTTGGCATCGTTCGATGTGACGGTAATGTTAAAAGCATAATCAAATACGTATATATGTAATATGCAAAAAGTAAGAGCCTTGACATCGTTCGATGCGACAACAATCTCAAATACATATATATTGCCTTAAGCAAGAGCTTTTATCATAAAATATCCAATGATAGTCGCAAGAAGATGCGCCCGAACACCGAAGTGTCACAGAGAACGTAAACCAAGGACTAAGGTTAGATACTACTTCAGAACGTATATGATATAGCACAACACAAATCATCAAATACTTGAGAGAGAGTGATCGACGAATCAAACTTACCCTCCGATCGGTAAAGAACGGCTCCGATCTGTTCGACATGCTTCAAACTAGGTTCGAACCTTTCTTTGAGAGGTCAAACTAGGTCCGATGAGTTCAACCTAGTTGAGAAAGAAGAAGAACATGTCAAGCTGCTAAACCCAAGTGGTTTGAACCAAACTAGGTTTGGTCCAAGTCAACTGGGTTAGGTGGGTTTAGACTTAGCTCAAATAGGCTAGGTCTAGGTCAAGTGAATCAACCCTGGTTTTAGGACCAAAAGGGATTTTGACTTTGACTAAATCTAACTAGGTTCAAGCCAAGTCAAGTAGGTTTGGACCAGGTCAGGCAGGCTCAAAAGGGCTAGGCTAGGTAAGGGAGATTTTAGAGAGAGAGGGAGGGTCAAAAATATGAAAAGAGAGAGAGGGGACGACTATTTATAGCCCAAGCTCACCTCTTCTCTAGAAAATTCCATAAAGTGCATTCCCTTTCTGCCCTATACTTTAAAAAATTTCCAAGAGGTTTCTTTGGTGTGGGGCCCACATAGAAATTTCATGGGATATTTTGTGGGTCCCACAAGATATTTTTTGAGAAATATTTTCATGGGTTTCGTCAATATTTTTGTGGGTCTCACAAAAATTTAAGGTTTTCAATGATTTTTTTTTTTTAAATTTGAGTATGCCATTCTCTTCGTATCGTCGTAACTAAAAAAGTTGGTTACTAGAAATCTTCTAATTTTACTCAAGGAGGAAGTTATGACACCTTGACTGTTTGAGCATATATTCGCGAAGATACGAATATCCTAAGTATAACTGGTTCATAGAAATTGATTTGATTCATATTTTGGGTTCAGATGCTATTTTTAAATAAAAATGCCTCATGAATTTATTCAAAACTTTTGTTGAATTTTTTTTGGTCTTACAAGCATGATGCATTGTAGCATAGTTGTTCTAAAAATATTAATGCAAGCATGATTGATTATGGAATTATAAAATTATGCTTATTCTGATATGTTGTGTTACATGATTTAGGCGTCTATCTAAAATTGTGCCAATGCTTATTTTGGTGATTGGGTTATATTTGTGTTCATATGTTTTGGTGTAACCTACTGAGATTGTAGACTAATGCCTCTACTTTTATATATTTCATGTAATGAGTCAGTTGGAGGGTGATGACAAGAGGCCCGAGGTGGTGCCAAGAGGGTCACACTTTTTTAAGGTGGTTGAGAGGACTTGATATATTTTATTATCTGATTATTTTATTAAGTCCTATAAACTCTGATAATTTGTGAGATTAGTATTTAATTTATTTTAATACAAACTATAGTTTGATTCAATTATTCTAGTCTTACATATGCATATTAGAAACTATAACCCACCTAAGGTTTGAATTATATTTAAAAAGAGTTTCCACTATTTTCTTGAAAATCGCGTAAAGGAATTAAAAAAAAATCCCTAAAATTTCAGTTTTAAAAATTTTGGGCATTACATTAAGGCCTTCCTCTACTAGCTGCATGACTGTCAATTGGGGCATCTCCAACGTGTGGGGGAAGAAGTGAGGAAGAGGGTGATAGGAAGAAGGAGAAAAAATAAAAAGGAGAGAGATAAGAGGGAGATGAGATATGAGAGAGGAGAGGTGAGAGATATGTTCACGTAAATTCTAAAAAAGTCAAAGTAAGGAGAATTGCTTTAAAGGAGAAAAGGAAAGATTGAAAAAGGCAAATCATGCAAACCATGTGGGAAGAAAAATCAAAATGGAAAGAAGAAAAAGTGAGGATTTTCTTTCTAAATTCTCTCTCCAAAATGTGTGGGAGAAAGAGATGTGATCCTCTAAGTCTTATTTTTTTTTCTTTTAATTTCCTACATAATCTTTCTAAAATGCTACTCATACCTCTAAAGGATGGTGAGCGGTTGGGTGTGGTCCTTCCCTTGAGCACCACACAAGAAAAAATGGAAATAGGGGGCACTACCCCCTTTCCATTTTAGTGTGATTTCTCACACACTAAGTAATCTACTTGATTACTTTTCTATTTATTTTCTTTCTCTGTTTTTTTTAAGTGTTTCACTACCAAAACCGTGCGAGAGAGAGAGAGAGATGAGTTTTCCATAGTTACCTTTTCACTACCCTTTTAATTAGCATCCCAACCTCATGTGACTCTCTAAAATGTTTGAGGAGAGATGGCCAATTCTAAACTTACCATAATCAAGTTCTAAATTAATTAGGGCTTCTCATTTTAAATGTGTTTTTTTTTTGTAATTCCTTCTCAATATGAAACATTTTTCAAAAACATATGAATTATTTCCACTTACCAAAACTTGTCCTATATTCATTGATTTGAAAACCCCTCCTTAAGGCTTCTTGAATACCCTTTTTTTTAAATTTTATTTTCACATGCCACAACAAGAGAGAAGGGGGGTCAATTTTTCCATATGTGGTAGGTGGGTCCCACTTGGGGGGGCAACCCACCCTATTACAAAACTTAAGTTCAAATTTGTATAGGTAAAAATTCTTTTATTTCCCAATTCCTATTTAATTCCCGATTCACATTTGGATTCTATTCCAATTTGGATCAACTTAAATATTGTGTGATGTATGACATACTATCTATGTTGAAAAACATGAAACTTATGATATTTTGGCTGTATGCACGTCAAATGTGATAATTGGGATCCACCTAAATAGGCAAAAATGCTCAAAACGGCTAAGAGTGCCAACACAATATTGAAAGATATGATCCATACACACACCTAAAGTTGTATCCGCCTTCACAGGCCCAGACTTATATATACATATATAGAGTTTTCACTGAATGTCAGTAAATATATAACTGTCATAAAATATTGGCTACTCAAATGGGGGTACGCAGACCATCATTGCCCTGGATTGCCTATAAGAGGCAGACACAATAATAAAATACTTACTAAAAAAGAAAAACTCCATGTTTCCCATTAAGAGCTTAGCCTACCTTGGAGAGGATAGAAGGTACAAACTTTGATAGATACTGTTGTTAATGACTCAACACCTTTGGCTATCAGAGATATGGGACATGATCTACCACATATGTATCCTAAGTGGGTAGTTTTCATACATCTGCAGAAGGTTAGGGTGCATCATTGTTTATGGCTCAGGGTGAACTTCTCTCATTGTTATTGAACCACCTCTTGCGGAGTCACATAGCCAGTTAGTGATACGGGGTGTTAAAACACATGGTATAATAAACCCCCGTATGGTCTTAGCTGACTCAAAGTTTCCCTTGTGAGTACCCACACTGGGAGTTAAATATCAAAACAATAAGAACTTCCTCTTCATACTAATTATTGTGTTACTGTATTTAAAGCATTCATACATGTTTATGAACCGTGACATCTCAATGATATTTTACTATGACATCTAAATTTTTGTTCACTGTATTAACATTTTTGAATCTTGTTTTTCTATATAGTTTATAAAATATATAATCTAAAACACCGTGATATAAATGTTAAATATTATGCTTTTACTTGTAATTGGTACAAAACTCTACAAAGCTTTCACAAGTCTGACCCTTTTTATGGGCAGATGATTGCAGATGAAGAAATACGGTATACTTGCAGAGTAGATGCAATATATTGTGACGCTTTGTTGTAAATGATTGCATTATGATTGTCTGATTCAAATATATCACACCTATGTATCATAATTAATGTATATAATGAATATCTAATTGATTTACTTAGAAAGTATGTGCATGTGTTTCACGCTTGAATGGCCAAATATGATATGAACTATTAGGAATGTATATAAAAATGATGTAATAATTTGAATATACGAGATCAAAAGTGAGTGATCATGATCGTCGTTGTGATGCTGGTGTCACGTCTTTGAGTAGAGTTCTTTTGAAGTAGTCATTTTCTCTCACGATTTTGGGCTCCGTCCTTGGGAGATACGATTCAAGAGGCTACTTGGGCATAATAAATTATTTTGCATAATAAACACTTGAACTAGTCAGCCTATTTTGGGTTGCTCTACATCATACCCAGGTAGATTGAAAAATCAAGATGAAACATAAATTACTTGCTCACATTACTTTATTGCATTTTGCTTTACTTTATTTTATATTACTGCAAATTATTCTTGTTCCTGAAAGTTGGTAAATTCATGCACATTGATATATGTCTTATTCTCATCTGGAGTTTGATGTTAGAATATTTAAGATTGTTATTTCATAGTTGCTTATGAATTTTTAATTCATGAATAGCTTGTAAGAATTTTATATCTGCCTTGTTGATAGTTGATTCAAATTCTGAGATACTTATATCATGCAAGCTCTATGTGTTGTACATTGCATTAGCTGTATGAATTTTATTGGGACTTTTGAAAGTCTCATTCTTTCAAAATAAAATATTTTTCAGGAGACATGTGATGGCCAGAGCGAGTGTAGGAAGTTGGAGGGGGTTGTGCACACTGATGTTTTCGATGATCCCAAGGGCTTCTTGTTTCATTTAAATTTTAATACTTTTTGAATTGCTAAAAGACTATTTAATTAGATATTTGATTATTAGTTTAATTCTGAATTTCAATTACTTAGTGCTTAGTCAATGTCTATTCAGATATGTGATGGTGGTAGTCTCTTAATGCAATGTGTCCAGAGATTAACTAAGAAGCCAGTTTATAAAATTGATTTAAAAAAAAATCAATAGTTTTCTACTGTGTTTACTCACCTAATAATAACAAGGATTTTATCAGTTGGCTGGTTTAACTTCGAACCTTGTTCTACATAGCTACTAAACGTTGGTGTATGCGTAGGTGTTATCATGCAAAATTTTTACTTTTGCAAGTTAAACTGACTTTTGAAAAAGTTTTGAAAATAACTCGCTTCCATTTTTTTTAAAATGCAGAAAAAATTCTGTAGAATGGGACTTTCCTGTCGATACGAGGTTCAACCATTTCTGGCGCCATAACTAGGGATAATAGAACTAAAGATCAATCTTGTGCTTGGCTTTGCTTTTCTCAACTATCTAAATTGTTATTCTATTTCCTAGATGCTCAAAGAAGCAAGCATGTGCTATGACTTAGAAAAATGCAGATTGAAAACATGATGTGTGCTTCGAATATTTGAAAAATACTTGGAAAGGAAAATAATTTAAAAATCGTGAGCCAAACTTGAAAAACACTTTTAAGAAAGGAGAACTTGGGAAAATTATGAATTGGACTTAGAAAATATCAAAAACTTCTTAAAAACTGGAGATTTTGAGAAAATCAATTTTGAGGAAAGAAAGAAGGAAGGACTGGGCGTGTGGCTTTAGTCTAAATGATGCAACCTAAGCTAGGTGATGCGTGGATACAGTTTTATCAAAACTCTTTTTGAAAGATTTGAGAAAAATCAATTTGTAGATCCCCTTGTTTTGAAAAATCTTTTTTATAAAAAGGGGTTTTTGTGCATTATAGAATTCAGATGAAATAAATTCTCCATATATCCATGACTATGGCTATAAATATATTTTGAATATACTTCATTTGATTTATAAAAGAGAGGTTTTGTAAAATGATTTTGAAAGATTTAGAAATATGTAATGATTTTAAGAGATAGCCTAAGAGTGTAGGCCGTTTGTAACTTAAAAGAAGATGATAAATTGAGTTTCATTTGTATTCTAACTATAGCCACAAATATGAACTCCACTGAGTTTATCAACTCCTTAGAAGTGGGTGCACGTGCCATTCGTGTTTCACTATTGTAAAATTTGAAAATGCATATGAATCATCAACCATAGCAATTTAATTTTATGAAATAAACTATATGTAAATGCATCCGAAGCTAAACAAGAATGAAAATGTTCTTATTTCAATATTACAATTACAATTTATATCAATAATTGAATAATAAATTGAAGAAAGAAAAAAAGGAATAAAGAAAATTCTATCTTGAACTTTCCTGCAAAATTAGCAAACATGTTAGTAGAAAAATATAAGCTTTTCTGAATTTATCCAACAATATCTGGAAATTGAGGGATTTATCTGGATATAGGCCCTTTCCTCATGCTTCTGTAAAATAAATAAAATAAAGGATGATGCATGACTAAATAAATAATAAAAGTTGACAAATTAAAATTTTGAAATTGAGGGAGAAATGACCAAAATACCTTTAAAAATTGATATTATTTGCAAAATAGGGTTTTTTCAGAAAAGATCTTTGAAATGTGCTTAATTTGCAGACCAAACCGATTCAAAACGACGCCAAATCGAGTGGAGAGCACCCTGACATGATTATGAAGATACTCAGATTCTAAAAATATAAAATGTCTTATAAAAAAGATTAAATAATAGAAAAACATTGATTTTTGCCCATATTTCAGTTGAATCAGGACTCTACAGGCATCCAGTTTTTATGAAATAACTAAATAACATATCAAATGACCTCTAAAAATCATGAAAGTCGACATAGACACTGCTAATAACCCTAAAAATAATATGCAACTAAAAAATGAATTTTATAATTATTTAAACAATAAATATTAAATAAAAAGAAGAAAAATATATTATTTTACCTGCTATTCTGTACCTATCACTGTGTCAGATCTAGACGAGATACCAAATGCAATGAAAATCTATGAAATTTTACAGGGATAAACTAGACATCTCAATAAAAATAACTTTTTTTTACATATCAGAAAAAGCATCTCCGGTTAGGGAGATACAATTCTGATAAGATACAGATGATTCTGGCCAACGCTTAATGATTCAAGGACATATCCGGCTTTGGTTTAAAGAAAAATAACAAACTACCTGCAAAAATTACACAGAAGAAACTAGACAGATGAACAAAAAGATCACATTTTATGGATCAGAGAGATCATCTTTGGTTAGGGAGAAATCATTCTGGCAAGTTTGATCAAGATCTAAAACGTGCTTGATGATTTAAGAAAAGTTGCTTTCGATTTTGGGTTTCAAGAAAATAGTAAACGACAGTGAAAAATCATAAAAATTACACTACAAAAAATTAGACACACAAACAAATCTTTCACTTTTTACAGATCAAAGATAAGATCTTCGGTTACGGAGAAATTGCTCTAGCAAGATGAACCTGGACCTGAACTGTGCCTGACGATTCAAGAAACATAGGTTCTGATGTCGGATAAAAATAACATAGTAAACGACTGTAGAAAATCACAAAAATTTCATAGAATAAACTAGACACCCTGATGAAGATGGCGCTTTTTATGAATCAAAGATATAATCTTCAGTTAGGGAGATATAACCCCGACAAGTAGCACCTGATTCTGCACAGCGTTTTAAGGGTACAAAAAATAGGTTCCGACTTTGATTTTTGAAAATAGAATTACAAAACTAAAAAAAAACCTATTTTTTTACTGGAAAACGTAGACAGATTTATGATTCTATCATAAAAAATTCAGATTTAAATAACAAATATAAGTAGGTAAAATGATAGCATAAACAGACAGCTAGAATTCAAGATTGTGAAATCTAAAACCCTAGAACAAAAAGAAATCTAATTAAGCACGACAAAATTAATAAAATGTGTAACTAAGGCTATGAATCATGATTAAGCATATGAAGTAAAGAAAATATGCATGAGCATGCTGAAATAAAAATTAAAATACAGGGAAGCATGATCAAGAACTTGATTTAGCCATTAAAAACGGGATTCAACCCATAAAGGGGTCGAATCTTGATCTTTTTTTAGGCATTAATGAAATAAATCTAATCTAAGCATTATTAATGGATCAAAAATGTGTAAAGAGCATCAAACACTCAGTAGATCATATTCTTGAATCATAAGCATGGTTCTTAAATAAAAAAGAGTGCAAATGATCCAATAAAGAGGGGCGACAATGGTATAAAACATGAACAAAATCAATAAAACTAAAAAAAAATAAAAGAAAGAGGAGCTCACCTTAGGGATTCAATGGAGGAAGGGGTTGTTGGAGCAATGAGAGAGAGAGAGAGAGAGAGAGAGAGAGAGAGAGAGAGAGAGAGAGAGAGAGAGAGAGAGAGAGCATGGGTCGACCCCCCCTATGGGGTTCTATTTAATTTTTTTTTTGCTTTGGTTTAGAGAGTTTTGATCTAGTTGGAACTCTCTTAATTAAAAGAGATAAACAAGAAAGAAGGGGGGGGGGGGATTTTTCTTAATTGATTTGAATTTGACTTTCCTAATTAAAACCCTAATAAAACCCACCTAGGCGGGTCCACTTGGTTTTTGAAAAATGACTTAAAAAATATGAAAATAAAGGGGTTAAAAACAAGATTTTCAAGAAACCTAAAGAACTTCTATGTTTGTTATTTTTTTTTTGGATTTTTTAAAATAAATAAAATATGAGAATAACACAAGATTGAATAAAAATTGGAAATTAGGGTTTGGCGCCCCCCTCAGGGTGGGCCCCACTTGAAGAAAATTGGCAAAAATTGGAATTTGGTTTAAAAATCAAGTTTAAAATGAATCTAGATCATTTTTCTAAAGAAATGCTTTTGAAATAAGGGAATATAGAGCCCTGAGGGTTGGCCAAATGACAAAATTTGGTTCTAAAACCCAGGTTTTTGAAATTGACTTCGAAAGAATGATTTTAAAATCGAGTCTGGATTTGGTATTTTAAAAACAAGAGTGCTGGATCTAAAAAATGATATGCAATGGCATGAAATGCAATGAAATGACATGCTATGACATGCAAAATATGAACCTTGGATGGGGGATTTGAAGTCCCGGACCCCTGGCAGAGACAAGGAATTGAAAATTCCTGTCTAAGGACAAAGATTGATATTTGGATTGAGCCAAAAGGAAGACTAAACTTTGATTGTGGGATAAAATATAGAACTTTGCTTGAAGATTCAGGCTTCGAATGGCTGTGGCTCAAGTATCGACCAGTTAGTTCCCTGAAGGACTCATAGAGTGGGCCCATTAGCAAAATGAAGGAATTTGGGAATAAAGGTAAAAAATTTGGGGTGTTTATAGCACACTAACTCCTTAGAGTTTGATTCTATTAAGGCGAAGCCAATGATGAAAAACTTGAGATATTAATAATTTCTTTTATGTAATGGTTCAATCAAATTCATTAAGGGATGGTTCCATACTGGAGCTGGTACTAGGAGGATAAGACACGCTCGCGGTTGCGCTCCGGTGGGTCGTCTAGTACTTGGTATGGTTGGAATGAGTCCATTGATGAGACCGTTGCATTATTACATTTTAGAAAGAAAAAAAAATAAAGAAAAGAAAAGAATAGATTCAGCCTTATATAAAAAAAATTCTGCTATTTTTGGTTTGAAATCGTTTGGGCCGATACACAATCCTTAAAAGATCTCGATGTTGTTCCGTTCTCTTAGAGTATACTAAAATATTGTCTATACATACAATAACAAAAGAATTGAGGTAGGGATGAAATACTCGATTCATCAAGTCTATGAATGCGGTCGGGGCATTCATGAGACTGAATGGCATCACCATAAACTTGTAGTTTCCATATCTCATTCAAAAAGCGGTCTTCTAAATATCGTCGACCTTCACTCGAAGCTGATGGTAGCCAAAACAGACATCGATCTTCAAAAATATATTCGCTCTATGCAATTGGTCGAACAAATCCTCAATTCAAGGCAATGAATATTTATTTTTAATGATGGCTTGGTTCAGCATGCAGTAGTCTATGCACAACCTCATAGAGCCATCATTCTTAACAAACAAAACCAGTGTTCCTAAAGGTGAAACACTCGGTATAACAAACTTGCGATCCACCAACTTTTGCAGTTATTTTTTGAGTTCTTTGAACTCTACTGGTGCCATACGGTAGGGTGACTTGGAAATTGGTGTTGTTCTAGGCAACAAATCAATACTGAACTCCACCTCTCTAATTGGTGGAAGTCCCAATAAATCTTTTGGAAAATCATCCGAGTAATCATTGTCTACTTCGAGATCTTCTATCAATGAAATTTTAGACTCTCTTCCAACCACATGTGATCGTTGCAAAAAAAATTCCTTTTTCCTTTTTAGGGGAAAGAGAAAAGCTCTCGCAAGGTCCACTTTACCTTTTGAAAATTTACTCACCTCCGTTTTTAGAAAAATTGTGGGAAAATGAAGAGACGGAGTTCGCTCATCGGTACGAGTTCAACCGTTCCTGGCACCTTTACCAGAGGTAATCGAGCCAAAGATTGAATTTATGCCTTTGCTTTGCCTAAATTTGTTTAAGAAATTATTCTAAGTCCTAAATGCACATTGAATCACGCTTCTGCTATGATTTTGAACTTGAAAATATGTATGCTTTTGGAAATGCTTCAAAATTTTGGATTTTCCAAGTGATTTTGAATTGGATTTGAAAATATCCTTCAAGAAATGACTTTGAAGTTCAGAAATCAGTTTTGCATTGAGAAACTGAAACCTGAAATGAATTTGAATTGAAAGTTTGAAATTGAATTCAAAGTTGAGTTTTGAAATTTGAAATCTGAATTGTTTTGAAATAAAAAATCCAATTTGGAATTTGATTTCTGAAATGAGAATTGAATTCAGAAATCAAACTTGGAATTTTGAAATTATATTTGGAATTTTAGGATTTGAAGTTAAAAATCAGAATTGGGTTTGAAATTGAAATGGAACTTTGATTTGAAAAATTTGAAGTTAAATTGAATATGAGCTTGAAAATTGAAATTTAAGCTAAAGAAATTGAAATTGAGTTTGAGTTTGAAAATTGAATTCAACTTGGAAATGGAATTTGAAGTTGAATTTTTGAATTGAAAATGACAAAATCAAATTGAATTCAAAGTCAAATTTTGAAATATGAAAAAAATCGAAATTGGAGTTGATTTTTGAAGTGAGAATTGAACTTAGAAATCAAATTTTGAAATTTGGAAAAATTGAAATTGAAAAGCAGAATTTAGAATTGAAATTGGAAATTAAAATTGAACTTTGAATTTAAAATTAAAGAATTTAAAATTTAAAATTTAAAATTTAAAATTTAAAATATAATTGAATTTGAAATTTAAGCTAAAAATTGCATTTGAGAATTTGAAAATGGAATTGGAATTTAAAATTAGAAATTTAAATGAAATTTGAAATCTAATTTGAAATTGAAATTGTGAATTGAATCGAAATTCAGAATTGAGAATTGGGATTTGAAAATGGAAAATTTAAAATTGATACTTGAATTTGCGATGAAAATAGAATTCAAAATTTAGAATTTGAAAGAAATAAAGAATTGAATTTGAAATGAAATTCAAAGTTGAAAATTTGAAATTCGAAATAGAAGGTTAGAGTTGAAAATAAAAAAAATCGCAAATTGGGATTTAAAAGAAATAGAAAATTGACTTTGATATTTAGAATTAAAATGAAATTCAAAATTGAAATTTGAAATTCGAAAAATGGAAAGTTAGAAATAAAAATAAAAAATGGGAAATTGAAAATAGATATTTGAAATTAAAAATGAAAATTAAAAATAAACTTTGAATTTGATAATGAAAATAAAAAATGACTTTAACATTTTAAATGAAAATTATTTTTTAAAATAATTTTGAAAATCACTTGGAAATTTGAAAATAACTTGAAATAATTTGAAAAAATAATGCAATTCTATCTTAAATGATGAATATATTATTTCTTTGAAAAATCATTTGAATTTTAAGGAAAGTTTCATACTTTATAGAATTAAAAACAAAATTAATTTCCATATATTCATGACTAGGGCCACAAATATACTTTAAATTAATCTTTATTTAAAATTCTAATAAAAAGAAAGAAAGAAAAGATTTTATGCCTTTATAGAATTAAAACAAAATTAATTTTAATATATTTATGACTAGGGCCACAAATACATTTGGACTTAATCTTTATTTTAATTCAAATAAAGGAATAAAAAAGAATTATGAAAGAAATGATCAATTTCAAAAATAACCTAAAAGTGTAGGTCAAATTTTTATTTAATAAAGAATAATAATTCAAAGTATTATTTATATTTTGACTAGGTCCGAAAATACAAACTTTACTTAGCATTATTTACCCTTTATTAGATGGTGCACATGTCATTCGTGTTTTCCATAGTGTATTTAAAAATAAAGGAAAATAAAATGCAAGGAATTGACATGAAATTGATTTATATGCTCATTCATTCTAAACTAAGCATAAAAATAAAATTCTCATTAATACAATTATTACAACCCTCGAATGCATTACAATAATTAAAAAGAAAGAAAAATAAAATCCTGCAAAATGAGCAAACATGTTATAAATAAATGTCGACATTTATAAATTTTCTTCAATTATTGAAAAATTGAAGAAAATCCATAATTTAGCCTTTTTATTCTCCAAAAAATAAAGGAAAAATCTACAAATATGTTAGAAATTGATAAAATTTGATGCCAAGGCTTCTAATAACCTAAAAGTGTCCTAGAATCAAAAAATGGAGAAACAAATTGGAAGAAAACCCAAATTTGGGTTTTTTATCTAATTAAAAGAAGATATTTCAAAATCAGGACATGCAAATCGACCCTATCAGAGTAATTTGAATAAAGAGAATCCTAAAACAACTCAAATTGAACTGAAAATAATTCCATAAATTTCTAACTCATCAAAAAAACATTTACTATTTACAAATATTGAAAATCATTTTTAAAACTCAAGATATGATTGAAACATTGAGAAATAAATTTTGAAATCAGGAAATTGGGTTTTGACTGATTCAATTTATTCCAAATTTGTGGGATATATTGCTTAGTTTAACTGTAAAATATTTCTAATTTACATAATTGGAAAATCATTCTTGGTTTGAAGATGGTAACTTTGGGAAGTCACTGTTCCATTTCAAGAATTAAACCTGTTATAGAAATTGGAATTTTGTAACCAGTTATGGATTTTGACAGATTTGAAATATCAAAACATCATAAAAGTTAATAAAATTTTATATGAAAATACTAGACAAAAATTAAAAAAAAACCCTTTTTACAGATTTGGAAAATTATTTTTCATTAGAGAGATCACATCCAATCAAGTTGAGATAAAATTTAAGAAATGCTAAATGAGGCAAAACGATAGGATTCTGGTTTTTGACCAGAATCAGATATGAAAAATTCATGAAAGTTTCTGATTTTTTTTTCAGACATAAACTTGACATTCATACAAAAATTTTCCAATTTATATATCTAGAAAATTATCTCCCATTGGGGAGATCCAATCCAAACAAATCGAGTCAAAACCTGTGAAAGAAAATCAATAAGTTTCTGGTTTTTTATTCAAATGACCAATGAAAAAGAAATAAAAATTGATGCAAATTGGCATGCATAAACTAAACATTCTAAGAAGAAACTCCTTTTTTACAGATTTAAAAAATAATCTCCCATTGGGGAGATATGAATGCAACAAGTTGAATTTAAATCTGAGTAATGCCTAAAATTGCAAACAGATAGTATCTTAACTTAAAATGCAAAAGAAATAGAAATCGTCTATATAAATAGATAAACATTTACTGAGATAAACTAGACATGTAGATAAATAGGATCCATTTTACATATCTTGAAAATAATCTTCTATTAGAGAGATATGACTCTTACAAAATGTATTAAAAATCAGACTTAAAAAGTGATACAGTATAATAGTGTTGCGGTTTTTAACCAAAATAGGGAATGAAAACACCATAAAAATTGATGAAATTTGGTGTGAACAAACTAGACTCAATGCGGGAGACATCTCTTTTTACATATTTGAAAGATCATCTCTGGTTACGGAGAAATCACTCCAACGAGTTGGTCTAATTTTGGGTCAAATTCGGACAAGGCCAAATAGTAGGGTCCGAATCCCGATTTTTTTGAGGGATCAAACCAACTCAAATTGATCTGATTTTTTAGCGAAGATCCCAAAAACTTATTAATAAAGATGCTTTAAAAAAATTAGATAAAAAAGACCTAATTATATGCGAAATAATGAAATAAAAAATGGATCAGAATTGAAAATATCATCTAAGCATGATTGAGTAGAAAACATCTCTTTAATAGATTGATCCAATGATCAAAACATGAGAGACATCATTTCAAACCATGAATGATGATGAAAATGATATAAAAAAATAAATAAACCATTAAACATGAAAGAAAAAACATTGGGGCATAAATTGAAATTGATTTTGCCTTTTGAATGTGAGAAATGATCTATTGAAGATCAAATCCCAATTCTAAATGGCTAAAATAAAAATACACAAAGTAAATAGCAATTTGAATGGATCAAAATATAGAAAACCCTATACATGTCTTTTTCATTCACACATATACTTTCATATGTCTTTTTCCTTCACATGTATGCTCATATGTAATGTCATATATAAACATTAGAAATTTCATATGTTTACATCTATATGTTTATGCACATGATAATTATGATTCTACGAATCTAATACATTATTTATCTTAATTATTTAAAACACATCTGGTATAATAGAGGGTATAGCCGACCAGAAACAATTATAGAAGAATGTATTATTCTATGTCTTTTTTCTTCCTCCTATAGCTTAATTGGATGTATCTCGGGCAGTCAATCCTACAATGCAATGATAGGGAGATGGACATGGAGTCCTTGTACCGGCCTGTGCCCGCATACGCTGCCTGAGCTAAAAATAAAGGGAATACCTTTCCTCACTTTACTGAGTTTTTTACCCTACCTGTGATTCCTTGGGTAGGCCTATCCCTATAACCTCCGTGGGGCGAGAACGAGGCACACATAGTTCTCTAAAATCATAATACCCCATTAGGTTTGTGCTGCCTTTCCCTCAATAAGGAGGACAAGAGATCGGGACAGACCCAACCATCTCTAAGTGCCTGGTTTCACCGACACCTAATTTGGACCCGCGATCTCAGAGATATCTTTTTATTAAAGTCATATGTCATATTCTAGCACTATTATCTCATAGGATAACCCTTTAATGCCCTTATACATGATTCATATCATATTTAATTCATGCCCTCATGCATGATATATGACACATTCTGTAATACCTGTTATTTTTTGACAATTATTAAATCATTATTTATGTATTATATTGATAAAATTAGAAGTTTATCTGATTTCCATCTTGAGATTGAAATTATAAATTGAATTGAGTCGGTAGTTGAAATAGAATTTAATATTGAATTTAATTAGGCATGAAATGGGAATTTAATAACACGTAGGAATTTAAAAATTTAAGATAGACTTGGACCTTCATTAGGATATGGATTTTACTAATTAAAAAAAATGCATATGGATCTGATATGGTTTACTCTTATTGGATCAAAACTTAATTGGATTTAAAATCCAATAAATATCCAATTAAGAATAAATAATGAATTTTAATAAAAAAATAAAATTGATATAATTATGGATTTGGAGTCCCATGAGATGGACGTCCAATGTAGACCCCACATAGGGTCACGCCACTTGGAAGGAGGATAAATACAAAAAATATAATAACAAAAAAATAAATAAAGAGATAAAGAAAGAAAAAAAATAGAAAATTAGTTTTCAATTAATAGAAGATAAAGGAAGGTAGAATTCCAAATGATTTGGACTTCTTGAGAGACTTATCCACCTAGGACTATAGAGGGGGCGTCACCCCTTTCTATACATAATTAAATAAGTTAAAAAAAAGATGTGAAAAAAAGAGAGAGAAGAGAGTGTTACCTTTTCCCTTTTTCTTCTCCCAAGCTATTAGAAAAGTCCATACCTCTATTAGAGACCTGAAACCACCTTGGTGAAGGTTTAATCAAGCCCAAAACGAGGTGTGAGTGGAGGAAAAAATAACGGTGTCATTGCGGGAAATGCATTTTTGGTAGGGAATCTCTACTTTTATGATGTTTGATTTCGGGATGCATTAGCATACCCTCTTTTTAATCAAGGGCTTGGATCTACATGTGATCTAGGCCTAGAAACTTTATGGCTATTAGATCTACATGAAGAAGATTTTTGAAAACCTAAAACAGTATTTTGGAACGATCCATTTTGAGAAAATGATTTGGAAAAGACTATATTCAAAACTTTAAAAAGCGAAAATCATATAAATAGATAGCTCTGTATTTTATTTGATTGTTCAATATGAATAATGAAAGTATACACATGTTTTTGAGTATTTTTCTATAAATCTTGATGCTATAAATATGTCCTTTGCCTAGATTTTGATTAAAATACATGAAAATTATTTTAAAGAAGGTTTTAGACAAAAATATTTTAGGATTTTGATGTTTTATAATAAAAAAAGTTAATTTGATCATATATGATAGATTTGGACATGTATAGCATGATTAAACTTGTTATTGCATAAATAATCCATGATTCTATGTTATTTTTATGTCTCTTGTGATTCTCGTATAGATGAAATTATAGTTGAGATACTCCATGAAGGTTTTGTGATTTTTGGATTATGTTTGTTAATGTTTTAGCAAGATTAGCATAAATATGATAAAAAATGTATTGTATAATGTTGTAAATGTGTTTAGAGCAGCCAAAAATCATGATTATATGAGTTTCACCATGATTTTTTATTTTACTTAATAGATCTTGCATGAGTTTAAATCTTGGTTATTCTGTTCTCATTTTTTGTTTTGACAAATCTCAAAAAATAATCAATATTTCTATGAAAATGAGGTCAATAAATAAAAATAAAAATAAAAATACTAAATGGTTCAACATATCTAGAGCTTAAATTTAGAATCTTGTTTCATCCCGTTTGGTTCAGTTTGGAGGCCAAAACGTCCATTACAATAGAGCATAGATTTTCTGCCCTATCAGTAGGACTATTCTGACCAAAGATTTTGAAAGCTCTAAAACCCTAATCAAAACTGATCAAAATCAATTATGAAAAATTTAGGAGAAAGGTAATATTGTAGTAATATTTTATAAAAAAGATTTTGTCAAAAGATTTTTCTGTAAATCTTGAAAAATTCCTCAAACTAGAATAAATTTCTGAAGTTGACAGGATCTGTCTGATATTTTTTCTAAACAGGGTTCAATCCCAAAATTTTCTTGATTTTATTATAATAAATTTTACAATTCTGTTTCTTAGACTGTGTTCCTAAGATGATGGGCCAATTTCAGTAAAATGTTGAGTGCTAAATTCTGTACTTGTGATTTTGGGTGGGCTTTCCACAATCGGGTTAACAGGGATCCAAACTGTATAGTATGACATGTGTTGATGTCGGGTTGTATTTTATTTTGTGCAGCATGTTTATTGGTGTTTAAATAAGATTAAGAAATAAAAAATAAAATGAATTCACTTCTGGCTTATTGAGAGAGTAAGCTTGGTATTGGCGATTCTATGAAATATTGACTTAGCACAAAAGGTTGCTTTTGTCTCCCATCCACAGGACCCATAATTGGGGGAACTACCACGATTTGTTTGCGGTGTGGTAGGTAAGACTCATAAGGAAAATATGATATATCGGGTTGCAGGAGTTGAGAACTCTCTTTATAAAATTATATTTCTTCTTCGGAGTAGTCATAGTTGGGGCGCCATACAGGTTAATAAAATACAATTGCTTGAAAACACAAACCTAGGTCGTACCTTCATCTGGGAGAGTCTGTGTTCTACCCATAGACAAATATTGGCAAGTGAAACAAGATTGTGAATTGCATATAGATAGAACATGGCATGCATCATTTAAGCAAGGAAACAATAGGTAAAGATATAAAGTTATTCATGCATGAAGAACTCACAACACTAGAATGGTAAGTTCATGCATATTGTATATGTTCATGCATTTTATAAATGTTTATGTATATGAATAATTTATTGTATTGATATGATTCTTATCATGAGAGGATGTGCATTAAATTAACCTATTATTTTAATTATTAGTATAATTTTTATGTATATTATGCTAAGATGTGTATTACATGATTGATATATCTGAGGCTATGTTTGAATGTATTATGATATCGTACATTATACAAGCATGTTATTGCCTACTCGAACTCAGGTTGTCTGACCCTTTTACTTGAATAATTTTTAAGTTCTAAGGTGGCTGAGTGATCTTATGTTGTTCAACTGTTCACAGACTTTGCACACTGCTTGTCGAGGTGGTGGTTTTAGTTTTTTGTGTTTTGAGGGTTTGATTGCCTTGGACATTGGATTTTAGGAATTGTTCCATAATTTGATAAATGAATAATATGAACTTTATTTTTTTATTCAATTCAATCGATAAAGATGTACTCTGATTTCTGTAATTTAGTTAAGTGTATGGTTTGATATGGTAACTGTGAAAATCCTAATTTGTATGGTTTAAAAAAAAATTATGAGAAAAATTGAGTTATAAATTGGGGTCGTTACATATTCAAATATGCTTTGATGCATAATACAAGTCATGATCCATTCATTCTCATATGCACACTTTATGTCATATTTACCTCATGCTCTCATGCATGATACATGACATAGTCAAATATGCTTTCATGCATGATACATGTCATGATCTATTCATGCTTATATGCATGATTCATTAAATTCAAATTCGGATGCATGATACATTCATTGTGTATATGGCATGCTTCACATGCAAACATTTGCACAAATATTCAATTTAGACACGCATTCATATCACCCACACAATATTGAGTTCAATCATGCATATGCACACATGTACCTACAAAATCACTTTATATTCTACTATCTAAAATCATGTCAAGCATGATCTCCTACACCATGACAAAAGAACAATTTTATTCTCACATTCAAATCATGCTCTTCATGATGTTCAGACTATATTTCAAGGTTTGCACGATGCTTTTGTATCACACATACTCACCATGGGTAGTTTACTCAATTTTTTATAAATATTGTATTTATTTTCTTTTTAAATATGTATTGGCTCAATGGCGGCTTTGTGGTACTTAACATTAAGTATCATTTTATTTGTAGTACCTTCATGACAATTCATATATTCACAAGGTACATACATTTAAGAATTCATACAATTATAAACTGAATTGGCATGTGCCTCCATGCACTTTTAATTATGAACATAAATAATGCATGAGCACGTGCACAAACTGAATTGGCGATGTGTGTGTTAACATAGTTAACTATGCACATTCGTGCTTGCTTACATGCATTTTTATGATGCATTTTATACATGAGAAAAACTATGATGCAATTATATATAAAACCTCTTCAAAAATGAGTTTTAAATACACATGGTTTATATTTGAAAACTAGTTTCAAATCCTGTTTAAAACCACTTCAAATTTTGGAAATTATGCTCTCTTAGGCATTTTACCGAACACTTAGCACATGAAAAAATTCTCAAGGCATAAACTAAATTTTGAGAATTATAAACATGTATTACAGGATTAAATAAACTAATTTAATCATGTTAATTATATGCATGTTACAATAAATAATTAAATTATTGCTTAATCATCTAATTAGGCATCTCAAAACCTAATTCGCTAAACATGATACTATGCTACACGTATCATTCAACATAATATTACAAATGCACTAGATTGCTACCAAACAACCTAATTATGCATTCATCGAGTTTAGTTTAGGGATCCTACCTTAATAGATTTGGAAATGTAACGTTGCAAAACCCAAGGGGTTTCATGAAAATTGCAACGAATTGCCGCTTTGGCAATTCATTGAACACGATGTCCAAGTGCAACACCAAGGAGAAACAATAATATCCATTCAGCTGGGGTACACCACTACTGACAGGGAGTGCTACAGTGCTTCATGCAACCCAAGGTAGTGTTAGAATATATCTTTGCATGCAAAACAACCTGAATAAGAGATCGAGTAGGGTGATTTTCTCCAAATCGACCCAAAGGAAATCTAAAATCTGCATGGCTGTGCTAGTTGACTATGGCTAGTGTACTCCATGGCCGGCTCACATTCCCAGTTGAAATCAACATTGTTGCATGATCCCCAAGGCACATGGTTTTCCCAAAGAGGAATCGATTTCCTTGGGGAAATCAATAATCAAGAGAGGAAAATAATGAAGAACATTGTAGCATTAATGGAGATGATGCTAATGGTGATAGCTGCACAGGAAAAACAATGGAGGTATACTATGCATAATTTCTAATACTAGGAATGAGACACAAATTCTAAGAAAACTGATTGGGTGAAATCGGCTAGAAGATAAACCTAAAAAAAGCTATGAAGAAGCAAAGGCGATGAAGAAGAGGATAGGGACCTCACCTATGGCATGAATCCCAAGGTGATGTTGCAGCAGTAGGCAAAAACTCCAAAAAATCTGGCTGGAATTATGCACAAACCCCAAGACAATATCAAGGGGTCAGCCATGAGAAAAACCCAAAAAAAAGACAATGAAGAAGAAGAGAGTGATTGTGGCAACGAAAAGGGGAAGATAAACTCAACAATGTGGGCATCAATGGAGGTTGAAGAACCATGCAAATACCAAGGGGGCGTTGGCACGAAACCCACTCTGGAGGTCGACTATGGGAAAGAAGATGAGAAGGGTGAGAGAGTGTGTTCTCTCCAAAACCCACCAAAGAAGAATAGTGAGGGCAAGGGGTATCAACCCTAGCTTGAGAAAGAAAAGGAAATTAGAGGGGGTCGGGTGCCCTAGAGAGCTCCACCCAGCCTCTCTAAAGATCCCTTATGTGCCTCCCAAACCAGATCCAATTTGGGTTCGGTTTGGGTCTCATTCAACTCTAAACACTAAATTAAGTTATAAAGAAATTCCATATTAAAATAATTTTATAAAATCTTATATATTACATATATTATTTCTAGATTATAAAAAGAATAATTTACTTCTCTTTAGTTATTAAAGAATCTCATTAAAAACCTAATTTGGGTCGACCCATTTGGGTCCAAACTCATGGATTTTAGGTCCAAAATAAAAAATCTATTTCTCTTTTTTTTTCAAAACTAAATCTTACATTTCGCTAAAACAAAATAAACTATTCTAACTCTAAATATTCTATTGTTTTAAAAATTTTGTGATTAATAATTATATTTGATTAAAATATTTACTTCAATTATTTATAACCAAAATACCCTTTTGTTCAAAATTCTTTTGCAAGCTTCTAAAATACATCTAGTTAAGCTCACAACACTTTAAAAATACCTTGATAAGTCACAACTCACTAAAGTATATAGTTTTAATTATAAATTAAATATTTTAAATAGTTAATTTTCAAAAATAATTCTAAAAAATATCAATTATGCCCTCATTGGCCAGAAATGAGCAAATGAGCATGTACAATATCAATAAATGAGATTTAAAAGCCATAAACACATTCCTAACTTGAAGATGAATATGAAATCTTTATTTATTTATAATCCTCGACAATTATAGGTTTTATAGTCTGTTTTCACATATTGGACCTCATAATCTTCTTCTTATTATTGATCTTCAGGATTTGTTTCTTGTTTAATTAGCTGATCCAATTCCTCATCTGTGAGTTGATTGAAGGATCTAGGCAGAACGACCCTTCTTAGTTCTTGAAATGCATCTTCTCTAATCAAGGATGACAATTCTCGAGATTCTCTTAGTAGCCACCCTGGATTCCTAGACAGATTTTGAGTCGCATACTCAGGTAAGTTAGGGTTCTGGTAACCCTGACCTATCTTAGTGTTTAGATTCATAAAATCCTTTTACGAACAAACAAGAGTCCAAATCAATAAAAAACCACATAAATCAAGATTTTAAAAATAGGTTTCTTGGATCTCCTCGAAAGCTCCATGAATCTATAAGGTCACTCCAAATAGGATCTAATAAGACATGCTTTCTCCATACTAGACCTTTCACAATATACTTGAACTAAGGTTTCTGGTACTGTGAGCGAGTTCATGGTCTCCTTGGTTTACCACTGACATACCCGAGTTGCTGGGATAAAAAAATGAAAGGAACAATTATGAAGCAAACAATGTCCCAATCAAGCTGAATTTCCTATTTTGTTAGGGTTGAAAATATTTCAAAAAAAAAAAAAACTAGATGAAATGTGATTCTCTAACAAGGGTTTCTAAATTAATCATACTAAAGATCTAAAATAGAAAAGAAAACACCAAATCTACATATGGTTTCTTCAAAAAATAGAAAAAGAAAGACAATCATACATGAAAATGCTATGGTTTTATATCCAAAATGGTTTTTACAAGAAAAAGAGAGGTGGATCGAATCTTGGATCTGAATATGGATCTTACCCAAAAGATATTTCCAAAATCCAACAACACAATAGCACACAATGAAAGGATGTAAGCATGGATTTATGGAACCAGGGCTCTGAAATCCAAGAAAATAAGAACTAATCCAAGAAAGGGGACTTTTTCTTAAAATTCTTCCAAGTCTGGAAAATAGCAGTAGACAAAGCTAACTATTTTTTTTTACCAAAAAGATGATAGATTCTAGAAAAAGTTTCAAAAGAGAAAAGATAGAAAACTAAATTATCTTAAAATGACATATGACATGCCAAGAAATGACGAGAGGGTGCTAAGATATGGCCCCAAAAATAGCAATAAAACATGCGCTAAACTGGTGCAGGGTGTGCCTATTTTGACTAAAAGTAGTTATTTTTTGGGCATTTTCGATATAAAAATAAAAAATAGTAAAAATAACATATGACAGGGAGTTTGTTATATTTTCAATGCCATCAGCATCATAGAAAACCATTGAGTGGTTTGGGAGAAAAGCCTTTGAGAAGGCAGACCAACAAACTATTTCTCTGTACAGGAAAAGAACTTGTACCTAGTTTTGAATAATAAAAAAAAAAGGCTTCAAGAGGATTCAGTTCTAGCTCAAAATTAAATAGAGTTAGATCTATTTTTTATCTTTTCAATGAGTCTAAAAACACAGATTTTCATTGTTGGATCGCTGAGAAACACAAAAAACAATAGACCTCTCTGATGAAAAACAATCACAGAAATGATTGTTCTTCACTATTCACATATATTTTCAGAGACTTTAATAAAAAAATCTAAAACCAGTTCAAACATAAGAAATAAAGCCCTGCTCGTCAGCTTTCAAACAAGCCTAAAAATGTCAAAATCAGACTTAAAACAAGAGAGACTCCCCTGCTACTGTGACAGGGTTTTGACATGACATAAACAAAAAGACAGGATTTGGATCCGAGGTGGGTCTAGATCTAAAAAACACACAAAAACGAAAATAAGGGTACCGACCTCGCAACACCAATTTTCCAAAAACTTAGATCTGCAAGTTAGTTCAACGTCCAATAATGATCATCATTTTGTGGATCCCCTTTATTTATAGAAAACAAAAACAAGAGCTTTTCCACTTCAAAAAATTATTTTAAACGTGGGTCTAAAAAACCGGATTTGAATTTGAAAAGATGTGAGGCACATTCTTTAAGGTAAAGATCCTTTTCAGTTCCAATGTCAAGGCATCAACCTAACCAAGAACTCTCGATCATTGTATCTAGAGAAGCAGTGTTGCGGCGATTCATACTTTTTGTGAATCTTATAAAAAAAGTAAGTTTGCTGGTGTGGGAACTACCAAAACTCGAAAAGAACATGAGGAAAATAATATATGAAATGTTAGATTATCCAAAACATAAATACACACATTAAATAACTAAAATAAATATTAAGACAAAATCAAATCTCACCTCAGACATAGGTAACCCTTTCTAAGGTTGACGAGTATGGGAGAGTGCAGACAACGCTTCGGCTAGATGCGTGCTCCAAAAGACAGGTGAGATAGGGATTTGAGTCCTATGTTAGGCCAAGTTGGATAGGGGGTTGACTAAGCTAGGTTAGGTTCTATTAGGATTTAAGCAAAATAATAATGCTAGGTGATTTGAAGATTAGATACTGAATTAGGAAGGAGTGGCTCCATATTTATACAAATTTTATGTAAATTCAGATATGTTTCGTGTGTATCTAGTATTCATTTGGATGGACGGTTGGTAGGTGGATAGAATTTGTTTGGAGGGACCAAATCGAATCTAGGTTTTATTGCCTTAGATAGAGAATCTCGCAAAGAAAGGGTGAGAGGGCGAGGATGGACTTACGTTCCGGTTTCGGCAAGCTAAGAAGGCAAATCTCGCTTAAGAAGTACACAAAGAAGGGATGGTGCTGTGTGAGGCAGTTTATGTAAGTATAATACCTAACTATATTTTGATAAATAGATTAATCCATAAAAAAAGTGCTACTAACTATATTTTGATAATTTGGTGCAAGACGAGTTTGATTTAGATAAAGATATACATGAACATCTGGTGTGTGTCAAGAATCATCTTGCACTATCATACTCAAGGGTTTGAGAAGGTTTTCACAAGTATTACCAAAAGTTTGAAAACCACAATGTAGCAGAACAACATCCTCGCAAGGGATGTAACTTTGGAGTGTGAAAACTGGTTTGCAAGTTTTTTACCAAAGACTATTGGACGATAAATATTGGATATATATTTATAAGTAAATAAATGTTCAAAATTTATCATTTTCTTTTACTAATTGATTTTTTTTAGTTAACAACGGGTGTCGAAGAAAAATTTCATGAAACAACAAAACAGACAGTCCTCCATACTAGAGATGCCATACGAGGGTACATTTCTTATTCCCTAAGTTTATTTTTTTATGTAGTATAGTGCTAAATATGTTTGATCTAATAAATTCTTAATTTTTTATTTCCATACTGAAATAGATAAGCAGTAATCAACAAGGAGTGCATTCTACAAAAACACGCACACCCATTCAGATCGCAAGACATTCATCTATAGTGAAGTAGAAAACATATTTATAAGTAATTCACACTTTATAGTGCCACATTCATTCATTCTATTTTATATATTATCATTAGTTACACATGCAGAAGAAGCTGCAATCTGTAGATATTGAAAGTTCAATATCTTGTTCACAAGAAGGCCCATTGATGACACAATGAGACATTTCTGCCAAAGTCCTCAAGGAGCGGTACAAACATGTGAGGGAGATGGGTGCATTTTTCATTTCATCCAAACCATCATTCTATATCTAGGTCCAAGTTTTGGAGCGATCTTCTCAATTGGAGGCAACGCAGATGGAGCTCCAACAATTAAGAAAAGAACAAAGGACATGCCGAGAAGAACGAAAGTGAGAAAAAGCAGAAAGGGGGCAAGAAAGAGTAGAAAGGGAGCGAGAAAGATAGGAAATGGAGTGAGAGAGAAAAGTAGCTAGGAAGTTCAGAGAGGAGACACAAGCTTTCATTGATACGCATAGACAGAACCTCCATCCTCGATCCAAATTTTTTAAACTCGCTTTGTTTAACTATAATTTTCTACCTTGCTACAATTTTTAAACTCTTTGTTTACTTGTTTATGATCTAATTATTTTGATTCTCCTTTATTTGGTGTATACATTTTTAAGGTTTTGTAACATCTAGGTAAGAAAGATGCTACATAACTTTGAAAATGTGTAACACTAATTAAATTTTGATTTATGTGAATATTAAAAGTATATATGTTTGTTGTAGGCTTGGAGAGAATATAAGAGGTATAGAGGGTTTATATTTGAAGTATGTTTGTTGCAGGCTTAGAGAGAATGTAGGGGGTTGCATTATGTGGTACTAAAAAAAAGAATCAGAAGATCAATTGGGAACTTCAGAAAGAAGGCTCGGGTTGTGCCATAATATAGTGTTTGATTACAGATTGAGTTTATAAGACAATCTATATCTGCATTTGTTATTTATTGTGGTCAACTGGTCATATTATTAAGCTATGTTATAAATCCTTGTTACTGATTTCTCTTTTCTTCTTCCTCACGGACATGCAATTCTCATACACAATCAACCAGTATATATGTTTGTTGTGTATATCCATAACACAAATTAAAATTTGATTTAGTAAATATTAGAAGTGTATATGTTTGTTGCAAGCTTCAAGAGGATGTAAGGGGTGTAAGGGGTCTGTATTTGAAGTATGTTTGTTGCAGACTTTAAGAGGATGTGAAGGGGTTTATATTTTTGAAAACGTATTTCAAGTGTATGTTTGTTGCAAGTTTTTGTTGAATATAAAAAAAATTTAAAAACTAATTTTTAGTTTTTGTTAGTAGGTTTATAGCCTATAATGATGAGATTCATGTCTTGTCGTTATTGCCTATATCAATGAGTTAATTCTTCCTGTTATAGCCTATATCACTACAACAAAGCAGTGGATTAGCGACGACCTCATTTTGTCACTATAACGTCGCTAATCCGTCGCTAACTGGCCTAGCGACGGAATAGCGACGAATAGCTTACGTTGCAATTTTTTCGACGCTGACTGGTGACGAAATAAATCCGTCGCCAGTTCCGTCGCTAATTGCGATGGAATAACGAACGACGAATTCCATCGCAAATCCGCTGGTACTAAACGACGACCTCGACTTGGCGACGGATTTATAGTCGTCGCTAAATTATATGTATAGCGACGAATATATCCGTCGCTAATCTGTCACAAACAAGAAAAAAAATAAAAAAATTTATTTAAAAATTAAATATCGAGAATGCTACAATTTATATTTCCTGTACAATTTATATTTTCTGTAAATAAAAAAATAAAGTATATATAAAATTTCATATAAAAGGAAACTAAAACAATTAAGCGTTCCACTTTAAAATTAACAAGTTTAATTATTTACAATTCAACAATTACATTTTCGAAACAAAAAAAAAATAGAATAAATTCAACACATTAATCTAATCATCGTCAAGATTTTGTGTGTCTTCTTGTTCATTGCCTTGATCTGTCCCTTCAGCTCTGCTACGCTGATTATCGCTAACAACCTACACTAGAAAAAAACAGTCAGTATTGATAAACAAAATATATTGAAATAAATTATACACTATATGTGATTCTATCATATGCTCATATGTGTTCTAAGGCGGGTAAAAAAACTCTATATGTGATTCTATCATGATCATATGTGCTCTAAGGCAGGCAAAAAACTCTATATGTGATTCTATCATGAATGATATGTGTTCTAAGGCAGTAAAAAAACTCTATATGTGATTATATCATGCTCATATGTGTTCTAAGGCAGCCAAAAAAACTCTATATATGATTCTACCATGCTCATATGTGCTCTAAGGCAGGAAAAAAGCTATATATGTGATTCGATCATGCTCATATGTGTTCTAAGGCAGTAAAAAAATTGAATATGTGATTATAACATGCTCATATGTGTTCTAAGGCAGTCAGAAAAACTCTATATGTGATTTTATCATGCTCATATGTGCTCTAAGGCAGACAAAGTAAAAAACTTTATATGTGATTCTATCATGAATGATATGTGTTTTAAGGCAGTAAAAAAAACTCTATATGTGATTCTAGCATGCTCATATGTGTTTTAAGGCAGTCAAAAAACTGAATATGTGATTATAGCATGCTCATCTGTGTTCTAAGGCAGTAAAAAAACTAAATATGTGATTATAGCATGCTCATATGTGTTCTAAGGCAGTAAAAAAAACTTTATATGTGATTCTATCATGCTCATATGTGCTCTAAGGTAGGCAAAAAACTTTATATGTGATTATAGCATGCTCATATGTGCTATAAGGCTGGAAAAAAACTCTATATGTGATTCTACTATGCTCATATGTGTTCTAAGGCAGGCAAAAAACTATATATGTGATTCAATCATGCTCATATGTGTTCTAAGGCAGTCAAAAAACTGAATATGTGATTATAACATGCTCAAATGTTTCTAAGGCAGTCAGAAAAACTCTATATGTGATTCTACCATGCTCATATGTGTTCTAAGGCAGACAAAAAGCTGTATATGTGATTTTAGCATGCTCATATGTGTTCTAAGAAAGTCAGAAAAACTCTATATGTGATTCTACCATGCTTATATGTGCTCTAAGGCAGTAAAAAAACTGAATATATTAAGGCAATCAAAGTTACATGAAATCTAACGACATGCAATATATTGCATGAAACTTTCATACCTAAGAGGGACCTGCAATCGAAGTTCCTTTGTTCAGCAAAAAATTGTTGAACTCAGCTCGGAGAACGTCGGCGACAGTTTCATGGAAGTAGTCACGCATTGTGTCCTTAACGATCTGGCGTACATCATCACCGGAAAGAATAGGATGCTGCTTGGAGCTTATGTCGACGAAAGAAGTCTGTGAGCCGTAACTGGAAGAAGCAATAACAGGTGAAGTGTTCATATTACTCCCAAACCCGAACACACGACCCTTTTTGGGTTCACCTGCTGCAGTCACCCATGCTGCAGGATCAAATGATGGATGCTCAGTAGCGTCATCGCCATATCACTCTACCATCTGTTACTCATATGCCTTCTACAAAATAATGTTTAAAGTATGCATTAATAATTAATGATAACTTGCATATTGCAATGATTATTAATAGAATAAATACATACTATTGTCGTTCTCCCCTTCTCTGATACGAAGTCTCCCATGGTCTTTCGTTTATGTGTTTCAACAAACACATCCTTATATGGTACAATGCCTCTTTTTTCTGCTTCCTACGAAGTTAAATGATAAAAGATTTAGTAAACAAGTTTACAACAATACTTATAAAATTACTATTATATATTGATGAGTTACCATTTTCTTCAGGTGGCTCCCAAAAGTCTTAGATCCTCCTGTGTGTAGATGTGCTTCGAGCATTTTCGCTCAATTTTGTGCAGCCTTCGCAGAGCGATTTTGAAATTCATCCCCCGTCCACTTGTCGCACATTCCATCCCAATAATCTCTCGTGATAGTAATAGGACCATGACCCTTCCACTGTAGTGGATCATCTATTCCGCCAGATGCTTTTTTTGCTGCAGTCTTCATATTGTACAACATGTCTGCAAATCGATTGGCAGCCACCCTCTGCCACACCTTCCTTGCATCATGTTTCTCCACCGTAGTCGCGAAACGATTCGAAGCCTCTATATATTTTCAAAAAGTTAGTAGACATGATTATAAAAAAAAATTAAATATGAAACACATTAACTATAACAAACAACTGTATACTGTGAATGAGGACCACAATTTGTCTATCACCTCTTTTGGATACTCTTTTCATTGAGCGACTGGTCCTGGTAGATATTGAAGAAGTGAATTTCTAATCTCGCATACTACTTCTTGAGGCTCAAACCTCGTGTTGTATATGAATTGGTACACAGTAAATTTCAATATAAAATATTTATAAGATATGCAATAATTGAAAACAAAATACTTACGGTCGATTATCGATATACACTATTCGAATTAGTCTTCTTGTGCCAAACTGAGAAGACCCTGCATCCTGTGTTGGCTCCTGACTTGTGTGATCAACTGGTGTAGGTGGGTCGTGTACAGGCCAAACATCATCTGTAAAAAAATACGTTAGAAATTTTCAAAATGCGCATTTCAACTAATCAAGCATCCAATTAGTTAAATGATATACCTATCACAGGAGCCCGTGAAGATGAAGGTTGGGCTTGGCTACTACTGGATGAACGACCATTGTAACCTCCACGAACCATATTCTAACAAATAACAAATGTCATACAATACATTCAAATAATTCGCATAAAGTATTATAATACATTCACATCAAGTACAATACAACTCATTCATTCACATCAAGTATTACAATACATTAAAGTAATTCACATCAAGTATTACAATACATTCAAGTCATTCACATCAAGTATTACAAAACATTCATGTCATTCACATCAAGTATTGTAATGCATTCAAAACATTCACATCAAGTATTGCAATGCATTCAAATAATTTGCATCAAGTATTACAATACATTCAAATAATTCAAATTATTCACATCAAGTATTATAATACAACTCATTCATTCGCATCAAGTATTACAATACATTCAAATAATTCAAATCATTCACATCAAGTATTAATGACACAATACATTCATTTGAAGCATGCTTTCATTATACAATTTCATATGGAAGCCATAATCAAATTGAAAGTAACTACATGCAAGCATGAATACAATTACATCAAACATTGCAATACATCGTAATCATTCATATCAAACAAATGTCAAACATGTACCTGCAACAAACACACTTCAATATTCCACTAACTACTACCATGCCTAGCATGAAATCCGTACTCTAAAAATAAAAACACTTCTATATTCATACATTAAAATCATGCTCAGCATGATCTTCGAACTCCAACAAAGCAACCCTAGATATCAACAACTAAGTGAGTGTGTGAACAATAAAGTGTTACATCTAATAAATTAAATAACATGTGATGCACTTGCATCACTTACTCACCACGGGTATTTACCCGATTTGCATTGTTTTTGTCACTTACTTACCACGAGTGGCTGAGCACAAGCGGGTTCCGTTGAGAAATCTACAAAAAATACTGTTTTAAAATGAAGTCACCACAAAAAAAAACTGAGGCAAATGAAAACATCTTGCATAGGCCTTGAGAAGCCCAGTACCCAATGACCTACCAAAACGCAGGGGGTCGACCCCCTGCCGGAACAGCAGGGGGTCGACCCCCTGCCAGAAACCGCAGGGGGTCGACCCCCTACAGGAACGCAGGGGGTCGACCCCCTGCCAAAACACAGGGGGTCAACCCCCTGTGGTTTCCGGCAGGGGGTCGACCCCCTGACGGAACAACAGGGTGTCGACCCCCTGCCGGAACAGCAGGGGATCGACCCCCTGTCGGAATTTTAGAAATTACCTGTCTCCGGGCGGCGGTGGAAGGCTGATGGGGATCGACAGCCAGCGAACGGTGGACGGTGGGGGCCGAAGACAGGCCAACAGGACAGATAGGGCAGCGAGAGGGAGAGGGCGGTGGGCGGGAGCGGGAGCAGCGAAAGAAGAAAAGAAAAAGAAGGCTGGGATTAGGGTTATGAGATAATTAGCGACAAATTAATTCTGTCGCTAAGCCACCGTAAATCAAAACACGTAAATAGCGACAACATATATTCTGTCGCCAATTCCGTCGCTAATTAGCGACGAAAGATTTTCCGTCGTGGACGACATCGCTAAATGGTGCGTCCGTGACAACAAAATATTCTCTCGCAAAATACGTCGCTAATTAGCGACGGGATATATTTCGTCGCTATTTTCGTAAATTTCATTGATTATAGCAACAAATGTGTTTCGCTCGTTAATCCGTCACTAACTAGCGACGAAATTATTCCGTCGCTAATAACCTATTTTCTTGTAGTGTATTGATGAGTAGGGATCTCGCCATCTTGCCATTATAGCTTATAATGGCGAGAATAGTACATCACTGCCTATAACATCAAGCCAAGGATCTTGCCGTTAAAGATTGTCACACCGCTATTAGTGTTCTCAGTTTCGGTTGAATTCTTCACTAGTGTTGGTTCACCCTTTAACGATGAGCTATAAATATCACCGTTATTACTCAATAAAAGTCAATATTTTTTGACGACTTATCAGCAAGAATTTTTGCCGTTATAGAACTATAGCCGTGAGAAATAGCGCAATACTGGTGAGATATATCGCTGCTATTGGCCTGCATCCTTGTAGTGATTCTTTCACAGATGCAGTTTGCCTATTTCTTCACTCAAAGCTCTTATAAGAACAAATATTGTAAAACTGAAAAAACAGGTTCACATCCAGTACCATGAATATCTGCATCAGAATAGGCTCATAGGGCTGGGCCCAATTAGACCGACATATTTGTATTCATAAACAGTCCAAATCATGGGCTCATTCAAAACACATGGCATAGATATCCATATCTTTGGTGGGGCTACATTGTATGCACCAAAGATGGTGATAAATCAAGACCCATCTGATTCTTGGGATCCAATGATGCGTAGACTGAATGACATATGCTTCATGTACAATGAATGTGTCAGTGACTCAATGATGTTGGGTCATTGGAAATCACTGAAGAAACTGAAGCATGGCAGTGCAAATGTGACTTGGGCAAGCATTTCATCTGGACCATCTTGACCTTGCAATCTGATGAAGTAGAGTTAACCACATCCTCCATGGGTCATGTAGCGCAGTTCGAGATTTACCGCAGTTGTCCGAGTATAATACCAGGCATTCTTGCACCTTAGTTACCATACTCATCTAAAGCATAAACCAAGTGGACTCATTAATATGAAAATTCTTGGTCAGCCCAGCCATGTCTCATACAGCTTAATTTCTCTACTTTTCCAATGCCCCAGCATATCTTGAGCTTTCGCTTAGGATTGATCAATGCTTGTTAAAGGGGATTTTCTTTGACTAGGAAAATATCTGCATCAAATGCTTAAGTTTGACCAATGTGGACTAGACCAAGATAAGTTAAGATATGGCGCAAGTAGGGCTCGTAATCGACCCGAACGAACTGAACAGAGGATGTTTATACTGGGCTCGTTTTGAGCAAATATATGGCTAGCCTGAGTTACATAAACCAAGCTTGAGCTGGCTCATTTACAAGAAAAAAATACATTTTTAAAATAGAAATTAATAAAATTTAATCTCTAATCTATTGCCAAAGCTAAAACCGACTCATTTGCAAAGCTGTAAGTAATAAGATTTTGAGTCACTAGAATATGAGAACTGGAAATACGAGAGCTACTGTATAAATCACGATTTTCATGAAGTTTTTCTTCTTTTTTTCTTGAATCTAACTGTACGGATGTGGTCTACATGACTGGTTATAAGGTCTAGCTCTTGAATAATCTGATTATGATGCATGAACAAGGTTTTTTAAGGCTTTAAAATCAACAACTCATGATCTTCATAAATATTCAAGCATTCAAAAATCTTAGTTTTTCATTGAAAATACACGATCCCACATTTTATTCCTAGCAAATTCACCATGCTAAACACATATACGTGGTTGGATTTGCAAAAAAAAAGTTTTGAAAATGCCTAGTTCTCATATTCTATTGGCTAAGATTTTAACTCTAAACTTATTGCTTGCAAGTAGGTACTTCAATTGTACATGCTCTGTGGGATCGTGTATTTTCAATTATGTTTACCAATCAAATATGTTTGCTAGTATGAATCAAGATTTTCAATCTTTTTGCAAATCTATCCCTGTAGATGCATTGGGTGTGGTCTATTTGCTAGGAATCGTTTGTTGGTTTACCGTAATCGGATAAAAAAATATGATTTTTTATACCTGAATAATTATGAAAATTTTAAGCCATTGATTTTCAACCCTTAAAAGGTCCCTCTTATACATCGGAATTGGATGAACCAAGGGTCTGTTTCTATAAAACCAAGCGTCTAGATCACATCCGGTGAAATTTTTGAAAAAATTAATAAAAAAATATAAAAATCTTGGTTCATACCAGTAAACATATTTGGTTGGTAAACATATTTCAGTTACTATATATATTATATATATAGAGTGAGGGGTAGGTGCTTGATGAAATATGCTTAATGGGTTTTTCATGTTTTTTGTGTTTTAGTTTTAAATTCTGACCATACAGATGTGATCTATGTACTGTTAGCGAATTTTGTAAAACAAACATTGACAGGAAGCGTACCTAAATTCGCCATAGTGCGTGTAGGAAATTCGGCGTTCTCCTCAGCCGGTTGACGCCCACAATGAGCTCAGGCCTTAGGTCGATGGTGAGCAGGAACCTGTTCTGCTGTATCCGAATGCGGAACTAAATTTGGCAGGGTAAATGCTATGAATGTCTCATCATCCTCACAACCCCTAACCCCTTATGCAATAGGAGATTAGGCAGTTACGTGAATGTGGTTTTCTCCATATTCACGTAACTCCCACCCACTATCCCCATTACGTGGCCACTAGTGTGACCCACTAATGGGTGTCAATCTGGGTCACACTGTGGGTTGGACCCGTAACCCATAATGTCCAACATTCTCCCACTTGACCCATTGACACCAAAAGTGTACTAAATCCAGGTATATATCGTTATCTCGATTTAATTCTTTATGTGGGTTCACATGCCAACCTTTATCACAAGGATAAATCGTATGAGTCATGGATATGAACACCCCTTTATGAAATATCATTTTCCATGTACTACGCTACAATTCACCTTCAGTGCTTAGGCATGTAAAAATTTACCTTTATGAATAGGTTGGTCTCTCACATATTCTATTGGCTCTTTAATATTGTTATTTTGCTATTCTCTCTAACCTATATGAGAGATTTTTTATGCAAAATCAACAATAACACAAAACCTTAGAGAATCAAAACATAAACACAAATGTGATCACATAATGTATTGTCATACATCAGAAGGAATAAAAAAGACCCATCCCCTTTACATGTTGGGAATACAATCCCGATGCTAGTCCTTTAGTAAGGGGATCCACAGTCATTTCCTTCATCTCAATTGTATCAATACATACCAGATGATTCTCAGTCCTTTCTTTAATAATAAAATATTTTAATTCCATGTGTCGACACGATGTTGAGCTCTTATTGTTATTTGAAAAGGACACGACTGCTTCATTATCACAAAAGATCTTTAGTGGTCTCTCAATAGAGTCCACTATACCAAGACCCATAATGAAGTTTCTTATCCAAATGGTCTGTGACAAAGTCTCGTATAGAGCAATAAATTCCGCCTCCATGGTATGAGCAACAGTGGTAGACTGCTTTCCACTTTTCCATGAGACAACACCAGCCGCTAGAAGAAAAATGTATCCAGTAGTGGATTTTCTACTGTCAATACACCCTCCTAAGTCTGCATCAGAGTATCCAACGACCTCTAGGTGGTCAGCTTTCCTATAGGTCAACATATAGTCTTTTGTTCTTTGTAAATAGCGCATGACCTTCTTCGCTTCCTTCCAGTGCGCAATGCTTGAATTTGACTGATATCTACCAAGCATTCCCACAACAAATGCTATATCAGGTCAAGTGCAGGTATGCACGTACTGTAAACTCCCAACTGCCGAAGCATATGGGACAACATCCATCCGAGCCTTCACAATATCATCCTGAGGACAATCCTTTAAGCTCAATTTATCCCCTTTCACTATAGGTGCCGAACAAGGAGAACAATTCTCGATCCCATATCTTTTAATAACCTTAAGGATATAGGATTTCTAAGATAGGCCAAGGACACCCTTAGTTATGTTACGACAGATTTCGATTCCAAGGACATAAGTAGCCTCGCCCATGTCTTTCATATCAAAATGAGAAGAAAGAAAATATTTTGTTTCATATAAAAGACTCAAATCATTAGTTGCAAGAAGAATATCGTCAACATATAAAACCAAAATTATGAACTTACTCCCACTAGTCTTAATGTAAATACACTAATCAACAATGTTTTCAGTGAATCCAAAGTTCATTATTACCTGATTGAACTTCTTATACCACTGGCAGAAGGCCTGTTTAAGTCCATAAATTGACTTATTCAATTTGCAAACTAAGTTATTCGAGTCATCTATACTGAAACTAGGAGGTTGTTGCATGTATACCTCCTCATCCAGATCCTCATCCAAGAAGGCAGTTTTTACATCCATCTGATGCAGCTCTAAATCAAAATGAGCTACGAGGGCCATGATTATCCTCAATGATTCTTTAGTTGAGACAAGAGAAAAAGTCTCATTATAATCAATGCCCTCTATTTGTGTGAAACCTTTTGCAACAAGCCTAGCCTTGTACCTCTCCACATGACCTTTAGAGACTGTTTTGGTTTTATAAATCCATTTACAACCAACAGGTCTAACTCCATCAGGTCGAGGTACAAGATCTCACACTTGGTTCTTTGCCATAAAGTCAAGCTCTTCTTTCATGACATTAATCTAATGTGTTGATCTTTCACTTTCAATGGCTTCTGCAAATGTGAAGGGATCTTCATCAATGTCTATGAAATCATTTGACTCTTGTAAATACACCACATAGTCCGGATGGATAGCAGATTTCTTAATTCTGGTGGACCTTCATACATGTACTACAGGTGGTTCAAAATGAGCCTTTGTATCCTGTTGTTGTTGTATATCCTCATCAACAACCGGATCTATTTGGGATTGATGTTCATTGACTGAACTTTCTCTTACATTACTCGAAGGAACAATGATAGAGAAAATTGGGTCTTTATCCTTAGCAGGTGTGAAACCTGAATTCTGCATTTCCTTAAAATCAATATTTTGAGACACATCTATCCCAACAGAACCATTTTCAAGAAATCTTGCTTTATCTGTTTCCACTATCTGTGGTGTATGAGATGGACAATAAAACCTAAAGCCTTTCGATCTTTCTGGATAACGAATGAAGAAACCACTAGTTGTCCTAGGATCAAAAGCTTTTATATGTGGGTTATACAATTTAGCTTCTTCAGGACATCCACATATGTGCATATATGATAAAGAAGGTTTTCTACCTGTTCATAACTCGTAAGGAGTCTTTTGAACAACCTTCGTAGGAACCTTATTCAGAATATGTATTGTCGTCCTAAGAACTTCACCCCACAAGGTCAAAGGAAGGTTTGAGTGATTCAACATTGCTCAAACCATTTCTTTAAGCGTACGGTTTCTCCTTTCAGCTACATCATTCTGGTAAGCACTACCAAACATGGTATACTGAGGTACAAGCCTTCCTCTTTTAGAAACCACGCCAATGGATCTTCTTTTTGTCCCATCTCAGTGAAACGACCATAATATTCACCACCTCTATCAGACCTGACAATCTTAATAACTTCACCGGTTTGTTTCTCTACTTCTTTCTTGAAGTCCTTAAAAACCTGAAAGACCTCTGATTTTTCAGATAATAAGTAGAGATACATATACTGTGAGTAATCGTCTATAAAGGTGACAAAATATTTTTCAGCCGTATAACATGGTCAAAAAGGGTTGCAGACATCCGTATGCACTATTTCTAACTTTTCATTGTTGTGTTTGACATCTTTCTTATATGTGTTAGACTGCTTAGCCTTTATGCAGTCAACCCATGGCTCTCATATTCGTAAAATCAAGGGATCCAAGGATTCCCTCTTTCACGAGTCTTTGGACTCTCTCTTTCAAGATATGTCCTAACCTTCGATGCCAAAGCAAATAGGATTGATCATCCTTTAGGCCATGTTTATTGCCAATCATTGTGTTCTCAATGGAGTGAGATTCCCGAATTTGGAATTTGGTTCTTAATCGATACAAACCATCACTCATATATGCAGAACCTATATTCATTGAATTTTTTATAATAATAAGTTCAGATTTTTCAAATTTAAATACAAAATCAAACTTATCAAGTTTTGAAATTGAAATTAGGTTTCGACTATAAGATGACACATAAAATGCATCGACCAAATCCAATATAAATCTTGACTCCAACACAATTCTGCAGGTCCCAACGCTCTTGACATGTGGACGCATCTTATTTCCTGAGAAGATGCTTCTTTCATACTCCGTTGGTTCCCTTTTGTTCAGAAATGCCTGCAAAGAGTTGGCAATGTGCACCGTGACACCAGAATCAATCCACCAACTATGCAATGGAACATGAATTAGATTACACTCATGAAAAACAAATGACCTACCTTTATTTTTGAGTCACTTCTTGTACTTCAAACAATCCACCTTCTTATGCCCTTTTTTTTTGCAGAAGAAACACTTCATAGAAGAGCCTCCTAACTGAGATTTAGCTTTCGCCTGAGAGTTTGAACTCTCCCCAGTGGCTCTCTACTGATTCTTTCTTTTGAATGAGCTTTTCTTTGACCTCGACCTCTGTTTATCCTTATGAGAGGTCATATGTGCACTTGGCACCCTCTCACTCTTCAATCTCTCCTCTTCCTCAACACACTTGGCCAATAGGTCATTAAAAGACCACTCATCATTATGTGTATTGTAGGAGATTTCAAAGGGTCCATACTCAGTAGGTAACGAGGTTAAGATCAGATGGACTAAGAAGGAGTCAGAGATGGCAAACTTCATGTCATTCAGTTGAGTCGCAATATTCCTCATTTCCAAAATGTGCTGTCGGATGTGACTGTCACCAACATATTTCATAGACACTAATTTGGACATGAGCGTACTGGCCCTTGCCTTATTAGAAGTGACGAACTGAGCCTCAATCGCTCCCAGAAATTCCTTCACTGTCCTACAATGAGGAATGATGCCTCGAATATTCTTAGCCACTCGAGATTGCAAAAGCAACAGGCTAAGTCTGTTCAAGCACTCCCACTTCTCAGAAGCAACCTTCTGATCGGTTATACTCTGCTTTGTAAGAGCGGGAGGTTCGTCAATTCTAAGGGCCAGATCTAAATCCATATAGCCCAAAGTAAATAACACAATTTCTTTTCAATTAGAAAAATTGCATCCATCTAAAATGGGGATATTACTAGAACCGTTGATAAGGAAGGAACCTGATAAAACAAGGAACGAAAACAGAAAGACATTACTATTATTGCTCAGACGAGACTCATATTGAAAAGGTAAAAGTGAGACCCTTTATTTTCACCTTTTCTGAGACAAGCATAGTTGAGCCATTATCGTTTCACTTTGGTGAAAACGATAATACTCATAGTTGCTCCGTCTCTTCAATTCTTAAGGAATTGACCTGAGTTGGTGAAACTAGCAGATCATGTAACCAGAGGCAATTTGGCACTGTACCTTTGGGTACGAACATGCTTCATGGGCTGGAATACACATCTACTATCACACCCTGTGTAAATTTGGAAAACAACGACCAACCTTTGAGTAGAATCGATGTTTCATAAATTCACACACAATCATAATAACAAATCTTAATACGGTTCAAAGAATCTTTAATTAACACGACTCAGATCACTTTGGTGATTACATGAATCGGTCAATCAAGATCTTTTACCAAAAAATCTATTCGTATTATGGAGCACGCCCATGCACACATTATAATGCATGTATATTCAGTACATAATATAAGTTCATGCTTCAACTAATATACATAAACTAATTGTCATGAATTTAGTTACAATTCATGCTTAAATCATCATGCACAACTTAACCAACGCAAAATACATGAATTAACATGCATAAGTCATGCATTATTTAAAATAAATACTTTATAAAGCATGAAAAATAACAAAAGCATGCTCATATGGGTAAAACTCAGGGTTCTCAAGTAGGAACCAGTCTAAAAACACTCTGAACCGGTCATCTAAGGGTCTGAACCGGTTTTAAACCTTATAAACCGATACTTAAGATGAACAAAAGTTCATAAAACCCTATAACTGTATGCCAAAATCCATGTATCTCTTTATATTTATGAAAACAGAGTCTCAGCATTTCGGAACCGGTGAAAAACTAGAAAAAAACGGTCAAAATGGCTTTGAACCGGTTCTGGAAGGGGTCAGATCAGGTTCCTGATCTGATTCAGTCTTAATAGTGTTCAGATCCTGCTTAACATGGATCTGACCCAGTTCAAATGGGATCCGGGTCTGACCTGACCCATACTTGATATGGGTCAGACCCGGCCCGAACAGACCCCGGGTTAGACCCGGTCTGAAACAGACCCCGGGTTAGACCCGGTCCAAAACGGACCAAGGGCGGACCCGGTCCAAAACGGACCCGAGTCGGACCCGACTCTTAATGTATCTAGATTAAACCCGATCCTAAATGGACTCGGGTCTAACTCGATCTGAGAGAGATCCGATTCATTCCAGATCTGACCCAGACCCGAAACCATTATGGGTTCGGGTCAGATCCAAGAATCAACAACAGACCCAATCCATCCCAAAATGGATTTGGATCGGGTCTGTCATCGGATCTCCACGCCGGACCCGATCCGGTTCCACGATGACCTACGTTGCCAAACGGCGACCGACGCCGGTTGTCGGCGTCCGATGCCGCCTGCCGACGACCGGCGTCAACCCATCAATGAAAGACGTCGCCCCACGATGATGATGCGCGGTTTTGTCGTCCGATGGCTGAAGAGGCAGATGAATAAAAGGCATGGCTCGTGCAGCCGCGCCAGCAAGATTGCTGGCAACCGACAGTCGATCTAGCTGGCATATTGCCCCACGACGATCGTCCGATCCGGCGACAGTCACCCGGCTCCGACAGATCCATATGGCGGCAGCAGCCGTTTTTGGATGCCCTAAAGTCCTTCGACGACCCATGTCGCCCTCCCATCGGCTAATGACGTCGCCCCACGGCGGTGCGCGATTGCCGGCGCCAGCTAGCGGCTGGAATCGCCCGCAGACGCCCTGACGACGACGACTTCACTGGCAGCCCGATGGAATTGTCGGGCAGAGAAAAGGGGGTTTTCAAACCCCAGACGTCGGCCATCCGGCGTTCTCAACCCCGGCAACTCCTCCAGCATATGCCGACCACCCTGCAACCCGATGGTGCAGGGGATCTCAGGCGATGGCTCCGGCGGCTATCCCGGCGATGGCAGATCCTTTCTGCAGCCCGACGACCACAGGTATACATCGATCTATTTGTTTTTTAAATGAGGTTTGCCTGAGCCGACTGCTGCCGGGAAAAAGATGTCGCCCCCATGGCGACAATTGCCGATGAAGACTGTCGCCCCACGACAACAGTCTGTCGAAAAAATGATTAACATCCTCTGTCGCAAACAGTGATGTTTGCGACAGTCTGCCAGGATGTCACCCCACGGTGACATACTATCGTAGAATCCATAATTCAGACAATGAGGCGAAACGTCGAAAAGGGCCTACACGGTCACGCGCAGTTGAATGCGTGCATTGTGAGCCCATAACCCAATGTTGGTGAATCCTGTAAAACAAACATTGACAGAAAGCGTACCTGAATTCGCCATAGTGCGTGTAGGAAATTCGGCGTTCTCCTCAGCCGGTCGATGCCCACAATGAGCCCAGGCCTTAGGTCGACGGTGAGCAGGACCCTGTTCCACTGTATCCGAATGCGGAACTGAATTTGGCAGGGTAAATGCTATGAATGTTTCATCATCCTCACAGCCCCTAACCCCTTATGTAATGGGAGATTAGGCAGTTACGTGAATGTGGTTTTCTCCACATTCACGCAACTCCCACCCACTATCCCCATTACGTGGCCACTAACGTGACCCACTAATGGGTGTCAATCCGAGTCACACTGTGGGTTGGACCCATAACCCACAATGTCCAACATGTACTTGATTTTATAAGAATCAGCTCTTGAAGTGTTCGATTCCGACACACAAGTGGGTTTTTATAAGTTTGAAAAAATGGTCCAAAATCTTTATAATTTTTTTAGGCTCTAAATATCATTTTTTTTATCGAAAACACATGATCCATATGTGGATTCCCTGTAAATCGACCACGCCCAACACATTTATGGGGTCAGAACTGCAAAAGAAATACCGAAAGAACAGAAAACCCCATTAAGCATGTTTTATCAAGCAACTACTCTCTCTCTATATATATATATATATATATATATATATATATATATATATATAATAGGCTGCTCCCAAAACACCTACTCCCCGCTAATAAAAGCTTTAGATTTTCAAATTTCTTAAACATTTTTTGTTGAAGACCCTATAGATATTATCTACAAGCAGCATTTAGGTGGGTTTTTAAGACCTTTAAAATCAACTGCTTACATTGTATCATTATTTTATGATTTAAAAAATTATATTTTTTTGAATAAACTATGTTGAATATATCTATAAGGTCTGATTGAGAAGATGCAACCTACCACTATGATTTTTAGCATGTGGAAGTAGGTTCTCCCAAAACACCATAGCATTATATATATAGATAAGGAACCTATACAAATCGGAACACCTTTATTCGTGTCCCACTTGTTTAGTCACGAGTCTGAACAAGCTCTTTAAGCGTAAATACGAGCCTAACCACGAGTGGCTTGTCTCTTTTCTCAGCCACTGTGCAAGCCAATATATATATATATATATATATATATATATATATATATAATACCGGGCATTGTGCATGCTAATCATGGTCAACCATGCAGGACAAACTTTAGATAATCAAACACTAAAAAAAGTGGTCTGGTAATCCAGATTACTCTAAACGGGTAAATCCATAGAATTACCAAGCTATCTCCCTCATGTGTGAGTAAATCATGAACCTTTCCAAGTTCCAACAATATGGATGACACAGGATATGATATATCTAGTCTGATATGACTTGTGTTGGGTGGGACTACTCTAACCCACTCTGTCCACTTGGGTTAGATTGGGGATCTGACATTGATGGGTCACTTTTGGTTCAAGATTCAAGCCATTTACAGCCATGCAGATCCATACATGGCAAGTGCTACATAATATAGAGTATCCTTTCACTTTAAATATTTGCTTTGTTCTAGACCTCTCAATTGGCATCCAGTAGTGTACGAGGAAGCAGGCTTTTTGTCACCTCCCACTGCTGAAAGATGCAATTGGGATGGGAGCATGCACCTGCAATGCCAGCCCTACCTCTATTATTAGGGAGTGACCCAAGGGACATCCTTTTTAAACCCAAACCTAATTTCTCCTTGTCGTGTGCACCGGAGCAGTCATAAATATTCGGTCAAATAAGGCCTCTCATGGGCTTTTGGGAGTGGTGCCAGTCCATCTAAAGGCCAAAAACTGGCAAATCTTGTGGCCGTTCTCTCAGTTAAATTCAATATTGGACCTCTGACCCGTCATTGTGAGCCGTTCATCTCAAAGATGTACCTTTCCCATTTTTGGTGATTCAAGCATATGCCAGATATCACCCATACACAAAGTGGTTGCCATTGATGTCTCCCTCATTAGAGTGATAATTTCTAAGAACTATCCTACAACCCACAACCGAAATTTTAATTTTGGACATGACAGATCATGAATTAATGCATGCATTCAATCTTTGAAAAAGTCGTAAATATTTTAAATAGATCCAGGTTCTATTTTTTATTAGGATATTAATGGAATCCCCAAAAGAATGTCTCCATAGGCACAGATCCATGGTTCCATACATCTCGACTGAAAATGATTAATAAAAAAAAGGAAAGAATTAGAATTAATAACTTTGTGAAATAAATGAAACATAAATCATGGTGCATCAAAGCCTTCTCAAATGCTTGTTTATGAAAAAAAAGATGAATCTCATGAAAATACACAAGCAATAAGGTTTATATTAAAGTATGCTAGAGGCACAGAGGCAATTCGTCCACAATTCAGTTCTCATCCCCTTTGTCATCCCTATCTTCATAACTCGTCTTGAGATCTTGTTTATGTAAGTTATTTTGATCAAATTTGACTCATAGATGTGATCTACATGGTTCATTTAGTTATATCAATATTTGAATAGCTAAAATCCGACATTTGTGAAAGTTTTTATGTGAATTCAATAATCAAAGGCTATAAACATGCTAAAATTTGTTGTTTTATTTTGAGGCAATAAAATCTGTTGATTTAAAATTTCTTGTTTTTTTAGAAGAAAATGCAATCTAAAAGTTGATTCCTATCAAATCGATCATACAGAATCAATCTATGCGGTCAGATTTGATAAAAACAACTTGCATCAATGAGATCCTCCAGTATGGGGTATGGTGATTGAAATGACTTAGGGTATGAGTCTAACCAAACTGGTTCGTGCAAGAGGCAACAAGACAAATGAAACCATAAAAACCAGACATACCATGTAGAAGAGTTGTAGGTAGCAATTGATACACTGGGTAGATAGAAAAAGGAAAGGATGGCAAATTTTTATGTCCACCTAGGGATGGCAGTGGACCGGGGGAAAGGGGGGCCCTGCCCCGCCTCGCCCCGTTTGGACCGGGGATGAAGGGTATGAAACGGGGATGGAGGCGGGGACGAAGGTTAAAATCCATCCCCGTCCGGGGGTGAAGGCGGGGATGGACGTGCACTTTTCCCCGCCCCGCCCCGTCCCCGCCCCAACCACTTTTCCCTGCAATATCCCCGCCCCGCCTCATCCCCGTTTGAACCGGGGATGGAGGATATGAAACGGGGATGAAGGCGGGAATGGAGGATAAAATCCATTCTCCGCCGGGGATGGAGGCGGGGGTGGAGGATAAAATCTTGAGGCGGGGCGGGGGTAGAGACCTTGTTCCCCGCCCCGCCCCACTGCCATCCCTATGTCCACCGCTTCATCTTTTATACTTGGAAGGACAATGATCTCTTTCACTATGCATGTTTAAAATTGCATGAGAAGATTGAGACTTTTGAGAATACCTGGTAAACAGAACTTTAGTTTTTTCTTTCACTTTTTTTTTTAATTCATCTCGAGAACAAAACCTAGTTTTCTTTAAAAAAAAGAATAAAACCTAGTGTTTTTGAAAGGCAAGCGGAGGTTAAGCAGACCCCTAGCAGTTATACAAGTATACCATTGGGATTCAAACTTACAACATCAACGTCCCAACACAAGGTGACCCGGTTGCGTATGAACTTTATGAGCCATGTATAGCTGAGGTAATTGGTTTTATGAATACATTGGTTACCAACGGGGACTCGGCGTGGTTGGTAGTAGCTGTCAGTGCACGTCTCCCTGTGGTGGGACGTTGCAGGTTTAAAACCCCAGTGCCCAAACTGTTCCAAATTTTGACGTGACCTGTATGCTTCTTTCTTGAAACTTCGGTTTCTTTTTTTTTTTTTTGCCAAATACTTATTCAATGAAATATTTTTCCTTAAAAGAACACGTAATTATCAACGGTGTGCCCATAAAAAATGATCACCGATAAGCTCTTCCCAACTGCAAATTTCTTTTGTTTCAGTCATGCAAGTGTTTTACTAATATATTTTCAGTTATCTTCTTAGGCTGATACTTCTTTCACTGGAACCATTTGGAGGTTCAGGTTGTGATTCATTTGGATCCTTATTTTAGGATCTGTCCCATATAAAAAAAAATTGAGATATTATGTTGTATTTTGAGTTTAGTTCTTGTATTTTAATCCATTGCACTTTAATTATTTTTACCGACCACATTCTAGAGTCAACTGTTTAATACCGATTATACCATCTCTTCAAATTTATTTTTCTAAAAACAATGATATATAAATATCATTGATAATATTAATATAAACCACCATAAAAAGTCAAAGCATTTGGCCACAATACTTATCATCGTTTATATTATTGGCTACCATAAATCATATATATATAAGTGATGATAAATATTATCGTTGTAGTGTTGCTTTCTTATATTTAGATCTTGGATCCGTTATGAGATAGGTAGTTTGTACTGGAAGTCTCACCCAAGGCTATAAATAAGGGTCATTCTTGTATTTTGCTGATTCGAATAACAAATCTTGTGAGAGCTTCTCTACTTTTAGGGATTTTCTTTAAATGAATCCCTACCACTAATTAGGGGGAACAATTGACTCTTGTAAGTGGATCCTTCCATTCATAGAAGTATAAACTTCCATCTCTCCTTTCCACTCCTCCCACGTTCTTCCACTTTTCTCCTCATTACCGAGCCCATGATTTTCCAAATTATGTCCAAAATACTCTGTACTACAAGGCCAACCCATTTTACACCCATCCTCAACTTTTCCTTTTTTATTTTTTAATTTAAATTTCATATTGTTACTCTTTCAAAGTGGGATTGGCAATTGCATACCAACTTCATGCCAACATAACCCACACTAATCTTGCACCTTAGGTAACGCTTAATATCATCTTCCTGTAGTTTTCAACAGATGCATTCTAAAAGAAAATCTTTCTTTTAAAAATAAAAGCAAAAGCCAATCACCATGAGAAACTGTTTGCCTAATATATGGCCTTGCATTAGCCAGTTTTAATTATGGCACCAACAAGTGCGTACATGCTGCACCAAAACAAATAAGCAAATTATTTCCACAATTATTTAGGCGGCACCTCAAAACATGAACTGACAGAACAATGATTTTCATGAGGAAGATCTTCATCTACCATGTGGCCACAAAATTGACTTCGCACCGTGTTCTTTGGCACAGAGTGGTGTAGAATCGATGCATGGGTTGATTCACAATTTGAGATCCAAATGAATCTCCACAGGCGGAAGCTTACGGGAATGACTATGGAAGCTGAACAGGACTCAGTCAAGGAGTGATTTGAGGCAGCAGACCTCTGTTTCGACAGAAAAGATAAACACAAAAAATATGCATGACAGACACGGCTTTCCAACGAATTCAAGAACACAGAAATTGAGTCTGTGTTGTCCGAGATATAACAGTTTCTTTTGGACAGATGGACAGAACATCCGGAACAGACCAGTGAACCATTCGACAGCTTTGAGAGGGTTTTCGGACCCTCAGATGACGGAGTCTGAAAAAACTCCCAACAGAAATGTTGTTCAGGATTCTCTTTTCTTTTCAAAAAATCTATATTTACAATTTTTGGAAGTATACTCATGAAGATATGATTCAAATACGTTTATATATTTCTCAGTCAATTGTACGACTTCAGTTTGAGGATTTCTAGCATGCAGAAACAAAACCAATTTTTGGGCACATAAAACAACTGAATCAATAGATGGGGGTAACATAAAAGTTGTTCCTCTCGGTATTAAATTTTCAAAACATCAATTAGATCATCAAACAAACATGTAATAAGCAAGATATGGCAAAAACACGAAACTCTGTCAAAAACTTAAAACAACATGGGTTAACTCAGGCTACATGCAAAAAACTAAACTTTTCCAGAGATTTTCAACACTAAAAAACAATGAATCAGGAAAAATGATAAACATTAAACTTGAAGATCCAAACGTTAGCTTTCCAACAAGCTATGGCTCATAAGTTTTTATACAATAGTAAGGAGATAGGATGGAAACACGGAACAGTAGCAGAAATGCAAAACACTGAATAGAACTCTGGTCTCGCCCAAATGTCAGAAACTTTTATAGAATTTACACGACCAAAAAATGATAATTCAAGAGAAATAATAAACATCAAAGTTGACGGGTAGGATTTTAGCTTTCTAATAAGCTAAATATCATCTAATTTGGACCCGTATCCAGGGAAATACGGTCGAAACACTGTGATTGTGTCTGACAGACCCGAGTGCAGAAATAAGTTTCTTTTGCAGAAATGAGATTCACTCAAACCAAACATGCATCAACCAACACGAGTTTCAGAATAACTAGAATCAAAAGAACAATATCATAAACACTTCAAAAATACTCTCATAGCCTATAACAAGAGAACTAACAGACGATGACAACAAATATGTGAAATACTCAAACAAAGATAACAAAGTTCAGGGGATGTTATCTTGTTGCAGCCAACAAGATTGAAGTAGAACTTCAACTACTTCCACAACGATGAACACCACCCCACACGAGTTGTCCACCTTGTAGAATCACAACCACATGCACTATGGTGTCTTTCTTCTCATAAATCTCAGACCTTCGTCCTTCCCTCTTCCATAATTTCAAAAATTTCAAATGGAGTCTCCTCTCTTAAACCAACATGATTTCTAGAATTTTTTTCTCTTCTAAAAAAATGAAAGCTCTCCTTGCTGGATGCTCCCCCTTGGGCTCTTAAACACTCAAAATGGACTATCATCAAGAGGGGATAGTCTTTCCAAGATTGCAGCCCAAAAACAGCCTAACCAACACTAAGTTTGAGATGCACATTAAAACTCATTGAACAACCATATTGACCACCAAGTCAAATGGAAATTCAAATGAAGATTAGACTTGTCCTCACAAGGGTGGCGCCAACTAGGGGTGTCCATAGAGTTTGGGTTTGGATCCTTGGCATGATCCAAATAACCTAAAATTCAGACCCTACACTAAAATGCATTAAAATAAAGTGCAAATAAAAACTACCCTGAATCCCTGTACACCCTTTAGTACCACAAAACAATCCTACAAGGCATTAGAACTATCTGGATCCGTAGAGCCCAACACCTAAAAAAAAAATATATCTAATATTATTCCTTACTTTGACAAAATGGAATCGACACTACAAAATGCAATTTCTGAGAAGGTAAAAGCAAAATCTCAAAAATTGGAATACAATAATCAAAATGAATTTTGCTCGAAGATCCAATTAGACTCGGATAGTCATGCATGACGTTGGATCTTTGAGGGTATTGTATCTCAAATCGGGTATGGTGAGTTGGGTTTGGATCCAACTCATCTTCTCTGAATTGAAGATTTGAATGCTCTGCATCATTCTCCCCTGGGTCGAAAGGCTTCATCCTCGGAGCCTTGTCTTTGTCATGTAAAACTCCATAATCCCTACACAAATTCAAAATAAAATCAACGCAGTATCTGTCCACAGGGATAAAAAATAAACTAAGCAAGGGAATCAACTTCATATAAGAATGAGAATAATATTTTAAGCAATGCAGTTAAACATTTTTTGAAAAATGTAATACTGAATAATATGATTGAAATTAAAAAAACATCTAAAACATTGTATTTAACAACTTTACCTTTTATTAGAGTTCTACTGATTGTAACAAAATGCGGATTAAAAACAAATAACAATTGATTACGTATCATATACCTCAAAATTTCAAATTTTGTACTATAATTTTGACAATTACAAGGTAATTCATAAGCAATACAATATAGCAACAGATCAAACTTACTATGAGGATTGTTTGAAAAAGTATGGGTAAGATTATCAGTTAACTCTTGATGGATACAAACAGGATTCGGGGATTTAATGCTAACTAGATCTAATGTAGTTGACTCATTTTTTAGACTAGAATGAGTCTTTAAAGTCTTAAATGATTCAACAGGAGAATGTTCAATGTTCAAGCACTCATTGACACACATTTTAACAAAATTTTTAATACTTTGAGAGGACTTTTCAATCTGGACATTTTCCTCGAAGATGAGATTATTAAAAACACATGTGAGGTCATTGTCGACATCCTCATAGACAACCAATTCTTCATCTTCAATGTTTTCTTCAACATCTTGATAAATCAGATTGTCAAAGATGAATCTGTCCTCAAACAAGGATAGACAATTTTTGGGATTTTCAACAAACAAAGGGTTGTCAAAAATGAGATGAGACAGTTCTTCACGATATTCTATGTCAGAAAGTGAAGAAATGACGGACAACTCATCGGACTCTCTATCGATGATGGGTTCCTCTTCATTTTCTTTATTGGCCCCAATGAATATTGGATCACCACAGATTGCAGGAGAAGGGTCTGTTAACAATTCCTTCATGACCGTATTAGATTTTGGTTGATCTTAAAGTCCATGTCGAGTGATGAACACACTAGACCCTTTTATTTGAGATGCTACAATCTTAAGGGAAGCATGAGGAAAAATGGGGATAACAGATGAAGATGGAGGTGTAACAATGGATTGAACAATGGATGATAATGCGGGAGATAATGGTGGTAGATCTTTCGAAAGAAGCAACTTTATCTTTCTGCCCTCAAAAGTGAAAGAATAAACATTGGTCTTACCATTATACATGACATTTCTATCATATTGTCAAGGTCTACCCCAAATCAAATGGCTCGTATCCATAGGGAGCACATCACATCACACTTGGTTAAAATATATGCTTCTAATAGAAAATTTGACCAAACACTATTGGTCAATGCGCACGTCAACACTCTTTTGGAGCCATGACATCTGGTAAGGACGGGGGTGTGTCCTACAACTCAGGTTCAGTTTGGTCATGGCTTCAACAGATATAACATTTTTGCAACCAGAATCGATAATAAACCTACACACCTTTCCACCAATAGTACAAGTGAACTCAAAGATATAGGTCCTAAGCTATTTGTCACTCACCTCTTGTTGTGGGGCTAAACACTCTTCCCGAGATAAGTGCTTCTCCTCTATTGGGCAACAAATCTTTCACAGTCTTCTCCTCTTCATTTTTTTCTTCAAAATCTTCATTATCTTGGTCATAAACAAGATTGGATTCTGGATCCAATTTAGAATCTTCCTCTTCATGAAATCCCTCAATGAACAGGGCCTTGCCACGACACTCAATAGACTTATGACCGGATTTCCCATACGTTTAACACTTGATAGGGACATTAGAATTGGTGGGTCTCGCTTGGGTTCCTACCGAGGCATTCTGGTTTACAATCCTAGAGGGGTTAGTCACATTGGGGTGTCGGTAGGGTGGGTCATCTTTAGCACTTGGGACTATAGGGGCCCTCATTGCTGGTCTAGTAGTCTCACTAGATTTAATCAAGGTCTTTCGCTGAGTAGATGTTTCCCATTGCCATGCTTTTTGATGAGCCTTAGACCCAATCCAACACTTAACAAAATTCAATATGTCATGTAATTGGAAGTTCAAACCTCCAATATACTTTGACACCAATTGTTCATTACTCTCTCTAATGTCATTTTGTGCTATTAAGTCATGAAATTCTTTGGTGTATTGATCCACCGACTTGGTTCCTTGATTCAAATTTTAATATTTCTGATATAACTCTCGATAATATTTCAAAGGAAGGAACTGAGCACACAACTTCAGCTCCATGTGCACCCAACGCTCAATCGAAGCACGTCCTTGATGTCTACGTGTATGCTTGAGTTGATGCCACTAGGTTGCAACTCGACCCTTAAGCTTAAGGGAAATTAATCCAATGCATCAATCTTCCAAGACTTCCTTGAATTCAAGAATTTCTCAAACTTTACTAATCTAGTCCAGGAATTCCTCAGGAGTTTCTGTTCCCTTGAATTTGAAGACTTCAAATCACAACCCGAAATCCCAATGAGATCTCCTAGGCTGATGAAAATCTCTATTATCTTGACCATGCCTATACGACTCGAATTCACTATCAGAATCGTATGCATTTGATTCGTAGGTTCCTTGAGATCCGCATCAACTGCGCTTAGATTGTGTCTCCTAATCCCTAATAAGATCTTCCATCCTTCGATTTAGATCTTCAAGTTAACATTGTAGGTTTTGATTTTCATACCTAAGGTCACAGTTTTTATTTTCTGGGTTATACTTGTTTCGACCTCTACGTCCCATTCACCCAGACATGGCGAATCAACACCAAATTTTTTTTTTACGATAGTCATGAATTTCTGGAATCGTGTCAGATTAAGAAATCTGACAACCCTCGCTCTAATACCAAAATGGTGTAGAAGCAACATATGGGTCGATTCATGACATGAGATCCAAATGGATCTCTACGCGCGGAAGCTTACGGGAATGACTATGGAAGCCGAATAGGACTCATTTAAGGAGTGATTTGAGGTAGCAGACCTCTGTTTCGATAGAAAAGATAAACATGGGAAATATGAGTGACAAACACGCCTTTCCAACAAATTCAAGAACATAGAAATTGAGTCTGTGTTATCCGAGATAAAACAATTTCTTTGGGTCAGATGGACAAGACACCTGGAACAGACCGGTGAACCATTCGACAGCTTTGAGAGGGTTTCCAAACCCTCAGACGATAGAGTCTGGAAAAACTCCCAACAGAAAAGTTGTTCAGGATTCTCTTTTCTTTCCAAAAAATCTATATTTGTAATTTTTGAAATTGTACTCACAAAGATATGATTCAAATATGTTTATATATTTCTCAGTCAATTGTACGACTTCAATTTGAGGATTTCTAGCATACAGAAATAAAACTAATTTTTGGACACAGAAAACCATTGAATCACTAGATGGGGTAACATGAAAGTTGTTCCTCTCAGTATTAAAATTTTAAAACATCAACCAGATCATCAAACTAACATGTAAAGAGCAAGATATGACAGAAATACAAAACTTTGTCAGAAACATCAAACAACATGGGTTAACTTAGACCACATGCAACAAACTAAACCTTGCCACAAATTTTTAACACTCAACAAAAAATGAATCAGGTAAAATAATAAACATCAAACTTAAAGAGCCAAACGTTAGCTTTCCAACAAGATATGATTCATAAATTTTTATGCAACATATAAGGAGATATGATGGAAACATGGAACAATAGTAGAAATGCAAAACATTGGACAAAACTCTGGTCTTGCCCGGATGTTAGAAACTTTTTTAGAATTTACACGACAATAAATTGATGATTCAAGAGAAATAGTAAACATCAAAGTTGACGGGTAGGATTTTATATTTCCAACAATCCAAAGATCACCTGATTTGGACCCGTATTCAAGGAGATATAGCCGAAACACTAGTATTGTGTCTGACAGACCCGAGTGCAGAAACGAGTTTCTTTTGCAGAAACGAGTTTCTTTTGCAGAAACGAGATTCACTCAAACCAAACATGCATCAACCAACATGAGTTTCAGAATAACTGGAACCAAAAGAACAATATCACAAATACTTAAAAAATACTCTCACAGCCTATAATAAGAGAACTAACTGACGATGATAGCAAATATGCGAAATACTCAAATAAAGATAACAAAGTTTAGGTGATGTTATCTTGTTACAACCAACAAGATTGAAGTAGAACTTTAGCCACTTCCACAATGATGAAAAACACCCCATACGAGTTGTCCACCTTGTAGAATCACAACCACACGCACTATGGTGTCTTTCTTCTCACAAATCTTAGACCTTCTTCCTTCCCTCTTCCATAATTTTGAAAATTTCAAATGGAGTCTCCTCTCTCAAACCACCATGATTTCCATACCTTTTTTTTCTTCTAAAAAATGAAAGCTCCCCTTGCTGGACGCCCCCGCTTGGGCTCTTAAACACCCAAAATTGACTATTATCAAGAGGGTAGAGTCTTTCCAAGATTGCAACCCAAAAATAGCCTCATCAATGCTAAGTTTGAGATGCACATTAAAACCCATTGAACGACCATATTGACTTCCAAGTCAAATGAAAATTCAAATGAAGATTAGACTTGTCTTCACAAGGATGGTGCCAACTAGGGGTGTCCATGGAGTTTGGATCTAGATCTTTGGCAGGATCCAAATAAGTTGAAATCCAGACCCTACACTGAAATGCATTAAAATAAATTGCAAATAAAAAATAAAAACTACCTTGGATTCCCATACACCCTCTAGTACCACAAAACAATCCTACAGGGCACTAGAACTACCAGGATCTGTAGAATTTGACACCTAAAAAAAGAAAATATCTAATATGATTCCTTACTTTGACAAAATAGAATTGACACTACAAAATGCAATTTCTGAGAAGGTAAAAGCAAAATCTCAGAAATTGAAATACAATAATCAAAATGGATTTTGCTCAAAGATCCAATTGAACTCAGATAGTCCTGCATGACATTGGATCTCCGAGGGTATTGCATCTCGGATCGTGTATGGTGAGTTGGGTTTGGATCCAACTCATCTTCTCTGAATTGAAGATCCAAATGATCTGCATCACAGAGTCTAGTCATTGTTTCATGTGGAAGTCTATAAAGTTGAAAAAGTTCCAAGAACAACACTGCAATATTGTATAACTAACATTCTTTTTCATTTTTGAAAGGCTATTTTGTGTTTTTTGAAAGGCAGATTACATTCTTTTTCAGTGAAACATTCTACTAGCAATCGTACCTGTTAACATTGTCCCAAGGTCATACGGTTGCCTTCAACACGTTAACATTCAAGTTGTGATGATAGATTGTATTGATTTCTAATGTAAGATATTTTTTTTCATGAAACAGGTTCTAATTCATTGACTAATTAAAGGTAGGGAAATGCAAACCTCTTTTTTTTTTACAGAATGCTGGGGTTAAGCATACCCCTACCAGTTATACAACTATACCATAGGTTTGGAACTTGCAACATCCACTATAAGAAAATAGGTCATTACCCACCAAAAAGATAACGATGATAAATTATCGTCATCAATAATAATTTAATGTCGATGACATATAATGTCATAGTGAAAATCTATGTTGTTGACGATATTTTATCGTCGTTCTTATTTTGTTAGTGATACAATTAGGAAAGTGCGGAAGATGGTTGGGAGGAGATATTGCTGACAATATTATCGTCGACTTTAAATTATGACAATAATTAATCATCGTAGAAAATCTTTTATAATTATGATGATCATTAATCATCATCATTTCTAAGATGACGATAATTATCATCAAGTTTAGTCTACATCTGACAATAATTATCATTGAGTTTTGATTTTTTTTTTTTTTTGAAACTAATATAGCCAACACTAAAAATGGTCAGCTATATTTCTTATAGCAATGATAATTTATCATCGGCTATATTAGTTGCAAAATAAAAAATGCAATCTAACCGATGATAAAAATCGTTGCCTATATTTTTATAAAGATGATAATTTATCATCATTTATGTTAGTTTCAAAATTTAAAAAAATAGACATCACCGACGATATTTATCATCGGTTCTAAATGAATATAGCCGATGATAATTTATCGTCAATATTAGCAATATAGCCAATGTTGTTTATCATTGGTTATATCCTTTTGAAACTAAGATAGATGTTGATAAATTATCATCGCTATAAGAAATATAGGCGACCATTTTTATCATTGGCTATATAAGTTTCAAAAAAAAAAAAGGAATTGGTATCACCAATGATCAAAATCATCGGCTATATTTCTTATACCGATGATAATTAATCATTAGCTATGTTACTTTCAAAATTTAAAAAATGGATATAGCTGATGATAAAACTTGTCGGCTATATTTCTTATACCGAAGAAAATTAATCGTCGGCTATGTTACTTCTAAAATAAAAAAAAATGGATATAGCCGACGATAAAACTTGTGTGCTATATTTCTTTTAACGCTGATATATTATCATCATCAATAGATTACAAATAATCAACATAATTTATTTCATTGAGTAAAGAGTGATTTTAAATGAAAAATGATTGTACTGTATGGCAAGTATCACTAAAAATGAAATTGGCACAATTGATCTATGGAAATCACTAATTTTGCATGATATCCGATCTAAAACTCTCGACAATCCTTGCAAAAGCCTCTCACAATTTTTGCATATAGTACTAAAATCGTGACAATCCTTCCAAAAATCCATTGCATGCGAATTTCATCAAGATTTTTGTGTTGGTAGATTCAAAAGGTACTTTTGATGCAAAAATCAAGAAAATTTTGCAGAAATGACAGACTTCACATGCAGTCAACTTTAAGCGATGCAAGAATCTATTTTAGCGTGCGAATTTATGTATATATATAAATAGGATTTGTGTTCATTCTTTTTATTTTTTTGTTTGTACATGGAAAGAGCGGTAACCATTTCCCTCTAGAACCCTAACCTTTTTCATTGTACCCTTGCGGTGATTCCTGTAAAAGTTTTTTCACTCCATTCCATCGCTAGTTGACTTGCTCGGTTAGTTTTTTCGCAACATTTCTGTGATTCTTGTTGTTTTTGAACTTTTTTTATAGATATGAGCAGTTAATGGCCTTGTAGTATTTTTGTTTGGTTATTGTTATGGATGTATAATGTATGTTTTCCTATTGTTGATGTTTTATTTAATATTTGATACATGAAAATTGCAAGCTTAACACAAAGTTGGAAGAAGAAGATGAATTTAACTGATCACCATAAAAAAAAATCACATATTTAGATGCTAAGGAACATATCAAAAATCCAACAGGGGTCTTTTTCCTAAATTCCTAATCTTCATTGTCAGTTAAACTCCAAATAAGGGCATAATTTATATTTTGGACAAGCAAAAAGAGATAGATCAAAGTGCATGAGAAAATTTGGAAAGTCAGACATAAAAAGATGACAAACTATACTGAAACAGGACATGTACCTCGAGCATCTTTGATGCCAATACAATTCTATTTCTTTCACCAAACAATGTCAAAAAAGCTTTCAATAAATTGAAAAACTATGCACTCAATAAAATCATACATCTTCGTGCTATAAACAAATTGGAGAGAGTCCTTGCATGCATGAGTGATCTATTAGAGAGGCCAAAGTCCTTCCTCCATAACATCCTCTGGTCCCTTGTGAGCCTTCCTGACCTCCATGACATCATTACAATCAATATTTAGCTATTAGTTTTCAATGAGTATTCTATTACAAAATTGCTTTGTAATTTATACAGGGTTTTTCAATGAACTTCTCGAATGTCTTATGTATGTTTTGTATATCTTAGGTATCTCATGATGTCTGCTACGTATAAATGCGGTGCAAGAAAGGCCTATAAGCACATGTCACTCGCCTCAATGCCACCCCAAGCAATGTTTCAATTGAGGTAGCTGAGTTATAATTATTAACACCTCGAGTTATGTGTGTATACAATCAATGGTACTTGCATGTATATGTTGATATTCGATTTCAATTGGCGTTGAAAACAGGGTGATGAGAATGAGAAAGGTATGCAAAAGCTAAAAATTAGTGAAGTGCTTTTGTTAGGAGAAGAAACATTGTTGGTCAATGAAGTAAGTATATCACATGTTTGATTATTTGTTTGTAGTGTTTATATGTGAATTCTTTTAAATCTAACATCAATGTATTACTTATTTTGATGATGAATAACCTAGAAAGATTCATAGAGAGACTCCAAAAGCTGCACATGGAGAATTCCAAAAAGGATGCACGATTACCAAAGACCATTTACCTTATCTCATATTTCTTTGAGTCTTGAAAGTGATGTTTCTATTGTGTTTCTACCATCTAATATAAACTAATCGGTAAATATTGAAATTCACAGCAAATGCTCAAGAGGCCAAAAAATTAAGAAGGGGCTCACAATTGCTTGGATACCAATTAGTTGTCGTATCCATTCTGTGAATGTGACATGGTATGCTTAACATTTACGTTTACATAACATAAATTTCTAACCGCATAATGACCTTAAACTCAATTTATGTTGAAGATCTTGATTCCTGTCAACTGGGATAATTATCATTAGATTTTTTGGAAAATGGATATGAATACAAAAGAGTTTAGGTTGTACAATTCTACAGGGACTACAGATCTTGTTGATCAAAATCTTGAAGATATTGTATGATAACATTACCTATTCAATAATGTGCTTATTTTTCTCAAGTACTCATCGGGTTAAATGTTGTATTGTAGATTCATTTTTTTTACAGGGTGGTTTGGCTACGACGTTTACACCAACTAGAAGTCCACTGTCATGCAAGAAATTCTTAAGCAAGAAAACTCGTAATGACTTTGCACATGTTTGTTAACTTAATGGATATGTGCTCATGTTATTGATTTGCTATATGATTATTACAACTATGATTGTGGAATATTAGTCCTCATGTACATGCATTGCTTGAGCTTAGGTAAAGATTTAAATTTCATGTAGGTTACTAATAACCCTTATTTTATTATGGCTTATACATTGATTGTAGAATATTTTTTGTTTTTTTTTTATGTTTTAAACTATTGTTAGAAAGTTACTAATATAACCCTTATTGCAAACTGATGCAAACACATATAGGAAGCGGATGATGAAATTTTATAAATGTGAGAGGAAGAAGGTCTGGCAGTAGTGGGCCAAAGTGATGGCTGAGAAGGAGGAAAAGAAAAGCAACGACCTTAAGGAAGATTATATTGAGGGGGTGGAAGAGAGGCCATCGGACTATGAGCTGCAAGATAGTGAGGAGAACTTAGCAGAAATATGGATATAATTTGATATACAATGGATGTAATATTGACGTAAACTTCATTCATGGTTGTATTTAAAAACTCGATTGTAATTTTGATGTAAACTCCATTTATGGTTGGAATTTATAATTGATTATTTATGTTTGTGCATCAATTTTAGTTGTAAATGTTAGATTTTTTGTTTCAGACGATGAATTTGGTTGTAAAGTTCTTTGTGTTGCTCTATAAATTTTAGATGTATGTTAAGTGTATCTATTCTATAACAGTTAAATTGTTAAACAAGCAAATACAGGAAATTTTGCATGGTTTGAGAAATTTTGCATAATTAGATGGAAATGTGCATGGTAATGTCCGAATTTGCTTAGAAATTATGCATAGTTTTATGGAAATTTGCACAATTAAAATAAAATGAACATGGAATAATGCAAATTTTCATAGAACTTTCCATAGTCTGATAGAAATTTGCTCAATTTTGAAGAAAATGTGCATAGAATCGTGAAAATTTGCATAGAACTTCTATATAATTTCATGAAAATTCATGACATTAGATTGAAAATCACATAGAATCATGTAAATTTGCATAAAACTTCTATATAGTTTGATGAAAATTTGCTCAATTAGAAGAAAATGTGCATAGAATCGTGTGAATTTTGCTCAATTATTGGAAAATTCATATGGAATTATGCAAATTTCCCTAAATGACTCTTCAATTATTACAAAAAAATATAACACTTTAAACAAACTTCAAACTTTGCTATTACAGAACACTTCTAACACACTTCACAAAAACCTCAAACTCTGTTATTACAAAACACTTAAAATACACTTCAAACTTCAATTTAGATAAAATAATGGTCTAAAACATGCGTTGAACATGAGCGGTGAGTGTGCAAGGTCTCCCGACATGCCATTAATAAAAATGGAGAAAGATGCGATTGACTGCTCTTTAATTCAAATAACCAGGCATATACAATTGAAAACAGTTTATAACAACAACTATTATAGCAATTTTACACATAATTCAACAATTATTACAAGAATTATTACACAAAAATATACACAATAGTCCAAAACAATCCAACAATTTAATTGAAACTTCATATAAAAATCAAGAACCATAAGAGCTCAATAAGGTCCAACAAATTAATTACAACTTCAAAATTACTCCTTTAGGCATGACCTTAACTTGTTGATCTTCTCCATGTTTTTGATAAGAGTGGTTTGACCTATTATTATAGCATCCTTTTCTTTAAGCAACTTTCTTAACCTTTTGATTCTCTTCCATTAAAAGGGTCATCTTTACAAGAATGTTCAAACTTTTTGCCCCAACTTCCTCATCCTCCACAATCTGGACCATAACTTCTTGATCATCAGGTACCATGGTGTCGATGTCTTTCCCGACATCATACCAGTCTTCAAGTTCAAATTCAAATAATGTCAGAAATCCTTATTTTGATCCTTGGATGTGCCATGGACGATTTTGTTTACTACACCAGGGCGATCGAGTGGTTGCTACTAAATATAGCTAAATTGTTGAACCACTTGGTTGGCTAGTTGGTGCTCAACTTCATTCATTTTATACAACCAAATATCCCTCCTCGTGAGGCTCTTTGATTCCACAACTACATCTTGGTTATCCTTATCCACATTCACAAAGGGGCACCACGTTACCTATGATAACATTTCATTCATGGTTGGTCCTATATTGCATTATAACGAAAAATATAAGAAATTATTTCAAGAATACTTACATGTGTCATAGTAATCTTGTGCAATTCTACATCGCTAGATTCTCTACTGATACGATGACCCAACGGTCTTCACTCATTTGTACTCTCATCTTTACGAACATGTCTCCACATTGCAATAAAAGGAAATTCAGAGAAAAGCTCACGTTTCAGGGGCCTTCTAATGGATATGTGCTCCCATATCTATATCTGCAAGGATCAATACAAGGATTAATTAACATACAAGTATATCAACAATTTTTATGTAATGTTGGAATATAAATTAAAAGTTAATAAAAAATAAAAGAATGAATACCTCAAACAACACCAAAAATCCAACGAGGTTTCTTTTTCCATTCTTGCACTCATTCAAACTTGCATATGGATGTGCAAGTGTGGCAGCTCCCCATGCATACTCATCAACCTGATCTAGTGATTGCAAGCATTTTAAGTATGATGTATAGATTGTCTTCCCACCAGTGTTGATGAATAAACATATGTCAAAAAAGTAGAACAAAAATGTTCTCACCTCCTTGTCTAGACTATAGCCTTTTTGTCTAAAACATAGCAGCTTCGCACTCGAACCCTGTGAAATGGCACAGTCATTGTGGCTTCTCAACCAAACTAACCTGAGTTTGTCACCTATGAACACTTCATCCCCTGCATCTAGGAGTAGTTTACCCAATTGCTTGAAATCTGTAAAACCTGTAAAATTTTGATAATTATCAAAATAAATAAATGTTAAAATTCTTCAAAATAAATGTGGTAACGTGATATAGATTTGATTCAAATGGATCTTGAATCCAAATAGGATCCAGTATTTGGATTCAGATACGATGAATGGATTTGGATCCTGGATGGATCTGAAACCCAATTAGAATCCAATTGGATCTTAATGGATCCAAATATGGTCAAATCTCAATCAAGATCCAAAAATCTAGTTAGAAAGTTCAGAAGATCTAAAATATATTTTTGATCCAACTCGTACTTGAGATTCATCGAAAATCAATTCGTATATAAATGAATTAATAAAGATGCCATATACGCTTAAAAGAAATAGACGGCGAACAAAGAGCAACAAGTGACGGAGTAGTAACGTGGTGGAGTGCAACGCCGAATGAGGAAACAACCCAATTTCGAAACTCCATAGCACAAGAAGAAGTGTAAAAAAAATGTCATTTTTGAAAATTTTGCCAAACCGTTAATAAAGGTTAAATACAATAACGTTGCAAGAATATGCAACGAAATACAAAATAGTGCACTGGTGGGGTTTGTTGCCCCTTAGGGAGGAGGACTCAGGTTCAAGTCCCCTTGTGCACGAGAGTCTTTTTGCAAAAAAAAAAAGAAAGAAAATTTTCAATTCATTTTTTTTAATTTCGTAACTCCTCATTAAAGTTGATTTTAATAGGAAAGATCGATTTTAAGAAAAGGAGGTTGGGCAATTTTCCCAAGAGGGAAGCCCAACCAAGGCCATTGAAGGTAGGAAGACATATTTTTTGGGGGAAGGCCTCCATTCCCACAAAATTCGAAATGAAGTGGGGAGTTACAAGGAGCCTTGAATGGGGATGACGGTTTCAAGAAAGGAAAAAACAAAAAAGTGAGGGAGGTTTACAAAAAAACAAATTTTTTTATTCACCTTCCTTCCTCTTTCACGTTTTCTCTATCCCAACCATTTCTCTCTCTTCCCTCTTATTTCCCACGATTTTCCTCCCTTCCCTTTCTTCCCTACTACCTCAGCCCTGCCAAGCCACCGGAGGAAGGATTTCGAGCTTAGAACCGATCACGTCGCACAAGAGTACTCAGTGATTTGAATCGTCAGAAGAGGTAAGGGCATGTTATCCTTATGTGTATGCTTAGGGTCATGTTGGATACATAATCATCCTATTGTCTGAATATATGTATGAATATACATATACTCAGCCGGTGAGGTCTTAGCCATGGTGGATTAAAGATCAAACTTATTTTCGATAGGTGATTAACGTGTAGCATATGGATGATGCTGGAAAATTTTGGGTTTGTGCATCGATTAACACTAAACAGTGGGATCGATAGCACAAGCCATATATTGGATTCTCTCTATGTATGTGTACCTTATGATGGATTAAGGATTGTGTTTCTATAACAACATATAGATTATCGATGGTTAAAAGAAAACTTCCATGCTGCATATGTTGTTGTTCAAAAGTTAATTGGATATGTGTGTTTAAGATGGGAGTTCTCTAAAGAAAATTAAAATATATATAGATCTAACTGTGTGAAACGTTGTACGTCAGACCCTTGTTGTAAAAGTGTATCGTTGTGATTATTTTACATTCATTCGCCATGCAATGTTCAAGTGCTTTATGTTGTATATGATAGCCAACATATAGAGTTATGCTGGATGCATCAATCCACCTTGATGTGGTGTGATCGATGACATGAGCATGATTTAAAAATAAAAACACATATATATATATATATATATATATATATATATATATATATATATATATATTTGTGTGTTTGAGATATGCAATAAATTTGTTGTTCCTTGGAAAATCTGTTTCCAGAGTTTGGGTGTTGTGGATTTAATGGTCATTCAAGATTTATTTTTGGAATTACGATTTTATGAGTAAAAAAATCATTCATGCCATGTACATCTATTTGTTCTAATATAGTCTAAAACTATGTGTACGTGACTATTGTTTCATGTCAGTGTAAGATATTTCAGCCATATTATGCATAATGAATTGTTTTAATAAAATCTGAAACATTGCATATAAATATGACTATCATTTTATGTATTGTGACATACTTTAGTGCATTGTTTTTTGTGAACCGTGAAGTTGTTGTTGCAACATAACATGGAATCACATGCTTGACTGACCAGCCATGCCTGGTCAGCCCGACCAGAATGACCTGGGGTCTGTCGACCCTACACGGGCTGTGTGCTGCAATGCATTAGACGCACAACCAGTGTAGGGTATTATGTAGGACCTGGCGCTGCAAACCAAAAGAGTACGACATGTTGTCTCAGTGGGGTTTGTCGCAGCCTAGCTTTCCTTTCAATATATATATATATATATATATATATATATTAGGTATGCAACAACAAGGTTGTTATTAAATTGATTGTGGCTTATCGCTTGGTACTATTGCATTGTGTGTTCCAATCCTCAATGATATTTTAGTACACTCAATTAGGACGATAGTTCTATTCAAAAAGCCATTAAAATGACATAAGATTAGCTATTTTATATTCGGCCTATCTTATATTTTTGTCAGTAAAATGAGCATACCTGAGCATAGTTCGCAAAATACAAAATTTATTACATTTGTGGTTGTACATTTGAAAACCCGGTAAAACGGTAAATGAATGTTATTTCATGATTCTTGCCATTATGTTATCGAAGTGAGTGTACATATGTGTGTTTCAGAAAAATGCAATTTTCATTGTATGCACACGAAAACAATATTATGTTGTTATTGAGCTTTGACAAATGAATGAGATATCCATAGCATATTCATGTGGCACATGGTTTTTGTAAGTGATTGATATATTAAGGTTACGACCAATGTTTCAATGTATGAATTGCCTGTTATTAAATGCATATTTTTGTTATAATGGCACAAATAAGAAAAACTACAAGGGCATGATAGTACAAGATTGAAACTGAGCATGCCAAATCCTTGTGGTAATTGTATGAGCACTATGAGGTTAATGCACTCACATATAAATTGAATGGTGATTGCATGCGAATGTTATAACATGTTTATATGCTAGTTGATCTATGCTTGTTATGCCAAAAAAAAATCGCATAATAAAGAACATTTTTCATGCCATGTTCATGTGAAGGCTCAAAATTAAGCTTGCAGTCTTGTGGGACCATTGTAGTGCCATACAAGCACTTATGAACAGTTGTACTTGAGACATGCCTTACGAGTGCAGGGTCAGTGGGGTACAAAACGTACACCCGAGCTTAGAAATGAAACTTTAAAATGTTATAAGTATAAGTACACAACTCAGAGTTGAGCCAAAATTCTGAGAAATTATCGTTGGTGCCTATAGGGCATTCAATGGGTAATGTGCATACACTGAGATCACCCCAGGTGTGGGTTGGGATTTTGGAAATCTTCTGTAGTGCAATGACTTGCATATAAAAACAAACAAGAATGAAAAATATGCACACATAACCTAAATATGGGATTCTGGGTATAACTGAAAGATGGTATATGTTATCGGTTTCTTGGAATATTGGGTATACCTGACAACAGTATATGTTACTAGTTTTCCAGGGCGCTGGGTACACCTGAAAGACGGTGTATGTTATTGGACCCATGGTCTACCTTGGAGAGGGTAGATGGTACAAGCTCCATGAGATAGTTTTGTGAGAGCGAGGCGTCTCACCCAGTCCTCAGTCCTCGAAGTTAGGGGAGCAGGACTACGAATACGTCCTAGGTGGTAGATCCAAGTCTTTTACAGAAGTTACAGGATGCATCTTAATTCTAGTGCTAGCCACTAGGGAGTACTCTCTCGATCGTGAACCATCCTCTTTGGATATCTGTATGGCTAGTCATACAGGGTATTAATTTGAAAAGCATAATAGACCCGCGCGTGGTCTCAATCCGCTACGATGTCGAATGCCTATGCATACCCATAGGGTAATTAACAAGAGAAACATAAAGTTAGTATACTTTTAAAAGTATTCATACACAATGCCTGATGTTGCATTTGTTATAGTATGATTGTGATTCACTCATATGATGCATAGCTTAGTAATGTTTTTTTCTTTACATTCAAAATGTGATAACCTAAATGTGATTCATTCATATGATGTTCATTTATGTCTTTCTTTTATGTAATAGATCATGAAGTGCTTGAATTTAGTGAACTGTACATTCAACCATTGTTTAAATGTTTGTTATTTCTTATATAAATGTGCAGCACATATACTTCTACACATGACACTGAGCACACTCATATAGATAGTATGCTTCTTACTTAGACGGGGTAGTCTGACCCCTTCTGAATTAATATTTTCAGGAAAAAGAAAAAGATGGCCAATTACGGTCGTCGCTGCGGACAGTGTCATGAGACCATATCTTTTGTGGATGTCCTGAGGAACTCTGACTTTAATAAATTCATTAAGTTTGTAATTTATAACTTGTAAGATTTCAATGCAAGAGTTTAATTCGCCTAATGTTATTGAGTTTGTGCTATCACTTATAACCCGCCCAAATAAATTGACTGAGGAATTAATAAAACATTTTCGCTATTGTTTTAGAAAAAAAAAATTTACTCCAAAATTTTCGAGTTAATTATTTGGGGCGTTACAAAATCTGCCCGCCGATATCTCATCCTTAGCTTCTCGTGGTACTTAAATTCGGTGATTGGTATCATATCCTTCAATATAATGGTCATCTCATTGCTTTTGAACTTGAATGTATTTGTTGATAGATTCCAAAATTCAATAACGAACTCTAGGAGGTTGTGACCAGTGTACCATGGTTTTATCTCCAAGAATTTTTTAAAATGCATCTGATCCTCCCAAACCTTCATGTTCTGCATCAATGTTCAGAACCAAGAGTGGGCTTGGAACTAGTAGAATCGGTACATGAGGGATGTTGGACCCTAGAATCTTTTGGGCTTTGTGGATCCTGCATTCACAATTACTTTTGTCATGTTCAGAGCATGAATAACAATATGTTTGAGTATCTAAGCTTACAAAAACCAATACAACATTTTAAAGATTCAGATTTATAAGTTTATTTCGGACTTTGGATACAAAGCATTGAAATAATAAAAATTTGTGCAACAATTTATGTGTAAATCATAACACATTACAATTCTAAGAAACTTCAATCAATCCTAACAATATAATCATCCATTGTAAGATACCTTTAAAAAATATGAAATATACAAAAGTGGACAATGTTTATATGTATATATATCATACGTTAACAAAAGAATAAGATTAAAGTGGGACATGTGCTTACACAGTAGAAAAACATACCTCTAGATGAGCACCGGACCTTGTTGGCCACTATGACCTCTTCCTCAAAGCCCCATTGTAATGCCCATAATTTTTGAGGAATTTTCATAATTTTTTTGGGAATATTCCTATAAATAACAATTGGATGATGATAATACATGTTATAAAATATAAATAGACAAGGTCTTAAAATAAATCTTTAAAAAAAAAACTCAAAACGACAATGGGTCCTGTCGACCCTAGTGGAAATCACTTTCGAAGTTCATTTCTAAGAAAATGACATTTTTAGAAAAAAATTTAAATAATCTATATAAATTGGTGTTTAAAAGAATTTTATATGCATTTGAAAATAATTTGGTTTGTGTGTGGTGTCATTTCATTTAAACTTGAAATATAGTTTTGAAAATTTTGAAATCCAAAATATAAAATAAAACCAATTTAAAAAATAAGAAAATATGGAATGGGAAATTGTATTTAATTACAATCCATAAAATGGTAGAGGTCCATAGGTGGGCCATCCCTTATGTAGCCCATCCTATGTATCACCTCATAGTTTAGTTATGAAAAATTGAATTTGAAACTTTAAATTGAAAACTTTTTAAAAAGTTACTAAAAACCAATTTCTAAAGAGCAAGTCAAAACTTACAAAATAACAAAGGGGAGACCCTCCCAAGGGAGGACGTCTTATCCTAGAATCTTCTAGGATGGGCTGGGGTTTAAGAAGAAAAGAAGAAAAGAAAAAAATGGAATAAGGAAAGTTAGAAGAAGGAAAAAAATTTTTTTTGACTAAGTCAAACTTGCTTGCTGCATTATGGAAAGGTGAAACACTATAAGGTGGTGTCAACCAGCCTATGGGGGTTACGCCTTAGGATATATACAATATGTATATTACATAGAATAATAACCTAAGTACACTAGGTAGAATATATATATATATATATATATATATATATATATATATATATATATATACAAGGCAAATGAAAAAAAATAGAATAGAAAACTTAAAAAAAATTTACTAGAAAGAAAAGTTTAGAGGGACTTAGATCAAGGGATGAGAATTGCCCCAGCCCATTGATCTAGTCCCTACACTTTATAAAAATGGAGGAGGGACTCACATCCCCCTATTTGGTCCTCTTTTAAATTTTTTTGTTCCTTCTCTATTCTTTTTCTTTCTTCTTCTTTCTTCTTCTTTCTTCCTCTTTTTCTTCTACTTTTTTTGGTTTTTTCTCTTCCACAACCAAGAGGTGAACCTACATACATTGGAGGAGGGGTTGAGTATTGAGTTGCAGCCACACACGAAGTGGAGCAGCCGACTCGATAGGAAAACCTAGATTTTCGGCTAGAAGGAGGCATTTTCGCAAAAAAGTAGGGGGTTCTATTCTTTACACATAGATTGAAACTCGTATGCACGAGTTTATTCCAATTTCTAATTAGATGAACCTTGTACTGAACATCCCATGTGAGGATTCAGTCTTGGGTTAATCAAAATTAGAGTCGAGACAGTTTTCTGAATAAAAACCCTCTCAAAAATTAGTTTTGTTAAATCAGTTTTCTTGGATCTTAATTAAAATTGGGTTATAACACTAATATGCGTGCATACACTCTGAATTAGAGGTGTACACATGCATATATGTGTGAGGAATGCTTTGATTTAAGCCCTAACAAATATATATAAAATATGTATTGGGTTTGAATAAGGACAAATTGGGCCTAGCCAATTAGCCCAGATTCAAAATATTAAGGTTGTTCAAATGAATACCCTTCGTAAACTTTGAAATGTATTAGTGAAGAAGGGTTCAATCTGATTTTCTCTGAGAAAAATTGGTTCAATCCCTAGAGAAAATGTTTTATTTGAAATAAAAATGTAAGATTTGATGCAAGTCGTGTGTTATGGATTTTTCAGAAATAAAAACCATTTTCGAAATACAATAGAGCAACATATATTGATTTCTTGTAAAAAATTTAGTTAGTCTTCTTGATTTAATATTCCTATTCATGTTGTATATTGTTAATTGAGATTTTGTTCTTTTGGCCATGAAAAAAATTATAACTCTATGCTTTAATTTGAGATAACACCGAAAACTTTTCTGAGGAAATAGTTTCAAGTAGACGAATCGATTTCTCCTTCTAATAGCTGTGAAAATGAGATTTGTCTGTAATGAAATAGGTAATATCATGAATTTAGATTTTTGAAATAGTATTTGATGCATTACTATTGAAATTTTTTGGAAATATCAATTCAGGTGGCCTATTTCTGCACACCCGAATGCATATTTCCTGTTATTTTGTATTTTTAGCCTAACACCCGAATGGTAAATCATTCGTATCTCCCTCGTTCGGAGGAGTTTTTATGAACGGTTTATTGAGTTGAAATGCTAACACAATTTCACACAATCTGTAAAATTTTGATCTCTATTCTCAATATGAGCACTGAACTGTGACAGTCAAAACAGAAAAGTATGGGCGTACACTAAACCGGTCATATCTTCCTCATATGGAGGAATTTTTATGAATGATTTATGGAATCAAAAAGCAGACAAAATTTTCTATAAGTTGTCAAAATTTTAGCTTTGTTCATAGAATGTATATTTATCTGTGACAATCATAACAGTCAGACAGATTTGGGGTCTAATAGATCTCAAATCGGCTAAAGGCCCGGTTAGCAATATGTGTGATATTTCTAAGGCATTTGAATATGCTTTTTGTGAATCGTATAACATTTCATATGTACTATTATAATATTTTTTATGTAGGGTCTGAGTATCCAATATGAGGCATGAACTGAATTAAGTGCTTATGCACTATTGGCTTTCATCGCCAATTGCTATTGAACTGGATGAAATAAACACGAATTGTGATTTGAATATGGATGTTTTAATTGTGTGTGACCATTGTATATTTATGAATGAATATTAAAGTTAAATATGCATTCATACATGATTATTGTCTCGCATTTGAAACATGTGCATCCATGAGCCTTGGAGAAGCCTGAATCTTGTAAATTTATTTGAATTGTGTGTTGCATGAAATCATCGAATAAAAAAGAGTTAAACATGTAACTCTAAATAATGATGCTTATAAGTAGAGGGTAAGTGATACTTCTGACTTCGTGGATAATGTATTTGAGCAAAGAAGGTTGCTCCTCCCCATCCATGAAGATAGATGAAGCCTTCACATTAGACTGCAACGTGGGGGATAAAATCTCATAAGTAAAGTCTGATGTATCGGGATGGTGGTGTTTGGAGCTTCTCTCACTTTAGTCCTTTCTCACCCAATATTGGTGAATGGTGCTCAGTGTAACACTTGCAATGCAATTTTGTTTTAGTTTCAACTTTTAAATTCTTGTTAAAATTGATTTTTAATACAGGCAAAATTCAAGAGTCTAAGTTAACTAAGCCATGTTTTGGACTAAAACTAGGTTTTAGAAGAGGCTCAGAGGGGTCACGCTCAGTCCAGTGGGGGTGCCTGGCACGGTCAGTGTGGCCCATAGGGGTTCAAGGGTGACTCAGGGTTATTTGGATCTTGGATGAGTTAGGTTCAAATCCAAACTTGAGTTTGGATCCAATATGGCTTTGGATCTTATGTTTAGGTGTGGATCTTCAAATGGATTTTGGATTTGTATTTCTTTGTTTAGTTCCTAGATCCAACCTAAATAGGGATTGGATCTGGATCAGACTTTTGGATCCAGATCAAATTTTGGATCTGGATCATTTTGGATCTAAATTCAAGTGGAATCTACTTTAGACTTTAGAGATCTCATTAGAGGGTCTTTTAAACCCTAGAAGAATATAGAGAAGGTGGGACACCAACCTAATGGACCCTCTCAACTAATTAAATTAATTAGTTAGTAATTAAGATAATTTAGTTGTTAATTAAATTAATTAATCATTTAATTAAGGGGGGTAGTTAGTGAAATTCTAGAATAGGACTCTTAGGGATGAGATTAGCTTAGTTTGGTTACGGTTGGACTCTAAGAATGGGATGCCCACCCCCACCCCCACCCCTTTTGGTGGACTTTCTAATATAAAAAAGAGAGAGAGAAGGACTCTCTCCTATCTTCTTTCCTAATCTCTTCTTCTTCTTCTTTCTTAAGGTTTTTTCAGCATCCATTGAAGTTTCTCTGAGGTGCTAGGATGAGAGACGAAGGTCTTTGTATTTTTGAAAATACATTTCAGGTAGGATTCAACCTACACATAGCATAGATCGAATGTAAACACATAAACCGTGCATCTTGACAATTCTACGGGTTGATCCATGGTGGGTCAGATCTGGAATAGGTTTGAAAAAGGTTTTGAAAGTGTTTTTAATTCATTATTATGCTTTAAAATAGATTTATAAAATTGTTTTTGGTAAATCTTTGCTAGGACGGCTAAACCGGAAAATTGGGTAAACCAAAATGCATAGTTTTGTGCTCTTACGTAATTTTAAATGGTTAAATCTTTGTTTCCAGCATAAATATATGTATATTTTCTTTTATACATGTGTTTACATTATGAATCATGTCTCTACATATTTATTTTATGTGTTTTATGGTGTTTTTGCATGCTAGCATCTTAAACTAGTTATTTTATACAAAATCATAATTTATTTTCATAGTTTAGATTCTAAAGCATATATAATGATCATACGATGTCTCTTTATAACTGTATATGATGTTTAGATACTGTCCATGGGTTGATGCATGACTAAAAATTAATATTTCATGTTTATGCTTGAGTTTTCTTGTTTTTTCATGATTTATACTATATTTCTCATGTTGTCTTGATTTTCTTGATTGATCTATCATAGTAAAATAATTATACCTCTCAAATCAAATTACCAATGGCTAAACCCTTTCACGAAGACTTTGACGACATCTGGGAGGTGTCTCAAAAAAATATTAGCACTTATTAGTGGTACAAAAGTGAGGGTTATAGCTTTTGCAACCCAATACAAAAATTTTGTCCTGCATGCAGAGTGATTATTGACAATCGATTTTGCATAAAATCTAATAATTTATTGATTTTGAGCTAATGACTGTTTTTTGGATATGTCATTCACATCATACGAATAGATATGAGAAAAATAAAATAAAAATATGTTTCATTTTCTGTAAATTTGGAAGGCTCATATAAACCATAAAAGATTCAAGATTTTACAGAAAACATGGATCTGAAATTGTCTCAGGCAGGGTCCGGTCCAAAAAAATTAGAAAATTAATATGATGAGGTTTTTTGACAAACTCAAATGATTCTGAAATCTAACAAGCATACCGTTCACTAAAAAAATTGGAAGGACGGAATTCCACTCGGATTGAGCCTGGTGACTGCTTCTTTGAGAAGCAAGATTCTGGCAGGCTTTATCAAGAATAGAAAAATAGTTTTGGGTCAATGAATTTTGACAGGCAAAATAAATCATTTTTTAAGACTTACCAATTGAAATTGAAAGTTAATATCCTCTGACATGATAGTGAATTTTTGTAGAGTTATATCTATTCATTTTGATGGTATGTAAGACTTGTAAATAGCATAAAAATCCTAATATTATACAGTTCTTGATTTTAGATAATATCTTGACTTGTGAAATTATGTTTCTAAACTCATGTGCTTGATTATGATATGTGATGTTAATCATGCATATGTTAATGTAGAATTTGTCATGAATATGTTGTATGTATTCATATAGATTATTTGTGCATTATGGCATATGAGACTACATGTTAAACATGAGAATTAAGCATGATAATTAGACCAAATGGTGTGCATGATTATGCATGTGTTATTCTATGAAATTTATGCTTCATGCTAACTTAAAATGAGTCTCACGCGTCATGGAGTGTGATATGTGGCATTTGATATGTTGTAAGTCATGTGAAGCATGCATACATGAGGCTCGAATGCGAGTCAGGTTCGGTAGAGCCTGTGGGGTGCTTGTGAGTACCTGATTTGGCTTTATTAAAGATGCTCATATACACACACACTCTAACTAGACTCTTGGGTATTCCTTAAGTTGAGTACATACCTTGAGATACTCTTGGGTACTCTTTAATATGAGTACGTACTTTGAGATACTTTTGGATGCTTCTTAAGTTGAGTACGTACCTTGAGTTTGATTCAAATGAGTTATGTTAGGACACCTCAGTAAATGTAGAAGGTGTGGGTTCATGCCTTATGAGGTTGTGATTTGTTGAGCTGTCCATATTGAAGCTTGAGGCTATTGAGCCTGGTGTTGAGTGCACCCAGTGTTATAGTTGGACCCAATATAAATAATACCTAAAAGCTTATTTATTTCAGTGGCCTACCTTAGAGAGGGTAGGAGGTACACTCATCGATTGAGATGTTTTGAGGGCATTGACACCTCTTAGGCCCTCAATTGTTGGTGTAGGGGGATGAGGCTTGCAGAGTCAAAATCGATTCTCTGGACTACTATAAGTTTCTCTCTCGGTTAAAGACTGCTTCAGTGGATATTTAACTTGACTCATTGAATCAATGGGTTAATTAAAATACATAGCATAATAAACCCCCATTTGATTGTTGAGTTAGGATTAGGTCCTGAGTGTGTATCCTTCAGAAAAGAAAAGAAAAATAATGCATTATATTTAGTTCACTAGTAGTTAAATGATTCATTGAATATTGGCATAAATTTTTATGCATGTTATATATAATTTCTAGTTTTTGCATATATTGTCATACATGAATTGTTTTGATTACTAATGATTATGCAGGTAAATCACTTGATGGTAAGAATAAAATATTGTATAATTCTGCATGGTTAAATTATTATTGTTGCGATCTTTAACTATGTTGGGTTTATATGTTATGACATGCTATAATTTAAGTGTATTAGGAAAGATGTATGTTTTATGAATTTATGTTTTTTTCATGCCTATGTGTAGGTTGTTTTCTTACTAAGGTTATAGCTAACGCCCCTATATTTTAAATATTTCAAGTAACGAATAAGATAGAGGGTGATGATAGGATGCTCGAGGTAGTGTCAAGAGGGTCATGTTCCTTTAGGCTTGTTGGAAAAACTAAATGATTTTATTTACTTCATTATTTTTCTTTAGTCCTGTAAACTCTAATATTTGAAAGACTCGTATTTGATTTATTATAATTTAATTAATGATTTGATTCAATTATTCTAGTCTTTCAATTATTTGTTGGTAACTGTAACTCGCCCAAGGTTTGAACCGAATAAGAAAAAAAGAGTTTCTATTATGTTCTTAAAAAGCGTGTAAAGGGATTTTAGAAAAAAAAATCCTAAAATATTTAATTCAAAAAATTAGGGCGTTATACCCGACAAGGCCAAAACCACAATTGTATAAAAACATTGTATCATTGCATTTAAGAGAGAACTAATGATAAATTTCATTGGTGGTATTAAATTTATTTAACTATATTTATCATCGCATTTAATTACTATAATCGCTGATATTTATTGTCGGCTATTTAAACATATATGATTCTTCAATATCTCTATAATAATAATTATCGTCAACTTTTAAAATATCACCGATGATATTTATCGTCGGTTGACAATAATATAGAAGAAAATATTTATCATCAGTTTTAATTAACATAGCTAACGATAAATATCATCATGTTTAATTCTTATTATCAATGACATTTTAGAGCCAACCATTTAATATTGACTATATTATATCATCTAATTTATTTTTAGATACACGATGATATATAAAAATCATCGAAAATAACAATATAAATGACTGTAAAGAGCCAACGACTCGAGCGACAATATTTATTGTCGTTGATGTATTTGGCTACCATAAATCATATATTGCCAGTGATAAATATGATCGACAATGACTTATTTTCTTGTAGTGGTCCCAACACAAGGTGGCGTTCACTAACTACCTCTGTCACACAAGCATAGCCCCAGTTGGTAGGGAAAATGAAAACCTCCCCAATGGGAAACCCTTTCAAACCTTTTTAATGGATGTTTTATTGGATTTTTAGTATTTTTTTTTTAATTTAGACAGTATGATCTATATGCTTGTTTTTATAGAAATTAGTTTTTAGAGCATTTGATTTTAATGGATAGGTTTTTACAAGTTTCAAAATCAATGGCATACAATTTTCATAAATGTTCAAGGCTCTAAATTCCATTTTTATATCCAAAATTTATGATCCAAGTGTAGATTTAAAATAAATCAATCATGTTGAACACATCTTTATGGTCAGAATTTTGAAAAAACACCAAAAATTTTCCATTATTTGGAAGGGTTTTCATTGGGAAGGCTTTCATTCCCCATTAAAAGTATAACCAATTAAAGTATCTTCCACATTTAATTTACTTGTCATCAAAAAGCAAACTTCTTAACTGGCCAAACAATAAAGACAGCGTTGCACCGGACATATAATATGTGAATTCATGACAACTCCAAAATAACGGTACAAATCTTATCTGGTCAATCTTATATGTACGATCCAGTGGCGGCAAATATCTTTTTACCACTTTTGATCTTATCACGAGGCTCCATGAAAGCAAGGGCTGCCCATGTAAAAGCTCTCTCTCTCTCTCTTGAAAACAGGAGCAATAGCATTCGCTTCTCTTGTGGCACAGAACCCCCTAGTTAGAACTCATACGAAGAGGTTGTTTTTTACCAAATCTGACATTATGGATGCATTTAGCATGGTTAAAATAGTAAGAATCAACCCTCAGCCCTTAGATCATGGTTTTTTATGTAAAAATATGTTTTCTTGATATTTAAAAATTTAGCATATTGTAGGTCATTGATTTTTCAAAAAAAATAGTAAAATCTGACATATGCCAGATAAACGTTATCCAAAGGTTAGTTTTCACAATAGCTATAAGGTCAGATGTAAAAAATAAAAAATAATAATATTTTTTTCACTGTAGGTTTTCTTACCACAAGTGGAGCAAACATTACCCCCTCAATGTTCAACCATCTGGGAAGGGCTTTACCGTGAATATCAGTGAGAGGAGACTGTCATAAAGCCGTGATTGAATGATCCAACGAGGATGATGCGTGGGTGGCTCCCCACAAAGAGTCTCACTTCATGGCTTCTGGGGTTCTCATTTCTTGTGCTATCAGAGGCAAGCCACGCGACGCCCTAGGCCACCACCTAGACGGCCTCTAGGGTGGTGATGCGACGTAAGCAAATGGAGTGGGTATCTTGGCTCGTGAAAACAGCCGATCTGAAGATGACCACCACACTGCCAAGCTAGTTTGGATTGTCATGTACGACTGACAGAGATATGCTGCGCTCACTCTTATCTTTAATATCACAATTAGTTCATTGCTCTTTATTACATTTTTTCTTTTAAAGTACCTGCCTTTTCTGCGATTTGCAAATTAGTCGATGCTTTATACGAATTTTAAAATCACTCCTCAGATTTTCATTAACCCTTGCAAATTGGTCCCTCAAGTTAACATCCGTTATGTTCTCTGACGGCAAAATGGCCGTCCTGCTCTTATGGGGGACCGTTTTGCTTAATGCTAAAAAGGTAGTGATAAATTTACAGAATGTGAGAAAAATGACTTTTACGACTTATCCAAGGACCATTTTGAAAAAAAAACAAATAATGTAGGAACTAATTTGCAAAAAGTGAGTGGAAATGACCACTCTACCCTTATTCAGAATTTTTAAGAAAACAAAAACGAAAAGTGGTGAATGCAGTAAATATTGAAGAAAAAAATAAATTTGTGATAAGCAGCGTGCAAAAGGAAAATAGTGGTTTGGTGATGGTTTACGTTGGAGGGATCATGCATATTTGTAAATATGTAGATTTTACCTGACCACCTTGATTATTTTGAGAGAAGAAACTGATACATAAGGAATATGGCAAGAAAGTAGAAGATAAAACAGCTCTTTGAGAATGGATAAATTCCACAAACCTGCATAGCATTTACATCATATTTGGTGGTACAACATTTTAGTTGCATGTCCAATTCAAGAGCCGTACTTTGAATTTGAAAACGGCAAGGTGTGATCATTCCAACCTAGTAAACAGATACAGAACAAACTCTCAGAAAGCCCAACTGAAAAAGAGAACTGTGTATAACAACTTTGCAATGGTCATTTCTTTCTTTTAAAAAATGAAAAAAATACTATTTATTGGAAGAGCTAGGGCACTCAGATCGATCTCAGCCTCCTGTGTCTCTTGTTTAAGATTATATGAAAAAATGGCAGGCAACCAGGGTTGTTAAAATCACACCTCAAGGCGCGAAAAGGGTGCCTCGCCTTGAGGTGAGGTCCTTTGTGTCTTGAGGCTGTGGCGTAAATGACAAAAAAGTAACAAAAAATGCATTTTCAAAACATTAAAATGCAAACAACAACAACAACAACGCCTTCATCCCAAAACAATTGGGGTCGGCGATATGAACCAACAAAGAAAATCATTCTGGGTCTTCCACATGAATCCTTCTCCTCCAATCATTTCTATCCAATCCCATGTCCTCGGTGAGGTTCAAAGCATTCATATCCTTTCCTATCATCTCCATCCAAGTCTTCTTGAGCCTACCCCGACCTCTTTTAACTAATATATTTTTCCATTTCTCCATCCTTCTAATTAGAGCATCATTAGGACTTCGCCGAATATGTCCAAACCACCCTAAACGATTCTCTCTCATCTTATTTTTAACATTAAAATAACAAAAAAAAATAGTTTTTCATTAATTATAAACTTCAAAAAATTGTCCTCGTATCTTAATTTTCAAAACATTTTCAAACTTATGAGCCAAACATGCTCATGCATCCTCGTGTCGACGAGGTGTCTTTCTGACATACGTTGAGATGGATGGTCATCAACAGTCGAGCTGTATGCTAAGTAAATTGAAGTCTAATGTGAATGCATGTTTGGATCTTACTTGCATTATTCAAATATGAAAATAATATGTCAGATTTGGATTGGATATTTGATGGTATTAAATCCATTTGGTAAGTCTAAAACCAAACTGAGCATTGATGGTAGAGAAGATAGTTAGGGTAATGAATATCCTATATAGTTTTTCTCGTGGAACTCATTTAGAAAATAAAAACCAATAATTTTTTGTATTATTATGTGTTAGGAAAAAGTAATTATGTATAATAAATTTTTTGTTATTTATTTGAGATTTTATCTTATTGGTTTTTTATTAATAAAGCATTTTTTTATTTATTTGTATTTTTAGATATTTTTTAAAGTACTTTTTAAGTTTTCAAAAAAAAAAATTAAAGCTTACCCTTTTACGTCTCGCGATAATTTTTGATGGAGCCCTTCGCGCCTCAACACTTTTCACAACATTACAGGCAACAAATTCAAGAGCAGCCTTGGTTCCATCTTCACTGTGGGGAATGAATTCTCTACCCCATCCACCGCATAACTCCAACCGCATGATTCCTGTGACACTCCCACACCTTTCTTTTTCACATCTGCCACCAAAACAACCACCAATGTGATTTTTACTTATGTTGGCCAAGATTTAAAAACTCTTTATTGGAGCTGCCGGATTGCTGGGTTTAAGATAGCTAGGCTGTTAAAGAAGACAGGGGGTTAGGGATTCCAGAGGGTTTCGAGAGAAAATGTATAGGGAGTGCAAAATAGTCATTTTACATAACATTTAACCATGGTCAATATTTTAACCATGGTTTTAAAACCCGGTCTCATCCTTGAGTGACTCGTGACTCGGTCGGGTTAATTCGGTGACTCGGCCAGGCGATATTAACATTAAATTTTATATAAAATATACAAATATATGTATATACTATCTATATTTTATAGTATTTTACCAATATATTATATATAATATTCATTATATGATATTTTTATAATATATTTAATGTGTAATTTTATTAATACATGTATAATCATATTTTTATATATAATACACATAATATTTATATTATATTTTATATAATATATGTAATTATATATAAAGTATATTATATATGTACATATACGCATGACTCTCCCATGAAAGGAGTTTTGTAAAAATTGAGTTACACGTTTTTTTACCCAGTGGCTTGGCGATCCGGGCTGAGTCAACCGAGTCACCAGGTCCACCCGACGAGTTTAAACTATGATTTCATCCTTGTTTTTTTACTCCATCTTAACAGGACCATTTTGCACTAACGTTGAGAAAGGTGAGGACTGATTTGCAAAATCGCTTAAGGTGAGGATCTGATTTGCAAATGGCTGAAGAGGCAAAGACCATTTTGTCACTGTTAGAACACTATGAAAAATCCAAATTAAAATTGTACAAAGGAATATTAAAATTGAGTATTGAATTTACATTACATAATCTAAACTAATACCACTGTTAGAACACTATGAAAAATCCAAATTAAAACTATACAAATGACTATTAAAATTGAGTATTGAATTTACATTACATAATCTAAACTAATACCTAACTTTAACCCTAATCGGCTAACACTATTCTATTCAATGTTAATAGTCCTAATTAAACAACTAATGGTGCGATCTAGCTAGAGCTAGATCACGACCAGAACTGTCAAAATCATATAAAAATTAGAATTTAAATAACCAAAAAAATGAAATAAAAATTTTAAAACTATCTACACTATCTATTCAACCGATTGTTTCTTTAAGATTGAACTCGTATGATTCAATCGATTGAATGAACCACAAAAGACCAAGATCGGTTCTTGCTCATGCAAGAACCCGATCAAAAGATTATTTTAAACAATAGGTATAATGATTTTTGACTGATAAATTCAACTAACAAAACAGACCCACGACTAGACAAAAACATGACACGACTCGACACACACAGGTTGACTTGATCTAATCTAGAAGAAGGAGATAAGAAAGACAAACCTCAAGGGGCTATCCGACGAGTGAGGAGGGAGGAAAGAGCGGTTTGATGCTTCGGAAGATCCACCCACGTGCTTCCAAGGGACTGCTATGTCTGCAAGTGGTTGCACCCGTGTAAGAGATTGATTGGCTAGAGAGGATGGAGGTTGACGAAAGAGATGAAGGTTGATTGGGAGCGAAGGTCGGTCGGTCTTCGGTGATGTAGACAACACACTAACATGAAGAAGACCTTCACATGATATGTAACCTGTACACATACATCAAACACAAAGAAGCACAGCCCAAAAAAATTTATGGAAAAAAGAAAATGTCGAAAACAAAATAGCATGAAGGGAAGAGAAGGGAACGAAGTAGAGAGAAAAAGAGAGTGAGAAAAGAGGTAGAGAAGGAGGGCTGGGCATTTTCTCCAAAGCAAAAAACGCCAGTCCCTCTTTTCTTAAAACCATTTGTACTACTTAAGTTCTTACTAATTCTAAAAACTACCTAAAACAAAAGTTACTTTTAACTAAATGCTAAAACTCTATGTTATTTGCAATTAGGTACCTAAATGCTTTAGAAAGAGGGGGTTTTCAGAAAATATTCAAAGATTAAACACTAGGGCACGTGGGTTTATGGATATATAATGTTTAGATCCAGTCCATAATCCAAATTTGAGGTCTTGGGTCGGATTTGGATCCGCTCTGCCTTGAAAACTGATCCAAAATCATAAAAATGCTTTATTTTCCTCATTTTAACTCTGATTCGAATAAAATTCGAATTGTGGCCTCTTTGTACCTAAATATATCAATACATGAGTTCTAAACCTTCAAATCACATAAAAATACATTAATATTATATAAAAATAATATGCATTTCATGCATTATCACACTCTAGTCAATTTATGAAGACAATCATCAAAAGAAGAGTCATACACTAAAAAATCATTCATGAAAATCTCCATAGCATCATCTATCATATCAGAGAAGATTTCCATTATGCACCGCTAAAATGTAGTTGACCATTGAAAAGCCTAAATGACAGACGCCTAAAAGCAAATGTGTCATAGGGACATGTGAATGTTGTTTTCTCCTAGACATCTGGGTGCACTACTACTTGATTATATCTTGAATAGCCATCCAAAAAATAGAAGTAGCTTTGTCCACTGAGTCTTTCAAGGATCTGGTCAATGAATGGTAATGGAAAGTGGTCCTTCTGCATTGCTACATTCAGCTTTCTATAGTCTATGGAGACTCGCCACCTTGTCATGGTCCTCATAGGAATACTCTCTCCCTTCTCATTTTCAACTACTATGAGTCCATACTTCTTAAAGACCACCTAAACTGGACTCACCCACTGACTATCCGAGATGGAGTAAATTATCCTTGCATCTAGCCACTTGACCACTTCTTTCTTGATAACTTCCTTCATGTTGGGATTCAGCCTCCTCTACAAGTCTCACATAGGCTTAAATCCTTCTTCACAGTAGATTTTGTGCATGCAAAATGAAGGATCTATCCCTCTGAGATCTACCACCGCCCAACCTATCGTTGTTTTGTGCTCTTGCAAAACCTCAATCAATCTGGTCTCTTGATCCTCTATGAGGTTTGTAGAGATGATCACATGCAACGTATGGTTGTCTCCGAGATATGCATATTTGAGTGAAGCCGGTAAGGGCTTCAACTCAAGATCTAGGGGACATTCCATTGAAGACTTAGTCGGTGTCTCAACTAAAGTGGGGAGAGTCGTGAATCCTCCTCTCAAAAGAATGGTACTGAAACTATCGATGACACATTTAAGGACTCCTGGTTGTACTTTTTGCAATGGTATTTTTAAAACATATTTTTTAATAAAAGCTTTGGAAAATCTTCAACCAAAAATATAAAAACTGACTTTCCACTTTCATGGCGAGTACGGGTCGAATCCTCAGGGAATGGGATAATATTCTAATTAAATCTAAAATTTTCAATTTATTAATATAATAATTGTCTATAATGAATTAAAACAACTACAATTAAGTTACACAATAAAAAAATTAAAAATTAACTAAGCAAATCCTAAATTAGGTTGCTCAAGCCTTCTCCAGATCGTAGGGACATTTTCATCTTTTCACCATATATGCATTTGCACTCTCTGCATGAATACACCTTTTGACCTGTAGTGAGCTTATCAACCTAAACAAAATAGAATCAAAAGTCAGTAAATAAAACTATGACAATTAATTTAAAAAATACACTAAAACTAATTCTAAAAATACTCAAAAACTAAATTATAACTAAAATAAAAATAAACTAAATTATAAATACAAATTAAACTAACTAATTTATATTAAATCTAACTAAACTAATTACTGTAATTACACTAACTATTATGCAAAAAAATATGAAAAATTACAAGAAACTAAATAATTAGTGAATTGTCTGTTTTGCCCTCAATATAGTGCACGGATCAATTTCTGATAGGTTTTCAAAAATAGATAGTTTAGAGGGCAAACAAAGTCCAAAATTGATGAAATTTGTTTTGTTTGATTTCTGACATATGCAAAAATCAGACCCTTTTTACAAAATCTAAAAATTCATCTGGAAACTTCAGGTATAAGAGTTTCAAAACTGAGAAAATTTTGGAAATTAGCCTGTTCTGAAATTAGAAATCCCAAAAAAACTATTTTTAAAAACTATTTTAAAATCCGACCAAATCAACTCTAATTGAGCTTCTTTTTGGTTTGCAGACAGATAACATGTCAATGAAGAGAATAGAAGTGGTTTTTCTAAAAAAACTTTGAAAATTCACACATAAAATGATGACTGCCAAATACAGTAAATTGGGGTTTCAAAGTTCAATTCACTTTTAAGCAACTAACAATTAATTCATGCACTATTGGCTTTATAAAATTGTAAATGACAAACAAACAAGCAGAACACTCGGCTAGAATTCAGTAAACAGTATTTACTTATGTTAAATATTAAACATAAATGGAAAACCGAATTGATCATGAAGAACTTAATCTTAATCTTAATCTAACAAGCAAGCGATTAAACAATTAATGCAAATGAACAAGTCTAACCTAATGTTAATAGTAGCTCATCCTAAACACACAGCAATTCTACCCATTTACCTATGTGAGACCTATTTCAAACTTGAAGGAATATAATGTCAAAAATGTCAAGATGAATGCAAGCAAATGAACTAACTACCTAAGGTTAACTTAATGTAAATATATGCTAAAGTGAGTCATCCCCTATGTGGGACCTATTTAATAACTAAATAATTAAAAATATATATAATGACTCATTAGACATAATTGACTTAAACAATATGCACGGTTAAGGATGAAATGCAATGCAATAAAAAATTCTAAGTCAAACCTTTCCTAAAATGATTAATGGAATATGTAATTCACTAGACTATACTAAATGATTAAATAAAAGGTGTGTTAAAGCATGTTTAGGCCAGATTGGATTTAGGTGGGGCCCATGACAACTTTCCAAAGAAAAATTCTGATCTTTCAAAGTCAAAATCGCCAGCCCTATTGGGCCCACACGATTTTGACTAGGATATTCCAATAAAGAGGAAAGTATCCTCTTAAGTCAAGTGCATTTGGATTTTGAATTAATGGCCTTGAGAGTTTGATGCACTTTCTTAATATAAAGAGAGGAAAATCCTCTCTTGGCTGGGCTCATGAATGAGGCCAAAGACTTTCCTCACTTTGTTTTCATGATTTTTAGAAAGCTTCACAACTTGCCAAACTCGCCACTTCTTCGAAAAATACTAATTTGTCTTTCATTCAAATGTGAATCTTAGACATTATACTGAATATAATACAATACTATATACTAACTTAAAGACTATTTAATATGAATGTAGGGGTAAGACTAGACTATAAGAAAAATTGTGAATAGCTACAACTAAAAAAAAAATAGAAAAATCAAAAATTCTAATTAAGTCAACTATTGACTATAATTCAATTCAATGAATCTAGACTAAAGAATTAACTTTCTAAACACCAAACTACTTACCAAAAACACTAGGACCTTACTGGTCCAACAATGGTTGTCTTCTTCCTTGAAGAAGATGACAGCCCCTAAAACACGATTTTACAATACCCAAAAAAAATGATTTGCCTAAACAAAAATGTAGCAATTAAGACTAATTTTTATTTCTACTAATTTGACTCGACCTTAGACTGTTAAAATAACATTTTTAACCTACTGTTATCTGCTAAAAAAATTAGAACCCTAAAATTTAAAAAATGTCAACACCGGCTAGACTATGTGTGATCATCACAAAAAAAATTCCCTCTTGGTTTTCTCTCTCTTCCTTCTCTTTTCCTTTCCAACCTTTATTTCCCTTTTTGAAGAGGAAAATAAAAGACAAAAAAGAAGAGAAAAGAGAAAAGAAAAAAAGAAGAGAGGAATTCTTTTGTGAAGGTCTCACTTGACCTTAATTTTGAAAAGATTTAAAAGATTACTCGCCGCCATTTTTGAAATATTTGCTGGAAAAGGGGAGAGACGGGATTCACTCATCGGTATGAAGTTCGACCATTCTTAGCGCCTTTACCAGGGGTAATCTAACCGAGGATCGAATTTATGCCTTTTGCTTTGCCTTAATATTATCTAAGAAATTATTTTAAATCTAAAATGCACAAAGAATCATGCTTGTGCGAATGCGAATGCGGAAATGTATGCTTTTGAGAAAAAATAATTTTAGGAATTTTCCAAATAATTTTGAGAATATAGTGAAGAAATGGTTTTTGAAGGGTTTGAATCTAACTTAGAACTTGAAATAGGCTTGAAAGAGACTTGAAGTTCTAAGTTTTGGAATAATCAAAGATTGAGATGAACCTGAATTTGAAGAGAAGAGTTTTAGAAAATAAGATTTGAAAGTTGAATATGGTCTTCAAAAATGGAGTTTAGAATTGAAAGTCAAGATGGAATTTGAAAATAGAGTGGAATTCTAGATTCAAAGTTTTGAAATCAGAATGAAAGGTGGATGATATTTAAGAGATCTAGATGGGATTTGGAATTTAGAATTGGGTGTGAAATCTGAAATCCAAGATGAAATTAGATTCGAAATCCGGAATCTGAGATGGAATTGGATCTAGAATCCAAGATGGAATTGGATCTAAAAAACCCAGAATTTAAGGTGAAACTTTGAAAATTGGAATTGGATTCAAGAAATCCAGATAAATCTTAAAGATGGATTTGGATTTGAGAATCCATATTGAATTTTGATTTTTAATTTTTGAATTTCAGAGAAAATCGATTTTAGAGCCAATCTCAAAAGCTTTGATTCTTGATTTCCAAAATGAATCAAATTTTTGAACATCTAAACTTAGAAAATTACAAAAATAATTTGAGAATTTGAAGAGAGAATAAACTTAATTTAAAATTCAAATTTTTGGAATCAGATGATGAAACTGGGATTTCAAAGTTGAATTGAACTTTGAAAATTGATCTGGAATATTAAGTTGAATTTGAATTTGAACTCTGAAAAATGAATTTGGAAATTCAAAGTTTGAAATGAACTTTGAAATTTGATTTGAAATTGGGAATTGAATTCTTAATTTAGAAATGAATTTGAGTTTTCAAAGTCAAATGGGACTTTGAAATTGAATCTTTGAATATAAAATGAATCTAAAATTTCAAAGTCAAATTGGACTTTGAAATTGAATTTTTGAAGTAAGATAGAATTTGAGAATAGAAAGGAAGATTTTGAATTTACAAATGAGAATTGAAGATGGATCTGAGTGGTAAAGAAGATATTTGAAGAATATATCTCAAAATTACTTGATCTTGGAAAAGAATTTTGAAAATATGATATAATTCTATCCTAAATGATGAAATGAATGAAAGAATTTGAAATTTGGTTTTGAAAATCATATCTCATTCTTTAAATGAATTAAAATAAGATTGAAAATATAATACATCTCTGACTATAGTCATAAGATGTATTATATAATAATCGTACTTAAATTCAAGTAAAGAATAAAACACATTTTTTGTACCTTTATCAAGTTTAAAATGAAATTAACTCTCAATATATCCTGACTATGGACATTGATATATATCTTGAGTTAATTTTAAGTTAAACTCTAATAAAGGAAGAAAATATTTGAAAATATGATGATTTTTGAAAAGAGACCCTAGTGTAGATCCAATATTATTCCATAAAAGATAAAAATCCTAAGCATTGTTCACATTTTGACTATGGCCATCAATGTGAATCATTTGCTTAGGACTAATTACCTTTTATCAGAATGGTGCACGTGCCATTCGTGTTTCACCATTTGTGAAAATGAGAAGAAAGTAATATGGAACAAGCAATTTACAATATCCATAATGCTCATACATTCTAATCTAATACAGGAACATGAAAATTTCTCAATGATGTTCTAGCTATTACAAACTAGAATTGATTTTAAAATCAAAGTCCTATTCTAAAAAGGAATTTCAATTTATATATTTCCTACAAAACAGAGTTAATGTAAAGCAAAGCATAGTAAACAGCCTATGAGAAAGTGAAGAAATGTCATATTATAACCCAACAGACATGTAAGAAAGCACATATCATAATGTATATGGGAAAATATATGATATCCTGAGTTAATCAGAAAATGAATGTTGAAAGGCATATGTACTGCATTGGGTTAATGAGAGAATGTATATGTTCAAAAGAAAAATGCCTAAAATCATGCAGATGCAAGGCTATCCTTAGTGGGAAATACAATATGAGGGTGTTTTTATGGGAACATATATATCTACCTAAATGCACATGGAGATGAGAACAAAATGTTCATGTAATGCTAATGTTAATGAAGATATACACATGATGGAGTATGTGAAGTGGTGCTATGGCGGATCATGAGCTGCCATGAGGCTACAACAGTTAGTGAGCTATTGTAGATGTGATTCAGCTACTGACTGAGAGTATAAAATCAACAAAACTGGAAGAGTAATGTAAAACAGTAAATTCAGCAGAGATAAAATAGGATATGCGAATGCAAAACAGGAAATAAAGGTAAAACAGGAAATATGGATGCAGAACAAGAAATTTAGTAAAGGTAAAACAGGAGAATGCGAATGCAAAATAATAGTTGAAGTACAACTAGATCTAAGTTATTTGTATGAATGAATGACATGCCCAGTTACAAGACACTCTATACTCTAACAAAGGCTTATAATGACATGCATGTACTATGTGCAGAAGTGGCAGTGTGGTGTGCAGGTGATAATGAAGGTACTACAGGTTAATGGATTACAGTGATGAAACATGAATACTAAGTGCAAGGAGCTTGAGTGATGTGTCATCAGAGTTCAAATGGCATGATGTGAGCATGTCACACAATGTGTTTTGCATGAAGCAAGTGTGAGTATTGTAGGTGCGGTGTAAGGGAAAGGTGACAGTGAAGAAGATAGTAAGTGGTTGGAGGTGGGATGAAATAGCAGGTCACAACAGTATTGAAGAATGCAGATGAAGGTAGGGAGTGAGGGTGCATGATGGCTTCAGTTAGCGGTAATGAGTCCAGGCCCAATACCAGCATTTTCTCGTTCATACAAAAGGACTCAGTTGCATGTGCGGATCAGATAGGAAGACAAAGATTATGGTAGGTGAAGAAGATGTTTGAAATTCAGCTGAATATCTTTCTCAGGTAACTATAATCAGTGGCAATTTTTGGGTCCCTGACAGCAATGGGATCAGTGTAAATGCTAGAACATGCTCAGAACTTGGTAGTACAAACACTGCATTGTTGTGTACTCCTGATATCAAGAAATTCTGGGATTCCACCAAAGAATAATGGATTTCCTGAGCTGATGGTGTCACACTCTGAATTCTCATAGAAAATAAAAAGGGAACACCAAGTATCACGTAGGGTGGACAGTCCACACACACAACCAACGGTGTCTTCTCTGTCTTAACGTTCGGGAGCTTCTGTTTTGTAAAACTCCTGTTGACTCAATCAACTCTGACTTCCTTATCCATCTGACGCATATTGTTTCCCTGCTTATATTTGGGGATTCTTTAAGAGGAATGATAAAAAAAAATCGGTTTAAATTCTTCACCCGGCATAAGAATAATCTCAGGCGAGATAGGCTTACAGTGACCAAGACAGAAGACAAAATCAGATGTAGAAGCATAACTGTTGATGCCATGAAAGGATATTTGTAGAAAATCTACACAGTTTTAGTTGCTATGGGATGTAACACAAGGGAAGCCATAATGAAGGTGTAGGGGTGATTGGTAGTGATGACAGGTGGAGATGTGTGCAGTGATGCGAGGCAACTACATGGGTGTTGTGGTGATGACAGTAGTGATATCCTTAGCAAGCAGCGTTTTCAGTTCTCTCCACAACTATAACAAGATATCGTGAATCAATTGAAGGGAGGGTGACACACAGATGTGAAGAGGTGTTGAATGGCAGTGTATAATGTAGTAACTATTGCACAGAGGCTAGGATTTGGAACCTCAATGGCTTCATCTTCTAAAAGGGGAACTAGTCAAAATCAGAAAGAGTCATGAAACACATAGGTTATCTAATTGACCCAGAACTCCTACACAATACATTTAGCAAGAATATAATTCAAGAGATAAAATCTACTATTACTATATGTTGTGACTAACTACTTAATGACTTCAATAATTCATGGCCACATAGACAAACAACTAGCACTACATTTTGACCCACAACCAGGTAACCCAAGTAAAGTTGTTACTCCCACCTATATACCTCCTAAAGAATGAAAACCAAAACCAATCAAAGAAGAAGTCTACTCCCAAGACCACAGGGATGATTTACAGAGGGCATAGATCATATCAAACAGATGAGGTGGGAAAGTAACAGTTCGGATGGCACTTTGTTCCAGGATTTGGATAGAGTGGCTTCTCTTAAAAGAAAAAAGAAAAAAATATATATAGCATTCACATCGATGTTGTAAATGTAAATATAAATATAAATCGAGCAATCTACCAGCATTAGCGCAATCTCCTGGCTTCTCTTTCAAACTCAAGAAGGGTGAGGTGGTATATGCATAAATGGACATGGAAAAATGCTGATGAAATAAGGTTTTGACCAAGCCCAAAGGGGTGCCGATCAAAATGATTCTGATTGATGTTCTTGCAGCAATCGGTTGTATCCAAAATGAATAGGAAATGCAATGATATAGAAAATCACATAAATGAAGCAATAAAGGAAACATACTAGATAAAATGAAGTGTGTTGAATGTATTGGATCAACTAATAAAATGTGTGCAGAATCAAAACGTAATAGGTAAGCAAATGAGATCAGCTGATGGCATGTGTTATCAGATATGAAGGGAAGATGATGAACTACCATACAACATCAAATCTGACGTAAACCAGTATTTAAAAACACATGAAAACCAAAAATCGAATTACAACCACTAAACACTCAGATAACCAATCAGATCAAGCCTTGACAGGATTTTGATAGACCAAAATCGATCCCGAGATTACATGATCGGCTTTCAAAACAGAGCTCAACGGACATCCAAACCACAACGGTGATAAAAAAAATGGGAGGTGTTTCCATAGTGAATGTAGCAGTAATTTCTCAGTAGCATCCATATAGATTAGTATCCCACCATGAAATTGGATGCAATAATAAAAAAAGAAAGGGGGGGGGAGTAACCTTAAATGCCGAAAATCATGATAAAGTAAAACACAGAAATGGGATTTTCAAATCATCAACAGGTGTTGATTTGAAGTTTCCCCGATAATCCAAAAACACCGTCATGGGAAAGCACTTTATAATAAAATCAGAGATCCAATGCTGGTCTGAACAGATACTAGGGAGCAAATGACATAAAACAGAAAATCAAATGGAAATCAAAAATTAAGTGAAGACAGAAAATCAAACTAGAAAGAGTGTCAAATACTGTGAACAATCCAATACAATGAGGCAAAAAAAAGAAAAAAAAATGCAATCAAAACGAGTGATACATAATGAACCAAACAAACCAAATGCAATTGGAACGACAATAAAAAAAAAAAACAATCAAACAAACAAACAAGAAACCGAAAATCAAAAGACAAATCAGAATGCGGACAAGAGATCGAGATGGAAAGAAGAAATATACAGATCGAAATTATGAAAAATTGTAAATAAATAAGAAAGAAAATGTTGGAATGCACCGATTCCATTGATATTGCACATCTGTAAAACGATATTGCTATATGCAAATTGAGCTTACAGAGGGTGCATTAATGGAGTAAGAATCAAGAGAATAGAATTCAAACAAAGAGGAGAAGCAAAGGATTCTTACCGGATTGCTGGGCTTCAGCTTGAGAAGGAAGAGGGGTGGGCTCTGTATATCGCTTACAGGATAAAATTTCTTCACTACTTGAGAGGAGAAAAACAGAAAAAGGAGAAAAGAAAGGGAAAAGAGAATGAAGAAGAAGAAGGCTCGAGAGAACGAGCGATGGTGGGGTGAAGAGGCGGTGAAGGAGAAGGCCTCTCGACAGTTGCTTAAATAAGAGGAAGCTGTTAGGCTAATTTTCAAAATTGGCTTTGTAATTTTAGGGATTTTCATAAAGAGGGCCTATTTTACAAGCTTTCGTCAAAATAGTTTAAATCTACATTTTTTTGGAAATCCTTTTTTGTATTTTTAAGAGAAATTCTAAAAATAAGAGGGAAATATAAGGAAAACCTGAGGATTTTCAAGAGATGTGATCCAGACGAAGCTTTTGAAAGATTTTTATAAAATATTTGTTTTGAAATTGTAAGATTGTCTAAAAATCAGGTTTCTGGAAGATACCGGGTTAAATTTGGAAATTGGGTTTCAGGGATAGATTCGGGTCCAGGAATTTTGATAGAACTTTAGAATTCAGATCTTGAATTAAGATCGGACCCTGAGGTGAGAAAAACCTCTGAGAAAATATAGAGAAATTGATTTTTTTGATTTTTTGAAGAATAGGAGATCCGAGATCAGAATTGGATCCGGATATACGATTTGGATCCAAGATTGGGTCAGATAGGGAAATTGAATCTAGATTCCAGTGAATCCGAGAAATGAATGGAAATTTTGATTGAAAATTGATCCAATTATTTAAAAGATGGGCCCAGGGGCAAAAAGGGAATTTTTTGGGTTTTGGGGAAAATTTGGGGTGTTCATTGCAATTTGGCAAAAAATGAACAATGCAATACATGAACACTCTAAATTAATATGAAACTCAATCTTAGAATCTACACAAAATGTGATTTCAATATGATTACTTGTTGTAATAAAGATCAAAAAACAAAAATAAACCCAGGTATGAATTGTCTCACAAGGGTTAACTCGATCTAGCCTAGAAGAAAGAAGGAGGAAGACTCACCTCAGAGGGTTGTCCGACGATGGAGGGGGGGAGGAAGAGAGGTCAATGGAGGTTGGAGTCACACCCAGCACAACCTTGAATGTCTGTACAGTGGATTTTCGATGTTGCACTCATCCGGAAGTCTATTCAAAGAGAATTATGAGAAAAAGAAGAAGACCGCATGGGAGAGAGGATCAGTCACTCCCTGGAGATGTAGATGGCACACCGACAGTGAAAACCTACTTAGGTCTGCAACACCTGCAAGAACACAGCATAAACAACAAGGAAAAATACAACAAAAGTGAAGAAGAATGGAAAAGAAAAGAGGAGGTCGTGTGAGAGAGAAGAAGGTAGAGAAGAGAGAGAGAGGGGTGATTTTTCAAACTCCAAAAATGTCAACCCTCGAAAAATCACACTATTTAAACTACCTAAAATTGTTTCTAATTCTAAAAGCCGCCTAATTAAAAAGTTAGTTTTAGTTAAATGCTAAACTCTATGTTATTTACACTTAGCTACCAAAATGCATTAAAAAGAGGTGGTTTTCAGAAAATATTCATATAAAATACTTTAAATCACGTGGTTTTATGGATCTATAAGGTTTGGGTCTAGTCCAAGATCCAAACTTGAGCTCTTGGGTCGGATTTAGATCTAATCTACCTCAAAACCCAATCTAAAACCCTAAAAATGTATTATTTTTCTCATTTTAACTCTGATTCGAGTGAAATTCGAACTGTGACCTCTTTGTACCTAATTACATCAATACATGGGTTCTAAACCTTTAAAACACATGAAAATGCATGAATATTCTATAAAAAATTATATGCATTTTCTACTATACAATAAGCTTCTAGTGGATCTCTAATCAACAACAAGTTTGAGTCTTCTTTCATCAAATCTTGAACAATATTCACCTGGAAGCAAGCCTCATCTCTAGCGGGTCCCATGGCAACATTAAAGACATTCAATCTTACTTTTCTATTGTCAAATGAAACATCCATCGCTCTGGTACGATAATTGATACATGCATTAGTCGTTGCCAAGAATGGTCAGCCCAAAATGATCAGAGTCTGGTGTTGTTGTCTGCACCCTCCATATCCAAGATAATGAAGTCAACTAAAAAATAGAACTCATCTACCTTGACTAGCACGTCCTGAACGATTCTTCTTGGAACTTTGATTGAACGGTCTGTCAGTTGTAGGGTCATAGGAGTTGGATTCATCTCTTTTAATCTAAACAAATCATAGAAATACCTTGGCAAGATATTCACACTTGCCCCAACATCTAACAATGCTCGCTCAATCTGGATATTTTCTATGATGAATGAGATAATAGGAGTACCAGAGTCCTTGAGTTTAGGTGGAGTTTGGTGCTGAAGCACAGAACTCACTTGCTTTGTCAGAAAGACCTTGGTAGGAATCTTGCCTCTTGGTTTGCGCTTCTGGGTGCATAGTTCCTTCAGAAATTTGGCGTAGGCATGCACTTGCTGAATAGCATCAAGCGGGGAAAGGTTGATTTGCAATTGCTTAAAAATTTTGAGCATCTCTTGCATCTTAACCCCTTGCTTGCCAATGCCTCCTAGGGACTCTAGGGCTCTAGGATAGGGTGGTTTCGGGACATACACTAGGAATTCATCTTCCTTCTGAGGAGACTCACCTCTATCCTTGCCTTTACCAGGTGCAGACGGCTGAGCAGAAGTAAAAGGCATAGTCTCAACGAGCTCATGTGTCATCTGCCTTGAAACTGACAGGTACTCATGTCCACAACTAGGATCCATAATTATATTAGTCTGCTACTGGTGAGGATCTGTCATACACAAGCTACAAGACATGGGATCCTTGCTCTTGGATTTTACTACAGGTTGGCTGGGTAAGCTACCCTCTTTCCTTCTAGTCAATGCCTCTGCTATTTGTCCCATCGGTGTCTCTAATTTGGCTATAGACTGCGTGTGGGAGTTTAGCACTTGGTTGTACTTTTTAAAGACAGTTTGGTTGGAGGTTTTTACCTCCTGAAATGCCTGAAGAAGTCTCTCCTCAAAGGACAATTGATAGGTGGTCTCCTGCGGAACTACTGTGGGAAACATAGGAGAGGGCTGGGAATAGCTTGGCCTCTGATAGGTCTGAGTGAAAGCATTAGGCCTAACCTGTTGTGTTTGAGGGACAAAGATCGAAACTTGTGGATTCTTCCACGAGAAATTAGGATGGTTTTGCTAACCCAGATTATAAGTAGAAGAAAATGGGTTATTCATGGGTTTGGTGAATCTCTGAGCAGCCTAAACTTATTCTTTGACAAATTTAGGGTACTGAGATGCCAAAGGACACTCAATAACAACATGTGTTAAGCTAGCGCACAAAACGCACACCATATGAGTAGGTGGTAGGTTATCAAGAAACTGATTCAGTTTCTAAGTGAGCAAGTCCACTTTGCTTTACAACTCAGTTGTTATATTCATCTCAAGAGCACCACCTTTTTCCGTGATCCCCGGTGTAACCCTCTCGGCCCGTGAAGTAGAGGCATGATGTAATGAATTATGGCTCAAGATATTGAATAGATGTCATGCCTCATCCTCACTCTTTAACATGAAAATACCCCCACACGAAGAGTCGATCATCTGATGATTTCATTTAGATAGACTGTCATAAAAGCATTGCACCAGTTGCCATGTCGGCACTTGGTGATGGGGACATTTCCTGAGGAGTTCTTTCATTCTTGCCCAGGTCTCATGAAATTATTCACCATCAAACTCTCTGAAGCTCATGATGGCTCGTCTAAACTGATTAGTACGACCTATCGACAAATACTTATTGAGAAACTCCTTCTACATTTGATCCCAAGACCCTATTTTTATGGTATCTAAGGACTTAAGTCAATACTTGGCCTTGTCTTTCAATGGGAATGGGGTCAATTTTAAGGCATCATCCCCAAAATTCTGGATTTTCATAGTGGAGCATACCTCGAGGAACTTGTCTAAATGCCTGTAGGGATCCTCTTGACTAAGGCCATAAAAGAAAGGTAACATCTAAATAACAATGGCCTTAATCTCGTAATGTGGCGCCCCTACATCAGGTCTCTTGATGCATGATGTCTAGATGTACTCTGTGGGTAGAAAGTACTCCCTCAAAGGGCGTGTAGGTCCAGTAGGCTCCATTTGATGATCCATTTAGCTTTGACCTCAAGAAAAATGAAGTAATCTCTTAGGATCTTTGACAAAAGGATGCAATGGGAAGCCCAATGATCTACACCCTTGCATGCACTGACGTTTGTGTCAGATACAAGTGCACTAACTATTCTAAACAAATAATCTTAAATATGACAATGCAAAAGATTGTATACCTATATTTACTAAGTTAAAGCCTATATTTTACTAACTAAACAAAAATATCAATAAAGTGAGTAATGAATTAGACCTTATCTACGTCGTTCTCAAGCAACGCCGCCAAAAATTTGGTGCAATTTTTGCATACAACTATTTTAAAACAAGAACTACACATCAAATAATAAATTCAAAATCGGTCCTTGCACTCATGTATAGTGGCAAGTTGGATCGTCTCATCAGGGAACAAGAAATAAGGCATACTATTTCACTTAAAAACCTCACTTTATTAATATTTTAAAAGAAAATAAAAGAATTACACTATCTCTTCTATTACAATGCGATAAAAGTAAATACGATTAAAATAAAAGCAAATCTTAAACTAAGCTCGAGACTTTCTCTCTTCGGGCTCAATTAAAGAGGCAATGATAGATATCCTCCTCTGCAAGTAGCAAACTCTAAGAGAAAATACCTGCAAAACAAAATAACACAGCTATACCTATACTAACAAGACTATTATTAAAATAACAAAAAGCCCTCAGGACTAACAATTAAAAACTCACACAAATTAAATGTAACTAAATTTGAGAACAACTCAAATAAAATTAACAACTAATCAAATAATCAACAATAAATTTATCTAATTTAACACTACTCAAAAACAAAACAAAAACAATAACAATAAAATTATACTAATGGTCAACATAAAAAGATTGTGCTAACGATCACCACTAAAAAAAACTAAATAAAAATACCTCTATTTTTCTTGACGAAAATCAATGCACACACACATGTACCAGACCTAACTAACACTGATATATTAAATAACACGAAGCAACACCTGAAAATAATAATAAAAAACTAAATTCAGCAGGACCTATCAACTTTGGACCAATGATGGGCAATGTCAAAATAGATCAAAATATCCTCAAATTCGGCATAGACCTTGCCAATATCCTCTAGTTATGTGTCCACCTTGTCCCTTGACAAAACTCTACAAAAATTAACATGAAATGATGCACTAAGATGTGAAATTCACTTTACAGATTTCTAATTCTAACAATAATGCACTTAAAAATTAATTAAAATAATACAAATCAATCTAATTAAATACTAATTAGAATAAAGACTATTCTAAAATCAATTTTAAAATAAAAAATAATCACTAACATGATGATGTAATGCTGAAAATTAATTAAAAATACAAGGAAAAACTAAAATGCACGCTAAATGATCTACCACTAACCCAAGCAAACACTCAGCTAAAATCAACTAATTTGATCTTAAAAACATGGATGAAAATAGAATGTCACACAAACAGCAGTATAAAAATAAATTTAATCTAACTACTATTGAACTAAAATTAATAAACGACCAAAATTAACTAGGACACTCTAAAAATGTAGGACACGATATATTGATTGATGTTATTAAAGCTAATATATCTAATTCTAATTCATTTAATCTCAAATAAATTTCAAAAAAAAAATGGAAAACAACTTAATTAATAAATTGATTTAATAAACTAATAAAGAACTACATGCCTAATCTAGTTAAACCTATTATATGCCTAACTACAAGCGGTGGGTGAGAAGACTTACCTCAAGGTTTATATGATGAATCTTAGGAAGAAGAGAGCAATTCACCTTTCTTGAAAACACATATCTACATTCTTTCCCTTGCTACACGTTGATATCATCATTCTACACACATCCCGAAGTTGAATCTATGAAGGGGGAGATCAATGGAGAAGAAAAGATGGTTGGCGGTTGCTAGATGGGATTCTCGGTCGCCGGTCAATGAAGGTAATTGGCATTTTCATGCAAAATCTGATTTGAAGCTAGAGTATACCTGCAGTGATTAGACACAAAATATAGCAAGAAGAATAAAGAGAATGTGAAGAACACGAAGATTTACAAGAGAATCACGGAGAAAAATGAAAAAGAAAAAGAAAACAATAAGAGAAACACGTGAAGAAGAAGAAGAGGAAGAAGAAAATGTGAAGAAGATGGGAGAAGAAAGGCACGACTTTCATGGCTACTGGACGAGGTTGCTTTAGCTTTCTTTTATATAAAAATTTTACCCTATTTCCTAAAGCAGCCCTTAGTTCAAGCTATTTTCAAGAATCACCTTCAAATTATTAAAATTTGCAATTTACCTCTAGGTGTCATCTTTGAGGGTGAATCAGACTTTCTCACCTTGGATCTTTGAATCTTGGATGGGTTTAAGTATAGATGTGATCCAAGGTCCATGGTGAAGGCTTTGGGTCAGATCTGGATCCAAAACTCCTTAAAAACCAAACCCATTACCTTGAAATAGCTTTATCTCTCTCATTTTAACTCGATTTCAAGCGAAATTCGAACCGAAGCCTCTTTACACCTAAAACATCACAAACATGGATACTTAAGCAATAAAACCACATATAAATGCATAAATGTATGATAAAATGATATGTATTTCATGCATTATCACTCCTCAATAGATCATTATTCGTAGATCACCCTCTTTGCTTCTTCCAGTCTCTCAAGTAGTGTCGAACCATCCTTAGTTTAGAAGCTACTCTGTACATAGGACAACCCTAAATTTCTGTATCCCACACCCACTTTACCACCTCATCACAAGAAGGGAGTTGGGTCCAAAGAGAGAAGAATTTGAAAGGACAATGGCCTATGGTGCGGTGATTGGCGGCTACAAGGAAGGCATTATGGTCAGAGATAGAGTTTGTAAGGAGTGACTTAGAGGTGGTGGTGAATCAAAATAATATTGTTGATTAACAAAGCAACGATCTAGTTTGCTTGCACAAAAATTGGATCCCACTTGTTTGTTGTGCTACCTAAATTGAGAAGGTCGTCACCAATTTCCATGAGTCCAGGAGTGTCAAAAAATGAATTAAATTCATCTGCACCCACATGAAATGATGTTGACCCCATCATTCTGATTAGTTGCGTGTTACATTCCAATCACCATTCACTATCCATGGAACACCAAGCATGTGATTTAGAAGCTCGTTCCAAAGAGGTACTGTCAAGATAGGAGTTATGACCATAGACCCTTGAAATGAGAAGTATATCCAAATCTTTTTTCGCCATGATTGATAGAATTTGATCCGAACACCACATGAATTACATATGAATTCGTTGTGGCTGCCATAGAGATAATATGCGGCTCGCCGGAGATGCATCAAAATTTCCTACCACATCATACTTAGAAAATTTTGATTTGATAGCATCAAGACCTTCCTTACAAATTTTAGTCTCGAGAAAAAATGTGACTTTCAACTGATGTTGAGGAATCACTTCAGCAATATGCCTCCTACCTAGTCCGTGTACATTCTAACTCATGATTTTCATGAGAGTTAGAAGGACCTGATTCTTGGCCCCAAGATTAGCCCCTGTCATAGCGGTTGAAGATTGATCACTGTCCGGACTGATAGTCAAACCATTGTCTGGCTTAGTGGCTACATTTGAGGTGAGAGTTCTTGCTATTATGGAAGCAATGGAGCTCGCTATCTGCTAGTTTTGGAGTCGTCGTTCAAAGCGAATAAGCTTACCTATTGATCCCTGTTCACGAAGAGGATGCTTCGAAGGATCGAAGACACCCACTTTGTATTTGTGGCATAAACGAGAAGATGCCTGACTGTAGTTGCTCGTGGAGTTGATCTCTTCTATAGGAGGAACGTTCTCTTTCTCACGCAAATCCCTGGCTTTAAACATAAAACTCGGAGGAGAATCAATCTGCAATGGAGGAGCGTCAATGCAGGCTTCCACATTATGTGTTTCCTGTCGTACATACTGGATGGTTGGTCCATGCTAGCAGAGGGGATGGCTGATGTGGCAAACAAAACTCTTGAATATGCCTTGGTGGACTGTAACTGAACAGAGTGGGGACATATGTAGTTTTGTAACTGCTCTGAGAAGATTTCGGCTGATCCTGTGCAATGCAGGAATCTAAATTTCCTACGTACTATTCTATTTCCATCGATATAGACGATCCTATTTTTTGATTCCCCAAAGAGGATAAAACGATATCTGGTGTTTCCTGCTTGCCTTTCAACTCGGTCGGAATCGTCCCAAGCATCCTCTTAGTCTACAAATGTCCATCCTCTATGCATTTTCTTGAACCTGGATGCATCATATCGTTGGGCATCGGTTCAAAAGAGATTTCTTTTTCGTTTCTCCGCATGGGGCAAGTCGCAAGAAAATGGTTCGTAAAACTGCATTGTGAACATAATCTAATTTTCTGTTCGTATACAATCTCTTGATGGAAATTTCAATCGAAGATTTAGGATTGACATTTAACAAAACTGCAACCCATATTCAAGCGAAGGCACCTCTCTCCATTGCCCATGTGAAGTTGTCGACCTCAATGAGATGTCCCTGCAGAAATTGTGCAACACATCTTGTGTCCAACATTCCGTTGTTAAACCCACCAAACAGATCCACAAGGGGACATAATTCGCGGCCTGTAGCTTCAATTTCATTCCAGGCTCCCACTTGTCGGCCACCAAAGTGCGACCAATGACCTTCCATGGCCCTCCACACCGAACCCGTGACATATCGTCTGTATTATTCAATCTAATGATAAATAAGCCTTGACGAAGAGCTAAAAATTTTGATCAGAGCCGCAATCTTCCAGAAGGACGAAGGCTTAGAAAAGCAAACTGGTATTCCAGGTATTTACAAGGGTTTTCCCCTGAAAGTCCTACCAATAGAGACCGCTTGAATGGGGCCAACATCTTGTTGTGTCTATCAAGATAAATATCCAAGCGAAACGACTCCCTGACCTGAACCATTGATGCCCTCAAAGAGGATCCTGGAGTTGGATACCTTCCAATATATTAACCCAAGATGGCTATCCTTGGGAAGCAGATCAGGTCATGCTGAACATGAGCGTTTTTGCTAATTCCGACATCGTGGCCGTCTATTTGTATTTTGGATGAATGCCACGTGATTTTGTTGACTTTTGAGCTTTTTAAAATGCAAATCTGATGGCATGAGCAAAAAACCCTCATGTTCAGCATGACCTGATCTGCTTCCCTGTCCTTGTGAGGGAGGATGAAGGCATGGACTATGAAAAGCACAATGCTTTTCTTCTCCTTCTGAGGGGGGATGAGAGACAGAGGATTTGGGATGTTGTTACTATCCCAAACCCAGATAAAATGTCTAATCCATTGTTTTGGAATCCAATTACCAACTCATCTGGTCAATGAGGGGTTTTCAAGTCAAAGTAGAGCCCAAAGAGGCAATAGGATTTTTCTTCTAGAATAAAAGGCAATGGACACATGTTTACACAAAAGTGGGTGCCAACTTATAAAAAAGAGAAAGTCAAAATAATGGGGTCCATAAAGGGGTCAACTAGGAAGGAGAAGAAGAAAAGAAAGTAGAAAATGTCTCCCTCTCTTTCCCACTTTCTAAAATATGAAAATGATACCGTCTAGGTAGGTTTTATATTATTAAATTAGTATTTTGGAAAGTTTTAGATCTAGTTAGGATCTGGTTAGGAAAAGACACCGGTAAGTCCAATTGATCTCCTTCCTAATCTAGTTTTGACTATGACTTAGGTTTTATTTTGAAAATTAGAGTGTATAAGTTTTATAGTTTGGATTTAAGTTGGATCTAAACTTACACCAAGCACTATAAATAGAGGCCTAAGATCCCCTTGTTTTGTTATATGCACTAAATAGAACTTATGACTTACTTTTCTCTCTCTCTCTCATTTTTTGTCTAACGTCCCTACCCTTTGACGTCTTCTCTTCTTCTTCATACTCTCCTAGGTTTCACCCTAAGCTAGGCCTGATGACTCAACCCAAGTTGGTCTAGGTCATCTCTCAGCTAGGCTCGTCCTGGTGCTACCTTGGTGTCTCCTAGCCATCTATATAAGTCCAATATGGTGTTGATCCTCAGGCATGGTTCTGATGTTTCATCCCCTCCTAGTGCTTCCCAAGACCTCACTCAAGTAACCCTAACCATGATCTTAGCCCTAGAGCAGTCTTTGCCAATTTTTCAAAACTTGACACCTGAAATTTTATCACATTGAGAACTCGTCCTACCTGATTAGACAAAATCAATATCTCCTAACTGTTCATAATTTTTTTCTCAGACCAGTCATTGTCCAGACCTTCACTCATGTCCTAGATACTGTCACCTAACCTTGAAAAGCTCCATTAAACCCCAGTGACAACCCTTAGAATCAATCTGTCAAAAATGTCCTTACCGATTAGGAAACCCCATGTGGTTTTGACCGTATGGCTTTCTCAGCCCTCTTTGAAGCCAAACCTGAGATCCTAGACCTCTGGTCTACTAAACCCCTATGCACATTCCAAGATAGATCTTGACCCCCTAGACCAGTCTCTACCAATTTGAAACTTAAACTCCTACGAAAACCACTCATCGAGCCCAATTTGTACTTACTCGACTACCTTATTTTTCCTAAACCTACAAGTACCTCTTCCCCCATAACCTTAAAAATCTCTCGGCCTCCTGCTCACCGTACCTGAAAGGGTGCATACCATAAGGCCCATAACCCACAGGCTCAGGCCTAAGTCCAGCTGATCCAATCGACTTGAGTACGTGGAACTCCATTTAAAGAACTTGTTCATTGTCATTCGAATCTACCAACCGGGCTTGATTTTGATTTCATCTCCGATTGCATCCAACTCGATCTCAAATTTTTTAGAAGGTGCAATAGAATGGTATCAGAGTAAATGATCCTCAATCATCAGAGCGAACAAGATCAAGATTTGGTTGAATATGCATTCATTAGACCTATTGAGCCATATCTTGTCAATCATGAAATTTAGCCAAGATTCAAGAATTTGTTTCTCTCAATCCATGTGAAGTTAACCAGCGATTCTTGGTCCGTACTTAGCCCCACATGTCACCTAAATCTTGGCCAATTTTCAAAAAAATTGTGTTTCCTATGAGATAAAAATTTTGCTCCCAGACCCTCCTGTTTCATTATGTACCAAATAAAATCTGAACTTATTTTGTTGTTCCATATTGAAAAAACCATATCCCCAAGTAGCTAGAGAATTGGACCCGACCAATTTTTTCCAACTTCTTAGGTATATTCACTACCCCACAACCAAGTTTCAAGAGTGAATATACCTAAGAAGGTTTCATTTATGACCCCTTCCACCCATGTAAACCTAGCCAAGTGGCCTTGAACTTTGATCATAGCCTTCTAGGATACCCCAGACCTAAGCCTCACTCCAACACTACCCAATTGGTTACTACAAGTGCAGAAATTGTGTGCAGTGAGGTACTTCAAGAAGACAACCATGACGAGTGGTGACCAGAATCATTTTTTACCATATAGAATGTTGATCTGATATGCATGAAGTGAGATATGGATGTGTTGAAATGGAATCCATCTATGACTCAGATGAATACAACCATTGAGATGGGTAATCGAGTTTATGTTGCAATCGAGGAACGTCTAGACAAAGAAACAAACCTGCAAGCTCTTGACAACCTAAGACATCTCAAGGAGGCAACTTGGTATATACGACGAAGCGTATTCGACATACGAGCTTGGGGATGTGGACTATCCACATCCATACTCTACAAAGATTGAATTTTCCTCAGTGAGGCGTGGGCAAAATACAAAGTGAGGTGTATAGAAAAAGCAACTAAAATAGAGTGTTTGGAAAAACCCTTGCTAGACAAAAAGTCACAGTAGAATTGTGAAGAAAAGATGGAGGGAAATGAAGCAGAAGGCTACACGCTAATACAAGTTGATCTTGAAGTGTGTAAGGACATAGATCGTGTATTGCTAGAAGTTGATCTTGCACCATTCTTTGCTAAACCATGCAAGGCGATGGTTCACACATTACTAGAAGCTAATCTTGCATCATTCTTTGCTAATCCATGTGAGGCCATGGATCATGTGTTACTAAAGACTCATTTAAAGTCATTCTTTGATGGATAGTGCAGGACAATCGACTGCATTCCTATGTGGCTACAACAAAAACATGGCTTATCTATGGGTCAAAGCACCCCTTCTGCAGCATTGTCAAGCTGGCCAAATTTGAATTGGGCCCCTGAAATTATTGTTGCCAAATCATGACACGAACACAAAAAATCCAAAAAGGATGATAGTGTCACGATTTGGCAATAGTGGAGTTGGTGGGATACTCTTCTGTAGAGCTAAAGCATATCGAGAATCTGTCATGAATTAAATTTGCGTGGCAACCTCGAATGGCAGCAGCAAAACACTGCTAAAGGCATTATGAATGAACATCTAGCAGTCTCATGATAGGGTGTGCTCAAAGAATGCTTTGCAAGTTGATTTTAATTTTATTTTAATTTGATTTATGCAGCCCTAGCAAAACAACTTTTTATTGGCAAACCTCCCAAGAACCTTCTAGGGGTAGAACTCATCAATGGGATATGCAACTTGGTGTTGTAGCATTTGTTATAAATCCTCTCATAACTCGGGCAACGAAACAAAGGTTGGCACTAGTGGAAAGAACAGTCATAAGTGGAGGCAGAGAGGCAAATGATAGAGGTGTGTGGCCAATATGGTACCGACTCGTGTACAATGTGTATTGTCATAGTACAAGGGACAAGCATGCTCGACAGACCACTCAGAGTATGATTGGGCCATGGAGTTGCACTTATGTCGACTTCAAGTCAACACATCAAGGTCCCAAACTCCTTCGCCTAGACTCAACTTGATTGGAGAGTTGGGTAGTAATTATGAAACAACAAAAGAAAACTGTGAAATCACAGCAATACATGGGATTGATCAAAACCTCATATTTGTTCTGGGTGGAACCTGACCGCGAATACGCCATTGATAAAGTGAGTGCCTTCACAGGAAGCTCACCTATGCAAACCGCGTATGTATAGATAAAGCATAAGGTGGTGCAGTAGATAGAAAGAAAGTTTGTAAGGAAAGTGTGCAGGCAGGTGTCGAATGGGAGTTGACCCAGGTTCGCACACATATGCACCTAATGTCTTGGTCACATTAGCCAACTAATGATAAGCTGATATGGCAATCTTGTTTCTCATTTTTATGTCCCCTCTAGTTAACCTAGCGACGGGTAATCCCTGAAAAGGTAACAATTTGTTTTGTTTTGTTTTGTTTTTTATATATCTCGATTCAAGTCACACTATGGTCAGCTTCCGACTATTGTTTATGTGCCCCATAAGGAGTTGTGTGAGCTCTAACATATCGTCATCCTAAAAATCATAAGGTGGCGGAGATACAAGTGGAAGATGTGGAAGTCTCTAATTAAGTGAGATCACGACAGTGAAGAAGTCAGTAATGGAGAATGGAAACTCAACCCAAGATGGAGGTCCCCAAACTTAGCACCGTGAGGGCAAGGTGCACAAGAGCGTGGTGGATCTGTTATAGTCTATAATCCAGAAAAAATATTCAATCCATTGCTCCAGGATCTAATTAAAAGTAGAGCCCAAGGAGGTAAAGAAGCATCAATGGACACATGTCTACACCAGAGTGAAGGAGAAGGTAAGCAAGTGGTGCCCATGGGGATGCCAACTGGGAAGGAGGAGAAAGTCAAACTAGTGGGGCTAACTTGGAAGGAGAAGAAAAAAGAAAGTAGAAAACATCTCCCCCTCTTTCTCACTTTACAAAATATAAAAGGGCCCAGCTTAAGTTGGTTTTCTATTTTTAAATTAGTATTTGGGTAAGTTTAAGATCTAGTTAGGATCTGGTTAGAGATACTAGTCAATCCAATGGAGCCCTTCTTTGTCGAGTTATGACTGCTAGTTAGGTCTTATTTTGACAATTAGAGGGTGTACGAGTTTTATCGTTTGGATTTTAGTTTAGGATTAGAGCTAGACCAAAACCCAAGCCAAGTACTATAATTAGAGGTCTAGGGTTCCCTTATTTTGTTTTATGCGCTGAATTATAGAACTGAACTTATGACTTATTTTTTTCCATCTTCTCTTCTCTCTATATATCTCACTCTCCTTTTTCCCCTGATGTTCCTACCCCTTGACGTTTTCTATTCTTCTCCACTCTCTCCTGGGATCTCCCCTAGGCTAGGCTTAAGGACACAACCCAAGCTGGTCAGGTCGTCCCTCAGCTAGGCTCACCCCGGTGCTACCCTGGCGTCGATCCCCAGCCATGGTTCTGCTGGTCCAGCCCCTCCTAGTGCTTCTCGAAAGCTCACCCAGGTAACCCTAACCCTGATTCTAACCCTAGACCAACCTTTGTCTATTTTCCAGAACTTGAAACTGAAATCGTGTTCTACCGATAACCTGTCCTAACTGATTGAATAGAACTGACATCTTTAGACTCTTCACGACTTTTTCTTGGACCAGTCATTATCTGGACCTTCACTCACATCCTAGACACTGTCACCTAACCTCGGGAAGCTCCATTGAACCCCAATGACAGGCCTTAGAATGAATCTCCTTAAAACAACCTCATTGATTAGAAAATCCCATGAGGTTTTGACCATCTGACTTCCACAACCCTCTTAGAAGTCAAACCTGATATCTTATAACTCTGAAACATGTACCAAACCCCTTCACACATCCCAAGATGAACCTAGACCCCCTATACCAATTTCTACCGGTTATGAACCTAAACTCCTATGTGAACCACTCTCTGAGCCCAATTTGAACTTATCTGACTACCCAATTTATTCTAAACCTATAAGTACCTCTTCCGTCGTAACCCCAAGAATCCCTCAACCTCCAACCCACCGCATCTGCAAGTGTGCAGACCATAAGACCCATAACCCACAAGCCCAGGCTTAAGTACAGCAGATCTAATCCGCTAGAGTTTGCGAAACTCTGTTTAAAGAACATGTTCGTTGCCATCCAGATAAACCAACCGAGCCCAATTTCGATTCTATTTTCGGTGCATCCAACTCGATCTCAAAATTTTCTAAGGGTGCAACAAACTTTCCATCCTAAGTATAAAACTCTTGATGTCCTTCATCTTCAACATCTTAAGCTGACCCATTTAATCATGTATGTGGAGCACATGTGTGTGTTTATATCTAATTATATATTAAACCTTAATGTGTGATTGGGATGTTACTCAAAGTTAAATGTCAAAGTTGTCAATGTAACCGAGTGATTTGGTTATTTTAGAAAAATTGTCAAGTCTAAAGAATTTGAGTGCGATAATTTGCTTGAGTGTGTGTAATAGGAACCAAATGTGATTGTGGTAAGAATGTGAAGTTACGTGCAAGTATAGAGTCCTTGGATGGTATATAAGTTATGCATGCATGCAGTGGGTTATAGAGGCTGGTGGATGCCATTAGTGAGTCATTATCTTGAAAATTTGTGCTTAGTATTGAAACCCAAAGAAAGAAAGTCAAAAGTCACTGTAATTGAATTAGAAGTGTGTAGAATATATATATATATATATATATATATATATATATATATATATATATATATATATATCCATTGAAATATGTTAAATGGGTTTTTTGGCTTTTTTGGTGTTTTTCATGGTTTTAACCCCATAAATGTGTTGGGCATGGTCAATTTACTAAAAAACCACACCTGGATCATGTGTTTTTGATCAAAAAAATGATATTTGGAGCCTAAAAAATCTACAAAGATTTTGGACTGTTGATTTTTTAAACATTATAAAAATCCACCCATGTGTCGGAATCAAGATCACATCTGTACGGTTAGAATTAAAAAATAAAATGAAAAAAAAAACGAAAAAACCAATTTAGAATGTTTCATTTAGCATGGATTATTACCCTCAGAGGCGTAGCTAGGGGGGGGGGCAGGACTGGGCTGTAGCCCAGTCCTGCCTCCCAAAACAGTTAATTTTTTTTTTTAAAGCCCAGTCCTGGCCCAGCCCTGATTCCATATGAACTAGATTTTTATCCATTTTTTAGCCCAGCCCTGACTGCAGCAAATAGTTTGATTTGTCCATATGAAATATATTTTTATTAATAATTGTAGCCATTTTTTATTTTATCTCAAAAAAAAATTCGAACCCCCGACTATCACACAAATTTTTTTTCTACACCCCTGTTTGCCCCCCCCCCCCCCCCCCTCGCATGAATCCTAGCTACAGCCCTGATTACCCTATATTTATTTATTCATTTATTTATACTTGTGTGTGTGTCTGTGTGCTGAGAATATAGTCTGTATACTACCATGGGGTTGCCCATGTGGCCGGCGGGTTGGTTGTTAGGGTACTGAGATGAAAGCGCTGGATCAAACCCTGCTGGCACACAAGTGTGTTCATAGCTTTCAGAGGTGGGCCATGTAAGGCAGGGTGGCTGTGAGGGCCCCACCTGGGGTTTTCCTCTCTTCAGCTAGGGTTCGTCATCATAGAAAAAAAAAAGAATATAGTTTTGTATATGAACATCGAAAATATTAGTAAATTGCTTTCTCCTAGGCTTTTTCATTTGAGGTAGGCAATTGTTTTCTTGATCAAGCGTTGGATTTTTCTTTATATTATATTCAAGATATTAATTTCTATGCTTGCATTTTCACATGAGCATAATAGGTTATTTTGTTTTCTTTGGACAGGCACATAATATAGATAGCAGGTCGGGAAAAGAGACGAGGTTCAGCATACAAAACTCTCGTTCATATTTAATTTGTAAACTAGGCTCAATAAAACAAACACGAAAAAAGATGTTACACTCGTATAGGCCCGTTAATTATTACCAAAAATACCTTACTAATCCTATTTCTTTCTGTTTAGCATGACGGATTTTTCCTTTTTTTCACAAGAAATTCTAGCTTGGGTCACAAGACAATTCTACCTTTAATAATCCTATAGCTTTCCTTTTGTTCTCTCTTCTTTCGAATTTTTGCTTTCCCTTCACTTCTCTCTTGTTTCGATTTTTCTTTTATATTTGCATGTTATATTTATTGTAAAAAGTGACAATTGTTTTATTAATTCCACCTCGGTTTATAGTTTCTTATTTGTTTCCGCTTCTGCTTCCACTTCCTACCGCTTTCCCCACGTTTTCTTTTGCTCTTCTCATACGTTTCTACAATTGCCTCACAAACATATCTTGCTACACACTTCATGCTGTTTTTTTTAATGCTCACTTCCCTTTTCTCACTGCTCGTATCCATTTTGTATCCTGGTAACTATCGATGAAACCCGGGTAACAGAATTGTGCTCAAGCATGCACTCTTTTACCCTTTTTCCTTTTTGATTATATAAACTGCATATAACAAAATGAGTACTTTTCTTGTGGCTGTCATCACGAGACATACTCTACAGAATAACAATACTCGTTTAACAAACACAAAGACTAAACAAGAAAAACGTATCCCTCACCAACAGTATAACTTGCAACATTTTTATTTTTAGGCAGAGAAGTGGATATGAACTTGGGCGCAGTTACTTTCAGACAAAGGACCAGTTGATGAACATGAAGCAGACGCAGTGGGTGCTGTCTTCCTCATTCAGGACTTTCCAGGCCACTGCTTTCTCAAAAGAAACAGGCCTTCCCATGCTTGATAAGCACATCCCACATTGCAAATATGCGTAACCCTGTGCATGAAAAGATAAAAAAAAAAAAGAGTAAACTAAAAAATGTAAAAGAGTGGAGCACTGGAACAAACTTAGATATCTCTCGTTGGCACCTGCTGCATTATTTGCGTGAAGTCGGTACAGAGAGTTTTCCTGCCATTCTCATCAAATATCTTCTCAAGTCTTATATCTTGTAATGCAACCAGGGTCGACTCTAACATGTCAAGACCAGCTTGATTCGCAAAAGTGAGAACTGGTACTGGCTGCAGAACAAAGGTCAAGTGCAGATCAGGCTCACATTTTTGCTCTCTCTCTCTCTCTCTCTCTCTCTCTCTCTCTCTCTCTCTCTCTCTCTCTCTGCCAATAGCATGTCAAAAGCAGCTTCACTGAATCAGAAGCACCCCAGAAAACAGTGCCTACAACAGTGACCTAGCATGAGTGAGTTAATAGCCCAAGCCATGCCAAATAGATTGACCACACACACGCACTAGTATAAATATGTATAATCTAGTTGGAGAACTAAGTGCAAGTTGTATCCATTCAATCTGACTTCATAGATATGTTCAACATGGTTTATTTGCTAGAGAGATCACATCTTGCAATTATATTTTTTAGATGTAAAAATAAAAATTTTTTGATTCATTAGATTTTGGTATCTTGTGGGTAATTGATTTTTGAAGCCCTTGAAAAACTTGCTTACATGTTGCCAACACATGATCCAAAACCTATTTTCTACTAAAGAAACTATGCAGGCCATATATGTAAGCAATGTCACCTGGGTACGGGTGTGGGTGTGGGTACAGGGGTACGACACAGCAATTCCAAAAAATGTGGGTGCGGGGACACGACTATATATATATCACATAAATACAAAATAAATTCAAAATAAACTGAATATAATCTAAATATATATCTAAAATATATATTATATACTGAAAATATAAAGTTATAAACTAAAAATATAATTATAAATTATAAATTGAATACAACCTTGTATGTACCGAGGGTAAAATGGCATGTCCAGGTGTCAACATGGACACACGTGTCGACACGGGTACGGAGTACAAATGGAGTGTCTGTGTGACATAGCTGTAAGGTTAGATCCACAAAAAAATTGAAAAAATTGCAAAGAAAATAGAGTTTTTTTATTAGACTATGCTCAAAACGACTAGCAAAATTTATATCTTTCTACTATCTAGTGTACCATTCTATCTGGTTAGAAATCATAAGTGCATGCTTTGTCTAGTCAATCTAACACAGTATATGCATTCAACACCTTTTGTTTGTTGGAAGTTGCATGCTGGATTGTATCATTTTGATGTAAAAAATGCTTTCCTGAGCTGTAAAATTTAGTGCATTGTGAGCCCTTGATTTCTTAAGCACTTGGAAAACTTGCTTACATGCACAATCACATGATTCAAGACATTTTCCACTAACAAACCATGTAGATACTACCTGTAATCTTAGAATCACACACAAAAAAAAGTGAACATTTTTTTACTAGATTGTATATACTGTTGACAGTAGCAAATATTTACAAATATGTGCACGTGTGTGTGCTTCCTAACCAAGTTAGGAATGGATCAGTATTGATCGATTCAGAAAACAGTAGCATGTCTTTTTGCTTAACACTAACATTCAAATATATTTTATCACTAGTTACTAAAAAAATATGCTTTGGAACAAATTCTTTCAATGAAAAAAACTTCCCTTATAAAGCATTGGTGCAACATGGGCAGCTGGGTTTTTTTAAAATTTCTTAAACCTATCTGAACATAAAATTTTTTTTTCCTAATCACGTTAAGAATGAAACCACGAACACACCCAAAAAAACATAGGTGGCTTTCGCCTTAGATTAATATGAAAATATGACTTGTTCCTAAAAAACATGCTTTGGTCGAATTGTTTCAATGGAAAACTTTTACTGTAAAGCATTGGTACATGAGAAGCAGATTTTTTAGAAATTTCTAAACCTGTCTGAACAAACATTTTTTAACTAATAGGATTGACGAGGTAATTCTGAAGTCTCTTGGAGTGAAATGCAAATTCACATGACTGCACAGCGCAAGTACAAAGTTGATTCGCCAGTGTCAAGAATTATATTTACAACTTCTACAGATGATACACCGATAATGGCACAGGTCAATGTTGGTCCTGAATTTTAGGAAAAGTGAATTTGGCAATTGTGCTCTCATGGATCACAACAAACAAAGGAATTATGGGTCCCAATTTTAACCTTGATATTCAAATGCAACCTGAATAAACTATACAAATCACACTTGTAAGGTCTGATTAAACTACTCAACAAAAGTACTAAAAGGATGATATCTATATTTCTCCCCAATTTGAGGGAAGTGCTAAAGGGATTGAAACATTTAGTATTTCAGTTCAGGGATAACTTTATCCTTTTGCCCACTTTTATATATGCCTGTTATAATTGGGAGGCATAGGGTTCTCTTTGTCCAGCAAATATTACACCCACGTAATATATAAACATGTCACGAAAGAGAGCATGATAATGCAAGGCCTAATCACCTTTTAGTTTCTTCTCTTCTCCTAAGTTCTTTCTATTTCTTCTTCACTCTTTATTCTTTATTTTCCTACTTAGTTTCCCACAAGACATACCAGGCCAGATGATTTTTCAGTTGTGGCCATTCAAAGGCACCAAAAATTTTTCTTTTTTGAAGGAAAATCAAAGGCGTTAAGTTGAATCACTAATTATCACTATAGATGCCTTTGTATCATACAGAAACAGTAATATTGCATAAAAATCAGAAATGGATCCTTGTATTTTTCAATTGCATATATGTGATGATACTTGTTTCTAATGCAATGGACTAATCAGAAATTATTCCCTATGAAATCTTTTACTACATGAACTTAGTATGTCTTTCAAAAAATGTGTAGCAATTGTGGCCTTTCCAGTTTCAAAAGTCTGCATCTATTTGAAGGGCATAATGTGAATTACATCTGGAGGCATATCTTTATGATTAGTACTGTTATGTCATATTTGCATCCAAATGTCTATGTTTGAGCATACTAGGCATGACTCGCACCAACATACTAGGGTATTATGTATTTTATGACCACAAAAAACTTCCAACATAATACTGTTCCACTACTATTTGTTTCAAGGCAAACATTTTTCTAAAATTGGAAAAGTTATAAACTATGAAAACAAATTCATCAAACAAAACAACTTTTGTGCACTTATGACATACTTATTTCGGGAAATCATTTCTATGTTTACCAAAATATCCATGTACAAACATTAGCACCAAGTTGTTTGCTCTGATGTCTAAACATGTTTAGCCACCTCATATGCAAGATTCTCTTTAATCTTTAAGAGTTGAAAAGAATGATATTCTGATAGCACCAGCTATGGTATCGTTTTCAAGTTGGTTTAAATCACACAATAACAAGACATTGTTTTCCACATTTACCTCGGTAGTGGCATATCCAAGATAACTTTATGAAATTCTACCAGAAAGCTTGAAGAGATGTTTTCTATTTATGGTAATCATGCTACAGTATGTAGAATTTTTATTTCATTTTTAAGGAAAACTATGCCGCCCATCTTATCAAATGAAAGTTTGAGAGCATACCTTCAAAGAGCAGCACACTATGGCATCAGAATAATGCCAAAGTGTTTTCAGGATAGACTCTGTGGCTTCACTGGCAGACCTAAGTAGCTCTGCACCCAAATGTAGCCTGTAAAAGGAGCAATTACAAGGATATGAGCAACTAAGAAAGTAAGGTGGCACTTGGATGACACTTAAAATTTTTTTTGGGAGCCAAAGTTTCTCGAAACAATTTCTAAGTGTTTGGCTGACAAATTTTTCAAAATCATTTTTTCCATAATATCTTTTCACGGCCTTAAAGTCAGTTGTGGAAAATTTTCATACATCTATTTTTTCAAAAGTTGGTTTAAAAAATGATTTAAAGTTTTCATGCTCAGTCCCCTCTAAGCTCACCAATTATTATCACTGAAAACCCTTTCCGTGAAACTATGTTTCCATTCAACCACCATCAAGTACCCACCTGAGAATCATTTCCAGCCATGGATTGCTCACTATGTTACACGGATACTAAATTTTGCCTAATATTGGGAACTTCATTAAAATGGTAATCTCTACACGGATACTCCATTTTGCCTAATATCGAGAACTTCATCAAAATGGTAATCTCCCAGTATCTGCAGCGGTATCCATGTGACATAGATTGGCCAGAAATATGAGCTGTATTCCCATAAGGAAATTACTGACCAACCCATGGCCGGATCAGGATGTTCTTTAGAAACAGAAGAATGAAAACTCTGTTTCAGTCTCCCTCTTTCAGGCTGTTTTCCAGCCATAGGTCAGCCGCGCAACATTTGTGGTGATTCTCTATTTATCTTTTTCTGGCCAAGCCATGGTCGGAATTTCATTAAGGAGGTGTTTGTTTCATCCACTTTGGAGAGAAAATGAGCCACTTTGATATGAAAATGGTTCCCTTTCGCATGGTGGAACGGTTCCTTTGAAGGCACCAAATTATATGGAACTATTTAGCTGAAAATCATACGTTTTAGTTTTTTTTGTAAATTAAATCTTATGGATGTGATCTAAAATGTTTGTTTAGTGAAAAATGTGTTTTGAATCATATGATTGTGACACAAGCGGGTTTTTTAAGGGCTCAAAAAATGAACGGTCTACAACGCACTAAAATTTCATGACTCAAAACATCATATTTTTTTTTATCGAAATAACATGATCCAAGGCTTGATCCTTAGCAAACAAACCTTTCTGAACACATCTATGTGGTCCGATTGAGTTGATAAAGCTTGAACCTATGATTTTTAGACCAATAGTTTCATATAATTTGGTATCTTCAAAGGCACCAAATATTAACCCATATATTTAGTATGCTCGATTTAGTGGGATATGAATGCTTTGAACCTCACCGAGGACATGGCATTGGATAGAAATGATTGGAGAAGGATTCATGTGGAAGACCCAGAATGATTTTCTTTTTTGGTTCATATCGCCGACCCCAATTGTTTTGGGATGAAGGCGTAGTTGTTGTTGTTGTATATTTAGTATGCTCGATTTAGTGGGAATCGACTCTTGGATAATGTTTTTTGATGAAAAATGTATTTTATTGAGCAAAAAAAATTGATGCCTTCATGGCCATTGATTTTGGATCCCCAGAAAAACTTGTATTCAGGTCAGATTTTGGTGATCCAAAAGCCGGTTCCCACTAAACAAACCTATAGATCACATCTATGGTGTAGGATATGAGAAAAAATATAAAAAACTATGATTTTTTAATGTGCCTAACGGGGCAGAACGAGCGCATTACTTAGAGAGAGAGAGAGAGAGAGAGTTTGCAACCCTAGGGTAAGGAACCCCCTAGTTAAAACTTATATGTGGAAAGTTGTTTTGACCAAATCTGACCTCATGAATGTGTTCAGCATGGATAAAATATCAGGAATCAACTCTTGGATCATAGTTTTTCGACGTAAAAATATGTCTTTTTGATGTTTGAAAACTTGGTGCATTGTAGGCCATTGATTTTTCAACCCTCATAAAATCTGACATATACATTAGAAAAAATGATCCAAAGGTCAGTTTCTACTAAACTTAATATGTAGATCACATCTGAAGTGTTAGATGTGCAAAAAAACAGAAAAGAATAAAAATATTACATTTTTCATTATGGGGTTAAGAGAGAAAGATTTTGTATGCTTGCCTGTAGCTATGACAAATCCATCGGGCAAGTGTAAGTGCTTCAGGACTGCCCAGGGGTGGTCTAATTCCAGGATATGCACTAAGTCGAGATGGTGTCAGTGCCATGGCCACCCTCTGGACGGATGATATAACACTGCGAACATACTGACGGGCCATGAATGCTACATTGTGCTGTACATGCTCCTCATACATAAACTGAAAAGCGATGGTCAATACAGATCTCACATTGCTGGAGTTGCCTGGAAAATTGTCAAATATTTTACTCCCAGTTGGACCAACCTCAAGGGCAGAGGCTAAGTCCAGGGTTCTGTTTGAGCCACAACCGTCCTGTTGAAAGCACATTAATAAGAATATGTACAACAAGCAACCTTCCAGAAAAGACAATAAAATAACTGACAAGGTCATGGAGAAAAACTTATAAAATCAGATTTGCTTACGCAAAATATGAAAATGCCCATACTAATGACAACCCAATCTTCCCAAGTGACCACAACAATAACACAAAAAAAGAATAAATTACATCATAGGACTGGGTTTTAAATTTTTCCACATACACAAAGAAAAACTCCTAAAATGAAAACATGGAACCAAGAAAAAAAAATCTTGACATGTCATAGTTATTATCTGGTACTTTTAATGGACTAGGATATATCTGAAAAAGCAAAAATTAAACCAATTTTAGGATCAGTACCTAATTATGGGCAACAAAACAAACTGAGATTGCTTTAGAAGCTAATAAAAGCAAACAGGGCTTCCGGTATGAACTTTGATATGTGAGGAACACACATATGTGCACATGCTCACGCATGTTCAGGATGGAGATTTATACAGTCAGACACGCAGGAGTAATTTAAGGCTCAGACAGGATGGTGAGTGGAAAAGCGATGAAAATGCAATGTTTGACACCAGAAACAAGCTCAAGATGGTGCTTCCTCAGACAATGAGCTTATACAATGAATTCTCTATAGAAATGGCATCATCAAATTCACTTACAACTTCAGAGTCAAGAGGGATGATACGGAAGCCAGAAGGCAGCAGTGGTGCATCATCAGCAAATGACGAATCAATAGGAGCAAAGATGAGTTCAGAGCAGGCTCCCACAGCAGTCTCGTCCACCCCACTGCAAAGCTGGCCACATGAAAAAAATTGTAATGAGGAGCGTATGCCTTTATTATAACAATAAATAAGAGAAGATCAAAACCTGCAAGAGAAAGACATCTCTGGGCATGATTGCATCTTCAGGATTCAGGCAATTTTCCAATTTAATTACCTCCAAAAACTGATGAAAAACAATGTATTGTTATCAGATAATTCCTTCTCATAAAAATGGTAACATTCATGCATCAACTTTAGTAAAGAAAGATGAAGAGGCAAGAAAACTTAAAATATTTATCAATTCTTTGGATATTTCTATTTGATACTGTTCTCTTTTCAGACATTCTTTATATCTGACATCTACACTTACACGATGTAGGTTACACGTTCCAAAGAAAAATAATGAATACGTATAATATCAAGGACATATTATCATGTAATATGCAACATTATGATTCTGTTTTGCTCTTTTCCTTGTGTTCTATTAAGATAAGTCGACTAATTAGAGTTTTATCCATGCTTAAGGTTGTTTCTTATATTTTATAAATAATAAGGGATCTAACTGTAATTTTATTCTTTTGGCTAATCTCTACTTAAACAGGAGATTAGACCTAATTTTAATAAGAAGAACGACTCTTCCTCTCTCTCGCTTTTCTCTCTCTCGGTTCTCTATTGTACCAATTTACATGGTATCAAAGCTGACACTCTTGGGAACGTGACCTCTGGTTCTGTGCCAAATCTTGCATGAAGGTCATCGGATCTCGTGACTTCGAGATTGCGTGAAGAAAATCGCGTGTAGAAGATCGGGTAAGGTGTCCGTTGTTTTTTTTTGGTGGTACAGATCTGTTATCAGATCTGTAGTCTGACAAAAGTCATGACTCAGATCTGTAATCAGATCTACAAGTCGTGGTGAATCCATGGGCTTTCAGTCGACCCGATCTGGTTAGTGTAGGTATGGGTGCTGTGCAAACGTCGTGAAGCGGGTGACAGGCAGTATCTGTGCTTATGCTTTGGTGATGATGGAATGACAGTGTGGAGCAGATGCTGTTCTCAAAGTTTTTTTTTCAGCAGCGTGAAGCAAACCTTGTTATCAAAGTTTTTTTTTCAGATCTGATATAGATCTGCAGTATGGATCTACGTATTGTGGAGCAGATCATTACTATGTTATGCTGTTGTGCAGCAGCATGAAGCAGATGTTGTTATCAAAGTTTTTTTTTAGATCTGATACAGATCTGTAGTGTGGACTTGCATAGTGTGGAGCACATAATTTTTTTTCCCAATCTGATACAAATTTGGGTGTCGTGGTGAAGACAAATCATCGTCGTCGATCTGCGTATTGTGCAGCAGCAACAGTTGTTGAGATTTTTGAGTTTTTTTTTTTAATCATTATGGGTGAAGCTCCCAAATCTGATTACAAGAATGAGGCTATTGGGGAATACAAAGCCTTTGCCAATGCTTTCTCATATGGTTCTTCCGTTAAATTGAATAAAACAAACTATGCAAGGTGGTCCAGGATGTTTATGATGTCTGGACATCGTAGAAAGCATATTTTATTGGAATCTGAGCCAAATGATAAAACTAAAAAATATAATAGTTGGGAAGAAGATAATGACATTGTTATGTCATGGATCATGAATAGCATTGAACCTCATATTGCAGATGGCCTAATTTATTATAATACAGCTAAACAGATGTGGGATAATCTTCGAGATACATATTCTCAAGAGACGAATGTGAGTCGTATTCTTCAAGTTGAACAGAAGATATATAATTTACAGCAGGGTGATCAGACCTTGACCCAGTACTATGCTTCTGTTAAGGCTGCCTTTGAGAGGCTTAATGCTCACAGACCTCTGTGTTGCTCAAAACAAAAGGATCATCAAGAACAGACTATGGTTGCCCGGTTCCTCACAGACCTATCGTCAGAGTTCACCGTTGCTAAAGTCCAAATGTTGACCAGGCCTGATGTTCCTACTCTTGCTGATGTATACAATCGATTGAGTAGACTTCCCATCTCTCTTCCACAATCTCAACATGCATCTCAGTCATCTGCTTTAGTTGTTCCATTTAGTTATGGACGAGGAAATACTATGAATGTTAGAGGCAGAGGTCGTGGAAGAGGTATGAGAGGTAGAGGTAAACTTCAATGTACCTATTGTGGAAAATCAGGACATTTAGAAGATCGTTGCTGGGATAAATATGGACGGCCTGCATTTCCTCTATTAAAGCCAAATGTTCCAAAAGCTAATGCTACAAAACTAGAGGTGGAGTATGAATCCAATTCTCCTAGTGAACCTATCACTCTTAGCCGTGCAGAATATGAGGAGTTGGTCTCTCATCATCCTTCAAGTTCCTCTTCTCCTGTAGCTGGTGTGGCCTACTCTATCAGAGACCATCTTTCTCCCCATGATAGTAAGTGGATTATTGACTTTGGTGCTTCTAGACAACTATGTGGAAACTCTAAAAAAAAAATCAGATCTAAAGGCTATTATTTCACATCAGGGAGTCTTATTAGCTGATGGGAGTTCCTCCCTGGTTATCGGTCAGAGAAATGTCTTTATATCCTCTTCCTTGCAGTTATAAAATGTCCTTCATGCTCCTTCATTTCCTCAAAGTTTACTCTCAGTGAGTTGCCTTACAAAAGAGCTAAATTGTAGAGTGATATTTGATCCTGTGTGATGTCATTTTCAGGATTTGCTGACGGAGAAGAAGATTGGTGGAGGCTATGAAGAAAATAGAGTCTACTATCTGTTAGTTTTGGATCATGGATCCATGACCCGCACCACATTCCAAGGATCCATCTTGGGATGCGTGGGCGGTGGCATGTTTGTAATTTATCTTTATTACTTGTGTAATGTTATACCATGTACAACACTTATAAATAATAAGTAAAAGAGGGAAAACCTATTGCCGCCGACTCCTCTTCTCTATCTCCACTCTTCTCTTCTTTCTCCTCTCTCTTTACCTCACCTTTAACTCTTGCAGGTCGATACTTCTGACATGGTATCAGAGCATAGGCGCGGAAATCAATCATCTAGAAGGCCCATAAGGACCAGCACGTGCTTCTAAAGGACGTAGGCTTTATTTTTGTTTTGTTTTCCTTAATCAGATTTCTTTATTGCTCATTTTCTTAATCAGATTTCACGTCATTCTAGTTTCCCTTTTGATCCTTCTCATTCTCAATATTTCTGGTACGCACGTCTTAACATCCTGTTTCAGTCTGCCGAGTTTTTGTTTTTCTCCCCAAAATATTTCTGATTCTTTCTTTTTCTGGTTCGCACGTTACTATTCATCTGTGTAACGTATGTGCTGATATTGTTTTCAGCACACAACATTGTTGTTTCTTTTTCTCTGTGTAATGTGTGTGCTGATATTATTTTCAGCACACAGCATTACTATTTTTTCCTTCAATATACTGTTAGAACAGTCGGCATTTAATATTTTTTGGTTCGCACATCACTATTCTTCTGTGTAACGTGTGTGCTGATATTGTTTTCATCACACAACATTGCTGTTTTTTTTTTCCTTCAATACACTGTTAGAACAGTTTGGCTTTTCATTCTTCATATAATCCATGGATTCCAAGCTGAACCCTAGTTTTCTTACTCATCTCATGACCCACAAGTTATCTCATGATAACTACTTACTTTGGAAACGTCAGATTGTGCCTTTTATTCGCAGTCATGGTCTTTATGGGCATCTAGATGGGTGATCACCCGCCCCACCTACACATATCATGCAAGAAATAACAGGTGAAGATGCGAAGGTGAGTCAACTTCGAACCACCAATCCTGCTTATGACATATGGGTACAACAGGATCAAACATTAGTTGCTTACATAACTTTCACACTTTCTGATCGTGTTTTACAAACTATTTCTGATAATCAATCTGCTGTCGAGTTGTGGAATGGACTAACTCATTCATTTTCTCAGGTTTCTGAATCTCGGGCTTTGCAACTCAAGTGGCAATTCCAATCCATGCGAAAAGGAAACAAATCTATTACAGAGTTCATGGGGGATGTCAGGGTTATTACAGATCAGTTAGCTGCCATTGGAAGTCCTGTATCAGATAAGGACATGGTACAACAGGGATTAGGTAGCCTTGGACCTGAATATCGCATGTTTTGCACAGCACTCCAGGTTGTCTCAGTTCTTCCATGTTTTAATGATCTTCAATCTAAGCTTTTGCAATATGAGGTCAGTTTAAATCAGGAGCAGGCGTCAGATGATGTTCATCCTGTGATGATGGCACATACGCCTATTGAAACAGGAGTCTTATTTACTCCTCCTCGTCCCAATGGAACAACTATAAACAAAGGAGGATTACTACCTACACCAGGTGGAGGAAGCCTTGGCTCTGGCAGTGTACCACGAGGGGGACGTGTTCCTACTTGTTTTCTATGCAATAAGCGGGGACATGTTAAAGCAAATTGCTGGTACAATCCTCAGAACCGGAACAAAACAGGGAGGCCAGATAGTAGGTCAGGGCAGAGGGCAACTCAGACGTTTGCACGCACTCCTCAGGGACAGGTTCTTCCACAGGACATACAAAATATCCTTATGACTACTTTCAATCATATGAACTTGCGCCAAAATGATGAAGGTATATGGTATATTCATTCAGGGGCAGCAGCACATGTTACTTCTGATGCAGGTAAATTTTCTCACTTGACTCCTTATACTGGAAATGGCACTATAGTCATAGGAGATGGATCTCACCACCCCATCTCTCACACTGGAAATGTCTCCCTTACTTTGCCTGAATCTCAATTACCCTTGTCAAATGTTTTACTCACACCTGCTATTCAAAAGAATATTCTATCTGTGTCTAAATTAGTTGATGAAACAAATTCTTCCGTTGAATTTACTCCTTCTGTTTATCTTAAGGATCTTCACACCAAGAAGACGCTCACTAAAGGTGAACGGCGCGGGAACATGTACGTCTTTGAAGAATCTCATGTGCCTTTGAAGACGTCGTCTTCCGTAGCTGTGGCTTCTTCAGCTCCTTCCTTTCCAACATTTTTGAGTCGATCCACAGATCATAGTTCTCCATCTAGAGTCTTGAAACTTAATAAGCCAGACTTATGGCATCTTCGTTTGGGTCATTGTAGTCAAGTTTTTCTTGACAAGTTGTCTGCTAAAGGTCTAATATCGCAATCAGTTTAGAGTCAAAATGTCCAAATTGTCATTTATGCAAAAGTCATGTACTTCCTTTTCATAACAACAACAACAACAACAACAACAACTACGCCTTCATCCCAAAACAATTGGGGTCAGCGATATGAACCAAAAAAGAAATTCATTTTGGGTCTTCCACATGAATCCTTTTCCTCCAATCATTTCTATCCAACGCCATGTCCTCGGTGAGGTTCAAAGCATTCATATCCTTTCCTATCATCTCCATCCAAGTCTTCCTAGGCCTACCCCGACCTCTTTTAACTAATATATTTTCCCATTTCTCCAACCTTCTAACTGGAGCATCATTAGGCCTTCGCCGAATATGTCCAAACCACCGTAAACGATTCTCTCGCATCTTATTTTCAATGGGTGCAACACCTACCTTCTTACGTATCTCTTCGTTCCGAATCTTATCTTTTATTGTATTTCCACACATCCATCTAAGCATCCGCATCTCAGCTACACTCATTTTTTGAATATGATGTCTCTTGGCAGCCCAACATTCCGTACCATATAGTAAAGCGGGTCTAATAGTCGTCCTATAAAACTTTCCCTTCAACCGCAATGGCATTCTACGATCGCACAGCACTCCAGTAGCACTTTTCCATTTCATCCACCCAACCTTTATCCTATGATTTACATCTCCATCAATTTCTCCATACTTTTGAATGATGGATCCCAAATATTTGAAATAATCATTCACCGGTATATCTTGCTCACCAAGCTTCACTACACTCCCATCACTACTTCGTTGCTTACTAAACCGACATTCCATATATTCAGTCTTACTCTTACTCAACTTAAAACCTCTAGCTTCCAATGTCTGTCTCCATAATTCTAACTTAGCATTAACCCCAGCTCTAGACTCATCAATCAAAACAATATCATCAGCAAACCACATACACCACGGTACATTTTCTTGAATTGATCTCGTAAGCTCATCCATCACTATCGCAAATAGGAAAGGGCTTAAAGCAGATCCTTGATGTAACCCAACCGTTATCGGAAAATTGGTTGACACCCCTCCACAAGTGCGGACATTGGTTACTACTCCTTCATACATATCTTTAATTATACTAATGTACTTGAGAGAAACACCTTTCTTCATCATTGTCCACCAGAGAACGTCCCTAGGTACTCTATCGTATGCCTTCTCTAAATCAATAAAAACCATATGCAAATCTTTGTTCCTCTCTCTATATCTTTCAATAAGTTGTCTAAGAAGATGTATAGCTTCCATAGTTGATCTTCCAGGCATAAAACCAAATTGATTCTCCGATATCATGACAACCTTCCTCAACCTAGACTCAATCACCCTCTCCCAAAGTTTCATAGTATGACTCATGAGTTTTATACCACGATAGTTTGTGCAATCTTGTATATCACCCTTATTCTTATATAAAGGCACCAAAGTACTCTTCCTCCACTCATTAGGCATCTTATTTGTTCGCCAAATCAAGTTAAAAAGATTTGTCAACCATTCTAAACCTTTCTCTCCCAAGCATTTCCAAGCCTCGATAGGTATACCATCTGGGCCAACTGCCCTTCTTGATTTCATTTTCTTCAAAGCCTCTGCAATTTCTTTCTTTTGAATCTTGCGCATGAAGTCACGATTTATCTCATGAAAAGGAATGGAGAAGTCTCCAAGATCTTGAGCATGACTATCATTAAATAGCTTATTGGTTCATTTTCATAGGATATGACAAAGTTTTTATGCTGGCTGTCACAGGCCTACCGCAACCCTCCTCCTTTATCCGGGCTTGGAACCGGCAGTGTACTTCCTTTTCATAGTATCAATAAAAGAGCAACAAAGCCTTTTGAGATTATATGCTCAGATGTTTGGGGTCCTGCGCCCACTGCCTCTCTTTCTGGATCTTGATACTATGTACTCTTTCTTGATTCTTACACTCGATTTAGTTGGATTTACTTCATGAAAAACAAACATGAAGTTTTCAAGTTGTTTAAACAGTTCCATGCACTAGTCCAAAACCAGTTCAACACCAATGTTGTATATTTCCAATGTGATGGGGGAGAATACATATCCCATGATTTTAGTGAATATTTGAAGGAGCATGGCATTACACGTAACATTTCTTGCCCTCATACCCCTCAACAAAATGGAGTAGCTGAGAGAAAACACAGGCATATTGTTGAGACAACCTTGAGCATGATGCACACTGTGGGTATTCCCTTCTCTCTTTGGACCGAGGCTTTCCATACAGTTGTTTACGTTATCAACAGGTTGCCCATGACCATCCTTGAAGATAATTCTCCGTATTTTGTTCTTTATAATTGTCATCCATCATATGAAGAACTACATCCTTTTGGTTGTGTATGTTATGTTCACATTGATCATTCATTGAGAAATAAGTTTCAAGACAGAGTTGTACAGTGCAAGTTTCTTGGGTATGCAGATGACTATAAGGGATACAGGTGTTATGATCCTCATCCAGGCAAAATTCAGGTATCTAGAAATGTTGTTTTTGATGATGAAAATTTTGACACTCTGGGTTAGTCTTCCACAGATACACAGGACAGTTATGATCCTTGGCTCAGTGACTCACTTTTATATGACTCGTTGCCTTATGAGGATTCATCTTTATTGACAGACAATGAACCCTATACTTTCGATGTGGAACCGCATATGGAAGACATTCCTCCTACAACAACATCCTCACGTTTTTCTGGTCTTGTTTATTCTCGTAGAGCTCATCCAGTCAATGATGAGACTCCTCTACGACGTTCCACTCAGGTTAGACATCCTATAGATCGCTGGGTAAGTTATAACAATTTCTCTTTGGATTTTCAAACATTTCTAACCAGAGTGTCCAAAGAAACAGAACCTTCCTCTTTTCATGAGGTTGTACATTCCCGTGCCTGGGTAGAGGCGATGAATGAGGAAATGGAAGCATTGCATGAATGCAATACATGGGAAATTGTACCAAGGCCAGATAACAAGAATGTTGTAGGATCCAAATGGGTGTACAAGATCAAGCACAAACCGGATGGCAGTGTTGAGCGCTATAAGGCTCGTCTGGTCGCATGAGGCTTCACACAGCAGTATGGGCATGACTACGATGAAACGTTCAGCCCAGTAGTAAAATTGGGCACCATCAGGATTACATTGCATTGGCGTTACAACATGGATGGTCACTCAGTCAACTTGATGTTAAAAATGCTTTTCTGCATGGTGAACTAAAGGAAGAAGTTTACATGGAGCAGCCACCTGGTTATAGTATGCATGATTTATCCAATTGGGTATGTAAACTTCGACGCTCTCTTTATGGCTTGAAACAAGCTTCTCGATCTTGGTTTGAGAGTTTTTCCACGGAGATCCAGCATCATGGGTTCACTAAAAGTGTTCTAGATCATTCATTGTTCATATTCAAAAGTGATTCAGCTATTGTTTGGGTGCTTATATATGTTGATGACATCATTATGACCGGGAGTGATGAGGTTCACATATCTTGGGTTAAGTCTATGCTGATGGCTAAATTCAAGATGAAAGACTTGGGTCCCTTGCGATATTTTTTGGGTGTGGAAGTTGATAGTCGACATGAGACTATTATATTGAGCCAACATAGTATTAAAATACATGTACTCGTTCACACATGTTAAAATTGTAATCTCATAGATAATCTCATATGTAATATACCACTATCATATGTAATCTTCTTTGTTTAGTTTAGTTTAGTTTATCTTTTTTAGTTTAGTTAGCTTTTCTTTTTTTCAGTTTTGGACATGTAATAGGCTTTATGCCTTTTTGACTAAGTCAAAAAGCAGAAAGCATCATTTCTTACTTTTTGGACATATAATAGGCTTTATGCCTTTTTTGACTTAGTCAAAAAGCATAAACCACTAAGAGAGTCGTTGGACTCCCATCAGCGCTAAATAGAGCCGTTGGGAGCCCAACGACTCCCTCTCCCTCTTCTTTATTACTTGTATAAATGTGGGGTCTCACCCCATTGTAATTGTATCTTTTGTGTGGGTTATATCCCACTTGAATGAAATTATATTTGCATTCTTTCTTGGGTGGTGCTTTTATGAATCTTATTGATTCTTGTGAGTGAGCTTTGCTTATGAACCTTTATGGTTCTTGTGGAAGATCTTTTGTGAGAATCATTTGAGGATTCGAATTGTGGGTTGCATCTTCTTACATGGTATCAGAGCCACGGAATTTTTTAGATTTTGAAAAGTTTCCGCCTCGATTTCCATGCTTCATTTGCAAAGGTGTGTTATCACCTTGTTCTTGCAAGGAGTGTTTCCTTACTTGGCTAGGTGTGTTTCATCACTTGCCAAAAGGGTGTTTTATCACGTCTCTATCGGCTACAAGAGGATTTGGTTGGAAAGGACTTGAGCAACATCGTTGTATTGTATTCTCTTTCTTCTCCTTAGAGTTAATTGACATGTATTTTTACATTTTTCAAGTATTTAGTCCATGCATTATGCATGAGAAAAACACTTCTTGTTCTTTATCATTGTGTGTGTGTGTATATATATATATATATATATTGTATGATTAAAATAAAAAACAAAATGTATGTTTTTTGAAATTTTTAGTATTTTAATCATCGATGAACTTGTTTTAAGAAAACAAAATATATGCATCATGTTTGAATCTCGAAGCTTTTTCAAAAATAACTCTAACATATATATGTATATATATACATATATATATACATATATATATATATATATATAATCATGAATTATTAATTCTAGATGGTTCGTCAATCATATTCTTATCTTAAAATAAATTGATAATGATGTCTTATTTCACAAAATATATTCTTGTTTGAACTTGCATTTCACACACACACACACACACACACATATATATATATATATATATATATATATATATAATCATCAATTACAATTTGTATTTCATCTTTGATAGACATGGGTGTTCATGCTTAAACTCCTTGACTCATTACATGCTTAAACTTGCATATATACTTAAACTTGATTGGAAGCATGTCTTTTGTATGAGACGTGGCTTTAATTTTTGCATGAGTGCTTTTGATCTCTCTATGAGAATGTATGCATTTGGTTTCTCATATGGTTTCTTTTATCTATTCATATGCTTCGGTTAAACTCTCTTGTGGTATCTTTTGTAATGAGTATTTTTTATATTTCATTACAATTGATAACTTTAAGATGTTTTTTCATAATACAAAACTAATTCTTACATTGATAATTTTTTAGAATGATCCCAGATTTTTGTTAATCTCTAGCTTGATTTTTGGATATCTTGAATACATTTTATAGTGTTAACTCAATTTTCTCTAAAAATGTGTCATAATCACACAAAATAGATTGCATTATGAATAAATGATTGGCATAATTTCATAGCCTCTATATAAATTGTTGGATTATCTTTCAAGTATTCATGATTAGTAATAATTGTGTTATAAGAGGTCCTTCTAAAAACTTCATATGCATTATTTGCTTAATATTTCTTGTTGTGTTTGTCTCATAATATACTTTTTTAACTTCATTTTGAAGAATTGATTATGTTAAGCATGATCCGTGTTTATGCAAAATTGTTGTCATAAGGCATTTTGTTGTGCATATGAGTACACTTTATCTAAAATTGATTATCTACCATTATTGGATCTTTGATTTGACTTTTTCAAATCGGCTCTCTTTATAAAATCACCTATTTAAAAAATGATTTTCGTAAGTACTTATTGCCTTCTTATGGCATTTGTATTGTCCATCATAAACTTTATATAATGCATCAATTTTCTTGGCCTTATTATTATTATTACAGAAATATTTGTTAGGGTGAGTTATGTGCACCTCGTGTTGTCTTTTTAGATTGTCAATTTGTAGTTTGACTCTAAAAGACATGTTATGTGATCTCTGATTGTGAGTGTGTGGTATTACTCGTTTGTTCTTTGGCCATTAATTTTATTATGAATGCTCTTAATTATATATACCTGTGATGGATGTCTAACTTTTGAAACCATAGTGTTTCTAGATATATTGAAAATTTGATATTTTTTACAAGCCTTCTTGTCTCAATTGTCTCTCCTTTTATGCCCCTCATCTAAGTGTCATCATATGTAGACAAGAATTGTTTGTACACACCTTTGTGTGTGTGTTTAGCCCATTGTTGGTTGTTTGCTCTTGCTCTAGTAGCTGATACACTTGTTTTAAGTATCATTATATGTAGACAAGAGATGTTTAGTCACACCTCCGTGTGTGCTTTTTGCCCATTTGTGGCTTTGTACTCTTGTTCTAGTCGCTGAACATACTTGATTTTGAGTGTCATTATATGTAGACAAGAGATGTTTATTCACACTTTCATATGTGATTTTTAGCCTATGGTTGGCTTTTGTACTCTTATTCTAGTCGTTGATACACTCATTTCAAGTATCATTATATGTAGACAAGAGTTGTTTATCCGGACCTTCGTGTGTGTTTTTGTCCCTTTAGTGGCGTTATATTTATATTTTTGTTCTAGTTGCTTATACACTTGATTTGTAGGTTTTGGATGTCTAATGAGATGATTGCTTGTAATAGGTTGAATTATTATTGAGATTTGCAAAAAATCATATTTATGAGAATTCTTAACCTAGTCTTGATTTGCATGTATCATTCCATTTATCATATGGGATTTCTTTCTAAATTTTAATCCTTACTACTTGTTTCTTCCTTACATAGAAAAATATTTATCGATAAAAGTTCATATCATTAATATGCATATTTGGAAATCACTTTTACATTTTGGAATTTATCCTATAGGGAATTTGGGTATTTTGCACATTAAGTGCTTGTGGTTCTTCGGCTTTCTAAGTGGGCTTTTGTATTTTCCCAATATTTCATTTTAAGATGTGTGAGTCATTATTAATTCATCTTTTATTGATAAAATTAATTATCTCTTCATTATTGATTTATGGGTATTGAACATGCTTTAACTATATAATGTGTGATCTACTTTGTGAGCAATTTCTTGTGCCTAAGTGCATATATCTTTCGTTAAGAATATAGAGAATTTATCAAATTGTGTTTAAGTTTGATTATCTTAAAGACATTTTCACATAGTGCACATTTTTGAAATGCTTAAACTTTTTTTTGGGATAACTAAAGATTCATTTGTCTATTGTGATCTTCCATTTTGTACATCCTTTTATAGGATTTGTTTGAAATATCTCTAATAGACACTCGTTCGAGAGATTAGTATGACTCTTAGAAGACCACTATTTCTTCTAAAAACATTTTTTTATGCATAAGTAATTATCTTGTCTTATTGGATCATGTTCTAAAAATAAGTTGATTGTGATTTAATCTCATCCTTGAGGGATGTGCCTCTTGTCTTTCTTAATATTTAATGATTCAAAAAGTTATTACTATTTAAACCATGCTATTCTTGCTTTACAATATATTGCGGTTAATTTTTTTTGCAATTCTTGGGCTAGAATATTTCTCTTGTGTACTTGAAGTCTTCTTTTGGTTTGTTCTTTCTGTACAGGATCGTTAAGATGTGGTGCCTTAGATACATCATGGATTCAACCAATGAAGGTACTTGGGGATGATCACCAATAAAGATATTTTTGAAGACTTATATTTGAAAGAATTTGCTGAGATGTCATAAAGATGGAGATTTCCCTTAAAGACTTTTGAAGAATTTGATTTCTTCCCAAGATTCTTTTTGTATTTCCAAGCTTTCAGGATAAATTTCCCCATAAAGTTTGAGGAGGGGTATTAAAATACATGTACTCGTTCACACATGTTAAAATTGTAATCTCATATGTAATATACCACTTATCATATTTAATCTTCTTTGTTTTGTTTAGTTTATCTTTTTAGTTTAGTTAGCTTTTCTTTTTTTCAGTTTTGGACATGTAATAGGCTTTATGCCTTTTTGACTAAGTCAAAAAGCATAAAGCATCATTTCTTATTTTTTGGACATATAATAGGCTTTATGCCTTTTTTGACTTAGTCAAAAAGCATAAACCACTAAGAGAGTCGTTGGACTCCCAACAGTGCTAAATAGAGCCGTTGGGAGCCCAACGACTCCCTCTTCCTCTTCTTTATTACTTGTATAAATGTGGGGTCTCACCCCATTGTAATTGTATCTTTTGTGTGGGTTATATCCCACTTGAATGAAATTATATTTGCATTCTTTCTTGGGTGGTGCTTTTATGAATCTTATTGATTCTTGTGAGTGAGCTTTGCTTATGAACCTTTATGGTTCTTGTGGAAGATCTTTTATGAGAATCATTTGAGGATTCGAATTGTGGGTTGCATCTTCTTACAAAGTACACCATTGATATTTTACGGGATGGAGAATTGTAAACCGATTAGCACACCTTGCCTTCTAAATCATAAGCTAAGTGCTAAAGAAGGCACTACTTATCATGATCCTACTTTGTATCGTCGAGTTGTAGGGATGTTACAATACTTAACATTCACTAGGCCTGACATAGCATACTCTGTCAATCAAGCTTCGCAGTTTATGCATGCTCCTACAGATGTACATATGGAATGAGTAAAAAGGATCCTTCGGTATTTAAAGGGTACGATTGGAGATGGCTTGATGTACACCAAGGACACAACTTATATGTCAGGGCATCGACTATTCACCTACACAGACGCGGACTGGGTTGGTGATCCTGACGAGCACAGATCAGTTTCGGGGTATTGCATTCTTATCAGCAATAATATTGTAACATGGAGTAACAAGAAGCAAAAGGCAGTGGCGCGATCTAGTACTGAAGCGGAGTATTGTGCAATGGCAGCATGAACAGCCGATGTTACATGGGTGAGACATCTACTGCAAGAATTACAAGAACCGATCTCGCCCTCTATGCTTCTTTGCGATAATCAGAGTGCTATCAATATTGCCTTCAATCCCATCCTTCATTGTTGCACGAAGCATATCAAGATCGATCAACACTTTGTTAGGCAAAAGGTGGAAGAAAAAGAAATTGAACCTGCATATGTTCGGTCAGATATGCAAGTTGCTGACATCTTTACCAAGGGATTATCTACTCATCAGTTTTGGGCACTCAAAGACAAGTTGAGCATGATCAAAGACCATACTCAACTTGAGGGAGGCTGTTAGTTTTGGATCATGGATCCATGACCCGCACCACATTCCAAGGATCCATCTTGGGATGCGTGGACGGTGGCATGTTTGTAGTTTATCTTTATTACTTGTGTAATGTTATACTCTGTACAACACTTATAGATAATAAGTAAAAGAGGGAAAACCTATTGCCGCCGACTCCTCTTCTCTATCTCCTCTCTTCTCTTCTCTTCTCTTCTCTTCTCTTCTCTTCTCTCTCCTCTCTCTTTACCTCACCTTTAACTCTTGCAGGTCGATATTTCTGACACTATCTACATCACCCTGTGGGAAACATTTATGCTGCAATCGATTCTTCCTCGAGTCCTGTTCAGTGGCATCGTCGTCTCGGACATCCTTCATTGTCGAAGCTTCGTCGTGTCATTCCTCAAATTTCGTCTACTACATCATTCTAGTGTGAAGCATGTCAGTTGGGCAAGCATCATCGAAGTTTGTTTCTTTCTAGTCAAAGTCAGTCTAGTCATAAGGTCTTTGAACTTCTTCATGCAGATGTATAGGGTCCTAGTAAGATTTCTACCAGGACCCAATGTCGTTATATCTTGTTATTGTCGATGATTTTTCTAAGTTGTCTTAAGTATTCTTAATAAAAGAAAGATCTGAAGTTCCTAACATTCTAAAATCTTTGGTCATTGAAATAAAAACCCAGTTTGAGTCAGTTGTTAAGATTATTCGCATTGATAATGCTCTTGAGTTTAAAACCACAACACTATTGCAATTTTATCGGGATCATGGAATTCAACCTCAAACCTCTTGTTCCTATACTTCTCAACAAAATAGGATGGTTGAAAGAAAACACAGGCATCTCCTTGACGTAGCACGCACCCTTATGATTTAATCAAATGTTTCTGCTTCATATTGGGGTGATGCAGTTACCACTGCCTGCTATTTGATCAACCGCATGCCTTCATCATCTGTGGAAGACCAAATTCCTTTACAAATCCTGTATCCGAGTGCACCTCTCTTTCTTCTTTCGCCCAAGGTATTTGGGTGCATTTGCTTTATGCACAGACTTGGACCCAACTGTGATAAGTTAGCATCTGATGCCACTAAGTGTATATTTATAGGCTATCCAAAAAACCAAAAAGGGTAACAATATTATGATCCAATCTCTCGTCGAGAGTATGTCAGTGTGGATGTATCCTTCTTGGAGTCCCTTCCATACTATTCTAGTACTGGTACTCGGCTGCAAGCTGATCATGATGACTCTTTTCCACTTCTGGTTCCTCCTTTTCCTTTGGAATCGGTGCCCTTATTATCGAATCCAACTCCACCTACCTCACGGTTTCACAATCCTCGTGTAGAGCTCCAACTCCTTTGGTGCCTCCATCTACTTCTTCTCCTGAGGTAAGTACTCCTGATAGCAATGACATTCATGTTGATGATGACAGGCCAATCGCTCTGCGGAAGGGGACACGACAATGTACCTTATACCCTATATCTAAGTTTGTGTAGATGCCAGACTCGGTAATCAGATGAAAGCTTTTATTTCAGCCTTAACTGCCGAAACTATTCCTATGAGTTATCAAAAGGCAGTTCTTGATAGCTGATGGAAACAGACTATGCAAGATGAAATGGATGTTTTACTGTCTCAACAGACATGGGACCTCGTTGATTCCCAGGAGGATGTGGACATTGTTGGATGCAAATGGGTATATACCATTAAGTATAACTCAGATGGTTCAATTGAAAGGTATAAGGTCAGGTTAGTAGCAAAAGGCTATACTCAGACATATAGGGATGATTTCTTTGAAACCTTTTCTCCTGTAGCACAAATGGGCATCATTCGTCTTGTTCTTTCTGTAGTTGTTCACTGTGGATAGAGTTTGTGTCAGCTAAATGTGAAAAATGCATTCTTATACAGAGATTTATCTGAGACAGTCTACATGCAACAACCTCCTGCGTTCGAGGTTGAGGGGGAGTGTCAGAAGGTGTGTAGATTAAGAAAGGTGATATATGGTTTAAAGCAAAGTCCTCAGGCATGGTTTCAAAAGTTGTTTGAGGTGATGTCAAAGTTTGGTTTTAATAGATCAGCATCAGATCACACATTATTTATTAAGGAAACTAACTCAGGCATAGTAGTTATGGTGGTATATGTGGATGACATCATCCTTACAGGAGATAACATGAACGATATTGCAGCTACAAAGGCTCATCTTTAAAAATATTTTGTTACAAAAGACCTTGGTTCCCTTAGATACTTTCTGGGCATAGAAGTAGCCAGGGGCAGCGAGGGTGTAGTTTTGTCACAACGGAAGTATGTTCTTGATTTACTAAAAAAGACAGGAATGTTGGGAGCTAAACCAGCAAATATTCATATGGATAACAAAGTTCATTTGTTTGATAAGGGGTCAAAACCTATTGATAGCAAGAGCTATCGCTCATTGGTAGGAAAGTTACTATATGTGACAGTGACTAGACCTGATATTGCTCTGGTTGTAAGCAAGGTTAGCCAATTAATGGACAAACAGACTGAGGTATACTGGAATGCTATAATGATGACATTTAGGTACTTAAAATCCTCTCCTGGAAAAGGACTGTTATTCAAGAAAGGAGGCACTCTGGAGGTAGTTGCTTATTCTGATGCTGACTATGCTAGGTCTATAGAGGATAGGAAATCTACCACAGGATTATGTGTATTTGTGGGAGGTAACTTAATCTCTTTGAGAAGCAAGAAGCAAACTGTAGTTGGTAGGTCAAGTGTTGAATCAGAATATAGAGCTATGGCACAAACAACAACTGAATTAATGTGGGTTCGAACAGTGTTGACTAATCTTCAAGTAAAAGTTTTAAGAGTCTCCTATGGTGATGATGTGTGATAACAAGGCAGCCACATATATAGCCAATAATCCGGTATTTCATGAGCGGACAAAACATATTGAAGTTGACTGTCACTACATACGAGATATGGTTCAAGCTGGACATATCTCTACCAAGCATGTAATCTCTGGGGATCAAGTTGCAGATATTTTTACAAAGCCTCCTGCCAGACCCAGTTTCTCAAAATGTTGCGGCAAGCTGAGCATGATTGACATCCATGCTCCAGCTTGAGGGGGAGTGTTAAGATAAGTCGACTAATTAGAGTTTTATTCATGCTTAAGGTTATTTCTTATATTTTATAAATAATAAGGGACCTAACTGTAATTTTATTCTTTTGGCTAATCTCTACTTAAACAGGAGATTAGACCTAATTTTAATAAGAAGAACGACTCTTCCTCTCTCTCGCTTTTCTCTCTCGGTTCTCTACTGTACCAATTTACATGTTCTATATTTTTCATAAGGAGCTGAATATTCAAAATCTTTCAAACAAGCACGTAAATATTAACAAATTGTTTGCCATATATATATATATATATGCATATATATATATATATATATATATATGTGTATCTACATATCTTATAGTTATATGTATATATGTATTATGTATATATTTATTTATTTATATATTTTCTGTTGTAATTATTTTAAATATGTAATTTTTATTATTTTTATTTTTAGTGGCTACTGGCTGTTGAGCAAGCCATTAGGAGTGCCTAACAGCTAGTCCGACAGCTAGTTTGACTAGCCGTTAGGAGGGACTAACATCTAGTTTGACTAGCCGTTAGGCACTCCTAACGGCTAGTTTGGCCCTCTTGTTCCTTCTATCATGTGTATGTATATGGGCTCTCCACTCATTACATGTTATGCTTTTAAGTGAGCATTTGACTAATAAAAATTATATTTTTTATGTATTGTTCTCTCTTGTTCTCACTCTTTTGTGCCATATTACATTTGTAATTTCCCTTAGTGGCCTTTTGTATTGCTCATCGTGGCTTGTGTTTTGGTTTATTGCCTATCGTCAATTCTTGTATTTCTCTTTATTGTTTGATTAGAGTTTACCTTTGCATCACTATATTTACTTTATGGTACATAACACTGTACATTGACATCATATAAACACAGTATCAAGTTACAGAATGTAACGAGTAAAACCTTCCTCCAGCACATAATAACCATAATGTGCTTGCTGGGTAAAATGATTAAAATGTCCTTGTCCATCTATGTCATACAGCACCCACCAAACTGAGCATGGTCTAAGACCACCAATATTTTGCCCTTTAACCTGCAGTGTCTTGCATAAGATGGTTTTTATAATGTTATGACCACTTGAAATTATGCGCTCATAAATCTTAGCTCAATTCCTGATTGTCAATCTGCTCATTGTACAAAGTTCATGTTTATTTCAATATGCTTTGTTTAATTATGCTTCACTTACAATCCAAGTAACTTCTGCCATTACTGAGGCCATAGCCCAGTTCTCAGCTTTTGTACCAGATCTTGCATAGTTCTCTACTTTTTCTTGCTTAAAGGCACCCAATGTGAACCCAGAAAATCACAATATGTACACAGAGAACATCTGGTCCCGGAGTCTCCAACCCAATCTGCAGCACAATATGCAACCACCTATGTCACATGGATGCGGATGCGGATGCAGATGCGGGTATGGGACACGATGCAGCAATTTTCAAAAATTAGAATTCAGGGGCATGGCTGTACATATATTATATATTTATATAATTATAAATAATATGTATTATACATTAAAAAATTTAAAAACAATATTTATATGCATATATTTTGATCGTGTTGGACGCCATGTCAAACCTGTCCACCACCATGTCAGGCATGTCGGAAAACGTGTTAGGCATGTTGGGCACCGCACCGTATGTGTTGGCCGTGTTCTACGCAAATAGTAGAATGTCCCATGTCAGAATCCATGTCATGTCATATCATACGATTCACCCCCTAAGTGGTATGCCTCTGAGACATAGGTAACCACTATCACATATAGGCTGATGGAACCATTTAATGGCATTCTTTTGTACAAGAGGCCTTTTATGTACCCTTTATGTACTTCAAAATCCTCTTGACTGCCCCAAAAATGAGAGATTTTAGATACATGCATGAGTTGTCATGTCTAATCGATTGCATGAGTTGTCCTAGGTCATCCCTCATTGATTCACCAGGCTTGAACCATGTCTCTCGGAACAATCTCCACACATATGGCACAAGAAGATTCCACATTCGAGGTTGAGTGGGATTGGGTATTTTCATGTCTCATTGAAGTGACCAATTTGTCTTTCTTTCCAATTGATGAACAAGAAGGAAATGAAAAACCAATAAGCCCGCATAGTTCACTATGGATGATCCATGCTTCGCAGCTCGCTCTTACAGGTCCACTTCGCTTGTGAAGCTTGGTTGCTAAAAAACTAGGCTACATGGTGTAGTTTCCTTTGCAATCCTACCACCATTGGAAGGCCTTGGCCACACCTGCCTTTGGTCCGGTCGTGAAGGATTCTATCCAGCCACACGTTCCCCTACAACTACCTTGTTATGACTTCTGCCTAGCTGAAGACTACCAAAGTCTTTTGTGGCACTAGTGGGATACATAAGTCATACGTTATCATTGGTCCAATGCTTCAAGAGAAACCAATTACCAGGGTGTGACGGGTGGTGTTTACAGAGCCCAAGTACATATTCACTGTGGCATACTGATTTGTGAAAAATTTTTTATAATAGGGAGATGCCAGTGCTATGGTTTGAATGTCTTATTACAGGCTGAAAGGTGACGCATGGTTGTGGCCCTGTTTTCGTGTCCATGGTATAAAACTTCATGAGTACTCCCCTCTTGCCCACAGGGGCAATTCACCCTATCCTTAATCTCTGACCAGTAATGATCTCTGGACAATCCCCAGTGTAATGGGATGCCCAAATATTTGATAGGCAAACAACCCTTGCCACATTCAAAAATACAGGTGGCCAAATCTCCTAAACTCCCAAATTCATCATTGAAAATAATTACCTTACTTTTTCCCCGTCCATTTGCAGACCTACCATTTCCGAGATGCATCCCAAGATAAGCCAAAGAGAGCAAAAGTTCTCTGAAGCCTCTCCAAAGATAATGATATCATCTGCAAAAAGCAAGTGCAAAAAAATCGGGATGCTAAGGAGCTTAATCCCCTTAAAGAAGCCATGTTCCCCAGTTTCATCTAAGAGGCTCGTGAATCCTTGCATAGCCAAAATAAAGAGTGGTGAAAGATGATCACCTTGCCTGAGACCTCTGGTGGGCTGAAAAAATTGTCCTTTTTTGTCATTTATATTCACTGATATTGAAGCTGAAGAAAGAATGGACCTTACCCAAGACCTCCACCTTGTTCCAAAAACTTATCTTTCAAGACACTTGAAGAGATAAGATCAATGCAAAGTATGGAAAGCCTTTCTCAAATCAATCCTTAACAGGAAATCTTTTTTCTTCGAAGTATGAATTTGATGTAGGGCTTCATGCGCAATTAGGATGCAGTCATGTAGTCGCCTTCCTGGTAAGAAAGCACTCTGAAGGGGCGAAACTAACAATGGAAGTACCTTCTTGAACCTGTTACTTAGGGCCTTGGTCATTAATTTAAAGGTGGTATTTAACAACGAGATGTTCGAAATGTCACTACTTACCGGATCCTTGGGTATAAGAATAAATAAGGATTGACCCCATTGTTCAGGCAATATCCCATTTCGATGAAACTCCCCAAAAACCTGAAGCAAGTCCCCCATACAAGAATCCCAAATGGATCAAAAGAACTCAATTGTAAATCCATCTGGCCCTGGTGATTTGCTCGATGACAATTCCCAAACAACCTTATTTTCTTCCAATGAAAAAGTTCCTTCCAACTCCGATGAGGCTGTTTCCTCAATCGGAGGAAAGGCCAACTTGTCCATGTCCAATGCCTCAAAGTCCCCATGTAAGAATAGCAAACGGAACAAGGTTGTCTCCATATATATCTCCGCTTATTTGACCAAATGAATTCCCACCCCCTCCATATATATCTCCGAAAGTTCCCAGTCATGCAAAAATTATGCAAACTGTCTCATACTCCTTGTTAGATTTTGGGGCCGGTTGGAGTCGCCCACATGCAATAAACAATTGAAGACCCCCCTTCCAAGCACCACGGGGACAAATTCAATTTTCCCAACTCCTCAAGCTCCATAAAAATTGTTTCATCATACGGGTTGTTGGCCAGTACACCACAGTAATAAAGAAATCACCCGAATTAAAAGATTTAAATTGGACAGTTATGGAGTAGTTATCTTTGTGAAGAAGTACCCCCTCCAACGTTCCATGCCAAGCCACCTGATCTACTATTTGAAGTGTAGAGAAATATACCTGGGCAGTGGAAGAATGTGCGAGCGAGCGAGCGAGAGAGAGGGAAAAAACGAGAGAGAGAAAGAGTCAATTTTCTTATTCAACAATTAGGTCTAATCACCTATTTAAGTAGTGATTAGCCTTAAAAGAAAAATTACACTAAGGTCCATTATTTTTATAAAATGCAAACATCCACCTTAAGCATTTGACTAATCATAACACTCCCCCTCAAGCTGGAGCATAGATATCAATCATCCTCAGCTTGCCGCAACATTTTGAGAAGCTGGGTCTGGCAAGCGGCTTTGTAAAAATACCTGCAACTTGATCTTCAGAGATTACATGCTTAGTAGAGATATGCCCAGCTTGAACCATATCTCGTATGTAGTGACAGTCAACTTCAATATGTTTTGTCCTCTCATGAAAAAATGGATTATGTGCTATATATGTGGCTGCCTTGTTATCACACATCATCACCATAGGAGATAGGACCTTCACTTGAAGATCAGTCAGCATTGTTCGAACCCACATTAATTCAACGGCAGTTTGAACCATAGCTCTATATTCTGATTCAGCACTTGACCTAGCAACCACAGTTTGCTTCTTGCTTCTCCAGGAAACTAAGTTACCTCCTACAAAAACACAGAATCCTGTGGTAGATTTTCTATCCTCTACAAACCCGGCATAATCAGCATCAGAATAAGCGATTACCTCCAGAGTGCTTCCTTTCTTGAATAACAACCCTTTTCCAGGAGAGGATTTTAAGTACCTAAGTATCATCATTATAGCATTCAAATGTACCTCGGTCGGTTTTTTCATAAATTGACTAACCTTGCTTACCGCCAGAGCGATGTCGGGTCTAGTAACTGTCACATACTACCAATGAGCGATAGCGCTTGCTGTCAACAGGTTTTGGCCCCTCATCCAACAAATGAACTTTGCTCTCCATAGGGATATTTGTTGGTTTTGCTCCCAACATTCTTGTTTCTTTTAGTAAATCAAGAACATACTTCCGTTGTGACAGAACCACACCCTCACTACCCCTGGCCACTTCTATGCCCAGAAAATATCTAAGGGACCCAAGGTCTTTAGTAACAAAATGTTTTTGAAGATGGGCCTTTGTAGCTGCAATATCATTCATGTTATCTCCTGTAAGAATGTTGTCATCCACATATACCACCATAACAACTATTCCTGAGTTAGTTTTCTTAATGAATAATGTGTGATCTGACGTTGATCTATTAAAACCAAACTTTGACATCACCTCAAACAACTTTTAAAACCAAGCCCGAGGACTCTGCTTTAGACCATATATCGCATTTCTTAATCTACATACCTTATGACACTCCCCCTCAACCTCGAATGCAAAAGGTTGCTACATGTAAACTGTCTCAGACAAATCTCCATACAAGAATGCATTTTTCACATCGAGTTGGCACAGACTCCATCCATGGTGAATAGCTACAGACAGAACAAGATGAATGGTGCCCATTCGTGCAACAGGAGAAAAAGTCTCAAAGAAATCAACCCCATATGTCAGAGTATATCCTTTTGCTACTAATTTGGCCTTATACCTCTCAATTGAACCATTTGAATTATACTTAATAGTATATACCCATTTGCATCCAACATTGTCCACATCTCCTGGGGGATCAACGAGGTCCCATGTCTGTTGAGACAGTAAAGGATCCATTTCATCTTACATAGCTTGCTTTCATCGGTTATCGAGGACTGCCTTTTGATAACTCATTGGAATAGTTTCAGCTGATAAGGCTAAAATAAAAGCTTTAATCTGATTGTCGAGTCTAGCATCAAACACAAACTTAGAAATAGAGTGAAAGGTACATTGTCGTGTCCCCTTCCGTAGAGCAATTAGCCTATCATCATCAGCATGAATATCGTTGCTATCAGGAGTACTTACCTCAGAGGAAGAAGAAGATGGAAGCACCGGAGAAGATGGAGGTCTACGCACATACACCAATGGAGGATTGTGAAACCGTGAAGTAGGTGGAGTTGTATGCGAAAAAGGTGTCGATTCCAAAGGGAGAGGAATAGGAAGTGGAAAAGAATCATTTTGATCAGCTTGCAGCCGAGTACCAGTACTAGAATAGTATGGAATAGACTCCAAGAAGGATACATCTGCACTGACATATTCCCGACGAGAGATTGGATCATAACATCGATACCCCTTTTGGTTTTTTGGATAGCCTATAAATATACATTTAATGGCTTGAGGTGCTAACTTATCACAATCAGGTCCAAGTCTGTGCAAAAAGCAAACGCACCCGAATACCTTTGGCAAAAGAGGAAATAGGGTGCACTAAGATATAGAATATGTAAAGGAATTTGGTCTTCCACAAACGATGAAGGCATGCGGTTGATCAAATAACAAGCCGTAGTAACTGCGTCACCCCAATATGAGGCAGGAACATTGGATTGGATCATAAGAGTCTGTGCTATGTCAAGAAGATGCCTATGTTTTCGTTCAGCCACCCCATTTTTTTGAGAAGTATAGGCACAAGAGGTTTGAAGTTGAATTCCATGATTCTGGTAAAATTGCAATAGAGTTGTGGTTTTAAATTCAAGAGCATTGTCAGTGCAAATAATCTTGACAACAGAATCAAACTGAGTTTTTATTTCAATGACCAAAGATTTTAGAATATCTGAAACTTCAGATCTTCCTTTTATTAAGAAAACCCAAGATAACTTAGAGAAATCATCGACAATGACTAAATAATAACGACACTGAGTCCTGGTAGGAATCTTACCAGGACCCCATACATCAACATGAAGAAGTTCAAAGACCTTATTACTGGACTGACTCTGACTAGAAGAGAACGAACTCCGATGATGCTTGCCCAACTAACATGCTTCACACTGGAATGATATAGTAGACGGAATCTGAGGAATGACACGATGAAGCTTCGACAATGAAGGATGTCCAAGACGACGATGCCACTGAATAGGACTCGAAGAAGAATCGACTGCAACATAGTTGTTAAACACAGGGTGATGTAGGTAGTAGACTCCATTTTCTTCATAGCTTCCACCAATCTTCTTCCCCGTCAGCAGATCCTGAAAATGACAGCACATAGGATCAAATATCACCCTACAATTTAGCTCTTTTGTAAGGCAACTCACTGAGAGTAAACTTTGAGAAAAAAGAGCATGAAGGACATTTTTCAACTGCAAGGAAGAGGATATAGAAACATTTCCTTGACCAATAACTGGGGAGGAACTCCCATCAGCTAATAAGACTCCCCGATATGCAGTAATAGCTTTTAGATCTAAAAAATTTTGAGAGTTTCCACAAAGATGTCTGGAAGCACCAGAGTCAATAATCCACTTACTATCAGTGGAAGAACGATGGTCTCCGGAAGATTAGGCCACACCAGCTACAGGAGAAGAAGAACTTGAAGGACGATGAGAGACCAGCTCTTCATATTCTGCACGACTTAGAGTGATAGATTCACTAGGAGAATTGGTTTCATGCTCCACCTCCAATTTTGTAGCATTAGCTTTTGAAACATTTTGCTTCAACGAAGAGAATGCAGGCCGTTCATGTTTATCCCAACACCGATCTTCTAAATGTCTTGATTTTCCACAATAGGTACATTGGAGTTTACCTCTACCTCCCATACCTCTTCCACGACCTCTGCCTCTAACATTCATAAGATTTTCTCGTCCATAACTAGATGGAACAGCCAAAGCAGATGACTGAGATGCAGGTTGAGATTGTGAAAGAGAGATGGCAAGTCTGCTCAACCGATTGTATGCATCAGCGAGGGTAGGAACATCAGATCCGCTCAACATTTGGACTTTAGCAACTGTGAATTCTGATGATAGGCCTGTGAGGAACCGAGCAACCATAGTTTGTTCTTGATGGTCCTTCTGGATTGAGCAACACAGAGGTCTATGAGCATTCAGTCTCTCAAAAGCAGCCTTAACAGATGCATAGTACTGGGACAAGGTCTGATCACCCTGCTGTAAATTATATATCTCCTGTTCAACTTAGAGAATACGACTCACATTCGTCTCTTGAGAATATGTATCTCGAAGATTATCCCATATTGGTTTAGCTGTATTATAATAGATTAGTCCATCTGCAATATGTGGTTAATATTATTCATGATCCATGACATCACAATGTCATTATCTTCTTCCCAAGTAGTATACTTTCCACTTTTATCATTTGGCTCAGATTCCAATAAAATGTATTTTCTACGATGTCCAGACACCGACATCATAAACATCCTGGATCACCTGGCATAGTTTGTTTCATTCAGTTTAACCGACGAACCATATGAGAAAGGATAGGCAAAAGCCTTGTATTCCCCAATAGCCTCATGGTTGTAATCAGATTTGGAAGCTTCACCCATAATATTTAAACCACGATACACTGATGAACAAGGATGGTTTTTCGCAACACGACACCCAGATTTGTGTCAGACAAACAATAATAAACTGATCTGTGTTCCAAAAAAAACGCAGATTCTACCTTCAGATCTGTGACAGACTTTACGCATATCAACAAAACCAACTGCTTCAATGGGTGATGATGACAACCTTCAGATCTGTGTCAAGACTTTACACAGATCAACAACACACAAAAAATTTGCTTCAATATACGATGACGACACCCTTCAGATCTGTGTCAGATTTCACTATAATAAACTGATCTGTGTAAAAAAACTGCAGATTCTACCTTCAGATCTGTGACAGACTTTACACAGAAAAAAAAAACTGCTTTGATGGACAACGACGACACCCTTCAGATCTGTGTCAGATTTTACACAGATCAGCGACAAAATAGAGGTTGCTTCTTGTTGTCATTCCATCCTTATCAAACACGAGCAGAGTTAATCCCTGTCTCCCACTCCACGACATCAGCGTAGTGTGCATATCCACACTCACCAGATCGGGTCGACTAAACATCCATTGTAGATCTGAGTGGGCTTTGCAACGATTTGTAGATCTGATTACAGATCTGAGTCATGACGTTGGTCAGACTACAGATCTGTTATCAGATCTGTACCAAAAAGAAACCAATCAACTAAGCCTTACCCGATCGTCAGCGTGTGATCTCCCTTCATGCGATCTTCAGATTCACACGTACCTTACTTGATCCTTCTGCAAGTGATCTCCCGATCCACAGTTGCACGATTTCCTTCACGCAGGGATTGAAGAAGATCGAGAGGTCACATTTCCAGGAGCGTTGGCTCTGATACCATGTAGAGAAATATACCTGGGCAGTGGAAGAATGTGCGAGAGAGAGAGAGAGGAAAAAATGAGAGAGAGAAATAGTCGATTTTCTTATTCAACAATTAGGTCTAATCACCTATTTAAGTAGTGATTAGCCTTAAAAGAAAAATTACACTAAGATCCATTATTTTTATAAAATGCAAAGAACCACCTTAAGCATTCGACTAATCATAACATGAAGGATTGAATATAAATTCGTTGCTCGGCCAATGTCCTTCATGATGTCCTAGTTGATAGATAGGAGTTTTGTTTTGAAAATTGCGACAATGTCCAGCTTCTCTTGGTTGATGTAATTAGCAAAAAAATCCCTTTGGACATTGCTGCCCATGCCCCTCAAATTCCACATTGCGACCCTCATCTTTGAATTCGTTGAAAAGACCCTTCAAGTAGGACCCTAAACCCCTTAGGCCTTTAGCTTTGCAGAGTTAAAATTATCTATCTTTGCTTCTTCATTTCATTTAGAATTTTATTCCTCATCATGTTTCCCAAACCCAACCTAATGACGAGCAGGGCTTCGGTGAGGGTCATTTAAAGGAAATGAGTTCCTCCAAAGATGTTCACCAAATCACCAAAGTGGACACTCAAAAGAGTTTCACCAAAATACCAAAAATGAACACACAAAGGCCACAAATTGGCTCACACAAGAAACCAACCAAAAGGAGGTCAACACAAGGATAAAAAAATAATATTTTATTGATGTTGATCCATACAAGATGCATAGAAAATGAGCGGGGTTTTACCCCATATATATACACAAGAGTGGAGCTCCAAGAGAGTCATTGGGGAGGTCCAACAGATCTAAATAGTCATTGGACCTCCCCAATGACTTTGATTTGACTAGTCAATATGTGTTGACTAGTACCAACTCAAACAAAAATTAATAACTAACCTAATCCTAGTTACTAACCTAGTTACATATATATTCAAATAAATACATATATGTATATTTACATTTTTAACACTCCCCCTCAAACTTATGATTGGATAACCGAAAGTTTGCCTATGAGAGTGAAATCTAAGAGCAACAATAGGTTTTGTGATGAAATTCACCAATTGATATTCTGAAGTAACATAAGAAAGATTGATAGTACCATGTAGATACTCCTCTCGTACATAGTGACAGTCCATCTCAATATGTTTGGTTCATTCGTAAAAGGTCTAGTTGTTGGCAATGTAGATGAAACTCTTGTTATCATAGCATATTCATGATGCTTCTTTAATCTGAACGCCCATGTCAGCCAACAATTTTCTTATCCAGACCACTTCCATAGTGGTTGTAGTCATGGCTCAGTATTATGCTTTAGTCAAGGAGAGAGACCTTTTGTTGCTTCTTACATGTCACGATATCAACAAGTCACTTAAGAAAAAACAAAAACCCATGATTGAGTATCAATTATTGAGACCACTTCCCCAATCAGCATCAGTATGAGCAGTTAAATCTAAAGATGAAGAAACAGATAAGAAAAGGCCTTGATAAATTAAAGTCTTAATATATCTAATAATGCATAAAACTGCTCTCATATGAACAGAGGTGAGAGCATGTTGAAATTGACTGGTTGTGTGAATTGCATGTGCTATGTCAGATCTCGTAATTTAAAGATAAGACAGTGCCCTAATAAGTTGTTTGTATGGTGTCGAGTTCTCAAGTAGTTCTTCATCATCAATTCTTATTTTGATATTAACAATTTTGAGAGTATCAACCTTCTTATCATCTGAGATTTTACACCTGACAACAATATCTAAAGAAAATTTAGATTGAGTCAACAGATACTCACTGAAAGAATAAGCAACTTCAATACCAAGAAAATATTTTAAAAAAACCAAATTAATCATTTCAAAATGTGTTTTAAGAAGTTTCTTAATGTGTTTAACTCTCTATTTGTCCCCACTAGTAATAATCATGTCGTCCATGTAGAAGAGAAGAATAGTAATACCTGTATCAAAAATCTTAATAAACAAAGTTGTGTCAGTTAGGCAAGATTGAAATCCAACATCAACCATAACTTGACTAAATCGGTCCAACCAAGCCTTTGGTGTTTGCTTAAGACCATGCAAGGCTTTATCTAAGCAAAAAGTCTTTCCTTTAGGAATAGTTATCCCAAGTGATGCTGCCATACCAAATTCTTATTAAGAAATGCATTTTTAACATTCATCTGTTATATTGATCATCTTCTCATAGAGGTTGGCTACTAAGGTTCTAACAGTGGTCATCCTAGCAACTGGAGCAAAAGTTTCTTCATAATTTATTTCATACTCTTGGGAGTACCCCTTAGCAACTAATCTAATTTTGTATCGTTCAAGAGTCCCATCACTCTTGATTTTTACTTTATACACCCATCTACAACCTATAGGTTTCTTTCTTGAGAGAATATCCTGAATAGTCCAATTATTTGTTCTTTTTAAAGCATCTAGCTTTACCCTCATGGCTTCTACTCATTTAGAGTATTCGTTTACTTGAACATAGGTTGAGGGTTCTATATATGACTATATTAATGCAATATAGGCTTGCTACTTAGGTAAAAATGAGTCATAAGACACAAATTTTTTAGGAGGTTTTGATACTCTAGATGATCTTCTAATTTGTGCTTCCATTTGGTTTTCATCAGTATATCTTTCTAGTGCACGCGGCGGTTTGGAATCACTACGGCTGAAATATTGTATATATCTTTGATCCTTATTAGGTTGCTCTTCTCTAATCTCATTATCATCAGATTATTCTTGTAACAACCCGAATTGGGACCTCTTGATTTCGGGTTTGTGGACATTACTTCTTAGAGGAAAATTACCAAAACAACCTCAAAACCAAGCAAAAAAAAAATTATATAACAAGGTCTAAATAGTTGTCAAGTCCATTCATCTAACATCAAGATAACCATCCATGTTTATCAAAACTAAATTGTTTAGATTACAAATCCAAAATATAGAAATAAAGATCAAATACTCCAAAGTACTTTAAGGTCCACCAGTAGACGAGTCCACGAGTTACATCTTCCTGTTTGCAGCACTTTCTGATCCTACAGTTGTAACCTAACGGGGGTGAGTCTAAAACTCAGTAAGGTTTCATTTACAAATATAAGACATGATTGTTGCAACTGTAGTGAGCTTTAAGCTCCTAGGCAGAGTTTAGTTATCTAACTAGCACACATGTTTACACATTTTATCTCTCTTTTTCATTTACTTTTACTAAAATCATTCCTTATTTCTAGAGGAGACATTTCTCAATGTCGTACTCTACACTAATAAGTTATTTCGCAAATAACTTCCAAGGCGTAGCAACCCATGTAGACAACTCTAGAGTCTATGGTGTTGGCCAGATATATGAACCACTCCACAAACAATATAATTCAAATCGGTTCAAACTATGGACTTCCAATCATTGCAACTTTGCTCACTAGTTGCAAGCCGGAGAGCCCAATATGCCCAATGATAGCTAGTCGAAGAGTCAAGAGGGATATACCTGCCCTAAGGTGTCCGATGAGCTATACCTACCCCAAGGTTTGTGGTTCATGATACTTCCTACATGTGTCTAATAGGTAATGTTTTCACCCACAAGGGTAACCTAGGAATTCCTTAAGATCTCAAGCACAAACGAGGTACACACACTTCTAACAAAACCCTAGACCATGTCCTTCCTGACAGAGTTCTTTATCTCTCTGTATGTTGTTACCCTAGGTTCATTATTCATTTCTTTATTGTCATTTCCCAGTGTTAATGTATTATTCAGTCACGTGAACATGCTATAAATTCTAAGGATAACAATCCATCACAGATATACAATATAAAATAATCATGCCACAACATTAAATTAACCCTCCCAAGGTATATGTGTGACATTTCCCAATATAAGTCATATTCTAAGGAATCTGGAACTCTACGTCCCTTTCTCAAAGCCTAACATTCCTTTTCTTTTTCCCGCAACATATTACATGTATCAAAACATTATCCTCATTTTCACAAGCACATTTATGGTACGAGGATAAACATGTAATATATATCATAATTTACATGCATCTTATTAAAGACATCAGAAATATAGATTACTAAGCATGCAATTCATTCGATCTATTTATATACATGAAATAATCCGCATACTTTTAAAGCACATGGAGTTATAACAAGATGCATGTATGAACAAGCTTATATCTTATTTATCTAGGGAGTTATTTGCAAATGTTCCTTTACCTTGAATGCAAGAATCGATACCTCACCCTACAATTGAATCTCTCGTAGTCGTCGAATTTGTTCATCACACAAACACTCACTGAATTTACAAAACCAGCATTTCCTATATAAAATTACCAAACTCCCTTTCATAAAGATGGTTTGTCATACCTTATTTTTTGTGTTGTGTGTTTAGTCACAAAAATAGGACAGATAAATTCTCCTATGCATCTTAATTTTAACGCACTAAACCTCACTTGATTCTGAATTCGAAGAGAAGAGTTATGCTCATTTTACAAAAGTAGGTAGAATAAGGGCAAAACGATCATTTCACCTCTCAAGCGGGTGTGGATCCGAATAACAGGATTTGTGAGGGATCCAGCCGACCCTCTAGGTCTGATTCTTTATTTTGGATCAGATTCGCCTCAGATCTTTATCGTACTGGTCGAACCCAAAAATAACTATGCATACAATGTGTTTGACATTCTTGACCAACTGGACCATGTTGGTCTAATGGTTAGAAGTAGTTCCCTGTGATTGAGAAGTTGGGAGTTCAAACCCCAATCCCATCCTCTAATACAACTTTTCTTCTTTTTGGGTACATTGACCTAGCCTGGTTTGGGTCTAGCCCAAACTAAACCTACCGAGGTTCAGTCCTTGATTCCCTTTCTATTTACCCAAATTGGATCCGGATCGAATCTAGTCTAATATGGATCCCAAACTTTGACAGAGATCCAGTCTCTGTTTCATACACTCGATCCAGATCCAGTACGATTGATCCGGACTTGGTTAATTCTGGGTTTGGTACCAATTAGACCCAAACCCAATCCAGTTTGGTCCGAACTGGATCCAAACCCAGACAGTTTTCCCGATATATATATATATATATATATATATATATATATATATATATATATATATATATATATATATATTCTTATTAATTATTATTTTCCAACCACACCCGGTCCGAGTCTCACCCAGACCGAGTTGGTTTGGGTGCAGACACACCAAACCCGATCTGGGTTGCACCCAGTCCGGGGTCTTGGCTGACTCATTCCGGTTCAAACCCAGACCAAGTTGGTCCAATGCTTCACAAACCGAGATAGAGAGTGTGACTCTGTCTCGCCCCGTTTATGACCAAACTCAGCCTGGGTTTCACCCAGACTGAGTCGGTTTGTCCTGCAGACCACCTCTTTATTTGATTAGCATTAGTCTGAGTTTCACCCCAATCGAGTCGGTCTCTTCCGCAAGCTAAGATAGAGAACTCACCTCCTTATTTGACCAGACTCAGTCTAGGTTTCGGTCTGTTCTGCAGGCTGACTCTCTATCTCGTCCCGTACATGTGACCAAACTCGGTCTGGGTTAGTAAGCTAAGACTTGACCTACCTCGGTCTGGGCAATCCCAGACCAAGTCGGTCTGTTTACAAGCCGAGACAGAGAGCAAAAGCTCTTTGTCTTGTTCCTTTTCTGACCTAACTAGGTTTGGGCGTACTCAGACCAAATTGGTCTTTATCTACGGCTTAGAGATCAAATTGCTCTCTGCCTCGCCCCTTGTTTCAACCAAACTCAGTCTGGGTTCACCTAGACCCAGTCGGTCTCTCTTCCGTCTCTCTTGGTTATACATTGTTGGCAACCACCTAGTCATTGGCGGTTGGTGCAGGGAGCCCCTGCCCTTTGCCTCTATTTATTTATTTTTCCACGGCAATGGTGTCAAGCGAAGACAGAGGAGCGCCCTCTGTCTCTCGCCCCATTTCTTCTTCACAGTGGGCGCGCAGGAACAGAGGGCCACCCTCTGTTCCCACTTGCCCCCCCCCTCTCCTTTATCATGTGTGTGATGCCGACAACCAAGTGGTTGCCGACAGCACCCTTTTTTTCTCCAAAAAAAAAAAAAACAATTGCAGAAGGGGTGAAAAGGGTTTACCTATCACCAATGGCATGCTTCTCTCTTACGCCCTCTTCCTCATTCTCTCTTCCTCTCCTCTCTCTCTCTCTTTTTCACACAAAATTGAGGGGGATTGAGGGCTCACCTGTAACCCCCTCCATTGATGAGGAGCCTCTCCACCTCCAAACCACTTCATGCAAGGGGTGAGAGGGAGGAGCTCCCTTTAATCATATTAAAGAGGGGGCCTCCTCGCCTCTCTCCACAAAAAACATGGAGGGAGATGGAGGGACTCCCCCCTCCTAACCTAGTTGGACCAAGTGGCTCAAGCCCACCAGGCCAGCTAGGTTGGGTTTTACCGTTCTTTACTTGCTATATCATCTCTAAGATTCTTAATTTTCATCAAGATCAGCATTACAATCATCATACTTTGGAATTAGATACAACAAAAAACAATACTCAGTTATTTCCATAGACTTTTCACATTAAAAAAACCTCTCTTGTTCTAAGAAAAACACATTTCTTGAAACATATAGCTCTTTATTTCAAAAATCAAAACAGATATAGCCTTTTTTATTATTTGCATAGCTCAAAAAAATACAAGGAATTTTATGGGGAGAAAGTTTATCATTTTTATCGATAAAAACAAAACATTTATTGTTTGAAAAGTTTTCCCATTGGTGACATATTTTTCAAAGAGGATGGCATTTTGTTAATGAGATAATTCTTTTGATAAAAGATATCTCCCCGAATTAGTGCAAAAGATGAAAATATCATTTTGAAATTTACTTTTGACCAAATTATAAAATATTTGAAAATGTAAGAAAACTTCATACTTGTGTTTAAGGAAATAGATTCAAGTATGTCTTGTAAAATCATCTACAAAAATCACATAATACACAAAACCATCCTTAAATATAACTGGTGTTGGGTCTCAAACATCCGAATGTATTAACTCAAGTAGTCCGGAAGAAACAAAGGTTTTTTATTAAAATGATAATCTCTTCTTTTTTGCCAAGAATACAATCTTTAGATGTAAAATTTTCAGATTTATAAAAAAAAATCATCTTTGAAAAATATTGTACCATGGATACATTAGGGTGGCCAAGCCTTTTATGCCATAAACCCAAGTCTAATTTCTGACCATTACAACAAAATGTATTCTTGGGTACTTTCAAAAAATACATGTAGTACAAGCCTCCTTCTCTATAGCCTTCCCAATCAGCTTTCCTGACTAGTGATCCTATACCCGACAACCATGAGAGAAGAAGAAAATGTTACACCCATGGTCAGATAATTGAGAAACAAACAAAAGATTTAAATTTAATTTAGGAATATATCTAATTTTTGAAATAGAAAATCTTTACGAACTTTGAAAAATGTTTTCAAAATTTTTTATTTCATTTATCTCAAGAGATGTCCCATCGGTAGTGAACACATTTGATTCACTTGAGTTATGATATTTGGATAACACTTCACCATTTGGTGTTATATGAAAAGAAGCACCTAAGTCAAGAAGCCAAAGAAATTTACCGAGATTGGAGAAGCCGAAGGAAGAAACCACGACTCCAATTGATGAGGATGTTCCTTTGAATAGAGGTTGAAGAGCCTCCATTAGTTGTGTCAAGGACATGTTTCTAATGGATTGATCTTGTGTAAGTTTTACATCACTTGACTCTTGGGCGTCCAAGAGAAGTAACCTTCTTCTTACAAGGTTTTTCAACTTAGGACAATAGGTTTTTACATGTGTCGGTTCTCGACAATAATAGCAAATAACTTTCTTCCTCTCATATGCATTGCCTTGCTTTCCATAATATTCATCATTTGTCCTTTCATAGTCTAGTGGTTTGTAGGTACGAACATAATTTACTGGTCTAGATACAGCTAGAACTGAGTCATCTTCACTCTTTGGAATTCTCTTTTTAAGCCTATTTTTTTCATACTTAATTCCTCTATGGTGTCTTCTATTGAGGAAACTTTCTCTCGATAAAGAAGAGCGGATTTGGTGGATTCAAAATCCAATCTTAATCCATTAATGAGTTGATAAAAATGCTCTGCATCAATTTGATTTTAGAGTTCTATATCTTCAGGACAATGCCATTTTGGTTCAAGAAGAGCCAACTCTTCCCAAAGCTTGGACAATCCATTATAGTATTCTCTAATACTTCTGTCTCCTTCAGTCATACTTTATATTTTATCTTGCAAATTGCACAATTATGCAATATCTTTAAAAGAATACATTCTCTTGAGATACTCTCATACATTATTTGCATGTTCAAATTTAGCAAGACCAGAACACTTTTTAATATTAATATCACTAAAAAGCCAAGACATAATCTTGGCATGCCCTATTCTCCATTCCTTCCATTTTTTCTCATAAGTAGCCATTGCCTTGGTTTTTTCATCCACCGTAAGAGGTACTTATTTGTCACCTTCTACTTTGGTAAGAATTAGCATAGGTTCAGGAACGATCTCATCCACTAGTCTCCACATCCTTTTTCCCATATGAGGTGCTTCAAAATTAAAGCCCATGTTTCATAATTTGAGTCATTGAGCTTGATGGGTTTTATGGTGACATTTTCATTTATCATCCATTTTTACATGAACAATAGAATAAAAAAAAGAGTAAAAAGAAAAAAGAGAAGAGAGAAAAAACACAAAGAAAAGATCACGAGGACTCGACCATCGAGCAAGCACCACCGATCATGAGCACGAACACTCCTTCACCAAGTAAACTTGATGAACAGCAGGTGGTACCAGTACCATGTGACCCTGGCACGGCCAGGGAACCCGACCCACCATTTGGAAGGCACGAGTGGACCCAGCAGCAGGATCCGACCACAGGTGAGTCGACTCGATGCAGGGAGATAACGCGCACCTACTCCAGAAAAGGAAGACCCTGCTCAGCACCGGTCCGGGTCCAGATTCGGACCCGAGACCCGGATCCAGTGGCCATCTTTAAAAGCACGGCTTAGGGTTGCGTGACAGTAGTTTTGGAGAATAATTACAGCTTGTTTTCTTTTCTCAGCAGCCTTACTTTCTTTCCCTGTCGTTTTGCCTTTTCTTTCATTACAGTTCGTTGTTTACCATTTCTTTCAATTTGTTTATCAGCAACCTATCATTGACATTGGGTATTTAATAAAATAAGTCCAGCATCACCATCTGGGTGAGTTTTCATTGTTTTAAAGCTTGTTCAGCCTACGACTGTACCCAGTCGTGCCTTTCCAACCTCTATCAAGCTCACGCGAGGGTTAGAGGCCGCCTCCAGCAACTGTGTCTTCGCTGCCTTTATAACAGCCCGCTGAAGGCTGCATCAACGTGGTATCAGAGTCGACATCCTCCATCGACAGCCGCATGGCTCAAGAGGCGAGGACCGATCCGGCACACGGCAAGGAACGGGAAGAGATCAGCACCGAAGACCCTATGATGGAGATGATGACAAAAATGCAAGAGAATATGTTGTGCATGAACAAGGAAATGGCTGGGATTACAAAGAGGATGGATGGGATTGACTGTCGACTCGTCGTCATCGAATCGACTGCAGGACCGAACCCAGCGACAACCCAACCAGTGGGTACCACTGTGGGCAATGGTGCAGTAAGTGTCATCGCGGCTGCAACGATCGACCCAGCCCAACTGGGTCCTCAGCCTGCGATATCTCAGGAGGGTTTTGGATAAGGTCTGGGCAGGCCTATCTATCGAGAGACGCTTCAACAAGGTACGCCCACCCTGAACTCTGGTGTGACTGCGATGCAGCCGACTCTGGGGCCTCTTGGAGATCCTCCCCTCACTGGCGTGAACCCGCAGGCCTGGCATCGACCCACGCACCTGGGAATGCAGGCTGGACCCGGCCTGCATGGCCCGAGCGTGACGCTGGATCAGTCTGTGGGTGTGCCAGCGTCAGCTCGTGCAGGGATGGGACTGTCAACCCTCCCAGCACCCGCCTGCGGGGGTGCGGTCGTCGGCAACTCGAAGTCTAAGGGGATCGATCCCCTGTGGTCCGGACCTGACCCCTCAGGGACCGGTCAGGAACTTATTTTAATCGGGTCCGGACCCGATTACCGAGGACCACCCTTTGGGTTCTCAGGAGCGGGTCCGGGTCTGGCAGCCCCATACCCAGCCTACCCAGTTGGCTTTGGTTCGCAGTTCGCTCTGAATCCGACCCAACCCGTGAATTTTGAACCCCAAAATGGATCCCATACCGACCCGAACTTGTATCGGACCCGGACGGAACTCCAGCTTGATCTTGAGCCGGGTCAAAACCAGACTCATATTCATATGGACCGTCGATCGAGTTCAAACAAGACCTTTTATCCCCACAACTCGATCCCCGATCCGACCTATCCAAATCTGGGTCCGACGAGTAGTTTAGGATTAGGCCCGATCTATATCCAGTCGGGCGAACCATCCCAATCCTACACCAACCCAACTCGATACTCGAACTCTAACCAACCCAATAACCCCTTCCCGATCCAAAGCCCAGTACTTCGACCGACCCTACACCATTATCATAACCCAAACCCTTACTACCCTTTTCGTACCCACTTAGAGCCAGAGACCCAACACCACCACCCACCTTTAGTAGAACCCCCTTACATACCAGTGCAACAGTGACAGCCACAGACGGCCCCCACCCGCGGGCAAACCAGGCCGCGACAGTTTCAGCAGGGAGCGGCGCGACCTGAGCGTCGACCACCCCTCGGTAGAGTTCATCAGCACCAGCATCCAGGCGAGCAGTACCGCATAGAGGACAATGAAGCAGCGTGGGACAATGACGCGTTCTGGAACGAGTATCCTGCAGGAATGGTGGAGGCTCATCAACAGAGAGCAGTGGAGCATCCCTCCACTTATGGGGTGAAACTGGACCTTCCGGAGTTTGCAGGGTGGTTCGACGCGGAGCAGTTCTTCGACTGGTCTTATGCCGTGCAGTTTTTCTTTGACTACCACACCGTAGCCGAGCACCGTTGTGTCTCTCTAGCGTCTACTCGGTTGAGAGAATTAGCACAAACATGGTGGGTGGAGCTGCAGCGGTCGAGAGAGCGGCAGGGGCTAGAGCATGTACAGTCGTGGGAGGAGATGCAGAGATTGATGTAATCAAAATTCGTGCCTTCAGATCACGCTGAGAGAGCCTACAAGGAGTATCTAACCCTGCATCAAGGCTCTCGTACTCTGGCGGAGTACACTACCGAGTTCCATCGTCTTTCTCTACGGGTGCAAATCGAGGAAATTGCCCGCCAACAGGTCACGAGGTACATTTCTGGTCTCCGTCCTGTTATTTCTGACGACTTTAGTTGTATCACGATTGAGACATTAGATCAGGCCAACAGTTATGCCATGAACGTCGAGGAAAAGTTGAAACAGAGGCAGGAATATAGGACCTCCCGTAGTGAACAGTCCAATCGACCCAAGTCGAGTTTTCCAACCAGGGGAGCGAGCTCCCCTAGGAAGGAGGACTCGATGTCTACCCCTAGAGCAGAATTTAGCAAACCTGATCCGTCCGGACCCGCATTCAATACCCGGTCTAAAACCAAACCTAGTGAGTCTACCATCCGTTGTTTTAGGTGTCAGGAGCTAGGGCATGTCGCGTCTAGGTGCCCCACTGTGGGCAAAAGCACCCATCTCGTCAAAGGTATTGTGGAGTCAGCATCCGAGAGTGAGAGTGAGTCTTTGGTCGAGGATGAGGATGAGCGGGAAGTCGTAGAGTTCGACGGCAATGTCGACAATCTATTATCCATCTGTCACGTCTTGACCGCACCCCGTGAGTCGACCCCTGCCGAATGGCTACGGAACAACATCTTTAGAACCCGATGCAACTATGAGGGTCACGCATGTGATGTTATTATCGACACCGGTGCTTGTGAGAACATGGTGTCCGAAAGTGTTGTGTCTACCTTGAATCTGAGAACCGAGAAACTGTCTCACCCCTACAAGATGGCATGGTTCAAGAAAGGAAACGAGGTTCCCATCACCCAGCGTTGTTTAGTCCGATTCTCCATGGGGGAGCACTACCACGACGAGGTGTGGTGTGATGTAGCCCCTATGAGTGCTTGTCACATCCTGTTGGGGCATCCTTGGCAGTTTGATCGCAAGACCATTCATGATGGCCGTAGGAACACGTACTCGTTCATATTTAAGGGTCATAAGATAATCCTTCTCCCCATCAAGGAGACGGGGTTTCCCACGGTAGATAAGCCTGAGCGAGTTCCCCGGCTGGCTCGACTATCCTATCGGTTTTTCTTGAACCAATGTCAGGAGGATGGTTATTGTTATGCTGTGGTGGCTAAACCGTCAGTGAGTACGTCGTTACCAGTTCCTACGGACATCAAACCCCTTATTGAAGAGTTTAGCGACATTATCCCAGATGACCTTCCAGATGGTCTTCCTTCCATGTGTGTCGTGCAGCATGCTATTGATTTTGTGCCAGAGTCGAGTCTCCCCAATCTCCCCGCGTATCGTATGAACCCCTCCGAGCATGCCGAGTTGTTGAGGCAGGTCCAGGAGTTACTGCAAAAGGGATTTATTTGTGAAAGTGTAAGCCCTTGCGCGGTACCCGCCTTGCTCACCCCTAAGAAAGATGGGTCCATGCGCATGTGTGTGGATAGTCGAGCCATAAACCGCATCATTGTCAAATACCGTTTTTCCATCCCTCGTTTGGATGATATGTTTGATATGTTGGCTGGTGCTTCCATTTTCTCCAAAATCGATTTAAAAAAAAGGTATCACCAGATTCGTATCCGAGAGGGGGATGAGTGGAAGACGGCATTCAAGACACGAGATGGGTTGTATGAGTGGTTAGTCATGTCATTTGGGCTATCCAATGCCCCAAGTACTTTCATGAATATGATGACCCAAGTGTTACGCCCTTGTATAGGGAAGTTTGTCGTGGTATATTTTGATGATATTTTGATTTATAGTTCATCTTTGTCTGACCATTTGAGTCACCTGCGTCAGGTCTTAGACATTTTAGGGAGAGAAAAATTGTATGTCAATGCAAAGAAGTGTGAGTTCATGACGTCCAGTGTCATTTTCCTAGGCTTTATTGTGTCATCTGATGGAGTTAAGGCAGACCCCGCGAAAGTTCGTGCGATTGTCGATTAGCCTATCCCAAAGACTATTGGAGAGATCCGTAGTTTTCACAGATTAGCCACTTTTTACCGACGTTTCGTGAGGAACTTCAGCACCCTCATGGCCCCATCACGGAGTGCCTCAAGGGTACTAGTCTTCAGTGGACGCCTGCTGCGGGAAAAGCCTTTACGATCGTCAAAGAGAAAATGACCAGTGCCCCTGTCTTAGCCCTTCCTGATTTTAGTGCAGTCTTTGAGGTTGAGTGTGATGCCTCCAAGGTGAGAATTGGCGCAGTCTTGAGTCAGAATCGTAGACCTGTTGCCTTCTTTAGTGAGAAGCTGATGCAGGCCAGGTGCCAGTACTCTACTTATGATATTGAGTTTTATGCCGTTGTACAAGCCCTTCGTTATTGGAGACATTATCTCATTTATAAGGAATTTGTCTTGTACACGGACCATGAGGCATTGGAGTATCTGAATAGTCAAAAGAAGTTGAGTGTTCGTCATGCCAAGTGGGTCAGCTTCCTGCAAGAGTACACCTCGATTCGCCATCAATCTGGTACCCTGAACAAGGTGGCTGGCGCTCTTAGCAGGAAGAATAGCCTCCTGATGACTATGTCAGTGCAGGTCATTGGGTTCGAACAGTACAAAGAATTATATCCCACGGACCCTGATTTTCAACAAGTCTAGGAGGGGTGCATCTCTTCAGATCGCACCATCGACCCCCGTTTTAGTATTCATAATGGTTACCTCTTCCGTGGAAACAAATTATGTGTGCCTGATTTCTCCCTTAGGCTTCAGTTGATTTCTGAATTACATGAAGGAGGGTTAGCAAGGCATTTCGGACATGATAAGATGTTCGCTCTGTTAGATGAACGATACTTTTGGCCCAAAATGCGCAAAGATGTTGTCAAGTTCATTCAAGGGTGTCATGTGTGTCAAAGTGTCCAAAGGTCATCGTCAGAATAGTGGTCTGTATACTCCGTTACTCATTCCTGAACGGTCGTGGGAGCACATATCCATGGACTTTATCGTGGGCCTCCCAAGAACGCCACGTCGTTTTGATTCAATTTTAGTCGTTGTTGACCGGTTCTCCAAAATGGCTATTTTTGTTCCGTGTAAGCAAACCATTGTTGCCTCTTTAGGAGCGTCCTATTATTTCAAGGACGTTGCCCGCTTCTATGGTCTACCCCACACCATCACTTCAGATCGTGACACGCGTTTTATGAGCCATTTTTGGAAGTCGCTATGGGCCTTATTGAAGACCAAGCTTCAGTTCAGTAGTGCGTACCACCCCCAGACCGATGGCCAAACCGAAGTCGTGAATCGCACCTTGGGAAACTTGTTAAGGAGCCTAGTAGGGGAAAATGTCAAAACCTGGGATCTAGTCTTACCTCAAGCCGAGTTTGCGTATAATAGCTCCATCAATAGGTCCACGGGCAAGTCGCCTTTTCAAGTGGTTTATGGTTGGTCGCCCACTCATGTCGTCGATCTAGCTCCAGTGTCCAGTCTCCCCGACCCAGCCCCCGACGCCTTTGATGCCGTTGAATATATGTGTGATATACATAGGCAGGTCCGGGCTAAACTCGTTGAGAGTTACGAAGCGTACAAAGCCTTCGTTGACCAAGGTCGTCGCGACGTTCAGTTTCAAGTAGGTCAGTTTGTTTGGGTTTACCTGCGTCGTGAGCGTTTTCCCGTGGGCACTTATAGTAAACTGAGCCCAAAAAAATACAGTCCATTCAAGGTCCTACGACGATTAGGTCTGAATGCCTACCTCCTATAACTACCCAACGATTGGAACATTTCCCCGATTTTCAATGTGTCTGATCTATATGCTTACTGTGGGGACAACAAGTCGTCGGAGCCGACTTCTTCCCAACCAGGGGAAAATGATGCAGAGCAGGTGGTACCAATACCTTGTGACCCTGGCACGGCCAAGGAACCCGACCCACCATTTGGAAGGCACGAGTGGACCTAGCAGCAGGATCCGACCACAGGTGAGTCGACTCGATGCAGGGAGATAACGCGCACCTACTCCAGAAAAGGAAGACCCAGCTCAGCACCGGTCTGGATCCGGATTCAGACCCGAGACCCGGATCCAGTGGCCATCTTTAAAAGCACGGCTTAGGGTTGCGTGAGAGTAGTTTTGGAGAATAATTACAGCTTGTTTTCTTTTCTCAGCAGCCTTACTTTCTTTCTCTGTCGTTTTCCCTTTTCTTTCATTAATGTTCGTTGTTTACCATTTCTTTCAATTTGTTTATCAGCAACCTGTCATTGACATTGGGTATTTAATAAAATAAGTCCAGCATCACCATCTGGGTGAGTTTTCACTGTTTTAAAGCTTGTTCAGCCTACGACTGTACTCAGTCGTGCCTTTCCAGCCTCCATCAAGCTCACGCGAGGGTTAGAGGTCGCCTCCAGCAATTGTGTCTTCGCTGCCTTTATAGCAGCCCGCTGAAGGCTGCATCAAAACTCCACCAATCTATCACTTGAAGCACAATCACGATCTCACTAGCACTTGAACAAAGATTGCAAAAAAGTGTAAACACTTTCAAATTTTGAGTAGGGTGCTTCCCATTGCACCGAAAACAATTTCAGCTTGTTTACCATTCTCCGATACCATGTAAGGAAATGAGTTCCTCCAAAGATGTCCACCAAATCACCAAAATGGATAATCAAAAGAGTTCCACCAAAATACCAAAAATGAACACACCAAGGCCACAAATAGCCTCACACAAAACCCATCAAAAGGGGGGTCAACATAAGGATATAAAAATAATATTTTATTGATGTTGATTCATAAAAGAAGCATAGAAAATGAGTGGGGTTTTACCCCATATATATACACAAGAGTGGAGCTCCCCAACGACTCGTTGATTTGACTAGTCAACAAGTGTTGACTAGTCCCAACTCAAACAAAAATTAAAAACTAACCTAATTAAACTAACTAACCTAATCCTAGTTACTAACCTAGTTTCATATATATATATATATATATATATATATATATATATATATATATATATATATATATATATATATATATATATATACATTTTGAAGTCATCTCAGCGGCGATGTCTTGCTCCGTAACAATGGAAACCGACCCATCGAAATTGGTGGGAGCCATGAGTCTGATATTTGTATGGATATTTGATTGGATCTTTAATGAGTTGGGTTCAAACTCTAGGGTGCGACCTGGGACCAGAATTGACGCTTTGAAATTATTCTCGTGAGTCCAACCCGCATTCATTAAATGTCCCCTAACTGACGTTATCTTCAGCATTCGGGTCCAGCTCAAGTTAAAGAAGGCATGACCGATTTTTAACCAAAATTCCACGTTGATCCTGATCCCATTCAGGAAAAGCCTGCTGATGAGGTTGGTCCCCACCAAGCCGTTAACAGTAAGGCCATTAAACTCACTCTCCCCTTTCTAGGTGGAGGCCCCATATTTGAAAACGCCCCCTTTTAGCGTGAGGCAATTTTTTTTTCAGAACTAACTGCTACATGATTGCATCCACTTTCTCCATTTGAATGTTGAGACCTTCCATCTTCTCGAGTTGGCCCTACCGTCATTTTCATTGGGCAGTTATCCCATGATGCTTTGATTTCTCTCCTAGTGACCATGCCCAAGGCAAACAAGGCCATCAATGTCTCCTCAGATACGCAACCACCGGCTTGGGCCCCGCTTTGTTGTTGGAAAAACAAAATCTGGCCCTGACCTGATGCCAGAAAAAGGGCTATGCAACTGTGCCTGTCGCTTCCTTTGCCACACCTTACGGGACTAACCATCTTCACGTTTTTTGGTGCAGTACAGAATGGGAATAGGAATGGAGCCAACCATGAAGTCTCCCTTCAGACTCTGTTGGTTGTGACCCATCATCACCTTCCTAGCTGCGTCCTTCCTCACCGTCGGCATTTAGACCCGCACTTCCTTCAATCCTGACTTGAAGTTCGGGTTGTTTGCCTACATGGGATGCACGCAATGTCTACAAGAACTTCGGCGTTTGAAGTTTACATATATGCATTTTTCACATACCCAATCGACAGTTTGAGCCCCCTCCCATGTGATTTTGTCCAAAACTTTCTTCGCCCTTTTGAAGTTCCTGGACATTACTGTTTGTGAAAGCCTGGTATTTGCTGAGAATTATTCTTCTCTCTCATCACTACCGATGTCCGATCATTTCGATTCTTGCAATGTCTTGAGTCGATCCTCCATCAAGCAGCCATTATCAGGCACCTGGTTGATTTCCTCTAGGCTTGAGTCCATGAAGAAGAATGGGAAAGCCTCAAAGCCATCATCCTTCGAAGTCGTAGTTGATGCATGATAACTGTAGGTACCCCGCATATAAATCTATGATTCTATGTACATCTTCCTTTGCTAGAGTGCCCGCCTCCAAGCATTCTTTCAATGTTCTGGAGAGCCGAAGTAAGAATGACTGGTTCACTTCTTATGAAGGCATACTGTTGTGGGAACAACCCCACCTTGATAGGGTGTTTCCAAGCTTTTGTAGGGTGGCCTTGTTGGTCACAGGCCTCTAGTTCCAATGGAGACCAGCCACATTCCTACCTGTTGTGCTTTCATATCCGATTTTCCTTTGGGGGCCAATTTTCGACAGAACTGTGGTGCAACCGAGATGTGCTTCTGGCATGCTCGAGGCCCAGGGCCGAGCTCTGGAAGACTTATCACTTGACGATACGAATCCAACTGCCAACCCTGCAATCTACCTTCCATTCGCATAGAAAATTATGTTATAGCATGTAATCAATATGCCATTTCCTAGCATGTAATAACCACAGTGCCCTTGGTGGGTAAAACCAGAGTTGTCAGTCGAGGAAGCGGGTGCGGGAAGCGATTCGGGAAGCGGGAAGCGAGGCACTTCTAAAATTTTAGGAAGCGGGGAGCACGAGACAACGTAGAAGCGAATTGGGAATCGTCTCGAAAGCGAAAATGGAAGCGACCTAGGAAGTGAAGAGGGAAGCGATCTAGCATTCGAGTGAGAAGCGAATAGAAATCGAGTTTTCCCGATATTGGGCAAAAAAAATGTTAAAGGCTCTAAACCACCCAAAAAAAGAAGACTCACTTCCTGATATTGGGAAGGGAGTGGGAAGCGAAATGAGAAGCATGCTTCCACATAATGGGAAGTGCACTTCCCATTTAAAAGGGTCGCTTTCCTGCACGTTTCAAAAGCGATGTGTTTCATGCTTCCGAAATGCATTTCATGGAAGTGCACTTCCCCGAGTTCTACAGTGTTTCAGGTAACCCTGGGTAAAACTGAAAAGAATGCCCTTGCATGTCTATCAATACCTTGAAAAAAATTTAATGAATATGCCATAAATCATGATATAAAAGGATCATAAGCTGTCACACGGACACTTCAATTAGCATGTGTATCCCATACTAACATGATACGCTACTCGGACACTTCATGGACATGATACGACACTTCATCAACATAGTCAAACTAGTTTCATGCATAGTCAACATTGTGTCATGAACTTTATCTATTTTCCTGTATGATCTTGTTTATTTATTTCATATTCACTCGAGTTATTTTTCTTTTAAAATTTTTCATCAACTACATTACATTTCAATTTCAACTTAGTTTCATTAATTGATGTTTCTAAATGTAGTGATTTTAAATTGTTTTTTTATACACATACTATCTATGTGTATACGGCCGTGTTCCCGTGTCCTAATTTTTGAAAATTATCGGATCATACTAAGCACATCCGCGTCGTGTCTCACACCCGCATTTGTATCCATGTGACATAGATCATAAGTACTTAACTAAGAGCTTTATGGCAGAAATTGGATGTTCTAGATTGTTGTAAAGCACAACAATTGACAATATCACATCGCATAGGATTGCCATTCTAAAAAAAAAAAAACTGAGACAGATCTACTTTTCTTTATAAAGGCAATAAACTAGGCACAAGCTTATTGCTTGACTCATGATATACACATAGTAGTTATAATCCTGCCTAGGTTACCTAGGCCCAAGCTTACTGCATAGGAATACCTAGGTGCCTAGGCGAGTGTCTTAGTAGGGGGGCACAAAGGTTGGTAATGTTTTTCGATAATGTTTAAAACATTATAACCATGTCTTGGTAATGTCAATGTTGTGAAAAGTGTTGAGGCATAGCGAAGCGGTCCATAAAAGAAATGTTTTATTGATGAAGCAACAACCAATAAGAAATAGAAAATCTCAAATAAATACCAAAAAATATGAGATTAACATGTAAAATAGTAAAAGAACATTAATGCAACAGCTTGATCTATGTAAGTATCTAACAAATAAAATATGAGCATTTAATAAAAAATTAAGTAACAAAATCACTAACAATCAAAATTCTCAACATCATGTCATCATAAAAAAATGCATATAAACAACATTAAACAAACAAATTGTCAAATAACAGGACTGGCAATCGAACAATGAAAAACCAAAAATAACCTAATAAAAGATCAAAAGTGCATACAGTAGATTCTGTCTATTCCACAAAATCAGGTGACACTTCTTCATAGTAACAAATTTCCACAAAATCAATATTACAGCTAGATACAACATCTTGAACTAAGCAAAGGACAAAGCTAACCTTCGCATCTTCAATCAAGAGAGGGGGAGATGAGGGGAGTGCCCTAAACCCTCGGGCCTGCCCTCATTTTGGGTCAAATGGGGGCTTTGACCTGCATTTGACCTGAAAACCATAAGCATCATAACCTATGAGGTGCACGCCTCAGGCCATTTACACTTTTTCAGTGCACCTCAAGGTTCAAGGGGCCTCGCCTTGCTAACCTTGAGGCACGCTTTTCACAATATTGGGTACTAACCGTAATATATTTTGAAACATTTAAGTTTTGTACTTTTTTTCTTTTTTTTCTTTTTTATATTTTATTTTAAACAATTATACTTTTTTCAGAGCCTTTAGATGATGCCTAGGTGTTGCCCAGTGCCTAAGGGGCCAATTCCTAGGTGTTGCTTAACGTTTTTGGCAACTAAGGTTACGAGTTACATACGTTCACTTCATTCACGGTCACAATTATATGTTTGTTATAAATTTTAGCATTTTATGTAAAGTTTTTGCTTTTTTTTGGGCTTTTTGGTCCCGATTAGGTCGATTAGTCCTACCTAGGCCCTAATTAATTCTTTTAGGGGTCTACCGCTTAGGCGCTGTCTACTGTTTTTGACTATGTAGGACATACACACATACATATATAGTGCGGATACAATTTCGCCAAAGGTATTTGGACCAAGTGACCCATGCAATTTTCTATGATACAGATATGGATTGGAAGAATTATCCAACCAACTCTAATGAAATGGATCGTTCTCAGGAAATGGATCTTATTCCCATGATAGTACAACAGTTTAGTGACTCTGATGTCTTGGTTGAATCCCCCTCTTGGGATTGCGATCTTGAAATCCTAGGATTGGAAATGTTTTTCTCTTGTCTATCTCTCGACGCAGTAAATGCTACCATAGATTTCTTGATGCAGTAAATGCTACCATAGAATCTTAACCAACAACTGGGTCAAATCATGGAGTCTCAAAAGATGAGCACCTGGGTTCTTATACCCAAAACCCCAAGTAACTGAGTCTGACCTGGATCTTGTACAATATTATTTTAAAAAGTTAAAAAAAACGAAAAATTGAAAAATCCAAAAATAGTTTGTTTTTCTCGATAATGTCGCATCTTCCCTCCGCAGAACTTTTTTGTGTCAATTCGGAACTTTGTCAATGTCTCATTTTCTTGAAAAAATGGATGCTTCCAATTTTTAACAGTCTTTAAAAAACAAGTTTGAAGAAGGTGCCAATGATGATACTAATGAATATGAGAGAAGAATTGAGTGATACTATGTCAAACATGTAATTGAGAGGTCTTTCAGTTCATCCATCGCGGCATTGTCAAACAAGGCTTACCCCAAAACTTGTTATTGGCTAATCAAATTTGATGGAGTGTCAGAACTAATCAATACCACATATTCAAAAAAAATTTATTATTAGATTGGTTCTTTTCCAAAAAAATTCTAAATAGCCCTTTTGTTTTATGAAAATATGTCTCTCAGGAAAGTGGATTAGAAATAAAGTCATGGAAATTCAAATTCCAATGGAAAGGTTATCGTAAAGAAGAAAAGTTGGCGCTGAAATGGAGTTGCCCAAATCATTGTCCTAATTAGGGAGTGAATCATGAGAATTCAAAGCTAGATGTCCTATGCCAATGACATAAGACCATACAGGACTTGCTTAGGTGACCAAGTCTATAAGCTTAAGATCGGGATAAAGACACCTTTTGTTCGACCTTGCTTCTCATTTCCTTTGGTCACTCTCTAAGAATCCCTAGTCAATAGCCTTAGGTGGACTTCACCAATAGTCATGCCAAAATGAGTGGTGAAAAGAGCCAAAAAGAGTCAAATGTTTTTTAAAGTAAGAAAAGGCAGTGTTGTAAGTATCGTATTGTATCATACGATGTGTATCATTACCCGTATCTGGTGTATCATATGATATACCCCTGTATTGTGCCATATCGTAAGATGCGATACACCTTCGGTGCACTTTAAAAAGGCCGAAAGTTATTTTTTTATTTTGGGTTTTAAATACCTTTTGAGGATCAACTTCTCTATTTGTCTAAAGGCTACTAGAAGTGCATTTCCACTGTTTTTTCACTGAAAGAAGTGGGTTAAGGTAAAAAAGTGCATTTTCACCATTTTTTCACTCAAGAAAATGGATTAAGATAAAAAAATCTTTATTATGAATAAAATTACAAAGCTACTCTCCAAAAAAAATCGCCTCGAGGGGTGCTGCCCCGCCTACAACCCACCACCACCTTACCGCGAATTTGAATCCGCGAAAACTAAAGATTTATATTAAGGTAGAAATTAGGCTTCACACTCCTCCAACAAAGATGGCATAAGATGGTCCGACATGGCAATGGAGCACTCAAGTAATGAGTGAAAACCGATTCAAAAGTATGAAAGTATGAGTCTTATGGCATGTTCTTAATTGCAAGATATTCAATATTTTGCATTGTTCTTATGAGATATGCATATAATATTATCTATGATTCTATATTAGTTGATGTTTGATGATGTCTTATGCGGCTTATAGAGACATAAATGCTTCATATGTGATTTTATGGTTGTATTTTGTGCAATTCATCATTGTTTCATGTGATATGATTTTTTTTATTTTTCTTAATTTTTTTAAAAAAATTATTAAAAATTTACAATATGTTTATGATATGATACAATACAGGTAACGATACGATACTTATAACCTTGAGAAAAAGCCTTGTCATACCCCTAGGCTTGGTGGTTTTCTATAAAGTTATCGTTCGATCGTAGGTCCAGGTGGCAATGGTTTGAGAGGTGAAAAGAGCAAAAGTGGGCATAAGAAGAAAAAAAAGGTGAAAAGAGCCAAAAGGGTTATGTGTGAAAGAAAGTGTGTAAAAGTGAGAAAATAAGAAGGTTATTGGATGGAGAAAGCTATAACAAGGTGAACTAACTTAGGGTGAACCTAGACTTATCTTTGATATTCTCATTTCTCAATGGCAAGATAAGGAGCCCAAGGTGCTTTTCTTATTAGGTGGCTGATACAGACCCAATTTGTGAAGATAAGATCCAAATCCAAGAACCCAAATGAATAAGCTATGGGGGCCAACTCATGGGACGCCCCCTCCTTTTGTAGACTTGAAGGCTTTATGGGACCCACCCAATTAGGGGTGTCAACGGGTCAAGGTTTGGTTCAGACCCAAGTCTAATCAAACCCACCATAATTGAAACCATACCCGAACCTGATAAAAACTATATGAACCAGACCCGGGCCATACCCGGTAAAATAATATTTTTACATTGAAAAATTGCGGATCTTAATCGAAACTCTGGTCGGGCCCGATTCTAGTATAAAATTTCGCAAACGATACCCAACTCCATGTATTAATTGGACCTTCAGGTCCAAAATCGGGTCTTAATCGAGTCTTCTTATTTATCACCATAGCCGAACCCTATAGGGTTTGGTATAAGTCGGGTCCGGGTAAACCCGCCTCGTTGATACCCCTACACCCAATTGGTGCCCCACATAAAAATGAAGCTCAAGGAAGGTCGTAAAAGGTGGTTTATGAGGCCCAAAAGAAGGAAGAAGGTGGACCAAGAGCTAGTCTATTTCTGGGATGCAGAACTCCAAAAATAGGGTTGGTCCAAAAAGGGCATAACTAGAAATAGCTTAGCCCTTAGAAGGTTTATCTACATTTAGGTTTGAGTTTAATATTATTTTATAACTTGTGTAAGAGTTTATGAGCCTCTCCTCAGCCTATATATGGGCCTTGCTTTTGGTTTAAGAAATAATAAGAAAGTGGAATTGCTCTCTCTCTCTCTCTCTCTCTCTCTCTTGGGCTCTCTTTGCCCCTCTTCTCTCTCTTTCTCTCTCAAGGGTATGTCCCTCTCTTACCTTGGTGTGCTAACCTCAAGTAGGTCTAGTTAACTAGATGAACTAAGGTTGTTGCCAAGGCACACTCAACCGGCATAGGTAAACCAAGTCCCCAACAGTCTTCACTTTCCCAAGCCGATTATGTGGTGCAACTGACCTCCACCAATCAACCCATCTTCTGTAGAAGACCCTACCTGAGTCAGCCTAAACCCAATAAGTCGACTAAGCCTTTCCCTTATCCAATCCTAAGCTAGAACTTACCCAACTCACTTCAGCTCAAACCTGAATTCTGACGAACCCAAAATTTTGCGAGACTTCTGAAATTCGCCCAGCCCAAACCGTAAGGGATATCAGTAAAATTTGAGCTCAATATTCTTTAAGATGTCTAGTTTTAACCCTCAAATTTTCATGATTTATAGAGATCTCTGTACGAAAAACTCTATTTTTCAATTTGGGTTTGTCAGTCCCCAGAACCAGGCTGCCCTACAAAACCCTAAAAAACATGTCACTTCCTAAAATCATATCTCTCTGGTTCGAAGTCCTCTGACTTTCAAATTTGGTCAAAATTTAGTTCAAGGTGTCTAGAAACATTCCTCAAAATTTGGGATTTTTTTGTACCACCATTTGGGAGTTCTGATTTTTCTCGCGAAACCTATCAGAAACCCATACCCTGTCTACTCGAGTTAGCCTATTTGACCTTGATTGAACCTAATCGAGCCTACCCCAGCCCAAAAATTCGTACCCTAGGCCCAGGCACGCATCAAAGTGGTATCAGAGCTAACCACCATGCCTCCTAAGAAAAACCAAGACCAAATCTCATAAATGAACCCCAAAATCCTTAACAAGTTTGTGGAGGACACCAACACCAAGCTTGGTGGTGTTAAGACTCGTATAGTCGGTTTTGAAACCAGCCTTCTAAATATCACCAACCTGCTACAGCAGCTCTAGACGACAATCCAAGCAGCCCAACATCTCCAATTCAATATTGGGGGTGGAGGAAGACTCTCACAAGGAACACGACGATTGTGAGGAGTAGGATGCGCACGAGTCTATCCTTGGACCGCACTCGAATGACCGTAGAGCTAGCTCAAGGTCGTATCAACTTGGCATCTCTCTTCCGCGATGCATCAAGATACCCTTCTCTACCTTCGTAGAAAAACATCTCTATGACTGGACGTACAAAGTAAAACAATATTATGTCAGCCAATCAATACCCCGCGAAAATAGGCTAGGATGCATCGTGGCTCACCTCGAAGGTGAAGCCCTAAGGTGGTATCGATGGCGTAAGCAATGCCATGGGACACCCACTTGGCATGAGTTCGAAAGAAAACTCTAGAAAATATTCAGACCCTCTCCCTACATTAATCATAACGTAGAGATGAAGAATTTGAGGCAAAAAGGGTTTATTAAAGAGTATCAAGCGGAATTTGAGAACATTAGCACCATGTGGAGAGATTTGTTTGAACCCGCTTTGGTAGACACATTCATGAGGGGATTACGAGATGAAATTAGGGTTGAGCTCATGGCTCTTGACCCTCAGACCCTAGAGGAGTGTTTTGTAAAGGCTCGAGTTATGGAAGAGCGTATGAAAAAGACATTGTATATAAAAAGGCCTAGTCGACCCCCCCATAGGCCGAGAACGCACACCCCAAGCAAAGAAGAGGGAGTCAAGGCCAAATTTGGTTCTCACATCAAAACGGAATTCATATGTAAGGCCTAATAGCAGATAGGTGAAGCAGGGGACTATGCTACAACAGTGATGAGAAGTGGTCCCCTGAGCATAAATGTAAGGCCCATAAGTTGTTTGTCGTGTGCGAAAGCGAGGATGAGAGTGAAGATCAACAAACTCATACCATGGGTGAAAACAGACGAGGAAATAGAACAAGGACATGGGATCTCTTACAATGACCTTACGGGTGTGTTCATTATGAATTCCATAAGGGTGAAGGGGTGTATGCATCGGTAACAAGTAGAAGTGCTTGTCGACACCGAATTGACCCACAACTTTGTGCGGAAAGATCTAGTGCCAATCCTTGGATGTCGTGTGAAGGAACAACCCTTCTTTGATGTGATGGTTGGGGATGGCAGTCACCTCAAGTGTATGAGTGTGTGCCCCAAAGTGAAATTGGATCTCCAAGGATCCAAATTCAAAGTGGACCTCTATGTGCTACCCATAAAAGGCATCAATGTGGTGTGTGGGATGAGTTGGTTTTGATCTCTAGGAAAAGTCAAGTGGAACTTCTTTAAAATGAGGATGTGCTTCGAAAAAGATGGGAAAGCCATATGCCTCAAAGCCTATAGGCAAGAGGAAGGCAATGTCATAGGCCTTGAGGAAGCTCTCCGAAATTACAGAGCTACTCATGAGGCCGCCTCACGCAGGATAAAAACAAAGAGTCAAAGGGGTGCCCACGAAGAAGAAGAAGAAGAGGAAGCATGGTTGAATGTCCTCTCCATTGTGACATGAATTATGGAGTAAAGCATGTAAAATACAAGAGAATAACTAGAAAATACGGAAGTTAAAGAAGACCATCGAAGAAGATCCAAATAGCCACCCCCACTACCAAGTAAAGGGTGAAGCGGTTTTCTATAAGGAAAGGTTACTCCCCGAAGATGCCGAGATCATCCCCGACCTCCTCCAATATTATCACTCATCTCCATTGGGTGGTCATGAAGGGGTCTTTAAGACCTAACAACAAATCAAGGGCGAATTTCATTGGCCCAAAATGAAGGAGCATGTAATGAAGATTGTCAAATAGTATCTCGCTTGCCAAACCAACAAATACGAGGCCATCAAGCCCGCTGGCTACCTCCACCCTTTGCCCATTCTGGACCGAGCATGGTCCGACATCTCTATGGACTTCATTGAAGGCCTACCTCCTTCCAACAAAAAGAAGTCATCTATATTGTAGTTGATAGGTTTACCAAGTTCTCTCATTTCATATCCAGAAAATACTCTACCCAAACTGTCGTGAAAGCCTTCTACCAAAATGTAGGGAAACTCTACTGAATGCCCAAGTACATTGTTTGTGACCGAACTTCCTATTTATCAGTCGGTTTTGGAAAGACTACTCAATCTCTTAAGAACCAAGATAAACTACAACACAGCCTATCACCCCGGACCGATGGGCAAACCGAAGTAGTCAACCGAATAGCAGAAGCCTATCTTCATTATAATATATATATATAGATATATATATATATATATATATATATATATATATAATTTTTAAAAGTTTTACGTTAACACTTAGTGTATGTGTGTGCATTTATGTATTTATATATATAATATAGATAAAACTAGACTTGATTAGGGTTAAATGAATCTACTTTTGGACAGAAATGGACCTCAGTGTGGTTGACTTCACCTCACACAAAGAAAGTTGTGTCCATGTGTCCTACCTGCATAGGTGTAGGTGCGACGCGGGTGCAATGCCCTGTTAGAAGAGTCTGTGTTACATAGATGTTAAACTAACTTTAAACCCTTTGCATTAGAATCATTAAAGTGATTGAAATGACCAAGACACCATCAAAAGTAGTGTCCAAAGTCACTTTCATAATTTGATTTAATTACTGAAATACCGTTTTTGGGATTTTTTTCACTTTTTGCTTTCCATCAGAAACAAAAGAAAAAATATAACTTCCCCCCAATGACATTTTCCAAAACACCATTGTGAGTGTTCTAGACATTTCAATCAGTTGAAAACTTCTAGCATCAAATATAAACAGTTTAAAGTGATTAACCTGAATGTGTGTGTGCATGTGTACAATCAATATTAACATACTATCTAGTAGTCCCTAGGACCTCGTCAGTTTTCTAATATTTTCTTGCATGTTTTTGTTTGCTGTGGTATTGAGATCCATGCTATGGATGTTGTTAGATTCCAATCTGATATCATAGTGATTAAGGAATACTCACACAAATAATAATAAGCAAAGGAAAGTACCACCAAAAAAAGAAGGGATTAACATGGCCTATAAATGTCTACCAAAAAAAGGAGAGCATGAAAGCCTTATTCTTAATTCAGCAAAATTTGAGCTAATTACCTACCACGTTCCAACATAAAAGAAATAGTAGAAAATATGCAGTCAAAATGGTTATCTCAAATATAGATATGTTCAAAATAGAAAAGGAAAGGCTCTTGAGTACAAGACCAAAAGTGCAGGTTGTTCTTCTCCTTTGTTCCAAAACCAAGAGAAACCTCAAGCAACCACCATACTTTTGCTTAGAAAAGAATGCCATAAGATACATCACTTGTCCACCAGAGAAACTCTCGAAGCATGAGTCTCCCTCCCTCTATTCTGTCTTAATATGCCCAATGCAAGCTCCCATATGGTGGCTCGATTAACCTTTTTTAATAATAGAAAAATATATCTTTTACAATCGAAGGACTGCTATGAGGCTGTGTCCTAACCCCAAATAAGCACATTGAAGCTACATAATAACATTATATGTGACTGCATAGTCAAGATAGGTGCAGGCTTAGCACCTATGCTAGGTCTCCTAGTTGACCAGGTCCTAGCCAACTAATTTGTCCCTAACTAGACACTGTCTAGCGACTAGTCACTAGGGACATTTTCCCCAAGCAATGTAAAACGCATCTCCTTAGGGAGGAAAAAAGAGAGAAAACTCAGTGATGTTACATAAGATAGGTATAATTTAAGAGAAAATAGCAATATGGATAAGTAATAAGAAGACAACAAAAGAGTTTCCAGCATAACAATGAATAGTCGAAAAGATTGGTAATTTTTACCTCTTCATGCCCGAGTGTGTGAGCTAGTGGAAGATTGATCTGACTTCCAAAGCCACCCATCCATGGTGCAGGTGGATTACAGTTGCTGGGCTTAAGAGCTGCCATGGAATAAGCATCAATGTTACTGTCAGCCCATTCCGACCTGTGTTCGCGCAGAAACCTGATGAGCAATACAGGAGGCACATTCTGCAAAATTGAGCCAGTGAAAAAGAAAATATGAAGATTAGTTAGTAAATTAATTACAAAAATAAAGTTAAAAAGGTTTTTAGATAGAAAAACAACCACCACCCAACCATGGAAGTTTTGAAACAGGATATTTTCTAAAACCCAAAGAAGAGGGACCAGGTTCAACCCTCAGAAATTGGAATGTATTTGATCTATCCTATTTCATTTAAGAATTGGATTTTTGATTGATAGAGAATAATTCGAAAACATTGCCAACCACTGAGTCTTTTAAAGAAGAAAATGACCAAAAGAAAAAGAAAAGATGAGTGTGGTCCATTAAAATGCAGAATCTAGTTTCTAGAAACTAGAATACAACTCACAATTCCTAGGGTCATCAAGCAGAAAATACTAGTAAAATAATAAAGCAGAACAGCAGAAATAATTAGCAGGACATCGTCTCACTGAGTCTTTTAAAGAAGAAAAAGTCCAAAAGAAAAAGAAAAGAAGAGTGTAGTCCACTAAAATGCAGAATCTAGTTTCTAGAACTAGAATACAACTCATGATTCCTAGGGTCATCAAGCAGAAAATAATAGTAAAATAATAAAGCAGAACATCAGAAATAATGAGCAGGACATCGTCTCACGGATGTTTGAAGTTTGAACACCCCGTAGATGAATTTTCCAAAAATCTTTGCAACAATTCAAAAAACTAACAGCCAACCTGCAATAGCATGGAAGCCTTGGCACATAATACAGCATTTGAGATGGATGAAAACCCACTTTCAGATGCATTTGTGCCCATAATCTTGTGGGGTGATGAGTTGACAAGAACTGTAATATCATCCATCCCATCATTAATCGATATGGACCATCCATCATCTGGAAATCCGTTCACTGCTTCACTGAAACCCCTGCAGAAATTCATCTTTGAAGTCCTAATTCAGAATATAGTGCAATCAGTCAAAGTTTATACCAAAGCTCACTTGATCAGTCTCTGACTAAGAGCTCGTAAGGCCGCAGGATGTCTACCCCAACTAATAACTGCACCATGAGAAACTTCCTGTGCAATCTGTCGAAGATGGCACAAAGCCTGAACAGGATGAATGGCAAAAGACAACTTCAGGTATAATTATTTAAATAACACAGAAGTGGAAATGTAATTTTGGTAGAACATCTACCAATTTAAGTTAAAAATTTAACAGGATATGTTGGAACAACTATCAGCAGATTATGAAGGAATGGATTCTCTTCTCAAAGGAACTAATGGAAGATACAGTATCAGACCGCCATTGTAATCTTCTGGGCAAGCACTATTGGTGATTTGTACAAAGGACGCAAAACTTCAGGTACACTCCATGGCTGCATTTTCAACTTAAATTTGATTAGAAAGAGCTAACTTTTATTAGTTTAATGGTACAAAGTACCTGTAAATAAACTAACAACAGAAAACAGAGATCCCATTTTCATTTATGATAAATTTTACCTCCAAATCCATATGGTCCACAATATGAATTATTGAGCCACCCCCTTCACAAGGCCTTATAAGGTACCCACTTGGAAGCATTTCTGCTCTAACAAAATGCTGAACGAGGGGCATACTCGGACCACCTTGGGTGCTGTTAAGTGATCTCTCACACACCTGAAATCCAGTCATAAAAACATCACTTGTAGCAGATCACACACACAGAGAGATTATATATATATATATATATATATATATATATATATATATATATATATATATGTATATATATATATATAGAGAGAGAGAGAGAGAGTATGCAGTTGAAAGTTAGAGAAATGCAGCATACCACCAAACTACCATCTTCCAGTATGGAAGTGTACTGCAGCAACCAAAAGTCACGAGCAGGAGCCAATGTTGTTGGTGCATAAGTCTAGATGCAGATGCCCAGAAAATGAATGTGTTTATCCAAATGAATCCACAACAAGATTCTAGCATTCAACTGCATTAACAATAAATACTAGGCGGTACACTAGATAGCTACCTGCATATAAATTAGTTCAATGGTTCCACCATTTCCAGTAGATAGAGCAGACAAAACATCCATAGATCGACAATCACGAAACCACAGAGGTCGATCTTTGAGGATTTCTGCAACCTGAAACAAAAGCATCAGCAAACAGCTCATTCTCTCCTAGTTGTTTTTCCACTTAATTGAGTGGTAGAGCCAAGAACTTTTAACCATAAAAGAATAGCATATTAAAAAAAAATAGCATTTATAATAAAATTAAACAATGGTGTAACAAAGAAATCAATGATGATCATGATGAGGGCAGGAAAAGAGCAAACGGCATCCGAACAAAAATTGCAGAAGACGCACCTTTGCAGGTTCCAAACCTACAAGGCCACAAGCTCGTGCAGCTACCCCTGAGCTAACATGTGAAATAGCAATGATTCCAATGGAATCCGGACCAGGCTAAAGACAATAACAATTTAACATGTTATTCATCATTCATGAGGAGATGATTGTGAAAAACAAGAAAGCAATAAATAAGTTTCACTAGAGCTACCTTCATCCCAGGCATTTGGATCCACTCCACAGCAGTTCCAGTAGCCTTCGAAAGAAACTCTGTTATAGCCTCCTCGGCGATAGACATAAGTCTAGAAGATGGGAAGTGGGAACAAATTATCATTATCATCATTACTGACAACAGCAACAGCCACAACATGTGGTAGGAACCAAACATGAAGAAAAAAGGAAATTCCAATAGTGTTAGAAATATACTTCTAAAACCTGATCCAGATTCTAGAACACAATGATCAAAGTATACTTACTAACGTCGGAGAAAGTTGGCAAAATTAAGAACCTAAACACACCCTATTGTGAAAATGAACAAGAATTTCAATCTCAAGAAACAAGAATCAAGATGTAAAAAAACATCAAATTATTTCCAGTAATCTAAAAGGAAAAGCCAATTTGGAATTGGATTGAATGGATTTACTCCATTCAAGGACCAGGTACTTGAAAAACACCAATAGAAATGCAAGAAGGGAACTCCATGTACACTTCAAAACAAGTGGCTACTTAAGGCTTCATTTTCGCAAGAAAACTTCGTCGTCATATATGAAGGGTGTTCATCCAGGTACTATTGTTCAACAGCAGAGGCAACCTTGGTAATCCAAAGCAAAAGAAAATTTTCAGTTACCCAGCTGGACTAGCATCCCTCGGAGGATGTGATGGTGTCAAGTGGTGTTGACCAATGCTTACCACAGACTCGCAGCTTGTATCTGTTGTAGCTACAGAGGCCTGCAAGCAGAGGTGAACTGAGTTTAACATTTGTAACAACAACCAGTAAAGAATGGAAGGAAAATGTTACAGCAAACAGTGAAGGCCAAAATTAATTGGGGGACAATATGCCCAATTACCATTCCAAACTTTAGATATCCACGATCTGACAAGAACACTAATTGAACGACTCAGACAATTTACAACCTGAACGATACCTCAAAAGTCTAACCCATATTCGCTCATTATGTCAGGGTAGTTTGTTTCTTGATGGACATTTTTCAATTATATCCTATAATTCAGCTGTTTATTTCCCATCCTGGGCGGGGGAGCGGGCGAATACGTAAACTATGTTAATAAAAATTGAAAAAGAACCAAAACGAACGCTAAAAAGAACAACTTGAGACAGAATTTTCCGGTTATTCCATAATTGCCACTTTTAAAACGAAACAAAGGAAAGCATAGGGAAAAGGTCCTTTAGAAGGATGGAAGAAAAAGGATGTCCTCTGTGCTGCTTCTTTCTGGCTATCCAAGTTTCACAGCTCCTGCCAACCGTGCCACGCAAGTTCGCATAGACGCCGGTGGCTATTTAAGTGGCGGTATCGGAAAGGGCTCTGTTATGTAGGAGCTGGGCCACACCCAGTAAGAACAAAGTCAACCGAAATACAAATCCGCTACAACCACAGCCAAAGACTTGGCCACCGGCCTGTGCACCGAGTCTAAACCATGTCATACGCGTATATTACAGGGGGCGAACTAACCCTTAGCCACACGAGCATCTGGACCCGTTTGTGCCCCTGTTATTTGCCAATTGTTGCCCAGACATAAATAAGCCCAGCAAAGGAAAGTGGTTGCTCGTTCGGACTCCGGAAACAAGATGGAGGAAATACTAAAACCCGATTTGGTGCAGCCATTTGACCATACTGCATGGAAAAGAGGAACAATTTTGGTTGGTGAGCTTAGCCAATTTTGGTTGGTTAGTCTCGCCGTAGTATTCTTTCGTCTAGGAGCCTGGGAAGTTTAGTTTGAAGGGGATCATCGCCTTGCCTTCAACCCCCAGAACAACTTCCGGTGATTTCTTTATGGTGGTGGCCCCATTATAAATAAATAAAGATAAGTGGGAGAATGACGAACATTTTGAGTCTGCTGCCGAAAAGACCCATTCTCACACACCAACTGCGACACCTGCTTCTGGAGACGATCATTCTCTTCCATCAAAAGTTTGTTCATGGCCGTCAGTTTTCTGTTAACAGCCTGGAGGCGAGAAGCCTCTTTCCGTTGTTTTTCTCTGCATCTGAAGAGAACAAACCCAAAAGGACAATGCAAGAAACAAAACGAAAGCACGGATTATTAAGCAACCCATGAAAAGGCAAAATTGCAAAAAAACAATCTTCGTACACATTTCACCACCCACGCTTTAAGTAACCAACAAAAGGCCCACTATAACAAACCAAGAATTAATTACGTAAAATACCAAAATGCACAATGCAGCGCCAATTTCGTCATGCACGCTCATGCTGAAAGAGCACAGAAATTTCTACATTATTCACGGAAAAAGGAAAGAGTGAAAGAGAGAGATGGTTACTTAAGCATATCCAACAATAAATTAAAAAAATCCACACATTTCTTTTTTAATTTTTCAGCCAAGCATGGGTATAGACTCCATGGGGTTTGAACCCCGAGCCCCTTGGTTAAAATAGTGCAGTTTAAATGAACCAGCTAAGATCGTTCGACGAAAACAACAACAATTTAAGCGTCAAAAATTAAAAACAGGCCAGAAGGAAACACAAATACACCAACATCGTTGTCTACAGTTGAAAAGTGAGAGAGAAATGTAACTAGATACATTTTAATAAGGAATACGCACCTTTTTTCCCAATGCACGGGGATAGACCCCTCCATGTATGAAAGGAGGAGAGAGAATAAACAAGGGAGAAAAGAAAAGGAAAACCGCACTACTTTATGGAAAAGAGACACCCATAGATTTCTCTCGTTACCTACGGTTCTGAAACCAGACTTTGATCTGCCTGGGCTCGATGTTTGAGAGTATGGGGCACTCCCGAATCAGCTGCTGCCTCCGAATGGAGCTTGGTTTCGGGCACTCATGGTAAAGCCTCTCCAACGCTTCCACCTGTTCAGGCGTGTAGCGAACGTACTTCCCGGGGTCCATCCCCTCACCATTGCCATCCTTGCAAGACGTGACGCTCATGGTGCCTTCTCCAGGTCTCCCAGACAAAATAGTAAGCCAAACAAAACGCTCAACCCCGTGACTCTTCCCTCTCCTATCCTCCTTTATCCTGCAACAAGTTTTCTTTCCCTTTTCTCCGCAAAAACGCACTATTTTTCAGGCCTAAAAACCTCGCACAGAAAGGGTTTTGCCCTCTTTAGATGGGGACAGCATAAAGTTTTTCCCTTTTCTTCTTCCCGTCTCTTTTCCCTCCGAATCACCTCTCCCCACAACAGCACCTCCTTGTGATACAGGAAAAAAAAAACACAGAGAAAAACGGGATTTTCTATATTAAACCTAAAACAATGGTTTCTATCCCCAGGTAAAAGCTCAACATCTGAAGCCTGCCATCTCTCAGAAATCTATATATTTTCCCTTTTTCCGTATATATAGGCCGTAAACCGCCAAGTGTTTTCTTTTTTGTTTTTTCTCAAGATGCTCGATCAGTATTACAGCCTTCAGATACCAGAAGAATCTTTCAATGCGGTCGCTTTCTTCCCCTCAAAATCTCCAAAGAAAAAAAATGTATTAAATATAAAAATCTGGAACTCTTCGTCCTTCGTCCATTTCGCTGTGAGCCGGAGCATGCACGCAAAAGTCTGTAATTCCCAAGTTGCCCAAAAAGTAACGAGATATCTAAAAGAACTTAGATACGTTTCCCCTCCCTTGAATGAAACATACCAATGAACTCCAAAAGAGTCTCTCCTTCCGGCAATCCTGATGAGGATTGATGGAACCGATTTCACACAAAGAACTTCAAAAAATTGGTGGACAGAAAACTAAAACTTAACAAAATACAAGGAAGGATTCAAAAATACAGATTTTATTTCTGAATTCAAGGAAGGATTCAAAACCAAAGCTTAACAAAATACAGAAAATCAAAGCGGAGTATTTTTTATAGTATAAACGAATATTTGGATCAACCAAGATGTCAGAAGTTCTAGGAACAGAACGTCTCGAATAAATCTTCTTTACCCATAACCCGGACAATCGAGGACGTTTGTAAGCAGAACAAGCAATTAAGGATCTTCCTTCACAAGAAGATTCCAGGAAAAAAAAACAAGTTGGTGAGAAAAAAAGCCTTTTTTTATAGCTGAAGAGAAAAAGAGGCTATGAAAAACAACTATTTTTATCAAATTCCTAACCGAAGGTCGATAAAGCATAAAAGCTTACGATCTTCTTCAATCTAAAGAAAGCGAGGCTCTTCACGTCATTTTCCAGATTAAAACAGCAGCATTTTTTTCTCTAAGCATGGAAGGTCACATTTCCAACCAAAATTAAGAAAGAAAAGTTCCAAACCGGTGATTTTCTTTCAAAATCAAAATCCAAGACGATCTTTTTTCCTTCTTTTAAGCTAAAAGATTTACAGTAGAGGATCAAAATATGGACGAAAAGTGATTCTCGTTCGTTTGACCACGAGAAATGGAGAAATTATAGAACAAAAAGCCTAAGCCAAAGCATCTCAAAGAGAACCCTTTCAACCTTCTCATCCAAAGCTAAAGACTCAAGATCGAAGAGCTCCAACCAACGCGACCCACGGTTTACCGTAACGAAGCTAATTGACTCGGACAGAGGTGAAACACCAAGGCCGAAACGAGAATAACTGAGATCCTGGACAGAAAATCTTCGATCTCCCCCTCAGCACTAGATTTTACCTCGAGAAAGAGCATGAAACCGAGATCTCTCCCCCGAGCGCGAGGACTTCCGCCGTTCTGCGCCCGCCCTAGAATTCGATCAACAAGGCGAGAAGTGGAGATCTCGTTCCAATCGCCAACTCCGAGAGAGAGAGATAGAGAGACGCACCGTTCTGGGAGGGGCTAGGGTTTTCAGAAGCAAAGTGACTCTGGGACGATCTAGAGAGAGGAAAGAGCCCCAATGAGACGCGTGGGAAGGGGAAAGAGACAGCATCGAGGAAGAGAGCTCTCTTCCATCTTCTAGACTAAGGCGCTTCTGTCTTTCTCTTGAAACTCTTCCTCTTCCTCTTCCTCTTCCTCTTCCTCTTCCTCCGTTTGCTCCGGAAGCTCTTACAGTGCGAGTGAGAAAACGAAAGATCAGAGCGTGTACTAAAACGAAATCATGGCGGGTAGTTCGCATACGTAGACATCTCCACGACGATTGCGTTACGGAATATGAAAATTACCCTTATTTGTTTTATAAATTTCGGTAATGCCATCACCCCAAACCAGTCTTTCGCTTTTTTTTATATTTTGGAAAGGAACGGGAAAAACGGAAATCACCTAAAGAAAAAGTCCAATGGACCTCTTGTTGCCACATAAGGTTCTACTGCATTTTTCACCAAGAAATAACTGGCCTTTTCTTTAGTACCACGGCTGCCTCTAAAACTCCGCACATGCGGAAATCCAGGACCTTTGATGGTATCAGGTCAAAGTGAGCACTGACGGTAATACCCTATAACTCCTGTGGATGCCGTTGATCTTGATCTCAAGCTCTGTATGGGACCGGAGAAATTTGGAGAGGGGGTTGTGTGTTCTCCCCCTAACCCAAATTCTTGTGTTTTGGGTGTGTACGAAGGAATATTTTGGGACCCTCATTAATTCATATGTCAATGTTACGCATAATGATTTCATTAATTCATATGTCAATGTTACGCATAATGATTTTATAATAAAATAACATATAAAAAAGATAAATAGCATATAACAAAGATAGATATGCCTTTGATGAAAATGTCCTCCCATAAAATAGATATGCATTTAACAGAAATATTCTTTCGTAAATAACTTTGTACATTTTCGCGAGTTCAGGTTCTCACCTTGGTTTTTAGCTTGTGTTATAACACATTTTCGTCTTCTCGTTTCTGCCTTGTGTTACAAAACATTATAGGGTTTGTTTCTATCTTGTGAAGATAACTATAAATCAATCAACTGGTTCGATCATTGGTGGGTGTCATAGAGGGATTTGTCGGCCATCTTTTTTTGCAATCTTCTCTTCTTCTTCATTTTCGTTAGGCAGTATAGAAAAAAGCAATGACGAACAAACATTTCAACAAGTGCCATTAAGGCGTCGTGAATACCTTTCCATGTCATCATGTTATTGTTAAAGAACGCATGTCATTGTGAGTACCATTAAGGCATTATTTTGTTATTGCAAGTGGATGTTGGCTTTTCGATGGTTGAAAATTTGAAGATATTTATAATACGTTGGGACCTATTGACAAGAATGCTTGGTTACAGATGTGAGGAAGGGTCTCTACCCCATCTAGTATCGTTCATTCACTCAATATATGCAATGTAACGTAAATCACAGTTGTAGTAACATACTACCGATTTGTGAGATATTATTTTGTTTGTTAATATCGATTTGTAAGCTATTATGCTGAATTGTCGTATCAATTTATAATATATTGTGCGATATGTATATCAATTTGTAGGATATTATGTGTTTTCTAGTGTCAATTTGTAAGATATTTATAGTATGATTTTAATACGTGTGCATGCATAATTTATATTGTTGCGCACTTGTTGTATCAATTTGTAATATATTATACGATGTGTATATTGATTTGTAAGATATTATGTATTTTCTAGTGTCGATTTGTAAGATATTTGTAGTATGATTTTAAAACGTGTGCAAAATTTACAGTGGCGATAAAGCTGTAAAGCTGTAAATCCTACAAGTCCTCTAAGAAATCCTTTTCATCAAAACATGTGTCACTTTCATCATCGAATGATAAAGCTGAAAACCCAACATCATAAGCATGCCTTTTGATATTATAGTATGAATGAATACCGGCCATAACTCTCTCAAGTTCCTTAGGAGCTTGCTCGACCAACTCTGCTCCTCCCCATGGAAGGCAAGACAAAGTACAGGTCATATAAAAGTCAACTTATGCTCGCCAATATGGATTTCCTCTCTCCTCATCAACAATTGTAGTTGCAGATGAAAGCAATGTCTCCAACACCTGGCTGAAGGACACTATTGCACATCTTGCAAAGATCAATGATAACCAGTGTATAATATAACGATTTGAAGGGTGGAGGTGAGAGTAATAAAAGCTGAGAAAATAATGCCTCAACTATCAAATACTCATATCGAAATGGTACAAGTAGACCAACCATGTATCCAACACATTTTTTATGACATCCATTTAAGAAAAGAAAAAAAGAAAAAAAGAAAAAAAGAAAAAGCACATCCAACAAATACTCCTCCACAACGAATCGATCGATAGGCTGCATATTCTCCTCAAATTTACTTGCAGGAAAGATATTGAGTCTACAAAGCCTTTGAGGATAATTTGTCTCAACTTCATGTTTCTATTTACTGGTTGTGGTTCCAGAGAGTGATGATGGAATTGGACCCAGCCAACTACAACTAGAAGCATTAACAGGAACAAAATTGTAGGCCTACATTATGGAAACTGGGAGCAAGGTGGAGGGTGGATTAACTAGTATGCATGTGTAATTAGTGAACTAGCTAATGCTATGAATTAACTAATGATATACCAATATGCTAACTGACTGGCTAATGCTCACTTTTCTGCATTTGATCATAGCTGGTATGGTATGCTAACTGGATTTGCATATGTATAAATTGGGTTTGCTGTGAAAATGTAATGAGGACAATAACATACAGAGAAAGAGATGAATGCACATGTTACTATGCAATGCCATGCAACATGGGAAATGAAATGCATTGAGTAGTATGTAAGTGCAAATGTGTAGCTAAAGCTATCAGATGTTGATGAAGGTGTGGTATGGATGGTACATGATCTAGTAATGAAATAGAAGATGCAAGTAATGAAGTATGAATGCTGGTGCTTAGTGAATGTTATGCAATATAACTCACAACAATTCTACAACACAACATACGACATATTAAATACACAGTAGCTTATGCAGGAATGATGATCAGACCAAAACCAACATGATGCGATGAGTATGCTACGCAACAGATGCAACAGATGAAAGCATATTACCACTGGGATGATGAAAATGCAGCAGATCAAAACATAAGCAACGTAAACTAAATGAAATGATGAAGCTAAAGTTTCGAAACAGAGAGTATGTGATGAAATGCAATTATTAAAATAGAGGATGTGAAGTGTTGCTGAATATCCAAGGCAAATCAAATGCAATGGATTTTAAACTAAATAATAGCTAGAAACAAAATGCAAAATTCAAGACGCAAACAGAAGAATACAGGAGCACATGCAAACAAAAGGAATACGTAAAAGAGTTTTCAATTGTGAATAAGAAGGTAGACCCAATGACTCAAATAAAGACATATGCAAACTCTGAAGAAAAATGATTCCTGTGAACCTGTTACCTGACAGACGCAAGCTTTTCAAAGTCAATAACATGAAGAAGTCACTCAAAATAGGTCCTAAAGGTTGATTACAACCCAGGTCTATCACAGTTAACTTTGAATATCTCCTTAAAGGAGGGAGAGTACCCACCAATGAATTATTTGTTGGCTTTAGGATAGTCAAATTTGGAAACTGAAAAGTCTAATTTAGGGAAGGTCTCTGATAGTGAATTTGAACTAAGATCAACAACCTTTATATTATCACCCCAATTCTGTAATGCAGATAGGTCACCTGATATCAAGGTTGTTAAATGCGATGAGGCGAAGTGAGGCATTGAGCTTGCGCTTCGCTTCTGAGGTGTACGCCTCAGGTACTGAGGCGTACGCCTCTCACAACGTGAGACTATCAAGTATCCGTGGTATATCTAAAATATCGTAAAAATATGTGGCATTTTTGTAGGGATGTTAATGGATTGAATTTAATGCGTATTCGACTGCATCAGAAGTTCAGAACGACCTTTGTTTAATGCTCATAATCAGATTTCTTTTTTTATATTTACCTTAGGCGCATCACTACAACACCTCAGTACCTTGAGCGTGCGCTTTGCCTCTGAGGCGTACGCTTCAGGTACTAAGGCGTACGCCTCTCACAACACTGCCTGATATCATATTTTTACTTAAATCCACAAACACAACTCCCTATCTTAGATGGCAATGACCTTGAAATGTTGTGAAGTGAAGTGCACGGTGGATGCAATGAAGCAGATCAAAACACACAAATGCTTAAGAAGATAAATGCAAATGCATAGATGATATGGACAATACTATACTGAATAAAACACACACACAAATGTTGTGATGAATAAAAAACACACGAATGCTTAGGAAGATATATGCAAATGCATACATGAAGTAGATAAGGCTGTGATGAATTAAAAACACATGAATGTTGTGATGAATTAAAAACACACAAATGTTGTGATGAATAAAAAACACACAAGTTGTTAAGAAAATGAATGCGAAAATGCATAGATGATGCAGATGATGCTGAAACAATTAACAATAAGGAAAATGCTATGAAATCAAGGATGATGTTTTGGGTTGGAATATAATATTCTGGTGAACCGATGATGTCATTGCAAGGCATCACCGATTACCAATATGCGATGCAGTCATGGATGCAAACCACATCAACCGATATAATGGATTTTCAATAGACAATGCCAATATGATGTCGACTTCCCAAAATTGCAAATGTATACCACACAAATAATTATATGATACTATAAAGCCACTGAATCCAGAAAAATGTAACAGATGCAAGAATGTATAACAAATAAAACATGGAATTAACATGCATAAACTGTAATGAATTCAATAAGGCATCAAAACACAAATCAACAGTAGATAAAATGGGAGAGAGGATCCTCTTTCCTTGGCTATTGTTGCAGGGCTAATTTCCTTCAGTCGATCGAGAAGAGAAGAAAAAGAGAGAGAGAGAGGGAAAAGGAAGAAGGAGAGGAAGGGAGAGAGGGGAGAAGGCTCAGTGTCTTGCGATGGATGCGAGATATGAGAGATGGATCAAAGGGATCCCCTGCGATGGCAGTTATATAGGAAGGAGCCGTTATAGGTTTTTCAAAATTGGTCCCTCATTGTTTTAACGATTTTTCAAAAGGTCTTTAAAAAAGTTTTTTCAAAAAAAGGGTAGTGCTACTTTATGAAATTTCTTTTATATATATTCATTTCATTTTTTTGAAAGAAAACCCAAAAATAGGAGGGGAATATAAGGGATTTAAAAGATGGGATCCAAATGAGGTTTTTGAAAGCCTTATGAAAATATTAAATTTGAAATTTTGAGGATTTTACAAAAGAAGGGTTTTGCGAAATAGCAAAATTGATTTAAACAAAGTTGAGTTTCAAAAATGGATCTGGATCTGAGATTTTTAGGAAATATCAAGTTTGACTCTCAAACTAAGGAAATGAAATGAGAAGAATGGATCCAAATGGAGATTGAATCTGGATAAAATACCTGAGCCAATACAGAGAATTGATATTTGGATTTTTTTTGAAAATAGAAGATCTGGGCTCAGAATTGGATTTGGATATCTGATCTGGATCCAAGATTGGGTCAAAATATAGAAGATGAAATTGGATTTTATATCTTCAACAAGGAAGTAAATCTGAGAATTTAATTAGAAATTGACCCAATTGCTCAGAAGGTGGGGGCCAGGGGCAAAAAAGGAAAATTTTGAAAAATTAAAAATTTGGGGTGTTCACAAATGCCCCTCTTTCTTGCTAAGCCAGTTGAAAGCCAAGCTTAGTAGCAAAGAAAACACACCAAATTTTAAAACAAAAAATGCCCCAGTCAGAAAATCTGAACTGAGTGTGAAAGAATTGTTTTGTGAAAATGATTCTCAGGTTTAATACCTTGTTTTGAATGGCTTGAAAAATGACGAAATCCTCGAGAATGAAATAATTGGATAAAAAGAAATGAGGAAATCGTGATGAGACTTTTGAATGAAGAACCTGAAATAGTGACGAAGGGAGATTCTGAAGAAGTCTCATGGCTGAGACGAAATAAGCTTTTTAGAAAGATTCAGGTTTAGCCCTTGACCTGGATGGGATGAAAATATCTTGAAAAGCTGAGATTCAGGTTTAACCTTTACTTGAATGGGAATGAAAAATATGGATCCCTCGTCAGAATGGAGGAAACCATGATGGGATGTTTCTGAAAAATGCCTCGTGAGACGAGGCCCAGGTACAATCCTTATCTGAATGAATATGAAAAATATGGATTCCTCATCAGGATAGGGAAACCATGATGGGACTAGAAGAAATACCTCATCAGAGTGAGGCAACTCGTTTTTAAGATATAAACCATGTTGGGTTGCATCGAGATAGACATTGAGCATTTATTTCATATTTGAATAGCCAGAAAATTTTGCCAATAAGATGAAATAATAGTTGATTCAAATGCTTGAAAGTGTGCACGTATGTGCAAAAAATATTCCCTCTTTTACCTAGAGTATTCCCTCCAATGAGGTTAACTCCCCGGATTCCAGAGTTAAATTCAAATTTTAACGCTGATGATTTTCTTCAAGGGAGCTATCCCTTTCCTTGATATGAAAAGAGAAAAGATATTCTTAATTTCACAAAAGCAAGTAATGAAAAGATATTGATAAAAGAATTTTGCATAAGAAAAGATGATTCTTGGCAATTTTGGCAATTTGAGATATATTTTTTTGCACCTTTTGAGACATAAAACAAAAATCATTCATCAGAGTTTGGCAAGAATTTTATCACATCAACCTTCAACTTGGAGATGTTCTGATTTTCTCTAGAAGAAACACTTCACACTCCTTCAACTTGGAGATGATCAAGGTCTTCCTTGTCCCCAGAAATTGATAAAGATGTCTTTTTTGATTGAAATCTTTTGATAGAATAAATCAAATATCTGTTAGGGTTGATCGGGAGTTTCGTCGCATTGGCCTTCAACTTAGCGATGATCCAAACTTTCTCTTGAAGGATACGTCACACACTCCTTCAACTCGAAAGTGATCCAAATTTGCTTTATCCCCGGGGGTCTAACTCGCATATCCATCTTCAACTTGACGATAGTTGAGAGATCCCTTTTGCATATAATTAATTATACTTGATTTATTGGAAATTTTAAGTTGATTTTACATTGCTCAGAATATTTCCATTGCTTTCTTGCCAGAAGAATCGACTTTTAAAATGCACCATAGCTATGATCAATATCAATTCGCTTCTGGCTTTTCAAAATCATTGAAATTTTCTCCGCTCATCATAACAAGGATATTTTTCTTATCCTTTTGGTTGATCAACAGGGAAAAGGTTTGAATTTTGCTTTTTTTCTCAGCAAGCTTTACCTTTTAGGAAAGAATACTAAAGATAATCTGAGGTGATTCTTTTGTGCAATAAAATATTGAAATCAACAAATGTTTTTTAGCAAAATATTTGAAGATCCCTCGTGAAACAATTACTCAATATCAATTTTGATAGGACCTTGGGTTGAAATTTGGAAGGAATAATATGAAAATTAGATTTTGGAAATCCCGACCAGTAAAACTGAATTTTGATAATTCCAACCAGTGAAGACTGGATTTTGATAACCTCGACCAGTGAAAAGCTGGATTTTGGTAAGGACCAGTGCTAAACTGGGTTTTGAAGGACCAGTGTTGAACTGGATTTTGAAGAACCAATGTTGAACTGGTTTAGAAGGACCAGTGCTAAACTGGGTTTGGAAGGACCAATTTGAAAAAAATGGATTTTGAAGGACTAGTGCTAAACCGGGTTTTTGAAGAACCAGTGCTAAACTGGGTTTGGAAGGACCAATGCTAAACTGGGTTTGGAAGGACCAATGTTAAATCAGGTTTGGAAGGACCAATTTGAAAAAATTGGATTTTGAAGGACTAGTGCTAAACTGGGTTTAGAAGGACCAATGCTAAATTGGGTTTGGAAGGACCAATTTGAAAAAATTGGATTTTGAAGAACGAGTGCTAAACTGGGTTTAGAAGGACCAGTGCTAAACTGGGCTTTGAAGGACCAATTTGAAAAAATTGGATTTTGAAGAAGCAATGCTAAACTGGGTTTTGAAGGAACAATGCTAAACTAGGTTTAGAAGGACCAGTGCTAAATTGGGTTTGGAAGGACCAATTTGAAAATTTGGATTTTGAAGGACCAATTTGAAAATTTGGATTTTGAAGAACTAGTGCTAAACTGGGTTTTTGAAGGACTAGTGTTAAACTGGGTTTATAAGGACCAAATTGAAAAAATGGATTTGGAAGGACCAATTCGAAGATTAGATTTTGGTAAAGGACCAGTACAAAAAATTGGATTTGGAAATGATACGATTTATGATCAGTTTTTTTTTTTAAATGGCCAGCTCTAGGAGTGGGTTTTGACTTGTAAACTGACATTGAGGATTTTTTATGATTGTGATGATATTTTTGTGAAAATTCTAAACATAGAAAGATTCACAATTTGAATGAACCATTATAGAGAACTGTGTTACTTCTATGAATGGTCTCAGGCTTATCCCTTATCCTGAATGGAAAAAAAAGAAGATTGATGAGAATTATTGGAAATTGATGAAGAATTGTTGACAAAAATATTTTGCTTGATCATGCTTGCATGTGGAATTTTTGAAGTAAGATGTTCAGAAAACTAGTAAAAATTCATTGCTGAGGAGAAGATCAACCCAAAGGTTAATTTTGAAAGAGACCAGCAAAATATAATTCTTTTGACAGAAAGGATCAACCCAGAAGCTAATTTTGAGAGGATGATCAACACAAGGGTTGTTTTGAAAAATGATCAACATGAGGGTTGATTTTGAAAAATGATCAACACGAGGGTTGATTTTGAAAAATGATCAACACGAGGGATGATTTTTGAAAAATGATCAACATGAGAGTTGATTTTTAAAAATGATCAACATGAGAGTTGATTTTTGAAAAATGACCAACACGAGGGTTGATTTTTGAAAAATGATCAACATGAGGGTTGATTTTGAAAAATGATCAACACGAAGGTTGATTTTGAAGAATGATCAACACGAGGGTTGATTTGAAAATGACTGATTCAAAACCAGTTTTTGAAGAAAGACTCAACCTGGGGGATTGATCGCAGAAAAGATTGGTAAAAATTATCTTTGACAAAAATACTAAACTCATGATTTTAAAAAAGACTGTTGCTTTAAAAAGCTCTCGATGATCATGATGGCGATTTTGCAAAAATTTTAAAAAAATCACGATTTTAGGATAAACCCTTGTAGGTAATCTTATCACTCTCATGAATGATGTCAGGATTATCCCTTATCCTGAAGGGGAAAATAATGGGTATTTGATGAAAATTAATAAAAATAGGTGATGAAAAGATTTTGTCCGGTCCTATCTGTATACAAGATGTTGGAAGTGAAAATAAAATTTCAAAATAAAAGATGCCCCAATATAGCAAAGAAAAGAAATATTTGATAGAGATGCAAAGAAACTTAATGCTTTATTACTCAAATATTAAAAAGTAACTGGGGACTGACATGACATCATGAGGGAAAGGAACTGGGACTACACTGCCCCTTTAAAAATGGCAAAAGCAAAACGAAAGGAGTGAGAGAGCATTGGCATCATCATCCTCTTGAGTGGTCAGGGAAGGTGTCAGCGAGAGAGCTGGTTGACTCTCCTCTTCGTCTTTCATGAGTAGCTCTTTGTCAATGAAATCTTGCACAATATTTTTAAAGATGAAGCAATGTTCAGTGTTGTGCCCCATTGCTCGGTGGAACTTGCAAAATCGATTCTTCCACTTGCCTTTGGTGACAGAAGGATCAACAACCTTCGGGAGTTTAACCATTCCCTTGACCAACATATATTCAAGAACTTTTTCGAGAGGATGATCTAGAGGAGTAAATTTATGATTGTAACTTCAACCATCGTGCTTTGGTTTCTGCCAAGTACTTGGCTTCTGTTGGGAGTTGGATCAGACAAGCTTGGTTGAGACTGCTGGCTGATCATCTTTTTCATCAAGGAGATCTTTATCAATATAGTCTTGAATGATATTTTTGAAGATGAAGCAGTGGTTGGTGTCATGTCCTACTGTCCAATGGAATTTGCAGAACTGATTCAGGAATCTTCCCATGATTATAGGAAGGTCCATGGCTTTTGGGAGCTTTACTAGTCCTTTGGTCAGCATGCATTCAAGGACTTTTTCGAGCGGCTGCTCTAGAGGAGTAAACTGATGGCCTCCATCCCAACTGTCACGCTTTGTTTTTTCTTTTTGCAGGGATTTCGGGTAAGAACTTGACTGAAATTGCCTGTAATCTTGGTTGAAGGTATCTCCCCTTTTGCCTTTATTGCTGCTCCTGCCTCCCAGACTGATGCTATTGCTAGTGATGTTCTTGGATGAGGCGACATGTGTCTTTTCAGCATGCGCCTTGGATTTTGTGCATTCTGCAAAACCATCATAGAAATTCTCGCTTGTGTGCACCTTCTTTCCTTTATCTCGGGCCTGCAGGTTTTTGACTAAGCAACTCATCTCTCTCAGTTGTAGTTGTATATGATTGATATCTAGCTGATCCTCGGGCCTTTTGACAGATTTAGGCTCTAGGATCTGCTTCTTGAATATTTAGTGAGCTGGCAAGCAGGCTTCTTGTTCTTCATCAGAGCTTTCATCTGCAGAGTCTGTCTCTTCCGAGATATCTTCATATTAGGCAATTCTGACAGGCTTCCTCATAAGCTTGCTCTTGGATTTCTCCTTGGAAGGCCTCTTTCTTGAACTTATCCTGGCTTACTCTGATTGTATCTTGATCATCATTCTTTTGAACAACTGACATATATAGGGATCAATGGCCTCCATGTCTTCTTGACCCTGCCTTCTAGCAGATCTTAGAGAATCCATCTTTTGCTCGCTACTGCTACTCTAACTGACACACTGAGATGATGCAATCTTCTAATCAAATATTGTGATAATGCCAAAGATCTCTGCAAAATAAGGAAAGTTTTAGACTGAAGAAAATTTGGAAGAAAGAGAGATGATGAAAGAGATATTTGATAATTAGGTTGATAATTTGAAAAAGATATCCCATTACCAGGGATTGGGTCATCACGAAAGTCATGACAATTGCGTTTATTACTCCCATAAAAGAAGTAAACAACTAAAATATGCCTTATTACCCAGACGAGGTCGCCAACCATAATGAAAGAGAAACAAAAGTTTTTGGGCTGATAATTTCTCACTAAAATGATCAAGGGATTTATTAGAAAATACAAAGAAAATAAGATGAAGAGATTTGAAAATAGGATTGAAATATAGAGATACAAAAAAATCCAGGAGAAAAAGGAATGATTTTTGAGAAAAATAGCAGGCAGGATAAAAATAGAGTTGGAAAATCGAGATCCAGAAGAAAGGAAGAAAAAAAAGAAAATCACCTCGAGTTTTGAAAAACAAAGGAAAATTTAGAAAAAGGATTTCCAGGTTTTTTAGAAAATTGATCTGAAGAAATGAAGAAAGAAGAAAATATACACCTGGGTTTTTGAAAATAGAGAATTTTTTTTGAAAGGGATACCCAGGGTTTGAGAAAAACTTAGTCTGAAAAATACAAGAAAGTATGAGTAATAAGTGAGCATCACAAAATCAAAGTTGTACAAACAAGGATGCGCAAACAACACTCCCTAAAAGCTAACTCTAAATACAACATTCGAAAAGGCTTGTAGGACCTTAATCCTAACTCTAGGGTTTAGATCATCTGAATCTAATCAAGATACACCGATATACTCAAGTCGAAGCTTGAAGTATGTGACATAAAAATAATTATCCGATTCTAAGGTAATGGTTTTCCAACATCTTTAAGCAACTGCCGATATACTTTGGACTATGGCCCTTGGTACATGGCAGGGGGTTATTAACCCAAATAAATGGCCCAGTTGTGAGGCTCTTTTCTGAACTATGGTTCAGTGAGATAGCCCAGCAACGTGAAGACCAAGTCAATATAGGTGAAGATGTTTTTTAAAATATGATCAACATGCAAGAAATCAAATGTCTCTAATGTAAAGTCCTAAAGAAATAAAATTTTGAAAAAAAAAATAATAATAAAGCAAAAACTTGCATACATTGTTTGCATTCAATCCCTAAATTGAGGAGGGTTGTATTTCAGACCTAAGTCTAAGTGAGCATGAATAAATTTCCTTAATTTGGTCCTATCAAACCATACTTAATTCTATATGGATTAATGTCAACTGGGTTTCATTCTTGGTTTCTAAGGGTGCATAAAAATGAAGCTGACATTTGAAGAATAATAACTCAGTCAAATTTAAACAAGGCAAAGGCATTAATTTGATCAAATAAAAGACGGTCCCATCACAGTTGCCAAACCTATGATTGTTGCAAAATTTTTCTCTTTTCCCTTTCTTTCTTTTCCCTTTTAAGGGAAAAAGCAGAAGAGAGAAGAGAAATTCTTTTGCAAGGTCTCACTTGACCTTTAGAAAAAGATGTTTTAAAATTCACTCGCCTTCGTTTTGAAATTTTGCAGAAAAAATAGAGAGCCGAGATTCGCTTGTCGGTACGAGTTTCAACCGTTTTTGGGGCTTTTACCAGAGGTAATTGAACCAATGATCGAATTAATGCCTTTTGCTTTGCCTAAATTTGACTGAGAGATTATTCTGAAATCCTAAATGCACATGGAATCAGGCTTGTGCCATGAGTTTTGAACTTTAAGAAATGTGTATGCTTTTCTTGAAAATATTTCAGAAACCTGGATTTTCAAAGTGATTTTGAAATAGGTTTAAAAATGTCTTTTTAAGAAATGGTTCAGAAATTGAACTTGATTTGAAAAAGATTGAAATTTGAATCCAAAAACTTGGGTTTAAAGTGATTTTTGAGATTGAAAAGGAAATTAGAAATTTGAAGTTATGAAAGTAGAAACTAAAATCAAAAGTTGAAATTGCAAGTTGAAATAAACTTGTGAAATTTCAAAGGTCAACAATTAGAATCTTAAATTTGAATTGAAAATGAATGTTTGAAGTCAAAAATGGATTTGGAAAAGAGTGATAAAAGACTGAATTTGGAACTTTGAAGTTGGAATTCCAAAGTAAATCTCAAACTTTGATTAAGACTTGAATTGAATATTTGAAATGAAAATTCAGAATTGAATTTGAGATGGAAGATAGAATTCAAAATTTGAATTTTCGAAAAAGAAGTAAAGAATTGAATATTTGAAATTGAAATGAAATTCAAAGTCAAAATATAAAATAAAAAATGTGAACCTCACAAATAAGAATTAAAAATTAGAATTTTGAAATAAGATTGAGAACTGAATGGAATTGAGAGATAGAAGGTAAATCTGCATTTATAAAAGGTAAGTTGAAAAAATGATTTTGAATTTTAGAAAGACTGTATTTCTGAAAATTCATTTCAAAATCACTTAAAATTTTGAAAATGAGTTGAGGTAATTTGGAAAGATGGCAAATAATGATGCAAAATGATGATTGCGTTGAAAGAATTTATTTAAAATTAGAATTTTAAAAGCAAATTTCATTCTTTAATAGAATTGAAATGAGATTAAATTTTAATACATTCATGACTACGGTCACAAATATATTTTAATTTAATCTTCATTTAAATTCCAAGAAAGAATAAAATTATTTTTTGTGTTTTTATAGAATTTAAGGCACGATTAAATTTCAATATATTCATGACTATGGCTACAAATATATCTTGATTTAATCTTTACTTGTAATTTTGATAAAAGAGAAATATGCATTTTTGAAAATATAATGTTTTTCAGAAAGGACCTAGAGTGTAGGCCAAATTTTATTTCATAAAAGATAAAAATCCTAAGTATTTTTCGTATTTTGACTATGGCCATAAATGCGAATCATTTACTTAAAATTATTTACCTCTTATTAGAATGGTGCTTGTGCCATTCGTGTTATCCCACAATACTTTTTTTTGAAAAATAAGGTAAAATGAAATGCCGCAAGCAATTACAAGAATTTAAAATGCAACTATATGCTCATACATTCTAATCTAAACAGAAAAATAGAAATTCTCATTAATATGGAATTATTACAATTAAAATTGAATATTGAAATTCCTAATCTAGAAAAAGAAATCAACATCTTCCAGGCTTTTCTGCAAACACAAGATAACACAAGGCAACAAAAATACAAAATATAGAAAAGAAATTGAAAATACCATGTTTGAAACTAATATGCATATGGTTATGCCTAAGCTATAATGGAAACGCATATGCTAATGAAGATGCAATGCCTAATTAGACTGAATGCCTATGCAAGATGATATGCCAATGCCTACTGGACTGAATGCACATACAAAATGAGATGCCAATGACTAACTAGACCGAATGCACATGCAAAATTAATGTGCAAATGACTAACTAATATGTAAGTGATTAAACTAAGTGCTGAGTGATATGCGTATGTGAAAGTGAGTGTCATTAATATGTATTAAACTAATGTATGAATTGAAATAATATGGGTAAGTAATGTGCCTAACTAAGGTGCAAGTAAAATAGTATATCTAAGTTGAATGTGAATATGGCTAACTAATGTGAACCGATGTAGGTGAACAATGAGCCTAAGTGTGTGATGTGTAAGTAAGTAGCTAATCTAATTTACTATACTGTGCATGTGAAAGATATGCAGATGATTAGTATACACACAACAACACAATTGAATTGTAACACATAATAGTGTAATTGGGTGACTTGCAACACACAGTAATGTGGCTGAATGATGTGCTGCGGATGCAAGTACTACCAGGCTAAATGAGTATTGAAGATGCATTAAAAAGGAAGTTACTAAAAGGGAAAAATGCAAGTGTTCATGCAAATGCAATGTATATGCTGCTAAATGAAGAAAGATGTGGTCTGGGAACACTATCTACTTTTCATCAATTACTGGAAAGACTTTGGATGCGATCCTACAAGTCCTCTAAGAAATCCTTTTCATCAAAACATGTGGCACTTTCATCATCGAATGATAAAGCTGAAAACCCAACATCATAAGCATGCTTTCTGATATTACAGTATGAATGAATACCGACCATAACTCTCTCAAGTTCTTTAGGAGCTTGCTCGACCAACTCTGCTCCTCCCCATGGAAGGCAAGACAAAGTACAGGTCATATAAAAGTCAGCTTATGCTCGCCAATATGGATTTCCTCTCTCCTCATCAACAGTTGTAGCTGAAGATCAAAGCAATGTCTCCAACACCTGGCTGAACGACACTGTTGCACATCTTACAAAGATCAATGATAACAAGTGTATAATATAACAGTTTGAAGGGTGGAGGTGAGAGTAATAAAAGCTGAGAAAATAATGCCTCAACTATCAGATACTCATATCGAAATGGTTCAAGCAGACCAACCATGTATTCAACACATTCTTTACGACATCCATTGAAGAAAAGAAAAAAAGAAAAAAAGAAAAAAAGAAAAAGCACATCCAACAAATACTCCTCCACAACAAATCGATCAATAGGCTGCATATTCTCCTCAGATTTACTTGCAAGAAAGATGTTGAGTCTATAAAGCGTTTGAGGATAATTTGTCTCAGCTTTATGTTTCTATTTACCGGTTGTGGTTCCAGCAAGTGATGACGGAATTGGACCCAGCCGACTACAACTAGAAGCATTAACAGGAACAAAATTGCAGGCCTACATTATGGAAACTGGGAGCAAGGTGCAGGGTGGATTAACTAGTATGCATGTGTAATTAGTGAACTAGCTAATGCTATGAATTAACTAATGATATGCCAATATGCTAAGTGACTGATTAATGCTCACTGGATTTTAAACTAAATAATAGTTTGAAATAAAATGCAAAATTCAAGACGCAAACAGAAGAATACAGGAGCACATGCAAACGAAAAAAATACGTAGAAGAGACTTCAATTGTGAATAAGAAGGTAGACCCAATGACTGAGATAAAGACAAATGCAAACTCTGAAGAAGGATGATTCCTGTGAACCTGTTACCTGACAGACGCAAGCTTTTCAAAGTCAATAACATGAAGAAGTCACTCAAAATAGGTCCTAAGGGTTGATTACAGCCTAGGTCTGTCACAGTTAACTTTGAATATCTCCTTAAAGGAGGGAGAGTACCCACCAATAAATTATTTGTTGTCTTTAGGATAGTCAAATTTAGAAACTGAGAAGTCTAATTTGGAGAAGGTCCCTTATAGTGATTTTGAACTAAGATCAACAACCCCTATATTATCACCCCAATTCTGTAATGCGGATAGGTCACTTGATATCATATTTTTACTTAAATCCGCAAACACAGCTCCTTATTTTAGATGGCACTGACCTCAAAATGCTGTGAAGTGAAGTGCGCGGTGGATGCAGTGAAGGAGATCAAAACACACGAATGCTTAAGAAGATAAATGCAAATGCATAGATGATATGGATAATGCTATACTGAATAAAAAAACACACGAATGTTGTGATGAATAAAACACACACAAATGCTTAGGAAGATATATGCAAATGCATACATGAAGTAGATAAGGATGTAATGAATAAAAAACACACGAATGCTGTGATGAATCAAGAACACATGAATGCTCTGATGAATTAAAAACACATGAATGCTGTGATTAATTAAAAACACACGAATGCTGTGATGAATAAAAAACACACAAGTTGCTAAGAAAATGAATGTGAAAATGCACAGATGATGCGGATGATGCTGGAACAATTAACAATAAATAAAATTCTATGAAATGAAGGACAATGATTTGGGTTCGAATATAATGTTCTGGTGAACCGATGATGTCATTACAAGGCATCACTGATTACCATTATGCGATGCTGTCATGGATGCAAACCACATTAACCGATATAATGGATTTGCAATAGACAATGCCAATATGATGCCGACTTCCCCAAATCGCAGATATATACCACAAAAATAATTATATGATACGATAAAGCAACTGAATCCAGAAAAATATAACAGATGCAATAATGTATAACGAATAAAACATGGAATTAACATGCACAAACTGTAATGAATTCAATAAGGCATCAAAACACAAATCACCAGTAGATAAAATGGGAGAGGAGATCGTCTAAACTTGGCTACTGTTGCAGGGCAGATTTCCATCAGTCGATCGAGAAGAGAAGAAAAAGAGAGAGAGAGAGAGAGAGAGGGAAAAGAAAGAAGGAGAGAAAGAGAGAGAGGGGAGAAGGCTCGGTGTCTTGCGATGGATGAGAGATGCAAGAGATGGATGAGGGAGTTGCCTTGCGATGGTTGTTATATAGGAAGGAGCTGTTACAGGTTTTTCAAAATTGGTCCCTCAATGTTTAAAGAATTTAAAAAAGAAGGCCTTTAAAAAAGTTTTTTAAAAAAGGAGGGTAGAGCTATTTTCTGAAATTTCTTTTTATATATATTCATTTTATTTTTTTGAAAGAAAAACCAAAAAATACGAGGGAAATACGAGGGATTTGAAAGATGGGATCCAGATGAGGTTTTTGAAAGCCTTACAAAAACATTAAATTTAAAAATTTGAGGATTTTACAAAAGAAGAGTTTTGCGAAATAACAGAATTGATTTAAAAAAAAATTGGGTTTCAAAAATGGATTTGGATCCAAGATTTTTAGGAAATATCAAGTTTGGCTCTCGAACTTAGGAAATGAAATGAGAAGAATGGATCCAAATAGGGATTGGATCTGGATAAAATACCTGAGCCAATACAGAGAATTGATATTTGGATTTTTTTTGAGAATAGAAGATCTAGACTCAGAATTGGATTTGGATATTTGATGTGGATCCAATATTGGATTAAAATATAGAAGATGAAATTGGATTTCGGATCTTCAACAAGGAAGTGAATCCGAGAATTTAATTAGAAATTGACCTAATTGCTCAGAAGGTGGGGGTCAGGGGCAAAAAGGAAATTTTTAAATTTTTGAAAATTTGGGGTGTTCACAGATACAAAAATCACATAATGTTTATTCACTGGCACTTGACGACTCACATGGACTATGACATACAAATCGTCTCTTTCTTTTCCTTGGTAGACTCTCTTTCCTCGGTAGCCTCTTGGTTCACTCGATCTTATTAAAACCACTGGTAATCGTCTCTACTAGTGTACTATATTGTGACGACATTTATCTCCCCAAAATTTGCACCTGCTTTCGTAACTCCTTATTCTCTCTCCCCAACATCTTTAACCTTGTGGGAGAGACAACCTTTTTCTTTGTGAGCTGTGTTGTCTCCTCATTGTGTACTACAACTGAGTGAATCATAGTTATAGTCGAAGGGATACAATGGACGTTATTTTTATGTTGGGAGACAACATGCTGGGGGATAGGAGGGACCTTAATTCCATGTTGCTTCTTCTAAATCTCCAAATTTTGACACATGGGTTTCCAATATTTTTTGAAATAGTTGGGGTCATATTGTCGTTATTTATAATCTTATGCTATGGCACAAACACCTTTGTTCCAGCTATCCAATTATTTCCTGAAGCGTTCGTGCCAATTCACCTTCCTAGCCCCACCACTATTCATCTTCCTTCTCACTACCACAAGCTTCTTTGGGGTCGACTGTCCCAAGCCAGCTTGCAGGTGAACTCGACTACCATGCTGCAACTCGGCTTTAGATCTGCTAAACAACCAAATATCATAGCTAGACAGTCTCGCAGTCTTAGCAACAACCTTTTGGTCCTCGTTCTCCCCATCTCCATACAGTTTCTATGCAACATGTATATTAGAGATTGTGGTTTAGGTATAGACATATATATTCATGCTAATGAATGCTAAATATTAAAACAATTTATAATAACTTACAACGATTTATACTAATGAGTGTTTTGTATTAAAATAATTTACACTAATGAATGCTAAATATTACAACAATTTACAATAATGAATGCTAAATGCTAAAGCGATAACGCTTTGTACTAACGAAGACAAAATCCTACAATGATCATTACTTAAGAATGCTAAACATTACAACAATTTATACTAATGAAAGTTAAATGCTAAAGCGATAACGATTTATACTAAGGAATACAAAATCTTGTAACGATCATTACTTAAGAATGTTAAACATTAGAACAATTTATACTAATAAATGCTAAATGCTAATGCGATAACGATTTGTACTAACAAAGACAAAATCCTACAATGATGATTACTTAAGATTGCTAAATATTTAAGCGATTTATACTAATGAATGGTAAATGCTAAAATGATTGTAAACGATTTTAAACCATTTACCTCATTTAATTGCAGATCATCTAAAATGAACTTAGCATTATCCTCCTTGACATTTATTGTAGCCCACCAACCGATCTTGGGAAAACCACAAATCGCAGGGCCATAGTGAGGACGCAAGGCGACAATATGCTCTCACGTCCAAGCATATAAAAATAATATATTAGTAAGACTATAACCTTCACTGATCTTAGTCTATAACTACTAAATATGTCATAAACAATTACCTAGATAAATGGCCAAAACCCTCTGACGGTCTTTATACCCTTACTTGCATAGTAAAGTTGATTGTACAAGTGTGCGAGCATAGCAACACCCCATGATTAGTTGTCGACTTCATCTAAGTCTTCCAAGAACTGCAACCACATGTAACTTAACCTCAAACTAGACAAATCCGAAAATAAAGTAAGTCCAAAAAAATAAAGAAGGAAGTCACACAACTCTTGATCAAATGTTTTAGATGCACATGTAGCAGACCAACCTTCCCATTTATTACGTAAAGAAGAAACTTTCATCGATGTGGAATTGCTTCCACCAGAAATACATTGACCCCAGTCCTCCATTGACATTCCTAGAATGATCATGCACTTCTCCCTTGAGTTATAGTTTGAATCCCATGCTAGAACAACACTTTCATTGCACTTAAGACCCGTAATTCGTGTCACATCTTCTAGGGTCATGGTGATCTTAAAACCATCAAACTGGAATGTGTTTGTCTTATGATTCCACTTATTAACCAGGTGGGTCATAGTGTTCCAGCACGTTTCAAAATAATGCTGGTCCAGAAGGCCGCCGAAGTGCATATTTCATAATTGGTCATTCTGATATTCACTCAGTTGTTCATACCACGACAGAACTACATGCCACTGACACCACCCTTTGAGCTTTTCATCTGGTGCTCTACTTCTCTTCTGACCTCCCTATAACACAAAATCTCATATTATTCTTATCAAATCACAATTAGTCTCATTTGTACTTTTATACGTCACTATACACAGTAATCACTATATACAATAATCATTGTACACTCGCTATCACTGTAATTGTATACATAATAATAAATATCAAAGTAATCGCTATACATACTAATCGTTATTACGGTAATCGCTATACATAGGTCACAGTAATCACTATACATAGTAATCACTATCATAGTAATCGCAATATATAGTAATCACTATCATAGCAATCGCTATACATAATAATACCTATCACAGAAAATTATTACGTAATTGCTATACGTACTAATCGCTATTACAATAATCACTATACATAGTAATCGTTATCACAATAATCGTTATACATAGTAATCACTATCACAGTAATCGCTATACATAATAATACCTATCACAGTAAATCGTGACAGACAAAAGCGATTTACGTACTGTAAACACCCCAAATTTTTACCCTCATCCAGTGTTTATATATTTTATGTGTCATTGCATATCATTGCATGCATTTGACATACCATTTCATTGCATTGCATGGCATTGCATGTCATTACATCTCATTTTCGAGATCCAGCACTCTTATTTTCAAAATATTTAATCTAGATTTGAGTTTTAAAACTTTTTTTTCAAAATCAATTTTAAAACCTGGGTTTTTAATCAACATTTTGTCATTTGCCAACCCCTAGGACCTTATATTTTGAAGTGTTTTCTCAAGAAAACAATCTGGATTTCTTTTAGACTCACTTTTCAACCGATTTCAATTCTCAAATAAGACCCATTTAGGTGGTGTCGCTTCTGAATTCCTTTACTTGTCAAAAATCTCCAAATATTCAGATTCCTAGTTGGATCAGGACTCTTTTTCTAGAGTCCAGTCGGATCAGAACTCTACTTTTTACTACCTTTTCTACCTCTTTTGGAGAAAACCTTTCAAAATCTTCCGTTTTAGCCAAAATCCCAGAGTTCTGGTTGGATTAGGACACTTCTTCATGAGTCTAGTCGGATTAGGACTCTTCTCCAGAGTTTCAATCAAATTAAGACTTTATCTTTTATCACTATTTTTACCTGTTTTTAACCAAATCTTTCAAAATGAGTCAAAACTCAGAGTTTCAGTCAAAACAAGACTCTGTTCAAAGAGTCCTAGTTGGATCAGGACTCTGATCCTGATTTCAATTTTGAGAGAATCTTTCAAAAATATTTTCATCAATCAAAACTGTTACACTTTTATCAAAGAATTTCAAAATTCCGAGGTTTTATCCCAGAGTCCTGAGCAAATCAGGACTCTATCCCGGAGTCCTGATCGAATTAGGACTCCATCCAAAGTTGGTTTTCGCACTTCATTTTCACTGGTTTTCGAAAGCTTTGCTCAAATTTCATTATTTACTTATCAGAAAACCAAAAATTCTTAGAGTTCTGATTGAATCAGGACTCTTTCTCAGAGTCCTAATTAGATCAGGACTCTGAACCAAAACTTTAATTTCATCCTGTTTTCACTTGTTTTTCAAAATTCTCTCATTTGTTTTCTTAGAAAATCCAAAAATTGGATAGTCCTAGTTCAATTAGGACTCTGTCCCCAAAGTCTCAGTTGAATCAGAACTCTGTTTTATTTCAATATTTGTTATTGCTTTCATTATTTTCACAAGTTCTTTCATCTGTTTTTCAGAAAATACCAAAAAAAATCTAGAGTTTCAGTTCGATGAAGACTCTGTCCCAGAGTCCTAATCTAGTCAGAAGTCTGTTCTAGAGTCTGTTTTTACTTCTATTTTCATTTATTTTCATTTATTTTCATTTGTTTTTCAAAAATTAGGTCATTTTGTAGAGTCCAGTTAATTCAGGACTCTATTTCAGAGTTCTGATTGAGTTAGGAGTCTAACCCTGATTGTATTTTCTAACTTGTTTCACCATTTTCGATGAAATCTTTTCAAAAACTCCTTCATTTGGCTTTTAAAAACCAAAATCACAGAGTCTTAAAAATCCAGGACTCTAACCCGGAGTTCCAGTTTGCTTGAGACTCTACTTTCAAAACTTTGAATTTCAACTATTGATTTTAACCCCTTTTCAAAGTCATTTTCAGTATTTATTTCAAATTTTCAAAACTCTGATGTGGGCTCCACTTAGTTGGCGCCATATCCAGAGGAGTTCTGACCCAGTTGGAACTCTATGCCATTTCAAAACTTTTGATTTCAAGTCTACTTTTGAATCTCTTTTGAAAAACCTCTCATTTTCAAGTTTTAAAATCATTTTTGAAAATTCAAGTGGAGCCCACTCGGGGTGGCGCCACATTTGAAGAAGTCAAGGTTAGAATAGGGTTAGTCATTGTCCTAGTTAGGTCAGGGGTTTAGAGGAGTCAAAATCAATTTTAAAAATCCATTTTATTTAAGTTTTAAACCATTGGTTTTTAAAGGTTTTAAATTCAAGTTTTAAAAACCAAATGTGGGTCCATACTAGGTGGTGCCACATTTGGACTTTCGAGGGTTTAATTAGGTGTTAATTAGGGATTAATTAGAGTCCATTTAGGTTAGAATTCTCCAAAAAAATTGTCCTCCCCATGTGGTTTATCAAAAACAATTAAAAAGAGTCCAAAAAATCAAAACTCTTCCTAAACAAATCCAAAAAAAAAATCTATAAATAGGGGACCTAGGGGGTCAAAGGGGGCTCTTTTCTCTCTCAAATTTTCGTGGCTTCTCGCTACTCTCCAGCACTACCACCTTCCTTCATTGCAGCTGCAACCCCAAGGTGAGTTATTTAATATTATTTTATTATTTTTTATTAGTTTTTTATGATTTTTCAATAGATTCCACCATGGAAACTCCCCTTTCATGGATTTAACCATGGATTCAACCTCAAGAACCTCAAGTTCAATTCAAGAAGATGATCTAACCCTGTTACATGCTGTTTTTCATGATTCTAATCCATTAGAATTGATTATTGCATTATTTTTTATATTCTTAACCAAGAAAACATGAGATTTATCCGATTAAATGGATTAAATCCATGGTTTCAATGCTAAAAGCAATTCCAGCCATGGATTCCCTGTGTTTTATTTATTTCTTTACTTATTCATGTTTATTATATGTTTCCGAGCATAGAGATTAATTTTATTTTACTGTTTAAGTATTTTCTTTATTGTTTTTATTGATTAATGCATGTTTTATTAGGTTTTATTAAATTTCTGTGTGTTTTAAGCTTAGATCAGTAAAGAGCATGTTATATCGTATTGAAGTACTCACTGTAAATTTCTAATTTTTTAATATGTGATACACGCATATGTCAGTGAGCTACTGTAAAAAAATCCAAAGTTTTGGGATTCGGGAACTTAGTTAAAAAAATAAATGATTAAACTGTGATTTTCAGTCGTTTAGAATCGTTGTTGAAATTCATAGGTAATTTTCAGTTAGGTTATTTTTCTCATCCAATATCTGATTTGAGATCCGTAAAGTGCAGTGGATTCATGTTGATATGAGCTATTTACTGTGAAAGTTTGATAACTTTTAACCTCTGTTTAGTATTTTTCCTCTGTCAGAGAATCAGGTTTAAAATTTAAAACTCGTTAGGGTTTACCAAAACCCTAATCTGACTTGTGATGATCATAGATCTCAAACCGTAGATCCGATTCATGATATGTAAAAAAAGAATTTTATTATTTTTCTGTCTACTGTTCACTACTAAAATTTCAAGAATTTTTAATGAGATTTGTATTTGTTTCTGTATTTGCAATCGGAAGTACCTGTTTTAACCAATGTTAGATTCATTAAATTTTAGTCCGGATTGCCGGAAGGGTTTATCCCTCATAGAAGATGCTTTTTCTGAACTGTAAAAAGGGAAATATCTGTTTTTATGTCTAGTATACCTCTGTAAAATTTCAAAAATTTCTATGATGATTTGACCCTTGATTCGGGTCTAACATTGGAACTGGTCTGTGAACATGGGTGAAAATAGCTTATTTTAGGGTTTTAATGCAATTTTCGAGTTGGAATAATGTCAAAAATATAATTTTATAATTCCAATCTGATTTTAGGGTTATAACAAGTGCAGGTGTCGATTTTTATCAAATTTAGAATTCATTTGATGGTTGAATAGATCAAATTGCAAAATAGGGTACCTAAAAGATCCAAAAACACTGCCAAAATTGTGATATTTGTGATATTTCTTGATTTTCGTGTATAATTTCATGTTTTTAGAGTTTGTTTATGTTTAGAATCATGTTAGGATGTTTCATGTTTGATTTTATGTTTATTTTAATCATAAACCCAAAGTTTTTATCAAAATTTATTTCAGAAAACCCTGATTTTAAGGCCATGGTCTTGCTATTAGGGGTAATTTGGTCATTTGACCTCAATTTCGAAATTCAAAACCCTAATTTTCACATTTTTAATCATGTCATATCATGTTTGAGTTAATTTATCATTATTTGTATTTCAAAAGTTGTATTTTACAAAATATCTTTTTGAAAACCCTAATTTCAAGGCCATAGTCTTGCTATCAGGGGTATTTTGGTCATTGTGACCCCAATTTCGAAATTCCAAATTCCATTTTCATATTTATTCTATCTTATTTCATATTTTATTAAGTTTATATAAGGGTATCATATGGAAAATGGCTTATATCTAGCAAAATCCAGTAATTTCTAGATATTACTGGATAAATCTAGAAAAGCCAACATATCTTCACTAACCAGTTTTCTAGTTTAGCAGGGACATTGAAGACTTTAATTTTCAGTCATTTAAATTCAATTAGTGATGTAAATTAAATGTAAATTTGGAATAAGAATTTCAATTCCTGCATAGAATAGGATGCATTGCATATAGTTTAATTCTGCAAATTTTAATATCTGATGAATGCATTATTCATGCACATATTACAAATTAACTATGGTCTACACAAATGAAACATGCACTAGCTCTTATGGAGTTGACAAACTTGGTGGAATTTGTATTTATGGCCATTGTCAGAATACGAATGATACCCAGATTTGTAATCTTTGTATTAGCCACATCCAGCCTATACTCTTAGGCTAACTTCAAAAATGCACTGCATTTCTCAAAACTACAAAAAGGATTTCCTCAATTCCTCAAAATCAAGTCTTTCAAATCCACATTCATTCATTTCATTCATTTACAAATTCCAATTTCAATTCAAAGAAATCGATTTTCTCAAAATTTCTAAGTATTATTCAGAAATTGATTTTCTCAATACATTAATTTTCCAATGATATTTCAAACATTTCCCAAATTCAAAATCCTGATTTTCAAGTTACATTTTCAATTCCCAAGTTCTAATTCAGAGAAATCAAATTTTCCAAAGTTTTTGGGGTTTTCTCAGAAATTGATTTTCACAAAACCTCTAAATTCCTCAGAAATCGATTTTCATTTTCTTCAGAAATATTTTCACCATGATTCACGATTTTTCCAAGTGACATCTTTTCCAAGTATTTTAAATCTCAGAAGCAAACATCATGTTTTCAAATCTGTATTTTCAGAAAATTCATAGCACATGCCTGATTCTTTGTGCATTTAGGAAATAGAACACGATTTAGACAAGTTGAGCAAAGCTAAGCACACAATTGATCCTTGGTTCAATTACCCCTGGTAAAGGCACCAGGAATGGTTGAACCTCGTACCGACATGCGAGTCCCATTCTTCGAAATTATCCTGCATTTAAAACAGAGGCAAGTTATTTTCAAAAACTTTTTCAAAGGTCAGTTTGACTCGCAAAAGTAAAAATTTTGCGATGATAACAGGTTTGGCGACCGTGATGGGACCTGTCTTCGCCTGATCAATTGTGTGCTTAACTTAGTTCAAATTGTCAAAATTGTGTTCCATGGAATGTTAGCTTTTATTTCATGATATCATGTGAACCTAGGAGCTTAGACTTGAACCCAGCTGACATGGATTGCATATAGACTAGTTATGGTTTGGTAGGACCATATTGAGGAGGAATTATTCATGCTCACATAGACTTAGGTCTAATACAACACTCCTCAATCTAGAAATTATATGAAAACAATGTTTGCTTCTTTAAATATTTCAAAAAAATCTCTATCTCTTTAGGTTTTAGAGCCCTCTGTTTGCTTGCATGTGCTCATGTTTTAAAAAACCACCCCACCTATGTCTACCCGGTCTTCACGTTGTTGGGCTTTCTTCCAGAATCATAGTTCGGGACAAAGCCTCACAACTGGGCCACCTATTTGGGTGAAACCCCCCCTGCCACGTACCAAGGGCCATAGTCCAATGTATATCGGCAGGTGCTCAAGGATGTTGGAAAACTTGAACCTAGAACTGGAGAAATTGATTTTATGCCACGTACATCGGGCCTTGACTCGAGTATATAGGCATAGCATGATTGGACACAAATGATCTGAACCTTAGAGTTAGGATTAAGGTCCTATAGCTATTTCAAAACTTGTGCATCTAGAGTCAACTTTTAGGGAATGTTGTATGTGCATACTTGTTTGTACAAGATGTGATTGAATGTCAGTTTCTTTTATTACATTTTTCCATAAGTTTTCTAAAATACTGGATGATTTCCAAAAATCTCCAATGTTTCCATCTGTTTCCATATACTATCTAAAATTCCTGTTTTATTCAAACCTTGGACGATTTTTCAAATTCTCCTTTATTTTCCTCAAAACTCCAGGTGATTTTCTATCCTTCCTTCCTTCTGGATCTCGAATTTTCTGCTTCATTTTTATCCTGCCTGCATCTTTTTCAAAAATCCTATATTTTCCTAAGACTTATTCCAAATTTTCCATGCTTTCCAGTCTATTCTGATGGCATCCAGTCAACTCGATTCAGTCTTTTCTGTGGGTCACATCTCCTACGAGGTGCGACAAGGTCTTCCAAAACATCGAGTCCTCAACACCGGATCCTTCCTTCCCCGGTGGTATTATTCATGGCTCAAGAACTTTTCTCGTATGTTTTCAGACCATTTGGACGATTGTAGATTGGAACTGGCATCCGCAGTGGGAAAGCAGACAATTAACGGTAATTTGATCCACGCACTGGCAGAGCGGTGGAATCCGAGCACTAGTACCTTCCAGTTTCTATTCGGGGAAATGACTTTATTAATGTACAAATTCTCGGAGATTATGGGATTACCCGAGCCAGCCGGTCAGCCTGGAGATCCATTGGAGAAACAGTTCTTAATCAATGTCAAGGGTCTGGATCCCCGAGACGCTTTAGCTCGCATGACAGGATGCAAGTCTTGGCCATTGATCGAGGAGAATGGAAATGAATATATGGACCTGCTCGAAATCTACATACAGTATGGGGCATTTATGGAAGTCAGTTTCTTATCTCGAACAGCTTGAGAGAGAATCCAACATGCGATGGTCTTATGTACTGTGGGATTAGCTCTCTTTTCAGATAGACGAAATTACATGGATATCAGGATAGTTCAACTTCTGCGAAGGTGGGGAAGTCGACAGACCAGCCGCCTCTCCATAGCCATGGCCGCACTCACTTTTCTATACCGAGGGTTGACCCGTTTCACACTCGAAGAATCAATTCTAGTCAAAGGGTGCACCTATGCATTGCAATCTTGGTTCCTTCAGCATGTGCCAGCCCGAGCCAGCTCAATCAGATAGAATGGTGAAAAGCTTCTTCCAGTTGCTCGATACAGGTTCTTGATCGATAACCTTCAGAAAGAAGAGGTCGTGTGGGACTACTTTGATCGTCAGGAATCACCTCCCAGATATACTTATGCCTACGACAAGCGGTTCAGGCTACTGGGACCATTCTTTTGCGCATACTACCATCCAGAGCGGTGTGTCAGGCAGTTATCTCAGAGACAGAAGCACATAGAAATTCGTCTATTATCAGGGATCTTGCCAGAGATCGATCTCACATCAGATCAGTGGTTCGGAGCATACCATTCTGCCAGACATGGCTGGAATTCTTTTGTTACTCTCACTATTTTTCCTGGTCCTCGAGTGTCCTCTGATTATCAGGAGTGGTGGAAAATTGTCCGTCCCCCTCCTTTTTGTCAAGTATATTATTAATAAAATCATGTCTTTTTCCCTCAAAAAAATTCCCTTAATTTTCATCCTATCTTGGTTTGACGACCTCGCCTAGGTAACAAGACATATTTTCAGTTGTTTATTTTGCAAAGAATAGCAGCGCAATTGTCGTAGCTCTAGCGACGACTCAGTCCCTAGTAATGGGACATCCTTCAAATCGTCTACCAGATATTCAACAAATATTTCCTATTCAAAACCATTTTCAGCAGCTAATCCTCAATTTGCCCTATAGAGAGCACCCACATCCTTACATGGTTCAGACGAGGTCCAGAAAGAAATCCGCGCCAGTCCAGATTACCAGTTCCCCGTCAGTTTCAGTGCAAGAAATGGCCTCTTCACAATCTGTCGGAAATGGAAAGCAGCAAGCTAATGATGACATCGACCCACAAATGTATTCATTGTTCCAGAGAATGCTGAGTAAGTTATTGACTGAAGCCAGTACAGAGCAGACTCAGGTCAAACAAAATGCTAAAGGTCATACAGCCAAGATTGTAAAGATCACTAAAAGCAGAGTCGTCATGAAGAAACATCTGATGAAGCAGAATCAACAGATGATACTGATAAAGAATATGAGACTCGACAAGAATTCAGAAAGTCGACTCAGGGGCAAGGGTCGGCTTATAAGTCCAGGAATCAGTCCGTTGACGATCCTACTTAGTCACAACTCCGAGATGTGGTTAAAATGGTCAAAGATCTTCAAGCTCGTGACAAGGGCAAAAGGGTCTTCACAAGTGAAGTTTTTTATGACGGACCGGATGAGGATGATGATCTCGACAATCTCCTCAAGAAATTTATCAAATTCGATGGTTCTGGTGACCCAAAGGCACACCTCTCCCTTTTCTTTGCAGAATGTTCCAAGTTCAGGAAGAATAATTGAGCCTTATTTCTTTGTTTCCCTCGCAGTCTGGAGGGTATTGCAGCAAAATGGTATTCAGAGCATATTAATCCTATCGAACTGAAAGAGTTTGACAAAGTGGTCAATTTGTTTATTGAACGCTTTTTATTCAATGCTGAGGCCCTCCCGACTCTCTGTCATCTCTGCAGTCTAAAGCAAAAGGAAAACGAGAAAGCCAGGGATTTTATTTATAGGTGGACATCCGCTTGTAACAAAATGCGTGATCCGATATCAAAGAGACATGCACTATCTTTGATCTTGAGTAACTTCTCGCAACCCCTAAGGGGACTGATTTCCACCTCTCCATCCAAGACCTTTATAGAATTGACAGAACGAGCTGAATGACTCAAGTTGAGTATGAAAAATGGATCTTACGAGGGTTTCATCTTCACCAAGAATAACAATCAACAAGAATCGAAAAAGAAAATCAATTTCACCTTCTCTTCCATTGCCGGCCACAGTGACTGCAAAAATAGCAAGAGCAACCATACAGGCCAAAAAGAAAAGTCTTCAAGGCAAAATAAAAAGTTGGATCAACAAAAGGAAAAAATAAAGTGTGAAGGTTGGAGTAATGATCTTGTGTTCACTCCTCTCAAACAAACACTCGAAGAAGCCCTTGAATTCATGCTGACCAAGGGATTAGTGAAGCTCCCAAAGGCCACAACTCCTCCGACCATCACAGGAAGGTTCATGAATCAGTTCTGCAAGTTCCATCAGGCAGTAGGGCATGACATCGATCATTGTTTTGTCTTCAAAAATATTGTTCAGGACTGCATTGACAAGAGCCTCCTTGTTGAAGATGAAGAAGAAGACGAGCTGGCCATCCTGACTAAGCCTTTTCTAGATCATTCAGAAAATTGATGATGCCAAAATTTCCTGCTTTCTTCCTTTCGTTTTGCCAGTCACCTCGTAGGGGCAAGTCCGCCCAGTTTTTGCAACCTTTTGGTCGAGTACTTATAAGTATGCAGTCTTTTTGTTATCAGTTCTGTTTATCAATAAAATGTCCATTTTCATCATCCAATACATCTTTCTTTTGTCCCATTAGGGCACCTTTTCAAAATAAATAAATAAATAAATAAATGTAACATTTTCATTTTAAAGAATCCTCTTTGCCATCGGCTTCTATTAAGCCACATTAAATTCCCTTTCTTTTCGAGATGAGGGTCAATCCCAACATCATTCATGAGAGAAATGAAATTACCTATGATGTTTTTCCAAAAATCGTGAAATTTTAAAAAAAATTTACGAACATCTTCATTATGATCACCCAAAAGTTTAATACTTCGGTCCAATCTTTTTCAAAAATCAACCATCGCGGTGATCTACTTTTCTTAAATTTAATTTTGAACATTATCTTTAAAAATCAACCCTTGTGTTGATTTTCTTTTCCAAAATTATTGTTAAACCAATTCGTTTTCAAAATCAACCCTCATGATGATTTCTCAACCCCCGTGTTGATTCCCCTTTCAAAGATCAACTCTCACGCTGATCATTCTTCAAAATCAACCTTGCAGTTGATTTTCTTCCCAAAATGATTTTTCACTTTCAAAATAACATTCTCCTTTTACTTTAAAGATCCCATGTGCAAGCACTTTCTCACTTCTCATTTTGCTTTTATCATTTCAAAGGGACAATATAATTCTGTTTCCTTTCCTCGATTTTTAAGCATCAATAAAATTATTAAATTTGCCAATAATTTGGCACCATTTTATTTGCGTCTCTTTCCTTTTCACAATATGTCTCTTGTGAGGAATGACCTTGAGGATGTCTCTCAATCAAGAAGCCTGTCACCTTATTCCTCGATTATCCTTCTTTGTATTCAAAATCTTCCTCCCTAGTTACACTGGGGCATTTTTTTTTGAAAAATCTATCTTTACCTCAAAACATCCTGTATGCAGGCAGGATAAACCAATCTCTCTTTTTGCATGTATATGCACCCACTTGCATTAATTTTGCATTCATTTACATTTCATGTGCATTTGCATTTCATTTTGCATTAATTCTGCATCCATTTTCTTCTCCTTCAGGTTAAGGGATAAACCTGAATCATTTTCCATGATTTTGCCAAAATTCTCCAATTTCTATTCATATCCCCGTCCAGGATAAAGGGTTAATCCTGAAAATCAGACCACATACCTCTAAATATGATGGTCTTTTTCATTGCAAGTCCAATAATCCATTCCTCAAACTAGCCATTCTCAAAACTTTCAATCCCAGTCCTCGCACTGTCGATTTTCAAAATTCAATCTTCTAATTAAAGATTTTCCTTTAAGATTCGAACTCGACTCGAACTTCCAATTCTCCTTGAGATTCGAGTTTCTACTCAAACTTCTAAATTTTCTTTGAGATGCGAGTTTTGACTTGAATTTTCCAATTTCCCTTTAAGATTCGAGCCCCGACTCGAACCTTCCAGCTTTCCTTTGAAGATTTGAGTTTTAAACTCGAGTTTTCTTTCCTTCAAGATCTGAACTTTCAAGTTTTCCGAGCCCCGACTTGAACCTTCCAGTTTTCCTTTGAAAATTTTGAGTTTTAAACTCGAGTTTTCCTTTAAAGATTTGGGTTTCGACCCAAATTTTCACTCCTTAAAAACCAAACTTCCTAACTTTCCTTCAAAGGCTCGAGTTTCGACTCGAATTTTTCTCTGTTCCTTGTAGAACCCGAGTCCTGACTCAGTCGTTCTTTCAAAACCAACTTCTGAATTGGACTTACTTTCAAAATTCAACATTGTGCTAAGACTTACTTTTAGAATTCCAATTTTGTATTGGATTTACCTTTAAAGTTTAGGTTCGTGTTGGACCTTCATCCAGAATCCCACTGATGTGTCAACTCGGATATCAAGCAATTTCTTTCACCAAAGATTCCAAGAATATTTTGCCAATTTGTCATTAAATATTTATTGATTTCAAAACCTTTATTACATAAAAGAATTACCTCAAAATTACCTTCAGTATTACTTCCAAAAGGACAAAGCTTTTGCGAAGAAAGATTCCAAATTCAAAATCTTTATATTGGCCAACCAAAAGGATGAAGAATAAATCCGCGATATGGCCAACAAAAAAAATCAATATTGTTGCAAAGCCATAAGTGATTGATATTGATCGCAGTCAATGACACACTTTTAAAGATCATTCTTGGAAAATAAAGCAGTCAAAATATCCGGGGTGATCCACTCAATCTTCTCAATCACCTAAGCTGCAATTAAATATATGCAAAAGGGATCTCTCAATTGTCGTCAAGATGTAGACGAATTAGGCGAGTCGACCCCCAGGGCCAAAGAAGATTTGAATCATCTCCAAGATGGCAAGGTTTGTGACGGATCCTTCCAGAGAAAGTCCAAAGCACTGTCGAGATGAAGGCAGATGCGATGAGCCTCCCGACAAACCCTAAAAGATATTTAATTTTTGCTATCATCAAGAGATTTCCAACCAAAGAGCCAATAATCGTCAATATAATCTCTGAGAGAAAAGAAGGATCAGAACATCTCTGAGATGAAAAAGTTTGTGACGTACCCTTCTAAAAAAAAAAGAGAAAGAGAGAAAAGTCTGGACATCTCCAGAATGAAGGATGATGTAATCCCCGAATACCCAAGAAAGCTCCAATTCTGTCAAAAAGAGAGTGCAGAAAGATCATCATGAGAAAAGAATCCCAGGATATCAGACTGCTGAATCTATCAAGAATCTTCTTTAATTTTGTGAAATTCTTTTATCAATATTCTTTCACCAATAGCTCTCGCAATATCAAAAATACTTTCTTTTCCGTCCCTATCATGGAAATTGATAGCTTCCTTGAAAGAAAGCCAATTGTAAGCAATTTGAATTTGAATCTTGATTCTACGAAGTTAGCCTAATTGGAGGTAATACTTTGGGTAGAAAAGAGAAAATATTTTTGTATGGATATATATCATTGTTTAGTATTTTGAATCAACAAACAATTTTTTACAGTTTGGCAATATTTTCTTACTATCTTGACATGAAGTGAAGAGCTCAATGCCCATCTTGACACATTCTGGCATCACCTTTTGCCTCCTTGAGAGAGTAACCTTTGTCATCTTTCGCGTTGTTGAAAGATTAGCCTTCTCTCCAAAAGGATAGCCTTTGTCGTCTTTCGCGTTGTTGAAAGATTAGCCTTCTCTCCAAAAGGATAACCTTATTCATTTTTCGCGTTGTCGAAAGAATTGCCTTGTTCCTATGGATCACCTTATTCATTTTTCGTGTTGTCGAAAGAATCACTTTGTTCCTATGGATCACCTTATTCATCTTTCACATTGTCGAAAGAATCACCTTGTTCTTTTGAATCACCTTATTCATCTTTCGCGTTGTTGAAAGAATCACCTTGTTCCTTTGGATCCTCTTATTCATCTTTAGCGTTGTCGAAAGAATCGCCTTGTTCCTTTGGATCACCTTATTCATCTTTCGCATTGTCGAAAAAATTGCCTTGTTCCTATGGATCAACTTATTCATCTTTCACATTGTCGAAAGAATCACCTTGTTCATCTTTCGCGTTGTCGAACGAATCGCCTTCTTCCTTTGGATCACCTTATTCATCTTTCGTGTTGTTGAAAGAATCACCCTGTTCCTTTGGATCACCTTATTCATCTTTCGCATTGTCGAAAGAATCGCCTTATTTCTTTGGATCACGTTATTCATCTTCCGCGTTGTTAAAAGATTAGCCTTTTCTCCGAAAGGATAGCCTTATTTATCTTTCGCATTGTCAAAAGAATTGACTTCCATCGCCTTATTCATCTTTCGCATTGTCGAAAGAATCACCCTGCTCTTTTGGATCGCCTTATTCATCTTTCGTGCTATCGAAAAAGTTGCCTTATTCCTCTTCAAGAAAGTCGTCTTATTTGTTATCCAACTTACTATTTCATTTCTCGATCAGGTTAAGGGTATAAACCTGGGCCTCATTTGATGAGGTATTTCATTTTTCGCCCAATCAGGTTAAAGGTATAAACCTGGGCCTCATTTGATGAGGTATTCCATTTTTTGCCCAATCAGGTTAAGGGTATAAACCTGAGCCTCATTTGATGAGGTGTTTCATTTTCCGATCACGTCAAAGGGTTAAACCTGAGCCTCATTCTGATGAGGTATTTCATTTCCCGCCCATCCAGGTTAAGGGCTAAGCCTGAGCCTCATTTCGATGAGGTGAATCTTCTTCTTTGTTCTCCATTCCGTATCTACCATCATCATCTGAATTAATTCCTTCACACCCAGTTAGAGTCTCCTCACTGGGGCATTTTTTTTATATATATAGTCCAAATTTGGTGTGTTTTCTTTGCCACTAAGCTCGGCTTACAACCGACTTAGTAGCAAAGAGAGGCATCTGTAAACACCCCAAATTTTCACCCTCATCCAGTGTTTATATATTTCATGTGTCATTGCATGTATTCGACATACCATTTCATTGCATTGCATGTCATTACATCTCATTTTCGAGATCCAGCACTCTTATTTTCAAAATATTTAATTTAGATTTGAGTTTTAAAACTTTTTTTTCAAAATCAATTTTAAAACCTGGGTTTTTAATCAACATTTTGTCATTTGCCAACCCCTAGGACCTTATATTTTGAAGTGTTTTCTCAAGAAAACAATCTGGATTTCTTTTAAACTCACTTTTCAACCGATTTCAATTCTCAAATAAGACCCATTTAGGTGGTGTCACTTCTGAATTCCTTTACTTGTCAAAAATCTCCAAATATTCAGATTCCTAGTTGGATCAGGACTCTTTTTCCAGAGTCCAGTCGGATCAGAACTCTACTTTTTACTACCTTTTCTACCTCTTTTGGAGAAAACCTTTCAAAATCTTCCGTTTTAGCCAAAATCCCAGAGTTCTAGTTGGATTAGGACACTTCTTCATGAGTCTAGTCGGATTAGGACTCTTCTCCAGAGTTTCAATCAAATTAAGACTTTATCTTTTATCACTATTTTTACCTGTTTTTAACCAAATCTTTCAAAATGAGTCAAAACTCAGAGTTTCAGTCAAAACAAGACTCTGTTCAGAGAGTCCTAGTTGGATCAGGACTCTGATCCTGATTTTAATTTTGAGAGAATCTTTCAAAAATCTTTTCATCTATCAAAACTGTTACACTTTTATCAAAGAATTTCAAAATTCTGAGGTTTTATCCCAGAGTCCTGAGCAAATTAGGACTCTATCCCGGAGTCCTGATCGAATTAGGACTCCATCCAAAGTTGGTTTTCACACTTCATTTTCACTGGTTTTCAAAAGATTTGCTTAAATTTCATCATTTACTTATCAGAAAACCAAAAATTCTTAAGGTTCTGATTAAATCAGGACTCTTTCTCAGAGTCCTAATTAGATCAGGACTCTGAACCAAAACTTTAATTTCATCCTATTTTCACTTGTTTTTCAAAATTCTCTCATTTGTTTTCTCAGAAAATCCAAAAATTGGAGAGTCCTAGTTCAATTAGGACTCTGTCCCCAGAGTCTCAGTTGAATCAGAACTCTGTTTTATTTTAATATTTGTTATTGCTTTCATTGTTTTCACAAGTTCTTTCATCTGTTTTTCAGAAAATACCAAAAAAAATCTAGAGTTTCAGTCCGATGAAGACTCTGTCCCAGAGTCCTAATCTAGTCATAAGTCTGTTCTAGAGTCTGTTTTTACTTCTATTTTCATTTATTTTCATTTGTTTTTCAAAAATTAGGTCATTTTTGTAGAGTCCAGTTAATTCAGGATTCTATTTCAGAGTTCTGATTGAGTTAGGAGTCTAACCCTGATTGTATTTTCTAACTTGTTTCACCATTTTCGATGAATTTTTTTCAAAAACTCCTTCATTTGGCTTTTAAAAACCAAAATCACAGAGTCTTAAAAATTCAGGACTCTAAGCCGGAGTTCCAGTTCGCTTGAGACTCTACTTTCAAAACTTTGAATTTCAACTATTGATTTTAACCCCTTTTCAAAGCCATTTTCAGTATTTATTTCAAATTTTCAAAACTCCGATGTGGGGTCCACTTAGTTGGCACCATATCCAGAGGAGTTCTAACCCAATTGAAACTCTATGCCATTTCAAAACTTTTGATTTCAAGACTACTTTTGAATCTCTTTTGAAAAACCTCTCATTTTCAAGTTTTAAAATTATTTTTGAAAATTCAAGTGGAGCCCACTCGGGGTGGCGCCACATTTGAAGAAGTCAAGGTTAGACTAGGGTTAGTCATTGTCCTAGTTAGGTTAGGGGTTTAGATGAGTCAAAATCAATTTTAAAAATCCATTTTATTTAAGTTTTAAACCATTGGTTTTTAAAGGTTTTAAATTCAAGTTTTAAAAACCAAATATGGGTCCATACTAGGTGCTGCCACATTTGGACTTTCTAGGGTTTAATTAGGGATTAATTAGAGTCCATTTAGGTTAGAATTCTCCAAAAAAATCATCCTCCCCATGTGGTTTATCAAAAACAATTAAAAAGAGTCCAAAAAATCAAAACTCTTTCTAAACAAATCCAAAAAAAAAATCTATAAATAGGGCACCTAAAGGGGGTCAAAGGGGGCTCTTTTCTCTCTCAAATTTTCGTGGATTCTCTCTACTTTCCAGCACCTCCACCTTCTTCCATTGCAGCTGCAGCCCCAAGGTGAGTTATTTAATATTATTTTATTAATTTTTATTAGTTTTTTATGATTTTTCAATAGATTTCACCATGAAAACTCCCCTTTCATGGATTTAACCATGGATTCAACCTCAAGAACCTCAAGTTCAATTCAAGAAGATGATCTAACCCTGTTCCATGCTGTTTTCCATGATTCTAATCCATTAGAATTGATTATTGCATTATTTTTTATATTCTTAACCAAGAAAACATGAGATTTATCCGATTAAATGGATTAAATCCATGGTTTCAATGGTAAAAGCAATTCCAGCCATGGATTCCATGTGTTTTATTTATTTCTTTACTTATTCATGTTTATTATACGTTTCCCAGCATAGAGATTAATTTTATTTTACTGTTTAAGTATTTTCTTTATTGTTTTCATTGATTAATGCATGTTTTATTAGGTTTTATTAAATTTCTGTGTGTTTTAAGCTTAGATCAGTAAAGAGCATGTTATTTCGTATTGAAGTACTTACTTTAAATTTTTGATTTTTTATAATGTGATACACAGATATGTCAGTGAGCTACTGTAAAAAAATCAGAAGTTTTGGGATTTGGGAACCCAGTTAAAAAAATAAAAGATTAAACCGTGATTTTCAGTCATTTAGAATCGTTGATGAAATTCATAGGTAACTTGCAGTTGGGTTATTTTTCTCATTCGATATCCAATTCAAGATTCGTAAAATGCAGTGGATTCATGTTGATATGAACTATTTACTGTAAAATTTTGATAATTTTTAACCTCTGTTTAATTTTTTCCTCTGTCAGAGAATCAGGTTTAAAATTTAAAACTCGTTAGGGTTTACCAAAACCCCAATCTGACTTGTGATGATCATAAATCTCAAACCGTAGATCCGATTCATGATATGTAAAAAAAAAATTCATTATTTTTCTGTCTACTGTTCACTTCTAAAATTTCAAGAATTTTTGATGAGGTCGAATATTTGTTTCTGTATTTTCAATCGGAAGTACCTGTTTTAACCAATGTTAGATTCATTAAATTTTAGTCCGGATTGCCGTAAGAGTTTATCCCTCATAGAAGATGCTTTTTCTGAACTGTAAAAAGGGAAATATCTATTTTTATGTCTAGTGTACCTTTGTAAAATTTCAAAAATTTCTATGATGATTTGACTCCTTATTCGGGTCTAACATTGGAACTGGGCTGTGAACATGGGTGAAAATAGCTTATTTTACGGTTTTAATGCAATTTTCGAGTTGGAATAATGTCAAAAATATAATTTTATAATTCCAATCTGATTTTAGGGTTATAACAAGTGCAGGTGTTGATTTTTATCAAATTTAGAATTCATTTGATGCTTGAATAGATCAAATTGCAAAACAGGGTACCTAAAAGATCCAAAAACACTGCCAAAATTGTGATATTTGTGATATTTCTTGATTTTTGTGTATAATTTCATGTTTTTAGAGTTTGTTTATGTTTAGAATCATGTTAGTATGTTTCATGTTTGATTTTATGTTTATTTTAATCATAAACTCAAAGTTTTTATTAAAATTTATTTTAGAAAACCCTAATTTCAAGGCCATAGTCTTGCTATTAGGGGTAATTTGGTCATTTGACATGAATTTCGAAATTCAAAACCCTAATTTTCACATTTTTAATCATGTCATATCATGTTTGAGTTAATTTATCATTATTTGTATTTCAAAAGTTGTATTTTACAAAATATCTTTTTAAAAACCCTGATTTCAAGGCCATAGTCTTGCTATCAGGGGTATTTTGGTCATTTTGACCCCAATTTCGAAATTCCAAATTCCATTTTCGTATTTATTCCATCTTATTTCATATTTTATTAAGTTTATATAAGGGAATCATATGGAAAATGGCTTATATCTAGCAAAATCCAGTAATTTCTAGATATTACTGGATAAATCTAGAAAAGCCAACATATCTTCACTAACCAGTTTTTTAGTTTTGCAGAAACATTAAACACTTTAATTTTAAGTCATTTAAATTCAATTAGTGATGTAAATTAAATGTAAATTTGGAATAAGAATTTCAATTCCTGCATAGAATAGGATGCATTGCATATAGTTTAATTCTGCAAATTTTAATATCTGATGAATGCATTATTCATGAACATATTACAAATTCACTATGGTCTACATGAATGGCACATAACTAGCTCTTATGGAGTTGACAAACTCGGTGGAATTTGTATTTATGGCCATAGTCAGAATACGAATGATACCCAGATTTGTAATCTTCGTATTAGCCACATTCAGCCTACACTCTTAGGCTAACTTAAAAAATGCACTTCATTTCTCAAAACTACAAAAAAGATTTTCTCAATTCCTCAAAATCAAGTCTTTCAAATCCACATTCATTCATTTACAAATTCCAATTTCAATTCAAAGAAATCGATTTTCTCAAAATTTCTAAGTATTATTCAGAAATTGATTTTCTCAACACATTGATTTTCCAATGATATTTCAAACATTTCCCAAATTCAAAATCTTGATTTTTCAAGTTACATTTTCAATTCCCAAGTTCTAATTCAGAGAAATCAAATTTTCCAAAGTTATTGGGGTTTTCTCAGAAATCGATTTTCACAAAACCTCTAAATTACTCAGAAATCGATTTTCATTTTCTTCAGAAATATTTTCACCATGATTCACGATTTTTCCAAGTGACATCTTTTCCAAGAATTTTCCAAGTATTTTAAATCTCAGAAGCAAACATCATGTTTTCAAATCTGTATTTTCAGAAAATTCATAGCACATGCCTGATTCTTTGTGCATTTAGGAAATAGAACACGATTTAGACAAGTTGAGCAAAGCTAAGCACACAATTGATCCTTGGTTCAATTACCCCTGGTAAAGGCATCAGGAACGGTTGAACCTCGTACCGACAAGCGAGTCCCATTCTTCGGAATTATCCTGCATTTTAAAACGGAGGCGAGTTATTTTCAAAAACTTTTTCAAAGGTCAGTTTGACTTGCAAAAGTAAAAATTTTGCGATGATAACACGTACCTTTGTCACACTTTTCTCCACTTCATCCCCTCCCTCCCTCCTCTGCCTTTCTTGTTGCTCCATCATTCGCTCATCCTCCTCCCGCCTCTGCCTTTTTGTTCCCCAATCATTCTCTCCTCCTCCTCTGTCTTTTAAAATTTCAAAAATTTTGTTTTTGCCCCTGGCCCCCACCTTCTTAGCAACTAGGTCAATTTTTGATCATTTTTCAGATTCATTTTCTTGTTGAAGATTTGAAATCCAATTTCATTTTCCATATTTGACCCAATCTTAGATCCAGATATATATGAATCCAATTTTAGGTCTGGATCTTCTATTTTTCAAAAATCAAAAATCAATTCTCTGCATTGGTTCAGGTATTTTGTCCAAATCCATTCTCATTTCATTTTCTCAGTTTGAGATCCAAACACGATATTTTTCTCAAAATCTTGGATCTAGATCCATTTTGAAACCCAATTTTTAAAATCAATTCCGCTATTTCACAAAACCCTTCTTTTTGTAAAAATCCTCAAAATTTCAAATTTAATATTTTTGCGTAAAGCTTTCAAAAAAACTTGTCTGGATCCCATCTTTTAAAATCCTCGTATTTCCCTTATATTTTTTTAGGTTTTTCTTTTAAAAATATAAAAAGAATAAATTTCAAGAATTAGCTTCATCCCTTCTTTTGAAAAACCTTATAATCAAGACCCCCTTTTTGAAAATTTTTAAAACTATGAGGGACCCATTTTGAACATTTTGTAACGGTCTCATCTTTTTTAAGCAACCATCAGAGGAAGGCTGGGGACCATCTCTCGCATCCCACAACCCCCAAGTATCCATTATCCATCGACCATCTCCATCATCTTGCCTCATCCATCGCATACCTATCTTCCTCTTTCCCCTTCTCTTTCCTCCTTTCTCTATTTTCATCTCTTACCTTGTGAAGAAGTCCAATCCTGGAGCAGTAGCATCCAGAGGGAGCACCTCTCTCTTCTCAGCCTCTGCCGATCCACAATAAGAATCACCCTCCCCCCTCTACACTTTTTCTATGAATTTGCCTCTTCGTTCTTCTTTATCTTAGATTTTCTTTTCGTTTTTTTTTTCTCTCTTTTCTGTGGAAGCATCATACGCAATATCAATCTGCCTATAGCAGCATCGATTTACATTTTTGCAATAAGATAATGATCTCTTCCTGGCCACACTTTGTTATTGTTGGTTTATGAATTTGATTCTTTGCACCTGATTCCACAGCGAAATCATAATCCAGATTGATTTCACTGTGAAATGCTGAGCTGCATTTACTCTGGAAGTGAAACCTTCCTGCTCATTCATTTCTCATCCGTTCATTCTAATTATCTACATATCATTCATTGCATCTTACCATTTTTTTTATCTCTTTGTTTATCGTATCTGCTAATCCCATTCATTACCACTATCTCTATCTTATTTCTAATCTGTAATTTTAGATTTTAATTCGTAGAAATCCCATTTCCTGTGTTGGTAATTAAAATACATGAGTTATATATCTTTAGATTCCACACATTCTCGTGAAATCTGTTCGAATCATCATCGATCATCATCTCCTTTGGACTTCACTTCATGTTGTTTTGCAATTTTCCTTTCTTTTGTTTTGGTGTTATATTCACTTGTACATCTTTGTGTTGCATATTTATCAAACTTTGTATCCATCGTATTTTATCGCATAAACTTTTCTTTTTCCTTTGCATTGTACTCCTTAATTGCTGCATCAGATCTACAAGTGATCAATCTTTGCTCATCCTTCCATTTCATCGATCCTTCATTTCAACCCCAACTGCTCTGGAACCCAGTTCAGAGTTGCAGTAAAGTCTATTGTATGATTTGACATTACCATGAAAACAGATCCTGTGCTGATTTGGTTTCCTCCTGAGTTCACGATTCAGTAGGTCATTTCTGCTACACAACGAGCGAGGGTCAATTTGCTGTGGGTCTGAACAACAGAAATTGATTTGCGGCATGAGTTTCGAAGGTCCAATGTCTGCAATTGGTTTGTTGAATCAATGTGCTGCATAAGTTTTGAAAATCCGATGTGTGAAATGGATTTGCTAAATGAAATTCAAGTTCATAACCTGGACTCTCGCTGATTGCATTTGTGTCTTTTTGAAATATGAAATTCCATGTTTCGTTCCATAGGTGATCCATCTTGCCATGACTCATACTCAAAATTCGTAGCTCAAAAACATTGCAGTAGGTCACAAAATCTTAGAAATTCTGAAGCTAGAATCATTGAGCCAATAGATGATGACACTTCTACTAACAACTCTGACACAGAAGCTGATACTGAGATTGAAGAGGGCCAAAATCAAATAAAGCTATACTTACTGAAAGTTTGAAGAAGTATGAAGTGCCTAATTTTCAAAGTCCAACTATTGAATCCGGAAACTAATTGGCAAGGAGCAACTTTATAAAAAAAAAATTATATAACTCAGAAATAGTCCAATTATGTCCCAGTTGATAAGAGAGATATATTTGGTGGTGGTGTACTTAACCCACACCTGCATTGGAAAAAATATGAAATATGTATGGTCACCTGTGAGCCATGAGAACTTGTTCAAATACCTTCATATTAGAAGAGATAGCTAGATTAAGTGGTGGCACATCCCTTCCCTGCATTTTAAAATACATATGCATTTTAAACTACATATGCTTATCACCCACTGCATTTTACTGCCTGTGCACATCATATTAGGTTATGGCTTTGCATTTCATTACATCATTGTACATTTCCTCTTAATTCACTGTATTTTCCTGCATTTGCATATTATATTTGATTCATTATCTACATATTACCTGGATATCACCTTATTCATCCGTCCTTCATAGCAGTTAACTTCCTTCATTTTACATTTCATATATGTATTTCCCTGTTGCATCCATCACATTTCATGACTAATGAACATTGAGCACCAGTCCTTTGCTTACATTAAGAATTTTTCTTCAGGTATTGATAATATTTAATACATTTGGAAGTGGTGGTATGATTCTTTCATTTCAACCATTTTAAATACCCGATTTTGTTTTTTGGATTTTGGTAATCACCGAATGTTGATCAAATATTCTGTAGGAAAAATGAAGCTTGGCCTAATTTTGTTCAAAATTTTATTCCAGCAATCTTTTGCTGATTTTTTTTTAGCTAATGTAAACTCATTCTCTGCTAAGCCTGCAATTTTATTTCCAACAATGCTTATTGTTATAGCTTGTTAGGCACATCCTCATCACTTGCACAAACATCCACATCCACTAAGGCTCTGTCTTTGCACTAACTTGTAAATGTATTAAAATCACTTATTGTTGGGTGGATATCTTGTGTCCGAATATGGAGAACTTCTAGATGTTCATCATTAGGATTGTTGTTCTGCTACTCCTGAGTCATTTCCAGACATGTGATTCTGCAAATAACTCATTATTGGATTGTCTCCTAAGAGGAACAAAATGGCATATGTATTTATGTCAATGAAGGTCACTGAATAACCAAGGTTCATGGAAATGTTGGATGTACATACCTGTCCTTCTAGAATAGGTACAAGAATAGTAGTTACCTTTCACTGTGTTCCTCTGTCAAAGGAAATCCTTTGCTCTGTTGCTTGGAAGTTAGACTTATATTCGGCTTACCGCGAAATGCTTTATCCTAAAATCAAATCATCCTCACAACATGCTCCACTTCCCTACAACATACTTCACTGCACATCACCTCATTTTGAAAACATTCCACTTCACTGTACTTCACCTCACAACATTTCATTATTACAACATTTCACTTCTTACAACATCTTGTCACACTCATAGCATTCTTAATAAATTGATGTAGCTTCATATGCACTCACAACATGCTTCATGCTTCCTTCTGCTGAGCATTTTTTTTTGCATTCCATCTCCTTGCCTATTATTTCATAATACCCTTTCACTTAGTATAAGCATAACATTAATGCTGATAATGAGCAAACCGTACAATAGTCTCTCTTTTTGTCAAGCTGTAATAGCATTGGCTGTCTTCATTCCATTTGCTATATCATCCACATATTCTTGATTTAACATTGCATCTCACACTGTTTCCAGCATCTTAAGCATTCATCTACATATGAGCATAATTTGCATTGATCATTTAATCATCTATACACTGTTGTAGTTTCTCAAGCACTCATAGCACTTAGGCATTCATGGTACCCCAGAAGCTACCGAAGCTTCACGTACAATCAAAAAATTTCTATAAGCTGTTGTAGCGGCATATGTACTCAAAGCACCTGCTATAAGCTTCATTTTATATACCCCTTCATTAGCACCTGCGCAAGGTCATTCACTGCATTTGCCTCTGCATATTGCTTCATTCCCTGTGCACTTGCACTTCTGCATCTGCATATTAATATCATCTATACACATCATTTAATCACTTGAATGCAAATCATACCAATCTGCATACAGGTATACTTCACTGCTACATCGCAACACACTTGCCATTGACATTTCCTGCATCAGCCACACCCTTGCACTTCACTGTCACCTGCACAACATATTGCTTCATTTCCTGCATACTGTCACTTTCTGCATACTGTCATCTTCATTCACAAGCAACTTTATCCACAACATTCTTAATAAATTACTGCAGCTTCATATGCACTGACAGCATGCTTCCTTCGCTTCATTCTGCTGAGCATTGTTTGCATTCCATCTCTTTGCCTCTTATTTCATAATGCCATTCTACTTTGCATAAGCATAATACTTAGGCACCTGCATATGCATTTTCTTCATTAGCATAATCATAGCACTTATACATATGCATATGCATTTCTTCATTAGCATAGGCCTGTCATTTAGGCATATGCATTCTTCATTAGCATAAGCATAGCAGTTAGGCATATTCATATGCATTTCTTCATTAGCTTAGGCCTAGCATTTAGGCATATGCATGTGCATTCTTCATTAGCATAAACATAACACTTAGGTATATGCATATGCATTCTTCATCAGTATAACCATGTGCATGTTAGTTTTAACCTAACATTTTCCATTTCCTGCTATATTTTGCAATTTCGTTGCCTCGTGTTATCTCATATTTGAAGGGAAAGCATGGAAGATTTTGGTTTCTTTTCCAAGATTAGGGAATCTCAAGATTGTAATAATTCTATGTTAATGAGAATTCCTACTTTTTTGTTTAGATTAGAATGTATGAGCATATAGTTGTATTTTGAATTCTCATAATTGCTTGTAGTATTTCCTTTTATTTTATTCTTAAAAAAAACACTATGGGATAACACGAATGACACGTGCACCATTCTAACAAGAGCTAATTAACCCTAAGTAAATGATTCACATTTATGGTCATAGTCAAAATGTGAACAATACTTAGGATTTTTATCTTTTATAGAATAAAATTTGACCTACACTTCAGGTCATTTCTAAAAATCATCATATTTTTTAAAAATATCTTTTCTTCTTTTATCAGAATTCAAAGTAAAGATTAAATCAAGATATATTTGTGGTCATAGTCATGGATATATTGAAATTTAATCTTGCCTTAAATTCTATAAAAGCATAAAAAAATAATTTTATTCTTTCTTAGAATTTAAATGAAGATTAAATTAAAATATATTTGTGACCATAGTCATGAGTATATTAAATTTAAATCTCATTTCAATTCTATTAAAGAATGAAATTTTCTTTTTAAATTTCAATTTTAAACAAATTCTTTCAATGCATTCATCATTTTGCATCATTATTTGCCATCTTTCCAAATTATCTCAAATCATTTTCAAAATCCCAAGAGACTTTGAAATAAATTTTCAAAAACACAATTTTCATTTTCAAAATTCAAAACCATTTTCAAATTCCATTTTCAAATGCAAATTTACCTTTTATTTCTCAATTCTACTCAGTTTTAAATCTTGTTTCAAAATTCTAATTTTTAATTCCTATTTTTGAACTTCATAATTTCTTGAATTTCATATTTTTGACTTTGAATTTCGTTTCAAATTCAAATAGTCAACTCTTTACTTCTTGTTTTCAAAAATTCAAAATTTGAATTTTACCTTTCATCTCAAATGCAATTCTAAATTTTATTTCAATATCCAATCTGAATTCCTAATTAAAGATTGAAATTCATTTTGAAATTCCAATTGAATTCCCAAGTTCAACTCTGATTAGAAATATCAAATCAAATTTCAGAATTTCTTCAAAATCTCAAGTTCCATTTCAATTTCAAATTTTCAAAACTCCAAATTTCGAATTCCATTTTCATCACAAATTCAATTTCAAAATCTGAATCTTATTCCAAATTCTCAATCTAATTTTGGAATTCATTTTTGATTTCCAATTCTAAATTCGAATATGATTTCAAACATCAAATCAAATTTCCAAATTATTTCAAAGTCTCAACTTCTAATTTTCTTTTTAATCTCAAATTCACTTCAATCCCAAGTTTTTGGATTCAAATTTCAATCTTTTCAAATCAAGTTCAAATTTTCTAAAGGATATTTTCAAACCTATTTCAAAATCACTTGGAAAATCCAAAATTTTGAAATATTTTCAAAAGCATACATTACAACACAAGCATCACTCTATGTGCATTTAGGATTTCAGAATAATCACTTAGACAAATTTAGGTAAAGCAAAAGGCATGAATTCAATCCTTGGTTCAATTACCCCTGGTGAAGGCGCTAGGAACGATTGAACCTCGTACCGATGAGCGAATCTAGACTCTTCATTTTCTCGCAAAATTTCAAAAGGGAGGCGAGTAATTTCAAAATATATTTTTCAAAAGGTTAAGTGAGACCTTGCAAAGAGTTTTCTCATTCTCTCTTCTACTTTTTTCCTTCAAAAAGGAAAAGGAGGAAGAAAGGTAAAAGAGAATTTTTTTTGCAATGATCACAAGTTTGACGACCGTGATGGGTCCCGTCATTCGTTTGATCGAATTAAATGCCTTTGCCTTGTTTAAAATTGTCTAAGTCATTATTCTACAAAATGTCAGCTTCATTTTTATGCAAACCTTAGGAGCCCAGACTCTGACCCAACTGACATTGATGCATAAAGGATTAAGTATGGTTTGGTAGGACCATATTGAGGAGATCTATGCATGCTTACTTAGACTTAGGTCTGAAATACAACCCTTTTTATTCTAGGGATTGAATGCAAACAATATATGAAAGTTTATGCTTTTTTATGATCTTCAAAATTCTATTTCTTTAGGACTTGGCATTAGAGCCATCTGATTTCTTGCATGTTAAGCATATTTTCAAAAACATCTCCACCTATATTGTCCCAGTCTTCACATTGCTGGGCTGTCTCACTGAACCATAGTTCAGAAAAGAGCCTCACAACTGGGCCACTTATTTAGGTTAACACCTCCCTGCCACGTACTAAGGGCCATAGTCCAAAGTATATCGGTAGGCGCTCAAGGATGTTGGGAAACCATTACCTTAGAACCGGAAATTTTTTTCTATGCCACGTACTTCAAGCTTTGGCTTGAGTATATAGGCATATCTTGGTTGGATTAAGATGATCTAAACCTTAGAGTTAGAATTAAGGTCCTACAAGCCTTTTCAAATATTGCATTTTAGTCAGCTTTTAGGGAATGTTGTTTTGTGCATCATTGCTTGTGTAGCTTTGCTCCTTTTTGTGGATATTATCTTGTAACCCTCATTTACTTCACCTTTTCAAAACCTTGGATATTCATTTCAAATTTCCCTACATTTCTCTTTCTTTATTTTTTTAGAATAATTTTCTTAAACCTGGATATTTTTCAAGATTTCCCTACATTTCTCAAAATCCAGGTGTATGTTTCTCCTTCTTTATTTTTTCAAAATAATTGTCTTAAATCTTTGATATTTTTTAAGATTTCCCTACATTTCTCAAAATCCAGGTGTATATTTCTCCTTCTTTATTTCTTCAAAATAATTTTCTTAAACGCTGGATGTTTTTCAAGATTTCCCTATATTTCTCAAAATCTAGTTGTATATGTCTCCTTCTTTATTTCTTCAGAATAATTTTTTTAATCCTTGATATTTTTTTAAGATTTCCCTATATTTCTCAAAATCTAGGTATATATTTCTTTATTTCTTCAGAAAATTTTTTAAACCCTATATATTTTTCAAAGATTTTCCTATATTTCTCAAAATCTAGGTGTATTTTCTTTTTTGATCTTGATTTCTTCAATTTCTCCGATTCTGCCTGATATTTTTCTCAAAAAACATGTATTTTTCTTGGATTTTTTGATCCCTATATTTCAATCCTATTTTCAAAAATCTATTCACCTTATTTCCTTCGTATTTTTCCAATAAATCCCTTGATCATTTCAATAAGAAATTGTCAGCCCAAAATCTTTTGTTTTTCCTTTCATCATGGTTGGCGACCCGCCTGGGTAACAAGGCGTATTTTAGTTGTTTACCTCCTTTATGGAAGTAATAACGCAATTTTCACGACTTCAATGATGACCCAATCCCTGGTAATGGGATATCTTTTTCAAATTTTCAACCTAATTCTCAAATCTCTCCTTCATCATCTCTCTTTCTTCCAAAACTTCTTCAGTCTAAACCATCCCTTTTATTCTACAGAGGAAGCATTGGCATTGTGATCTGGGAAGAAGACAATACAGCAATACAAAAGAAATGGACTCTCTAAGATCTGCCAGAGGTCAGGATCAGACAGGCAGCGATGACATCGATCCCACCATGTACGATTTATTTCAAAAGATGATGATCAAGATGCAATCAGATCAAGCCATGGCAAGTTCAGAAAAGAAGTCATCCAAGTTAAATCTCATGAGAAAACCCGTCAAAGTGACCAAGAAAAGGGTTCAGCTTGATAGCAATTCAGAAATGACAGACTCAATAAAAGAAGACTCACAGGAAGAGCAACCTACATTTTTTTAAAACCCCTTGTATCAGCCCAAGAAAATCATTGAGGAGCCTGAGTCAGTGAACAAAACTAAGTTTCTGATCCCGGTGGAAGACCTGATCCAACTGCAATTGAAAGAGACGACTCGCATGGTCAAAGATTTGCAGGCTCGAGACAAAGGCAAAAGAGTCTACACCTGCGAAGATTTCTACGATGGTCTAGAAGGGGATGACAACCTGGAGGACCTTCCTCGTAAATTCATTAAGTTTGATGAAACTGAAAATACCAAGGCTCATTTGGCCATGTTCTTCGCAGAATGTAACCGATTTAAGAGGGACAACAGAGCCTTGTTTATATGTTTTGCACGCAGCCTAGAAGGTGTTGCGGCGAGATGGTATGCTGAGCACATCAACCTGATCGAATTACGAGAGTTCGACAAAGTTATCAATTTATTCATTGAAAGGTTCTTGTTCAATACTGAGGCACTGCCAACCCTCAATCACCTGTACCATCTAAAGTAGAATGACAAAGAAAAAGCTAGAGACTTCATTCACAGATAAAGAGACACCTGCAACAAAATGCGAACCCCCATCTCAGAGAAGCACACGCTCCAGATTATTCTGAACAACTTCTCTTAACCTCTCAGAGGTCTTATTACCACTTCACTTTCCAAGCCGTTCATCAAACTTACTGAACGAGCTGAATGACTCAAAATGGGAATGGACAACGGAGTCTATGAAGGCATCACCCTTGTCAATAACAATCAAGATTAAAAAAAAAAAACAAATTTCGCCTTCTCCGCCAACTCCGGCAACAATGACAGCAAAGGTAGCAAGAATAACCGTGCAGCTCAAGGGGAGAAGTCTTCCAAACAGAGCAACAAGCCGGTTCAGTCCAACTTCCAACAAAAAGAAAAGATAAAGCGTGAAGGTTGGGGTAGCGACCACAAGTTTACTCCCTTAGAGCAGCCGCTCGAAGAAGTCCTTGAATACATGCTAACCAAGGGATTGTCCAAGCTCCCTGTGAACACCCCAATTTTTTCAAAAAATCTAAAAATTCTCCTTTTGCCCCTAGGCCCATTCTCTGAATAGATCAAGTCAATCTTTAATCAAAATTCCATTTATTTATCGAATTCATTGAAATCCAGACTCAATTCGGACCCAATTTCTGATCCAAATCGGATATCTGGATCCAATTCTGATCCCGGATCTCTTATTCTTCAAAAAATCAAAAAAATCATTTTTCTTGGATTTAATCTCAAATTGAGATCCAAACCCAATATTTTCTGAAAAATCTTGGATCCAGATCCATATTGAGGTTCATTTTCTGAAACGAATCCTGTATTTTCATAAAAACCTCATTTTAGAAAAATCTTAAAGTCTTAAAACAAATTTTTTGTAAAATTGCTTCAAAAATGTCATTTGGGTCCCGCTTATTAAAATCCTCACACTTCCCTTATATTTTCGGATCTTCCTTCCAAAAATTTAGAAAAAATAGTTCATCCACTTTATGAAATCTCCTTTTAGCTAAAAACCTATTTTTGAAAAGCCCCTTTTCTAAAAACCTGTTTTTAAAATTTTTGAAAAGAAGAGGAATCCCTGTTGTAAAGATTGTAACGACTCGCCGTTATAAGGAGCCGAAGGCTCCTCTCCTGAGCATCCGTCTTCACCCCAGCACATTTCACGCTTCCCTTCTTCTTTCCCTCTCCCCTTTCCCTATTTCTTCTTTCACTCAGTGGCTAAAGGAAATTGATCCATCAGGCGGTGGCACAGAGGAAGAATCTCTCTTCCTCCCAATCTGAGTTATTTCAGTTCGTTATTGATTTCTACATCATCGTAATCTTAGTTGCATCATCTCTGCGATGAATGGTGGCCACACATAGATTAATCCAGGTGGGTACTCTGCATCTCATTCAATATATAGCTCATCGGATTCTTGGTTTTATCATAAAATGCTCTTTTATTTCATCATGACTGTGTTTTCTGAGATTATTGGAAAAACTTCAAATCAACTCCCGTAGGTGATTTGAAGACCCCTTTTCTGTGTTTAATTTCGTTGTAACTTCCCTTTCTGGCCTTTGATGTCATCTCTCCCTCCCTTACTTTTTGCATCGTTCATTTCTTTTACTGCTTTACTGCCTTCTCCTTTTGAGTTTCCTCCTCTTTTCTTTCTTCTTTATGCTTCTGATTTTCTTTCCTTTTATTCTTCTATTTTGGGGCTCCCACTAATGCACCATGGATGGCGTCGGATTGCCTATAGCAATCTCAACCCATCCCCGTGCTAACATCAAAAGGGAACGATCATGTTCCAGCAAAAACTTTTGTTTCGATCTTTTGATCTTTTGAAGCTTTTGATTGTGGTTTTTGTAGGATTCTGCTGGTATGCGTCATGACATTTGCTTCAATCCTCCTTGATCTGATAGTGTTATCTTCTAATATGTATTTACAATTTAATAATTTTCTGCTGATGTTACCCATTGTGGATCCCTCATATCGAGGGAAATGCCCTGCATCCATAGCATTTTCCTCTGTTAGAAGTCGGTGATGTCCTGCCAAGACACCACTGATTCACCTGGATGTCACGAGTTACCATCATTGGCCTCATGACACCCTTTTATCATTGGTTGTTTCTAACATTTGTTTATATAGATTGATATTTCCCAGCCACCGTGTTATTTCTCCCCTTTTCCTTTCACTATTTTTTTTCTCATTTTGTTTGATCGTTGGAGGTAATCCTACCTCATTTGTTACCCATCATCTGTATGTCACCTAGCAAAACACAAGTTGCTGAAGTATTTGTGCCCACGATGTATATCCTCTGAAAAACACATTACGATGTTACAGAACCAGAACTTGCTATGGCATTGAAACTTATGTAAATCAAATGTTATAAGAAGTGGGGATGCTCAAAGTTTAAAAGGCTGAGTAATTGCATCGCTTGGGTCTTCAGTAGTAGCTTCTCAGAGCATTGCCTTAAAAGGGTTACTAAATGAGGAGATACAAAAAATAACAGACATTCTTGGTATTTCTATCCAGGTTTTGATGCCAATGGAGGAAGGATCCTCTGGTGCTGGTAATGCTTTGTTACATACTCGATTAGTAAGAATCGAGAGATCTGCATATCTTCTTAGCACATTGGTGGCAGATTCAGTAGTTAAGATAACATGGGAACTCCCAAGGAATGCCAAACCTGTGCAATCATCTGTTCAATTATTTAACATGATCATTCTTTCTCAGTCTGTAATGTTAATTTCCTAGGAGCATCCAGGTGAAATTATTGAGGCATCCTAATCTTGTTAAATGACAACTAAGGTCATGTCCTGACGGATTCAGGTGAGACTTTATACTGAGATCTAACAAGTGAGTCCCAGCTATAAAAGATTAATCCAATTGTTGCCACCAAAATCAATTTGCTTGAAGCAATTTGCTGCTAGTAATGCATGTAAATCGCCCCGTTATCTGTATTTCACAAATGATTAAGTTTCCTATATATCAGTTTAATTCTCTGTGTCTTGTATACTATCATCTGTAGTAATATTTCACTTATCATGGCACATTGGGTTGCTGAATCTTTTCACCTGTCATACCTGTACATCTGCATATCACATCTATATTTCATTGATGTCATATAACATCATCCAGCATTAAGTGTATTCTTTTTCTTAGAATATTTTGTTACAGAGTTCTATTCATCGTACTATAGCTCCATGTGGTATATCTTCTTTGCATCTTATCTATGTGGTCTAAATTTGCCAATATTCTGATTGCTCTTTATGTTTATATTTTGAGAAACTCTGAATCTGGTATTCTGAATTCTGTTTATACTTACTAACCTTTGCTAACCTTAGGTCTGATTCACATCTATTGGCATCTGTTAAAACTGATTAAGCGTTTGTTGGCATTCAATTCAAAGATCAACATGCAGCAGGGAGTAGAAACCGATAACAGCGAATGGGAATACATTTGACAATCTAGTATTTCATGTTCTATCAATGTGCAACAGTGAAAATTGGTCACTGTTAGGCACTAGACTGCTCCGATGCACCCAAATTGAGTCCCAGAACATCTTCAAGCCGAGATCCGGATACTTGTAGTTCAGGTTTGAGATAAATGAGAGAAGTTGCTCTTGGTAAATGCTCTGATTTTACATTTCGTACCATTGTTATTGGTAACCCATGTTTTTCATCTGCATGAGATTGGCATTCCAGCTGAGATTTCCCAAAAGCTCATGGTTCTATTACATGTTAATTTAGTCAAGTGGAAGCTGTTGAAGGCACATGTTGAAACTTATCTTCATTAGAAGGCTGGTTTCCATATTCAAGGAAATGGACATTTAGTTCTTGTACATAGCATGAGCAATCTTCAAATAGGTGATATATTATATAGAAGTCTTAAAGATAGGGATGTGGTATTGGTGAACAGATCTCCATCTGTTCATCAACATTCTTTAATTGCATTTACAATAGGAGCGCTTCCTTTGAAGTCTGTAGTTTCAATAAGTCCCTTCTGCATACCACCCTACTACTTCATTTATCTACACCACTTCACATTAGTGTTTTCACTATATGCATCAGCCACTTACCGTCACCACATTGGCATCCATTTTATTCCATGTTCTGCTGTCCATACCTTCAGCCACTGCATTTAATACTCACCTATCACCGCACTGTTGCACTATGTAGCACATTTCCTACATTTTCATTGCACTGCATACAACCTCACCTACACGGCTTCACCATGCTTCCCATGTTAGTCCCTGCAACACCCATTTATCACCTGCTGTATCAGATAACAACACCACTCCCCCCCTCTTGTACCATCTGTTACAACACACAACAACCCTGTTGCTGTCACCATGATTGTCTCACCCTTATTTGCACACAATATGCAACATCCCTTCATCTACCAACCATTTCCACGACCCATTTCCCAGCATCACCTCTACAATGTCCCTTGTCATCGGCTTCAACCCTACGCCTACACAGAAGCATCCATTATATTACTCACACAGTAGCACTTCTGTCCCCTTTGCTGTATGTGCACTTAATACCCACAATCTCTTTTCACAGCATCTACATGCATATTAGTTTTCAATGTGATACTCTTTTATTATTATTATTGCTTATGCTAATTTGGGATTTTGCAGAAAATATACAGGAATGGTTGAATCCCCTTTTAAATTTAGAATTCCATCATTTTAATTTCAAATTCTAAAATTGTAATAGCTAGATATAACAAAAATTTACATTCCTTGCACTAGATTAGAATATATGAGCATGCATATTTTCTAAAATTATGTGTTTCATATCATTTTTCTCTTTTCTTTCAAAAATTCATGAATGGGAACACGAATGGCACGTGCACCACTCTAATAAAAGGTGATTAAATCCTAAGTTGATGATTTGCATCAATGACCATAGTCAGAATGTGAACAAGACTTAGGATTTTCATCTTTTATGGAATAACATCGGATCCACACTGGATCTTCTTCAAAAAATCATCACATTTTCAAATATTTTCTTCCTTTATTAAAGTTTAATTTAAAATTAACTCATAATATATATCAATGGCCATAGTCAGGATATATATTGAGAGTTAATTTCATTTAAAACTCTATAAAGGCACCAAAATGTATTTTATTCTTTACTTGAATTTAAATATGGTTACTATATAATACATTCAATGACCATAGTCAGGGATGTATTATATTTTCAATCTTATTTCAATTCACTTAAAGAATGAAATATGCTTTCCAAATTCACTTTCAAATTCTTTTATTCATTTCATCATTTAGGATAGAACTATATCATATTTCCAAAATTCTTTTCCAAGATCAAGTGATTTTGAGATATATTTTTCAAATATCTTCTTCACCTCTCAGATCAATCTTCAATTCTCGCTTATAAATTCAAAATCTCTTTCCTATGCTCAAATTCTATCTTACTTCGAAAATTCAAAACTTCAATTTCAAAGTCCAATGTGACTTTGAAATTTTAGATTCATTTTATATTCAAAGATTCAATTTCGAAGTCCCATTTGACTTTGAAAACTCAAAATTAAATTCCCAATTCAAAACCAAATTCAAAGTTCAATTCAAAAAAATCAGATTCATTTCCATTTTCAGGATTCGATTTTAAATTCAATTCAATATTCTAGATTGAATTTCAAAGTTCAATTCAATTTTAAAATTCCAAATTCATTTCCAGATTCAAGTTCAAATTCAATTTAATTTCAAAAGTTCAATTCAACCTTGAAATTTTCAGGTCCAGCACCTGATTTCGAAATTTAAATTTCATTCTCTATCCTTCTTTTCGAGTTCAAAAAAATTGATCTAGGATCCAATTTCAGGTTTCATCTGGATTTCCAAGACCCTATTCTATTCTCAAAACCCATCGTGATGCTCGAGGCCCAGACCCATCTTCAAATCTCATCTGGATTTCCAAAATCCAGATCCATCTTCTAATTCCATATTTGATTCTGAATTCAACTTTATCTTGGATTCCAGGTTCAACTCCATTTTGGATTCCAGACTTCGGATCCAACTCCATCTAGGACTCTAGATTTTAGATCCAATTATACTTTTCAAATCCCATCTTGGATTCTATATCCAATTTTATCTCAGATTCCGGATCCAATTTCATCGTGGATTCCAGATTTCACACCCAATTCTTAAATCCAAATTCCATTCTGATTTCAAACTTCAAATCCAGAATTCAATTCCATTTCAAATTCCATCTCCACTTTGGAATCCAGATAACAAATTCAAAGTCCATTTTGACTTTTTGAAACTTCACTTTCTTTATCTCAACTTCAAAAATTCTCCTTTTCCTTCATTCTTTTCAAATCAAGATTTATTTTCCCAACTCTGATTATTTCAAAACTTAGAACTTCAAATACCTTTTCAGATCTATCACAAGTTTTAAAGTTAGATTCAACTTTCAAAAGTCATTTCTTCACTCCATTATCACATTTATTTCAGAATCACTTGAGAAATCTCAAAATTTCCAAAAGTGTTTTTTCAAAAGCATACATTTCTGCATTTGCATTGCACAAGCATGATTCTCTATGCATTTTAGACTTAGAATGAATTCTTAGATAACATTAAGGCAAAGCAAAAAGGTATAAATTTGATCCTTGGTTCGATTACCCCTAGTAAAGGCGCCAGGAACGGTCAAACCTCGTACCGACGAGCGAGCCCCGTCTCCCAATTTTCTCGCAAATATTTCAAAACGGAGGCGAGTAATCTTTTAAATCTTTTCAAAATTAAGGTCAAGTGAGACCTTTGCAAAAGAGTTACTCCCTCTCTTCCTTCTTTTCTTTTCTCTTCTCTCTTCTTTTGTGTCTTTTATTTTCCCCTTTCCAAAAAGGGAAATAGAGGTTAGAAAGAAAAATAGAAGGAAGAGAGAGAAACCAAGAGAAGAAAAATTTTGCGATGATCACACTCCCCAAAGCCACGGATCCTCCCATAATCATGGGAATATTTATCAATCAGTTCTGCAAATTCCATCGGGCAGTAGGGCACGACACCGATCACTGTTTTATCTTTAAAAATATTGTTCAAGGCTGCATTGACAAGAATTTTCTTGTTGAAGATGAAGAAGAGGATTAGCTAGCCATCCTAACCAAGCCTTTCCTCAATCATTCAAGGAACTGACAATGCCAATGCTTTCCCATTTTTTTTTGCTTTTGTAGATTTAAAGAGATGATGTAATCTTATTTCTGTCTTTGATTTATCACTCTTCAATGCATCAGTAAAATTTTCAATTTTCCTCATAATTTAGCAACATCATCTTTTCTTCTCCTTCTTTTTGCAAGATGTCTTCTTTTACGAAGAGTGAGCTCTTTCGGAGGGCCTCCTAAATCAATAAAAAAGCTCGTTGCCATGTTATCTCCAAAAAGCATTTTTCAAATATGCTTTTTCCCGTTACACTGGGGCATCTTTTAAAAATTTATCTTTACTTCAAAATGTCCTATATGCAGGCAAGATCAAACTCTTTCATCACTAATTTGTATCAATTTTTTCATCAATTTCCTATTTCACTCTCCTTTCAGGTTAAGGGTTGAACCTGAACCTCATTTTTCGAGGTATTTCTTTTCCTTTCAGGTTAAGGGATAAACCTGAACCTCGTTCTTTGAGGTATTTCCTTCCCTTTCAGGTTAAGGGATAAACCTGAGCCTCTTTTTTTGAGTTATTTTCTTCTTTCCCATTCAGGATAAGGGACAATCCTGACATCATTCATGAGAGTGATAAGATTACCCATAGGGGTTTGTCCAAAAACATGAACCTTTGAATTTTTTTACAAAATCTCTATCATGATCATAGAGAGTTTTTTAAAGCAACGACCTTTTTCGAAATCACGAGTTCAATATTTTTGTCAAAGATAATTTTTACCAATCTTTTTCAAAATCAACCCTCGGGTTGAGTCTTTTACAAGAACTAGTTTTGAATCGGTCTTTTCAAAATCAACCCTCGGGTTGAGTCTTTTATAAAAACTGGCTTTGAATCAGTCTTTTCAGAATCAACCTTCGTATCAATCTCCTTTTACAAAAACTAGTTTCAAATAAGTCTTTTCTAAAAAACAACCCCTGAGTTGGTCTCCTTTTCTAAATTTATTTTTTATCAACCTTTTTCAAAAACAACCCCTAGGTTTGTCTCCTTTTCTAAATCTAATTTTATCAACCTTTTACCAAAAAACAACCCCTGGGTTGGTCTCCTTTTCTAAATTTAATTTTTACCAATCTTTTCCAAAAACAATCCCTGGGTTGATCTCTTTTCCAAAATTTGATTTTCATTGGTCCCTTCTCAAAATTCTATCTTCAAATTTGCCTTTTTCTAGCCTAATTCCAGGCCCAAAAATCTCCTTTCTATATTAGAGTTTTTCTCCAAATCTAGCTTTATGCTCAATTTTCCTTCTAATTTCAGCTTTGTGCTAAACTTTCTCTCTAATTTTGACTTTTAATTCTAGCTTTTTGCTAGACTCTCCTTCCAAATCCAACTTTGTGCTGGAATTTTCTTCAAAATCCAGCTTTGTGTTGGACTTTTTTTTCAAATCCGGCTTTATGCTGGATTTTCCTTCCTATTATAGCTTTGTGCTGGACTCTCCTTCCAAATCCAACTTTGTGCTGGAATTTCCTTTAAAATCCAATTTTGTGTTGGACTTTCCTTTCAAATCCGGCTTTGTGCTGGATTTTCCTTCCAATTCCAGCTTTGAGCTAGGCTCTCCTTCCAATTCCAGCTTTATGCTGGGCTTCCTTCAAAATCTCTGCTAAGGATTCCATCAATTTAAATATCAAGTAAATTCTTTCACCAAGAATTCCAGGATATTCTGCCAATTTGCTACTAAAGCTATTTGTTGATCTCAAAATTTCATTGTGCAAGAAGATCACCTCAAATTACCTCTAGTATTTCATTCAAAAGGGTGAAGCTCTTTACGAAAAAGAGTAAAAATTCAATTCCTTTTCCTGTTGGTCAACTAAAAGGATGAAAAAAAAATCCCTGATATAGCCACAAAGGAGCATTCAATGGTTTTAAGCCAAAAATGAATTATCATTGATCATAGCTATGCCACATTTCAAAGACGATTCTTCTGAGAATAAGGTAGTAGAAATATCCTAAGCAATAAAGAATCCACTCAATTTTCTCAAATAAATACAAGCATAATTGATTATCCACAAAAGGGATCTCTCTACTATCATCAAGTTGAAGATCGATAGGCGAGTTAGACCTCTGAGGACAAAGAAGATTCAGATCATCTCCAAGTTGAAGGAGCATGTCACAGATCCTTCCAGGGCAAAGTTTAGACCATCGCCAAGTTGAAGGTTGATGTGAGAAACCTCCCTACAAACCCTAAAAGATATTTGATTATCATCAAGAGATTTCAACCAAAGAGCTAATATCATTAGTATAATTCCTGAGACAAAGAAGGCTCAGACCACCTCCAAGTTGAAGAAGCCTGTGATATACCCTTCTAAAGAAAATCAGATCACCTCCAAGTTAAAGGAGCGTGTAATATACCCTCCCGGAGAAAGTTAGAACATCTTCAAGATGAAGGATGATGTGATGAATTTTTCGCCCAAACCCAAGAAAGCTCAATGTCTCAAAAAGAGTACAAAAAGATCATCATGGGAAAATCCCAGATATCAAACTGCCGAAGTTGCCAGAAATTATCCTTATGAGAAATTCTTTCATCAATGTCCTTTCATCATTTGTTTTTATGAAATTGAAAATAATTATTTTCTTTTCATATCAAGGAAATGGATAACGTCCTTGAAGAAGCCCAATAACAACAAAATTTGAATTTGACCCTTAAATAAATGGAGTTAACCTCATTGAAAGAAATACTCCAGGTAAAAGAGGGAATATCTTTTGCACATATGTGCACATTTTCAACATTTTGAATCAGTTACATTATTGGCAAAATTTTCCTGACTTTCCTGATATGAAATAAAAACTTGATGTCCATTTTGATATATCATGGTATTGCCTTCTCATTTTTTCTCATAGTCGAAAAAGTTGCCTTTTTCTCTTTCATAGAGTCGCCTTATTCATCTTTCGCATTGTCGAAAGAATCGCCCTGCTCCTCTGGATTGCCTTATTCATCTTTTGTGTTGTCGAAAGAATCGTCTTGCTCCTCTGGATCACCTTATTCATCTTTTGCGTTGTTGAAAGAATTGCCCTGCTCCTTTGGATCGTCTTATTCATCTTTTGTGTTGTCGAAAGAATCACCCTACTCCTCTGGATTATCTTATTCATCTTTTGCATTGTCGAAAGAATCGCCCTGCTCCTCTGGATCACCTTATTCATCTTTTGCGTTATCGAAAGAATCACCTTGCTCCTCTAGATCGCCTTATTCATCTTTCACGTTGTCGAAAGAATCACCCTACTCCTCTGGATCGCCTTATTTATCATTCGTGTTGTCGAAAGAATCACCCTGCTCCTCTAGATCGCGTTATTCATCTTTCGCGTTGTCGAAAGAATCGCTCTGCTCCTCTGGATCGCCTTATTTATCTTTCATACTGTTGAAAGAATCGCCTTGCTCCTCTGGATCGCCTTATTCGTCTTTCTCATTGTTGAAAGAATCACCCTGCTCCTCTGAATCGCCTTATTCATCTTTCACGTTGTCAAAAGAATCGCCCTACTCCTCTAGATCGCCTTATTCATCTTTCGCATTGTCGAAAGAATCGCCCTGCTCCTCTGGATCGCCTTATCCATCTTTTGCGTTGTCGAAAGAATTGCCTCATATTTTCCTATCCGACTTTCGCATTGCCGAAAGAATTGCCTTATTCATCTTTCGCATTGTCAAAAGAATTGCCTCATGTTACCTTATCTGTCTTTCGCGTTGTCGAAAGAATTGCCTCATATTTCTTTGTTCATCTTTTGCGTTGTCGAAAGAATTGCCTCACATTACCTTATTTGTCCTTCGCATTATCAAAAGAATCGCCTTACTCCTCTTTGAGAGGGTTGCCTTATTCATCTGTTCACACGAATAATTTTTTGCCTTATAGTTCTTCAAAGAAATTGCCTTATTCATCTTTCAAGTTGCCTCCTGCTATCTCACTTTCCCTGCCTTTTTTCTTGCAACCCCTTTCAGATCTTTTTTGCAAAATCCGAAAGTCCCATCATGGTTTCCCCGTTCTCGTGAGGAGTCCATATTTTTCATCCCCTTTCAGGTTAAGGGCTAAACCTGAACCTTCGTTTTTGAGGTGTTTCCTTCCCGTTTATATAAGGGATAAACCTGAGCCTCATTCTAATGAGGTATTTCTTTCAGTCCCATCATGGTTTCCCCATCCTGATGAGGAATCCATATTTTCCATATCCATTCAAGAAATGATTGTACCTAGACCTCATCTCACAATGTATTTTTCAAAAATGTCCCATAATGGTTTTCCTCATTCTGGCGAGGAATTCATATATTTCTCATTTCTTATTCAGGTAAGGGTTAAAACTTGGGCCTCATTCCGATAAGGTATTTTCATTTCCCGTTCAGGTAAGGGTTAAAACCTGAGCCTCATTCCAATGAGGTATTTTCATTTCCCATTCAGGTAAGGGTTAAAATTTGAGCCTCATTTCGATGAGGTATTTTCATTTCCCATTCAGGTAAGGGTTAAACCTGAACTTCATTCTGACATATTTTCATCCCATCCAGGTCAAGGGCTAAACCTGAGTCTTTGTCAAAAGGCTTATTTTTGTCTCAGCCATGAGACTTTATCAGAATCTCTCTGTTACAAATTTGAGATCTTCATCCAAAAGTCCCATCATGATTTCCTCATTTCCTTTTATCCAATTATTTCATTCTCGAGGATTTCATCTTTTTCCAAGCCATTCAAAACAAGGTGCTAAACATGAGAATAATTTTCACAAAATAATTCTTCCACACTCGGTTCAGATTTTCTGACTAAGGCATTTTTTGTTTTAAAATTTGGTGTGTTTTCTTTGCTACAAAGCTCGACTTCCAACCGGCTTAACAGCAAAGAGGGGCATCTGTGAACACCCCAAACTTTCAAAATTTTAAAAATTCCCTTTTGCCTCTGACCCCCACCTTCTGAGCAACTAGGTCAATTTTTTATCATTTCTCAGATTCATTTTCATGTTGAAGATCCGAAATCCAATTTCATTTTGCTATATTTGACCCAATCCCGGATCTGATATCCAAATCCAATTCTGGGTCTAGATCTTCTATTTTTCAAAAATAAAAAATTAATTCTCTGTATTGGCTCACGTATTTTGTCTAGATCCAATCTCATTTCATTTTCCCAGTTCGAGATCCAAACTCGATATTTTTCTCAAAATCTCGGATCCAGATCCATTTTAAAACCCAATTTTCAAAATCAATTCCACTATTTCACAAAACCCTTCTTTTTGTAAAAATCCTCAAAATTTTAAATTTAATATTTTTGCGTAAAGCTTTCAAAAAAACTCGTCTGGATCCTATCTTTTAAAATCCTCGTATTTTCCTTATATTTTTTTAGGTTTTTCTTTTAAAAATATAAAAAGAATAAATTTTAGGAAGTAGCTTCATCCCTTCTTTTGAAAAACCTTATAATCAAGACCCTTTTTTTGAAAAATTTTAAAACTATGAGGGACCCATTTTGAAAATTTTGTAACGGTCTCATCTTATATAAACAACCATCAGGGGAAGGCTGGGGACCATCTCTCACATCCCCCAACCCCCAAGTATCCATTATCCATCAACCATTTCCTTCATCTCACCTCATCCATCGCATACCTCTCTTCCTCTTTCCCCTTCTCTTTCCTCCTTTCTCTATTTTCTTCTCTTACCTTGTGAAGAAGCCCAGTCCTACAACAGTAGCATCCAGAGGGAGCACCTCTCTCCTCTCAGCCTCTGCTGATCCACAGTAAGAATCACCCTCCCCCCTCTACTCTTTTTATGTGAATTTGCCTCTTCTTCTTCCTTCTCTTAGATTTTCTTTTCATTTTTTTTATCTCTTTTCCGTGGAAGCATCATATGCAATATTGCTCTGCCTATAGAAGCATCGATTTGCATTTTTGCAATAAGATAATGATCTCTTCATGGCCACACTTTGTTATTGTTGGTTCATGGATTTGATTCTTTGCACCTGATTCCACAGTGAAATCATAATCCAGATTGATTTCACTATGAAATGTTGAGCTACATTTACTCTGGAAGTGCATCCTTCCTGCTCATTCATTTTTCATCCATTCATTCTAATTATCTGCATATCACTCATTACATCTTACCATTTTTTATCTCATTTGTTTATCGTATCTCTTAATCCCATTCATTACCTCTATTTGTATCTTATTTATAATCTGTAATTATAGATTTTAATTTGTAGAAATCCCATTTCCTGTGTTGGTAATTAAAATACATGAGTTATATATCTTTAGATTCCACATATTCTCATGAAATCTGTTCGAATCATTTCCGATCATCATCTCCTTTTGACTTCACTTCAAGTTCTGCAATTTCCCATTCTTTTGTTTTGGTGTTATATTCACTTGTACATCTCTGTGTTGCATATTTATCAAACTTTGTATCCATCGTATTTTATCGCATATACTTTTCTTTTTCCTTTGCATTGTACTCCTTAACTGCTGCATTAGATCTACAAGTGATCAATCTTCGCTCATCCTTCCATTTCATCGATCCTTCATTCCAACCCCAACTGCTCTGGAACCCAGTTCAGAGTTGCAGTAAAGTCTATTGTATGATTTGACATTACCATGAAAACAGATCCTGTGCTGATCTGGTTTCCTCCTGAGTTCATGATTCAGTAGGTCATTTCTGCTACACAACGAGCGAGGGTCGATTTACTGTGTGTCTAAACAACAGAAATCGATTTGCAACATGAGTTTCGAAGGTCCAATGTCTACAATTGGTTTGCTCTGCATAAGTTTTGAAAATCCGATGTGTGAAATGAATTTTCTTAATGAAATTCAAGTTCATAACTTGGACTCTCGCTGATTGCATTTGTGTCTTTTTGAAATATGAAATTCCATGTTTCATTCCATAGGTGATCCATCTTGCCATGACTCATACTCAAAATTCGTAGCTCAAAAACATTGCAGTAGGTCACAAAATCTTAGAAATTCTGGAGCTAGAATCATTGAGCCAATAGATGATGACACTTCTACTGACAACTCTGACACAAAAGCTGATACTGAGATTGAAGAGGGCCAAAATCAAATAAAGCTATACTTACTGAAAGTTTGAAGAAGTATGAAGTGCCTAATTTTCAAAGTCCAACTATTGAATCTAGAGACTAATTGGCAAGGAGCAACTTTATAAAAGAAAAATTATATAACTCAAAAATAGTCCAATTATGTCCCAGTTGATAAGAGAGATATATTTGGTGGTGGTGTACTTAACCCATACTTGCATTGGAAAAATTATGAAATATGTATGGTCACCTGTGAGCCATGAGAACTTGTTCAAATACCTTCATATTAGAAGAGATAGCTAGATTAAGTGGTGGCACATCCCTTCCCTGCATTTTAAAATACATATGCATTTTAAACTACATATGCTTATCACCCACTGCATTTTACTGCCTGTGCACATCATATTAGGTTATGGCTTTGCATTTCATTACATCATTGTACATTTCCTCTTAATTCATTGTATTTTCCTGCATATGCATATTATATTTGATTCATTATCTACATATTACCTGGATATCACCTTATTCATCCGTCCTTCATAGCAGTTAACTTCCTTCATTTTACATTTCATATATGTATTTCCCTGTTGCATCCATCACATTTCATGACTAATGAACATTAAGCACCAGTCCTTTGCTTACATTAAGAATTTTTCTTCAGGTATTGATAATATTTAATACATTTGGAAGTGGTGGTATGATTCTTTCATTTCAACCATTTTAAATACCCGATTTTGTTTTTTGGATTTTGGTAATCACCGAATGTTGATCAAATATTCTGCAGGAAAAATGAAGCTTGGCCTAATTTTGTTCAAAATTTTATTCCAGCAATCTTTTGCTGATTTTTTTTTAGCTAATGTAAACTCATTCTCTGCTAAGCCTGCAATTTTATTTCCAACAATGCTTATCGTTATAGCTTGTTAGGCACATCCTCATCACTTGCACAAACATCCACATCCACTAAGGCTCTGTCTTTGCACTAACTTGTAAATGTATTAAAATCACTTATTGCTGGGTGGATATCTTGTGTCCGAATATGGAGAACTTCTAGATGTTCATCATTAGGATTGTTGTTCTGCTACTCCTGAGTCATTTCCAGACATGTGATCCTGCAAATAACTCATTATTGGATTGTCTCCTAAGAGGAACAAAATGGCATATGTATTTATGTCAATGAAGGTCACTGAATAACCAAGGTTCATGGAAATGTTGGATGTACATACCTGTCCTTCTGGAATAGGTCCAGGAATAGTAGTTACCTTTCACTGTATTCCTCTGTTAAAGGAAATCCTTTGCTCTGCTGCTTGGAAATTAGACTTATATTCGGTTTACCACAAAATGCTTTATCCTAAAATCAAATCATCCTCACAGCATGCTCCACTTCCCTACAACATACTTCACTGCACAACACCTCATTTTGGAAACATTTCACTTCACTATACTTCACCGCACAACATTTCATTATTACAACATTTCACTTCTTACGACATCTTGTCACACTCATAGCATTCTTAATAAATTGATGTAGCTTCATATGCACTCACAACATGCTTCCTTCTGCTGAGCATTTTTTTTTTGTTTGCATTCAATCTCCTTGTCTATTATTTCATAACGCCCTTCCACTTAGTATAAGCATAACATTAATGCTGATAATGAGCACACAATACAATAGTCTCTCATTTTGTCAAGCTGCAATAGCATTGGCTGTCTTCATTCCATTTGCTATATCATCCTCATATTCTTGATTTAACATTGCATCTCACACTGTTTCCAACATCTTAAGCATTCATCTACATATGAGCATAATCTGCATTGATCATTTAATCATCTATACACTGTTGTAGTTTCTCAAGCACTCATAGCACTTAGGCATTCATGGTACCCCAGGAGCTGCCAAAGCTTCATGTATAATCAAAATATTTCTATAAGCTGTTGTAGTGTCATATGTACTCAAAGCACCTGCTATAAGCTTCATTTTATGTATCCCTTCATTAGCACCTGCGTAAGGTCATTCACTGCATTTGCCTCTGCATATTGCTTCATTCCCTGTGCACTTGCACTTCTGCACCTGCATATTAATATCATCTATACACATCATTTAATCACTTGAATCCAAATCATACCAATCTACATACAAGTATACTTCACTGCTACATCACAACACCCTTGCCATTGACATTTCCTGCATCAGCCACACCCTTGCACTTCACTGTCACCTGCACAACATATTGCTTCATTTCCTGCATACTGTCACTTTCTGCATACTATCATCTTCATTCACAAGTATCTTAATTCACAAGCAACTTTATCCACAACATTCTTAACAAATTACTGCAGCTTCATATGCACTTACATCATGCTTCCTTCTGCTGAGCATTATTTGCATTCCATCTCTTTGCCTCTTATTTCATAATGCCATTCCACTTAGCATAAGCATAACGCTTAGGCATCTGCATATGCATTTTCTTCATTAGCATAAGCATAGCACTTAGGCATATGCATATGCATATGAATTTCTTCATTAGCATAAACCTGGCATTTAGGCATATGCATATGCATTCTTCATTAGCATAAGTATAGCAGTTAGGCATATGCATTTCTTCATTAGCATAGGCCTAACATTTAGGCATATGCATATGCATTCTTCATTAGCATACACATAACACTTAGGTATATGCATTCTTCATCAGTATAACCATGTGCATGTTAGTTTTAACCTAACATTTTCCATTTTCTGCTATATTTTGCAATTTCGTTGCCTTGTGTAATCTCATATTTGTAGGGAAAACATGGAAGATTTTGGTTTCTTTTTTTAGATTAAGGAATCTCAAGATTCTAATAATTCTATGTTAATAAGAATTCCTACTTTTCTATTTAGATTAGAATGTATGAGCATATAGTTGTATTTTGAATTCTCATAATTGTTTGTAGCATTTCCTTTTATTTTATTCTTTAAAAGAAAAAAATACTTTGGGATAACATGAATAGCACATGCACCATTCTAATAAGAGGTAATTGACCCTAAGTAAATGATTCACATTTATGGTCATAGTCAAAATATGAACAATACTTAGGATTTTTATCTTTTATAGAATAAAATTTGACCTACACTTCAGGTCATTTCTGAAAATCATCATATTTTTCAAAAATATCTTTTCTTCTTTTATCAGAATTCAAAGTAAAGATTAAATCAAGATATATTTGTGGCCACAGTTATGAATATATTAAAATTTAATCTTGGCTTAAATTCTATAAAAGCATAATAAATTAATTTTATTCTTTCTTGGAATTTAAATGCAGATTAAATGAAAATATATTTGTGACCATTGTCATGAGTATATTAAAATTTAAATCTCATTTCAATTCTATTAAAGAATGAAATTTGCTTTTTAAATTTCAGTTTTAAACAAACTCTTTCAATGCATTCATTATTTTGCATCTTTATTTGCCATCTTTCCAAATTATCTCAAATCATTTTCAAAATCCCAAGAGACTTTGAAATAAATTTTCAGAATGACTTTTTTTATTTTTAAAATTCAAAACCATCTTCAAATTCCATTTACAAATGCAAATTTACCTTTTATTTCTCAATTCTACTCAGTTTTAAATCTTATTTCAAAATTCTAATTTTTAATTCCTATTTCTTAACTTCACAATTTCTTGAATTTCATATTTTTGACTTTGAATTTCATTTCAAATTCAAATATTCAACTTTTTACTTCTTTTTTTCAAAAATTCAAATTTTGAATCCTACCTTCCATCTCAAATGCAATTCTGAATTTTATTTCAATATCCAATCTGAATTCCTAATCAAAGATTGAAATTCATTTTGAAATTCCAATTCAATTCCCAAGTTTAACTCTGATTAATATCAAATCAAATTTCAAAATTTCTTCAAAATCTCAAGTTCCATTTCAATTTCAAAACTTTCAAATTCAAATTTTGAAAACTCCAAATTTTGAATTCCATTTTCATCACAAATTCAATTTCAAATTCTGAATCTTATTCCAAATCCTCAATCTAATTTTGGAATTCATTTTGGATTTCCAATTCTAAATTCGAATCGGATTTCAAACATCAAATCAAATTTCAGAATCATTTCAAAGTCGCAACTTCTAATTTCCTTTTCAATCTCAAATTCACTTCAATCCCAAGTTTTTGGATTCAAATTTCAATCTTTTCAAATCAAGTTCAAATTTTCTAAAGGATATTTTCAAACCTATTTCAAAATCACTTGAAAAATCCAAAATTCTGAAATATTTCAAAAGCATACATTACAACATAAGCATGACTCTATATGTATTTAGGATTTCAGAATAATCACATAGACAGATTTAGGCAAAGCAAAAGGCATGAATTCAATCCTTGGTTCAATTACCCTTGGTAAAGGCGCCAGGAACAGTTGAACCTCATACCGATGAGCAAATTCCGTCTCTCCATTTTCCTGTAAAATTTTAAAACGGAGGCGAGTAATTTCAAAATATCTTTTTTAAAAGGTCAAGTGAGGCCTTGCAAAGAGTTTTTTTATTCTCTCTTCTACTTTTTTCCCTCAAAAAGGAAAAGGAGGAAGAAAGGTAAAAGAGATTTTTTTTTGCAACGATCACATCTCCCTCCTCTGCCTTTCTTGTTGCTCCATCATTCGCTCATCCTCCTCCCGCCTCTACCTTTCTTGTTTCCTAATCATTCTTTATTCCTTCTCTGCCTTTCTTGTTGCTCCTTTGCTCCGCCGCCTCTCTCATCTGCTTTTCTACTTCTTCCTTCCTTCCTTCATTCCTTTGCCCTCCTCTGCTTTTCTACTTCTTTCTTCCGTTCCCTTTCCTTATCTTTCTCCTCATGCTTTTTCCTTTCTCTTTCCTTCTCTTCCTCCTCCTGCTTCTTCCTTTCCCTTTTCTTATTATCCTCGTCCTCCTTCTCCTTCATTTGCCTTTCCTTCTCTTCCTCATGCTCTTTCTCCTTCCTTTCCCTTTCACTCTCTTCCTCGTCTTCCTTCTCCTTTCTTTGCCTTTCCTTCTCTTTCTCGTCCTTCTTCTCCTTTCTTTCCCTTTCCTTATCATCCTCGTCCTCCTTCTCCTTTCTTTACCTTTCCTTCTCTTCCTCATGTTCTTTCTCCTTTCTTTGCCTTTCATTCTCTTTCTCGTCCTCCTTCTCCTTTCTTTTCCTTTCCTTCTCTTTCTCGTCCTTCTTCTCCTTCCTTTGCCTTTCCTTTTCTTCCTCGTCCTCTTTCTTCTTCTTTTGCCTTTCCTTCTCTTTTTCATCCTAATTCTTCTTCATTCTTCATCATTTGCCTTTCCTTCTCTTCCTCTTTCTCCTTCTTCAATTGCCTTTTCGTCTCTTCCTCCTCCTCCTTCTTCATTTGTCTTTTCTTCATTTGCTTTTCATTCTCCTCCTTCTTCTTCCTTTGCTTTTCCTTCTCTTTGTCATCCTTCTTCTTCTTCTTTAGTTCTTCCTCATCTTTATTCCTTTGCGTTTCATCTTTACTATCTGATGGATCAGGCTCTACATTATAAAATTTTAATGCTTTGTCCCTGTCTTTATTATTCTTAATCTTCATTATATTTTGGTACGTTTCATAACACTCATATATATCGGACTGACAAATCACTTCTCCAATAGTCATCTCCTCGAACAACGGAGGCTTTCTTGTCTTACAAATTTTAGTCATTGCTAACTGACACAACATATAAATTTAACCGCATCATTATATTTTACAACTGCCTCCCCAAGTATATATTATTACAAATTATCATATTCGTTACACAATCACCAACATTACAAATCGTTGTAATATTTGGCTTCATAAGTAAACATCGTTGTGAGATTTAGCAAACTTAAGTACACATTGAGGTAACTTCATAAATACACATCGCTATTGTATTAAACGTATAAATCATTGTTGCTTCAAACATACAAATTGCTACTAATTTAAATGTATAAATCGTTCATAATTCAAAGGTACAAATCATTGTAGAAATCACACTCTTCATAAGTACATATCGTTGTAACGTTTGAGCTTCATAAGTAAACATCATTGTACGATTTAACAAACTTAAGTATAAATCATGGTAACTTCATAAATCACAAATACACATCGCTACTGCTTTAAACGTATAAATCATTGATGCATCGAACGTACAAATTGCTACTACATTCAATGTATAAATCATTGTTGCATTTAAACGTATAAATCATTATAGAAATTTAGCCTTCATAAGTACATATCGTTGTAATGTTTGGCCTTCATAAGAACAAATCATGCTAACTGTTTTTCGACACCAAAAGGTGGATATGTACAAATCAATTTGTTTCAGTATGAAAATAGGTGTTATTTAGCATGAATAGTACAACCGGTTGTAAGATTTAACATTCAGATTTATAAATCAATTTGTTTACACAATAAAATCTTATACGAAACTCACCGAAACAACAAGAGTTTTGGTAATCCAATAGTGGAGGAGAAACACCCAGAAGGTAGATGCAGCCGATGGTGGCAACAATGATCCAACTATGCAGACGACGACAAAGGGTGCTCTGACGGAAGCAGGTGACTACAAATGGTGCATCGTCAAAGGGAGCTTCTGTTACAGCAGATGGTGCATCATCAAAGGGTGATTTGACGGCAGCATATGAGTTTACTGCTTAGGGCAAAGACAAAATGTTTGAACTTTGAAGAGTTAAGATCATCGTTCATTTTCTGGATGGAGGACATTTTTGTCCTTTTCTCAAACCTTTGTTTCATGGCGGAAAATGGTACTTAAGTCTTTGCAATCGCACTAGACTTCGACGCTAAGTGATGCCGACCGACACACACGGGGATATGAGCCCCACATGCTTATATACGTGGCGCTCATTCAGACCCCCGAACACGCACTTGCGTGTTTGGGGGGGGGGGGGGGGCGAGAACATATAACCTGCTTCGAGGAATTTGTAAGGAGTCTAAGGAAATATAAAAGCTAGACTTCTAGAAAAATGGATTTTAAAACCAAACGGTGCCAAAGTGGATCCGTGGAATCCACAGCTTTTCCCTCTGTTTGGGTTGAGGGAAAAGCTTTAAATCATAGAACTGGCATGAAAAAATCTAAAGCTAATTTCACTATTTGACCATCACCATGGACAACACTCATGCCGACGCCCACGCCGATAATGCTTACGGGGAGCATTTCTCTTTTTCCGACGCCATCCCCATCTGCCACAATAAATCTCCACCTACCTTCTTTAACTCCATGCACACCACCTATTCTTGCAGGTCGACGGCCCATTTTGGTTCTCAAGTTTGCAGGTTGTGGCTGTAGCTGCCCACGATTCAACTACCAACGATTTTGTTTGCAGTTTTGTTTCCCATGTGTTTGATAAAATGTGTATGCCTGCTTATTCTTGCCTCCCATGTGTTTGGTGAAACTTGTTTCGTAGGAAAGGTCATTTATTGTATATCATTTTCTCTGTTGGATATTTTTACTAAACAGTTAGCAGCTTGCAATATCAATCATCCATTTTCTCTTCTACTGCTTTTAGACCTTCCTTGCTGAATGTCAATCATCCATTAGTCTATGAAAAGTCGCATCGAAGTTATTTCAAGAGGGACTGCTCAGGTTCCTTTTTTTGTTCACTTGCGCAGGGTAATCAGATCCTTGCTTTAACATTCTGCTTTTGTTTGAGCAAACAATCATTTGTCTATTCCTACTTCAGCATTAAGGTGGCCGGTTGGGTTGGCATGGGTTACAACACATTGGGGTGAGAAACTAATAATCTATGATATTTTTGACGTTGTTTTTAACTTGTGTTTTCTGTTTTTGTAATTGTTCTCTTCCCATTGGGTGACTACTCGTGTTGTGCTTGTGGTTTCCTCAAAACCTCCCAAATCGTTGTTGATATTGCAACGAATTTAGAGTTTGCAGAATTGGTGACTCATGTGGTGCTTAGTTTCATATATCATGTTACTTCCCTCTGTATCCGTTTTATGTGTTGCTCACACGCTCTTTCCTTCCAGAAGAAACTAAAAGCACAAAATTTGGTTTATATGGTTCTATGAATTGATATTTAGAGCTGGCCTAATATGGATATTTTGAAGGTCATGAGATTCATGAGATAAAGGTAGGATCCATGGTTGATTGTCTAATTTAAAATCTTCAAGAAGCAAAACCATTCTTCACATATTTAGGTTTTTTTGTTATGATCAAATATTGATAATAGGGTACCTAGCATAATAAACTTCTATTTTATCATATGACCAAAATAGTGACACTTGTTGTTGCAGTTGAGAAGGCATATGATCCAACAATGGGTTGTAGAAACCAAAAATAGTCAATATTTTACAATCGAAAATTTGTTGGCCTATGTTTTCTTGAACAACATTATTGTCTATTCTTCTTTGAGTTCAGATACAAGATGCATTACTTTCTTTTTGAATGTATTATTTGGTGGTGTGATTGTGGTTTCTTTATTAATTGTAATTATAGCAAAAAAGTGAAATATAATTGAGCAGATATATGTCATTATTTTGTTGAAAATATTACAACAAAAATGTCTCGTCTTGTTGTGCATGAGAGAAGGCTCATGGCAATAAGATTGTAATAATACCAACAATGACAATATATGCTATTATTGATTGCGTCATTGATAATTATATAACTCGTTGACCTATGAGAGACAGAAGTAATGTTAAAGGAATTATTAGAGATAGAGATGTTAATTATGTAAATCAACTAAGAATGAGTAGTGAAGCTTTCTTTCACCTTTGTCATCTATTGCGTGTGAGAGAACTGCTTTCAAACTCAAAACATGTCACGTTGGAAGAACAAGTTGTGATGTTTTTACATACTCTTGGGCATAATGTTTAAACTCACGTGATTGGTAGATGTTTCTTCATATCTAGAGAGACAATTTGCCGGCACTTTCATAGAGTAATGTTGTATTGAAATTATATCCAGTTTTTTTTAAAGCAAGCAACACCAATAGAAATTCAAATCAATCCTGGGTTCAGTCCATATTTTAAGGCAAATTAATTCTCTTAATAAGTTATACAATAACAAACAACTATTTTGAATGTTAAATATGATGAATTTGTTGGCTAATATAGGATTGTGTTGGTGTCATTGATGGGACTCATATTACTGCTTTTGTTTCAACACATGATCAACCAAGATGGAGAGACAGGAACCATAACATTACTCAGAATGTTCTTCTTGTTGTGTCATTCAATATGAAATTTCAATATATTCTAGCTGGTCGGGAAGGATCTACACATGATGCTAGAGTGTTAGCAAATGCTTTACAAAGGCAAAGAAATAGACTTATTGTCCTTCATGGTAAGTAAAAACATGTTGAATGTTTATTTTAGCAACATAATCATAATAGGTTATCTTGGTTAATTTATCATACTAGTTATATGTGTCATCAAATGAATTCTAATGGCTAAAACATTCATTACAGGAAAATATTATGTAGTAGATGTAGGTTTTCCAAATGTACCAGGGTTCTTGGCTCCACATCGTGCTTTTCGTTATCATCTGAGTGAATACAAAAATGGTGGTCCAAAAAAAGGACCAGAAGAAACTTTTAACCATCGTTATGCCCAACTATGTAATGTAGTTGAAAGCGCTTTTGGTGTATTAAAACAATGATTCAATATTCTATGACTAACTCTACAATTTTCAATTAGAACTCAAGCGAAGATTGTTTTAGCATGTTGTATCTTGCACAACTTTATCAGAAGCTTAGGAGGTGATTCACTTGAAGAAGATGTTGATATGTTTGAAGGTGAACCTAATGATGAATCATATGTGGATGGGGATGGAGTATGGGGTACATACATTTGTTTAGTTAGATATTTTAAATTTATTTTATGCTGTTTTGGGTTGTAATATATTTCTTATCGTGATTTTGTTTGTAAGCCATCTAAGGCAAAAATGTTATCTAAAAACTATATTGTTATGGATTATGTTATTGTCATGTTATTGATTTTCTTATCATGTATTTTCGAATGTTAGTGGATTTGGCTATGATCCAAGTATTCATCAAGTCATTGCTCCAAGTATAGTCTGGGATGAATTTTTGGAGGTATGTTTCTATCATTGAATTAAATCTTGATATTGTTTTTAATTGGAATTTAATTTGAGTTTCAAGTTAGTCAGGATTTGAATCGAGTATGCATTTGAATTTGGAGTCTTATTGAGATTTGATTTAAATCTCTAGAATTTAAATTCAGATTTAGATTTAATTCAGATTTAATAAATGAATCTTAGATATTATAATTGATTTATATTTGATTCGAATTTTCATCTAAACTATAATAAATTGTATGTCAATTCAGAATTTGAATTATATAATAATTTGAATCTTTGGGAAACTGAATTTGAAATTTTAAATTGAATATGAATGCAACACCAATGATTTTTTAGAGCATTTTAATAAATAAAATAATATTAATAAGGATTCTTATAAGAAACAAATATAAAAATAAAAATTTGTCTAAGATGAATGATAAGAGATATCTTATGAAAAAGTAAGTTGATTATAGATGATTTTAGTGAAATTTGCATTCAAAATCGAATTTATGAAGAAATAAAATTTTTATAGAATAATTGGCAAATTTCATCAAAATAAAGCCAAAAAAGATTTTAAACAAATTTAGGTTTAATTTAATATGTATCTGATGTAATTTTAGTAAATTATAATTGAGTTTATATAGATTTAAAATCCATAATCTAAAATAATACAAAATATTAAATATAGATTTTATGTAATGAAAATCTGGATTTAACTATGTTTAATAAAATGGTAGAAGTTCATAGGGTGGGTCACCCCCCTATGTGGACCCATAATATATGTGGCACCTCATGCTGGAATTAAATTTAAAAGTGTAAGTTAAAAACCCTAAAAATTGTAGTTTTAAAAGTTTTCTAAAAACAAAACAAGTAAAGAGGAATATAAAGAAAAGAAATTTGAAACTTGCCAAAAATCAACACAATGAAACTTGTGTTGATTTTTTACTAAAAATGAACACCCTCTAGGGGGGGCGAGGGACATCCCATCCTAGATGGTTCTCAAGACTGGAGTGTTAGGTAAGTAACAAAAAAATAAATAATAAAAAAATAAAAAAGAACAAAATGTTAAAGACTTACCAAATAAGTTAGTGTTAGTACTTAGGCTAGGTAGTTTTGGAAATAGTTAAGCTTGAGAGCACAAGGGGGACGTCCCATGCTTGTGGACTCCCATATGCTTATTTAAACTTCATGTAACACATTATATAGTTACTTAATGTGGTTATATAAAATCTAATATATAGTTAGGAAATTTGGCTACGTAAAATTTAGGAAAAAAAATATAAAAGAGATAATTTAGAAAACTAGCAAAATGAAAATGGAAAGTTTAGGCTAAAAATTTATGAATTAGGAAATGTTTGAAAGAGAGGAGAACACTTAAAAAAAGGGCCAAGGAGGGTCTCATGCTCCCTATTGATTCTCTAGTTTTTTTAGTCTTTCTCTCTCTTCTCTCTCATTCTCTCTCCTTTTCTTCTTTTCCCTTGCTTCTCTATTTTCTCCATTAAGTGTAGGAGGTTTGAACCTGCATTGAAGGTGGGTTGATCAAGGAGTTGCAATCACACATCTAAGGAGTGTGCAGATCGAGCCATCGAACTAGTCATTTCGACAATTATACCTACTGATTTTGACGAAACAAGGTAGGGGTTCTATTCGATACTCATAGATCGGAGCTCGTATGCATGAGCATATTAGTTTAAAAAAAAATATTTATTGTTATTTTGGATTAGATTAACAATGCATGTTATTTGCATTTTAATTCAGTTATGATGATTATTCGTACTTTAACCCTCCCAGAATGTTTAACCCAAAGAAAAAGATTGTTTAAATAGTTTTTAAAAAAAAGGAAAAAAACTTCTCAAAAATTTTTGGGTTAAAATTTTGGGGCATTACATACGGACTGTGGCAGATTGTAGGTCCGCCACAGTCAGGCTTGCCTTTAAAAAAATGTATAACTCGGTAGCACATGCTACCGGGTGTTAGATTCAGCAGGATCAAACAATGACTGGTAGTGTTCTGCCACTGTCAAGTCTCTCTCTCTATATATATAAAATAAAGATTGATGCTTATTACATGTATTGGAATATTTCACGATTGGATCCTCAAAGGTATAGTTGTATATTCATCTAGGGCGGTTGTCCTATTTGGAAACTCGGTAAAATAATGTGAGTTTGTTTGTTTTATTGTTCTACTCATCATATTATTACAATGAGTGTACTTGAGCATGGTGTCGCAAAATGCAAAATGTGATACATGCATATAAAAAGAATATTATGTTGTTATGGATCTTTGCAAAAGAATAAGATGTCAATAATGATATTTGTTTTCACATATAATTTTGTATATGATTTGCATGTGAATGTCACAACCATATATAGCATATATATGAACCACTTAATGATAAATGCATGTTCTTGTTGATCATGCACAATAATAAAAATTACAGGGTCATGATTATGCGAAAGCTTGAAACTGAGCTTGCAGTTCTCCAGAACCTTGTGGTGCCATATGAGGACTTATGAGATTTTATATAAGTGACATGCTACGAATGTATTATGATGAAATGGTGTGATATGTGCATCTGTGTGTTTGCCCGAGACTGGGCATGTGGTTAAAAAGACCAATGGGGTATGGCACGTACACCTAAGTTTATAAAATTTGAATATTGCATGCACACATAACCTAAACTAATGCCCAACTGGTTTAGGTACTAGGGCTTTCTTTTCAGTGCTCGACTTGTTTAAAGGCATCGAGAGATCACTGGATGGGTTATATGAATGTACCAAATTAAATATTTTTGACTACCATTTTGATGTAGTTCATTGCTTCTGCCATGGAGGTTGGTATGTTGACTACACTGGAGAGGTACTTGGGCTCTCGGAGCCCTGGATGCCCAATGAGGCAAGTACATGTGAGATTATACATAAAAATTTATGAAATAACCTAAAAAGATTGATAACCCATCTAGTCTCGGGCTACCTTAGAGAGGGTAGATGGTACAAACTTTGTTGGGCTGCTATTTTTTTGCTACGAGCAGCAATGGATCGATTGGTCTCTCGCCCACAGAGTTAGCAGACCCAAACTACCAAATTTTGTCCTATGTGGTACGTCCTATGCCTTCTATAGAAGTCGAATGCATCCTATTTACCTGGGCCTTTAGGGGTTTTCTTTCGGTCATTATACTGCCTATTTAGAAATCTGATTTAAATAGTCATTTGGGGTATTAAAACATATATGCATAATAAACTCCTGAGTGGTCTCATCGGTCGTGATGTAAGTAAACTGTGTGTACCTACGAGGGGTTAATCAAGTGAAACATAAATCATACATGTACAACTTTACTTTACTGAAATTGTTACTGAAGTATGCTTTAATCATTTTGTTTCATTATTGTTAATCCTGACATACATTAAGATATACCCTATGTGCCAATTCCAAATATTGGTGAATGCTCAATAAATGGTTATGTAATGTTTCATGGATTCGTTTACACTTATCTGTAATAAATATAATGTTGGTTCCAAATGATTGTATGCTTATTTGTGTAGGCACCTTATTTTCTTGCTTGAAAAAATGTTTCCTACTGAGACTTGTGAAGTCTGACCCACATTTACTACAAAATTTTATAGGTCAGGAATGAACAAGCAGGAGCAGTTCCAGTGTAAGATCTCCAAAAAATTTGGAATTTTAACCAATAGAAATGAAATTGTAGTGTGGCAAATTAAATTGATGTCTAACTGACAATATTGATGACTTAGTATTTATTTTTGCTAATTAGGATTTATTAGCATTTATTGGTTATCTACTAAGCATTCATTCACTAATTGTAATTATTTAGTAGTTGGTTGCTAATTGGAAAGCATTAGATGTAAATTATGTTTAATTCGTTAGGTGAATTATTACATTTGATTTATAAATGTGATTTTTGAAATTTAACCTAAGGTGAAATTGATTTACATATGGTAAAATAAAAATACATATCTTGTTTTAAGAATCACATTTTTTAGAATGGGCTCCCATTCTCACATTTTTGGCTAAGGGTTTTTCCTCTTGCCTTCTTTTTCTCCTTCCTCTATCTCCCTACCCAATATTCTTGAGGATACCACACCCCTAACAAATCTAGTGTAGAGAAGGGTGCATTTGAATTCTTCTCTACACAGATTCGAAGGGGCTTTATACTGTTTTTGTTTCTGCAAGGTAAGATCCTATAGTATCATAAAGATTTCTTCATCTAGAATATTTTTACCAGCATGTTGTTCATGTTGTGTTTAGTTTACTTTCCAACATTCTTGTTACCTTATTCATGCTGCATGTGTATTATTGTCATTCCCAACCTGTTGTGGTCCTAAATGTTGTGTGTTTAGTTTATTTTTCAGCACACTATTTTTAATCCTGCTGCGTTTTCTTTTCTTTTTTACAATATGTGGTTCTTAAGTCATACTAGTTTCTTGTTTCATTTCCTTTAAAAAACATGACATGGATCTGTTCGAAGTGTGTGCAGTGGTTTTAAAGGTCGGCAATGTTTAAAAAATCTATTCAAAAGCTTGGTTCAATGATTGTTTTTTTTATCAGATTGTGATTCCTCAAAAAAATACATAGTCCTTAAAGTTTTGTCTTTACCAAGGAGTCGACTCCTGTAGAATAGGAGTCCACTCCTCCTTGATTTTGTTTTAGTCAGGTTACCAGGGAGTTGACTCTTGCAGAACAGGTGTCGACCCCTCCTTTGTTTTTCATTTCAGTAGGGTAACCTGGCAGGTTTAACCCCTATAGAGTATTTTGACCCCAGTTGATGTGTGGGTTGACCCTTGCAGTGCCTAAGTCGACCCCTAAGGGTCTGTGTTCACTATTTTGCTTGAAAAATGGTTTTTTATGGTGTTTTGAGTACGTGTTAATGCATTTAAGCTTGGATATGAGTGATCCAACCCGGTACAGAGTGATGTAGTCTGGAGGATCTCTTTTTAGTTATATGATTGTTGTTCATGCTTGGAGACTTCTTTGTTATGTTTTTGTATATGGACCAATCTTCACCGAATCATGTGATAGGTTTGAGTTACTGTTTCAAAGTCTGAATCTAGTTACATGCTATGAATATTTCAATAATGTGGAACTTGCTTATGAGGGCATGTGTATGATTGCCTAAATTCAATGTACAATGCTAATGTGTACCATAAATGCGAAGTCTGCTATGTATGACATGTTGTATATGAAGATGCATGCTTGCACTGTTATTGCCTATGATTGAGCGTATGGTTCAAGGAACCTTCACAGTGCTATTGGGAACAATTGTGTGGATAATATTGACAAATTAATATTTTAACACATGTGAGCCATATTGAATTGCTTGAGAGCTCATATATGAGCTCGGGTTTGATAAGAACCCACAAGGTATGCAAGAAAGCACTATATATCAAATAATACATGCATACATCTACACCTTGACTTGTTATGCCCGCCTTTATCGAAAAAGTAGTCAAATGGGCTAAAGATGCTAGAACATCATAGAATGGAGGTACATATAACATCTGGATATATAACTATTACCTTGAGAGTGTACTTGGGCTATTGAGTCCTAATTTGCCTCATGGATCAAGGTGCATGAGATGATAAAACATATAATTTAGAAAACCCTGTAACCCATTTACATTCATGATCTACCTTTGAGAAGGTAGGTGGTATGGTCTCGAGTGACACAAACACAGGTCGGTTTATCTACATGTCGTATTGAACGCTTTAAGGGAGCAATAACTTCCCTTTAGCCTCCAATCAATTAAAGTTAGGGAGGCTGGGCTTGTCCATGTGTCCTAGGTGACATACCCCAATTACTGCAGATAGTCATGGATTGCAATCCTTACTGAATGTCTTAGCTATTATGGGATTCTCTCTCAACCAAAAGCTAGCCACTTGGATATTTGGTCTGCTAGGCACTTCGGGGAAAATAATTCATGTATCATAATAAACGTCTGTTGTGACCTCATTAGATACAAGGATTATACCCGAGTACTCAGGGATGTTAATTAAGAAAAACAAGACTTGCATTGACACATGAATGCTATTTATTCTCTAATATTGAGATGCATGTTTGCTATTTACATTAATGTTAAGATACATATTTGCTATTTACATTAATGCTGAGATACATATTTGCTCTTTATTATGCTTTAATTATGTTATGATTATGTTGATTCCTGAACTATGATATCATGATTGTGATGAATGTTTTAGCATTGTACACTCTTTATGTTCATGGTATTATTTTACCTGCAAGAAAGAGTCTAACACTGTTTCATGGGGATACATGTGATGAATGATCTGCAATATGGTGGCATGTTGGGGGGCGATACCAGATGACCATGTTTCTATTCTTTTACTGATCCTAAGATATTTTTGTCTTTTTGTATCTCAGTTAGACTAAGATGATTATTGACTCATATATATGAAAATGTTTATATCCAGTTGATTAATGTTACATCATGAATTAAATTGGTATGATAATGCTTTTATTCCAATTCTTGTAGAGTCAGACTCTCTATAGAACTTTTAGTGTGCGGACCTAGATCCAAGTTCGTATGAGAATTAGATTCAGTATGTTGAGAGTTGCTAGTTTTTGTAACCTACCTAGGGTTGTCCAATTAAAAAATCAAAACTATTTGCACAGTGTATGGATCCTCTCATTCGAGTTGGATTATATTTCAAAAAAAAAATTGGTTGAAAATTCTCTTATTTTGAGTTAGAAATTCAGGGATGTTACATGTGGGATGCTGCCATTGGTGCCTTGGGTTCCCTATTTTATGAGAGGCTTGGACATTTTTAAGACATTATTTAAACATTTCTTAATTTCAATTTAACAAACTTTGTGTAAACAATTACTTTAATTCATGCATTGAGCGATATTTAATTCTCATGATTTAATGTTTATGCTTGATGCTAACACGTGTAACTCACCCAAGATTTTAACCTATTAGTTCAAATATTTTCATTGTGCTTGTTTTATATATAAAATTTTTTTGCTATATTTTTGGGGTGTTACAAGTTGGCCCATGTCAAGAGGCCAAATAGGCCCTAAAGACCGGTATAGAAACACCAAACCGGTTAGAGATATCAGATCCAAATTTAAATCGGGTACCAATATCAAAACCGAGTTCATCTCCAAGGCCCAAATGTCTGACCATAGGAGCAAGGTCCTCTGTTATAACTGTGACAACAAGTGGGTCTCGGGTTAAAAGTGTAAAAACCATAAAAATGTTTATTATTATGGAAGACGAGGAGGAAAACAAACACGAGTCAGGCAATTCAGCAGATGAGACCGAGCAAGGTCATGGCATCTCTTATCATGCCTTGTCTGGAGTATTCGTTCTGAAATCTAAACGTGTTTGAGGTTGTTGGCACATGGATAGTGTCGAGGACTTGATCGGCATGGGATCAACCCATAACATCGTGCAAAAAGATCTTGTGCAAATCATGGACTGCCCAATAAATAACCAACCATGGTTCGATGTCATGGTGGGAGACAAAATCCACCTCAAATGCTTGTACGTGTGCTCGAAGGTAGAGTTGGATATCCAAGTTTATTATGAACCTCTATGTGCTGCCCATGAAGGGGCGGACATGGTCCTTGGCATGAGTTGACTTAGGACCTTAGGCAAGTTCTAATGTGATTTTAGCAAGATGAAAATGAGGTTTGATCAACCCGAAAAAAAGGGTTTGCCTTAAAGGCCACAAACCCAAGGAGGCTGATGAAGTGGGTTCCAAGGAAGCCCTTCAGATCTATAGAGCTACTCAAGAAGCTCTATTTTGCATGATCAAGGTGAAGAAATCGCAAGAGGTTGAAAGGCTAAAGGAAGTGCGACCTGAAATATAAAAGATCCTTAATTAATTCAAGGAGGTATTCACCGAGGCCACCAGCCTACCACCCCAAAGGTCCCAAGACCGTCACATCACTCTCAATATAAGACCCACAATTTTTCAGTAAAAATTTTGAACAAAACTAAGAGGTATTTTATAAAAAATTATCATATTGACCTAGAATGCAAAACAAACAAATTTTAACGAGCCAATTATACTTAAGACATATATATCCTCAGAGATATGTGCTCAAACAGTCAGGGAACAATAACACTCTCCCTGGACAAAATTAGGAGATTTCAATGAGCCAACTCGCTTAGTCTCGTCGACATGAAGAAAATGGTATATTCATATTTTTTCATAAAAATATTAGAAAAATCCCAAATATATGCAGGCCCCACAAAAATATTTGGTGGACCCCACAAAAGTATCTCACAAAATATCTTGTAGGACCCATATAAATATCCCATGGAATTATTAAGTGGGCCTCATAGGGATATAGAAGTCATTTAGTTACTTTGCTACTAAGTTTAGATCTTGGATCAGTGGGCCATCTGGATCATACCTAGACCCCATGTGGATCCATCCACATTTTTGCCTATAAATAAGAGGAGACCCCTCCTTTTAGAAAAATTTTCAGCCCTCTATGTCTCTCCTTTTTCTCTCTTCTCTCTCTTTGTTCTAGCCTAGGTTAAGCCTAGTTGTCTTAGACCAAGCTCACTTGCAGTGAGCTTGAACTTGCCTAGCCTAGGTTGAGCCCAGTTGGGTCAAGTCAACTTGACCTACCAGGTTAGCTACTCTCTCTCTTTCTTTATTTTTGTCTTAGCCTAGGTCAAGTCCACTTGACCTAGACTGAGCCTATTTACGGTGAGCTTGGACCCACCTGACCTAGACCAAACCTAGGTGGGACAAAACCCCTTAGCCTTGACTGCTTGCCTCTACCATTCCCTTGACTAGGACCAACCCATCTGAACTAGCCTAGCCCACTTGAGGTAGGTTTGAACCTAGTTGGACCTAAACTAGGTCCAATTTAGTTTTGGTCTAAACCTTGCATAATTGTCGCACCATTGAGTTCTGCAAGAGACTCTCTTGGTTGTGACCGTACCGGATGTAAAGGACATGCCAACCATGACCTAGGAGTGCCTCAACTACCTCGTTGGAGCACCGCTGCCTAACTTGGGTAGGTTTGCCTACCAAATAGTGCCAAAGTTTTACTTTTCTCGATATATATGTATTTGCTTATGCATTTAAGATTGTTGTCGCACCGAACGGTGCCAAGGCTCCTGCTATCCATATATATATATATATATATATATATATATATATATTGCTTATACTTTTGAGATTGTCGTCGTGCCAAACGGTGCCAACGCTCCTGCTTTCTACAATATATATGTATTTGCTTATTTATTTGAGATTGTCGTCGCATCAAACGGTGCCAAGGCTCTTACTTTTCATAATATATATGTATTTGCTTATGCATTCGAGATTGCTATCACGCCGAACGGTGCTAAGGCTCTTGCTTTTCATAAATATATATGTATTTTCTTTCTGCAAGTTATTTAGTTCTATTTCACCAGCCAGACCTTACATATGCTTTACTTACGCCGCTGTGCTATATCGTGCAAAGGCTCCTACTTTTATTACATGTAGTTGCACATAAGTAAGTGTACAAATGGAGATCCACTCCTATTGCCAAATGTGATTTTATATACCCATCCTCGATCAAGACTTTGTTTGGCGAAAGAAACCGCTATTGAAAAGGTTTCACTCTTTATGCAAAACTGTTTTTACGTAAACACTTAAATTACTTGCGCATAGCCTAACTAAGGGTTGGGTTTCCAATAAATCAAGGTAGATGCAAAGTATGCACAACAGTGCGCATCTATCCCCGATTAAGCACAACATTTCCTTCGTCAAAGAGAGTAGGTGCTGCCAAATTTTCTGAAAGATGCTCATCGAGCTTAGAAAGAGCGTATTGCTTTCTTCGTCAAAGAGAGGACGTATGCCAAATTTTCTGAAAGATGCTCACTGAGCTTAGAAACAATATAGCACTTTCTCCATAAAAAAGAGGAGGTGCTGCCAAAATTCTGACAAGTTACTTTCTATAGTAAAAAGGATCGTCATGCTTCCTCCGTTAAACAAAGAAAGTGTTGCCAAAATTTCTGGCAAAATACTTGCCTGAGTTAGTTTGAATGGCACGATGATGCCCCTGTTGTTGAAACCTTGCTTGAATGACTTGTTTCACCTTCGCCTGCAAGGGAACTGTACTCGTAAGGGCCAATGTGCCATAGTAGCCATTGTGACTTGACTTGGCCAGTACCCATTGTAGCTACATATGCCAAGCAATCGATCCAAAGTGATCGTTGTCTATGCATGCCCATGTGAAATACTGTTATACAACAAGACTTGTAAGGGCCGTTGTGCTAAAGTTGGTTGTCCACCCGAAAGGGGTAAATCGCTCGTAAAGGTCGTAGATGCTGAGAGCGGAGTCTTGCATGCATATGAATAAAATATAACGGTAGTCCCTGGACCACACAGGCGACCCGTGCTTCAGAATACTGAATGGACTTGAGGTACATATTTTCCTTGATGCAGAATGCACTAGATTGGCCAAGTGGCATTCAAAGTCCTATAAGAAAGATTATGCCGTTGAACTCCTTCAAGAATTTTGCTCGTCGCGGCAGACGGTGATGGTACAACCATGAGTGACATGAATTATGTATGAACCAAAGACTTCAAGAGACCTCCCATCACTCAGGAGGTTTGGAGGTCGGGTTATCCTTAAGACCTTGGGATTGAACCCCACTACTATAGTAGAAGGATGCATCCGAACAGGCCTGGTGGGGTTATTTCAGTATGAGCTCTGACTACCACCCCATTATGAACAGGGTCACTCAGGCATTTGGGGTATACAAAATACATAACATAATAAACCCCCAGATGACTTCATTTAATGCCGAAGATAAGTTCTCTCGCGTACCAGGCAGTGAACAAGTTAATATTGAAACAATGCATTAGTTATAGCTTCAACAATGAATGAATGAATGTGTATTGTTCTGATAATTCATGCATAACCTTGTGAAAGGTGTTGATATCGGTATACTGTTGAACCGATAGGGCAAAGGACCCATGTTGTATCCGCAAGGCTAAGCTAAGCTCAAGGAACTCTTGCTTGGATTCGTGAGATACCGATATGCCAAATCGTGGAGACTTGAGTGATGATGTTCCAACCATGACCTTGAAGAGTCTTTCGTGATATACGCTAAGTCGTGGAGACTTGAGTGACGTTCCAAACTATGGCCCTAAGTGGTGCCTTGTATTTTCACAGTTTATACTTTCTTTGAATTCGAATGCTTTTCTACCAGACCAATGATGGTTTTGACCCTATTTTATGAGAGATACAAGTACTAAACCTGCGATGCGATATGCGGAGCAAGGCGGCATCAAGTTTCAAGGTTTCTTTAGAGACTGTTGAAGCTTTTTATTTATAAAATTAGTTTCATAGAATACTGCTTTTTCAAGCAGTGATGTTTGTAATAAAAAACTCATTTTGATAAATGAAACACTTTGGTGGTCAATGAGTGCTTCACCACATGCTTGTGACTTGCTCAACAATTTCTAAAATTGATGACTCATTATCATCTATTTTTGCTGCTAAAAACCTTTTATAAATTCTACTACCAAGATAAAAAAAGAAATCCATGAATTTTCAACCAAGTATTATTTTGGAAATCCAAGGCATTACACTTAATCTAGGGGTTGAACCTGTGAGTGTTTATCCTTACCAGTACATGCATTCCCAAAAGAATGAAACCAAAAGACTTGTTTGGGAGATGCTCGATAGCAGGGTGATTTGACCTAGTTTGAGTCATTGCTCATCATTGATTCTCTTGGTGCAAAAAAAGGACAACACTTGGCAATTTTGTGTGGACTATAGGGCCTTGAATGTTGTGACCTTAAAAGAAAAGCACCCCATACTCATCATCGATGAGTTGAATAGGGCCCAAGTCTTCACTAAGATAGATCTTTGGTTTGATTACCACCAAATCACGATGGAAGGTGTAGACATTGTGAAAATGACATTTAGGACTCAGGATGGATAATTTGAATTTCTTGCAATGACATTTGGGTTGACCAATGCCCCCGCCACATTTTAACGGGTCAAGAACGACGTGTTTTGAACAATGCTCTGCAAATATGTTCCCATATTTTTTGATAACATAATAATCTATACCCAGACATGGGAGGAGCATTTGGAACATGTAAAGATTGTTCTGCAAACCCTGAAGAAGCACCAATTCAAGGCCAAAGGATCCAAGGCTAGCTTCACATAATCAAGAGTGTCCTACCTTGGCCACATTGTCAACAAGCATGGAGTAAGTTTGGACCTCGAAAAGATTGAAGCAATGCTCTCCTGGACAAAATTGACATCTCTCAAGGCTTTTTGAGGCTTCCTTGGACTCACCAGTTACTACCAGAGGTTCATAAGGAACTATGAAACTATTGATGCACCCTTGACCATCATGTTGAAGAAAAATGGTTTTTCGTGGATCAAGAAATCCAAGCTTGCCTTCGAGCAACTCAAGCAAGCTATATGTGAGGCACCCATATTAGCTCTACCAGATTTCTCTAAAGAATTCGTTGTCAAAATAGATGCTTGTGGCAGCGAAACCGAAGCAGTACCAATGCAAGAAGGCCACTCTTTAGCCTTCATAAGCAAGAACCTCTCTAACCGCGCCAAGGCCGTCTCCACTTATGAAAAGAAAATGCTCACAATCATGTTGGCACTCAAAAAGTGGAGACCGTATCTCCTAGGAAGGCACTTCGTGGTCTACAATATTATTACTTTGTATCAAAAGTCTAGGAGAAAATATTTTATAATTTAATTATTAGTTTTTTTCTATTACAAGCACCTTTTGTAGCACTTGGACAGATAAAGACCTAGGTTTGAATTCTATATATATCGCTATATTTGGAGTAAAACTAAGGCATATAACTGGGAAAAATAGGGTGATATATTACAAACATAACATCTTCCCAAAAATCCATTGAGGGAGGTGGTGCTAATGGCAAGGTCACTCATTCTCTTGGGTAGTCTCTTTAAACTGTTCTATAGCTTAGTACGGGTGGGGACCAGACCAACTTGATTCTACGCCCCGTTAAAGCTAGACAAGACACATATCTACCTGGATTCCAACATGAATTTTGTTAAGCTCAGGCTTTGCCCGTGTATGTCCAGGCTCGAGTAATGAAGACCCACCTGATACCTGCCAATAGGCTTGCTCGTGGGCTGGTGGGGAGGGGGGGTCTCATAGAAAGGGCATTGCCAGAAAAGCATAAACTGTCCCTTTTTGGCCAACACGAGAGAGAGAGAGAGAGAGAGAGAGAGAGAGAGAGAGAGAGAGAGAGAGAGAGAGAGAGAGAGTTGTCAACCTCCCAAGCAAGGACTAAGGACCAAATCAATTTTGCTAGTTGTCACTCTTAGCTGATACTTGGCTCTCGTCAAATTTCACTTTTTCAGAGTAGGTTAAAGCCTATGTATGGCTTTGGAGGTGGGTTAAATTTGGATAATTTAGGGCCCAATTTAGGCACACATTGATACCCCGGCCGACTCAATAGCTTATTGGACTAGACTCGATCAGATGTTTATCAAGCTAAGTTTTGAAATGCTGGCCCTAGCCCAGTTTGTAGCAGGCTGTGTACTCGAAAACCCAACAGGTATTCGACTTGTCCACTCCTATATTTTAAAATATAATGAAGGAAAGAGGTTATTTCCTTCGTTTCATAGTATTTGCCATTTTTGTAGGGCTAGAGAGGAGTCAGCCATTCCCTAATAGTGGGGAGTTCGACATTGGTAATATCTGGCAATAGAGGAACCAATAACTTTTTAAGGAATCTAAAAACAATATAAGTTTGATTCACCATAATCCAATATGATATTTTCATTCAAGCAAGGAAATAGATGGGTTGCATGACGAATTGACTAGATTGGTTCTAGGTGGATTGTATCCTATGTCACATGGGCTTTTCTTTGGGGTCGCTGTAGGGTTATAAATGTCAAGAAATGGACTTGATCAACTATGACCTTGTGTAACAACCTCAAACCAGAATCCAACAAAAGTGGGTGACCGAGATGATAGAGTACGACTTAAGTTGCAATATAAGAAAAGACAAGAAAATCGTGTCACTGACGCTCTATCCCAACGAATAGAGGAAGCAAGGTTAAAAACCTTCGTGGCTGCATCAAGAATTATGCTTGTGAAGGGACTCGACTTAAAGGATCTCTTACCTAGCGAACTAAGCAATGTCCAAGGGGGAGGGGATCATACATATACAATTGGACTTGGATCTGAAGTAGCATTGGATGGAGCAAATCAAGAATGTGGCCTGTTCTTAAATGGACTCTGATCCAAGGATAACTTGGAAGGGCCAGCTGGCCCTAGTGGGACCCACATGGAAGTCGACCTACCCTTTGGGAGGGCCTTGGTTGACATGTGAAGGAAGTAAAGAAGGGCTGGGAATTGGTGTCCCTAATTTTTATTTAGTCAACAAGGTCTTACCTATTCTTGGGTAGGGGCTTGGGAGGTGTTATATAGTTTTAGGGTGTAGTCAAGAAGTCTTTTTCTTTTAAATTTCTTTTAATATTAAGCTTGTAACTTGTGTAGAGTGTAAATACCCCCGCTACACCCTATATATACCCCCCTGTATTGTGCTTTGGATGTCATGGAATGAAATAAACTTGTTGCCTCTCTTTCTAAAAAATGCCGCTCTTCTCTTTCAATTCTCTCGAATCTCTCTCTCTTTCTCTTGGTATCTAGGCCTTCCTCACTTCTCTCTCTTTGACCTCTAGGTATAATACCCACCTCGACTCAAGGAGATTTTTTTTTGAAATACAACGAAAGACTTTTTTGAACTAATTTGAAACCATTCTTAAACTGGGGCACATCAGAGAGTTAAAATCAAAACATAACAATTCTAATATCACAAAACGATTTTATTTATTTCATAAATAAAATTTTAGAGTTGGTAAACAAAAACACAAAAGAAAATAAAAGAGTACAGTCTAATCCAACATAACACTCCTTGTGTGCCTCAATATCCATCCGTCTATTCTCGTAGAGCTGAAAAGTGAAAAGAAACAGAGCGCGGGGCACATTATGTCTGAGCACAATTTCGCAGACCCTTACTAGGTCTCCACAAGTAAACAACACAACAAATAGTGGTTACAATATAATCTACATAACCTTTACATCATCCTATGATGACGTGAGCAATAAAACAAACATACAATGCACACATACTTTGATGCGTACATAAGTAAACCATTCATGCACATTCTTGTGCATATATCAAACATACAATACACATATATATTTATGCGTACATAAGTATATAATCATACACACACATCTATGCATAAATAAAACATACAACTTATGCATATCTTTATGCATAAGTAAAATATATGATTCACGCATACTCTTATGGGCACACATAATTCAAACATATAATCATATGTTTCTGTATTACAGTTATGTGCACAAGTCATTCGAGCTACACTTACGCTCACATATAAATTCATGCACACTGTTAAATATCTATCTCATTTAAGTATGCAATCATGCTCACACATATCTCATGCATACAATTATACATGTATCATATTTATACATACAAACATACAATCAGCTTATAAGCATTTCATATACACAAAATTTTATGAGTTAATACACATCAAATTCTGGCTATTCAATCATACACGTTAACATGATGAATGTTAAAACCATAATAGGTTATGTACCTACTTACGTAACCATTTATCATCCTCGATGATCTAAAACACAATATGCATATTTTTATGTGGATGCTATAACACACAAAGTCATGCATACCTTTATGTGTGATCTATACAAAATCTATGCATAGTTTTATGTGTAGATCATAGTACACACCACACGCATGCCCCAATGCATGCACACAAACAACTCATGAGTAAGAGTTGTCTGCACATACTCTTACATACAATCAATCAAGCAAGCATACAGTTATGCAATTGATCTCAATCAGGCATGCATTCATGCTAATCTTGAATTTAGGCATGCAATCATGATAACACTCAGTTCAACATATAATTACGTTTATATGGAATTCAAGAACACAATCATATTCACATTGAAATCAATATGCAAACATACATTGAATTTAACATACATTTATGCATAAACAAAATTAAAACATGCAATCATGACTTACCTTATGCATGAGCACATTTCCTTTATCTTTTCAATTAATTTCTTTTGTATTACTTGATGACATAAAAAGGAAGAGAAAAAGAGAGTTTCGTGAAAAGAGACAAGGAAGAGAGGGGAAGAGAGTTTCGTGAAAAGGGGGAAGAGAAAGGAGAGAAAGAGAGGGACAAGGTGGTTCATATCTGACTCGATAGGAACGACATCCATCTACGTTCACTCATTTACCACAAAGGTGGTGTTGTGTAGGGTCACGATTGATCTATCTGTTTGACCTCAATAGTATGAACCAATGTCACCCCATTTTAGAGTGTGACTACGGTAAGATTTTAACCTAAACGTATTTAGCATAACTGCGGCAGGACTTTAACCTGACCACATTTAGTGTGACTATGACAAGACTTTAACCTAACTACATTTAGTATCACAACGGTAGGACTTTAACCTAACCATATTTAACGTCACTACGACAAGACTTTAACCTGACCTCAATAGTACACGCAGGTTTACAATTGACCCACTTACTCGACCTCAATAATACAAGCCAATGTCACCTCATTTATGGGTGTGATTACGATAGGTCTTTAACCTGGCCACATTTAAGGGTCACTTTAGCAGGACTTTAACCTGACCACCTTTAGTGTGACTTCCTTTATGTTTAGAGAACTTTTCTTAAAGCATGTCATTTCACAAGTAAATGCACATACTTTAGCATTTTATCATTATTAATTGCACTTGGGTCAATACCCATAAGTTTTGTAATATTCAACCATGCATCTCATGCAACACATCACATTTGTCATACTTGTAAATATCAAATATAAATAATAGAATCTGGCATTCGAAGAAAAAAAATTATTTGGGTCAACACCCATCACTTTCATATTTGAGAGTGTACATTAACAACAAGAATAGAGAGACCTTCTCATTTAAAAGCAAGCATTTGGGTCAATACCCATTACTTTCGCAATTGAAAGTGTACATAGATACACACATGATATAAGCAATCACACGTATGTCTTAATTGCATACAAACATATCACAATGCACAAGCATTCATACGTATGCCTCAATTGCACATATACATATCACATCACATAAGTCTTTACATGTATGCTTCGATTGCATAAGCGCATGTCGTATATCAACACTCTGTTATTTTCAACCCACCCCAATCACATGTATATCGTGAATATCATCGTTCACTTTATTTTTTCAATAATACGAGGCCTTATCAATGATGATGCTCCAACCAAACTAAGTACTAGGGGGTTCACTTGAGCATAAGCGCGAGCGTATATTAGACCACTAGGGACCAATTGGCGAAGTAAACATGTCAAATAAGAACTCGACTCTTGAAAATGAGTGCAATGACAATATACACACTGAGCATATGCACACAAATATATTTCTCATACATATGCCATAATTGTATACGTACACATCATATTTATCACCCACCATTTGCTACATTCATAAATATCAAACACGAATGAAGAAACTTCATCTCTGTAGGGATTTGGGTTCAATACCCTTAAATTCATAGCATAACAAATACCATACAATTATAGGTAACATCCACCTATCTCTGTGCATATTGTCCTACGCAGTTACCTTCTAATGCGTGCAATTAGTCTTATACCGTAACATCCAAAAATTTTCAATGTTTAATAAATTCTGAAAATCAAGTCTATGAATTCTAAACCAATTTGGATATGATTTGAAGTCTAAAAATCCTGATTTAAATAATTATTGGATCCAAACATTGATCTGAACTCATATTCAAACTTTTGATGGATCCAAACTGAGAGTTGTTCAAAATTCACAATTCAAAGACATTTTCATAATTAATTAAATTATCAAGGGCAAAATGATAATTTTCCACTCCAGTGGCATATTTAGGTAAATTTCCTAACTATACAAGGGTAAAAAGATAATTTTTATGTTAGGGACAATTTCATAGAATTAATAAAATTATCAAGGGTAAAATGGTAATTTATCAGCTTAATGGCAAATTCAGGTAAAATTCTATACCAGTGAAGGATAAAATAATAATTTTCTATTTCCAAATGACATTTTTGTTACATAGGAGCTGAATGAAGGTCAATTAGGTATAAAAATTGGTTATTAAAATAAGATTTCATATTTTATTAATATTTTAATAGATAGCCTATGGTTTTCAGAAAACCATGTGCTCAAAACCATGGGAGAACATGGTTTTCCAAAACCATGTGCCCTGTGTGTCACAGAGTTAGAGAGGAGGTGACACTCTCCCTCTTTCTCTTGCTAACACATGACAGGGAGATGGGTGAGTCGCCTCTCCTCTCTTAGAAAATAGACACCCAGAGGGGTGTGGGCCCCATAGGGGGGCGACACCTCCTCTTGGGCCTATAAATACCCCCACCCCCACTCACTCTCTATAGTGCTTTCCCTCTCTTATTTTTTCTCTCTCCTAAATTGCCCCTTTTTTTCTCTCTAACCCTAGCCCTTATCTCTAGATTTTCCAACTCGAACCTCCATTAAAATCTTGATTTCTTCTGCCAAACCTCTTATAGCCTCTTCCCACTATTCAAATGCGGTCCTTGTTCCTTCAAAGAAGTGCTGATGGGTCAGAATCGACTTCTGGAGTCTAGATAGCGGAAGTTCTTTTTAATTCAGCAAAAGTTTTAAATTTCTATCGCGGAAGCGCTGCTCAAATTTTTGTAAATAAGGTTAGGTCTCGTATTCTTCATCTAGACCCTAGCATGTGCTTGTAGGACCTCTGATTTATTTTCTAAACCCTTAGGACTTCTTTCTGAATTTAAATTGAGACAATTTTGCCAAAATTTAATCTAACCCCGCCTTTATGTAGGGGAGGTTCTGTCATAATTTTTATAAATATTTTTAAGCATTTAGGACTACTATTGTAGTAGTTTTGGCAATTTTTTTTAAAGATTTCTGAAAAATAGAATTAGTATAGCAGTAATTTTGGCAAAATTTTGATAAAGTTTTTTAAGAAATAGAACTATTATAACAGTAATTCTAGCAAAATTTTTATAAATATTTTTTATTTTTTAAATTATTATAACCAGAGTTTTGGCAAAAATTTTACACCCATTTCAAAAATTTTGAATTGTTTTAGTAGGAATTATGTCAAAAAATATTTTAGAAAATTTGAATTCCTATAAAGGGGATTCTATTAAAAAAATTTAAAATCCTTTTTAGATATTTGAATTAATTTTTTTGAAAAACCTCTATTAAAATATTGATGATGCAAAGTCATGTCAGAATTTTTAGAACTCAAATTTAAGTTTGAGACCTCTTTCGAATATGTGAGCTATTACAAAGGAAACTCTGTAAAAATTTCATAAATATTTAAGACCATTTCAAAATAGCTTTTAGATTTTTTCTAAGTTTTTTAAAAAAGAGATCTTTTTTAGTTTTTGTAGGGCAAATACTACCTAAAATTTAGTAGAAAAATATAATAATATAAAAAATGTTTACCATAATAAATCAAAGAATGCAGTGATCATTTTTGTTCTACCTTGAAATATTAGAAATCAAAGTAAGTTTTTCTATTAAAATCTTATAATTTTTATATTAGATATGTTTTTGATGCATGCATGATTATTTACAAATTTTAGCATATGCATGAATAAATGCCTGTTCAAAATGACAAGATTAAAGGTTAGTCAAATTTTATAGGTTTTGAATTAAAAACATCCAAAATTTTAAAAAGGATTATAGCCAAGCAGTGGCCAAGGTTTAAACTATTTTTCAAACCTTGTTAAGCAAAGCAATTATCGTGTAGCATTTATTTCTTGCAAAATTTTGTTACACGGGTTTTCTAAACCCAAATGGTGCAAATAGAGCATCCATTTTCTTCGTGAGTCATGTCTATACACAAACTTATATAGTTCTGCCTTTATAGGCAAGTGCTCATTTTTACAGAGCAACACTGGATGGGCCGGATACAGATGACTTTAGTGTTTACCCTAAACGGGTATTTGGGCTATTGAGCCATGTTTTTTGCCTACAAATATGAGGTTCAGAAAAAGTTAAGTCCTATAAAAGAACCCTTTAGGCCCATTCAGGATTTTATCTACTTGAAAGTGGTAGATGGTAAAGCCAGGAATGACATTGTTATATTGGTTGTGGGAGCGGTAGATTCCTGTGGGTCTCTTGTCACTCGGGTTAGGAGGTCGAGGCTATCGACATGTCTTAGGTGATAGACCTCCGACTGCCACAGTCAGTGGATGCATTTGTTTTTTTTTGGTGCCTTATCAAGATTCTTTCCGATCATTGACTGCTTGCTTTGGGGGTCCGATTCAGTTAGGTATTCGGGTAAAACACACTAGAATAATATACCCCCGAAATGCTTTGTCTGAATTTAAATGTCGTCCCCTACGTATCAAGGTGGATGGTAAATATCGAAACAAAGACCTTCTCTCACACAAATTGATATGAAAATATGCAATATTAATATATCACATAATCATGATTTAAATTGCATAATTATTTATTAAAGCATGCATTTTTATTTGAATTTGAATTACTGGAATCATGTTTAATATTTGAATTGTCTAAATTTGATAATTATTTACCAAGCTGTCATAAGTCTAACCCCGTTTTATAGGGAATATAGGTTCAAGTATGGAGTACTCTACACAATAGTAGATACTGGACAGAAGTGGCATCGAAGAATCCAAATTTTCAAGATCTTGAGATTACTTTAAGATTTATTTTAAATTTTAATCCTAAATGTTTAAATTGTCTGGACCTTTTGTAAAGGATTGTGTATATAATGCTTGTTTAAATTTAATTATGTCTTTACTTATATTGTGGTTTGTAAAATGTAACCCACCTGAGGTTTTAAACCAAAGTTTAAAATATTCTCTGCTATTTACTTTAAAAGAATTTTTTTTTAATTTTTATGCATTTTTCAAAGGTTAAAAATCTCGGGGTGTTACATATGCAATTAAAATTTTTAATGCATGCACTATACATCCTGACCCTTTCTATATAAACCATTATATACAACATGTATTCATATGTATGCCAATTGCATATGTACTTCTCACATCAAACATACATTCATACATATGCCACATTTGCATACGTATAACTCACATCAAACAAATACTCATACGTATGCACAATTAGATGTGTATCCATCTTTACACATATTTGTACATACGCCACACTTGCATACACACATTACCTCAAATATTCATATGTATGCCACACTGGCATACGACGCAAACATATCAAACTTTCATACATATGCCACACTTACATATGCATGCATTACCTCAATCATTTGTACATATGCCACACTAGTATACATATGCAAACATATCAAACATTCATACGTATGCCTGTCAAACATTCGTATGTATGCTTCAATTGCATACACAAGTATTGTGTATCAACAAACAGTTATATACAAGCTACCCTCAATTACATGTACCCCATGAATATCATTGTTCACTCTATTTTTCGAATAATACGAGTCCTTATCACTGGTGACACTCCAACCGAACTAAGCAGTAGGGGCCTCGCCTGAAGGCAAGCGCAAGCGTATATTAAGCTCACTAGAACCTAGTATGTGAAGAGAACATACCAGACAAGGACTCTACTCCTGGAAATGACTGCAACAGAAATATATACCACGGGTATGCACACACAACATAATTCTCATATGTAATTACATACGTACATGTCATAATACACACGATCATGTGTATGTATCCATTGCATATGCGCACAAATAAACATTTATTTATTTGTCATTTCGACATACACCCATAAATAACATATTCTTTGTATGTATATCTTAATTGCATATGTATACATCACATCACATATATCTATGCATATGCCTTACTTGCATACGCGTACAAATAAACATTCATATGTATGTCATCCCGACACACACACACACAACATAACTAGTAATCTTACCTACAAAACACACAATTTTATATACAAATTTAAAATCACTTACACACAACGAAACATTCAATTGTATAACATTCATCCTGCAAAATAAAACACTTCTAATGTTTCGAATCACTCGGTTCTACAATTTAAAATCTCACGTTCACTAATTTTCAACATCAGTTAATTAAATAAAATATATTACATATTAACGAACCCCAACAAGCCTGTTTTGAGTTCTACATATCTGAGCTTGCCCTATCTTCGTACATGATTATCTTCTAAACTCAGTAAGGATGTGAGGAACCGTACCTCTAAAGTCATGTCCTTTGTTCAGGGACTTTTTAAACTTCTTAAATATGCATGTATTCTGGTGGTGGATCGACAACTCAAGGAGGCATGTGAGGACAATTGTGGTGCAAACCATGAGGCAATGCATGCATACGTGACACTAGTACGGTTCCCAAGGCAGTGTGCATGATTCTTGAGGTAGTGTGCATAGGTCATGAGGCAGTTGGGACAACGATGATGGTATGGCAACAATGACAACAACGATACAATGGCAACAACATCAAGTTTGCTGTCCGGTGTCAGCAGGGCCCACTCAGCCCGGTGGTGGCAGTGGCGGTAGCACACCTCGGCGTGAAAATAGATAGACATGGAGAAGGGCGGGCTGTGTAGGCTTCCCCTTCTCTAATGCAGAGCATCCAGATAATTGGGAGGAGCAAAGACCTGATCTACATTGCAAGACCCATGACCCCATGTCAAAAAGCCTATTTCAGGTCCATTTGAGGTTGAGGGGTATTTTGGCCATTGTACATTTAATTTTCTAAGAATTTTTCTTCAATCATTTCAGAAAATTTATTTTATTTTTGTGATTCCATTTTTGTGTATGTTGGAATCATTCATGTATTTTTTTATTTTATTTCTTCTTTGTATTTTTATTTTATTTTTTTTCTAAGTGCTAGTTTCTACAGATCCGGATAGTTCTAGTGTCCGGTGGAATTATTTTAGGACACTAGAGGGTGTATGGGGATATTGGGTAGTTTTTTTTATTTTTCTTAATTTTATTTTTGATATAAAGTAATTTAGGTAATTTTTGAGATCCATTTGAAGCATTGGATCTTACCCAAGAACCAATACTTCAAATATGGGTCCATATTGGCTCCCTTGAGGTTGGACCAATATGGACCTTGTTGATTTATGTTGACCAAGGTCAAGAGCTGAGGCATAATTATGTAGGCTCAAGAAAAAAAATGTGAAAGCCTTTAAAGAGGAGCCTTGAGAAACTCGTGTAGGCTAGTTGATCAATGTTAAGAGGGGAAGAATGTTTATGAAGGCTCAAAAAAATTATGAAAGCATAATGAGAGGTTTTGAAATGTTGTGGAAGGCATTTTAAGACCTTTGAAAAATCGTGTAGACCTAGGTAGCCATTTCAAATGAAGCTTTCTCATTGGCCACGTGAGAGGTGATCACATGAAAGCATTTTAGAGACTTTTAAAAAATTGTGAAAGGCTTGAGAAACGTGTAGCTCATTATAAAAATTTTTTTTACTGTTGTAAAGGGAGGCAAAAGGCTATGTCAAATACTACAATTCCATTGGCCATGTGAGAGGTGGCCTTGGAAACCACCTCCCACACTTCAACTCAGCTGGGCTGGGTTTTTTAAGGCCACGAAAAAATTCATAAAGGGCAATTAATTGATCTCTTGGCTAAACAAAAAAAATCAGAAAAAGAAAGAAGAAGCAATGAAGGTCGACTTTCACTATTGATAATTGATCATGCATAATATTCGTATTTTATTCACTTCTATTTATGCATGATCCATGATGAAATCACATTAAAAACCCATCTTTATCATTGCTTTCGAGAAATTGATTTGAAATAGAAAATTTGGGAAAAATGACATTTTCTGGTTTGACCCTGCATTTTTCAATGTTTTTATTAGTTTAATTTTTTTTCTAATTCGTAGTTTAATTAGATTAGGAGTGTTTTACTAATTTTTAATTAGTTTAGGAAAAACCCCTTTTGGAAAACATGTTTTTGAGAAAGACCTGTTTTGGAATTTTTGAAAATATCTCAGACCTTCATAGAAAATATGTTTTAACATAATTTTTATTATAAATAGAACTTTTCCAGTCATGAAAGCTGTTTTTGCCTCTTGAGAAAAATGCAGCCTCTTCTCCCCTCTCTCTTATCTTCCTCCATCTCAATCCCAATCGGTTCTCCCCCATTTTCTTCTTTTCCCACCCAGATTCATCTTGATTCTAACGTATCTCTGTCGTCGGTTCTTCTTACCTTACTTGACGGAGGCACGCACCGATCGAAGGTAAAAACCACTCTTTTTCTCAACCCTTCCATCGGAGGCAAACCGCGCAGGTGAGCTTCTTCTCTTCCATCTCCGTAGGATTTAGGATCATTGCATGCATCATATTCAAATTTTTTTGCATATTCATTGCATATAGCGTCATCTGATTTTTATTCGTTGTTTTCGCATATTAGAATAGAATATATGCATCGTAAAAGTTAGTTTTATTGATTTTTCCTGTCATATTCGATTTTTGCTTGATCATTGCATGTATCACCGATTTATAATTTTTTAGTAGCAAGATAAGTAGCATAGCATAAGGTCTAGTGAACAATCGGTTCTTTACCTGCATATAGGGGTGGCAAAATCTGACCCGACCCGCCAACCCGCTTCTTAGTCAGGTTAGGGTTTGGCTTAAATGGGTTCATGTCGTAAATGGGCGATCCGCCTAACCCGTTTGACACGTTTAATAAACGGGTTAGGCAAGCGAGTCAACCCGTCAACCTATTTCTATATATATTAACTTATCTAACCCTAACTCCTAACTTTACACTTCAGTCACCCACCTAACACCTTCCTACCCAGCCGCAACCGAGAGCCCGAGACCTCTCCTCTCTAGTGGTGGTGTGCGCCTGTGCGGTTATCGCGTCTATGTTATCGGGTTGACCCGTTTAATAAATTGGTCGCCGTGTCGTGTAATCGTGTCATGTCGCCTGTTTATTAAATGGGTTAACCGTGCCGTGTCGGTTTACTCGTTTAATAAATGGGTCGTGTTTGTGTTGAGGTATTCTGACCCGCCAACCCGACCAGATTGCCAACCCTACCTGCATAAGATAGGCTGCAGATATATATTTTTTAGTAAACTTTGCTGGGGGTTTTGTTTTTTTCTTTTGACGCGATCAACAGCATTAGCGTGAAACAAAAGTCACGTCCGGTCGTTATTTTTCTGCAGTCAGTTCTTGTTTAAAGTTGCTCAAAGTCTTATTTAATACTGATCTGTGTGATCAGCGTTGAATATAGATCACAAGCCCAAAATCACCTTGAGCAATCTACGTGATCAAGACGTGCAAATTAGACAGGGTAGGGGGATTCAGCGTAATCAGATATCTAATTTTCCTTGTTAGATCAGGTCTTACTTTTGTTGCAGCGTCATCTCACTATGTAAAACACGCAAACCCTTATGCAGGGGCGTAGCTAGGATTCATGCGAGGGGAGGGGGGGGGGGTGCAAACAGGGGTGTAGAAAAAAAAATTTGTGTGATGGTCGGGGGTTCGGGTGCAGCGCCCCCGAAATTTTTTTTTTTGAGATAAAATAAAAAATAGCTACAATTATTAATAAATATCTATTTCATATGGACAAATCAAACTATTTGCTGCAGTCAGGGCTGGGCAAAAAAATGGATAAAAATCTATTTCATATGGAATCAGGGCTGGGCTAGGACTGGGCTTTTAAAAAAAAAAAAAAAATTAACTGTTTCGGGTGGCAGGACTGGGCTACACCCCTTAGCTACGCCTCTGCCCTTATGCAAATAGTGAGCAAGAATAATTTATTTTTTACCACAACAGGTATTTAGTAGACAGTCTGTTATTTTAGGTTTTTTTTATTACTTTGTTACTACTGCATCATCTTTAGGTAGTTATATACATCTTTTGTTTGTAGTTTAAATTAGGTAGTATACGTTGCTTAGCTACCGTGATTCAACGTGTGTTTTTCTTTAGTTTTAATTGTTAGTTAGTAGGTGAGATACAAATTTATTTTGTTGATGCATTGACGTTAATAGATGCTTCATAGGTTAGGTTAGCAACGATGTTAGTTAGCTGGGTTAGTAATTCAAGCACACAACATTTTGTTTTTTTAGCTTCATGATATTTTGTCTTTTATATTAATTGCTGCATTAGTTTTTTGTTTTTGTTTTACACCACGTTATATCAATTCGGGTGATTAATTTAGATTTTTTGAATTAATCTTAGTTAATTTAATTAACCTTGGCTGCAGTTTAGTTTTTCTTTGTTGGTTATCGGTTTTGGTTTTTCATATTTTATTTTTTTGTTAAAGTTAGTATAGGATAATTCATTACTAGTTGAATTAAATCTTTTATGTTTCTAATTAGCATTTTAGTTAGTCAGTTGATTAATTTAGTATATTTCAAAGTTTGTTAGTGTAGTGGTTCATAATTTATTAACAGTTTGTTAGTTTGTTTGACTATTTTGTCTTCTAATATTTAGTTAGTTTATTTTTTGTTTAGATTGTTTTTTATTGTTTCTTGACTCAACTAACCACAAGTTTTGTCAAGACGTGCTTGTTTTTGTTTCGTTTTGTGTTTTAATTTTTGTAGGGAAGCATGCGGATGTGTGGTGAGCGCCTTTTCATCCCCTCGAAGTGCCGTCTCAGATCCCTAAAAGGTCTCCTCAAAAGGCCTATCAGACCCTCAGAAGTACCCTTGGGGAGCCCTCAGAAAAGCAAAAGTTGAAGAAAACAAGCATTATTTAAAAGAGACTAAAGGCTCGAAGCACTGAAGACTTTTTCTTTCATTTTTAGATTAAGGTTTATTTCATTTTATTCATTTAATTGGGTATGTAATAAGGCCGTTATTTTATTGTTTAAAGTCTTCCACAGGGCTGCACTCTATTCCTTATTTACTCAATTAATTGATTTTTTTTTTGGAATAAAGCGCAATTTAATTGTGTGCTTGAATACAAAGTATTTTCTATTCCCTCTGACCCCACTACTTGTGCGGGCTGGTTTTTATTATTTAGTGATTGACTTTCACACTTGTTTTCATTAAAATATTATTTTAAAAATCATTTTTATAAAACTCACAACAATAATTTTTTTGAAGAAGGAAAGTTGTTCCCTATGTGAAGCTCAGCTGCTAGCCACTTTGTAAAGTTCCAGTTGCTATGAAGACAACCCCTGGCCCGAGTGGACTCTTGGCTGTTATCAAAAGGTTGCTGCAAATTGTGTTTCTCTGTGTTGCTGAAAAGAACCACTTGCCATTTCTGTACCTCTTTGTTGCTGAAAATCATCTTTGTACTGCTAAAGAACCTGTTGGAGACTCTTCTACCGTGGCTGTTGCAGCTGCAACCCATCCTGTCCAAGTTCTTCGTGAACTCCTTGCCGAGTTGCTACTTATTTTTACCTGTCTTTTTTTATTTGGGCATGTCACTCCTGCACATTGCTGTGAACCATTGGACTGATTAAAAACTTTTTCATTCTATCTGCAAATCTGGTTTAGATTTACTTACCTCAGTTTATGGTAGTTCTTGCCTTTGGTCTGATAAAAAAACTAGCATTTCTTTGAGCATTGAATCCTGAGAAAAATTCCTGCTAGCTTGATTTTATACTTGAGAGCTTATTTTTAATCTTTGCTAGTCTAACCAGAGTTGGGGTAAGGAGGAAGGACAATTTTTCATTGGAGAAAATACCTTGGAAGTGTTTGTGTGTAGGTTGAACAGTAAACCTAAAACTAAAACTTAGTTAATTTAAAAAAATCTGTTTGAATCGTGTATGCCTTTAACTCGGATTTGTCACAGTCTGTTGGTCAGACACAATTACATTGTTTGTACCAAATCTTCCAAAATACATAACGAAAATTCGTGTGTGATAGCTTGCTGGAAAGCTAACATTCGAGGATATAACTTTTATGTTTGCCAAATTTGCCGAATAGATTATCTAAACTCTAAAAAATATCCCGGAATAGAGAGAACAGTCCCACAAGTGACTGTTGAGGACTGTATCAGTCTATCATCTTGTTTGGATTGTATTGGAGTCATACGACCTTCGATTCATGTGATTTTTGTCTCTCTGGGTTAGCAATTAAAATATCTATAACTTTTTTGTTTTTTCATATTTTCTAAATCGACCGTCTTGATTGTCAAAAGTATCCTAAAATAGAGAGAAAACAGTCCCCTTAGGTGATTGTTTAGGATTGTACCAGTCCAGCCACTTGTTCAGAATGTCTTGGAGTCATACAACCTTTGATTCATGTGATTTTTATTGCCCTGGATCTGCAATTAAAATATCTACAACTTTTTTGCTTGGGTCTTCATCTGAATCCCCATAGATCAGCCCCCTTCTGGTCTATCTCTACTGGACAGTTTTAAAAATCTCAACCTGTGAACACCAGTCCTTTGCTTTGGTGTCAGTACTGTATCTCGACCATCCATTGTCAGAAATTTGCCCATTTAGATTTGTTAGAAAGGCGAACCTGTTGTCTACAAATCCTTTGTTGGAACTGTCCATTAGTTCGAAATGCATCTATGTCAAAATGACCTTGACCTAAAACCTGTGAGGTCCAAACAATTTTGTTTTTAGCTTTTGCACATCAAGATCCATTTGGATTTTTGATCATAGATCCGTCCATTATTGAATCCACATCATTTTGAAATTAGAGTGTATACATATACATGTGTCTAGTCGTTAGTTGGTTTTGTATAGTTATTTATATTATTTTCTAAAAGAACAAAAAAATATTAAGTGTTCATAATTATGTCTAGGTTAGATCTTGTCGCTTCCCCATAGTACACGTGGTGTATACTCGTATTCAAGAGACCAATCCTAGTTAGGTTGTGCCTCCATCATTCTCTTTTCTTCTCTTCTCCTCTCCCTCCCTCCTCTTTCTTCTTTTCCCTCTTCTTCTTCCTCTCTTCCTCACAACTGACAGCCAAAGAAGGGGAAAAGTGAGAGACAAAATAGGGGGGAATGGAGTGCCAGTGGTGGCTTGCGCCTGTGATCGGCGAATAACGGCCGAAGGTGGCCCCAGATGGGTCCTCTGCAACCAAAAAACTAGAGGGAAGAGAAATAGAGGTGGGTTTTTCTCATGAATAGGGAAAAGAAAGAGAGAGGGTTGCAGGTGAGGGGGAGAGCAAACAGGAGGGAGGTGTGGGTAACTGCTGCAGTGGATGGCAGTGGGCCCTATGGTGGAATCACCACAATCGGGTGGTCGTCCGACGATGCATCCATGACTCACAGTAGGAGAGATCGAGAGACAGGGTGGTGCTTGGGTGATGGTAGGGAGAGGCAGCTCCTTGACAACCAATGACGGGGTGGTGGCCTGAGGGAGTGCGACACATGGGTGGTGGTGTCAAGTGACCATGAAAGAGAGAGAGGGAGGTTCGTGAAGGGCGAAAGAAGAGAGAGAGTGAGAGGATAAGTGAGAGAGTGGAGAGAGAAAGAAATAAGAGGGGGTCACTTTACGTGAAAGGGGGAGAAAAGAGAGAAAGGGAAGAGATAAGGAGAGAGAGCACATGAAAAGCGGGAGAGGAGAGAGAAAGGGGCTGCCATGTGGCAACACCCTATTGGGTGAAGGATCTTTTCCTTGGGTTTGGGTCACTCCTAGATCCTAAATTACGTAATCTTACGTAAAAAATTCAAATTTGTTTATTTAAAAATTCTTGAGTATTAGATTAGGCCCTCTCTCATGTTTCTCTCCGCTGCATCAAGATCATACCTTAAGTAGGACTGCACCTTGGTACTTGGCCCAAGTTAAGTGTGGACTGTGGACCCGAGCCTGGCGGTGGTTGAACCCTTGTTGCACTATCATGCACCCAGACGACCCTCTAGACCTTTAGACCAGTAGCTAACTTTCCCAATAAGCCTATCTATGTTTCAGTAAGTCAAACCCACCTTAACCTAAGACCAAACCCACGTTTGCACCCATTTGACCCAAACATAACCCAAGAACTTGACCTATTTTGCATGATGTGAACTACAAAATTTGATCTTACTTGCTTGAGTCATATTTCCTTAACCCAACCTGATCTAAGTCTCAAGCTTTAATCATAGGTGCTTTTACGTGTTCTCAACCAATCTTAAAAAAATCAACTTCAGACCCTCACTTGTAAAGAGAATAACTTTTTTTACTGAACCTTGTCAAACCTGAAATATAGTCCTAACTCAATTTCTTATAGCCTGATTCCAAGCCTATAAATCCTGAACCAAGTGGAGTTTGGTCCTGATTTTTACCACAACCTAATTCCACATGTCTCAAGCCTACCACTAAAATTGCAGCTGCATTTTGAGCATACTGATCTTTTTTCCAAAACCTGTCAGACCCAAACATAATCTAACCATGTCTTAGCCTACCCAACCTAACCTAGTCCTAGGCTTGAACCAATACCTACCCCCATGGGTTTAGGAACATAACATAACCCTTCTCCTAAGCCCTACTTAAACCTTAACTCTTCCTTAGACCAAACCTGTCCAGAATTTGTTTTCTGATGTAGCTAAATTTTTGTTAGACTTGCAAAAGTCATCCAGCTCAAAACGTTAGTCATTTAAGTTTGAAACTTTGACCCCAAAACCCTTAAAGATACCTATATCAAACTCTCCAAAAATCAGAATTTATCATATCTCTATACAAATATATTGATTTTACAAACTAGGTCTGGTTTACCAAAATTCAGTCCAGCCTACAGAAAACTCAATCTTGATCTGCAACTTGCCCAATTTTTAATTCCTAAAATAAAAATCCCTTGTCCCTGAAATTTGGCTTGTTCATTCATCAAGGTGTTTAGAATCATCTCCTAATTTTTAGAATTTTTTTGTTTCACCGTTTGGGCGTACTAGAGTTTTTATCGAACCTTGTCAGAACCAACGTACCCTATTACCGAATTGACTTTTTGACTTAGCCTTGAACCTAACCCAGGCCACCTAATCCCTAAAACCTAACCTAGGCCCATCAGAACGCATCGTGAGCCCCCCCTTTTTTTCTCTGATGTAGTTCGTGTTTTAGGTGGACAACATCTGAATGGGTTTAGGTCACAATTAGCATTCGACAGTGTTTGATGGGTGTTGTTCATTTTTAAGATGAATGACATCAAAGTCACCTCCGACACCAGAGGTGCCTCAGACCTGATCCTCTCTCAATTCCGAGTTGCACGAAGCCTCATTATGTGGAAAACAAGTCTGAAAACTCCCACAGACTGCTATCTAGTGGGGGTGGGGAATTGATTCTACAGAAAAATCAGTGGGTTTGGGTGTCTATGTAGATATATTTACCTAAATGCCTGACCATGAAGCTAAATATATCTAATTTTCAGTCTCCAACTCCAACTCTAAAACCAACAAGTCTTTGATTGGGAGTCGTAGTTGCGAGCAGTGTTTGACGAGGGATTCACCGAATCCCAAGCATCCTCGTCGATTGGAGTCATCATTTTGGGAAGGGAGACGGAGATGGGAGAGGTGCTGGGAAGGGATGATGTTATAGATGGGTGGATTTCAACTTCTTGGTGAAGATGTTGCCAAATCTGCTGATTTCATGACTGCTGTCATCGCTGCTCCCAACAATGGCTCCCAAACAGAGCCTAAAGCTCGGTTTGGGAAGTAGTAGTTGGGATAGGAGCTAAGGAATTGGGTATAAATATGGTAAAACAATATGGTGGTAGTTGTTTGATATGGAATTGGAAAAGGAAGTGCCATTGTTTTCCGTTTGCATTTGCACTCAAAAGTAGATTTGGTAACTACCACTTATAATGGTTGAAGCTCACAAGCTCCAAACGTGTGAACTATTTTTAACTGTTAGTTTCAAACGGTGCATAAATTAAACACCATGAAGTGGATGAATTTTCATTAACATTAATCAGTACGATCCTTACAAGGATACTATGCCAAAAGCGTTAAAAGTGCAGAGAATGGCATTTATGAAATTGAGGAAAATCATGAAGGGGATTACGGTCATTGAAGACAAAAAGCTACGTCTGTTTCAACGAGAAAGAAACGGAAAGCGTGGGTGTTTGTGTGAGGGCCAAGCGAGGACAGAATTATGAGCAATCGCATGCGCCCCTTGATCGATCATCATCTGAATATTTTATTAATTAACGCTATGGGTGATGGCACTGATGGGTTATCGACATCACCGTCATCATTATGACAGGCTCAATACCATCATCCATCATGTTGACTCAATGCTTGCCCCCATATAGGTAGGGATGGCAGAGGAACGGGGAAAGCGGGCCTCGTCCCGCCTCACCCTGTTTGGACCGGGGATGAAGGGTATGAAATGGGAATGAAAGCGGGGACGAAGGTTAAAATCCATCCCCGTTTTGGGATGAAGGCGGAGATGAACATACATTTTCCCCTGCCCCGCCACGATCCATCCCCGTCACTTTTTCCCGCAATATCCCCACCCCGCCTCATCCCCATTTGAACCGAGGATGGAGGACATGAAACAGGGATGAAGACGAGGGTGGAAGTTAAAATCCATCCCCGCCGGGGATGGAGGTTCTAATCTTGAGGCAGGGCGGGGATGGAGGTTATAATCTTGTCCCCCTCCCCGCCCCCACACCACTGCCATCCCTACATATAGGCCAACCATATTATCATCATCATTGTTATGAGACACACACCACCAGCATCATGATGCCATCATGTTGGCGCACTGCATGCGCATGCTTGCCCATGAGCTTTTGACAGCATCATCCATCATCACTATCATCATCATCATGTTGACTCTTTGCATGCGCATGTTTTTCTCCATAATACAATGTAGAGGGGTTGGATTCAGTTTTGAATGTATGCTTTACCTAATATAGCTTGATTAATTGCCCATACAGCCCAATCGGATTTAGTCAGATTCAGGTTCAGATGGAAAAGGGATGGAACTAGCTTATAATAGTTAATCGGATACACTTTTTACTCATGATCTGATTGGAAAATTCACTGAATTCCTATTTGATTTTAACTGGGATTCAGATTTGAACGAAAAACTGCATATTGAATCCAAATTCGATTATTGGTAGGATGCAACTCTATCCACATGGATGAGTGCTTTTTCTTTTTCTTTTTTGTTTTATGTTTGCTTTTGGTTTGTTTGGCTGAGTTTTGGTTGTACGAGCTCTCTGCGCATGAATCTTTGATTAAACCTGCTAATAGGGATGCACAATGAGTCGAGCTGCTTGTGAAAAAGTCTTGAGCTTGGTCTGATAAAGTACAATTTGAGTTTTGATTATTTATTAATTTAATCGGTTTGCAATCAAGGTTTGTTTAGTTAAACAAGCTAAGCTATTGGGCCTCAGCTTAAGCTCATTAAACTTTGTAAAGATCATTTGTTTTTGTAACACTTGAGTAAATATTTGGTAGTAATGAAGAGAGAGAGAGAGAGAGAGAGAGAGAGAGAGAGAGAGAGAGAGAGAGAGAGAGAGTTGCTTAATCCATAGAAGATTAAATGAAACACATGCATGATGACCATCCATCACGTAGTGCACAAAAAAATGTGCAAAACACAAAATTGACACTTTAGCGGTACTTTTGACGCATCTCTAAAGGTCCCAGTTTCGTTGGGACCTTTAGTGATGCTTCAAGACGCCACTGAAAGCCCTTGTAGGGACACACTCAGTATTTGAATTTTTTTTTTAACGGTGCTTCAAAACCACCACTAAAGCCCTTGTTTTTGTGTTTTTGCGCAAAAAAAATGTTGAGCATCCATCACGTGCGCAATGGATGTTTAGCATGTAACGACTAGACAAATTTTAACCCAAAAATACTAGAATTATTTTTAAGTTTACAAAATGTTGATTTTAATTTTTTTTTGTTTTTTCTAAAATGTAATAACACAACAGTCTCATCAACAAACTCGTTCCAACCGTACCAAGTACTAGACGACTCGCCTGAGCGCAAGCGCGAGCATGTCTTAGCCTCATAGTACTAGATCCAGTATGGAACCACTGTCAACAAATCTGATTGAACCATTACATAAAAGACATTATTAAACCAAGTATTTTATCATTGGCATTGTCTTAATCAAAATAAGCTCTAGGGAGTCAGTCTGTGCATGCATCGACATTTAATAGTTTCGTAGAACAAAGTCCGAGATTAAAGCATCCAAATGACGAAATTCTTAAGTTATTACTTGTATGAGTAAACACAACAAAAAGTTATTGATTTTGGAAATCAATTTCATAATCTGGTTTCTTGGTTAAATCTTTCGAACACATTACATTTAAAAAATTACTACCATCACATACCATGAATAAAAATTGACTAAATACTAAATAATCTTATTTTTGTTCAATTAAATAGTTATTCATAAAATCGATAATTATCAAATGTAAAAAAAAATAAGGAGCCCTTGGGATCATAAAAAATATCAGCGTGCACAACCCCCTTCAGCATCCTACACTCACTCCAACCATCACATATCACTTGAAAATCATTTTATTTTGAAAACATGAGACTTTGAAAGTCTCAGTAAAATTCACACAGCTAATGCAAGATACAATATATAAAGCTTGCATGATATACATCAATAACTAAAGAACTGCATCAACTATCAACAAGGCAGATACAAGATTTTTATAAGATATTCATGCATCCATAATTCATAAACAAGTATGAAATAATAATCTCAAGCATTTATATCATCAATTCCAAATGAGATCAAGATATGTATCAATGAGCATGAATCTATAAAATTTCAAGAAAAATAAATAAAATACAGCAAAATAAAGTGAGCAAGTAATTTATGTTCCACTTGATTACCATGGCTTACCTGGGTATGACGTAGGACCAACATGAAATAGCTAGACTACTCGATTTTTTATTATGTTATGTATTTTAATTTTCTCGAGTAACCCCTGTGATGCAGAGCATTGAGACAATCAGAGCTTAGAAGCTGAGTTGGATCCCAATCCAACTCCCCAAACCCGATTCAGGCATCGCTACTGAGGTGATCCACTCGCTTGCAGGACATCCCTTGTCCAAGTGGATCCATAGCTTAGCCAATGCCCATTAAGTCATTCATTTGGATGTTTTGATTCAATGGCATTCTGCGAGGAATCATCTTTTAGATATTTTTTTGTCTTTAGTATTTATTTTAAGTATTTTTTTAGGTGCTTGATTCTTCGGATTCGGATAGTTCTAGTGCCTTGTAGGATTTTTTTGTGGCACTATTGGGTGTACAAGGTTTATAGGGTAGTTTTTTTTTTCTATTTTTTTCCTTTTTTTTAATATATAATTTTTCCAATCTTTGTGAGGAGGATCCACTTTGTAACGAGTTTGGATCTTACACAAGATCCAAACCCGTCAAAATACAAGTGGCGCCCCTAGTGGATAACTTTAGCCTTATTTTTAAATCTCTATTTGACTCCAAAGCCAAATAAGTTGTTGAAGGCTCATTATAAGACCTTTTAAATGGTGCATGCTAAATGGACAAGGATGGGCGGCAGCTTTGGAGAAGCCCCTCCATGATGACTAGTCGTAAGGAGATTGGAGAAGGGGGGCGACAACCTTGGAGAGGCCCCTCCTCGATCATGACTTCTCCTCCTTAGAGATTAAGAGCTCTAATGGAGGTCCAACAAAGGGTCTTTTTTGCTGTCAAAAGAAATTTTCTGCAAGTATTGTGAAGAAGAAAAAGAAACGTGAAGAAGAGTGGCCTTTGTGGAGCTTTTGCCTTTGAAGAAAACTTGTTTTAAAGTTGAGGTTCTTGGTGAAGATCGACCTTGAGGCCGGTGTTAGACTTGAACTTGTCTGTGGTTGCTGTACATCTGGAAGGGCCTGCATCAGTCTGCTGTTCATACGTTTGTGTTGGTGTCTGCTGTCTGCTGCTTCTCAGCTACACCTTCATCTTTGCCTTAAAACAGATAACATGGTTTCATTTCTTTATGTTCCATTTTCGTTGATTGCTATCCAATGATATTTTTGATGAGTGTAAACTGCAAGAACTTGTTTATATTGATTGAATGAATGTTTTGAGGCTTTTATGTTATTGAATGTTATCCTAGTTTGTGTTATAATCCTGAATCATTGTGATTTTGTTTAACTCGGTTTCTGTCAGGAAATGAGTTAATCTGTTATCGAGTTGTCTGAGATGACTCCAAAGAATCGTTTGTATTGGCTTGGATACTAGTCAAATTCTGGTGTTCTTTAGCTTTTTGGAAAGCTAAGACACCGACCTTCAACATTGCTGTTAAGATCTTTGCATGATTTGGCCATTTGTGCCCTTAAAAGTCATTGTGAAGTTTCGGATGAACATAACTTTTCTGTTCCATATCCTGTACAGAACACTCCTGACAGTGTTTCGTATTTATTGGTTATTTTCCTGATTTCTGCATGAAATCGTGATTGAATTAGTTCTGTGGAATGTTAAGACGTGGATCTAAAACTTTCATGTTTAATGTTTTTGTTGAATCATCTCGTAAGTTGTTCAAACATCTTGTTCTTTCTACGTATGTCAAAAAGTCATGAATAAAAAATCCTATTATATTATCCTGAATAGGTTTTTATGTTTTTCTAAATATCCTAATATTCCCTGCACTATTTATAAAATTGAAACTTGATCTAGTTAAATAACATCTTGTTAGTTCATATTGTTGTTTTAAGGTTTGCATGATTCTATCTTTTGAATGTCTGAAAATCAATGTTAGTCTAATTGCATGCGTAGAACCTTATTCCTCAGTTTACAACAGTTAGAACAAAATTTATCTAAGAATCAAAAATTCGTAGAGACCAGTTGGAATATCTGAAAAATCCAAACTTTAGCTTTCCGAAAAGGTCTCGGTCTGACCTTGAAATCTACTATTCAAAGTTTTTTGAAACTCCATCATGAGAGAGTTCGAAAACCCTCTCGAACCGATTGCCTGTCAAGTTCAAACAGTCTGTCGAAGATCAATCTTACTAGTCCAGTCCCATGTCCATGGATCAGACAGTTCAGATCCAATTTCAGTGGTTTCTGATTCGTTAGAAAGATGTGCGCATCACACAACCTTCTCCTTTGGACCATCTCTATTGCAACAGAGCGCTCGAGTCCCAACAAGTTTATTTTCTAGAGTCCTGTTTGGACCCTTCTTCATCATAATTGCTTTTGTGCGTATTGAGATCCATTTGGATCTTGGATCATGGATCGTGGATCGACTCTTGCCAAGTCTCCATCATTTTGGTATCAGAGCAAGTTTGTAGGATTTCTGAATTCGACACAATCCCATTGTTTATGGTCCCCCATAATTTTTTTTTAAGTACCATTCACCATGGCGGGTCGAATGGGAGGTCGAAGTCGAAATGAACACAATAGGAGAAATGATGATTGAGAACACCGTTATGAGGTTCACCATCTACAAAGACAACTTTCCAAGGCTAATCATCAAGTTGAGGAATTAACTCGTCAAATGACTAAAAATATGAGAGTTCAAGATCAACGAGGTGAGCAAAGTCCATGCAGTTCCCGAGGAACACGTGAGACCTAATCATATGATTTTAATGATGACTTTGAGTCAAATCATCAAAGTCCAGAGAGAAGAGATAACCTCCAGCCGAGGAGATTCCATTGAGATTTTGGCCTACGTTTCGATATCCTAGAATTCAAGAGAACTGAAACTCCCAAAGAATTCTTAGACTGGATTAGCAAAGTTAACAAAATCCTAGAATTCAAGAAAGTCCCCAAGGATCATCGCGTGGGATTAATTTTCCTCAAGCTTAAAGGCCGAGCTGTAGCCTAGTGGCACCAACTCAAACAAACACGTATACATCAAGGTCGTGCACCAATTAAGCAATGGGAGAACATGGAGCAAAAATTGCGTGCTCAGTTCTTTCTTCTGAACTATCATCAATAACTATATCAGAATATCAGAGTTTGAGGCAAGGAACCCAATCAGTGGATCAATATACCAAATATTTTCATGATATCATTGCACGGAATGACATATGTGAAAGTGAGGAGCAATTAGTATCAAAATATATTGGAGGCTTGAATTTTCAATTACAAGACATGCTTAACTTCATTGAGTGTTGGACTGTGTCCGAGGCTCATCAGAAATCGCACCAATGAGAAAGGTCTACTCAGCAAAAAACCTTGGCAAAATTGAGTCAGATTACTAGATACTCAGTGCAGGTCCCGGTAGTCTCAAGTGGAAAAGTTAACCCATCCTACTGACACCTTAATGCGAATAACCTGTCTAGGGTTACGAGCCAAAATGGCCAGGTTGGAACCCAAGCTTGAACTTCTAGTTTCAATACCCCTATCAAGTGTTACACTTGTGGGAAACTGGGTCACAAATCCACTAAGTGTCGTGGCAAGGCCCTATTCATTGAAGGATCACATGTTGAGGATGATTCTAGATTGGATCCTGAATCCAATCCTATTTATGATCTAGATCAAGAATATTTTGAGGAAGATCTTAAAGAAGAGTACATGGAGGAGGTGTTGCTGCCTAATAGAGGCGAAACACTCATTTTTAGGAGGATTTGTTTAGCCCCGCATTAAGAAGTGAATGACCATTGTCTTCAAACTCATATATTTGAGTCTGTCTGTACCATTAATGAGAAGATATGACAGTTCATTATTAACTCCAGATGTTGTGAGAATGTGATATCGGTCGAAGCCATGACCAAATTAAACTTGAGTTATAAAACTCATTCTTGTCCATATCAGATGTCGTGGCTTCAGAAGAGCATTGACGTTCGTGTTGATCAACAATGTTTGGTCAAATTCTTGATAGGAAACACCTACTTTGATCAAGTGTGGTGTGATGTGCTTCCTATAGATGCGAGTCATGTAATTTTAGGAAGACCTTGGAAATATGACAAAAATATCATGTATAATGGTAAGACCAATGTCTATTCCTTCACTTTTGAGGGCAGAAAGATAAAGTTGCTTCCCTCAAGAGATCTGCCTCCTTTATCTTTTGCCTCATCATCCATAGTTCAATCCACTATCCCCACTGTAGTTCCTCCATCTCCGTCTGTTATCCTCATTTCTCCTATTGAGTATTTAAAGATTGTTGCATCTCAAATCAAGGGAACCAATGTGTTCATCGTTAGGCATGAACTTCAGGATTTGCTAAAATCCCAATCGGTCATGAAGGATTCCCTAGCAGACCCTTCTTCTGATGTCAGTAGTGATTCTATAATTAAAGAAATCGAGAAGGAACCCTCACCTGAATTTGAGAATATTCCTATGAGTGCATTTATTACTGATCCAATCTATTAAAAGATGTATAAAAAGATGCCCCACATCTCATCATTTTGGGAAATAGAACCTCTAGAAGACCCATCCTATGTCAGTCTTGATGATCCAATCTTCGAGAAATTTTATGAGCCCATAGAAGATACAGTTTTGTCTCGAGATGCATTTAACATGATTGTCAACATTAATCCATCAAATCTCAGTCGTGAACCCATTCTCGAGAAAATTATCAAAATTGAACAGTTCAATCCAAGTATTAGAGAGTCTGTAGAAATTCATGCCAATGAATCCTTAGATATTGAAAATTCTCTTAGTGCACCATTAGAAAGTTTCAAGCCTCATATAAACCCTAAATGTGATTTGGGTAAAGCTGAAAGGACAATCGTGCATACCCCAAATTTATTTTAGAAACATCAGAATTTAGTCGATAATGTTGATTCTGCATCCTTCATAAATCCTTATAGTAAGTTTGAATTATTGCTACATTGTCTTGCTTGTAACTTGCCTTATAATTGCCAAAATTTTAGTGAAAAAATTGAAATATTAAAAAGCATGATAAACAAGCAAATTTTAACTATGGTTGACCCAAATTTTGTTAATATCTGGAGAGTGCTGATGCAAGGTAAGATTCTTAAATATAATGTTTTATATGCTTTTGAGCTTCAATTCCATTGTTCTGCTTCTAATTTTTCTGAATTTCATTTTGCTCAGCATATTGAATTGCATTGCATCAAATCTTATTGTCATTCCTCTAAAGAATTTCCTGCCTTGTTTAATTCTATTCTTCTTGCCTTAAATAGTTTCTACACTGATTATATTTTGAATTCCTGTAGGGATTATAGAGTGACACTTGAGAAGAAACATGCTTCGAGGATGAAACCTTTCGACCCAGGGGGAATGATGCAAAGCATCCAGGCGATCAAAGCTCAGAAGCTGAGTTGGATCCCAATCCAACTCCCCAGACCCAATCTGGCATTGCTACCGAGGCGATCCACTCGCTTGCAGGACATCCCTTGTCCAAGTGGATCCACAACTTAGTCAATGCCCATCAAGTCATTCGTTTGGATGTTTTGATTCCATGGCATTCTATGTAGAATCATCTTTTAGATATTTTTTTGTCTTTAGTACTTTTTTAAGTATTTTTTTTTATTTTTTATTTTTTTAGGTGCCAGATTCTTCGGATCCGGATAGTTCTAGTGCCCTGTAGAAGTTTTTTGTGACACTAGAGGGTGTATGGGGTTTATAGGGTAATTTTTTCTCTTTTTTTTAATACATAATTTTTCCAAGCTTTGTGAGGAGGATACACTTTGTAACAAGTTTGGATCTTACCCAAGATCCAAACCCGTCAAAACACAAGTGACACCCCTAGTGGATGACTTTAGCCTTATTTTCAAATCTCTATTTAACTCAAAAGTCAAATGAGCTGTTGAATGCTCATTATAAGACCTTTTGAATGGTGCATGCTGAATGGATAAGGGTGGGCGACAACTTTTGGAGAAGCCCCTCCATGATGACTAGTTGTAAGGAGATTGGAGAAGGGGGGGTGACCGCCTTGGAGAGGCCCCTCCTCCATCATGACTTCTCCTTAGAGCTGAAGAGCTCTAATGGAGGTCCAACAAAGGGTCATTTTGCTGTCAAAATAAATTTTCTGCAAGTATTGTGAAGAAGAAAGAAAAAAACATGAAGAAGAGTGTCCTTTATGGAGCTTTTGCGTTTGAAGAAAACTCATTTTGGAGTTGAGGTTCTTGGTGAAGATCAACCTTGAGGCTGGTGTTGGACTTGAACTTGTCCATGGTTGCTGGATGTCTGGAAGGGCCTACGTCGGTCTGCTGTTCATACGTTTGTGTTGGTGTCTGCTGCTTCTCAGCTACACCTTCATCTTTGGCTTCAAACATATAATGTGGTTTCATTTCTTTATGTTCCATTGTCATTGACTGCTATCCATTGATGTTTCTGATGAGTGTAAACTGCAAGAACTTGTTTATGTTGATTGAATGAATGTTTTAAGGTTTTTATGTTATTGAATGTTATCCTAGTTCGTGTTATAATCCTGAATCATTGTGATTTTGTTTAACTCAGTTTCTGTCAAGAAATAAGTTAATCTATTCTCGAGTTGTCTGACATGACTCCAAAGAATCAACCATATTGGTCTGAATACTAGTCGGATTTTGGTGTTCTTTAGATTTCTGGAAAGCTAAGACGCCGACCTTCAACATTGCTGTTAAAGTCTTTGCATGATTCAACCATCCGTGCCCTTAAAAATCGTTGTGAAGTTTTGGACGGACAAAACTCTTCTGTTCCCTATCCTGTACAGAACACTCATGACAATGTTCCATATTTATCGGTTATTTTCCTAATTTCTGCATAAAATCATGATTGGATTAGTTTTGTGGAAATTTAAGACGTGGATCTAAAACTTTCATGTTTAAGGTTTTTGTTGAATCATCTTGTAAGTTATTCAAACATCTTATTCTTTCTGCATCTGTCGAAAAGTCATGAATCAAAAATCCCGTTATAATATCCTAAATAGGTTTTTCTATTTTTCTGAATATCCTTATATTCCTTACGATATTTATAAAACCGAAACTTGATCTAGTTAAATAACATCTTGTTAGTTCATATTACTGTTTTGAGGTTTGAATGATTCTATCTTCTGAATGTCTAAAAATCAATATTAGTCTGATTGCATGCTTATAACCTTATTCCTTAGTGTACAACAGTTAGAACAAAATCTATCTAGAAATAAAAAATTTGTAGAGGCCAGTAGGAATATCCAAAAAGTCCAAACTTTAGCTTTTCGGAAAGGTCTTGGTCTGACCTTGAAATCTGTTGTTTGGAGTTTTTCAAAACTTTATCATCAGAGGGTTCAAAAACCCTCTTGAATCGACTATTTGTCAAGTTTGGACAATCTGTTGAAGATCAGTCTTACTGGTCCAGTCCCGTGTCTATGGATCAGACAGTTCAGATCCGATTCCAGTGATTTCAGATTCGTTAGAAAGGTGTGTGCATCATGCAACCTTCTCCTTTGGACCACCTCTGTCGCAATAGAGTGCTCGGGTCCCGATGAGTTCATTTTCTAGAGTCCTATTTAGACCCTTCTTCATCGTAATTGCTTCCATGCATATTGAGATCCATTTGGATCTTGGATTATGGATCAACTCTTGCCGAGTCTCCATCAACCTGAGTCGTATCTCTCAAGGACAAAGCCAAACCATAAGAGGTAGTGGCTGCTCTGAGAGAATTCTACCTGAGGGCATAGCTTCAGGCCATAATGATGATCATGATCACTCACTTCTGCAGAAGCTCCCAGGGAAATGACTACCTAGGATAAAAGTAGCAGTCCTTGTCCTCTTAAATTCTCTGGGTTGGGGCACCGTTGAGGTATTTGCCCTCGCAGCTCAAAATAAATAAGGCCCAACGAGTTCATACTACCTACCCTCTCTAAGGTAGACTCAACCAATCTTTTTGATTCATCATACGTTAGTAAATGCATACTCAAAAATATATCACAGGATTATCTTTATGGATTAGGCCATAGGTAAATGCAACTACCATTTAGGCTAGTATATTGTCATCTCATTGTTCCCTCTTATGAAACCGTAAATTATTTTAATTTCATCAAGCACACCAAGAGCCCATACAACCCTGTGGGATTTCTATCCATCCTGCATGCATTTTCAAATACTTCATCTCAAAGCATAACATGCATTATCACAATAAGGAATCATGTCAACGTGCTGTTTAGCAATTTACAACATTTCAAATATTCAAGAACAAACATACAGTAATATCACATATACATTATTTTGCATCCACACATATGTTCAACATGCAACAAAATTAACATACTCATATTCATTTTCTACATGCTTTGCATTTACCAATATGCTCATAATCAGTTTATCATGAAATGCTCACAAATCTCAATCACAATACGTGTATGAGCGCCTTTTTCCTCAGAAACAAAGAATCTCTACACTTAATCCCATCTTACTAAAAGAAATAAAACTTACATTTATCTCTATCACAAATATTTATATAGGATCTACTATGATTCAAAGTTGAATTTATGAAAAGTTTAAAGATAATATCAAAACATAATTAAAGTCATAAACCTGACTTTCTCGATAAGGTCTCTCATAAACTCTCACCGAGCAAATCGATATGACTCTAATTAATATCTTGGCCTTTTAGTTCTAAAATTATATCAGACCTAAATGAAATATCTATGATAGCATACACATTAAAGAACTCACTACAACTTGCCCGTGACTAAAAAGACATAAGTCTTTTTCCCCGATTCATGCCCCCATAAGCCAAAACCGGAAAGACTCACATATTTCTAATTACGTTTAGTTGTAATCATGCTTAAACAAGATGGATACAAAATACTTAACTCAATTCATACTATACAAATTTGTAAACAATCATATCTCATTTAAGCATGCCTTTGGAGCATTAAAACCAATTAAAAGACTCAAAAACCCTAAATCATTTTTTGAAAAATCAAAGTCTTGATTCTATTACGAAGAAACCATCAAATTTACATTAAATTAAGCATGTATCTAGAGATTTAACAAGTTAACATGCTGAAAATAATCATATAACAAAAGTACTTGCCCTTAGAATCAATCAAAATAATTAATTTGCAAGACAATACGAATTGGGTCATGTCTTATACATACAATTCACATAAACCTTCATTTAGATCTTCTTATATGTCTAACACATTAATTTTGATGCCATATAGTTACTACACACTAATAATATGCAATACATGTCATGAATATATTGAAACCATAGGTCCCTAACATGTTACTACTTAAACACAAGCATAAGTCTTCAGGGAAACTCGAATCCCTGTAGACCCATTTTTATAAAATCTGTCAGCAATAACAAAACTCATATAAAATCATAGTATTTTTATCGTGGTTACCTGTACTTGTCAAAAATATAACCTAGTAGACAGATTTCAAAAATAATAAATATGTAAAGAATTAAAAATCTTTTATGAAACCCTATTCTGATAGAGTTTCAGTCCAGAATCTATAATCTATAAGATTTTTACCAGATTGATGTATTTCTTGGTATTTATATATAATATTTTTGACAAAACCCTTTTTACATAGTCGGTTATTATGTATTAAGATTCACCCAAAAGTTTTATAAAATATTTGGAGTCGTTTTTCATGGGTGTTTACATCTTTTATTAGAGATGGGTCAAAACCATCCTATAAGCAGAGCCAGAAACTGGGGCTCTGTTAAAGCAGGTGTATCTTCTTCAATACGAATAAAACAAGATTCTAAATTCAAGATCAAGTTGTGTAGATCATCGTAGTGATTTTATATGGAATTTTTGGACTGGTATTCAAGAAGATCTCGATTTGTTTCTGAAACTGGTTGGGAATAATATTTCAAACATCACAGATTTTGGTTTCTTAGAAAACGTTTTTGTAAAACCCCTTTTTAAGATCATAAAATCTTTGAAATCTTATTATTTTAGATTAGATTTCATATAATATGAATTAACTCATGAATAGCACCATCAAAATCATGTTAAGATTGAATTTAATATGAAATAATAATGAAACCTTAATTATGCATGTTTCTCAAAATCATTTTTATGAAAAGTTTATTATTTATCTTTTTCGAACCCAAGAAACATTTTCTTCAACCAAGAAAACATGTAGAACATGATCAAAACATGTCCATATGTTGCTGAAAACTAAAATATTCTTGACATGCATGCTTCATGTACTTAAGGAGCATCGACTACGTAAATCTTACCTGTGAATCGATAGATCTTTAGAGTAGAACGAGGGAATCAGATAATCTGACTTCTACTCCACCACCACCAATGAGGTAAGTGCAGGTTTAATGGCTGCACAAGTCTTCTCCAAACCTCCTAAACATTTTAGAGGAGAGAGGAAACAAAAACAAAAAGGAGAAAAAGGAGAGAAAGAAGGAGAGAGAGAGAGAGATAAAATATTTTTTTCTCAAAAGATGTGAGGGGCGTGTGGGAGGGGGGTATTTATATTCCCTTCCCAACCCTAGGCTGATTTAATCTGGACCCTCCCTCTCCAAAATCGTGTGGAGGGGGAGAAGAGCTCTTTCTAGACCGGACCCTAGCTTCTAGACTCCTAATTCTTTAACCATATCATTTTTTTTTCTAATTTTATTTTAGTGAGATAATTAGGCTTGACTTTTCAACAACTCCAGCCCATCCAACTTGTGTGGTCTCTTCTAGAGGTGTGGGACGTCCCCTTTATTTATTGTTTTAAAAATGTTTAATTTAAAAGTCTTAATTATCCCCTTTTTATTTTTATTTAATTATTTTTATGAATTTAAAACTAGAGGATAATTTAATCCACATGGACTCTTGGATCCAAATGGGGGTCCATATTGAATGTCCCCTATGAGGGTCCAAAATATATCCATTGGATCCAAACCAAACTGTACCCTAGATCCAACTTGGATCCAAATAGCGATTTTGGATCCAAAATCTAAGTTAAGATCCAAACCACTCCAAACTCATAAAGTCTTCATAATTTATCTTTTTTTATTATTCTTGAAATATTATTCATAACTTGAGACAAAGATTCAAAATCAAGAAAATCAAGAAAATCAAGAATGTCACAAATTCATGAATTTCAAAAAAATCAAAAAAATCAAGAAAATAAAAAATGCACAATGATAGTCATAATGACATCAATACTCCATCATTTATTCATTTTAATTATAAAAAAAATCTCAGGTTTTACATCTTACCCCTCTAAAAAAAAATTCAGCCCCAAATTTTGATATACGAAAGACTCAAAACAAATGGGGGTATTTCTCTTGCATACTAGCTTCAGGCTCTTAAGTGCACTCTTCGATACCATGATATTGCCATCGTACTTTCACTAAGAGAATAGTCTTTGTCCTCAATACCTATTTTTTTCGATCAACGATCGCTTCAGGACTCTCTTCAATCGTCAAGTCTTCTCTAATGCTTACATCCTCATATTAGATCACGTATGAGGGATCCAAAACATACTTCATCAACATAGACACATAAAAAATATCATGTATCTGCGAGTACTGGGGAGGTAAAGCTACACGATGTGCTGCCTCACCTATTCGCTCTAAAATCTCAAATGGTTCAACATATCTGGGACTCAACTTCCCCATCTTTCCAAACCGAAACACACTTTTAGTAGGAGACACCTTGACAAATACGAAATCTCCCACAACAAAAGTGAGCTCCATGCACTTTCTATCTGCATAACTCTTCTATTGATTTTGAGCCACATATAGTCTGTCATGAATCCTGTGAACTTGCTTGGTGTAATACTGCAAAATGATAGGTGACTCTACTGCACACTCACCAACCTCATCCCAGTAATCTAGGGATCAACAAGGTCTCCCATAAAGAGCCTCATATGGAGCCATCCCATTACTAGCGTTATATCTATTATTATACGCAAACTCGACTAGCGCTAAATGTGTGTCCTAATCGTCCTTCCACTCGAGAACACAAACTCACAACATGTCTTCAAGGGTCTGTATTGTGTGCTCAAACTGTCCGTCTATCTAGGGATGAAAAGTTGTATTGAACTTCAGCTTCATACCCAGAGTTGTCTGCAATTGTCCCCAAAAGCGAGAAGTGAAACGAGGGTATCAGTCAGATATAATCGATAAAGGAATACCATCCAAACAAACTATCTCCCGAATGTATAACTTGGCTAGACTGTCCAATGACTGGTTGATCCAGATCGGTAAAAAGTGTACCGATTTGGTGAGTCGATCGACAATCACCTAAACTGCATCATGCTGTCGTCGAGTCCTAGGTAGACCTATAATAAAATCCATCATGATCTCCTCCCATTTCCATTGTGAAATCTCTAATAACTGCATCATACCACCTGGTTTTTGATGTTCGATCTTAACCTGCTGGCAAGTCAAACATCTCGAGACAAACCTTGTGAAAAGAAATAGTCATAGGGTTATAAATCCATAATACATACTATCGCTTTATTCGAAAACTATTTAAGATTACCTACCTCGCAATCTCCTACTTCATTCTATTTCACTAATACTTCCTTTGCAAGTCCTTAAACATCTTAATACTCGCTGGATGTATGGTGTACTTGGCTCTGTAAGCCTCCTCTAGCAATTCTTCATTCAATTTGGGATTGCTGGGAACCCAAATACAGTCACCCATCCATATACTTTCATCTTCTTTATGCTTAAAGGATGAAGGCTCCAACCGAGCAAGAGCCTGCAATCTCTCATATTGAGGATCTTTCTTCTAGGCTTCGATGATCTGAGTGATAAGATCGGACTGGACGACCACACTGGACAACTTGATCACTCCTGCATCAATTGCAAAGGGCTTCCAAGCCATGAAGTCTTCCAATAATTTTCATCCTGCTACCAACAAACTGGCTAAAATGCCTCATGACTTTCTACTAAGTGCATCAGCTACGACATTGGCCTTCCCTGGATGTTAAGAGATATCAAAGTTATAGTCCATGATGAACTCCAACTATCTTCGCTGCCTCATATTGAGTTCTTTCTGCGAAAACAAGTATTTTAAACTCTTATAATCTGAGAATACCTCAAACTTCTCTCCGCATAAATAGTGGTGCCATATCTTCAGTGTGAAGACAACTGCTGCCAACTCTAAATCGTGAACGGGGTAATTCCTCTCATGAATCTTAAGCTGATGAGATGTATAAGCAATAACCTTCCCATGTTGCTTAAGGACACATCCTAAGCTAGTGCTTGATGTATCAGTATAAACCATAAAACCACCATTGCCAAATGGTAGAGCCAAGACTGGGGCTGACGTGTGCTTCCTCTTCAGAGTCTGAAAGCTCTCTTCACACTTTGCATCCTACTCGAACTTGGTTCCCTTCCTCAGAAGATTCATTAGCGGCATAGCTATTCGTGAGAAATCTTAGATAAAACATCTTTAATAGCCTACTAATCAAAGAAAACTTTGAATGTTACGAACATTCTTCGACTTCTCCCAATCTAGGATGGTGTTCACCTTCGAAATTATTCAAAACTTTTTAGCGAAAAACAAATTTATGAGTACGCTATGTCGAAACAATGGTTAAAAAGACTCAATTACCTTAGCAGGGTCTACAACAACTCCATCCTTCGAGATCACATGTTCCAAGAACATTACTTTCTCGAGCCAAAACTCATACTTAGATAACTTAGCGTACAACTGGTGTTCCCTGAGTGTACTAAGAACAATCCATAAATGATCCTGATGGTGTTCCCTACTTTATGAATACACCAAAATATCATCTATGAAGACAATAACAAAAGAATCAAGGTAGGGATGAAACACTTGATTCATTAAATCCATGAACTCAACCGGGGCATTTGTAAGCTCGAATGACATCACCACAAACTCGTAGTGTTCATATCTCATCCAAAAGGCGATCTTCTAGATGTCATCCTCCTTCACTCGTAGCTGATGGTAGACAGAACGGAGATTGATCTTTAAAAAGATCCTTGCTCTGCGCAACTGGTCAAACAAGTCTTTGATTCTGGGCAATGGGTACTTATTCTTAATGGTCGCTTGGTTGAGTAAGCAATAGTCTATGCACAACCTCATCGATCCATCTTTCTTCTTGACGAATAAGACTGATGCTCCCAAAGGTGAAACACTCTGCCTAACAAATTTGTGATCTAATAACTCCTGCAATTGCTTCTTAAGTTCTTCGAGTTCTACTGCCGCCATATGATAAGGTGCTTTGGATATTGGTGTTGTCTATGTCGATATCGAACTCCACCTCTCTGACTGGCAAAAGTCCTGGTAGGTCTTTTGAAAAAACATCTGAAAACTCCCTGACTATGTTGAGGTCTTCTATCGATGAAACTTCAGACTCTGCCCCAACCACACTAACCAAGAAGGCAGTGTGTCCTTTATCTAAACATCTCTGAGCCTCCATAACCAAGATAATACTGCTACACAAGATGGGTCTGAATATCCTAAACACAACTTCTGGGACATCTGGTCTCAAAATCATGACCTTCCCTTGTTGACACAGGATACTAGCATAATGCTCAAATAACCAGTTTATACCCAAAATGATATTGTATTTGTTCATATCAAGTAGGACTAAGTCGGTAGGTAAGACCTGCCCCTGCAACTCTATACTAACATCTCAGATATGAGAAACACACAAGGAAGTGTCTCCAACTGGGGTACGAACAACAAGGGCAAAAACAAGTGGTTCTACTGGTAATCCTAACTGACTTGCACAATTTACTGAAACAAAAGAATGAGTAGACCCACTATCGAACAAGACCAAAGCGGCTTGTCCAGCCATAAGAACCGTACCTTGGACTAGATCGCTCAACTGCATCTGATCTATCGTGGCTACATATACGCGTCCTGATGCAACTTTTTCAATAAAGTATTTTAAAAAGATATTTTTTAATAAAAACGTTTGTGCAAACCATGCATTAAATAATAAAAATTGGCTCACACTAGTGGTGGAGTCCAGGTCGAACTCAGGGAATAGGAAATACTTTATATTGAAGCACACAATCTAAACTACTCTTTGTTGCCAAAAATAAAAATCAATTAATTAACTAAATAAACAAAAGAGTGCTGCCCCTACAAAGGGCTTAAACAAATAATTAAATGATTTTATTACATACCCAATTAAATGAAATAAAATCCTAATAAAAAAATAAGAGAAAAAGTCTTCAGTGCTTGAGTCTTCTTGTCCCTCCCTCTTTAGCTTTGGTTAATTAGGTTGAACACTTTTGCATGGTTTGCTAAAGGGCTCTCTGTGAGCTTCCTAAGGGCACTTTTGAGGGTCGGACGGGACCTCAGAGGGCACTTCGAGGGTAAAAAAGGGGCTCACCTCACGTCCAAACGCTTCTCTGCAAAACACAAAAACAAAACACAATAGTACAAATGAAACAAAACAAAAATCTAATAACTAAATGACAAAATAAATAAGTAAAAACACGATTCAAACTAACTAGAAACAAACCAATAACATGAACTAAGCTATGAATTACTTTTAACAACCTAACACTAAAAGACAAAACAACAAAACAAACAAACTAACTAATCAAAAACTAATTTCTAACAAACTAATAGTTAACTAATTCAATAAATCAAGAAGTTGACTAAATCAAAAGATTAATAACACAATTAGCTGAATATGGCAAACTAATTAAGTAATAAAAATTAACAAGAACTAAACAAGAAAATTAACTAATAAACTATGCTAATCGGCTAACCCGAATTAAGAAGTTAAAAAAATGACTAATCGTGACTACTGGCTAATGAAATTAACTAAACAAAAAAAAATGATAAAGCTAACCGATCAGCCCTACTGTGTAACAACTAGGTAAATTGAAATAACATGAACTACACTAATGAACTCTTAAAGAAAAGAAAAAGACATGAATATCAATTGAATGCTGGATACGCTTGAATAAGGATTACTAATGAAATACAGATTAATTCATTCTAAGAAATAAGTAATGCTAATAACCTAACTATCTGCAATGTATCTACTCTTACCCATTACTTTGATGCAACTAAAATATTAAAACACAACAACTAAAAAGAAGACGTTACTCTATAAACTATTCTACGGATTCAAGAAAAAAATAAAATTTCTTTAACTAATAAACCTGGCCAGCGTCAAGCACAATCAAGTAAAATACCTGATGAATACCAATGAATTAAAGATGATGTATGGGCTAAAACTACTACTGAGCTAATCAATTAATGAAAACCATGACCTATGAAATAAACTACTGAAATGGATGAAATAAAGAATCTGCTAGTGTAAACTATGCAACTTGTTAAAGCAAAATAAATGAATGATCTATAATGTAAAACATTATAAACAAATCTGAACTAGACAATGTACATGACGTGAATGACATTAACACTAACCTATACTAATTGATATAACGCTACAGCCCCACACGATGAAACTAACCTAGTTATGCTAAAATGCTAATGACTAACACAAAAGAGAATATCAGCTACATAAAAAAATGTTATTTAATTGATCTAAAAAGCATCGAAAAAAAATGAAATACGCTATTCTAAACTAGATCTAACCTAAAACTAATCAAGAACTAATCAAGAATCAAGAAACTAAAACCCTATTCTAAAACTATTGATTATCTAAATCAAGATTATTCAAGGCTTAAATCAAGAAAACGGCTAGCTATATCAAAATGACATCTATATTTTTTTTCTTTTTATTTTTTTTCATATGCAAAAACCCTTAACTATTGAAACACACTATTTTTTTATTACTTTAGGGGAGGAACCAATTTCTTCTTGGGAAAATAAAAAACAACTCCACTTCATGAATTCAATTTAGACTTTTTGAAAGCTTTTCCTTTTTTCAATATATTAATTCGAACTCCAAAAACAAGACAAAATGATTTTTGAGAGGGATTTTCTTTCAAAAACCCTCTCTTTTCAATTTTTGATAAACTCCAACCCCAAACCCATGCATGGGGGGTTTAGTACAGGGTTTGTTCTACTAGAAATCGAAATCAGCTCGTGTCTACGAGTTCTGATTTACGTGTAGAGAATAGAACCCTTTACCTTTTTGCAAAAATAGCGAATCCGATCACCAAAAGACCGGTTCTTCTATCAATCCACCTCCTCCTTTCAAACTATGGCTGCATCCCTATGCTCAGCCCCGATTCATGTTTAGGTCTGGACCTCCTTGCTTAGTGAAAGAAGAAGAATAGAGGAGAAAACCCAAAAGAAGAAAAAGGGAAAAGAGAGAAGGAGAGAGAAAAGCTTAAAAAAAATCCAAAACAAGGGTCAATAGGGAGGGTGTGAGCCCCTCCTTGGCTTTATATACCCTTCCCTTAGTCTTCTAACTCTTCCCTAAATCTAACAAAAGAAATCTCAGCCCTCTTTCCATTTTTCAAAAAATTTCTTCTTAACTTTTTTTTTCCACTACTTATTATGTTACATAACTATGTTATATCTTACATGACATAATCCACATTAAGTAGGCACATATATATTGTTTCACATAAAAAAAAAACCTAAGTGCTTATGGGGTCCACAAGCATTGGACGTCCACCCTAATTTAGCATACTTACTAAATTTCAACACAAGCTAGCTTTATTTTCCTAGAGCTTGCTTGAATAGCAAGTATTTGACTCTTATTATTAATATATATTTTTTTTCTTGTCTTATATATAGTTTCCAGCCATGGTCTCGAGCTATTGTTGCTAGGTATATCACAATGGTTATGTTTGATATGAAAACCATGGCATAGCCATAGGAGTCATATGCCAAGCCACGAGTGCCAGCTCACTGCCAAGTCACAAGTGCTAGCTCACTGCCACACTAACCTTAGTTTTTTGCCAGTGGGAAAGAATTAGAAACAAAACAAATGACTTTGAAGATACAAAAAAATGACCTTCACATGCTAACATGAAAATAAAAGTTGTCCGTGTGTTGGATCTAGCCAAAACTTACCATTATGCTTTCCGAATTGGAATTTTACATGAAAGAAATTTCACTAATGCATAATATGTGCATATGTGTTTTATATTTGTGTATGCTAATCCATGCTTGAATAAGAATGCAATAGGTATATGCATATGCGTGCATACATGTGTTTTCCATATCTTAGAGGGTACATCAATTGCTCATAGTCGTTCATCATGATAGGTTGGTTTAGTTCAACCTTTCTAGCCAAGACCACTAAGTCAACCATATTTCATGCAAGAAATCTTTTTGTTAGGTCATTATCCTTTGGTTCCAATACATTGCCATTAGTATTTCTTATTTGTTACAACTTTTCATGTACATTGTATATTAAATTTCTTCATCTTTAAAATTACACTTATATATATTTTTTATAGCTAATAGACTTAGGTCAAGTTTCATGCAATACATCTATTATGTATTGTACATTGTGTATACTATTTTATATCTATGCATATGGGCTGGTCGACACCCCCCCTTGGGGTCTCAACCTTTCCATATTGCAAGATTGTCAAACTTGCTTACTTGGCAAGCAAGTTTGACTATGTCAAGCTAATTTTTTTCTTTTCTTTTATATTTTCTTTCTTACATTTTTTCATCTCAACTTCCTTTCTTCTTGATTTCCTGCTCCCCCATCCTAGAAAACTCTAGGATGGGACGTCCCCCCCCTTGGGAGGCTCCTTTAGCAAATAGGTAAGTTTTGACTTTTAGTTAAAATCTTGGTGTTTGGTAACCTTTAAAAACCCTTGTATTTAAAGTTTTGAATTTGATCTTTTTCTTTTGTTTAAATTAACAAGGAGGTGCCACATAGGATGGGCCCCACCTATGGACCTCTACCATTTAATACAATTTAGTTAAACTAAAATTTTAATTCTATTTTAATTGTTTTCTTAATTAACTTTATTTATTATTTTGGATTTCAATTCTTTTTAAAGTATAATTTAGGTTTTCAATGGAATGACTCTAAATGCAGCTCAAATTATTTTCAAATGAATGTGGATTTCTTTAAATTAAAATTCGGATAGCTTAATTATATATTTTTTCTAACAAATTCCAATTTCTCAAAAATGAATTTCAAAAGCGATTTCTACTAGGGTCAGTAGGACACCTAGTTGTTTTCATTTTTTTTATAAATTAGATTTCAAACTCATGAAACTAAATTCAAATTTATTGAAATTATAGTACATACATATCAAATTATCCTAAATTCATCTGAAATCATATTCGACTTTATTTTGATAAAATTTACCAATTATTTTATTTAATTTCATCTTTTCATAAATTCAATTTTGAATGCAAATTTTACTAAAATCAACTTTAGTTTTTCATTAGATATTTCTTATATTTCACCTTAGGTTAATTTGTATTTTTATAAATTTTCACATAAAAATCTTTATTAATTATTATTTTATTCATTATAAATACTCTGAAGAATCACAAGTATTATATCCAAATTCAATTTAAATTTTTAACTCAATTTTGAAAAATATTCAAATTATTGTATAATTCAAACTTGAATTGATATTCAACAAAATCTTAATTTAGATTCAAAACAAACTCAAATCTAATTATAATATTCAAAACATATTTATTAAATTTGAATTTAAATCCAAATCTGATAAAACTCTAAAAATTGAAAGAAAAATCCAATGAGACTCTAAATTTAAATACACACTCATTTGATTATGGACTAATATTAAAATTCAAATTAAATTCCATTTAAGTCCAACTTAAATATAGATTAAATCTAATTACAAATCAAAAACCTGATTTATAATAATTTTTCAGCTTGGAATTTGTTCTAAATCCTAATTAATGCTTAAATCATAATTTAATTCCTATCTTAATTTCAAATAATATTTTAGCCTTAAATTCACCTTTATTTTTCGTAAAATATCAAAAATTTATAGGTTTTATAGCTTTGGCCTGGTCGGCCACCATTCACCAATGTCGGATGAAAGACGATAAGAGTAAGAGAAGCTTCTAACACCACCATCCCTATACATCAGATTTTACTCATGAGGTTCAGTTCCTCCATGCTGCAGTGTAATATGAAGGGTTCCCTTATCTTTGTGGTTGGAGAGAAGCAACTTTTTGTGCTCAAATATGATACCCGCAAAGCCAAACTAGTACCGCTTACCCTCTCCTTATAAGCATCGATATTTAGTGTTACATTTTTAGATTATTAATTCATTAGTTCCATGAAAGACTTTATTCAGTCACAATTACATGATTCGACCCCTTCAGGGCCAATGGATGCACATGTCTCCAATGAGACCACTTAGGGGCCATTACATTTTTTTAAATTTTACATGTCTTTATGAACATGCAGTGATCATTCAAATTAAGAATCCATACACAATTTCAGTACTCATTCATTTCACTTCATTCAAAAACAAAAGGCGACATAGAGAATTTGAGTGTAAACAATTCATTCATTCAAAATTAAAATCACAACATTCCATTAATGCAAGTTTACCTCATTCCATTTGTGCCTATAATGATCACTTAGTCCCTACACAAAATTTATTTTGACAATAGCTTTGCAGATAAATTTGATTTTGAAACATGTACAATTTTTGTATAGGGATCACATTCATTCGTTAATCGGGCCTTTGGCCAGTTCAAAACTTGTCGATCTTTAATTTTATCCGACTTTTACAACTGTTACAAAAAGTGCACAAATCAAACAGAACTGAAATTTTGAAAAACTAAAGATAATTGTGTCAGATTTTTGATGCCACAAACCATTCATAAAAATTCCTTCGAATGAGGGAGATACGACTAGTTTAGTGTATGCTTGTACTTTTCTGTTCCGACTATCACGGTTCAATACTAATTCATAAGATAGATCTTAAAATTTCACAGAATATGTGAAATTTTGTTAGCTTTTCAATGTAATAAATCGTTTGTAAAAAATCTACTAGACGAGGGAGATACGAATGATTTACCAGTCAGGTGTCAGGCCAAAAATACGCAATAGCGGGCAATATGCATTCAGGTGAGCAGAAATAAGCCACCCGAATTCATATTTCTATCTGTTTTTCACATAAATACTTAAAATAAACCCTCTAAAACAACATCACATGATTTTTATATAATTTACTATAGACATATCCCATTTTCATAGCTGTTAGGCTGAAAAATCGATCTGTCTCTCTGAACTCTATTTCCTAAAAATAGTTTTGGTGTTTTTGCAATAACAAGCATAACAATAAATATTTTTCCATAAAAAAACAACAAAAACATGCTAAGCATCATATCACATGTACATGAACATTAAACTAAGAATTTAACTAAAAGTTTTGCAAGAAATCAATAATCTTTACACTATTTCCAAGTAAATACAATTTTTATTTCTGACAAGTCCCAAACATACATTACATAATTTTGTTCATTTTTATTTTATGCAGTTCGATCACTTTAGGAGGTTCGAACTGTTTTCTCCTTGAGAGATTCAGAATCAACCCCTCTTCATAAATTTAATTTAGATTTTATGAAAGTTATTCCTTTTGACAATATATTCATTCGAACTCCAAAAACATGATTTTTGAGAGAGATTTTCTTCTAAAAACCCTCTCTATTTAATTTTTTTGACAAACCCAATACCAATCTCATGCATGGAGGGTTTGGTGCAGGGTTTGTGTTTATTAAAAATCAAAATAACTCGTGCTTATGAGTTTTGATTTATGTGTAGAGAATAGAACCCCATACCTTTTTTGCAAAAACACCTCTTTTGGTTGGGAAAATGAACTCCACAAGTGAATTGACCATCCGCTTCGTATGGTGGCCACATCGAGACAATCTACTCATTCCAACCATGTACATAGGTTCACCTCTTGGTTGGACAAGATGGAAACCACAAGAGAATGGAAGAAAAAGAAAAAAGAAAAAAGAAAATGAAGGTAGAAGAGGAAGAAAGAGGAAGAAGAAGGGAAAACACAAGGCAAAAGGGGAAAATGGCAAATAGGGTGTGTGTGTGAGCCCCTCCTATATTCTTATAGTGCTTAGGGGTTAGGTCAAGGGTTAGGCTAATCTCAGCCCTTGATCTAAATCCTAATTTTCTTCCTCCTCTTCAAGTTTCCTTTTTTCATTGTTTATTTTCTCTTTTATTTATTATTATTTTTTTGCTATATTACGTAATCTTAATTAATGTCTATCACATATATAGCATATATTTCCATATTCCAAATTGTCAAACTTGCTTGCTTGGCAAGCAAGTTTAACTAGTCAATCTAGTTTTTTTTTTCTTTTATTTTTTCCTTTTCTTTCTTTTTTTCATTTTCCCAATTCTACTTCCTTTTTTTTCCAACCTTCCCGTCCTAGAAACGCCTAGGGTGGGACCCCCCCCCCCCTAACCACCCTCTTGGAAGGCTTCCCTATTGATTTAGGTAAGTTTTGACTTTTGATTTAAATTTTGGTTTTTAGAAAGTTTTAAAAATTCATGTAATTTAAAGTTTTAATTTTATTTTTTTATTTCATAAATTTAACTAGGAGGTGCCACATAGGATGTGATGGCCCACCTATGGACTCCTATTTTTTTATTCAATTTAATTGAATTACTTTTTCTATTCCAAATAAATTATTTCTTAATTAATTTAATTAAGTATTTTAGATTTCAATTCTTTCAAAACTAGAATTTAAATTTAAATGGAATGACTCTAAATGCACTAAAAGTATTTTTAAATGTATGTGAATTTCTCTAAACCCAAAAATTCGACTAGCTTAATTATATTTTTTTCTAACATTTAAATTTTCCAGAAATGTGTTTAGAAAATAATTTCCACTAGGGTTGACTAGACCCCTTGGCATTTTGGAAGTATTTTATATTTTTTTTCTAAGTATGGAGAATTTGATGGAGATGTAAATCATAGGATAAAGGTTGGGTGGATGAAATGGAAAAGTGCAACTGGAGTGTTGTGCGATCGTAGAATGCCATTGCGGTTGAAGGGAAAGTTTTATAGGACAACTATTAGGCCCGCTTTACTATATGGTACGAAATGTTGGGCTGCCAAGAGACATCATATTAAAAAAATGAGTGTAGTTGAGATGCGTATGCTTAGATGGATGTGTGAAAATACAATAAAAGATAAGATTCGAAATGAGGAGATACGTAAGAAGGTAGGCGTTGCACCCATTGAAAATAAGATGAGAGAGAATCATTTACGATGGTTTAGACATATTCGGCGAAGGCCTAATGATGCTCCAGTTAGAAGGATGGAGAAATGGGAAAATATATTAGTTAAAAGAGGTCGGGGTAGGCCTAGGAAGACTTGGATGGAGATGATAGGAAAGGATATGAATGCTTTGAACCTCACTGAGGACATGACATTGGATAAAAAATTATTGGAGGAGAAGGATTCATGTGGAAGACCCAGAATGATTTTCTTTGTTGGTTTATAACGCCGACCCCAATTGTTTTGGGATGAGGGCGTAGTTGTTGTTGTTGTTGTTCTAAGTTTTATTCCAAGATCTAACCCACGTATATTATCTAATATGTATTATCATTATCAAATTATCATAAATGGAGTTATTCACAAAAATTCATAAAAATTTTGCAGGTATTACATACAAACCCCTTGAAAAAATTTAGTCCTTGAAATTTGGTTAAGGTTACATATCAAATAGGCCTGGATGTTTCGCTTTCATCTCTGCTTCTAGCTCCCATGTACATTCTTCAAGTCCATGGTGTTTCCATTATACCTTCACTAAAGGAATCATCTTATTTTTTAGCACTTGTTCTCGTTGATCCAAAATCTCTATTGGACGCTCTTCAATCATGAGATCTTTTTGCACTTCTACCTCATCGTGTTGAATAATATGTGTTAGGTTCGGCACATATTTCATCAACATCAACACGTGAAAAACATTATGGATGTTTGAAAACTGAAGCGGGAGTGCTAGTCTGTAAGCTGCGCCTCCAATCTTTTTGAGGATGAGGAAAGGTCCTACATACCTTAGACTTAACTTACCCTTCTTGCTAAACTAAAATACACTCTTAGTCAACGATACCTTAACGAATAAATGATCTCCAACTTCAAATGAGACTTCATGATGCTTTGGATCTGCATAACTTTTCTGACGACTCTGAGCGTTCAAAAGTCTAATCTGTATTAACTGTACCTGATCGGTGTAGTGCTGCAGAACTATTATTGACTCAATAGCTCGATCAACAACCTCACTCCAACAAACCAGAGATCTATAGGGTCGCCTATATAGAGCCTCATATGGGACCATACCGATGCTCGAGTGGTAACTGTTGTTGTAGGCGAACTCATCTAGCTTCAAATGTTTACTCCAATCGCCCTTCCACTCCAATGCACAAGAGTACACAAAGTCCTCTAGGGTCTGGATTGTCCTCTCGAACTGTCCGTCCGACTGCGGGTAAAAAGTCATGCTAAACTTAAGCTTTGTTTCCAAAGCCTTCTAAAGTTGTCCCCAAAACTTGGACGTAAACCTCAGATCTCTATCAGAAATAATCGAGACAAGGACTCTATGTAACCTGACGATCTCATCCACATGCAAATCCACCAGACTCTTCAATGTTTGATTCACCCTGATTGGTAAGAAGTGTGCTGATTTCATAAGGCGATCAACTATAACCCATATTGTGTCGAACTGGTGTCGTGTCCAAGCCAGACCTACTATGAAGTCCATGGTAATGTCTTCCAACTTCCACTGAGGTATCTCTATCATTTGTAGAGTTCTGCCAGATCTCTGATGTTCTATCTTGACCTGCTAGCAGATTAGGCATTTTGACACATATTTTGTGATATCTTTCTTCATACCATTTCATAAATTTAACTAGGAGGTTCCATATAGGATGGGACGACCCACCTATAGACTCCTACATTTTTATTTAATTTAATTGAATTATTTTTTTTATTTTAAATAAATTATTTTTAATTAATTTAATTTAATATTTTGGATTCCAATTCTTTCAAAACTAGAATTTAAATTTAAATGGAATGAATCTAAATGCACTTAAATTACTTTTAAATGTATGTGAATTTCTCTAAAACCCAAAATTTGGCTAGCTTAATTATATTTTTTTCTAACATTCCAATTTTTCAGAAATGTGTTTAGAAAATAATTTCCACTAGGGTTGACTGGACCCCTTGGCATTTTGGAAGTATTTTATATATTTTTTTCTAGGTCTTATTCCAAGATCTAACCCACATATATTATATAATTTGTATTATCATTATAAAATTATCACAAATGGAGTTATTCACGAAAATTCTTCAAAAAATTGTGGGTATTATAAGCAACATATAAATTTAAAAATTTCTATGCATGCAAGCACCTATTCAAATATGAAATTTATGTCCACATGGGCACCTATTCAAATCTAAATTTTTGTGCATATAAGCACCAACTCAAATATGAAATCTTTGTGCAGATGAACACTAATTTTGATATGAAAATTCTATGCAAATGAGCACCAACTCAAATATGAAATATATGTGCATATGAGCACCCATTCAAATCTAAAAATTTTCTGAATATGAGCACCTACTCAAATCTAAAATGTATTATGCACATGACCACCCATTCAAATTTAAAAATTATGTGTATATAAGCACTTTATCAAAATTGAATTATTATTGTTCATATGTGTAACACCCCAGGTTTTTTAACCCAAAAATTTAAGATGTTTTTTTATTCAGCAGAAACATTTTTCAACTTCCAAGATCAAAAACCTTGGGTGAGTTACGGATTGGTCAATCACACTAGTACTGGATTTTTATAAAAAGAAATATTTCAAATTAAACTTTCATTTTCACATCTAGAGTATTATCCAACAGGTAAGTAAACAATATTGAGGTTCATAAAAATAAAATGACATGAGTTCCAAAAATCCAGTGTCCAAGAAAGGAAAGGGTTTGGCTTTCAGATTCTGCCTCAGCTCCTTGTCATTGCCCCAACAAATCATTCCGTGTATGTAATTGTGTAGGGTGTCAATAACCAAACTATCATAGAAATACAATGATAAAGTACATGTGTATAGAGGGAGGCATACATGAAACATCATTTTTCTCAAACATGAACAAATATCCTGGCATTAATAAATCATAGAACCACTGAAAACTAAATTCAACACTTATGCATGACTTACCCATGCAGTAGATCGTCCATCTATGACATGAATGGCTTATAATTTTTTCATTTAGGTGGTCTTTCTTAAATGATGCATGATATGTTTCACTAAATGTGCAATACACTTTTGTCCTCTTGTTAACAATCTTTGTGGGTACGATACAAACAATATTCAGATCAAAGACACGACCAAGGGTTATATTCAAAAAATTTGTATCTTATTACCTTGGCCTTGTACTTCTTTTCTAACCCTGGGTGAGGGACAAAACTTATCAAGAGAGAAATCCTAACACCTTCAACCTAATATATCAGAATTTCATTCAGTTTAAGCCTTATTCGCTAGCACCCCGCCACATCAATGGTAGCTATTCAGTATCTCTGTGGCTGAGGAAGCAACCCTCTGCGCTTTACAATACCCTATAGAGCCAATCATACCTGCTTACTCTCTCATTGTAAGCAACATGAGAATTGACATTCACTTTCTTAATTAGTTAATCCTCGTGACATATGTACTTACACAAGAAGAGTTTACGTGAGCTTTTTATAGAGAGGGAGGGGATGAGAGTTACCTTTTCATTAAGTGAGGGAGGTTAGTGGTTCAATTAGGGGTTTCATTTGTCATTCCAAGAGTCACATTCTTACAATAGTGGGGAGGGAGTTGGGCTGAGATAAAGGTCACGTATAGGAGTCTCTTAATGAGAGAGAAGTGGGTGGGAGTTAAAGAAATCAAGAGTTTCACTTCTCTCTTTTTTTTTCTAACTCACATGTAATGGCTATTAAAACTCCTCTATTCACATTTTTTTTAAGAAATGGAGAGTGGGTTTAGCCCACCTCCTTCTTCTAAGTGGTCTGTTTGGTTCCTCAATAGCTGACCAAATAAATATTTGAACCGAAAGCAAATGCATATTCATTTAACCCCAAAGCCAATATGGTTATAGTTGACAAAAGTTTTAGTATTTCAAGAATCAAGATCAATTAGCTATTGCCATGATGGTGACTATGTGAGCTCTAAGCACAACTGAAATCGTTTGGTTCCTTAAGAGAGAGATAGAGATAGAGAGAGACAATCAACTTTTTTTATAGGTGAGAGAGAGAGACTTGCCACTTGTGGTAAGTAAAAAAAATGAAATTTTCCTAAAATCTAGGCTTTCTCACGTGGCAAGACATATGAGTGACATGGTCATTTAAAAAAAATTATAACCAAATTAATTAAAGGTAATTAAATTGAGATCATTTGATTAACTCATGTAAAAACTTTGGTGGGCATTTGCAAACTGAAAGGTTTGGTGTGCACATGAATTAGGCTGAAACATTTGGTGGGTATTTAAAAATTTTCATATATATATATATATATATATATATATATATATATATATATATATATATATATATATATATATATATATATATATAGAGAGAGAGAGAGAGAGAGAGAGAGAGAGAGAGAGAGAATATTTTTATTACCACATGCAAATGGGGCTTTAAAGGTGTTTTTTACAAATCTAACCCTGCAGATGTCTTTGGCATAGTTGGGTTGGAAAGCAATACTTGGATCATATTTTTTTGATGAAAAATGTGAATTTTTTAAGCTTGAATATTTATGAAACTTTTAGAATATCAAATTTTTATCCTTATAAAAACCTATTGTGTTGGAATCGGATAATCCAAGAGTTCATTCCTATAAAATCAAGCATGTAAAACACACTTATATAATTAAATTTGAGAAAAATATGAAAAATCCCTTTAGAAGCCCGGTACTTTGGCTGTAATCACAGATTGGAGTAAGCAGCCACTTTGATCTATGCCTACCACCAGCATATCAAGCTTCTGAAGGCTTTTTCTCATGTTTTCTCAAATCTAACCATACAAATGTATCTTACATGCCTGATTTTATAAGAATGGCCTCACGGATTTTCCATTCCGCCATGTGGATAGGTTTTTATGAGGTTTGAAAATTGATAATTTAAAATTTATATAAATATTTATAAGCTTAAAAATTCAAAACTTTTCAAAGAAAAAATGTAATTCAAGTGATCATTTTCTTGCAAATTGACTATGTTGAACATATCTGTGGGGTCAGATTTGCGAAAATACCCCAAAATCCTTGTTTACTCGCATTAGGCACATGCTCCCCACTATATATAGTGTTTGTTGTTATTGATTGTCTAAAATCTAGTTAACAAAACATGTTTCTTATTTTTTATTTTTTCATTAAATCTAACCTCATAAATGTGATGGGTATACTTTCATAGTAGGAAACATGTTTTGGATTAAAATTTTTGGCATGAGTATAGTTTTTTTTTTAATGAAAAAATAATAGCTATAAATGTACCACATTTTTCTTGCTCAAAAACCATTTTTTTTTAATGTGAGCTAAGGATTGATTCGTACTGAAGTCTGAGCACTGTATTTCTCCGACATTAGATTGAGTAAAAACAACTTGCATTATCAATTTTGTACTAGATTGAACATATAAATCCATATATACTTGACAAGAACTTGATTTTAGGAAAACATATTTAAACATGAAAAATCTTTTATAGAGATCACATTTATGGGGTTTAGATGAAGAAAAAAACACATGAAAATACGTTTTTAAAAGGGTTTGGGATAGTTTGAAAGATAAATGGTTTGGAAGTTATATATATATATATATATATATAAAACCTTTTACTATTATTATTGTATCAATTTGTTTTATCGTGACAGTTTTCATAAATATTGCAAGTGGCAGTTGGTGGGTCTGAGGATTACTTAAACAATTGATTGTTTCAAGGGAATGAGTGCCCGCATATCCGTTCCAATATAAGTTCATTAGTGGATCATCATTCTTGTTGGATTTCCAAAACAAATATATAAAGAAGTGCTGTCATTTCAAATATCACGTAGAGGGACGTACATGGTTCCGCCATATGAAGAAACAACACTATATGGTTGGTCTATGGGATAATCCTTTTTTTTTTGAAAGGCAAGCTAGGCTTAGGCAGACCCCGCCAGTTATTCAACGTACCATTGGGTTTTGAACCTAAAACATCCCAGCACAAGGAGACGTGCAGTGACAGCTCCTACCAATTACGCGGAGCACTACCCTTTGGTTGTCTATGGGATAATCTTAAGGAAAAGACTAATACTTTAGGGATGCATTGCTATGTTACAAAGATACGTGGATGCAAGGATACACGATGCAGGTTTTGACTCCCAAGTTCAATTTTCTTTTGAAAAATTGAAGACCACAAGGGAATGGGAATTACTTTCCTCAAATCCTTTTTTTATTGCTCTTTCCTATGCAAGAGAGCTATACAGGGCGGGAACTATGTATAGGCTACTCTGACCCAAAAATCTCCCACAGGAGGGTGTGGATCCCCAATTTTTTTAAAACAATAAAGAGAGCTTTTTAAAAGAAATTTTTGTTTGGATCTGAACCGGATTCGAATTTGAGAGTTTTTGGGGTTCTTTCATCAAGTTGTGCACCTTTTCTCTTCCGTTAGAAGGGATCAACCACAACCACAACAGGAGCTCAAAATCTTCAACGCGGGTTTTAGCTTTGTGAGTTCACATACCTCACATGCTTGTCTTAGAAGAAAAAGCGAGCTTGATGGCGTAGGCTAGCAAGGCTCCAAAAAGAGGTAAAAACATGAATAATATGTAAAGGTTGAGGAATTCCACACTTATGAAATAAATAAAATAAAATAATAAAATAACAAGCAAACCAAATCTCACATCGGGCTTAGATGGCCATTTCCTATATCGCGGGAAGCATGATAGGACTCGTGCAGCTCTCTGGCTAGGCATGAACTTTAATAGTGGGTGTAATACGGGATCTGGATCATAGGATAGGCTAAGTAGACTCATCTAGGTTAGATAAGACTATGTCTAGTTGGTTATAGATTTCAGCAGAGTACATGTGTGACTAGGTTTCAAACTCCAAATCTTGAATATGAGAGGACTTGACCCTTATTTATGGTATTTCTTGGCATATTCATGCATAATTTCTATAAATCCAGGATCCATAGATCTAGATCCATCCAAGGAAGACATGGCAGGATCATATTAGCATGTGTTTGAATAGAACTTTTGATTGGCTAACGGTTCTTTTAGCCTAATTTTAGGTATTAGATAGGCTAGATAGGATCTAGGTGGTTTAAATTAGGGTAGATCATGTTTTCGGTTTTTGGTGTGATAAAGATAGCAATATGGTGGTTTCTCTCCAAATGGTGTGCAGTTTTTAATTCAAAAAACCTGATAGTGACACATGGTGCTGACACATCTGCTAACGATACTAAAAAACTCTTAACAACAAACCATGTGTCGTTAGCTCAAGGTAGAGAGGTCTTGCCAAATGATGATGGATTAAAGACTAAGTTGATACATTGTCTCACACGAAAGCTTTCTCTTGACTTCGGTAACTGTGAGTGAGAAGTCTTTGCTCAGCGAGAACAAACAAAGATGAAACAAGTGCCTTATTGCATGAAAGACATTGATATGTTTGCAAAAGACAATCTTCTTTTAAAAGACAAAGACAAAGACAAAGACAAAGACAAAGACAAGCTTTTTGAGGCAAAACATTGGAAAAAGATAAAGACATTTTGAAATGGTACCTGATTCAAAATTGCACTTTTTGAGAGAAGAGGTTTTGGTAAAAATGGTTTATGCACTCGTCAAATTCATTTTAGATTGCTCCATCAATATGTGGCACATTCTATAGACCTAATGTTAGTCTATCTACATTATTATCATAAACTATCTGCTTTGCTTCCAAAGGATGCAACTCAACTAAAAAAGAAAACTACTAGACATTACTCCAATAGACTGACGTATAGTAGTTGAGTGCTCCTTATTGTTCGGATCTTAACCGAGTCTGAACTTCCCAAGTTCTATGCTGTTGGGGAACTCGGCAAAGGTCTAACCACCTTCTTGATTGACTATATGTGAGTCTTTGGGGTACTTTGGGATTATATTCCACGCCTAGGATTTGTGCTTGTGGGCATGGGTGAATATAGCAAACCAGCGGATCTGGTGGTCGACAATTGTTCAAACTTGGTAAAGGTTGCTGTGGCACCTATAGTAGGACAGAGAACTTATCGCAGTGCCCGCAAATCGATTTAAGATATGTCTGTCACTGACATTCGTCAAGCAGGCCCCATGGGTTGGCCAAAGTCTTCTTCGGCTAATGAGACCTTGATCCTGAAGCCTTCAAAGTATCTTTTTGATAGGCACCTCTATCCGTATGGGGAATTCGCTGTGGAAAGATCTCGCCCAATGTCCCCCTCCTTCCCCCGCTGCCTTCCGACCCGCGGGAGTATCCAATGAGAACTTCTGGATGCTCATGCTCGATCGTGAGACTGCTTGTTGAACGCTCGATGGCACGTTGCTCCGACCTGGGCTATGCAAGAACTCGATCTCTCTTGATCCTTGCTAGATGTGCTTGACGCAACATATGCTCACTTTTTTACTTCTTACTCCAGCTGTTCCAAGAGTCTCCGCTAGTTGAATCGGGTCCAGTAAACTCCCTGTTCCGTTCATCCCCTTCGTCAACTCTTGGATCGGGATACTAAACCCTAGGTCCCTCAACTTGGAATGGATGGCAGAGCATAGGTGGCAAGCAGTTATATGGATATGGTGCTTTACCTGTAGACGCTTCTCCAGCTCTCACAAAAATGGTATGGGAGTCATCCTCGGAGGGACTTTCTGAATGACCATACCGAGGAATTCTACCGTACTCCATGCAACTTTGGTTGTTGATCCTGCAGAGACTACCCCAAGGTTTAGGCCGGATTGTAGGAAGTGGGTGATACATTTTTGTATTTCTATGATAAGCTCTACGCCACCCACGATTCCCAGTAGTGAGTCATCAGCATATTACGCATAACAAATCCTAATTAAGTATGGGTAATTGAGGGGGGGCTGCTTACGGGCTAGGCATCTCTCTGACTTGAGAACTAGTATTGTCTCCCCACCCAGCTCTATCAGCGGGCCCCTTCTTTTGCAATACTTAATAATGTCTCTCATGGCCCCATTGTTATTATTATTACAGTGTTCTCTACCATAAAATTCGGCCTTCGAGGTCAACCCGACAACTTCTATGAGGAAGGTGGCACAAAGGAGGCTCGAGGGCTTGTTAAGAAAGACGGCAAGGGCCGACGAAGGAGGGAAAATGAAAGGCATTTTCTGGTCCCCCCTTCGTCGGGGGGGGGGGGGGCACGATGAAACAAGGGAATGAAAGGTCGTTGATCCAGGTTTAAGCCTGTGTTAGTACCCACATGGCTAAGAACTAAAACTTAAATGATGATGCATTAGACAAGCAATGGTAAGTGCATGCATTTTTAATTATTCACATTTAAGTGAATGATTGAATGAAAATAGTTTTGTGAATTCCTGCTTGAATGATTGGTTGGATATGCATACATGTAACTTTTAATGTAATGAGTTTTATCTAGATGTATGAAAGATCAAAATGATTTCTGGTTGTTCTAATTTGTGTGTTTTGAATAGATCTACCTTACTGAGACATTTTATCTGACCCTATTGATTTTAAATGTTTTTAGGTAACGAGTGAATTCACATGTGATGGCGGGAGGTTGTGATGGGGACCTAACCAAGCCTTTCCCAACCTTCAAGTGTTTTTGGATTGTGAGCATTCTGTTATACTCAAGACTCTTATTCACACTTAAATTTTTTAATGGACTGTTATTATTAAATTTGGAGATATAATGGATATTTATTTGATTTATTAATGTTTAATTTTTTGAATTAAATGCATGTATGAAAATGAATGTGATCTAGAAGTAACGCACCAAGTTTTTGTCCTGTTTGAATTTTCTGTTGCAATTTTATAAAAGTATTTAAAAAAAATCTATAATTTTTGGGATACAAAATTTGGGGTGTTACAATACTTATCTTTAAAGGTGTTTGAATTCACCATGTATATGTGTTGGGATAAACTTTTTTCTGCATGTTTTAATTTATGTGTATCGAATAGTTCTACCCTACTAAGGACTTAATTGTCTGGCCCTATTATTATTTAATGTTTTCAAGTAGTGAATAGACGACCATGCGATAGCGGAAGGTTGCAACAAGGCCTGAGCCAGACCTTCTCATTTTTTAACTTGTTTTGGATTGCGAGCATTTACAAGTGCTCAAGAATCAGATATTCATTTAATTTGAAAGAACTATATTATTATTTAATTCAAAGTGTAATGGACATTTAATTAATTATAGATGTTTAATCTTAAATTCAAAGTGTATTTAAAAAAGATGTAATCGATATGTAATACGCCAAAGCTTTTATCCTGTTCGGATTTCCACTATAATTTATAAAACAATTTCAAAAACAAAAATTTACATGATTTTCGGGATAGAAAATTTGGAGTTTTACAATTAAAGTCATTGGTTACATTCCAGTGCCATTATCTCACAGGATAACCCTCACATGCCGTTTTGCATGATTCATGTCATATTTAATTCATGCCCTCATGCATGTTATATGACTCATTCAAATATGCTTTGATGCATGATACATGTCATGATTCATTCATGCCCCTACGCATGAATCATTCAATTATAATTCATATGCGTGATACATTCATTGCATACATGACATGCTTCACATGCAAACATTTGCATAGACATTCAATCCAACCATGCATTTGTATCAATCACACTATATTCATTTCAATTATACATATGCACACATGTACCTGCAAAAATACTTTATATTCCACTATCTAAAATCACGTCAAGCATGATCTCCTGAACCACAATAAAAGAATACTTTTATTTTTATATATTTAAATCATGCTTTGCATGATCTTTGGACTATATTTCAAGGTTTGCACGATGCTTTTGCATCACACATACTCACCATAGATAGTTTACCCAATTTCTTAAATATTGCATTCATTTTCTTTTTTAATATGCATTGGCTCAATGACCAGTTTGCGATACTTAGCATTAAGTGTCACATTTTTGCAGTACCTGCATGAGAATTTATATACATATATGGTTCAAGCATTTTAAGCATTATATATATATATATATATATATATATATATATATATATATATATATATATATATATATATATAAATTAAAGATCGAATTAACATTTGCATCTATGCACTAGCTAGTTCAAACATAAACGATACATGAGCACTTGCATCAAACTAAAATTACTATGTGTGTGTTAACATAGTTAACTATGCACATTCATGCATTTTCTTGCATGCAAATTTATGATGCATTTGACATAATTGAAATCATGACATGAAAGTGTCTAAAATCAATTCAAAGCTGATTTATAAATACACATGATCAACTTTTAAAAACAGATTTTGAATCTCGTTCTAAGTTGCATCTAAATTTGAAAATTTATCTCTCTTGGGCATTTTACCAAACACTTACTGTGCGGCATAATTCTCAAGGTAAAACTAAAACTACATAATTGCTAACATGCAAAATAGAATTAATTATGCTAAATAATCAATTCAAATTATATGCTCATATTGCTAATTAATCAAGAATCAACATAATTCAAGTGTTAGGCATGTCAAAATCAAACTACGCTAACATGGTAGTATGTTACATGCTTAAACTCACATAACACTATAAACATTCTCGATTGTGACAAAACAAACAAGACATCTTTCTACAAATTTAGTTGAGGGTTTCTACCCTATGTAGATTCAATACACTATATGGCAAAACCCAAAAGACCGAGGGGTTTCACAAAATTTGCAACGAATTGCCTCTTTAACAATTCATCGAACACCTGGTGTGCACATGCAACACCAAAGGAAAAATAGCAAAACTGGTTTAGCTGGGGCACTCTCTCGCTGATGGAGAGTGCTACACCACTGCACAAACAACGAGGAGGTGTCAGAAGGTCTCTCTACACACAAAATGATACAAATCAACAATAATGTAAGCTGATTTCTCAAAAATTGATCCAAACAACACCCAAAATGACAAAGGTTGGGCTAGTTGCAAGTGGTTGAGTGTTCTCCATAGTCTGCATGCAGTCTCAAGCATCCTCAATGTTGTTTCATGCTTCCCAATGCACACATTTTCCAAGAAAACTCGATTTCCTTGGAGAAATCAATCAAAACAAAAGAAAGTAGAAGAAGGGTTGGCGATGATAGAAACAACATGGCTAATGATGGAGATGGTGTCTAGGCTGTAGGGCACGGTTGCCATTGTAGGGGAAGGGCACAAAAACCAAGAAAACTCCTAATTAGGGCAATCGGCTAGAAGAAATGCTCAAAATATAGGGAAAACACAATGAAGAAGAAGGAGATGATGGAGAGCTTCTCACCTAGGCATCAATGTTGATGGGAGGTGATGCATATCCCCAAAAATCTAGTGCAAATCCCAAGAAGAGTGGTGGTTGGCTAGGGTTTGCGCTAAAATCCAAAGCAAAAACAAAATAAAAAGAAAGATTAACTCTTAAAAAAATCAAACAAGGGGAAGAAGATGATTAAGATAGGGGAAGAGGAGATTGAACTCACTAGCATGGGGTGTCATTTAGAGCTATAGAACGCTGCAAAAATGGCTCAAATCCCAATGGCTGGTGCAATTTCCAAGAAGGAGAGAAGAAGAGGTAGAAGATAAAGTAGCGCACGTTTTGGGGAAGAAATGGAGCAAAGAGGAGGAAAGATGGAGGTAGGTTGAGTGAAATGAGAAGGAAAGAAGTGCAAGGGAGGGTCGAGTGTCCTAGTGGGCCCCATCCTATTTGGCCTTGTGTGCATATCCCAAACTCGGTCCAAATCGGGTGCGGTTTGGATCTCTTTTTCCTAAACTCTAAACTGATTCCTAAATTAAAAACCAATACAAAAATAACTATTAAATATTATTTTTATTTAAATATTACTTAAAGTTCAAATTAGAAATTTCTATTATTTTATTTAATCATTTAAAACCCATAAAACCCTAATTTGGGTTGATTCATTGGGTCCAAACCTACTTGAAAAACAAGTTTCAAATTAAAATCTTAATTTCATTTTTATTTAGGACTTATAAAACACTTCAAAAATCTTTATTTTAACAATATTTTGTTAAGCATTTTGATGAAATAAAAATAGCTATTTAATTAAAATGACCAAAATGCTCCTAGTGTCAAAAATTAAAGTTTCAATGACTATAACCATCTATAGTTAGCTTCAAAATGAAATGATATGACTCCAATAAATTACAAACCTCATTAAAATATATTTTTAATTATAAATTAATTTAATTAATTGTTAAATACATAAAATAGTTTTAAAAATACCAATTTTACCCTTGTTAGCTAGAAATAAGCAAATAAACATGCAATACATCAAAAAAATGCACCTAAAACCTAGAAAAGGATTTCCTTTTTATTTATTTATAAACTCAAAAAATTTATAGGTTTTATACTCTTTCCCTCTAAAAAGAAATTTCATCCCCGAAATTTATTCAATCACTCAAATAAGTGGGGATACTTATCCCACATACTCAATTCAGTCTCCCAAGTATATTCTTTAGTACCATGATATTGCCAATGCACTTTGACAAGAAGAATGACCTTTGTTTTTAGAACCTGTTCCTTCCTGTCAACAATCGCAATCGATCGCTCATAAAAAAAAGGTCCTCATGGACATCCACATCCTCAAACTGAATAACATTCGAAGAGTCATGGACATACTTTCACAATATAGATACGTAAAATACATCATAAATCTGCAAGTCTTATGGAGGCAATGCTACACGGTATGTTGCCTTACCAATCCTTTCTAAAATCTCAAAAGAACCAATATACCTCAGACTGAGCTTACCCTTCTTATCAAAGCGAAACATACTCTTGATAGGAGAAATCTTGATAAACACAAAGTTGTTTACCTGGAAAGTAAGCTCTCTATGATGGCGATCTGCATAACTCTTCTAATAGTTTTGTGTTGTGCATAGATGATCATGAATAATCTGAACCTCATTTGTATAGTGTCGAATTGCGATAGGCATCGTCACTATGATTGCCAATATCATCCTAGTACATAAAAGATCTATAAGGCCTTCCATAGAGTGCCTCATAAGGAGCCATATCAATGCTCACATGATAACTATTGTTATATGCAAACTTTGTAAGAATGACGTGAATATCTCACTTGCCTTTTTAATCTAAAGCACAAGCTCAAAGCATATCCTCGAAGATCTGAATGGTCCTCTTAGACTCACCATCCTTTTGATGGTGAAAAGTTGTGCTAAACTTCAACTTCGCACCCAAGGTCTGCTGAAACTGGCACAAAAAATGTGAAGTAAAGTGAGTGTCATGATCAGATATGATCGAGACAGTCACACCATGTAATCAAACAACTTCTTTGATCACATCTAAATTTGAAATTTTCTCTCTCTTGGGCATTTTACCGAACACTTAGTATGTGGTATAATTTCCAAGATAAAACTAAAATTACATGATTACTAACATGCAAAATAGAATTAATTATGTTAAATAATAAATTCTAATTGCATGCTCATATTGCTAATTAATCAAGAATCAACATAATTCAAGTGTTAGGCATGTCAAAACCAAACTACGCTAACATGATACTATGTTACATGCTTAAACTAACATAATGTTATAAACATGCCCGATTGCAACAAAACAAACAAGACAACATTCTACAAGTTTAGTTAAGGGTTCCTACCCTATATAGATTCAATATAAGATATGGCGAAACCCAAAAGACTAAGGGGTTTCACAAAATTTATAATGAATTGCCTCTTTAGCAATTCACCAAACACCTAGTGTGCGCATGCAACACCAAGGGAAAAATAACAAAACTGGTTTAGTTGGGGTGCTCTCTCACTGACGGAGAGTACTGCATCATTGCACAAACAATGAGGAGGTGTCAGACGGTCTCTCCACACACAAAATGATATAAATTGGCAATCGCGTAAGTCGCTTTCTCAAAAATTGATCCAGACAATACCCAAAATGATAAAGGTTGGACTGATCGACAATGGCTGAGTGTTCTCCACAGTCTGCACGTAGTCTCAAACGTCCTTAATGTTGTTGCATGCTTCCCAATATACATGTTTTCCAAGAAAACTTAATTTCATTGGAGAAATCAATCAAGACAAAAGGAAATAGAAGAAGTAAGGGTTGGCAATGATGGAGACGACATTGCTGATGGTGTCCAAACTATAAGGCATGATTCCCAATGCAAGGAAAGTGCATAAAAACAAAGAAAAACTCCTAATTATGGTAATCAGCTAGGAGAAATGCTCAAAATATAGGAAAAACACAATGAATAAGGAGATGATGGAGAGTTGCTCACCTAGGCATCAATGACAATGGGAGGTGATGCATATCCCAAAAAATCTAGTGCAAATCCCAAGAAGAGGGGGGGCTCAGCTATGGTTTATGCAAAAATCCAAAGCAAAAATGAAATGAAAAGAGAGATTAACTCTCAAAAAAATCAAACAAGGAGAAGAAGATGATCAAGATAGGGGAAGAGGAGATTGAACTCACTAGCATGGGGGTTGTCAAGCACTATAGAACGCTGCAACAATGGCTCAAATCCCAACGGTTGGTGTGATTTCCAAGGAGAGAAGAAGAGGTAGAGGATAAAGTAGCTCATGTTTTGGGAAAGAAATGGAGCAAAGAGGAGGAGAGATGGAGGTAGGTGGAGTGAAATGAGAAAGAAAGAAGAGCAAGGGAGGCTCGGGTGCTCTAGTAGGCCCCACCCCATTCGGCCTTGTGCGCATATCCCAAACCGGGTCCAAATTGGGTGCAGTTTGGAACTCTTTTTCCTAAACTCTAAACTGATTCCTAAATTAGAAACCAATACAAAAATAACTATTAAATATTATTTTTATTCAAATATTACTTAAATTTCAAATTATAAATTACTATTATTTTATTTAATCATCTAAAACCCATATTCGAGTCGACCCATTAGGTCCAAACCTACTTGAAAAACAAGTTTCAAATTAAAATCCTATTTTCATTTTTTTATTTTAAAATATATTTAGGACTTATAAAATACTTCAAAAATCTTTATTTTAACAATATTTTGTTAAGCATTTTGATAAAATAAAAATAGTTATTTAATTAAAATGACCAAAATGCTCCTAGGTTTAAAAATTAAAGTTTCAATCACTAGAACCATTTAGTTAGCTTCAAAATCAAATGATATCACTCCAATACATTGCAAACTTCATTAAAATATGTTTTTTTATAAATTAATATAATTAATTGTTAAATATCAAAAATAGTTTTAAAAATGTTGATTTTACCCTTGTTAGCCAAAAATGGGCAAATGAACATGCAATACATCAAACAAATGCACCTAAAACCCAAAAAAGGATTTCCTTTTTATTTATTTATAAACTCAAAAAATTTATAGGTTTTACAACCCTAGCTATGATTCCTAGTACATGCGAGCAAGTTCCTAGTCTCTTTGGTCCACCACCGATATACCCAAGCAGATAGCTTCTGGTACTAGTTGGGAATCTGAAGATCCAAAAATATAGGACATGATGGTGGTTTTGAAATCCAAACAAGAAAACAACGGTTCTACAATCAAAGTCTTAAGAAAATAAAGATAAATCAAGAGAGAACAAAGATGATGCAAACAAGGTTTTATGCATAATGAAAGCCTAACTTGTTAGAGGTTATTAAAAAATTTCTAAGAAAATCTATATGTCAGGGTATTCTCCAACAAGATTTTCTAAGTATATTCCTAAACTAAAGAAAATAAGAAAAACACCAAATTCTACCTAGAGTGTCTACCTACAAAGAAGGAAATAAACACCCAACAACACTATTTTTTTTTTTGGAAAAGATTTTCAAAAAGAAAAAATGATTTTCACATGATAATAACTTCCTAATTAGATCGAAGATTGGATCTAAAAAAAACCTTTACCTAAAGATTTCTTTGGATCCACAAGCAGCCAAGAATATAATGAAAACTAAGGGTGATGGAATCACGAGATCCCAGTACCTAAAACCTGAATTCGATCCAAAGACTAGAGTGTTGCCGAACTTTTCTCAAAATCCAATATCTATATCATCTTTTGACACTAAATTTGGACTAAGAAAATTTGGGATTCTAGAAAAACTCCAAAAAAATAGAGAAATTAGACTGAAAGACCTTTCTAATAGTACCTTACTCATTAAAAAATGATAAACAAGCATTGAGATAAGCCCCAACAACATACCTAAAATAGGAGAAAAATAGGCTTTGGGGCACCTATTTTGATTGTTCTAAGCTAGTTTCCAGCCACCAATGCCAAAAATTGGAGGAAGCAATAAAAATAATAGAATCATAATGGGAAGTTAGCTTTCTAATGCCACCAAGACCATAATGATCTGATAAGCGGTTAGAGAGTAATGACTTTTGGAAGACAGACTGTCTGGTAGCCATTGTCTGTAAAACAAATTTCTGTCTTAGTTTTTTGAACAAAAAAATGAGGACCCTAGAGAGGTTTTCAGTTCTAACCCAAAACAGAGAAATTTTAGGTTTGTGTCATAGATTTCCAACAAATATAAAAATAGCAGTTTTTGACACTAGACTGCTGAGATACAACCTAATAAATAGAAACAGATTAGCAAAAAATAGGTAGAAAGTTGGTTGTTTTCTTGATTTTCATGCACTTTTAGAGGCCTTAGAGATAGAATCTGAACCCATGCCAAAAATGAGAACTATTGGTCTCGTACAAGTCACAGAATAGGAAAATACAACCTACGAAGAGGGAGATATGACTCTATCAACAGAACAGAGTCAAACAGGAAGAAAAGGCAAAAACTTAGATTTTGGATCTAGGGTGGGTCCAATATCCAAAAAACAAAACAAAACAAAAGGTACTAACCTCATAGTGCTGAAAATCTTGGATATGCCAATTTCAAAGTTTAGACAAATAATCCAACTGTGATTGTCATTCTATGGATACCCAAATTTTTTAATAAAAAAAAAAAGAGTTTTTTCAAAATAATTTTTTTTATCTAAACCAGATCCGAATTTGAGAGTTTGTGGGTTTGCTCTTCAAGTTGAATGCCTTTCCTCCTCCGTTGAGCAGGGATCAACCACACCAGAAACTCAAAATCTTTAACACACATTTCAACTTTGTAGGTTTACGTACCTCGTACATAAGTCTTAGAAGGAAAAGAGGTTGATGGCGTATGCCACCAAGGCTTGAAAAAAAGGTAGAAACATGAATAATATGCAAAAGTTAGGGAATTCCACACTTATAAAACAAATAAAATAAAATAACAAGCAAATTGAATCTCACCTCAAGCTTAGGTAGCCCTTTCCTTTGTCATGACTAGCATAATGAAACTCAGGTTGAACTTCGGCTAGGTGCAGGCTCCAATAATGGGTCAGATAGGGGATCTAAATCCTAGTCCATGCTAGATAGGACTAGGTCTAGTTGGACAAAGATTTCTGTAGAGTATAGGTGAAACTAGGTTTTGAACTCCAGATCTGAAATAGCAGAGGACTTGACCCCTATTTATAGGCTTTCTTGGTGGATCTGTGCATAATTCTCGCAAATCCAGGATCCATAGATTCATGTATGTCCAAGAAAGACATGGAGGAATCATATTGACTTGTGTTTGAATAGGCTTTTCAGATTGGCTAAGGGTCCTTTTAGCCTAATTTTAGGGATTATATGGGCTAAATAGGATCTAAGTAGTTTAAGATTAGGGTAGATCCTATTTTCTATGTTTGGTGGTATAAAGATAGGAATAGGGTGGTTTTTCTCTAAATGGTGTGCGCTTTTTAATTCAAAAGAACTGCTGATCATACATGGTGCTAACAACACATCTGCAATGACATTTAGAAACTCCTAGTGACAATCCATGTACCATTAAGAAACTATTGATGACACATCATGTAATCGAGCAACTATTGACGACAAACCATATGTCATAGAGACATCAGGGACAAGGCCAACTTTAAGAGACAATTCATGGAAAATGCTTGTTAGGAGAAAACTTGTTTTTGTTGTAACTTTGGATTCCAGTATTAGATTGACTCAATTTTTTGATGAGATCTTCTATTTTAATTCTTCTTTTGGTCAAAAACTTTGAAGAAGCCAGTTTAAAAGCAAAAAATGAGGTAGAAGTTAACTTTGTTTTGGAATAAGCCGAAAACATGAGTTCTTTGATATATGAAATGACTTGGTCAAAATTGGGTTGTCTATAGAGGGTTTGGGCCAAGGTGAGCAGTACCCACCCTTATCCAAAATGTTAGGACCTCTTGAACCAAAAGCGTGAAGAAATTTGGATATATGTCCATGAAAATCTGTCTTGTTTATCAAATGGGTCCGATTCAGACTGAGTAATATGGGATTTACTCAGGTCTGAGTTAGAAACAAGGAGATAAATATGTTCAGAACTCAGGCTGATCCAACCCATTTTACATATTCTACGAAAAACCCAATATACTTGACCAACTTTTTGCAAATCCATTGGCAGTGGGGGTTGGATCACATCTGGATTCATAACTCTATCATGTGTTCGGAGTAAGATCCACATGCAAAATTTGATGTAAAAGTGATCACTGTATCAACCCATACCCAACCCGGTTACAAGCCTACGCTACAAATCTACACAAACATACAAATGTAAAATTGAAAGATTCAGTTTGGATGTAGCCTTTATTGAATCTGGCCTAATCAAATTGGAATTCAGATTAAGATTTCAGATTCATATGGATAAAGAATAGTACCTGATCTGGATCAGGTTAACATAAGATAGCTAACCAGATACATTTTCTGCATATATTTAGATTCAGATGTGAAACCTCAAATTGAATCTGAATCATATTATTAATACGATGCCTCTCTTTAGCAGATATGGATTCACATACACGCATGCACGGATACACACACATATACACATTTGCTACAAACATTATTGTGCATTCCTGCCCACCCCAGTTTACATTCCTGGCTCTGCCCCTATATATATATATATATATATATATATATATATATATATATATATATATATATATATATATATATATATATATATACTTCTTGGACATGAAGAACTTCATGTTTTGATGGCATAAATACTATTAAAATATATTAAACTAATATCCATACATGTTCGTGGCAGCATGTCCACTTGTGTCAATAGGGGCATGCGACCAGAGTAAAAGCAATTACTTGTATGTTTTTAATATGTAGGATAATATTATGCATGTGAACTCCCTTAAAAGATCCATGCTCGTAACTCCAAGCATCAAATAAGCACTAATTCTAATTAAGCAATATCAGTAACAGGAAGTTTGAAATTTTCAAAAAATACACCTAAACTTTAAGTGATAATAAAATACATACATACATTTTGGATACTACTAAAAACACACCAAAACTTTTTCATGGTTATCTAAAAAAGGTGAAGGTGTACTTCCACCAAAGTTGTCATTAAATTTAAGTTGTGATTACTAAAACTTGCGTGTGTTTTTTATTATCACCAGAGCTCTACATGGTTTTTTTGGGTCTAAAAATTGTGTTGTTTTGAGGGAAAACCAATAATTTTATCCTATTAATTGAACTTAGGTTAATCCTAACCCAAGCTAGCTTGACAAAAAAGTGCTTTTAATAACAGAGCAGAACTTTATGTACGTTTTCAAAGTTTTTCCTAGGAAGTGATTACAGCAATATTACCTAAAATCATGGAATATGGAGCCAGCAGGGATCCATTAAATAATCAAAAGGAAAATAGAAACAAAAAGAAAGAAATGAAAAGAAAAGGAATCCTACACCCTAGCTCCACTTAAAATTGGAAAACCAAATTAAAAATTGTAAAGCATGCTGGGCACATGCAAGACATGAGTGCCTTGGTTGTCATTTTTCTTTAGTGTAGTCAAACTTCTATTAACATGGAAAGCATTGAGATGTATGGCAGTATACTTTTCTTTATATCTTTTATTTCCTCTACCAATCTGGGATCAACTTGAAAACCAAAGGGATCCTCTTTGTTCTCTTTTGCCTTTTTTTTTCTTTTCTTTCAAAAGCTTTTCTTATTTGAAACACCCTTAAAACTTTCTATACGGAAGACCATTGGATACTACATAATCCTAATGATCATGTCATCACTAACTTGGCACTTGAATGCAACAAAAGAAACCAACATAATCAAAACATAACATATGTGATTATCTTTAATTAAAAAACTTGTTTAACGTAGTGCAAGACTACAAGATTGCAAAATTAAACTATAGTTCTTACATTGCCATTTCCTAGCTTGGGGTGCTTGCATGGCCAGGGTTGTCATTTTAAAATAGAACAAGAAAAAACCCTTAATCGATTTAAGTGCTAATATATGAAATAATGTTTGCTACCCTTGTGGATCCAAATCCTTTAGTAGAAAACTTTTTTTTTTTTTTGCACATCTAACCTTCTGGATTTGTTATACATGTTCGATTTAGTAGAAACCAGCTTTTTTATCATGTATTTGGGACGTGCAATATTTTCCGAGGGTTGAAAAAATCAACAGCCTACAATGTAGCAAATTTTTAACCCTAAAAAAAACATACTTTTACATAAAAAAAATGATCAAAGAGCCTATTCACACTATTTGACTGTGTCAAACACATCCATGGAGTCAAGAGTCAGACTCGGTCAAAGCAACCTCTGCCTATGAATTTCAACTAGGGTGTTTGGAACCCATGAGGGTAGCCAATATTTTTCCCTAATACATAACGCTAGAGATGCTAGTGTTTGGTGATATCTTGCCCATACTATGAACACTATTACACTAAAACTTTTTTTTAGCCCTTTTTCTTTAATAATATTACATCCACTACAATCTTTTCCTAGCTGATTCTTCTTCATTTTTTCTGGAAAATTTCTTGAGAGAGCATCATGTCATAGCTACCTTGGATGCTGTTTATCCGTTGATGAATCGACAAGTTGTTTCTTAGATGGGTCCCACATTTTTTGAGAGCCATTATAGTTTTTAGGTGAGCGGCATCTTGAGTGCCAAAAATTAATGGCTGCAACAAAACAAAAGTAATGGTATTCTGGCTGCAATTCATCACATGGTGATGCACTCTCAAATTTTTTCTAGGGCTTATATACTCCACTAGTCTGGTTGGCCATGCCAATTTCTGCAGAGCTTTAACTTTAGCCATCAAATAGTAAGTTGTACGTAGTATGGACCACGGCGTTTTTTAAGTGCAGACTTCTGGTAGTCTCTTAAACACTAGGGTTTTCCTTAATATATTTCCTCAGTCCATCACATCGTTGCATTCCGCAAATATCACGACTTTACCATGGTATTTTTTAAAAGTGAATAATATATTGAAAAAGTAATATTTTTGAATCAAAATATTAATGTGCTATTAACATGATACTAACTTTTTATGCATGCTTTTATTTTCTTCTCTATATTTTTTATTTTCTATGATTTTATATATGGCAATATTTTCTAAGAAAAAAAAACTTTTTGGCTATGTTTGGAAGTGAGACAATGATAGAAAAGTTATAAGCTAGTTATGTGTTTTGGCACGCATTGTTGCATTCAATTTCAATTCAACCTTAGTTGGACCCTAGTGATTTGCTTTTTTCTTTTTTTGCTCTCTCTCTCTCTCTCTCTCTCTCTCTCTTGTATAAAAGGGAAAAGAAAATGAAGGATAACAGCTGAGTTTTCTTGACAAGCAAATTCTTTTAATCGGTTGTTCAAATATTTTGATATTTCTTAAGAAAATATGTTTAAACATCTTTATTTTTCGATGGCGAGCAAACCCTGGACGAATAGAGGAAAACCATGGGTCGGGCCTCTTTGAGATTTGAGGCCACCGCCTAGGGCATCAAATGAAAAAAAAAAAATATAACCCTTATATTTCACATGCTGAGGGGCTCTAATAAAAAAATATATATGAAAAGATATGGGCCTCCAATGAAATATGCCTAGGGCCTTAACTTCTCTTGAGTCGCCCCTTGTCAGGCCCCACGACCACCCTGCCTTACGTTTATTGCTTTCTTTGAATAGAGAAACATCAGTTCATTGGGAGTAATTATAACAAGCCAGCATATATTCGCTTAGAAGGCCTCTCATTTTGCTAGAAATGACTTATGAATGTCACCAAGTTGAAGAAACATCACAAGTGAGAAACCCATGGGCGATCTGAAATGTCTGGTGGTCAAGGACTCTAAATTGTACTCCAATGAGCTCACAAATGAGTGAGGTGTTATCTAAAATAAGAAAGCAGCATATATTCTTTGTAAATGCCAACTTCATACATTGAAGTAACACGATAGAATTTATCATCCTCAGTTGGATAATAAATTTGAGACAACTTTGAAGGAATAAACGAAATTTACCCAAAGAAAGCTGAAATTGGTGGGACCGGAAACATTATGCGGAAACTTGCGTCCCTTGTCACTTTTAAGAAGACATTGACATGTCAAATACCTAATCACGTGGATAGCACAGGCCAATATTAGGTTCCAAAACTTGAATGGAGAGAGAGAGACGGCAACCATGTGCATAACATGAAACTTCGGCTCAAGGCTTTGGAGTCTGATCCATGGTTACCAGGGAGCAAAATGAATACTAGAAACGATGGGTGAAGGGGAAGTGGGGATGGAGTGTTAAAAGTAGTATGAAGCCCGATATAATTATGAAGCGATTATGCAAGTGCATGAAAAATGAAAAGGAAACTCATAGAAAGCAATATATAAAGCGCACGAGTAAGCAAATGATGTGAAGATCAATATTAAAAGAATTATAATTTTTTAATATAAAAAACATAGAAAGTGAGAGAGAAACGAGTAGGAATTGATAAGAAGCGAGAGAGAAACTTTAAGAAAGAAAAAGAGAATCAATTTTTGTAAACGAAGAAAAAGTGAGCTTTCCACTAAAAGGAACCGAGTTTCTCATATTTTGGAAGCAAGTTTTCCAAAGCTTCTTCTCCTTTTAGGGAAGCAAGAAACTTCCCGTTTCTAAAGCGAGCTTTTGAAGAAGCGAGTTTTCCCATGTAGCATGAAGCTTCCGGTAACTATGTTATAGACCATGTATGATAGCAGTTCTTTTCTTTTATACAGTGAAACTAGGGAGGGTGTTGTGTCTTCTCCCCCGAAGATGCAGGGTTTGCTACAGTTCGTGTTCGGGGGTCCGAATGAGCGCCTCTCAAAACATCACAGGCCACTACAGCTCCAGAGTTGTTCATAGCGGCCTCAGGTAAATATTAATCTAATATTTATTTTGTATAATTAAAAATTTATTACTGTCATTCCTATTAATGTATATTTGTTTCTTACAACAAATTAGCAACTGTAGAATCGTCTTAGCGAAAACGTGAGAAGAACAAATATGCAACCACCAAAAGTAAATCTAGGAACGAAAGGTTTTAGTAGATATCAAGCTTGGGATGCAAGGAGTTATGGACAAGAGCACCTCCATATTCTCTAGGAGGCTTTTTGTGGATTATCAGGGAGTGGGCCAACATAACTCACAAGTCATGGATAAAGGTCCTAGAGGACGAGAAGATGGTGTTGCATGAAGAAGTTTATGTAAGTATATTTCCTAACTATGTTTTGATAAACATATTGAGTCATAAAAAAAAGCGTTACTAACTATATTATTATAATTTGGTACAGACGGAGTTTGATTTAAACAAAGATATAGCTGAACATCATGTTATCGTGGATAAGCAGCTTCAGCTATCATACTCAAGGGTATGAGAAAGTTTTTACAAGCAATACAAGAGGTTAGAAAACTATGATGAAGTAGCAAAATATCCTCCCAAAGGAGTTGACTCTGAAGTGTAGAAAGGGATTTGCAACTTTTTTATCGAAGACCATTGGACGATAAATATTGGATATATATTCATAAGTAAATAAATGTTCAAATTTTTAGATTTTTGTGAACTAATTGATCTTCCTTTGGTTAACAACGGACATCAAAGAAAAATTCTATAAATACAGCAAAACAGACAGTCCAATATATTAGTTGATCATCTTCGTACATCTATAGGTTTCATACGAGAGTAAGCTTCTTATTCTCTAACTTTATTTTTTCATACAATAGTATAATATTAAATATATTTGATTTAATAGATTCTAAATTTGTAATTTATAGATTGAAATAGATGAGAAGGAACCGATGATGAGTGCATTCTACAAAGAGATGCACATTTATTCAGATCGCACGACATTTATCTATAACGAAGCAGAAGATACCTTTGTAAGTAACTCACATATTGTAGTAGCGATGCATAATCCACATTCATTCATTATATTTTATACAATATCATTAGTTATCGATAACCAAATATTAACATCATGTAGAACAAGGTGCACTCTATGGAGATTAAAAGTGATAAAGCATGTTCTTCACAAGGAGGCCCATCGATGTCGTAGTGAAAAGTCTTTGCTAATGTTTTCGGAGAGCAGTCTAGACATGTGAGAGGGATGGGTGCATTTGTCATTCTATCCAAAGGCAAAAACGTGTTTTAGAGTTATCTTTTAGAGACAACACAGTCGAAGCTCCAACAATTAAGATAACAACTAGAGCGAGATAAAGAAGATTGAGAGCAAGAAAGAGAAGAAAATAGAAACTTCAGAGAGCAGATATAGACTTTCATAGATTCTCTCAGACAAAACACCCCATCCTCGATCTCTCTTATTTTCTCATAAATAAGACCACCATATGTATATTTGTTGGATGCACATGTCATAGTTTTTGATGCCATGTTATGTTTTAAGGACATGTGTCTGTTTATAGTTTTTTTTTTTACTTGTATTAAATTTTTGTGTGTTGTAGTTAGTGTGAAACTGATTATATATATATATATATATATATATATATATATATTGAATTGAAGTTGATATCCTCTTGAATGTGAAAAGATATTTTGTTAATGTTATCTTTATATTTTTTCATATTCTCATGTAAGTGCAAAAAAATGCAAAAGCATTATAGAGTCTTTAATCGTAATGTGAGTAAAATATTTGTAAGTTATCAGACTGAATTTTTATATTGCTATCATCATTATTAACATTGTCAAATTGTAGTTATTCTTTAAGTGTATTTGTTGCAGGTTTAGAGGGGATGTAAGGAAGGGGTTTGAAGATGATGTCTGTTTATTTTTTGAAGTGTATGTTTATATTTGAAGTTAAATATTTGAGGGGGTTGGAGAGGATGAATGTTTGAGGAGGTTAGAGAAGTATGTTTGTTTTTTGAAGTGTATGTTTATGTTTGAATATATGGTTGAAGTTAAATGTTTAAGGGGTTTGAGAGGATCAATGTTTGAGAAAGTTGAAGAAGTATGTTTGTTTTTTGAAATGTATGTTTATATTTGAATATATGTTTGAAGTTGAATGTTTGAGGAGATTTGAGAAGTGTATTTGTTTTTTAAAGTGTGTTTATATTTGAATATATGTTTGAGAAGGTAAGAAGTGCTTGTTTATATTTGAATGGATGTATGTTTGAGGATGTTTGAATTGTATTTTTCATTTTGTTTAATGTAATATAAAAAAATTAAAACTAATATAAAAATTTATTTTTGCAGGTTTAAGGCTTATAACGGTGATATTTCTGTGTCGTCATTATTGGCCTTAACACTATGTTGTCATTACAACCTATAACAACAACGTAATTGTTGTCATCATAGCCTAAAACAATGACTTACTTCTCATTGTTATAGACTATAATAGTGAGTTAATTATCTCCATTATAACCTAAAGCAATGATGCAAAATGTCATCGTTATAGGGTGGGTCACCGTTAGTGGTGTTCTCAGTTCCAATGAGATTCATCGTCGGTGTTGGGTCACACATTATATAAATGTCGTTGTATTACTCAACTAAGGCAAAAAATTAATAGTCATTATTTATCACCGTTATAGACCTATAGCAGTGATAAATATCCAATAGTGGCAAAAAATGTCGCCACTATTGACCCACATCCTTGTAGTGAGAGAGAGGAAGAAATGTCAACCCCCAATAAGCAGGTGAATGCATGTGTGTGCACCATGTGCTTGATTTGTTTTTTTGGTAAAAAATGCCTTTAGCTACCGTCTCTGTCTGCTACTAAATACCATTTCAGCGGCACATAGCGCATGTCGCTCATCACGTGCTATCACTTGCACGATGGTGTGTTATGGTTCGCCTGATTGAGAATATATATATATATATATATATATATATATATATATATATATATATATATATATATATATATATATATATATATATATATATATATATATATATATATTAAAGGCAAACTTGGGTCACCAGTTACCCTACATACTATTGGGTTTTGAACTTGCAACGTCCGTGACATGCACTAACAGCTCTTACCAAACAAGCTGAGCCCCTGTTGGTACCGATTGGGGGTATATATATAATCCTCCACATTATTTCCATAAACTATATACTCAATCGGTGCTTTTAACTTTTGCAAGTGCTAGCATGCCAACTTCTCTTTGCTGATACCAACAAATGCCAACTTTTGGCACACTGGTAAAATAATAATATGCTTCTCAAAAGTAACGCCCTGCAGTGATCTTGGTGACTAAATTTATTTTGAAAGGATTATGCTTGAAAGCACGCTCCTAGAGAATTCCCATTGACCTCATGACTTCAGATATTTTCCTAACTAGCTGGCGGATCTTCTGTTCTGTAACTTCTGTTACTAGTACGGGTTTCCCTTTTTATCCGATAGGTGATCCACGTATGCAGTACTCTGCGTTATACCTGCTACCCGACCCAACAATAATATATTGGACACAGGGCAGATCCACGAGTATATTTGTGTTCAGTACAAGCAAAGTGATGAATGCAAGTAGATCGTTTTTTTCTTTTTGAGTAGAATACCTTACGTCTTTATGTAGGCGATCATCAAACACAATACTAAACTTTTTGCACTTTACATGCGAGTGGACACACATACAAGCACTGTTTCCCTAAATCTTTCTCTTTTCACACACTTACGCTCACGTCTAAGAGTCTCATAGCGAGCAAATCAACAATGTTGAACACATATACAAACCTAGGTTGGATCAAAACGACTTGCATCACGTGCTCTCAACTAGATTTTAGATACAAATGATTGCAGATACACACATATATGTATATATAAGGGGAATGAAACCCTTTTCAATGGAAACTATTTGGTATTTTTTTTAAAATTCTGACCATACAGATGTGTTCAACCTGATTGATTTACTATAAATCAACACTTGGACCATGAATTTTGGATAAAAAATAATATTTGGAGCCTAAAAAATTTATGAAAATTGTACACCATTGATTTTTGAAATTTTATAAAAACCTATCCATTCATTGAAATCAAATGCTCTAAGAACTAATTCCTGTAAAAACAAGTATATAGATCACATAGTATGGTCAGAATTTTGAAAAAATATCAAAAATCCAATAAAATATGGTTTTTCATTGGAGAGGTTTTTATTTCCATATATATCTAGTCATTAGAATATAAGAACTCGAAATATGAAAACTAACGTGTGAACCACTATTTTCATGATTTTTTTTATTTTTTTCTCTTGAATCTAACCATTCAAATGTGGTCTACGTGCTTGGTTTTATAAGAACCCATTATTGAATCATCCGATTTTGATGCGTAAATGATATTTTTTAAGACTTTAAAATCAATGGCTCATAATCTTCATAAATATTCAAGCATTCAAAAATCACATTTTTCATCCAAAAATACACACTCCAATTGTTGATTCCTAGCAAATTCACCCTGCCAAGCACATCCACATTGTTGAATTTTCAAAACAAGTGTTGGAAATGCTCATATTTCTAGTTCTCATATTTCAGTTCTCATATTCTAGTGACTCTCTCTCCTTATATATATATATATATATATATATATATATAGTGATTGTGATTGGTTCTTTATAATGGTAGGAGGGTGTATACAGTTTGAATTTTTTAATAGTTTTTGAAATCTAACATTACCGATGTGATCTACATAGTTTGTTTAATAGGAATCACCTTTTGAATCATCTGATTATGATATGAAAAACAAGTTTTTATAAGAATTCAAAATCAATGGTTTAGATCTTTTATAAATATTAAAGCTCATAAAATAAAAAATTTCTTCAAGAATGATTGATCCAACAATCAATTCCTAGTAAATACATCATATTGAACATATCCATGTGTCAAATTTATCAAAGATAGCTTGAAACATTAAAAATCACTATTGTCCACACTTTATGGACGAGTAGGAGGAACCAACCCCCTCCTCCCTCTCTCTCTCACTTTATATATATATATACTCCCACCTAAGAAAAGCGTTAGATTGTCAAATTTAAACTTTTTTTAGTTGATCAGTTATGTGATTATAGCATATATGTATATTTTTTAAGACTTTTAAAAAATCAATGTCTTACAATGTATCAAAATTTTATGACTTAAAAAATTCTACTCTTATGTCCAAAAAACATGATCCAAAGCATGATTCCTATCAAATAAACTACAACCTGCAACCATGATTAGGTAATCCTAGAGCACTCTACCATCTCTCTCTCTCTCTCTCTCTCTCTCTCTCTCTCTCTCTCTCTCTCTCTCTTATATATATATATTGTATATATATATGGGCCTTTATGTGCTATTGTCAACGTTACCTATAAATGTCCTTTCAGTACAACCACATTCCATCACTAATTCGTCGCTAACAGGCGTAGCGACGACGAGGCGATGGTATGCTTACGTCGCGAATTTTTCGACGCTAACTAGCGACGGATTGATTCCGTCACCAGGTCCGTCGCTAATTGCGACGGACTAACGAGCGCTGTATTCCGTCGCCAATCCGCCGGTACTAAACGGCGACCACGGCTTGGCGACGGATTTACTTTCGTCGCTATGCCGTCGCTAGATTTATATGAATAGCGACGGATGGTTCCGTCGCTAATCCGTCGCAAACACGAAAAAAAAAATTTTAAAAAATTATTTAAAAATTAAATACCGAGAACGGTACAATTTATATTTTCTGTATAATTTATATTTCCTGTAAATAAAAAACAAACCACACAAAAAATTTCATATAACAAGAATCTATAACAATTAATCGTTCCACCTTAAAATTAACAAGTTTAATTATTTACAATTCAACAATTACAATTAGGAAACATAAAAAAATAGAACTTCTTCAACACAGTTCTCTAATCATCGCCAAGATTTTGTGCGTCTTCTTGTTCATTGTCTTTATTTATCCCTTCAGCTCCGCTACGCTGATTATCGCTAGCAGCCTACACAAGAAAAGAACAGTCAGTATTGATAAACAAAATATAATGAAATAAATTACGCACTATATGTGATTCTATCATGTGCTCATGTGTGATCTAAGGCAATAAAAAAACTCTATATGTGATTCTATCATGCTCATATGTGCTCTAAGGCAGGCAAAAAATTATATATGTGATTCTATCATGCTCATATGTGTGCTAAGGCAGTCAAAAAATTGAATATGTGATTATAGCATGTTCATATGTGTTCTAAGGCAGCTAGAAAAACTCTATATGTGATTCTACCATGCTCAGATATGCTTTAAGGCAGGCAAAAAACTATATATGTGATTCGATCATGCTCGTATGTGTGCTAAGGAAGTCAAAAAATTGAATATGTGATTATAGCATGCTCATATGTGCTTTAAGGCAGGCAAAGCAAAAAAATTTATATGTGATTCTATCATAAATGATATATGTTCTAAGGCAGTAAAAAAACTCTATATGTGATTTGTGCATGCTCATATGTGTTTTAAGGTAGTCAAAAAACTGAATATGTGATTATAACATGCTCATATGTGTTCTTAGGCAGTCAAAAAACTGAATATGTGATTATAGCATGCTCATATGTGCTGTAAGACAGGCAAAAAAACTTTATATGTGATTATAGCATGCTTATATGTGCTCTAAGGCAATAAAAAAACTCTATATGTGATTCTATCATGCTCATATGTGTGCTAAGGCAGTCAAAAAACTGAATATGTGATTATAGCATACTCATATGTGTTCTAAGGCAGTCAAAAAAACTTTATATGTGATTCAATCATGCTCATATGTGTTCTTAGGCAGTCAAAAAACTGAATATGTGATTATAGCATGCTCATATGTGCTCTAAGGCAGGCAAAAAATTGAATATGTGATTATAGCATGCTCATATATGCTCTAAGGCAATAAAAAAACTCTATATGTTATTATAGCATGCTCATATATACTCTAAGACAGGCAAAAAACTCTATATCTGATTCTATCATGCTCATATGTGCTCTAAGGCAGGCAAAAAGTTATATATGTGATTCAATTATGCTCATATGTGTTCTAAGGCAGTCAAAAAATTGAATATGTGATTATACCTAAGAGGGACCTGGAATCGAAAATCCCCTGTTCAGAACAAGATTGTTGATCTCATTTCGGAGAAAGGGGGCGACGGTGTCATAAAAGTAGTTATTCAGTGATTCCGTAACGATCTGGCGTACATCATCACCGGAAAGAATAGTCTGCTGCTTGGAGCTTATGTCGGCGCAAGAAGTCGGTGAGCCGTAACTGGAAGAAGCAATAACTGGTGAAGTGTTCATATTACTCCCAAACCCGAACACACGACCTTTTTTGGGTTCACCTGCTGCACTCACCCATGCTGTAGGATCAAATGATGGATGTTGAGTAGCGTCATCGCCATATCGCTCTACCATTTGTTGCTCATATGCCTCCTACAAAATAATGTTTAAAGTATTCATTAATAATTAATGATAACATTATGATAACTTGTATATATATTGCAATGATTATTAGTAGAATAAATACATAGCATTGTCGTTCTCGCCTTCTCTGATACGAAGACTCCCGTGGTCTTTCGTTTATGTGTTTCAACAAACACATCCTTATATGGTACACTGCCTCCTTTTTCTGCTTCCTGCGAAGTTAAATGACAAAAGATTTAGTACACAAGTTTGCAAAAATACTTATAAAATTAATATTATATATTAATGAGTTACCATTTTCTTCAGGTGGCTCCCAAATGTCTTAGATCCACCTGTGTGTAGATGGGCTTCGGGCATCTTCGATCAATTTTGTGCAGCCTTCGCAGAGCGATTTCTAAATGCATCTCCCGCCCACTTATCGCACATTTCATCCCAGTAATCTCTCCTGATAGTAATAGGGCCATGGCCCTTCCACAGTAATGGATCATCTACTACGCTAGATATTTTTTTTGCTGCAGTCTTCATAGTGTGCAGCATGTCTGCAAATCGATTGGCAGCCACCTTCTGTCACACCTTCCTTGCATTATTTTCTTCTACCATAGTTGCGAAGCGATTCGAAGCCTACAAATATTTTCAGAAAGTTAGTAGACATTACTTAAATAAATTAAATATGAAACACATTAACTATGAGGAACAACTGTATACCATGAATGAGGACCACAATCTGTCTAACACCTCCTTTGGGTACTCTTTCCATTGAGCAACCGGTCCTGGTAGATGTTGAAGAAGTGAATTCCTAATCTCCCGTACTACTTCTTGTGGCTCAAACCTCGTGCTGCACATGAATTGTTACACAGTAAATATCAATATAAAATATTTATAAGATATGCAATAATTGAAAACAAAATACTTACGGTCGATTATCGATATACACTATTCGAATGAGTCTTCTTATGCCAGCCTGAGAAGACCTTGTTTCCTGTGTTGGCTCCTGACTTGTGTGATCAACTAGTGTAGGTGGGTCGTGTACAGGCGCAACATCATCTGTAAAAAAATACGTTAAAAATTCTCAGAATGCGCATTTGAACTAATCAAGCATCCAATTAGTTATATGATATACCTATCACAGGAGCCCGTGAAGATGAAGGCTGAGCCTGGCTACTACTGAATGAGCGACCACTATAACCTCCACGAACCATATTCTAACAAATAACATATGTCATACAATACATTCAAATAATTCACATCAAGTATTACAATACATTCAAGTCATTCGCATCAAGTATTACAATAATTCAAATCATTCATATCAGGTACTGCAATGCATTCAAGTCATTCACATCAAGCATTGCAATGCATTCAAATTATTCGCATCAAGTATTACAATGCATTCAAATAATTCAAATCATTCACATCGATTATTGTAATAATTCAAATCATTCATTGCATAAATTATAATACATTCAAATAATTGAAATCATTCACATCAAGTGTTGCAATACAACTCCTGCATTTGCATCAAGTATTACAATACATTCAAATAATTCAAATCATTCACATCAAGTATTGCAATGCATTCGAATCATTCGTATCAAGTATTACAATACATTCAAATAAAATTTTTAATCATTCACACCAAGTATTGCAATACAACTCACATCAAGTACTGCAATGCATTTAAATAGAGGTTTGTAGTATAAGATTTTGCTCACTAGCATGAGAATTCTTCCTCGTCACTAGTTTGACTTTCTTCTTCTTCTTCTTCTTCTTCATCATTGTTTGCCTATCCACTTGGTATATCATTTGGATCACATTCCTCTATGAATGTTTTATCGGCCAATGGAGATATGACATGCATATCATGCGCAACATCGTGACCATAAGCGAAGTCATAGACATCATCTGATTGATAGTAATCGCTGTCTTCAGCTAACTCATCTTCCTGTAACTGATCATACTCGGGGTATAGTTTGGACTTCACCTTGCAAACTGCCCACCATTTATTTCTATCTGACTTTTTTATACTCGGATATGAAGTATAATAAACTTGTTGAGCTTGCGAGGCTAATATGAATGGTTCATATGTTCCAAACCTGGATTTATAATTCACCTCCACAATGCCTGAAGCTTTGTCGAGTCTTGTTGCAGTTGGATCAAACCAATGACACTTGAATAAAGTAACTCTGTTATTCATGCCTAAGTAAGTCAACTCCATTATTTCCTCTATAACACCGTAGTAATCATGTTCATTTTCACCGTAGCTGCTACCCTTGACATACACGCCACTATTTATCGTTGATTTGTTTATACCGTAATCTTTTGTATGGAATCGATAACCATTTACGATATACCCGTTGTAGCATTGCACAACTTTGGTCGGACCATTTTTTAAATCACATATTCTTTGATTTTTAACATCACCATGGCGAACCTACGCACAAACATAAACAATGATTGTGATCACGATCAATTAAGTAACTTAGTGTTGTTTATAAGTACAAAATTTATGTTAGCTTCTTTACCAACTGCTTCAACCACTCCACAAACTTAGTTTCACGTTCTTTTTGTACTTTTGCATCAGTGAGATGTGAAACTTCGCTTTGCAACTCCAGATCAAATCGTCTGCAAACCACAAATACTTATATTACCGAGCCATGTATCCACATATAGAACATAAAAGGATTTATAATTGAGTTGCATGTACATATACTTACTCGATGTATGGGTCGATCGCTGAGCAATTAAAAAGAATATAGATGTGTGTTGCATCTTGCTCTCGATCTGTCAATAGCCTTGATCGGCAACTACCAAATGCATGCCCAAGTGGTTGAAATATCAACAGTTTGTCAGCTACAGTTACTTGTTCTCCATCATCATTACGGGGCGGGCATGTGTAACGTGTTGGAATATGAGGTTCGAAGTACATAGATGAGAAATTTGAAATCTCTTCTAAAGTGTACGCCTCACAAATAGAGCCTTCTACTCTTGCTTTATTACGAACATTTTTTTTTAGGTCGAACATGCATCTGACAAGAATATACATTTCAAATTTTAAATATCTGTCATTAAAGAGACAAATATAAAAAAAACATATACCTTTCAAATGGGTACATCCATCGATATTGCACAGGGCCACCAACCCTTAGTTCATATGGCAGATGTATGATCAAATGTTCCATAACATCGAAAAATGCTGGCGGAAATATCTTTTCTAGCAAACAAACAATGGTGTTGACAGAGTCCTCGAGATTCTTTACATCTGATACTACGACCTCCGATACGCACAATGTTCTGAAAAATCTGCTCAACTCAGACAATACCCCCCATATAGGTTTGTCTAACATATCATGGAATGCTAGGGGTATCAATCGTTGAATAAAGATATGACAATCATGACTCTTCAACCCATATAACTGTCCATCGTCAATCTTCACAGCCCGAGCAATGTTAGAGATATATCCATCTGGAAATCTCAGTTGTCTCAACCATTGACATACATGTTTTATTTGATCAGGTCCAAGCACGTACTTTGCCTTTGGTTTCAGTACTTTGCCATTATACTCTTTGAGTTCCAATTCTGGTCTTTTACATATTAATTTTAAATTCATACGGGCCTTCGGATTATCCTTCGTTTTTCCTTTAATATTCATTACTGTATTGAACACATTATCAAACACATTTTTCTCTACATGCATCACATCCAAATTATGTCGTATCAAAAGGGTCGGCCAATACGATAGTTCCCAAAAAATAGATTTATTCGTCTAATTGTGATCCTTCCTAAATCCATGGAAGGGTGTAGGACTGCGGGCATCTGTTAATACATCTGAAAAGTATCGCAATCTTCTTAGAATCTCTATGCCAGACAATCTTGAGGATGGACCTTCTGTTTCAGTTGTACCTGCTTTAAACACATTCTTTTGTCGTCGGAACGGATGATCGCTGGGTAGAAATCAACGATGACACTCAAACCAGCAAGACTTCCTTCCATGCCTCAATCTAAAAGCTTTGGAATCCTCCATGCAGTACGGACAAGCCAACCTCCTATGTGTGCTCCAACCAGATAGCATACCATATGCAAGGAAGTCACTGATTGTTCATAGAACAACGGCCATCATGTTGAAATTTTGTTTTTTGTGGGCATCATACGTGGTAACACCATCATCCCACAATACTTTTAGTTCATCAATCAATGGCCTTAGATATACATCAAGATTTTGGCCAGGTGAGGTCGGACCAGGGATCAACAGAGACAAGAAAAGATTTGGACGTTTCATACACAAGCTTGGTGGAAGGTTGTATGGAGTTACAAATACTGGCCAGCATGAGTATAGAGTTGATCTACCCCCAAATGGATTAAATCCATCTGTACATAGACCGAGTCTAACATTTCGCACTTCCATTGTGAAGTTCTGATGAGTACGATCAAAGTGCTTCCAAGCTTCAGCGTCAACAGGATGCGTGATCTTGTTTTCATCGTGTCAAACTTTATTTGCATGCCATCTCATGTGTTTAGCTATCCTTGAAGACATATACAATCGCTGCAATCTAGGAGTGATAGGAAAGTAGCGGAGCGACTTGTATGAAATTTCCTTTGATCTCGTGCTACCATTGCCTCTTGTCTTTGGCTTGAACCGAGGATGCCCCACATGACGGGCATGATATGTTGCTTTCCTGCTCCTTGAAATACAACATGCAGTGATTTGGACAAGCATCAATCTTTTTGTAACCCATACCTAGAGCGTTGACCATAACTTTCGCACGATAGAAATTTTGTGACAATTTCTCATCTTTGGGCAACATACTCTTCACAATCATGTACAAACGGTCAAAACATGATTGACTCAAATTATACTCGGACTTCAAATTCATTAGTTGAAGAACTGCAGACAAGATAGTATGACTCTCACAACCATTCCAAAGTGGCTCATCAGCATCTCTAAGTAAATCATAAAATCTACTAGCTGCATCGTTTGGTGATTCTTCATCTACGGCAGTTCTTACATCACTAGAACTCATAGCAGAACCCAGTTCTGTTCCTGCGGCATCAAATATCAAATTTGTATATGGATTATCGTGCACCATATTCACCCGTGCATCAAAATCGTTTCTAAATTCTTCTCCATGAAACGTCCAGTTCTGATAATCACTCACAAAACCCTTCCTGTATAGGTGATGTCTAATGCCATGAGGTTCTACAAATCGATTATTCTTACAAATCTTGCTGGGACACCTAATCCGACTTGTGGGATCCACTGTACTGACACTTGCCGTTGCAAATTCAATAAAACTGTCAACACCATCCATATATTCATGCGATAACTCATTGTCCACTATCCTACGGTACATTCATTCACAGTTTGTAGTCATTTTCTTATGATGTTACGAATAATAGCCTAACGAATTAAAAGAGAACAATCAGAATGCTACGATGAAGAACATATCAAATTTATCATGCAATATATGATGTCATACAATAACAATAATTTTGATGCATGCATTGATAACTTAATATTTTCATGTGCAAACTATTCATGACACGATACAATCATTTGAAACATGCTTTCATTATACAATTTCATATGGAAGTCATAATCAAATTGAAAGTTACATGCAAGCATGAATACAATTACATCAAACATTGCAATACATCGTAATCATTCATATCAAACAAATGGCAAACATGTACCTGCAGCAAACACACTTCAATATCTCACTAACTACTACCATGCCTAACATGGACTCCGTACTCCAAAAATAAGAACACTTCAATATTCATACATTAAAATCATGCTCAACATGATCTCCGAACTCCAACGAAGCAACCCGAAATATCAATAACTAAGTGAGTGTGTGAACAATAAAGTGTTACATCTAATAAATTAAATAACATGTGATACACTTGCATCACTTACTCACCACGGGTATTTACCCGATTTGCATTGTTTTTTACACTTACTTACCACAGGTGGCTGAGCACGAGCTGTTCTGTTGAAAAATCTGCACAAAAAAATACTGTTTTAAAATGAAGTCACCACGAAAAAAAAAAACTGTTCTGGCAAGGGGTCGACTCCCCTGCTGTTCTGGCAGGGGGTCGACCCCCTTACGGAACATAGAGGTTAACCCCCTTACGGAACGTAGGGAGTTAACTGACCCCCTGTTCGGGCAGGGGGTCGACCCCCAGCCTTTTCGCGAGTGAGTCGACCCCCTGCCGGAACAGCAGAGGGTCGCCCCCCTGCCTGAGCAAGAAAGGCTTGACCCCCTGCCTGTTACGGCAGGTGGTTAAACCCCCTGCCGAAAAGGCAGGGGGCAAGGGTCCCCTGCCGGAAAACGCAGGGGGTTAGCCCTCTGCCAGAAACGGCAGGGGGTTAATCCGCTGCGTTTTTCGGCAGGGGGTTAACCCCCTCCCGTTTCCGACAGGGGGTTAACCCCTTGTGTGAAAACGGGGGTTAACCCCCTGTCGAAAACGGGAGGGGGTTAACCCCCTGCGTTTCCGGCAAGGGGGTCGACCCCCGGCCGGAACAGCAAGGGGTTAACCCCCTGACTTTCCGGCAGGGGGTCAACCCCCTACCGGAAAACGCGGGGGGGGGGTCCTTTACCTTTCTCCGGGCGGCGGGGCCGGCGGACGGTGGGACCGACGAACGGTGGGAGTGGGACCGGCGAACAGCGGGAGCAGCGAAAGAAGAAAAGGAAAAGCTGCCTGGGATTAGGGTTATTCGAAAGTTAGCGACGGCTTAGCAACGGATTAATTCTGTCACTAAGCCAACGTAAAATCAAATTTACGAAAATAGCGACGGACGATATTCCGTCGCCACATCCATCGCTAAGTAGCGACGGACTAGATTCTGTCGCTAACTTCGTCGGTAAATGGTGCGACCGTAACGACAAAACAGTACGTCGCAACATCCGTCACTAGGTAGCGACAGACTATATTCCGTCGCTATTTTCGTAAGCTTCATTAATTATAGCGATGGATTTTTGTCGCTCGCTAATTCGTCGCTACTTAGCGACGGAAAGATTCCGTCGCTAACGTCCGTTGCTAACAACGTATTTTCTTGTAGTGTTTTTTATTTATTATTTTTTCATGAAACCAAACTTATGGATACGATCTATGTGTTTTATTTAGTGGTAATCAGCTTTTGAATCACCCGATTAAGACACCTAAATACTGGAAATCAGAATCTAAAATATGTTGTTTACTGGGGTTGGGAGTCTAGATCAGCTCACTGTTAAGCTAGGCTCAGCTCAAAAATTGAACTTGGTGAGTCAAGCCAGCATGTTTAGGTAAAATGAGCCATGCATGAACATGGCAAACTTGGCTCATATAGACTCATTTCATCAAGCTTGTGATAGGCTCATAACAAGTTTGGGCTCAGTTTGGCTCGTGTCGACCTCACAAACTGAGCCCAAACAGCCCGTGCTTGACTCAGCTTGTTTTAACAACTATATTGCTCACTAAATATATGCTAAAAATTCAATATAGAAAGTCCCATCAACACGAAAAACTCAATCATTATAAAAGGAATAACTTATGATCGTCATTGATTGTAGATTTTGGGCATTTCTTTAGTTAGACTCTCTCTCTCCAACAATTGGTTCCTCTTAGTCGTAGGCACTGATTTTTGATATTTCAAGCCAAGTATGGTAAATCTAACTCAGGGGGCAGGTTATATGTTCCTCCAGAACATGCACTGTAGCTACAGTGCATGTGTGTGTTAGGAGAGGGGGTGTGACTGAGTGTCGCATGACACTCAATCGGGTGTACGAGACCCTTCGTACATCATTGTACACTCCCTGTGGGTGTACGACGGCCCGTACATCCGATTGAATACCACATGGTGCTCAATCGAACGCCGAACATGCACTGTAGCTACAATGCATATTGGGGGGGAGAAGACGCATCACCCTCTCCCACAGATGCATTCAACACGATCTATTTAGTAAGAATCAGCTGTTGGATCATGTTTAATAACACACACGGTAAACTTGATGGGTGGTTTGGGTGTGGTTCATTGCCCAAGTCATCTAAGTTGAGGGACGTAACGAGTTAGAAACTCACAAAGGGATTCCTTCACAAGGTCAAGCTGGGTGTACTCTCCAATGGACTGGAAGACTTGGTAGGTTTTGCCAACTAGAGGCCGTTGGTGACAGGGACACAAATGGATCGGTAATTGGAAGAGTTGAACCATGTTTGAATCGAATCTGAATATGAATCTCATGCAATATATCCAAATAATTTCAAATTCAACATGTTTATGAACAAGCTTTTGACTTTTAAATAGCACAGATGGATCAGATTCCATCCCAATCTAGGGTGGACATCAGGCCACCCAATTAGGGCTAGACAGACCGAACCCATACTCAAGCCCAAGCATGTCTGGACCCAGTTATAATTAATCTTGGGCCGGAACCTTTAGGCCTGGCCTTGTTAATGGGTCTAGACCTTTACACCTGACCTGGTTAATGGGTCCTACCTGTTGAGGTCAATGAGGGGCCGAATTATTTCAACCCAAATTTAATCGGGTCCTGGCTGCAAAATGCAGCTTTAGCACAATCGATTATGGGTTGTGCACCTGACAACTCGTTAGATACCACGGCCCAATGTCCACCGCTAATCCCAATCCAAACATAAATATCAAATAAAATATTGTTCCAAATGCATTTGCACCACCTTGTTGAAGAGGTGCGGTTCTGTGTTAGGCAGAAGACATATGAAGTGTTCTGCTCTTTTAAGGCGGGGGCAGTACACTGGGCCCCCCTCTTTAATAAGGGCCTTACCCTTTTTATAGGGAGAGTGGGCAGCCACTACGTGGCTCCCCTTAATTGGGCAGAACACTTAAATAAGTATTCTCTCCTAGTTGACGGACTTAGTTCTGCGCACGAGATCATCATTCTTGATTTGAATCCAACTCCTAATTAAAAAAAATAGATTTTAAACTGGATCCAGATCCAAATGAAAGCTGATGAAGTGGGCTGGCCTCCAGATCTGAAATACATGTATGTGGTAATAATATAACTAGTATGCCTATGAAGAAAAAAGGCCTATAAAAAATAATATATCTAGCAAGGTACAAGCGGATTGGATTGGATTCATATATCGCAAAATATCACCGATACAAAATACTGATCAAATTATGAACAGATTAATGAAACCCTAGACAGTAAGGACACGCCCTTTCGGGTGATACCCTCGAACATGCTGACACGGACAACGACGTAAACAAAATATTATTTTGATATATCTTAACAAAATTTTCATATTTTTAATATTATTTCAATAAAAATGCACTTTTATTTGTTAAACACAATAATCTTTAATTTGTTAACAAATAAATTTTTTCGCTTCCTTGCATCCTAATTTTTAACAAATTTTTGAACTTGCGAGTTAAGCGCGTGTTGTGTGTCGAGTCACACGCGTATCTAGATTTGTTGTCCGCGCCACACGCGTGGTGAGGTGGTGTCGCACGAGGCCTCGCTTTCACTTTTGGCTTGTAAGCGCGATCGGCAGAGGGCCACGTTGGTCGTCCACTCATGCGGGCCCCATGATGGATGGGATGTGGGCCCTACGCTCTACTAGGCCTAGGGATGGCAGTAGACCCGCGGGGGGGGGGGGGGGGGGGCTCGCCCCATTTGGACCCTGGATGAAGGGTATGAAATGGAGACGGAGGAGGGACGAAGGTTAAAATTCATCCCCGTTCGGGGATGTAGGCGAGGATGAACATACACTTTTTTTTTTGCCTTGCCACGATAACTGCCTCATCCCCGCCCTGCCTCATCCCTGTTTGAACCAGGGATGGAGGACATGAAACGGGGATGAAGGCCGGGGGTGGAGGTTAAAATCCATCCCCGTGTAAGGGGGGGGGGGGGGGACGATGGAGGTTCTAATCTTGAGGCGGGGCGGGGGTGGAGACCTTATCCCCCGCCCCACTGCCATCCCTCACTAAGCCGACCTCGTTTCTTGAGCAGGAACAGCACCCAAGTGGGGCCCGACCTTTGACAGAGAGTGGGCCCCACTTTGCGAGTCCCGGAGGAGTCTGGAACTCTGCGAGAGAAAACATTCCTCTCGGGATGCGCTATCGCCCCGTCGTCAAGGCGAGGGCTGTCCGTCCCGACCCTGACATCCAGCTCCACCACCAAAAAGGGGGCGCACTACTCTCGAAACCCGTCACGATTTCTTTTGTATTTACGATGCCGCCATCACATGGGCTTTTGGAGGGTGTCTCCGTTATTAAGGACTTATCGGGGGGTCTTAGTCTTACTTTATGATCTCGTAAGGGTGCAAACGGATCGGATACACCACGGAACATGATTGATCTGAATTCCGTACCTAATTTTATATTTAGGATACTTCGTTTGGCATTCTAGTTTTGATCAGATCGGCCGTGATACAAATTACAGACCGCGAACCTGATTCTGAGTTCAAAACTATTTTTTAATCCGAATCTGAAATAGATCTGATGATGCATACCTATACCCACCTAAATATATGCAGACTAATGCGATTTAATCCAAATGTATACAGATCCAGAAGAGGATATTGATCTGAATCCAAATCCAAATCCAAAGGAGGCTGAGAATATAAGTCCAATTCCGATTCAAAATTTGCATCCAAAAACCATGTGCAAGATTGAGATCAATGGTTCAACTGAACCCGAGATATTCGAGAATATCATCTCCAATTTGAGTTGGAGGTCCGACTGAATCCGATCCATTTTTACCCCTTGACCTAGCCCTCGGGGTGAGCTTTGCATAAAGAGCAAGTTGGAGTCACCCCATGTGATTCAGGGTGGACACAGTTGACTGGGTTGAGTCTCCCATGCACAGAATGGCGAGCTTTAGCTCCTTGACTTTGGCTTGGGCGCTCAGAACCCAACTGCGCAGGTTGACAAAAGGGAGCCAATGCTACATGGCGAAGTTGGATTCAGTGCCACGAACTGGAGATCGGGGTAGGCTCAAATATTCATGTTGATCTCGAGTTTGCTATGACCAATAAGGTCAAACCTCAAATGTGCTAGTAGGTCCTACAGGTTGAATCATAACTCTCTCCGATCCGAAGGTACTAGATCCCGGTCAATACAGTTTTACCTGGTCCAGATCCTGATTACATCCAATGCTTTGTGGTCCAGTCAGCTTAACATCATAGAATAAGGCCGGATCTGGGTCTGGACCTGGTAAAAAGAGCCATGACCCCCATCCAGTGTCTCACCCATTTAAAGCCCCCAGTGAGTAAGGGTCCAAACAGAGCAGATTTGCACTAGATCCAAATCCTAATCCAAATCCAAATCTGAAATATGAACTATAGCTCTCAATCTGAATTAGATGAAGTTTCAGTCTGGATCCAAAATATATGTGGTAATATTGGACATGCTAAAAAAGTAAAACGCAAGCTATTTATAAGTATAAAAGACCGGATTGCATTTTTATCCGAAATCCAAGACAGATTCTACTTACAATATTGATTATAATCCAATCCAATTCCAAAAACAACTTGACTTAACAGATCCAAATCCGATCCAAATGCATATTCGTATCACACTACAAGGACACAAATCCGGAATAACATATCAGACTCGAAGCTGATGTCCGACTGTATCTGATCCTTTTCCAGTCAATAAGATCGTAATATTTTGAAAATGAAAGAGTGCTTTGGTAGAGGATTTTTTTTTTCCAAAATGAAAAAAGAACAAGGGACGCCCGGTAAATATGGACAACCAGAAAAAAGTGAAAATTTTAGTTATGAAAAAAGTCGGTTCCGTGATCAAACTGATGATCGAATATTGGCCATTCGGATGCGTTGACAGCCACGGATCCACGACGAGCAGCACATCATATGGGCATCGTCCCTCCCATCGTCCATCATGATGGAGATCATGAAAACATATGACGTACATACGCTCAGCATACAGATTGCTACAGCCAGCGACGTATCCTCCCCGCAGCGGTCAGTGGAAGTGGAGAAGAACAGGACGGTAGTCCGGAGGGTGTTGTGTGTTCTCCCCTGAAGACACACTTTTTGCTATAGTGTGTGTTCGGGGTCAGAATGAGCGCCATGTATATAAGCACGTGGGGCTCGAATCTCCGTGTGTGTCGGCATCACTTAGCATCGGAGTCTGGTGCAGCTGCAAAGACTTAAGTAGCCTTTTCTGTCACTCCCGTCAAGAAACGATGATTCAAGAAAAAGACAAAAATGTCCTTCATTTAAAAAAAGGGAAACGACGGTTCGAGAAAAGGATAAAAATGTCTTTCATCCAGAAAGACGAGGATGATGTTAACTCCTCAAAGTCCAAACGTTTCATTTTTGCCCTAAGCAGTAAACTTTTGCATCATTTGCTGTAACAGGAGCTCCCTTTGAGCACCATTTACCGTCGTCTGCTGCTGCTAGAGTACCCTTTGTCGTTGTCTCGAGTCCAGGTTCCTGCCTTAGTTTTTAGCTTGTGTTACAACACATTGCCACCTTCTCGTTCCTGCCTTGTGTTACAAAACCTTCTCGGGTTCGCGATCGACTGGTTTGATCATTGGTGGGCGTCGTAGGGGCATTTGTCAGCCATATCTTTTTACAGTCTTTTTTTTTTTGTCATTAGGCGGTATGAAAGAAAGCAATGACACACAAACATTCTAACAAGTGTCATTAAGGCACCGTGAGTACCTTTTCATGTCGTCATCCTATTGTTGAAGAACATATGTCATTGTGAGTGTCATTAAAGCGTTGTTTTGTTATTGCAGGTGAATGTTGTCCTTTTGACAGTTGAAAAATAAAAGATATTTGTAAGACGCTGAGACCTGTTGACAAGAATGCTTGTTTACAGATACGAGGAAAAGCCTCTACCCCATCCGGTATCGTCCATTCACTCAGTATATGCAATGTATCACAAATCGCGGTTGTAGTAAGATACTACTGATTTGTGAGATATTGTTTTGTTTGTTAATATAGATTTCTAAGTTATTATGTTGAATTTTTATATTGATTTGAGATATATTTTGTGATATGTATATCGATTTGTAAGATATTATGTGTTTTGTAGTGTCGATTTGTAAGCTATTATGCTGAAATTTTGTATCGATTTATAATATATTTTGTGATATGTACATCGATTTGTAAGATATTATGTGTTTTGTAGTATCGATTTGTAAGCTATTATGCTGAAGTGTTGTATCGATTTGTAATATATTATGTGATATGTATATCGATTTGTAAGATATTATATATTTTCTAGTATCGATTTGTAAGATATTTGTAGAAAGAATTTTAAAACATGTGCGTGCGGAAATACATTGTTGCGTGCTTGCGGTGGCGATTTTCGTATTCAAATCGCTGCTCATTTAGTGATTTTTATTGAAATCGCTTCACAACATCGTAGATATAATTAAATCACTATCGTCAAACCTAAACCCTAAACCCTAAATCTCAATCCCTAAAACATAAAACTCAGAAACCTAAACCCTAAACCCTAAACCCTAAACCCTAAACCCTAAATCCTAAACCCCTAAAACCCTAAACCTAAATCCTAAAACCCCAAACCTAAATCCTAAAACCTAAACCTAAAACATAAACCCTAATCCCTAATCCCTAATCCCTAATCCCTAAACCCTAAACCCTAAACCATAAAACTTAAACCGCAAACCCCAAACCCTAATAGGCATATGATGATGTATGTTTTTTTCGATTTATAGTTTACTAAGTCTAAACATCGTGTTGATTTGTTTATGAATTAGTCATTGTGTAAATCGTGATATGACATATCATTCACGTAGAAAATCGTGATAGGTCAAATCATTTTTATTAATATAGCATTATTGTGTAAATCATGATTTTTATTTATGAGTGCTAAACGTGAGTTGACGATTTATAATAACGGGTTCTGACATCGTTCACATAGACAAAGCTGCTAAACACAAATGACGATAGGTCAAATCATTTCCACTTTATGTCCATTGTTGTACAGATCGTGATAGAACACCTTCTATAAAATAGTGTTAGCGATTTGCAACTTTTACTTAAATATTTATATCAAGTTGTAAATCGATTTGTACTTTACTAAATCTAAATGTCGAGTTGATTTGTGTACACGTGGGTAAAACCTTGTTCATATGTGTAAAACCCTATTATGTGTAAAACCCTATTCTATGTAAAACCCTAATCTATTTAACTTTTCTTCCTCTTTCTTTTCTACGGCAATACAACTTCTTCTTTTTTCTCTTTCGCCTTCGTCTTCTTCTTCTTCTTCTTCTTTCTTGTATTTTTCTTTCTTCTTTGTTCTTTTTTGTTCCTTCTACCTATGCTTGATAGATGAGGTTTGATGTTGATAACGTAGTTGTTTCATACCGTAAGAAAAGATCTGTATAATCTTTGATGATGATTATGGTTGTTATCTTCTATGTATACATCGATATATTCATGACACATACAACTCTAACGTATTTATCGTGAAGTATATTGAAGCTTACACAGAATATAATGACCATAATCATCTTCAATCGTTGCCCTCATACCTGAGCAAGCACAAATATTCTACATGATAGAGAGGGGGTGATGCTGATATCCATCTATTTGATCTATTCCTACTGTCGGTCCTTCTATTGTTCGCAAACCATACTTTGCAGTTGTAAAAATATCTGTCTAATCTTCGATATACTTCCTGACAAAATGGTGCAGTGCAATGGGAGTATCCTCAGTTGCACATATAATCATTTTAAGCTATTTTTTTTGGAGAGGATGTACCATCAGCTGCACATAGAATCATTTTGCAACAGAAATAAACTCGATGATGAACGATATGTTGTTTTTATGATCTCTTTTATAAAGATGGAAGTCTCTAAAAGATAGATATGTGTTTGATGGAAATGTCCTCCTATAAATAGCTTTCCATGATGTATTGTAACTAGCGAAGGCCACTCAGTAAATTGAAGGTGCTAGTTGTGCGGGTTGTATCTTCTCTGCCTGTTGCAATCTATACCTTTGATATACTTCAGTTCTGCCTGAAAGCAAGTTGGATTTCATGTGCACCTAGATTACACTCGAAGCACATAACTATTTGGATGTGGGGATGATAAATGTTTTCTTTGATGATGATGGTCATGTATTGTAACTAAATACTCATATATTTTGTAAATGAATGTGGTTGTAATGTTTCGTATAAGTAGATTTGTATTTATTCGCATTTTATTAGTCAGTTTAAATTGTGATAAGACAAATTGTTGTACATATAATGTATCTGAATTGTTATACCAGATATTGTCCCAGAGCGATTTAAACAATGACGATGTCGATTTTTTATTTACTAAGTCTAAACATCGTGTTGATTTATGTAAATCGCGATGGAACATATCATTCACTTAGACAAAGCTCGTAAAGGCAAATCGTAATAGGATATTCAAACGGAGTTGGTTTGATTATTTGATGGGTTTTGGTGGCATGGCTGTACAGATCGTGATGTAGCAAATCATGATAGTATGTAGTCGTTATACATACAAATCGTTTCATCCTTTTATTAATGTTTGTATAAATCACGATATGAAGAATGCTCGTAAAAGCAATTCATAATTTGCGTAGTACACAACACTAAACGCTTCTTCAAAATTTTTTTTAAATGAAGGCTGAACATTACAACGATTTGTTCAATGGCACTTGTGTGTTACACTTATTAAAAAAAGAATTATATATTTATAGAATGTCACTTTACAAAAAAAGAATTATAGAATTACAACAAAGAATTATAGAATTACAACAAATAAATATCAGGATTAAAAAATCATATAATGTTTATAAAGTGGCACTTGATGACTCAGATGGACTTTGACATATAAATCGTCTCTTTCTTTTTCTTGGTGGACTCTCTTTCTTCGGTAGCCTCTTGGTTCCCGTGATCTTATTAAAACCATTGGTAATCAGCTCTACCAGTGACCACATTTGTCTCACCTACTTCAGTAACTCCTTATTCTCCCTCTCCAGTATCTCAAACCTTGTGGCAGAAACTATCTTCTTTTTGTGAGATGTGTTCGCTCTTTATCATGTACTGCAATTGAAAGAATCGTTGTTGTAGCCGTAGGGACACGATTGACGTGTTTTCTAGGATGGGAGACGACATGAGGGATGCATGGGTTCCCAACATTTCTATGTTCCTTATTCTCAATCTCCAGATTTTGATGCATGGGTTCCCAATATTTTTTAAAATAGTTGGGGTCATATTGTTGTTCTTTATAATCATACACTATGGCACAAACACCTTCTTTGTTCCAGTTATCCAATTGTTCCCTGAAACGATCATGCTAATTCACGTTCCTGGCCCCACCACTTTTTATCTTCTTTCTCACTTTCATAGGCTGCTTTGGGGTAGACTGTCCCAAGTCAGCTTATAGGAGAACTCGACTACCGTGCTGCAACTCGGCTTCATAATTGCTAAACAACCAAATATCGCAGCCAGAAAGTCTCGCAGTCTCAACAACAACCTCTTGGTCATCGTCCTCCCCATCTTCATACGGTCTTCACACAACCTTTACATTGGAGATTATGGTTTAGGTATAGACATAATTATTCATGCTAATGAATGCTAAATATTAAAATGATTTATAATAATGAGTGCTAAATATATTACAATGACTATTACTAATGAGAGATTTATATTAAAATGATTTATACTAATGAATGCTACATATTATAACGATTTACAATAATGAATGCTAAATGCTAAAATGATAACGCTTTATACTAACGAAGAAATTTTTTTACAACGATCATTACTTAAGAAAGCTAACGATTACAACGATTTACAATAATGATTTATACAAAGGAATACAAAATCCTGCAACAATCATTACTTAAGAATGCTAACGATTATAATGATTTACACTAATGAAAGTTAAATGCTAAAGAGATAACGATTTGTACTAAGGAATACAAAATCCTTGAACGATCATTATTTAAGAATGTTAAACATTAGAATGATTTATACTAATGAAGACAAAATCATGAAGAAAAAATCGTGCAACAATCATTACTTAAGAAAGCTAACGATTGCTATGATTTACAATAACGATTTGTACTAAGGAATACAAAATCCTGCAACGATTATTACTTAAGAATGTTAAACATTAGAAGGATTTGTACTAACAAAGACAAAATCCTGCAGCGATGATTACTTAAGAATTCTAAGCATTTCAACGATTTATACTAATGAATGATAAATGCTAAAACGATTCTAAATGATTTTAAACCATTTACCTCATTTAATTGCAGACCATCTAAAATGGACTTAGCATTATCTTGCTTTATATTTTTTCTAGCCCACCGACCGATCTTTGGAAAATCACATATTGCAAGGCTACACTGAGGATGCAAGGCGAGAATATGCTTCCACAACCAGGCCTACAAAATCATATATATTAGTAAGACTATAACCTTCAACTATCTTAGTCTACAACTATAAAAATATATAATAAACAATTACCTGGATAAATGGCTAAAACCCTGCGACGATTTTTGTACCATTACTCGTATGGTAAAGTTGATTGTAAAAGTGTGCGAGCATAGTAGCACCCCATGCATAGTTGTCGACTTATCCAAGTCTTACAAGAATTGCAGTCACAAGTAACTTATTCTCGAACCAGACAAATCAGAAAATAAAGTAAGTCCAAAAAATAAAGAAGAAAGTCGTACAACTCTTGGTCAGCTCTTTCAGATACACATATAGCGGACCAGCCTTCTCATTTATTACGAAAAGAATAAACTTTCATCAATGTAGAATTGCTTCCACCAGAAATACATTGCCTCTAGTCCTCCATCGACATTTCTAGAAGGGCCATGCACTTGTTCCTTGCGGTATAGTTTGAATCCTGTAATAGGACAACACTTCTATGACACTTAAGGCTCGTAATCTATGCCACATCTTCTAGGGTCATGGTGATCTCAAAAAAATCAAATTGGAATGTGTTCATCTTATTATTTCACTTATTTATCAGGTGGGTCATGGTGTTCCAGCACATTTCAAAAGAATGTTGGTCCAGAAGGCCGCCAAAGTGCATATTTCGCAATCGATCATTTTGATATTCACTTAACTGTCCATACCACGACAGAACTACAGGCCACTAACACCGCCCTCTGAGCTTTTCACCTGGTTCTCTACTTCTCTTGTGACCTCCTTGTAATACAAAATAGTATATTATTCGTATCAAATCAAAATTAGTCCCACTTGTACTTCTACACGTCGTTGTATACAGTAATCGCTATAAATAATAATTATTGTACACTCGCTATACATAGTAATCGTTATTACAGTAATCACTATACATAATCATACCTATAACAGTAAATTGTTCACAGTAAATCGTTCATAGTAATCGCTATCACAGTAATCACTATCATAGTAAATCGTTCATAGTAATCACTATCATAGTAATTACTATACATAATCATACCTATAACAGTAAATTGTTCACAGTAATCGCTATACATAATAATCACTATCACATTAATTGCTATATATAGTAATAACTTTCCTAGTAAATCGTGACAGATAAGATCGATTTACGTACCTTGGTCACACTTTTCTCTTCTTCTCCTCCCTCCATCCTCTGACTTTCTTCTTCCTTCCTTCGCTCCTTTGGCTCTCTACTCAGTTTTTTAATTACTTCCTTCCTTTCCATTTCCTTATCTTCATCCTCTTATTTTTTCTTTTCCCTTTCCTTCTCTTCATCCTCCTGCTTCTTCCTTTCTCTTTCCTTCTCTTCATCCTCCTGCTTTTTCCTTTCCCTTTCCTTCTCTTCTTCCTATTTTTTTCTTTTTCTTTTTTTCTCTTCCTCTTCCTGTTTTTACATTTCCCTTTCCCTTTTCCTTTCCTTCTCTTCCTCCTCCTGCTTCTTCCTTTCTCTTTTCTTATCTTCCTCGTCCACCTTCTCCTTCCTTTGCCTTTCATTCTCTTCCTCGTCCTCCTTCTTCTTTCTTTGCCCTTCCTTCTCTTACTCGTCCTCCTTCTCCTTCTTCCTTTGCCTTTCCTTCTCTTCTTCGTCTTCTTTCTCTTTCTTCTTCCTTTGCCTTTTCTTCTCTTCCTCATCTTGATGCTTCTTCCTTTGCCTTTTCTCTTCCATCTTTATCATTTGCCTTTTCTCCTCTTCCTCCTCATTCTTCTTCAATTGTCTTTATTTTTCTTCCTCATCTTCCTTATTCTTTCTTTGCCTTTGCTTTTCATTATCCTCCTCCTTCATTTGCTTTTCCTTCTCTTTGTCATCCTTCTTTTTCTTCAGTGATCGTTTTTTCTCATACTTCCTTTGATCTTCAACCTCAATATCTGATGGATATTGCTTTGCATAATACAATTCCAACGCTTTGTCCCATTCTTTATCATTCTCAAGCTTCATTATAGTTTGGTACCCTTCATAATGCTCATATAGATGGAAATGGCAGATCATTTCATTAAGTCTCATGAAATCGAACGGTTGGAAATTTCTTGTCTGATGAGCTTTAGACATTGCTAACATGCACAACACATAAATTTAACCGCATCATTAAATGTTATAATTGCCTCCCCAAGTATATAATATTATAAATTATCCCATTTGTTAAACAATCACCAACATTACAAATCGTTGCAATATTTGGCTTCATAAGTAAACATCATTGTAAGATTTAGCAAACTTAAGTACAAATCAAGGTAACTTCATAAATACACATCGCTACTGCTTTAAATATATAAATCGTTGTTGTTTCAAGCTTACAAATCACAACCTTCATAAGTAAGTATATATCGTTGTAACGTTTGGGCTTCATGCGTAAACATTGATGTATGAGTTATCAAACTTAAGTATAAATCAAGATAATTTCATTAAATAGTTACTGCTTCAAACATATAAATCATTATAGAAATCGCAACCTTCATAAGTACATATCGTTGTAATGTTTGGGCTTCATACGTAAACATTATTGTACGATTTATCAAACTTAAGTATAAATCATGATAATTTCATTAAATTGTTACTGCTTCAAACATATAAATCATTGTTGCTTCATAAGAAAAAAACATGCTAACTGTTTTTCGATGCCCAGAAGGTGGATAGGTACAAATCAATTTCTTTCAGTATGAAAATAGGTGTTATTTAACATGAATAGTAAAACCAGTTGTAAGATTTAGCATTCAAATTTACAAATCGATTTGTTTGCATAACGAAACTTTACACGAAACTCACCAAAATGATACGAGTTTTGGTAATCTAACAGTAGAGGAGAAACACCCAGAACCAGAAGGTAGACGCAGCCAATGGTGGCAATGATGTTGCCACTGCATAGACGACGACAAAGGATGTTTTGACGACAGTAGACAATGACAAAGGGTGCTTCAGCGGCAACAAATGATGGCAAAGGGTGCTCTGGTGAAAGCAGACGACGTCAAAGGAGGGTCTGAGGGCAGCAGACGACGACAAAGGGTGTGTCATCAAAGGGAGCTCCTGTTATAGCAGATGGTGCAAAAGTTTACTGCTTAGGGCAAAAACAAAACATTTGGACTTTGAAGATTTAACATCATTCTAGAATCAACGTTTTCACTTTTCTAGATGGAGGATCTCGAACCGTCGTTTCACTTTTCTAGATGGAGGACATTTTTGTCCTTTTCTCGAACCATTATTTCTTGGCGGGAATGGAGGGAAAGGGTACTTTAGTCTTTGCAACTGCACCTGACTCCGATGCTAAGTGATGCCGATACACACAGGGATACGATCCCCATGAGCTTATATATGTGGCACTCATTCGGACCCTCGAACACGCATTGTAGAAAACAATGCATTTTTGGGGAGGAACATATAACCCGCTTTGCTCAGAACCAATGCCATCAGTATCGGTTCTTGTGGGCAGAAAATGTATACTCTTGAATCTTCTATTCTTTAATAAATATAAAAAGAATAATAAAAATTATGTTTCATGTTATGATTGATACATAATATTTTTTTAATTATTTTTTGGCCAATACCGAACAATTCACTTGAGTATCGGTATCAGCAAAACAGTTGAATCGTTGGCCAAACAATCAGGGCTCTGAAAACATTGCTCGGGATCGATGGGGCCCGATCTTCTGTGGGCAGATTTATTAGTAGGGGTGGGCAATGGGTCAAGCCTCCTGCAGGTCAGACCGCTATGGGCTGGGTTTGAGCTGAATTTTTTATACTTGGTTGGCTTGAACTCGGACACTAGGCTGTAGATTGACAAGAGTGGGCCCAATCCAGCTTGATTATATGAATGTGTGTATGCTATGGTGTATATATATATATATATATATATATATATATATATATATATATATATATATATATATATATATATATATATATATATATATATATGAATCAATATTTGGTTATCCAAGGCACAACATTATTAAGAATAAATCATTTTCGTTTCATACTTTTTTTATTTCTTTTGTAGACTAGACCTTATAGATGTGATCTATAGGGTTTGTTCAGTATAAAGTGAGTTTCGAATTCACAAGATTGTAGCCTATAATTAAAGTGGGCAACAACCAAGTAGCTCCACAACCTGGGCCTTCATTTTGGGGTGCTCTCTGGCCTAGCCCAAAAGCAAGCAGACACGGGCCAGCCCCATCCACTTTTTTGTTTTGCCCCCTTTTTGTCTGGAGTTTTTGTCATCTGTTGTCGAATGACAAAAAATTGTATTCTTTGCTACCTTGAATATAAGGATAGGCCCTAAGCCTTAACCATATCCTATCTTAATTCCTTTATGTGCATTTTCAGTGCAAATCTCTCTATGGGATAATTCTATCCTTTTATTATGGATGAGCATGAATTCATTTGGGTTGAATTTAAATTCTAAAATTTTTATAACTCATATCTCATCTTTGACATCTATAAATAATGACTGACCCCTATAACCTGGCCTATCGGAGAGCTTCTTGTCTAAGTGTTGATCCTAAAAAGAACAAACACTTCAACTTTGCCTTCACTTTATCTATCTCTCAATCATTTTGATCTCAGTCTCTTATGTGGAGGTGTTGCTAAATTCATTATTTAAATTATCATACCTACGTGGAGGCGATGTTTGACTAAGAAAGAACATATTATGGATCATCATACACACCACAAGAGTGAGAATTGACCAAAAAAAGTCTTTCAGTTGGTGCCTAAAAGACTAACATACCTAGAGTATGAAAAAGCTAATTTTTTAATTTATTTGATTGTTTATTATTTTATTTCAATTTTATATTTATTTTTTATTATTTCTTACACAAATGTTTATACAATCTCTTAGTCTAAATTGCATATATCATTTCATTGGAAGTTTGAACTTCGAATCCAAATTTTCTCAATATTAGATTTTGAGCTACAAAGAGTCTCGAAACTCATAAAGGACAGTCGAGGCTTGAAACTGACATCCCACATCTTTCAAATAGTTTTATAAATAAATTTTATAAAATTAAGGTGAGTGCATTATATTTGTCGTAAAACTTTTGTAAACAGTTTTTGGCGATCACGGTGAGACACCATGTTTTTTTATACTTTATAGTTTAGAGGTGCATTGTCAGGAGGTTTTGTATTCTAACAATTCCAACACCTTCATACATAGTTTTTGGGATTCAAATAATTTTGGTTTGGAAGACAATTTTTTTTGCCATATGCAGACTCTGTCATCCATAGGCTTTGCCATTTGCAGACCCCCATCTAGAGACTTGTCCCAAGAATTCTTTGTCGTTTGCAAATCCCTGTATGCAAACTTTGCAGTCTTAGGGACTTTCCATCATCTACAGAAATTTGCATCCATAGACTTTGTCCTCCACAGAGTTTGCCATCTGCAGACCCTCGTCTACTGACTCTATAGTCTAGAGCCCCTCATTCACAGACTTTATCGTTCGAAGGACTTTCCACCATCTGCAGACTTTTGTCATCTGTAGGCTTTGTTGTCCATAGGGTTTTTTGTTATCCACTGAGAAACAATAAAAATCTTGCCATTGTTACCTTTGCACGACTGCCTGCTTTGTTTTTTCAGTAGATTTAACTTAATTTTAGTATTTAGTTTTTTTAAAAATCTTGAATATAGGATTTGCATTAGGTGTATGCATAAATATTAAGTTTAAGATTATTACTTGAATAGAGACACTTGTTGGATCAAATCCAAGTCACTTAGAAAATAGAAAAATATTGCCTCTAGGAAGTTAGAATCTTTATTGGGACCTTGTTTGAATTATTGCATGCTCTTTATATTTTTATCCCCTATTCTTCTAGGATTAGTTCTCCTCTTTTATTCCGATTTTTAAAAATCTCTTATCTTATTATTTGGATCTTCGGATCTCTCCACCAATATGGTGTATACTTTAGAAATGTATTTTTAAAGAGATATTTTTATGAAATTAATTTATGAAAGTCGGCCACCAAATAATAAAAATGCAACTCTCACAAGTAGTGAGAACCAGGTCGAACTCGAGAAATGGGTTTGACAAACTTTGTATTCTACTCAATGTGATTTTTATTGCCTTAAAAGAAAAACTTAAAAGTAATTAAAAGTTCAACAATAAAATGTTAAAGAATTATTACAACCCAATGAACTGAAATGAAATTATTTACAAGGCTTTAATGTGGCCAAAAGACCCTAATTAACTAGTGGAAATACTAAAAAAATATAAAAATAGAGGTTTTTTGCTTTGATTCTTCAATGAAGATCCAAATCTTCTTCAATTCAGCACACTCTAGCTGGAATATGGCCTCCACCTATAAAAGAACAAACACAAACATAAACACACAAAAATGTTAAATCTATGCTAATGGGGTTAGTACATAAAATTACAATTCTGCCATTGACTATTATAAATTTTTTTGACAAATAGGTTTCTATAATTTAGCAGAATTGGATATCAATTGGTTTCAAATCCTTTTAAAAATTTTTAGATGTAATCTCAACACATGTAGGAAGAGAATCCAATTTACAGAATTGAAAAATTCTATGTAAAACTTCAGTTATTACTAAATAAACAATAACTTCAAAACTAGAAAATTAATGCCAAACTATCTGACAGCTTCTCCTATCTGACAAATTTAAAATAGTAAAAGAGATTGAAATTGAACAAAATTTTTACAGAAGAAACTAGACTTGTTTAGAAGTTCAATCTATTTTACGGATTCAGATTCAAAATCCGAAAGCTTCAGATCTACTAAAAACAAAATGCAAGAAAAATACAGAAAATAACATAGCAGAAAAAATAGAGTTGCCAGAATATGTCACCAAAAAAATCCAAAACAGGTCATGAAACAAAATCTGATCTTGTTGAATTTTTGCAGAGGAGTCAAGCAAGAATCAGATCCAATTTACGAATCTTGATTTGGATTCCGAAAATGCTATTTATACATAAAACAAAAATAAGTCAGAAATTAAAATTAAAACAGAATTTAAGAGTCATCGATTTTTACTCTTTGATCCAATTGATAGAACAAAGAATGAATCAATCTAAACTACAACAACTAACACTACTTTCTAGATTATCTAATTGCAAAATAAAATCAAAGAAACAAAAATTAAAATGCAAAATTCAAATCTAAACTTAAGAGATGATTTAATCTAATGCTACAATTAGATTTATGCTAATTGAGCATAGATCCATATCTTCTTTTTGTATTTTTATCTAAAACAAAAGAAAAAATCAGATTAAACACAGATTCATCAATTGGATCTGATCTAATCTGATTTAAACATAAGAAGAAACAAAAAGTATTGTTGAAATTAACAAAGCAATGGCTAAACTATTTCAAAAAAATCGACCGGCCATTGGATTTGCACAAGAGGCAATTCAAGTAGTCGATTGACCTTCTTGAATGCAAATCTTACCTAATTCAAATTCTAAACTAATGAAATGAATATCAGCAATTCTACAACTATGAAACAACAAATCAATGAAAGAAAATAAAAATAGAACATACATTTTCATGCATGAAATAGAGAAGGAAAAGGAATAATTACCGAATTGAAGATCTGACAAATCCGATGGCTTGGGTTGAGAGAAGAATGGTCTTTAACACTTGATGGATATACAACCCTCTTCTGAGTAAATCTCCATGCTGATTTCTATTGCCAAGAGGAGAAGAAAGAAGAAGAAGAAAATGAGATTAGGAGAGAGAGAGAGAGAGAGCATTAAAAGCAAGAGGGGAAATATGAAAGAAAAGGGGTTGGTATGAAAGGGGTTCAAGACCCTTTCACGCCCCCCTTTAGCCTAAATTAGGTTAGAGAAAATTACTAATTACTACCCTAATATTTTCTTATTTCCAAAGTACCACCTAAGTTGAAAATTGCAAAAAGAGGGTGAAGCCAATTTCAAAGGAGTTTTCTAAAAATTTATGAATTGGATTTGGGTTAGAGTGTTTGCTAATCATATTTGAATTAGATCTATTGTAAAACCCCATAAGTTAAAAAAAAAAAGTCAGACCCAGGTCGTATCCATATCCGGGTAACCCCCTTTCTCCCCCCCCCCCCAATAATTGTTGCTCACCCTCCTTGCTCCCCGTTTCGGTGATCGCTTCCCTCTCCGGCAGCTTCGCTGGTGCCACCTCATCAAGCATCTGACCCCAACCGCACCACCTACCCCCACTCTCCCTTTCTCCCCCTCGTTTTCTCACCTCCAGCGACTCCGACTGGTGACCCACGACAGGACACCCCCCAACCTTCTTCCCTCATCGACGATCATGCCTGATGCCCTCCTCCCCCTTGCGCCAACACCCTTATCCCTAGCTCACCGTAGCTTCCCTGACGTCATTGCCTTACACCCCGATGCCATCCCCAAGCTCCCCTTGCTTTGGTTCCCTCTCAGGTAACCCTTCTCCCTCTCTGTGTTGCCTTCTTCTTCTGCTTCTTCGTCTTCTTTTCTTTTTTCGACAAACTGACAGGGATGATGCCTCTGCCACCTATGTCTTTCCGACAAGCAAGGGCTTGGCCCCTGCCTCTGGGTTTTTTTGACAGACAGGGGCGAAGCCCCTGCCCCTCTTATTTTCTGGCAAGCAGAGCCCCTACCTCCCCTTTTTTAAGCAAGCAAAGCCCCTTATTTTGTTAGGCAGGGGTTGCAACCCTGCCCCTTCTTTTCTTCTTCTTTTATGCTTTGGTGAGCAAGGGCAAAACCTTGCCCTTTTGGGGTCTCAACCCCTTTCCTTTAAAAATTTGAAGTATATATGTATGATTCTCATTTTTTACTTTTTGTAGCTTGCATAATGGATCTTGCTTGTGCCTCAAAGCTTGAGTCCTTCGTCACGTACACTCGAAGATGCTCACAACCCCAAAACCCCCCAAGGTAGGGGAAAGTTACGTAAAGGATGATGGATGAACTAAAATAATAAAACTAAAATGAATAAAGAAAGGAAAAAAACAATATATACGTATATACACATGCTTTTAACTCAAGGATGCAGTTTCACGTTCCTTGTCTTTTTTTATTCTTGTCTTTACTGTTTTCTATTGAAGTCGTGCTTTTGTGCATGGGTTGTTGCTTTCACATTTACTTTTTGTCTTTACTTCGCCGCCATGCTTCTGTGCACAGGCTTGCTTTCGCACTTACTTTTTGTCTTTACAACTTTTTGTCTTTACCTTGCCGACGCACTTCGGTGCACAAGCTTGTTTTTGCATTTACTATTTCTGTATTTGCTTCGTCACTGTGCTTTTGTGCACAGGCTGTTGCTTTCGCATTATTGCTCTTTGTCTTTTTCTTGCCGTCGCACTTAGCGCATAGACTTGCATTTTTGGCACTTATGACTCCTTAAATGCAAGTCTCGCAGGAGCACATACCATTTTTGCTCTTTTTGAAAAGATGCAAATTTGTGTACGGGCGCTACGATCTTGAGAAGAGTGTTTCTTGCTTGAATTTTGGCTCCTTGAGTACACAGACTCACAAGGCAAAGCTAAAGAATTTTTGTGGGTTGCAAATTAGCAACTAGTTTCTCCCAAATCAGTGCACTTGGGAGAAGCATTTCAGATCCACGGTGATCCTAATCATGCAAGTTGGTTTTTGTTTCGCAAGATTAAGCATGTCAAAATTTGAACTATTTACATCATGTCTTTGTAAAACTTTGTGATGGGTTCTCCTTTGAGGAACCCAAGTCCCTATCATCATAGTCATACTTTTAGATAGGTACGATATATTTATGCTATGATGAGTGGAATGAGAGGTCTAGGGTAACCTCGAAATGTGTGATGAGCACTTTGTTGGAATAATATAAAATGGTGATGATCGCCTTCACAGGCAAGATGCTCGAGTGGGTCTGAAAGACCAGAGCATGTAGAGTAGGGCATCAGTTAAGTAACCTCTGACACGCCCATTTGCCTCTTGTTTCTATCAAGAGAGAGGATGGATTGATACAAAAACTCTGATGGACAGGTTGTTAACAACCACCCCTCGGGCAAATGACTCAGTCTCTTCAGTCATCGAAGTTAGGGGACAGGAACTACCAAAAATTATCCTAGGTGGTAGATCTCATAGACTTTTGTAGAAGTAGGATGTATCTGTGGCCACGAATGTCTTTAGGGAATCCTCTCTTGGTCATTGACCATCCCCTTAGGAGCGAACTTAGATAGCTATCTGGGGTATCAAGAATACATAACATAATAAACCTCTAGATCAGTCTCGACTATTTTTACGTTTCACGTCTGTGCGTACCCACAGGCTAGCTAATATTGAAATAAAGATTATCTTGTTCACAATATTGATTGGTTGGGCATTTTGAGATTTATGAATTGATTATTGCTTATGCTTATATCATGTGTTATTTAATTGCTTTAGTTATCTACTCTCTGCGTGTAGAATCAATTGCTCATGCTAGAGACAAATTATTTCTTGCATAGTTAATTGCTCATGCTAATTATAGCTTATGACTGAATTAAATTGCTTATCATGTTAGAATAATATGCTTTACTTTAAATTTTGTTTTCATATTGTCTTACTTGCGTACTTACCAGCTTTTCCTGAAACTAGCCTATTTTATGGGCACAGGTGACGAATAAGCTTACCAGACAGCCGATGGCGTGATGCAAGATGGCTCGAGATTTCACTCTTCTGCTCGCAGTTTTGTGTCATGGTTATCGGTTTTGGTCTTGAGTTTCATCTAAGGAAAACACTAATTTTGTACAACTAAAGGTTTAACATTAATATATACTTGGCTCACTAATTGTCTTGCTAAAATGCTTTTGATGATGATAAGGGTTTCGATGATGGATTTTTGTGCTAACGTGCCCAAAGTTGTCAACTTGCCTTTTTAAAAAAATATATATATTTTCGCTGATTCTTTAAAATAAAACTGAAAAATGAATGGTTTTCTGAGTATTTTCAAAAGTTTACAAGTTTGAAATTTTAGGGCATTACATTCATGATCCAATTAACATGATTTGGACTGGATCAAGCTCTGAATTGTCTTGGAATTCGCTCCAAAACTGCAAAACAGTTATAACTTCTTCATTTTAACTATGAATCGCACGAAATTCGAACCATGACTTCTTTAATCTTAAAACATCATAATCATAGAATATAAATCAATAAAATATACTTAAATGCATGATTTATGTATTAAGAATGAATGCATTATCAAATTCCCTCATGCTTATTGTTTGCTAGTCCTCGAGCAAACACTACTCCTAGACTACAGAGAATAAAGGCTCAATTCTAAAACTGTAAAAACTAAAAGTTACCTAACTCACTTTCGTAGGAACCACAATTGTATTTAGCATATGAAACAAGCTCTTTAAACCCTTGGGTTACCTCAGTGGATGAGTAAGGTATCATGAGGGTTTTCAGTGATGATACATATAAACATCTCTGTCATGCATACTTTTCACAATTCTCTTAAATATCAGCTAATTAAAAGCTATTTTTAACAAATATATTTTGAGTTTTCACATTCTTTTTCATTTATTGAATCATCCATGCCTCTACAGTAGAATTCTTTTTTATCTCTTTAGACTTCTGGATTAGCTATGCTTTATTTTTAAAAAACTTTGTTTACTCATATCATCCTCTATTTATCTTTACACAAATGCTTTTGTACTATTTTATATATATAAAAAATTCAAAGCAATGTTTTTCTTTTCTTTAAGCTCTTTTATTTTATTTTTCTTTTTTAAATTGAGCACAATGTCAATTTTTAGATTTCATGACCCATGCAACGAGCTTTAGGCCAGTGACCCCCAGACCAGACTACCTTAGGGCACTAGACATAGAGTGTCCCTCAGACTTAGTTACTTGAGTCACTACATCTTGAATTTTCATAGTTACATATAGTTTTTCTCTCTGCTTTAGCAATGTCTCTACTAACTAGGCTTTCTAATGAATCCTTAAAGTGACCTTTGGGCCAATGGCTCCCAAACTAAATGGTTTTAGGGCATCAGATGTAGAACACACTTCAGGCTTAATTACTCGAATCCAAAAGGCCTCATGTAGTAATTGCACAGAGAGTTTTGATATTCTTAGCTGGCTTATTGGATTGAGTACAAACACTTCAACTCGTGTCTGGTCCCAATGATTAGGAATTCAATCACATGAGCGCAAGCACTTCAACTCGTGCCTGGACTTTGCTTTTAAATGTGCTATAACTAGAAGTGTCAAATACTATTTCTATGCTCTTTTTATTTTTCTTTCTTTGCTAACATTGCTTATTTTTGAAAAAAAATAGCACATATGTATTCATGTAATTCATAACAGATTTTAACAATTATAAACAAATATTTTCTTCAAATGCCACATGAGTAACCTTTTCATCTAAATCAATTTTGAAAAAAAATTCACATGGGGCTTAAAATTTATCTCAAAATTTTAAAGATATGCAAAAACCATCATATATTGTTAAATTTTTGCTTAAAAAATGCCCAATGTTTTTGAGTTTTTCAAAAAATTTATACATGTACAGAAATTTTTAGGTATATCATACCTTCTATACTTTAATGTCAATGTCCTCAATGACACTCCCACATGCTTGCATAAAACTATATGAATGCATGAATGCACATAAAGAACATAGAAAACCGAGAAAAGGAAAAGGTATGACCAGATATAACTACTAGAGCTCCTTTAATAGGAAGCTTCATGTTGTGAAGCTCCAGACTGTCCTATATATGTAACTCATCATGACATGTATGCATGATCTGTCATTTTTTGCCCACAGAAATAAAAGAAATAAATAGTTAAACAAAAGAGACAAATAAACAGAAAAATTTTACTAACATACACTAGTGTGAGTTGCCTCCCAACAAGTGCTAAGTTTTACATCTTCAGTCAGACATCAGATAGTGCTTAGCCCTCGCAGTCTATGAGGTCGATGGACTCCATGTCCTGTCCCTCACCAAGATCTGAAATATAGGGCTTCAACATGTGCCCATTTACTTTAAAATGCCCTCATGTTTTGGGGTCCACTAGAGTTACTGCTTCGTGAGAAAAAACTTTATGAACCACAAATGGGTCATTCCATCTAGACTTAAGTTTTCTTGGAAAGAGTTTTAAGCTAGCATTGAATAGCCAAACTTTTTGTTCTGGCACAAATTGCTTCCTATTGATGTTCTTGTCATGGAAATATTTGGTTCATGTTTTATAGATTTTGGCACTGCCATATGCCTCATTACGCAGCTCTCTAGTTCACGCAACTGTAACCTACATTCTTTACCAGCCTTAGATAATTCAAAATTGAACGCTTTGATGGCTCAATAAGCCCTATGTTCTAGCTCAACGAGAATATGGCATGCTTTCCCAAAAACCAATCGATATGATGACATGCCAATGAGGGTCTTGAAAGCGCTCTTATATGCACATAGAGCATCATCTAAACGTTAAGACCAATCCTTGTAGTCTGGTCTGATCGACTTTTCTAAGGTCCTCTTGATATCCCTGTTGGAGACCTCAACTTGCTCGCTGGTTTGTAGGTGATATGGGGTGACTATCTTGTGATGCACAAAATACTTCTTTAGCAAAGGAGCAACCTGCATATTCTTGAAATGCTTGCATCTGTCACTAATGATGGCAAGTGGCATACCGAACTAGCTAAAGATGTTATGCTTAATGAATTTAAGCACTATCTTGTGATCACTGGTTCTAGTAGCCACTGCCTCAACTCACTTGGATACATAGTCCACACCAACAAGAATGTAAATAAAATTGAATGAGGGTGGAAAAGGATCCATAAAATCTATCTCCCACACATCAAAGATCTGAACTATCAAGATGGGGATCAAGGGCATCATATCCCTCTTGAATATGTTTCTCATTTGCTGCCATCGTAGACATCTTGGACAAAAATCATAAGCATCCTTGTGTAGTGTGAGCCACCAAAATCCAGATTGCAAGACCTTTGTTGCGGTCTTTCTACTAGAAAAATGTCTCTCACATGCCAAGGAGTGGCAGAAAGTCAAGATAGAATGGACCTCCTCCTCGGGAACACATCTTCGAATAACTTGCTCTGCACCTAATCAAAATAATTTGGATCCTCTCAGAAGTAATACTTCACAAGCACCATAAAATGATCTTTTTCCATTTTACTCTAATCTGCAGGGAATTCTCCTGTCACCAAATAATTGACTATGTTGGCAAACCAAGGGAAATGCCAAATACTCAAAATCTGCTCATCTGGAAACAAGTCATTAATCCGTCTAAAATGTGGAGATGACTCTACTATCAGTCTCAACAGATGATCTGCTACTACATTTTGACTACCACTTTTATCTCAAATTTCAAGATCAAACTCTTATAGTAATAAGATCCATCAGATGAATCGCGAATTGGTGTCCTTACTCATCAAATACCGCAAAGCGGCATGGTCTGAGTATACGACCACCTTAGAGCCTAATAAGTATGATCAGAACTTCTCTAATGCAAATACTATTGCTAGTAGTTCCTTCTTCTGAGCATCCGAGAGGGTTCTACTAGCATAATAAATCATATATGGTTTTTTATCAATTCTCTGTCCGACAATGGCTCCAACCGCATAGTCAGAGGCATCAGACATTATTTCAAAGGGAAGTGCCCAATCTGGAAATCGCAGAATGTGAGCTAAAATCAAGGCTTCCCTAAGTGTAAGGAAAGCCTCCATGCAATCAAGACTAAAGTGAAAGGACGTCTCCTTAGAAACTAAATCACATAAAGGATGGAAGCTCTTGTTGAAATCCTTGATAAATCTATGATAAAGTTCAACATGCCCTAGAAACGAACGAATCTGGTGTACTGAAGTAGGTGGAGTAAGTTTCGTAATGGTGTCCACCTTCACTCTATCTACCTCAATACCTCTTTGGGACACAATATGGCCCAACACTATGCCTTGTTTTACCATGAAATGGTTCTTTTCCCAACTCAACACCAGGTTTCTTATAAACACCCAAAATTTTCCTCGTTCACTTCCAGACACCCCCCTGCCATAAATGCCAAACCTATAGGTCAGTGTAGAAGTCTAATCTTAGGTCTGTCCCCTTTTAGGTGTCATTCCACCCCCATTTTGTCAGTAAAATTCTCATTTTACCCCTAGGTCACCTTAGATCCTTGTCAGTCAGAGTCGACCAAGATCATTCTTAAGCTCTGAACAGTTAGAATGCTAGTCATTTCTACCTCACCTGAGCTCACAATGAGCATATCATGTTCATTTCTGACCATTCCTACTAAAACGGGTTCATTTCCTGAGAAATAAGTTCATTTCTAACCTGAATCCCAGTCAATTGTTCCTGGGTCAGTCAAACCCAGTCGAACCTATTCTCCTGAGTCTAATCTGAGCTCACCAGGAGTTCAAGTAGCGCGGTTCCAGTTCAAATCCATTGCCTACAGTCTACGAGTTTATTTTAGCCTATTTCAGCTGAAATTTAGCTAAGTCCAGTCAGTTGAGCTAGTGTTTGAGCTTCAGTTTTAGTTCATCTCAGTATCACTGATCTTTGTTCTAGCTCAAACCCAGTTCTTGTTCAAAACTCACTTCACTCCAGTGATCATTTCTCACTATTTCTCTAAGAAAATGATATCATTTCTTGATCGTTCAATCTAGGAGTTTAGTTGAGCCAGTGTCTTGTCGGTTCATTTGAGTTCTGAAACCCTAAAACTCAGTTCATTCCAGTTAAAATCCTAGTTTTCAGTGTCACTCTTGTCTCTGCAGGGACAAAAAGCATTTCTCGAATTATTTTGTTCATTTTTATCAATTTTATCACTTTTTAAACTGGTACAACTGTCGATCGAGGTCCAATACCTGAAATCCTTTATCCAGGGTTTGCATTTCACATGATGTTTCATGTCATATCTCATCATTTCTTATCATTTCTCATCATTTCATATCATTTCATTGCATTTCATCTCATTTTCGAGATCCAGCACTTTGGTTTTTCTAAACATCTAATACATATTCAATTTTGAAACATTTCTTTTGAAAGCAATTTAAAAAAAAATGGGTTTTTAAATTGATATTTGTCATTTGGCTAACCCCCAAAGCTTCATGCATTTCTTCAAAAAAACAATCTGAATTCATTCCAAACCAATTTTCAATATATTTTAAACCTCAGATGAGACCCATCCAAGTGGTGTCACTTTTAAATCAATGATTTCTTTCAAAATTTGCACAATTCTAATTATTTTAGAATTCTAGTTGAACTAGGACTCTGTCATTTTATATTTTTAAGTCCTTTCAATCTTCCATTTATTAATTCTGAGTTAGAAGTGGGTCCATACTTTGTTTACTCCCCTTATTTGGCCTTTTTCTTAGAGTTCCAGTCGAATTAAGACTTTGCCTCAGAGACCTAATTGAATCAGAACTCTATCCTGATTTTATTTTTTTATTTCATTTTCACTTGTTTTCCAAAGTTCATTTTAAAATCTCGTCATTTGCTACTTAGAAAACCAAAAATTCTCAAAGTTCTAGTCGAATTAGGACTCTTCCCCAGAGTCCTGGTCGAGTCAGAACTCTATTCTGATTTCACTGCTTGTTGCTATTTTTACTTGTTTTAAAAAATCCTTTCATCTATTTTCCAAAAGAAGCAAAATTCTAGAGTTTTAGTCAAATCAGGACTCTGTTCTAGAGTCCCAATCGGTTCAAAACTCTACCATGATTTCATCTGTTACCTTTATTTTACTTGTTTTTTTAAAACAAACCCAAAATTTTAGAGTTTTAGTTAAACTAGGACTCTGTCTTAGAGTTTCAGTTGGATTAGGACTCTAATCCTGATTTCAAATTTCAGCATATTTCCACCTATTTTCTAAAAACTCTCTTATATATTGTCAGAAAAAACAAAAAATTTGGAGTTTCAGTCCGATCAGGACTCTGGGACCAGTTAGGACTCCATTTTGATTTATGTTTCTACTTTCATTTTCATTCTCTTTACTTGTTTTTCAAAAATTAGTCTATTTCACAGAGTTTCAGTTGATTCAAGACTCTATTTCAGAATTTTGGTTGAGTTAGAACTCTAACTCTGACTGCTTTTTCTGACTTATTTTTACTTATTTTGAGAAAATCTTTCAAAAACCTCTTTATTTGGCTTTCAAAAAACTAAATTTTAGAGTTTTAGTTGGTTTAGGACTCTAGCCTAGAGTTTCAGTTCGCTTAGGACTCTATTATTAAAACTTCTGATTTTCATTCAGTAATTTTTACTCTGTTTTGAAACCATTTTTAGTCTTTATTTTAACTTTTTCAAAACTCTGATGTGGGGCCCACTCAGTTAATGCCACATCTGGAAGAATTCTGATCATTCAAAAACTTTCAATTTCAATTCCAAATTCTAAACATCTTTTTAAAAACTTTCATTTTCAAGTTTTAAAAATTGCTTTTGAAAAATCAAGTGGGGCCCACTCTGGGTGGTGCCACATTTGAAAGAGTTAGCATTAATTTAAGGTTAGTCAGTGTTTTAATTAGGTTCGGAGTCTAGAAGAATCAAAACTTGATTTTAAAATTTTCATTTCAACTTTAGATTTTAACTTGGGATTTTAAAGTTTTAAAATTAGGGTTTTAAAAATCAAAAGTGGTGCCACTTTAGGAAGCTTATTAAGTCATCTAGGGTTTTAGTTAGGATAATTAGGGTTAGTTAGAATCCCACCTAGTCTAGGGTTTATCAAAAAATCACCTCCCCCCCCCCCCTTAGTGGTTTTAGATAAAATTTTGAAAAAGTCAAAAGGCATTAATTATCCCTAATTAATAGCCTTTGAAAATTTCTATTTAAAGTGGGGCATAGGGGTCGACCCCCATGCTTTTTCCCTCTCCTTTACTCTCTCTTTCTCTCTCCTCTAGCCAACCTTCCTTCCTCCATTGTTGCAGCAACCTCTAAGGTAAAATTTTTCTATCTTATTTCATTAATTTTATTAATTTTTTATGCTTGTTTCTATGATTTCCACCATTGTCGTCCCTTGCATATGGATTTTAATCCTATTTTTTATTCAAGAACCATAGGGGGTCGACTCCCATGCTTTTTCTCTCTCCTTTTCTTGCTCTCTCTTTCTCTCTCCTCCAGCCAGCCTTCCTTTCTGTATTGTTGCAGCAACCTCTAAGGTAAATTTTTTCTATCTTATTTCATTAATTTTATTAATTTTTTATGCTTGTTTCTATGATTTCCACCATTGGCGTCCCTTGCATATGGATTTCAATCCTATTTTTCATTTAAGAACCATATGATCGATTCAAGAAAGCGATCTAATGTTGTGTAAGGGTGTTTTTCATGATTTCAAACCGTTGAAATCGTTTGAACCATCATTTTTTATATTTAAACCAAATAAAAGATGAGATTCACATGTTCAATGGGTCGAATCCCTCTTTTCAAAGGCTAAATCAAATTCTAACCATGTATTCCCTGATTTTTTTATTTTTTTATCATGTTCATGCTTATTTTGGTCATTCAAATGTCAAATCCAAATTCATGGTGTTATTTTCAAGTTTTCTTTATTATTTTTTATATTTTGATTAGTTTTTTCATGTTTTATCGATAATCCATGGATTTCGATCTCGGGCACGTGGGAACCATGTTATTTTATGTTTAAGTTTCTATCAAAAAATATGATTTATTTAGGGTTGAACCATGAATATGTCGGTGTTTTTTATAAAAAAATCGGATTGTTTTGGGTTTCACAACCCTATCAAAAAAAATAGAAAACCAAACCTTGCTTTTTGAACCATGAAAATGCTATGTGGATTTGGGAACAACTTGTCAAAGTGATATCTCCCTCGTCAAAGATCCGATCGACAATCCGTAAGTTGCAGTGTCTTCTTTTTTATGTCTAGTATTTTTTGTAAGTTTTTTAAATTTTTATATATCTGTTTGCTATTTTTTCTTTGATAGAAATCAGAATCCATTTCATAGAGTCCGTTATAACTTGTTTAAACCCTAGATCAACTTGGGCTGATTGTATCTCCCTAACTGGAGATTTGATCGATGATCCGTAAAAAGGAGTGTATTCATATGTGTATCTACTGTCAACTGCTAAAATTTTATAATTTTTAAACATGATTTTCTATATTTCCCTGTACCCTAAACCGAATGTTTATATTTGAACTCATTATATATTTGTCTGAATTAAACGTATATTGCCAGAAAAATATCTCCCAAACTGAAGATGATTTTTCCAATCTGTAACAAGGGAAATCTTTGTTTTTTTATCTAGTATCTCTCTGGAAATTTCTTTAAATTTCCATGGTGATTTAATACCTGATTCAAGCCTGACACTGTGATAGGTATGTGCTCGTGGGCAAAATTGCGTATTTTAAGGTTTTATTCAATTTTCATATTACAATAATGTCAAAAACATATTTTTTCAATTGTAGTTTAATTTTAGGGTTATCAGGACTATCCATGTCAATTTTTATAGATTTTTGAATTCATTTGATATATTATTTGATTAAATCATGAAAATAGGGTGCCCACAGAGTCCCGATTCGAGTAAAACACTGTCATGAATCACTATTTTTATGATATTTCGATTTTTTTTTTATAAAAAGATTTATGTTTTAATGTTTGATAATGTTAATCATGCTAGGGTGCTTCACACCCGATTTGGTATTTATTTGAATCTATTTGATCCTTAAATCCAAAGTTTTACAAAAATCTTTTCTGAAAACCCTAATTTTAAGGCCATAGTCTTGTTTTCATGGGTATTTTTGTCATTTTTCTCAAAATTTTAAATTTTAAAGTTATTTATTTTTATTATTTATTCAATTTTATATCATATTTTATTATATTTATCTCAGGAAAACATAGAAAAAGGCTTATATCCGGATAAAACCAGTAATTTCTGGATATTATTGGATAAATACAGAAAAGCTGACATATTTTCATTAACAAGTTTTTTAGTTTTGCAGGGATATTCAAGATTGTATTTTCTTTTATTTTAATTCAATTGGTGATGTAATTGTAAACATTAGAATAAGAATTTAATTTCCTGCTTAGAATAGGACTGCATTGCATATAGTTTATTTCTTTCAATAATGTCAATGTGTGGTGGATGATGATTCATATACATATTCAAATTCACCATGGTCTACACGAATGACATGTACACTAGCTTCTAAGGAGTTGATAAACTCGGTGGGTTTCGTATTTATGGTCATAGTCAAAATACGAACGAAACCCATATTTATCATCTTTTTTTAAGCCACAAATGACCTACACTCTTAGGCATTTTAAAAAATTATAGCATATTCTCCAAACTTTTTTAAGTATTTTCTCTTTTTAGAATCAAATAAGATATATTCAGTATATATTCATGGCCATAGTCTCGGATATGTAAAGAATTTATTTCATTTAAGTTCTATAAGGCACAAAAAAAAATTTTCTCAAAGATTTTTCTCAAATCTTTCAAAAAATATTTTTTTAAAAAAATTACATTCATTTATTTACTTAGATTTAGATTGCATCATGAAAATATTTCACAGGGCTACACTCCCACCCTTTTATCAATTAAAGATTTCAAATCTCAGAAATCGATTTTCTCAAAATCTCCAAAGTTTTCTTCAGAATCAATTTTCTCAAAACATAAAGGTTTCCTCAGAAATTGATTTTCCTTTTCTTCAGAAAGGTTTTCCAAATGCAATTCATGATTTTTCAAGATGTCTTCATTTATAATTTTTTCCAAGTATTTTTCAAGTATTTCAAGCAAATATCATGCTTTCAATCTGCATTTTTCAAAAATTCATAGCACATGCCTGATTCTTTGTGCATTTAGGAATAGAACATAGATTTAGATAAGTTGAGCAAAGAAAAGCACCAGGTTGATCATTGGTTCAATTACCTCTGGTTATGGCGCCAGGAACGGTTGAATCTAGTATCGACAGGCGAGTCCCATTCTTCGGAATTATCCTGCATTTTTAAATGGAGAGGAGTTATTTTCAAAATCTTTTTCAAAGGTCAGTTTGACTTGCAAAAGTAAAATTTTGCAATGATAACATTTCTCTCTATACATCTTTTTAGTACTCTTGTCATCTTTTGAAGAAAAACCTCAAACGAAGAGCCATAGACAGAAAAGTCATCCATAAAAATTTCTATGACATCATCAACCATATCGAGAAGATGGTCATCATACACCTTTGAAAAGTCATTGGGGGCATTATATAGCCCAAACAAGATTTGTTTAAATGCAAAAGTGCCATAAGGACATGTGAATATGGTCTTTTCTTAGTCTTTTGAGTGAACGACCACTTGGTTATATCCTAAATATTCATCCAGGAAGCAAAAATAACTCTGGCTTGTGAGTCTCTTTAAAATCTGATCAATGAATGACAATGAAAAATGATCTTTTCTCGTTGCATTATTCAATCTCCTATAGTCAATTCAGACTCGCCATCCCGTAGTGGTTCGCATGGGGATTCTCTCTCCCTCTTCATTCATGGTCATTGTGAGTCTTGATTTCTTTAGAACAACTTGGGAAGGACTCACCCACTGGCTATCAGAAATGAGATATATGATCCTAGCATTCAACCATTTTATCACTTCCTTTTTTACCACCTCCCTCATATTTGGATTTAACCTCCTCTGCATTTCTCTCGAGGGTTTGGCATCCTCATCCATGATAATTCTATGCATGAAGAAGGATCAATCCCTTTTAAATCCATGACTAACCACCCTATTGTTGTCTTATGCCCTTGTAGGACTTGAATCAACTGATTCTTTTGATCACTTATCTGGTCTAAAACAATAATGATAGGAAGTGTTTGCCCATCACCTAAAAAGGCATACTTGATCATAATCGATAAGGGCTTCAGCTCAAGTATTGGTGGATACTTAATTGAGGGCTTGGCAAGTAACTCTGCCAAATCTGGTAGGGGCTCAAAGGCTGCTCTCCTCTTGCCTAGTAAGACCACCATCATATCATGATTATCTAACCCATCTTCTGAACATAAAACATCCTCCTCCTCCTAAGGATGGTCTCCTGACATCCATAAAGGCTTGGCTTCAACCAGGTCTTTAACAACATCTACCTGAAAACAATAGTCATTACATGCAGGTCCCATGACGGTATTGAAGATGTTTAATCTCATCTTCTTGTTGCCAAAAGATACGTCCATAGCTCCAGTACGATAGTTAATGCATGCATTAGTTGTAGCCAAGAAGGGTCGACCCAAAATGATGGGTGTCTGTCGGACGTTAGCTACGCCTTCCATATCCAAAATTATAAAGTCAACAGAAAAAAAAAATCCTCCACCTTAACCAATATATCTTTAAGAATCTCTCGCGGGACCTTGACAGATCTATTCGCGAATTGTAGTGTCATAGGTGTAGACTTGATATCTTTAAGCTCAAATGTATCATATAAGAATTCCGACAAGATATTAACACTTGCTCCAAGATCGAGCAATGCATGCTCGATAGTAATGTTTCCTATAATACATGAAATGATAGGTGCCCCTAGGTCCTTAAGTTTAGGTGGCGTCTAGTGCAAAAGCACTGAACTCACCTGTTCTGTCAAATATACTCGCTTGGGAGTATTGGAACTTGACTTTCTCTTTTGGGTGCCAAGCTCTTTGAGAAACTTTGCATAGGCTAGAACCTGCTAAATAACATCAAGTAATGGGAGGTTTATGTAGACTTGTTTGAATAATTCAAGCATCTCATTCATTTTTACTCCTTGCTTGCAAAAAGACTTCAACTTCTCTAAGGCTTGTGAAAAAGGGACTCTAGGGATGTAAGAAGGTGATGGTTTAGGCTGTGTGCCTTGAGCACTTTTCTTGGGCCTGATAGGAGGACTTGACTGCTCTATGGGTGGGTCAATGGTTTCTTCAGTCGTCATCCTAGGTGGGTGAAACTTCTTTCCACTTTGAAGGGTCATCACAGCCTTGGCTTGCTCTTGATGAACCTCTATCAAATGCAAGTCACGGTGCATGGGTTCCTTACCCTTCAGATTGACGATAGGCTGACTTGGTAAATTTTCCTCACTACGCCTGCTTAACACCTAGGCCAGTTGTCCCATTTGAGTCTATAGCTTGGCTATTGACTGCGTATGAGAACTGAGGTTAGCCTTTATGTCTGAAAAAGCTTCTGAAATCTTCTCCTAAAATGACTAGCTCGAAGTGAATTCATGGGGAGAAAGCTGGTTATATTGAGGTGGAGTTTGGAAAAAATTGGTATAAAGATAACTTGACTGGAAGTTACCCAGTCTACCCTAGGACTGGGAAGGAAAGATGAGTCGGATTTGTGGACTTTTCCATGAAAAGTTTGGATGGTTTCGCCATCCTAGTTTATAAGTCTACGCAAAAGGGTTATTCCCAGGTCTACCAAAACCTTGTGCCAATTGAACTTGTTCTTTAACAAATTCAGGATACTGTGGCACAACTGGACAATCTATAACATGGTGTGTTAGGCTAGCACACAAAGCACACACTTGCTATGTTGGGGTAGAACATGAAAGTAACTGATCCAATTTTTGGGTCAGTGTATCGACTTTCTGGTGCAGTTCTAAGGAGGCCCCTACCTCGTATATCCCCCCCTTTCTTGGGTCTCACATGTGTCTTATCAATTTGTGAGGCTACAACATGATGTATTGAGTTTTTACTTAATATTTCAAATAAAGCCCATGCCTCATCCTCGCTTTTCAACATAAATGTGCCCCCACATGATGAATCACCCATTTGTATATCTTTCTCAGTCAGATCATCATAAAAATACTGCACCAACTACCACTTGGGCACTTGGTGGTGAGGATACTTTTTGAGTAGGCCTTTCAACCTATCTCAGGTTTTATGAAATTGTTCGCTCTTTATTTGGAGAAAATTGGTTATTGCCTTTCGATATTGGTTCATTTTACCAATGGAAAAATATTTGTTTAGAAATTTCTTTTGCATTTATTCTCAAGTAGCAATACAAACTTTATCTAAGGATTTAAGCCAGTATTTCGCTTTATCCTTAAGGGAGAATGGAAAAAGAGTTAACCTCAAAGTGTCATCTCTAAAATTATAGATCCGCATAGTAGAGCGGATCTCAAAAAATTCATCAAGGTGACGATATGGGTTCTTATTGCTAAGGCCATAAAAAGATGAAAGTATTTGTATGACACTGGCCTTAATTTCAAATTGGTTTGCTCCCGCATTAGGTCTCATGATGCAAGAAGCAAGAGTATAGACATTGAGAATGAAGTATTCTCTAAGTGGATGGGTGAGTCCTTGATCTTCCACTAGATCGATGGGCTTTTCTGATTAAGGACTCGGGGTCTTTGGACCTTCTCTCGTGCATACACCTGGATAGAGACCGGTGTAGGCAACCATCTTATATGGTTTTCTACCTAAGTCTAGCGTACACACGTGATCAAACCACTCAAACCATGAAGCAGGTAAAGTAAAAAAAATTAAAAGCAAACAAACAAACAATAAAACACGCACTTGCACATAAGCAGTTTAAATTGCAAAAATTGAAATTGCATGCACGATTACCTATTAGAGGGGTACCCTACTAGGTGAGTTGAGCAAGAAAAATAAACTAGCACTAAGGGTAACTGTAATGCCCCAAAAAATTTAACCTTAATTATAGTTCAAATATTGAAATTTTGAAACCATTTTTTTTATAAGTATAAGTAAATCAGATCTTATAATGTGAAAACGATTTTTAAAAACGGTTAAGACTTTAGGTGCGGTTTCACTAAAGATAACAATCAAATCAAAATATATGGGATATACACATTTAAAACCACGTACAATATAAGACTGAAATATGAAGAATTTTAATTTTATTTCAAATCAGAGTATGAAAACAATACTTCAGTCTCTACATGATCAAGTACTTAAAACAAAAATATCATGAATACCAAGATCGCAAGGTAAGAGTGGACCCTCGAGGATGCAGCTTAACCAGCCCTTCGCTCCAACTACTCATCATACTTTACCTGCATTACCTGTCCCCCATAAAACGGGGTCAGACTCGCTAAAGTCTGGTAAAGCAACCCAAACTCAAACTTAAAGAAAACATATCAAGCATTTAAAGGTAAAGATATATTATTCATCCATCGTCGAGTGATAGACAAGGGAACAACGTCCTATGAGTCATTCATTTCAAGCATTCGAACATAAAGCATTTAAAAGTATTTCATCACTTAATATTCTATTCATCCTTAACTCTCATAATAAAGCATAATCTATATGCATTCAAATCATACAAGTCATCGCATATATATATATATATACACACACATCTAAGACATTCAGATCATTGCATCATTTTCATATACATTCATAATTCTTATAAACAATAAGTCAAATCACATTTGACCATTCTAACGTGAAACACACACACATACCTTATAAGTAATTTAGTTAGATATTCATGATACACATCAATCATGATACATAGGTGTGATATATTTACTCAAATAATCATAATGCAATCATTTGAAATAAAACTATGTAGGTGTGATGCATTATTCACCTAATAAGTCAAAACTAGTTATTTATAGGCGTGATGTGTCATTCACCTATACGCTAACATAAGCGCCACAATCATAACCTCATATCAAGATCTAAAATCAATAAGGATCTGATTATCATATCTGAGTTCAATATATAATCATGCTATAATAGAAAAGCCAAATCTATAGATTCATAACTAGCTATCTTAATCAACTCAGAAGATCATTACAATTCATCATAATATTTCATTTATTTATAATAAAGATTTACAAAATCCATGCCAGATCACCTGGTTTGAGAAATATGCAACCTCACAAGGAGTTACCACCCTAGACGGATGGTCTGCCTGGTCTTGGACAATGCACTTTCTTACAGGAATATACCGTCTTTGCGGGTTACCCGCTCTTGGACAATGTACTTTCTCACAGAGACTTACTGCTATAGCCAGATTACCTGATTTGGTCATGCATACCCTCATAGAGAATCTTTTGGGAACAGTTCCTCAACGGGTACCATATCCAGTGAAAACTATTGTGATACATGCATCAATATAATTGATCACTCTTATGGTCGATAGCCATCAACACGGGCATAAGCATATATATAATCAAAGCATCACATCATACAACACTTCATACGACATTAAAATTATAAAATCACACATTTAACCAATAAGGCTTCATGAACCAAAGTTCACTATTGAACTTAAACAATGATCGCATGCATTCATAATTTCATTTTACGTGGCATTTAAATCATATCATATATAAGCATATTATCCTACACATCATATCATCGCCACAAAGAACATTGTACTTTGTAAATTGAACCTCAAAGCATGCATAAACAAAACATGAGTTCTATGCATGCATACGTGAACATGCACATTTTATAATACGAAGCAACTAAACCTCAACATACATAACTCTTACGTAGTTTGAGATTTGCACACACGATAAAAGTTATATACATTTTTTACCACATGAATCGATATATCACCTTAGATATAATTGTGTAAGGGTTGGTCAAAATCTCATTGACCATCCTACAATACATCATACACATATATTTCTCAAGCAAACAAGATATACAAGTTCAAAACAATTTATAACATTCACATGCATTCTTCAATACAAGAATAAATGAGTTCATCATATGACAAAATAATATATATAACATTCATAGTATGCATCGAACACGACTTATACATAGTCATAGTAGTTATATGTGCACCATGTATCAAATTTATACAAACGCACAAAGCAACATAGTATACACAAACCAAAGTATGATGACACATATTGCGTATATATTATACATTCATAAGTGCAGGAGCATTCAAACCCACACATAGGTGTACCTACAGCAAACACACTCCATATTCCGCTAACTATAATTATGACAAGCATGATCACCGAATTACAATCACAAGAGTCCTAGATATCCATAACTAAGTGAAGTGTGTGAGCATAACTTATATTTGTAATTCATTTAAATATTTAGTGCAACGACACTATGCTTACACAATTAGTGCCTAAATGTATCTTACTTAATAATGTGAAGAACAATGAATCGAAACTCAAAAGATCGAGGAGTTTCAAAGTCCGCAAAAACCGTTACCCAAGCAATACAACAAACCCTTTGTGTGCGATCGCAAATGCCAAAAACTCAAAAAACGTCAATTATAACAATATTAGCCAAAAATAGCAAATTACCCTATAAATCATTACCAAGAGCCAAATACACTCCAATAATTTACAAACTCCATAATATATATATATAGTGATTTATAGCCCAAAATAGTTATATAAATGCAAATTATATCCAGATTGGCTTGAATGAACAAATGAATATATAATAAATAAATAAATGAAATTCAAAAGCTAAAAACACATTTCTAATTTGAAGATAAAAAAAATGAGTTCTTTATTTATTAATAATCTTTAAAAATTATGGGTTTTACATCCTACCCCCTTAAAAAGATTCGTCTTCAAAATTTATACAGTCATTTAAACAGGTAGGAGTATTCATCAGGTAATTGACCCTTCTTACCCAAACCATCTGGTGAAGAAAAGATCATAAAATAAATATGAGTCTTAGGCATATTTTTAAGTTAACATCAACAACATTTCAAGCATCACAAAGCATACAGGTCTTTCATATTTAATATTGTCACCTTTCATATATGTGCATCTACAGGATTTAGAAACGAATACCTTACTTACGACGATCGTCTTACTCGCATCTCGTGGCCACTGTTACCAAACTGCTCTGATACCATTTGTAATGCCCAAAAAATTCTAACCTTAATTATAGTTCAAATATTGAAAGTTCGAGACCATTTTTTTTATAAGTATAAGTAAATCAGATCTTAGTATATGAGCATAACTTATATTTGCAATTTATTTAAATATTCAGTGCAACGACACCATGCTTACACAATTAGTGTCTAAACATGCTCTCTACAAGTTCAGTTAAGGTATCTTACCTTAATAATGTGAATAACAATGAATCAAAACTCAAAAGATCGAGGGGTTTCGAAGTCTGCAAAGACCGCTACCCAACCAATACAATGAACCCTTCGTATGCGATCACAAATGCCAAAAACTCAAAAAAGGCCAATTATAACAAGATTAGCAAAAAATAGCAAATTACCCTATAAATGATTACCAAGAGCCAAATAACACACAAATACACTCCAATACTTTACAAACTCCATCAAAAATATATTTAAATATAATATATATATATATATATATAAATAGTGATTTATAGCCCAAAATAATTCTATAAATGCAAATTATACCCTGATTGGCTTGAATGAACAAATGAATATATAATAAATAAATAAATGAAATTCAAAAGCTAAAAACACATTTCTAATTTAGAGATAAAAAAAATGAGTTCTTTATTTATTAATAATCCTTAAAAATTACAGGTTTTACAGTAACAAACAATGTGGATCTGGTCCTAATTAACAAAAGCAAACTAACAATCCTAAAAAAATGCAAGAAAATTAAACTAGCAATCCTAAAAATTTGCAAAAAGTAAACTAACAACCCTAGTTAATACATGAACAAGCAAAGAGGCAATCAAATGAATACTTGTTTTTCAATCGCCATTCCCTTACAATGGCCCCAAAAATTTGGTGTATACTTTAGAAATGTATTTTTAAAGAGATATTTTTATGAAATTAATTTGCGAAAGTTGGCCACCAAATAATAAAAATCTAACTCTCAAAAGTAGTGAGAATCTGGTCGAACTCAAGGAATGGGTCTGATAAACTTTGTATTTCACTCAATGCAATTTTTATTGCCTTAAAAAAAATTTAAGTAATTACAAGTTCAATAATGAAATGTTAAAGGATTATTACAACCCAATAAACTAAAATGAAATTATTTACAAGGCTTTAATGTAGCCAAAAGACCCTAATTAACTAGAAATGAAAATACTAAAAAAATATAAAAATAGTGCTTTTTCACTTTAATTCTTCAATGGAGATTGGTATGAGTTTTATGAAACGATTTTTAAAAACAATATTTTTGATAAAAACAAGTGTGAAAGCCAACCACCAAATAATAAAAACTGGCTCGCACGAGTCAGGGAACGGGAAATACTTTGTATTCAATACACAATCTAAACTACTCTTTAATGCCAAAATAAAAAGAATTAATTCAATAAAAAAGTACTACCCTACGTAGAGGGCTTAAACAAAATAAATAAATGGCCTTATACAACCCAATGAATTGAATTAAATAAAATAAATGTCTAGTCTAAAAAGAAAAGCAAGAGTCTTCAGTGCTTGAGGCTTTTGTGATCCCTTTTGGTCCCTTCTAGGTTGAACACTTTTGTATAGTTTGATTAAGGACCCTCTGAGGGCTTAAGGGGACCTCAGAGGGTACTTTGAGGGTACAAAAAAGGCTCTATCGCACGTCCAACGCTTCCCTACAATAGCAAAAACACAAAACAAAGCAATACGACAAAAACTAAACTGAATCTAAACTAAAAAATCATCAAAAAGAATCAAACTACACTACAGGATGAAATAGCATAACAAACTAACTACTAAGTAACATATTATGAAACAAACTAACAATTTACTATTTTTAACCACTGAAAAAAACTGACTAAAACAAACTACTAAATTAAAACAATACAAACGTAGATTTGAACTATCTATGTTAAAACAAGAAAGAACTAATGAATCAATAAAAACATTAATCTAAACTAAGTACAACCTACTTAAGTATGATATAAACTCAAAACAATTTGATAATCTTAATACAAGAAAAACGTGACTAACTAAAACTAACTAATTAAATCATGAAATAAGTGGAGCTAATTTAATCTAACCGAATATTAAGGTAACAATGTCAATTAATTAACTCTAGATTATTCTATTAACTAAACAATGGGTAGAATGAAAGAACACACAACTAAACTAACTTGGCTTAGCGTCAATTTCTAAAACACTAAAAAAAAATGAATCAATTAATTTAACCAAGTAATACCAAATAAACAAAATCTACTCAATAAACTATTAGACTTGCTGATGAAGGAATCAAGAGAAGAGCTTAAACTAAACTACAACTTGTTGGATGATAACTAACAGATTTATAAAGCAAACTACTTACACCACTCAAAAGGTCAATGACTTAAACACCTACCTAATTCCACTAAGATGTAACATGGTCTAACTAGATCATAAATAGAGGATTTAGACGCTAGCAGATGGAATACGGTAATAAATAAAACTAACGTAGAACCAGGCTTTTATTTCCTGAATCACACACTCTGCTTACCAAATTAATTATTTGTTTGTTGAGCAAATAAACAGAGGCGTGATTCAGCAAGACATGCTATGATGGACGCACACAGGCTGTGTGTTCACGCTGGACAAGAATGTATGAGCCAAGTTGCTGATCAATAGAGCACGCAAATCGGGTCTCTTGTAACTCTTAATTCAGATTCAAATTTCGCCAGATCTCAAGGATGATCAAATCTGTCAACGATGACAGATCTGATCATAGTTTCACGCATGAGATAATGCAACATTGTATGCATAACAGCAACATAAACCAAAAATCAAATAGACCATGCAAAAACGATGATGCTTTATTATAATACTCACGATCGGACCGGACCGCCTAAGTTATGCTATGCTATATGCTATGCAAGGAAAACACATGATATATATATATATATATATATATATATATATATATATATATATATATATATATATATATATATATATATATATATATATATATATATATATATATATATATTTTATTTTATTTTAATTGAAATCAATCTAAGTAAACTAGATGCAGCAAATATGTAAATCAATCTATACTAAAATTATATTTAAACCTATCGACGTGCAGAAATCAATAAACAAATGGGGGAGAAGAAGCTCACCTTTACGGATCGCTTCAGATGGACTAGTTGAGAGGAGAAAGTAGTTGATCCCAATTGCATACATGCTGCCTCGATGAAGAAGAAGAAGTTTCCGATGACGAAAGGGTTCGAAGCTTGAAGAAAAAGAGGAAGAGGAAGAAGAAGAAGAGGAGAATAGTAGAGAAAGAAATCGGCAAAAGAGAGAGGAGAAGCAAGGGCGAGAGAGAAGAGGGGGGCAAGAAGAAGGGGAAGCAAGAGGGTTGTTGGAAAAAATAGCCTCCTTGGCTGGAAAAGATGTATTTATAAAGATCTAATTAGGTTAAAACAGGTTTTTTAAAAAAGAGTCCAAAGATTTTTGCTAATTTTCAAAACAAGGTCTCTTATGAAAAACATATTTTTCTAAAAATCAAAACTTACTAAACTAATTAAAATTTAGCTAATACAAGCCTAAACTAATTGAACTACAATTAAGAAAATCTAAATCTAATAAAAACACTAAAACTGCAGGGAAAGCTTTGAAAAACCCAATTTTCTGATAAAATTCAATTCAATGCTGTTTCTCAAAACTAACAATAAAAATAGGTTTTTAGAGCGATTTTAACATGAATCATGCATAAATAATGATTAATAAAATGTGAATATTATGCATGATCAGAGATCCAAATCTTCTTCAATTCAGCACACTCCACTTAGAATATGGCCTCTACCTATAAAAGAATAAACACAAACACACGAAAATGCCAAATTTATGCTAATGGGGCTAGTACACAAAATTATAGTTTTGCCATTGACTATTACAGAATTTCCTATCAAAATAGATTTCTGTAATTTAACAGAACTGTACATCAATTAGTTTCAGATCCTTCTAAAAAAAATTTGATATGATCTTAACACGTGTAGGAAGATAATCTAATTTACAAAATTGAAAAATTCTATGTAAAACTCCAATTATTATAAAATGAACAATAACTTCAAAAAGTAGGAAATTACTGTCAAACTATCTGATAGCTTATCGTATTTGACAGATTTAAAATAGTAAAAGAGATTGAAACTAAATTAAAATTTTACATAAGAAACTAGACTCATTCAGGAGTTCAATCCATTTTACCAATTCAGATTCAAAATCCAGAAGCTTCAGATCTACTAAAAACAAAATGCAAGAAAAATACATAAAATAATAGATCAAAAAAAAAAGAGTTGCCGGAATATCGCCAAAAAAATCCAAAACAAACCATGAAACAGAATCCGATCTTGCTGAATTTTTGTAGAGTGAAAGTAGATTCAAGCAAGAATCATATCCAATTTATGGATCTTGATTTGGATTCCAAAAATTCTATTTATATAGAAAACAAAAATAAGACAAAAATTAAAATTGAAATAGAATTTAAGAGTTGTCAATTTTTACTCTTTGATCCAATTGATCGGATCAAAGAATGAATTGATCTAAACTCCAGCAACTAACACTACTTTTTAGATTATCTAATTGCAAAATAAAATCAAAGAAATAGAAATTAAAATACAGAATTCAAATCTAAATTTATGAGATGAATTGATCTAATGCTACAATTGGATTTATGCCAATTAAGCATAGATCCACATCTTCTTTTTGTATTTTTATCTAAAACAAAAGGAAAAATAATATTAAACACAGATCTATCAATTGGATTTGATCTAATCTGATTTAAACACAAGAAGAAAAAAAAATTATTGCTGAAATTAACAAAGCAATGGCTAAACTATCTCAATAAAATTGATCAGCCATTGGATTTGCGCAAGAGACAATCCAAGTAGCTGATTGACCTTCTTAAATGAAAATCTTGCCTAATTCTAATTCTAAACTAATGAAATGAATATCAACAATTCTATAACTATGAAACAACAAATAAATGAAAGAAAATCAAAATAAAACACACATTTTCATACATGAAATAGAGAAGGGAAAGGAAGAATTACCGAATTGAAGATCTGGCAAATTCGATGGCTTGGGTTGAGAGAAGAATGACCTTCAACACTTGATGGATATGAAGCCCTCTTCCGAATGAATCTCCATGTTGATTTCTATTGCCAAGAGGAGAAGAAAAGAAGAAGAAGAAGAAAATGAGATTAGGAGAGAGAAAGAGCATTAAAAGCAAGAGGGGGGAAAGAAGAAAGAAGAGGGGTTGGCGTGAAAGGGGTTCATGACCCCTTTCACTCCCCCCCCCCCCCCCCCCCCCCCTTTAGTGAGTATTTATAGCCTAAATTAGGTTAGAAAAAATTTACTAATTATTACCCTAATATTTTCTTATTTCCAAAACATAGCCTAACTAAGTTAAAAAATGCAAAAAGGTGGTGGCACCAATTTCAAAGGGGTTTTCTAAAAATTTATGAATTGGATTTGGGTTGGAGTGTTTGCTGATCATGTTTGAATTTGAGCCATAATCCAATTAAAATGATTTGGACGAGATCGAGGTCTAAATTATCTTGAGATTCACTCCAAAACCGTAAAATGGTTATAACTTCCTCGTTTTAACTGTGAATCGTACAAAATTTGAACCATGACTTCTTTAATCCTGAAACATCATAAGCATGGAATGTAAATCAATAAAAGATACTTAATGCATGATTTATGTATTAAGAATGAATGCATTATCACAGTACTTTTAAGTTGTTAGTTTGGGTATATCAGTGGTGGTATCATGAAATCGGATAATCTATATATCACTATACGTGGAATATATGTGGTGAACCTGGGAGAAAGCTATGATCTATAGAACCCAAAAAGACCTCACAGATCCATAGAGTAATCTTCGAGTTGAGTTAGGGTACCCATTATTTTTTAAAACCTCACCTTACTTGTTTGAGCCTTTATTTGAACCATTGTTTGGGGTATTAAAAATACCCAATATCAAACAAAAAAATCCAAATCTCAATCCATAAGAAAAGCCTTTAGAAAATAGAGATGCCATCTCATATGGTGTCTAACCTCCTCTTTGATGAAGAACCAAAAGAGAGGACCCATACTAATATCTATTATGAACCTAAGAATAATTATAAAGAAAGAAAAGCATTGGCAGTCTCTAAATCCAGTTCACGTTGTTTCTCTCATTGTGCTCGCAAGGATCCACCCACAAAACATGAGACTAACAATTCAAGAATAGAAGGATATGCAAGAAGATGAGTCCCTCGGACTCAAACTTATCAAAACTCTATCCAAAAAAAGGGGCCTAATGGTAGAAATGAGATGGTGTCTGAAAAAGATAGATGATAGGATAAGGAAACTTCAACGGAAGGAAGAATATGAACGGGTTTAGGCAGCAGAGCAGAGACAAAAAGAAAGGTTAAATGAGTTCATAAACAGGAATATAAGGAGGCTATAACTCGTAGGGAGAATCTCAAATGTCTGATTGGAGAAGAAAAATTCATAGACCCCTACTGTCTTGTCCAATCTAAATTACATTATCAGATTTTAGATAAAAAATAAAGTTCTTAATTAGAGGACAGAGTTTGAAATCTCAATACGAGAACGAGATATATGGACATGGATGAGGGAATACTCACTACAAGAAATGCCCTATCATGGTGTATTAGCAGTTTGATGCCATAAATATTGATAATTTACTGGCGCACTATAGCCCAACGTCGGTTTTTGATCTGTAATGCACCAAAGATTGTATGGTTTCACTGGCGTAAAGAGGAAAGACGCCAGTGAAGGTAAACATTTTTTTGCATTCAGCTTTCGCGCGTCAGTGAAGCCTGAAATATTTTCACAACAGGGAGAAACAAAACATTGTTTTCGCCCTCCCTTTTTTTCCTTTCATTCCCCAATCCTTGCTCTTCACCATCGCAAGATGCCAGAGGCCTCCCCAACCCTTTCTGTTCACGATCGCAAGATGCCGGAATCCCTCCCCATCCCTAAATCGATTTGAGGTGCTCTCTCTCTCTCTCTCTCTCTCTCTGCAAGTCCTACCATCACCATTGGTGTATGTTGGTCATGAGGGCCACCGTCGCTAGTTCGGCTCCATATCCCCCACTTTACATTTCCACACCATAGCTGAGGATGCCCTTTAGAGGAAGCACTGGACCCCTTCCCCCTGACCAATCGTCTTCAGGTCACCTCTCTCTCTCTCTCACACTAGATCAGACCGTGACTACCAACAGTGATAGTGTTAAAGTTTTGGGACATAGAATTCTCTAGGGCTCTATTGAAGGTGAGGTTCTTCCTTCAAACATCATTCCTTTTATCGATTTATGCAGTGAGGTGAACATTCTGTGCTGAACCATTAGGGATCATCTTGGGAAGAAATTTTTATTCTCAACCAGGGTTTGAGCTTTTGCAAACATAGAGGACCGTGGGGTTTGAGAATGGGTTTAAAATATGTTTCATAGGAGAGGAACCAGGAACTTCTTTAGAATCATTATCATGTTTCTTGAAAAACTTTTCAACAAATGTCAAAATGACCCAAAACCTTGATTTTGTAGTTTTTTTTAATGCTCTAGTTGAAACCTACAGAAATTCCTATGGCTTCTCTTCAATGTAATTATTTTGAAGCATATCTAAGTGATCTTGATAATCATCACTACTTGCTAAGATTGATGAAACTCTAGGCTCAAGCTAATAAATAAGTATTTTCATAACTCAATATTTAAATTTAGATTTATGTCAGATAAACCTTAAGATATTCTATAATGTTCAGCATGTTTAGTTTTCATGAGCAAGGTGTATATTCATAATTGATTATTGAACCAGTATTCTCTACATTACTCAGCTTTGCTTGTTTAACAGAGGTTTTCCAGATTTTTCTCGTGCAAATAATTTGAGATCAGTAGAAAAGTTTGATCAGTTAGGATATAGTCAACTTGTCATAGTGAAGAAGCCAGGAAGTGTACCACATATCCTGTAAATCTGTTAAACTTTATTCAATCTGTTGTTTCACGCTGCCTTTAATTATGTTTTCCTTTATTTTTCTAATTTCAGGAAACTTTAAATGCTATTTTGAATTTTTGATAGTGCCTTCCAACGCGAATTTACTTTAAAAATATTTGGTCATTTACTTTTTTGTGTGGTATTTCTTGATTCGTAATGTGACATCATTTAATGTGGTTATGTCCTCATTTAAGGCTGCAAGAGCTGAAAAAGTTTCAGTCATTCTCGATGCTGGGGTAATGGATGGACAAATCCCTGCTGAACTTCTGAACCATGTAGCCATCCTAAGCTCAAATGAATTTGAATTAGCCAACCGTGTACACTTCTTGGGAGATGCCATTTTTACAAATAAAATTTGCACCAAGACTGCTTAACATGACCTTATAAATGCATGAGGGAATAGTTTTGAGAAAACAACATTTTTTTATTTTTACAATCAGGGCATATAGACCATAGCATGGGATGTGAATCGCTGCCAAAATGAAGTACCGGTCGGAAGTTCATTTATCTCATGTCAAAATGCAACCAAGGTCACCTCGTAAGATTGTAAGGTTATAACAAGGAAAAAATATTTGTGGGTTTCTTGCAGCATAGCTAAACAAATATTTGTTTAGATAGATTTGAATGTTAGAAATGTAATTATGTTTTAATTGTTTATCTTCATTCATGAATTATTTTTAAGTTTTGGTTGTTTAACTTCATAACTTGTGTTAAATATGTTTTTCCTATTATTTTTAAGAATCGTTTGTAAATTTTTTTTAATTTTTTTCTTTTTTGGGGTCTCGACTAGGTCAAGTAGTCTCGCCTACGTGCATTTTTTATGTGCTGGTTGACTAGGCCTTTAGGAGACTGGCACCATGGCACCGACTAGCCCCTTTGACTAAGATTGCTGGTGCATTAAATATGTTGAAACTACAATTATAGCATAAACCTCACACTAGATAAGTTCTCATTTGTAAGCATGTCATATTTGAGAGATGGCATCTGATGCTGCCATCTCTCAAATATGGTAAATGCCGCATCATCAAGCAATAGTGCTAAATTTTAGAACGATAACTAATCATGGTATGATGGAACAAGAAAATTGGGGCAGCTACTCTTTCAGCATGATATCGGATCCTTGAAAATAATGAAAGTCTTTCACAAATATTAGGAAAACTAAAGAAAACTTTTATATTTCTTTTTAACAAGGATCTCTTCACTCCATATCAACAACTTTTCGTATTTTTTCTTTTTACTTATTCTTTTATGTTTTTATGTTATTTTAATTCATCACCATGATTAGTGCCCTCTAAGTTTTTGGTTCTTTTAAGTAGTTCCCAAACGCACTGGTTCTTGTATCATTAAATGTGAACCTTTGCTAATCTAGTTGTAAATGTTGCAGGAAAAACTATTATAATTTCTGCATAATTAATGCAGGAGTTGGATACTTATATTAATATAAGTTATATATATTATATAAGATATATATATTAATATATTATATATAATAAAATTTTGTTATCTTTTATCTTGAATTTTGTTTGTATAATTTTTAAGCTATTGATTGAAAGAAAGAAGCAACTAGTCATCATAAATGATAGAAGTTGGATTCAAAAGAAAAGATATTTATGCCAACAAATAAGATTTTATTGTTTTGAAATAAAAAAATATAATATATGGTGATACATGAAGATAATTTGCATTATCTTTTGCATTTGATAGGTGGAGTGTTGACTATTTGAATGGAGTTCATAACTTTATCATCTTTGCTAACGAGAACAATGCAATTATTGAGGAAAAGATAAGGCACCTGTGTGTAAGTTGTAACAATTGTTTATTTCAATCAGTTAAAGATATTGTCGATCACATGGTACGTTCCAGTTTGTTCAAAACTACACATGGTGGCATATGGTGAATCAGTCATCCCACCTGCAAGAGAGCATGTTGATGTTTGTGAAGTAGATAACATAGATGATATGGATGAATTAATATATAATGTATTTGAAATACATGATTCTCATGGTGATAGAATAGATGAGCCTATTGAAAGTCAGAATTCAGAAGCTAATGCATATTTCAATTTGCTAAGTGATGCTGAACAAGAACTATATCTCGAATGTGCTAGATTTATAAAGTCATCATTCATTGTTCGCCTATTTCATATAAAATGTCTTAATTGATGGAATAATAAATTGTTTGATATGCTGCTTGAATTATTACAAGTGGCATTCTCTAAAGGTGTACGGTTGCCAAAGTCATATTATGATACAAAGAAAAGTATTGCAAAATTTGGTCTCAGATATAAAAACAAATAGATGTATTTCAAAACAATTGTATGTTATATTGGAAAGAATATGCTAAAAAGAGGTATGTGATTTTTGTAAGGCTTCAAGTGCATGAGAGTTTGGGTGATGAAAGAATACCCAAGATGTTTTAGAAATTGGAGGTATGAACTAAGGCGGATCTATAAAAGTATGTCACACATGATGAGCACATGAACAACCGTGTACATAGTATTCCATCTAGTCAGTGGGTAACTCTTATGAGACATGTTGATTCTCATCGGTCAAATGTTCGTATTGGATATAGTAAAATCAATATATAGTTGATAATTTCAATATTTAAAGTTTTTTATATGGTTAACTTGTTATACTATTATAGGCACAACATACAAAGAATGTTGTCAATCATGCAAGGCAAAAGTTTCTACAGGTACAAATATTTTTGCACAATTTCATGCAGCATGTTATTAATTTGATATATCATTTACTTTTATTATCATAATTATCTTATTATGTTATCCTTATTATTTCCTTTTGACATTTGCACATGTTGGAGAGGATAGAGTTCAGTAATCACTAGTTGAATTCTTTATTATGATTCACTCTAGTTCAAATGAAAATCATTATAATGCTGAAACAAGTGGAACAATTGTTAGGGTTAATTGCTTACACAATTAGTTCTATTTGTATTGAATAATTGTATCTTACCTTTATATCTATATTTGTATGTAATTGGATGTGGATATTGTCTTGTAGGCTAAACTGAATGTCATAATATCTCAACTGCCTAAGGAATCTCAAGATAGTCCATCTCGCAGTGATATCCTTTCTCAGGCAAGTATGGGTGAGTTCGTACTTATGACATGGGTGTTAAGGCATTTGAGGTTTTAGGTCTAGGCCTTACTTGAACTTAATTGATGCAACAAAATGCAGAATATAGATATGAGATCACTGAGTTGCAGCTATTTGAAAAATAAAATGTGCACTAGTTTAAATTGCTAAGCAAAAAAATGAAAATTTGGCTTGCTCAATTAAAACAACTACAAATATAACTCATAGGTTGGAGAGTGCCATAGCTAATATTCAGAAAAAGCAAACCTTGATATCCTCATTATAAACATTATTGTGTGTTTTTATAAATAAAATCATAAAAATAGAAAGGTTCATTTTTTGTTTAGAATGTACACTACAAGGATGAGGGTCAATAGCAGCAACTTTTGTCACCGCTATCTATAACGGCAACAAAAAGTGGTCATCTAGTTTTGGCCGTTGTTGAGTAATAACAATGACAATTATAGGTTGCCATTAAAAGAATACATCCCAATAGCGATGACTTAGCCTATAACAGCTACAAAGTCACTGTTATAGGAGATAACGGTGAAAATTAAATTTTGTTATAGCCTATAACAGCGACTTTGAAGTAACCGTTATAGGTTTAAAGGGTTTAAGAGCTAGAACGGTGACACATGGATGTTGTCGTTATAGGCCTTAAACCTGCAAAAATAAATTTTTATATTAGTTTTAAAAAAAATTATAGAATTTGCATATGAAACATACATTTAACTTCAAACATTATATTCAACAAAATTCAATAACAATGAAAATGAAATCACTCAAACAATAACAATTCAAACAATAATAATTACACAGTCAAATGAAAGTAATAGATTTTAATATTCATTAACAGAAACAAAATTTCAAGTTGCCCAATCATTGACATGATTGGCTAAAATCTATCTCATCATTGACCCAATGGAATCACTCAATAGTGAATTAATGAACCAATCAACTTCATTTGCCAACAAACTAATCCTACTTCTCTCTGCTTCCCTACCATAAAAAAATAAAACAACATGTTAGTAAGAATATAATGCTGAAAATCACAAATACTCAAGTAAATGTGAGGCTTCGATGTTTTACCGTCTCAAAGATAGAATTTTGTGGTGCCAAAGAAAAAGAAAAATACACAAAAATATTATCCACTTGTTATACATTAATAAAAATTTAAGATATACCAACAAAGCACTTGATAGAGGATTACCTTGTAGTCGAAGTAGAACATGCCCTGAGAGAAATGTGGCTCATTTACCAGTTGCACAAGAATGCCTCAAAAAATAAATAAGTAAATAAGAGTATTTAAAAAAAACAGCTCTATTATCAAATTAGGTAACATTATTTCACACTTAATTATTTCTCGAGAAGACAAGCAACTTAACATGATGGTAAATATAAATATGAAAGCACATTTGGTTTAGCATATTTCATTTAGCACGGACCCATTACTCTCTCTCTCTCTCTCTCTCTATATATATATATATATATATATATATAGAGAGAGAGAGAGAGAGAGAGAGAGAGATGATAAGGGTCATCATTACCATCGTCAGAGAGAGTCATGTATTTTCTAAGAAGATAAACAACTTAACATGATGGTAAATACAAATATAAAAGCACATTTGATTTAGCATATTTTATTTAGCATGGACCCATTACTCTATATATATAGTTGTGGATTTTAGACCTTCCTTTGCTTGAAAGGTCCCCCTTCCCTACTTATATGTATATATGTAGAGAGAGATGATGAGAAATTGGGGCATACCAAAACTGTAGAGAGATCTAGGATGGGGGGTTCGATCTGAGCAATGCCACTATATTTCACATGTCCTCTCTGAACTTCTTATTTTCTTCTATCTCTCGCTTCAATTGGTGTTCAAGTGACAACTGGTTCATCCTTTATTTTTCTCTCTCTTGCTCCAATTGTTGTTCGAGTCATTCGAGCTCTGACTGCATCGTCTCTAATTAAGAAGATAGCTCTAAAACTCAGGTTTTGCCTTTAGAAGTCTCCTGTTAACTAAAGAAAGATCAATTAGTAGACAAAAATATAAAAAATTCAATATTTATTTACTTATAAATATATATCCAATATTTACTGTCCAATAGCTTTCAATGAAAAAGTTGCAAAAATCTTTCCACGCTTCATTGTCGAGTCCCTCAAGAGGATGTCCTTTTGCTTTAGACGTTTGTAATGTCTTGTAATGCTTGTAGACAATGCCCTTTTGTATGATAGGTGAAGCTTCTTATCCGCGAAAATATAATGATCAACTATATTCTTGTCTAAAGTAAACTCTGCCTGCACCAAATTATCAAAAAATAGTCAGTAACACTTTTTTTTATGGATTAATTTGTTTATCAAAATATAGTTAGGCAATATACTTACAAAAACTATCTCACACAACAACGTATTCTCATCCTCTAGGACCTTTATCCATGACTGGTGAGTGAGTTTGGCCTTCTCCTTGACAATGCACGTAAGCCTCCTAGAGAACTATGAGGCGCCATCGCCCACGGCTCTATACGAGAGAGGCCTGACAGTCACTGAAGTCTTTTTTTATTGAGTTGCTTCAGGTGGGCTACACATTTGTTCTTCCAACGTTTGCTCTGAAAAGAACCTGCAATTATTAATTTGTATTTACATACAAATATTAATAGCACTGACATTAATAAAATTTTAATTGTACTAAATAAATATTGAATTAATATTTACTTGAGGCTATTGTGGACGGCTCTAGAGTTGCAGTGGATTGTGCTTTTGAGGGGGGGGGGCTCATCTTCCTCCAATAAAGTATCACCTAAGTGTGATCTATGTTCAATCTCGTCGGGTGGTGAAGCGATTCTAAAAGAGGAGGAACACGCACGTCGACCTCGTTATGCAGATGACATATGTTAATTTCATGCAAACATTATTAGATCATACATAATATATATAATTGAATCATACAAGAATATTCATTATCATAAAAGAACATCATTGAATTTGATATGGTACTGATCATATTGCACACAATTATGAAATATAAATAGAATAATAAACACATGCACTTACATTGCACTTACATTGTGACCCTAGATACTTTGTGAATGCTTCAATAGGTAGACATTCAACTACACTTATATCAAATTTTGGGTCTAGCCATAAGTCCACCAACCAATTAGTTCTTTCTGGCAACATGGGGTTTTCCTTCTCCGCCTGTGATGGAGACATGTTGTAGTTTTTGAAATGCCCTACAATATAATAACATATCACAACTAAGTGCTAAATAAGGTTTTCTCATAACATAAATACTATTGTGATGAATCATACACATAAATAATATTTTTCAAGCATCCTCTAAATCATCTTGGTGTAACGGCATGGGATCTTTGTCGATATTGTGGGGGAGTAATGAATGAACTCCTTCGCAATTATTCTCCTGATACACATCGTTGTCATGTTTTTCATTCTTTTTAACTGAAGATGGTAAAATCCCGTACACATTTCTTGGTATTATTTGCTGCGCTATAAGGATTTCTCTAATTGTGGAATCTCTAATATAAAATATTTGCTTAACTTGAAAGGCTAAAATAAAGAAATTATCCGCGTATGCTGTATGAGACATGTTGACTTATGTAAAGTATTCATCCTTATGCATGCGTCTATTATCAAACCAATCACATCTAAACATATACACCCAATTTTGTCCACTATATTTTATTTTGATAATTTCTTTTAGAACATTGTTATTGTCTACATCAGTCTCCCTTACATTGCCTTCACATGAGACTATCACCCCATTGTTCTGAGAACTATGGTCTTACACCATTTTAAAAGAAAAAAATGCCTCTAATTAGTAATTCGGGAAAGATATGAAAGTTGAAACTAATTATTGAATTTACCAGACTAACTATTAACATCTACCCTTTTAAAACATCCAAAATAGAAGTGATCTAAATTCAGAAGCCTTAGCTAAAATCAATTACTTATAAAAGATTAACACGTTGCAAACTTAACTATGATCATTAGAACTATATCTATTATGAAATTCATTTAAAAAAGCTAGCTTCAATTATGGAAACTATGACTAATTATTAGAGTAAGACATAACTACCTAACTAAATATTCATTCTAAAACCATTCACATATATATATATATATATATGTGCTAATTGGAAACATTTGAAGAGGTTGGAAACATTCAAAATTGGAATCTCATGACATACTGATAATGATTGGTTGTGGTATTTGAAACTTGAGAATAAATCGGTGTTTCAAGTTTTCAAAAGAATCAAGTCTCAAGCATTAAGAAGAATTGAAAGACTATAAAATATATATATATATATACAATTTTTCCTTTTGGAATAAAACTTCTTTTCTACCACTACTATGTGAGACCAATTTTATTTTGTTTTCTTTGCATGCTTTTTCATTTTTTTATTCCTCAAAATTTGAATATTACGTATGAAATACCTTAGGACCATGGATGGGTTTGCAAAATAGTTAACACTTGAGGTGTTCTATGTTTTCTATCCATAAGTCATTTCGAACTATATGAACTAGCCATAAGGATCATTTTTCTCTTTGTTAAATACAAATCTTAAATGTTAACTTTATCATGTTCACATGAGTTTTTCAAAAATGCTACAACGTGGAAAAAATTGCATATTCACTTTGTCAAAATTTCATCAAACATGAGAATCTCATTTTCAAGCATGAATGTGTTAGAGAAAGAAGATATAATTCATGAGATAAACAGTTATTACTTCAAGAATGATAAATAACTCAACCATGAAAACGCAAATCACTTTTCTTGATTGAAACATAGTTTGAAGTAATGAAACACCATTAAAGTTGGTGAACATAATTTTCAACTATGGGTTTTTTTTCAAATTTATATGAGTTAAGAGAGTGTACACACATGTAAAAAATCATGGTTCAAACCATGAGAATTCCTTCTCCATACCCAACATGTATTATGAAATGCATATTTGTACAGTTGGGAAGAGAGACAAGAGAAATGTTTGAACAAAAATTGAAATACGCAAAATGAAAATCAACTTACCTTTCATGTTTTTATAAAGTAGCTTGAATCGATTTACACCTTGTTTTTCAACCACAAAGTAATATAGAATAGAGTTTCTCAAGGGCACCCTACACTATACTCAAGTGGAAGAAGAGAGAGAAACACCAAAATCGTGGGAGAGGGAGAGAAATAAGGCTCTTGAATGCCTCTCTTTTACTTTTTTTAGTGGTATTTATAGGAAAAAATTCATGAGTAGACGAGATGTGTGGTTTAGATTACATGTAAAAAGATGAAGGGTTGAGATTGTTCAAACCCTCTTCTCAAAAAAAATTCTTAAACATGAACCTTGACCTTCATTAATCATGTGAAGACTTTCTCCAATTTGGTAATCTAGAAGAATGCTATGATTTCTAGCCATTTCCATTTTTGTTCTTCCTAAGATTTATAAAGATTTAACCTTGAGATTCATATAGAATCCCATTGACTACAAGTACCAAGGTAGTAACTAGGCCAACCCCCTTCCCAATGGTTAGCTTTAAGTTGGTTTCATTCCAACTAGTTCTAACTACTTAGTTACCTTTTTGACATATTTTATTATTTGTTAGTTTTACTATTCCTTGATATTACTTTTAGGAACCTCAATGTATGAAAATTTCATATTGATCCTTATTTTATTTTAAAAAATTATAAATCATAACTTTTTTACTTTGAATCTTCTAGTTGGATCCGATTCCAATTTAATCCAGTCCAAATCCAAATTAGATCCAAACTCTACAATAACACTTTAATAGATTTTTTCTTAATTTAAATATATAGTTTAATAAATAATTCAAATGTAATTATTTACTTAAGGTTAATTAGACAGTTTCTAATTAATTATGATTAATTAATAATTAAACACTAGTTTAATTATTCTGGCTAATTAATACTTTAATTTTTAGTTCTAAAAATATGAATAATCTTAATTAACTAAAAATTAAATCAATATTTTTACAACTTAAATTTTTTATATTAAAATTCCTCTTTATTTTGAATTAAGATTTCAGAAATTTTGTGGGTCTTTCATCCTACCCCTCTTAAAAAGGATTTCATCCACGAAATCTAATTACATAGCTAAACAAAAAGGTTAGGATATTTTTCTCTCATATTGGCTTTGGGTTCCCATGCACATTCCTTGATGCCAAGGTGTTGGCAACGTACTTTAAGTAATGGGATCGTCTTTGATAGTAAAACCTAATCTCGATGATCAATGATTTTTACTAATCATTTCGACACGGTTAGATCCTCTTGCACCTCCACATCCACATATCTAATGATGTGGGAAGGGTCGTGAATATATTTTTGCAACATAGATACATGGAAAACATTATGAATCTGAGCATATTGTGGTAGTAACTCCATACGATATGTTGCTTTACTGATCTGTTGCAGGATTTTGAATGGTTCAATGAATCTCAAAATTATTTTTTCCTTTTTTCAAAATTTGAATACACTCTTATTATGAGACACTTTCACAAATACCATATCTTCTTCAGCAAAAGTGAGCTATCGATGCCGATGGTCGACGTAACTCTTCTACCGATCTTGGGCAACTTTTAAACTATCTCAGATTTTCTGAACTTGCTATGTGTAGAGTTGCAATACCATTGGTGATTTGGTTGATCGCTCACTGATATCATTCGAGTAAGCTGGTGATATGCATGGCCTTCCATATAAAGCTTCATATGGAGCCATCCCAATACTTGCATGATAGTTGTTGTTATATGAAAATTCCACCAAAATCAAATATACATCCCAGTCACCCCTCTAGTCGAGCATACAAGCTCGCAGCATATCTTATAAGGTTTAAATCATTCTTTCTGACTCACCATCAGTTTATGGCTGAAACGCGATACTGAATTCAAGTTTCGTACCCAAGGCTTGTTATAGTTGTCCTAAAAATTATGATGTAAACCATGGATCATGGTCCAAAATGATTGAAATTGGTATTTTGTGTAGCCTTATAGTCTCCTTGACATATGAATCAGCCAGACTCTCCCGAGGTTGATTGATCCTGATAAGTAGAAAGTGAGCAGACTTAGTGAGTCTATCGACTATAACCCAAATTGCATTATGTTTCTTGCAGGTCCTTGGTAGTCCTACCATAAAGTCCATAGTAATGTCTTTCCATTTCTATTAAGGAATCTCAATTCTCTGCATTGTCCTGCCAGGTCATTGGTGCTTGATTTTAATCTGCTGGCAAGTCAAGCATCTTGAAACATATGCCACTACTTTTCGCTTCATGTTATTCCACCAATATTTTTGTTGCAAGTCCTTGAACATCTTGATACCTTCAGGATGGATGGTGTATTTGGTCTTATGGCCTTCATCGAGAATTTTTTTTCTTAGCTCAAGGTTATCTTTCACCCAGAGTCATCCTTCCATTCAGATACTTTCATCATCTTTAATATGAAAAGATATACCTTCTTCTTGTGCTTTTCCTTTCAGTTTTTCATATTAAACGTCTTGCTTTTGTTCTGTAATGATTCTCGAGAGAATTTTCAATTGTATGATTAAACCAAATAACTAAATAACTCTGTGACCATCTGAAAAAGGTTCTTCATGTAATGAAATCTTTCACAAGCTTCCAACTCACAAGACTAGCCAGAACACTACCAGACTTGTGACTAAGCACATCTGCTATGACATTTGTCTTTTCTGGGTGATAGGATATGGTAAATTCATAGTATTTGATAAACTCTAACCAACGTCATTGTCTCATGTTTAGTTCTTTCTAATAGAATAGATATTTGAGACTCTTATGATCCAAAAAGACTTCAAACTTGTCTCTATATAAGTAGTGTCACCACAGCTTCAGTGCAAACACTACTACCACAAGCTCCAAGTCATGGTTTGAATAGTTTCATTCATAAATCTTCAATTGACGAGATGTATAGGTGCAAGGGAAAATTGGATTGCAATCTCCTACTACTACAGTAGCTGAGGTATGCGACTTTTGGGCAACCTTAACCTCCCTAAGTTCAAGTGAATGAAAGTTTAAGGATGTCTTTGCTCATTAATTCGAGTAAGTATGACATGTAGTTCAAACCTACGTGTGACATCATCACTTAGGGTCATATTGTTCCATCATCTCTAAGGTGGACCTTGGTGTGATTGGGTTACATGGGCGGTTTCATCTTTATTAGGGTAGTTAGTATTTCATGCCCTCACTTTATAAGGCAAATAGGCTCAATAGCCTTCATACACCCCTCAGTGCAGTATACATGTCATGACATAATTTTTCTCGACCCAATTCACGTGCTCTGACGTATTTAGCCCATATGAGCACCTCATCGGTGAAAGCAACAATAATGATTTTTAATGTGTAGATGTTTGCATGTGAAGTGAGACTTCTTCTCACAATATCACAATCCACCCAAGCTTAAAAGAGAGCATCATTTAGCAATGTGCTTCAATAGTTAGTTCATTTTTTAGACAATATCCACACAAAGTCCAATGATGTTCATACACGCCTCAATGTGTCATATCATAGCATAACAAAGCATAGCATTCAAATGCATATAGATGTATCTCTACAACATGATATGTACTTCATTTACATGTAGGCTTTATAGCCAATTCATGAGGCAACAATTTATGTCAAAAACAAGAACATCATTATCACATGCTTCTATGCATCATATGCCACTTATATGAGCTTATGCAAATTCTTTGAATCAAGTATAACCTTCATGTCACATGAGTCTTTTTCTTTTTGTATTTTTCGCATAGCCTTAACATTTTATATACAAGTTGCATTTAGCATACACATGAACAATTGATGTCATAAGGCACTCGATACTAGTATAGGCATTCCCTATGCATTTTTGACATATTGCATTCTTGTTAAGCACAAGCATAAGCTAAGCATAATTATTCTATTTACGATGTCATATTGCATTTATCACAAGCATAGGCATGGGAAAATATGATTATTCCATGTGCAATATCATATTGCATTTATCACAAGCATGAGCATAGGCAAATACAATTATTCCATGTGCAATGTCATATTGCATTTAGCATAGGCAAGACATGATTATGTGCAATATTGCATTGATCATAAGCATATGCAAAAGCAAAGTTAGGTCATATTGCCATTGTCATAAGACATTCTAGATATACTTTCCCAAAGTATCATTTTTGAACATTCATGTACATGAACATTCAGTAGCCTAACTCACTATGCACTCAACATGATGATATTCCAATGTTTCACGTGTGGAAATTTAAACCTATGCATAGATTTTTCAAGTATGTGCATAAGAGTATTTTCTCTAAGTCATTTGCTTAGGCTAGCATATTTAATACTTAGGCAAATGGGCAGGCATACTTGTATGCCCTGCTATTTGTAGTCATAGGAATTCATCCTATCGATTGTAAACCACTTATTTCTAATTGTTTGAACCTACTCTCTTTTTTCTTCTTTTTCTTCTCTATTTTTTTTTCTCTTCTTTTTTTTTTTGTTGTCATTATGACTAACAGCTGGTCTGCCTAGCCAGACTGGACTGGGTCAGACCTGGGTTCAGATCTTGGTTGGACCAAGCCACTCTAGCCAGTCTGAACCAACCCAGCGCAAATCGCCCCAACCAATCAACTCAGTTTAGGGTTGGTCTCGGCCAACACACCTGAACCAGGTTTGAACCACTCCATTGGTTCAGACCAGATCAGGTCTGTGGCATGGTTCAGACTTGGTCTGGATCGTGACTGGGTCTGTCCAGCCAATGCACATGTTTTTTTTTTTGTTCTTTATTTCAACAAGGCATGTATAGTTGTAGTATTTGAAACTTGAGAATAAATCAGTGTTTCAAGTTTTCAAAAGAATTAAATCTCAAGCATTAAGAAGAATTGAAAGACTATACAACATGTGTGTGTGTGTGTATATATATATATATATATATATATATATATATATATACAATTTTTCCTTTTGGAATAAAACCTTTTTTCTACCACTACTATGTGAGACCAATTTGTTTTTGTTTTCTTTGCATGATTTTCCAATTCTTTATTCCTCAAAATTTGAATATTATGTATGAAATACCTTAGGTCCATAGATGGGTTTGAAAAATAGTTAACACTTAAGGTGTTTTATGTTTTCTATCCATAAGTCATTTCGAACTATATGAACTAACCATAAGGGTCATTTTTCTATTTGTGAAATACAAATCTTAAATGTTAACTCTATCATGTTCACATGAGTTTTTCAAAAATGCTACAACGTGAAAAATTTTGCATATTCACTTTGTAAAAATTTTATCAAACATGAGAATCTCATTTTCAAGCATGAATGTGTTAGAGAAAGAAGATATAATTCATGAGATATACAATTATTACTTCAAGAATGATAAATAACTCAACCATGAAAATGCAAATTACTTTTCTTGATAATGCATAGTTTAAAGTGATGAAACACCATTAAAGTTGGTGAACATCATTTTCAACCATGGATTTTTGTTAAATTTGTGTCAGTCAAGCGAGTGTACACATATATGAAAAATCATGGTTCAAACCATGAGAATTCTTTCTCCATACCCACATGCATTATGAAATGCATGGTTGTACGGTTGGGGAGAGAGAGAGAGAGAGAGAGAGAGAGAGAGGAGAAAGAAGAGTTTGAACAACAATCAAAATACACAAAATGAAGATCAACTTACCTTTCTTGTTTTTACAAAGAAACATGAATCAATTTATACCTTGTTCTTCAACCACAAAGTGGTGTATAATAGAGTTCCTCAAGGGCACCCCACACTACACTCAAGTGGAAGAAGAGAGAGAAACACCAAAATCGTGGGAGAGGGAGAGAGAAGAGAGAGGAGATAGAGAAGTCTCTTGAATGCCTCTCTTCTATTTTTATATTGGTATTTATAGGCAAAAATCCATGAGTAAATGAAATGTCTGGTTTAGATTACATGTAAGAAGATGGAGGATTGAGATTGGTCTAACCCTTCTCAAATACGATCCTTGACTTCCATTAGTCATGTAAAGACTTTCACCAATTTGGTAATCTACAAGAATGTTATGATTTCTAACCTTTTTCATTTTTGTTTTTCCTACGATTTGTAGAGATTCCACCTTGGGATGCACATGGAATCCTATTGGCTATAAGTACCAAGGTAGTAACTAGGTCAACCCCCCCCCCCCCTTTGTTAGCTTCTAGTTGGTTTCATTCCAACTAGTTCTGACTACTTAGTTATTTTTTTGACATATTTCATTATTTGTTAGTTTTACTATCCCTTGATATTACTTTTAGGAAACTCAATTTATTAAATTTTCAAGTTCATCCTTATTTTTTTTAAAAAAAAAAATTAAATCATAAAATTTCTACTTTGGATCTTCTATTTGGATCCAATCCCAATTGGATCTTGTCCAAATCTAAATTAGATCCAAACTCTACAATAACACTTTAATAGATTTTTTCTTAATTTAAATATATAGTTTAATAAATAATTCAAATATAATTATTCACTTAAAGTTAATTTAAATACTAGTTGAATTATTTTGGCTAATTAATAGTTTAATTTCTAGTTCTAAAAATATGAATAATCTTAATTAAATAAAAATTAAATCAATACTTTTATAACTTAAAATTTCACATTAAATTTTTTCCTTATTTTGATTAAGATTTCAAAAAATTTGTGGGTCTTCCAAGAGGTGCACTTTGAAGAATTTTAACAAGTGTTGAATTCTTTCAACACTTGTTAATTAAAATGCAGCTGATAATGCATCCATTCTTAATACATAAAATCATACATTTTAGCATCTTTTATTGGTTTAAATTACATACTTATGATGTTTCAGGGTTAAAAAAGTCATGGTTCAAATTTCATGTGATTCAGAGTTAAAACGAGGAAGTTATGGCTGTTTTATGGTTTTGGAGTGAATCCCAAGGCAATTCGAATCTTGATCTAGTCCAAAATACATTAATTAGATATTGGACCCAATGCTAATGTGCTCAGCAAATGTATCAATCCAAATCCACTTTTAAAATTTCCAAAAACTCCCCTCTCAAATGGCACCAACTTGCAATTTTAATTTTCAAGTAGTTTAGGTAGCTTTTTTAATATTGTAAAATTAGAGGATTTAATTTGTTAAATCATCAATTAGCCTATAAATATCTAAAAGAGGGGGGTTGAACCCTATCTTCACCATTTTTTACACAAGTGCTTCTCCTTCTTCACCTCCTCTTCTCCTTTCATGCGAACCCTCTGCAATTTCTTATTTTTCTCCCTTTCTCTACATTCTTTTTCTAATTTCTCAAGGATCTAAGCATGGAGATCCAATCCAAAGTGATTGTGTAGAGCTTCAAGAGGTGTAGATTGCTCTCTTCTCAACCAAGGTTAATCCAAATTTGTCAAATCAAAAAATTCAATTTTGTATTTTTGTTGATTATTTTTACAGGAGGGTGCCATTAGCTGAGTTCATTGTGCTAAAGTTAAGTGGATTTGGATCTCAAGTGAAGAAGCGAAAGGTGAAAAAGCTCTACTTTTATATTTTTTTAGCATTTTCCTTTTTTAGTTAATTAGGGTCTTTTTTGACACATTAAATATTTATAATTAATTTCATTTTCAGTCATTGGGTTATAAGAAGCACTTTAATATTTCATTGTTGAACATTGTAATTGTTTTAATTTTTTTTAAGGCAATAAATAATTAGAATTGAGTGGAATACAAAGTTTATCAAACTCGTTCCTCGAGTTTGACCCGGTTCTCACTAGTTGTGAGAGTTGGACTTTTATTATTTGGTGGCTAACTTTCATAAATACTTTTCATAAAAATATCCTATTAAAAATACATTGATAAAGTGTACACCAAATTTTTGGCACTGTTGCCGGGAAACAACGATTGAAAAACAAGTATTCATTTTATTGCCTTCTTGTTTGTTCATGCTTAATTAGGATTGCTAGTTTTTAATTTTTGCAAAATAATTAGGATTGTTAGTTTAATCCATTACACTTTTTAATTAGGATTATTAATTTGTTTTTGCAATTCATAGTACCAAGTTTACTTTTCTTGCATGGTCCATCGAGTAGGATAACCTTTTCTAGGTGACGTGTGCATAATTGGTACCTTGCACTTAGCTTAATTTTTAAAATTTTAATTGTGTGATTTTAAGTGTTTGTTTGTTTGTGTTTACTTGCTTTTTTTTGCTTTTTAGTTTTACAAATAACTGTTTGCTTCGTAGTTTGTGTGGTTTGATCATGTGTGCATGCTAGGTTTAGGTAGAAAACCCATTTAGGATGGTTGCCTGCACCGGTCTTGATCCAAGTGTATGCAAGGGCGTAAGTCCAAAGATCCCAAACTTGTGTTGCCAATAGAGGACCTCAAGTCCTTAATCAGACAAGCCCATCAATATAGCTAGATGACTTAAGATCAACATCTCAACCATCCCCTTAGAGAGCATTTCATTCTAAACATTTACACTCCCGCCTCTTGCATCACGAGACCTGATGTATGAGCAAATAATTTTGAAATTAAGGTCAATGTCATACAAATGGTTCCATCTTTTTATGGCCTTAGCAATGAGGACCCATATCATCACCTCGACAAATTTTTTGAGATCTGCTCTATTGTGCAAATCCATAATTTTAAAGATAACGCTTTAAGGTGAACTCTTTTCCCATTCTTCCTTAAGAATAAAGCTAAACACTGGCTTAAATCCTTAGACACGGTTAGAATTACCAGTTGGGAATAAATGCAAAAAGAATTTCTAAAAAAGTATTTTCCCATATGTAAAACAAGCCAGTTTTGAAAAGCAATAACCAGTTTTATTCAAATAGGGGGAGAAAAATTTTACGAAACCTGGGATAGGTTGAAAGACCTACTCAGGAAGTGTCCCCACCACCAAGTTTCAAAATGGCAACTTATAAAATATTTCTATGATGGTCTTACTAAAAAGAATCATCAAATGGTGGATGTTGCATGCAGGGGCACATTCATACTAAAAAATGAAGATGAAGCCTGGTCCCTATTTGAAACCTTGAGTGATAATTCTATGTACCATGCTTCATCTTCAAGATTCGATAGGACCGCTTCTAATTCTAGTGGTCCAAAGAAATGAGGGATTTATGAAGTTGAGCCCAACTAAAACCTTCATATCAAAGTGGACCAGTTGACCAAAAGAATAGATCAATTATTAGTCAACCCAACTTCATTGAATCAAGTTAGTAAAGTGTGTGGGCTATGTGCTAGCCTTGCACACTATGTTTGAGACTACCCTGCAGCACTACTCTATCCTGAATTCGTTCAGGAGCAGGTGAATGCTGCCCAAGGTTTCATTAGACCCACCTATGACCCATAAACCCCTACCTATAACTCAGGTTGGCGAAACCATCCCAACTTTGCGTGGTGAAATTCATAAGACCCACATACTTCTCACCCACAAGTCAGACCAGGTAAGTTTTAGCGAAGTTACCAGAGACCCATATTCCAACAGCCTCCTCAGTTGAGCTTACCTTCTCCTCAAGAACCCAATACAAGCAAAATCTTTTGAGGAGAAGTTCCACGAGGCTTTCTCTGACATTAAAGTCAACCTCAACTCCCATACACAATTAATAGCAAAATTAGAAACTCAAATGGGATAATTGGCTAACGCCTTGAGCAATCACACTAAAGGGAGACTGCCAAGTCAACCTGTGAGTAACCCAAGGGGTAAAGAACCAATGCATAATGACTTGCACGTGGCAGAGACTCATCAAGAACATGTCAATTTTGGGAAAGAAGTTTACTCACCCATCCAGGAAAAGACTGCAGAACCACAAGAAAACATTCATGAATAGTTGATTACATCCATGAATAGTTGATTCCTTCCTCCTTTAGGCCTCCTTCCTGTATTTCTACATACCTATTTACTGAGGCCTCAAACAAACCTAGAATCTTCAACAAGCAAGAAGCATAAATGCAGAGAATGCTTGATACTTTTTAGCATACTCATACAAATGTTTTCCTGCTTGATGCCATTCAACACGAATATCATGTAGATTCACAATTAGACAATGGCATGACAAAATTCGTGGTTCGTAGCTCTACCACTCATCCACACACACTGCACACTGAATTATAATTAGGTGTGAATGATGACATTATTGAAAATCAAAAGAAGGGCTACCACAGGGTGAGTCTAAGACCAGTTAGGGGTAACGTGGTTGAAAGAGCAAAAGTTGAAACAATCTATCTGAGACCTCCAGATTGACCATGACCATCCATCCATTTATCTCATGAACCATGGAGGGAAACCAGAGATCCGTCTGGCTGAAGACATAAAACTTAGTGCTTGGTGGGAGGCAGCCCACACTAGTGTGGTAAATTAGTAATTTTATTGTTTTATTGCTTTAATACTTTATTTCTTTTGCTTTTTGTGTTGTGAGCGTGAATGATAGATCATGCATATATATTGTGATGAATACAGGTATAGGATAGTCTGGAGCTTCACACCATAAGGCATCTTATCAAAGGAGCTCCAGTGGTTATATATTGTCGTACATTTTCCTTCTCTTGCTTCTCTATGTCTTTACGTGCATTCATTCATTCATATAGTTCCATTCAAGCATGGAGGAGTACCACTGAGGACAATGACATTCAAGCATGGAAGAAGATATGATATACCTAAAAATTTGTGTTCATGTATAAAAAATTTAAGACTTATAAAATTGAGCATTTTTAAAGCAAAGGTTAACAATATATGATGGTTTTTGCATATCTTTGACATTTTAAGATGAATTTTAAGCCCCATATGAAAATTTTTCCAAAATTAATTTAGATGAAAAGGTTACTTATGTAGCATTTGAAGAAAATAGTTGTTTATAAAAATTAAAATCTATTATGATTTGCATAAATACAGATGTGATAAATTTTTCAAAAACAAGCAAATGTTAACAAAAAAAGAAAAGAAAGAGCATACAAATAGTATTTTGACATTTCTAGTTGTAGTGCATTTAAAAGCAAGGTACAAGCACAAGTTGAAGTACTTGTTATAATGTGATTGAATTCCTAATCATTGGGCCTAGACATGAGTTGAAGTGTTTATACTCAAGTGAATAGGGCAGCTAAAATATCAAAACTCTCTGTGTAATTATCATATGGGGCCTTTTGGATTCGAGTAATTAAGCCCGAGGGGTGTTCAATACCTGGTGCTCTAAAGTCATCTAGTTTGGGAGTCATCGGCCCAAAGCTCGTTACAAGGACTCATTAGAATGCCCGGTTAGTAGAGACATTGCTAAAGCAAAGAGAAAAACTATATATAGCTATGAAAATTCAAGATGTACTGACTTGAGTGACTAAGTCTGAGGGACACTCGGTGTCTAGTGCCCTAAGGTTGTCTAGCCTGGGAGTCACTGGCCTAAAGCTCGTTACATGAGTCATGAAATCTGAAAATTAACAAAGTGCTGAATTGAAAAAGAAAAATAAAATAAAAGAACTTAAAGAAACGAAAACCATTGCTTCAAAAATCTTTATAAAATAGTACAAAAGTATTTATGTAATGATAAATAGAGGATGACATGAGTAAGCAATTTTTTTAAAAAATAAAGCATAGATAATCTAGAAATTTAAAGAGATAGAAAGACATTCTTCTAAATGTGGAGGCATGAATGATTTAATAAATAAAAAAGAATATAAATACCTGAAATATATTCATTGAAATTAGCTTTTACTTGCTTGATAATTTTAGAAAAGCATAAAATTATGCATGATAGAGATGTTTGTGGGTATCATCATTGAAAGCCCTCACGAGACCGTACTCGTCCATTGGGGTAACCCAGGGGGTTTAAAGGGCTTGTTGTATATACTAAATGCAACTATGATTTCTACGAAAGTGAGTTAGGTATTTTTACTTAAATTATTGCATTTTTTAGAATGAAGCTTTTATTTTCACTATAATCTGGAGTAGTATTTGCTTGAGGACTAGCAAACAATATGCATGGGGGAATTCGATAATATATGATAATGCATCTATTCTTAATACATAAAATCATGCATTTTAGCATCTTTTATTGGTTTACATTTCATGCTTATGATGTTTCAGAGTTAAAGAAGCCATGGTTCAAATTTTGTGCGATTCAGAGTTAAAACGAGAAAGTTATGGTCATTTTACAATTTTAGAGTGAATCCCAAGGCAATTCGGATTTTGATCCAGTCCAAAACACATTAATTGGATCTTAGATCCAATGCTAATGTGTTTAGCAAATGCATCAATCCAAATCCACTTTTAAAATTTTCAAAAATCCCCCTCTTAAATGGCACCAACTTACAATTTTAATTTTCAAGTAATTTAGGTAGCTTTTTAAATATTGTAAAATTAGAGGATTTAATTTGTTAAATCATCAATTAGCCTATAAATATCCAAAAGAGGGGGGCTGAACCCTATCTTCACTATTTTTTACACAAGTGCTTCTCCTTCTTCACCTCCTCTTCTCTTTCCATGCAAACCTTCTAGAATTTCTTTTTTTCTCCCTTTCTCTGCCTTTCTTTTCTAATTTCTCAAGGATCTAAGTATGGAGATCCAATCCAGAGTGATTGTGTAGAGATTCAAGAGGTCTAGATTGCTCTCTTCTCAACCAAGGCTGATCCGAATTTTCCAAATTGGAAAATCTGGTGAGTTCAGTCCCTTCTTCACCCCTTGACATGCATTTGCATGTTTCTTTTTTTCTCTTTTGCAATTTCTATTGTTTGATCTTGTTGATTCTTGTTTTAGATCATTAGATTAGAATTTCAATTCTATATTTTTCTGTTTATGCATTATTTTTGTTCTTTCTTCAATTGTATTTTCATTTTATTTTAAAAAGAGAATAGATCTCAATTGAGTTTTGTTGGAATTAGCACAAAACCATTCTAATCCCTCAACTGAATCTCAAAAATAGTTTAGATTTAATTTCTATAATTTAATTCTTGTTTTGTGTTTTGATTTTTATAGTTAGTCGATTTAGAAATTAGATTTTATTCCATGAATTTTAAATTATCCATTAGATCAAAGTGTGGAAATCAGAATTTTGGAATTCTTGTTTTTCTAATTTTTTGTTCTAGATTGATTTTAGCATAAATCGAGTTTCTGGAATCCAAATTAAGATCCGTAAAGTGAATATATTTTGTGCTTGAATCTAGTTTCTCTTTGCAAAAACTCGGCAAGATCGGATTCCAATTAACAGCCTGGCACAGAGTTTTCCGATGCCCTCTCCAAAAATCTCATAATTTTTGTTTTGTAGTTTTCTTTAATTTGTCTCCATTTTGTTTCTCAATTATCTGAAGCTTTCAGAATCCAAATTGAGATTCGTAAAATAGATTAGATTCTTGAACGAGTCTAGTTTCTTTAAAAGTTTTGTTCAATTTCAATCTATTTTGCTATGCTTTCAATGCCAAATGCGTTAAGTTGTCAGATAGCTTACAGTAATTTTCTGTTTTTTTTTTAGTTATTGTTCATTTAGTAATAACTGGAGTTTCACACAGAATTTTTTAATTTTGTAATTTGGATTCTCTTTCATATACGTTGAGATCATATCTGAAAATTTTCATAAGGATCTGAATCCAATTGACATTCATTTCTACCAAATTATAGAAACCTATCTTGATAGAAAATTTTGTAATAGCCAATGGCAGAACTATAATTTTGTGTGCTAACCCCAATTAGTATTGATTTTGTATTTTTGTTGATTATTTTTACATGAGGGTGCCATTATCTGACTTTATTGTGCTAAAGTAAAATGGATTTGGATCTCAAGTGAAGAAGTGAAACGCGAAAAAGCTCTACCTTTATATTTTTTTAGCATTTTCTTTTTCTATTTAATTTGGGCCTTTTTTGCCACATTAAAGATTTGTAATTAATTTCATTTTCAGTTATTGGATTGTAATAAGCACTTTAATATCTCATTATTGAACATTGTAATTAGTTTTAATTTTTTTTTAAGGCAATAAATAATTAGAATTGAGTAGAATACAAAGTTTATCAAACCCATTCCTCGAGTTTGACCCAGTTCTCACTACTTGTGAGAGTTGGATTTTTATTATTTGGTGGTCAACTTTTATAAATACTTTTCATAAAAATATTCTTTTAAAAATACATTGATAAAGTGTACACCAACACCCACATATTGGGCTTTGTATTGCCATTTGGCAACACCAGCCTCTTCTCCTTCCCCTATTTAAAGGAATCCTCCCTCCTTCATTTCCTTCGTTTGAAGCACACCCACCCTCACTCCCTCTCTACTTCTTCTCACTTGCTCGCTCCCCCACTTCTTCTTCTCCTTTTTTTCCATAGTGATGGCTACATCATCACCACCTATATCAGCCACTAGCCCTCACCTGCAACCAGTTGAACCCAACATCCACCTCGTTCAGCCCCTCTTAGCCCACTACCTACTAACCTCCTTACTACTGCACCTAGCCACCACTACGCTCGGTCTTGCCACTATCTGGACCCAAGCCCAGTTCTTCTTCTTCTCTTTGTTGTTCCAATCAAACCACCACCACCATCATCGTCAGCCACCTGATCCTGCCATCAGCATGGATTCGCTTTGCTAAACACCACTGAGTTCCACCTCGGTTCTGCAACATCCTCCTCTTCATCCAGTTCAACCACACATCACTTGTATTTGTGGAGAAATTTTCTCTAGGTATATTTGAGAATTTTTCGTCTCTTATCATTACGCTTTATAAGGTAGGTATTCTTACATGAATTTACACCGAATTATATGATGTTTGTACATGTTTGTTTGTGCATAAATCATTCATAAATTAGTGAAGGTGATTCAGTATGAAGAATTTGGGAGAAAATATGTTTTCAAAAAGAGATAACTGAGTTTACAAAATGCAAGAGTCGACTCTTGCAAGCAAGGGTCGACCCCTACAATTTGAAGGATCTCTGGTCTGACCTGAGGATCAACCCTCGTATCTAAAGAGTCAACCTTGGGTAGGCTTATACACCTGAACCCAGTGAGGGTTGACACTTGTAATTGAAGGGTCGACTCTCAAGAAGGATTGAAGCTAAACAGAAAGAGTTTACCCTTATTTTTTAAGGGTCAAACCTTGTTGATTATACCCTTATTTTAATATGAACCCCTTATGAGTCATCTACTCTTGTTGCCCACTATAGCCAAACTCTTTATGAGTTGACCCATGCTTATGATGGGTCACCCTCTATACTTTTGTTGCCTAATGTAGCTAAACCCCTTATGAGTCGACCCATGCTTCTGATGAGTCAACCCTCTCTACCCTTGTTGCCTAATGTTAGCTAGACTCCTTGTGAGTTGATCCATGCTTCTGATGGGTCAACCCTCTCTGGTCTTTATGCATAATTTTAGGCAATACCCTAGTGAGTTGACGCTTGACTCAAAAGGGTTGACCTTTATTCAAAGAAGACCCATTAAGGGTTGATCTATGTGTTTGAAGGGTCGACCCCTCTAGGACTTATTGAATGATTTTAAACTAGGACCCATTAAGAGTCAACCCTCACTTTGAATGGTTGACCCTTATTAAGTTCTGTTATACAACTAGAATCTAGAAAGGGGACAACTCCTGATTTTAAGGATCGACCCTCTGCCCATTGTTTTGCAAATAGTTTTGGACCCCAACCCATGAGTCGATCCTTGGTCCTAATGGATCGACCCCCACACATACAAGTTACAGAAGACCCTTATGGATCGACCCTTGACTCTAAAGGGTTGACTCTGACTTAAAGAAGACCTAGGAAGGGTCGACCCATGCTTCTAAATGGTCGACCCCTACACTATAGTCAGTTGACACTTGTCACTGGGTCAATCCCTGCTTCCTTGTGGTCGACTTTTACTCAGTATAAAACTTAAAGACATGTGAATTAACTCTTCTAAAGGAAGAATTAACCTTTATACCTTGTGTATCAACTCTTGTGATTAAGAGTCAACTTTTTATAGGCAAGAGTTGACCCTTGTAGATTGAAAATCAACTCTTTGAAATAAACATTATGAGTCAACTCTAGAGTTGGATGAGTCCACTACTAGCATTGAAAAGGCAACTCCTTTGACCCTGAATGCGGGTATATGATGATATGACCCTGGGTAAAGGATATATTCGCTTATTGGGATAAGCATAAAAGGATTATGGCTCATATGGAGCTTGTGGTTCAAGGAACCATACTGAGGTCCTGATAACTATTGTAAGGCATGCATGTACTACTGGTGGCTCTGCAACAAGCTTGGGGGTTTTGAAGAACCCTTCTAAATATAAAAACACATGTTAAGCATGCACACCTAAATAAATAATGGTGTTATCACTAGCGAGATGCTCGAATGGTTCGAGTTACTGGAGTAAAAATGGATGGTTATGAGATAGATAAGCCTCATAACTATTACATCTTCAAGTGCTCTCTTGGAGAAGATATGTGCAATAAACCTCGAGTGACCCCTTATAGATTGACCTATCTTCTTGGTATTGTATGGGAGCAAGGTGTCCCTATGGATCCCCATTATTTTGAGGGTTAGGGCATCAAAGCTATCAATGTTTCCTAAGTGATAGTGTCCAACTGCTACAGTTAGTTTAGGATGGATCCCACTTCTTGTCTTGCAAGTGTTAAGTGAGAACTATCTCTCAGCCAAGGGCTACCCATTTTATAACAGCTCGATAGATTTCAAACCAAAAATACCAGGAAATTTTTATATATATAAGGTTGAATCAATTCTTTTTTTTGTTTTTTGTTTTTTGTTTTTTGTTTTTTGTTTTTTGTTTTTTGTTTTTTTGTTTTTTTTCTAAAATGTAATAATACAACAGACTTGTTCTAACCATATCAAGTACTAGACAGCCTCGCCTGAGCACAAGCACGAGCGTGTCTTGGCCTCCTAATACCAGATCTAGTATGGAGTCATCCATTAAAGAATCTGATTGAATCATTATATAACAAAAATCATTAATCCAAGTTTTTCATCATTGGCATCATTTTAAACGAATCAAGCTCTACGGAGTCAGCCTGTGCATGCACTGATATTTAATAGCTTTGTAGAACAAGGTTCGAAGTTAAAGCATCTAAATGACAAAATCCTTATATTATTATTAGGTGAGTAAAAAACAGTGAAAAAGTATTGATTTTTTAAATCAATTTCATAAACGGGTTTCTTGGTTAAATCTCTGGACACATTACATTACGAGAACTACTACCCTCACATACCCGAATAGAAATTGATTATGCATAAAATAATTAAACTAATAATCAAATGTTCAATTAAATAGTCCTTTAGCAATTCAAAAAGTATTAAAATTTAAATGAAACAAGAAGTCCTTGGGATCATCGAAAACATCAGTGTGCACAACCCCCTCCAGCCTCCTGCACTCGCTCTAGCATCACATATCTCCTAAAAATTATTTTATTTTGCAAGAATGAGACCTTAGAAAGTTCCAGTAAAATTCACACAGCTAATATAAAATACAACACCTAAAGCTTGCATGATATAAATATCTCAAAATTTGCATCAACTATCAACAAGGCAGATATAAAAATTTCTATAAGTTATTCATGAATTCAAAATTCATAAGCAAGTATGGAATAACAATCTTAAGCACGCTAACATCAACTCCAAATGAGAACAAGATATATATCAATGAGCATGAATTTATCAACTTTCAGGAAACAAGAATAATTTCTAGTAACATAAAGTAAAGTAAAGCAAATTACGGTAAAATAATGTGAGCAAGTATTTTATGCTTCATCTTAATTACCCAGTCTACTTGGGTATGACGTACACCAACCCAAAATAGGCTGACAACTTGGGAGTTTATTATGTTATATATTTTATTATGCCCGAGAAGCCCCTTAAGTCGTAACCCCCAAGGACAGAGCCCACACAACGTGAGAGGAAACGGCTGCTTCGAGAGAATTCTACTCGGGATAGTGACGTTCGTGTCACAATGATGATCATGATCACTCACTTCTGCAAAAAATACTTGAAAATTGCCCACCTAGGATAAAGTAACAGTCATAGTCTCCTAACCTTGCTGACTGGAGGACCGATGAGGTAATACTCCTTGCAAGCTCAAACTAATGTGCCCAAGGCGTTTCATATCTTCTACCCTCTCTAAGGTCGATCGTTGTCAAGCAAACGGTTAAGCATACTTCGACGAAACAAGGCATACCCAGAAGGGCTATCACAGGGCATCTTTAAATTAGGTCGTAGCTAACACATGCAACTACCATTTAGGCTAGTGCACTTTTATCTCATTGTTGCTTCTTATGGAACCATTAATATCTTAATTTTATCAAGCACACTAAGAGCCCATCAAACCCTGTGGGATTTTATAACTCTTATATGTATTTACAAATACCGCATATCAAAGCATAACATGCATTCTAAAAATCAGGAATCATGTTAACACGCTATTTAGCAATGCATTCATGCAGTATCATATTATTTCCAATATTTCATAATAAACATGCAGCAATATCACATATACATCATTCTACATCCGCATATATGGCCAATATGAAACAACATTAACATGCTCATATTTATTTTCCACATGCTTTACATTTACATTCATGCTCATAATCAGATTATCATAAGAATCACATAATCAAACTGCCATAATTTAACAAGTTCACAAATCTCAATCGAAACATGTATAGGAACCATCAATCTCACTATTATCTCTATAACAAATATTATATCAGATCAAATATGATTCAAAACTAAATTTTTGAAAAGTTTAAAGAAAACATCAAAACATAATCAAAGCCCTAAACTCGACTTTTTCAATAAGAGTTCTTGTAAACCCTTATCGATCAAATCAATATGACTCCAATTAATATCTTGACATTTCAATTCTCAAATCATATCAGACCTAATTAAAATATCAATGGTAGCATACACATTAAAGAACTCATTATAACTGGCCCATAACTAAAAACACATAAGTCTTTTTCCCCGATTCAAGCCCCCATAAGCCCAAACTGGAAAGATTTACATACTTCTAATCACGTTCAGTTGTAATCATGCCCCAACAAAATGAATACACATTACTTAAACTCAATTCATGTTATTCAAACTATAGGCAATCCATATCTTAATAGAATATGCCTTCGAAATCAATCAGAATAATGTATTTACAAAATAATGCGAAAGAAGTTATGTATTATACACACGATTCACATAAACATCATAATCAGATTTTGTCACATGTCTAACTCATTAATCTTAATGCAGTATGATATAAAATCACTAATAATATGCAATACATGTCAGAAATATATTAGAATCATAAATTTCTAACACGTTGTTATTTAAAAACAAGTATAAGTTTTTGAGAAAAATTTGGATCTCTACTGACCTGATTTTATAAAATATGTCAAGACTTATAGAACACTGATAAGATTGTGGTAGTTTTATCGTGGTTACCTGTACATGTCAAAAATATAACCCAACAAATCATTCTAAAAAATAATGAATATAAAAATAATTAAAAATCTTTTATGAAATCCTGTCCTGATAGAGTTTCGATTCAGAATCTATAATCTACAAGATTTTAATCTAATTAAAGTATTTCTTAGAATTTATAAAAAATGTTTTTGACAAAATCTTTTTTAAAAAGTTTGGTATTAGGTATTAAGATTTACCCAAATTTTTTATAAAATATTTTGATTTATTTTTCAAAGGTGCTTATAACTTTTATCAAAGATGGGTCAAAATCATCCTATAAGCAGGGACATAAATTGAGGCTCTGGTAAAACAGGTATAACTTTCACAATATAGATCCAAAATAAGCAAAACAAGATTCTATATTTACGATCAAGATGTGTAGTAATCGTGGTGATTTTATTTAGATTTGTTGAACTAGTATTAATAGAGTTATCGATTTGTTTTTGAAACTGGTTGAGAAATGTTTATCAGACATCACAGCTTTAGGTTTCTTAGAAAATGATTAAGGTTCTAAAGAGTTACTAGACCTCCAAGCAGACTTCATGACTTTGTGATGTACCAGGCATCATCGTATTCCATTGAAAGATAGGTTCAGTATAATCATTTGCCTAATAAATATGTTGCTTATCTCACAAAAATCTCTAAAGTACAGGAACCATCTACTTATGAAGAAGCATTGCTAAGTTAGGAATGGCGTAGGGCAATGGATGAAGAACTCAAAGCCTTAAAGAAGAATGGAACCTGGAAAGTTGTGACAAAGCCCAAGGATAAAAAGATGGTTGGTTGCAAGTGGGTTTATCGTATAAAGTTTAAAAGCGATGGCATCATTGAGTGGTTCAAGGCCTGTCTTGTAGTGAAATGATATTCTCAAACCCCCGGTATTGACTTCACAGAAACCTTTGCTCCCGTTGCAAAAATGAGTATGCTAAGAATTCTCCTCTCTATTGCAAGTAATCTTAATTGGGATCTCATTCAGTTAGATGTAAAAAATGTTTTTTTGCAAAGAGACTTGACTGAGGAAGTTTTCATGAAAATACCGTTGGTAGATCCATGTAGAGACAATCTTAATGTTGCCTGCAAACTTCAAAAAGCCATATATGGGCTTAAGCAGTCTCCAAGAGTTTGGTATTCAAAGTTAAGTCAAGCATTGAAAATAATTAATTTTTCAAAATGTGCTTCTGATAACACTTTATTTGTGAAGAAGGATTCCAACAATATTACTATGATATTAGTTTATGTTGATGATATCATAGTAACAAGAAACAGTATAGAAAACATCAACAATGTGAAGACTTAAATAAAACCTTTGATATCAAGGATTTAGGAAAATTAAAATATTTTTGGGGAATTGAAATTGCTCACTCAAAGAAGGGGTTGTATTTATCACAAAGAAAATATGCTATTGATTTGTTGAATGAGATAGGAAAAAATGATGCTAAACCTGCTGAAACGCCAATTGAGGTCAATCACAAATTAGATAAGGCCATCAAAGATTCGATTGAGGATATAACTCAATATCAAAAGCTAGTAGGAAAGCTTATTTATTTGATTGTAACACGACCGGATATTGCGTATGCAGTTGGAGAGGTAAGCAAATTCATGCATGATCCATAGGAAATTCATCAAGAAGTTGTTGATAGAATACTTCGATATATTAAAAAGGCTCTTGGTCAAGGAATTTGGCTTAAAAGAAATGGACATATTGATGTTTATGGATATTCGGACGTTGATTGGGTTGGTAGTGCTCTTGATAGAAAATCCACAATAGGTTTTTGCATCTTTGTCGGAGGAAATGTGGTGTCTTGGAAAAGCAAAAACCAAAAGGTGGTATCAAGGTCAAGCGCCGAGGCTGATTACAAAGCAATGGCAACCACTACATGTGAGCTCACTTGGACCAAGGCACTTATCGAAGAAATTGGTCTCAAAGTTCATACACCAATGCCACTATATTGCGATAATCAAGCCACAATACATATCGTCGCAAATCATGTGTTTCATGAAAGGACAAAGTACATTAAAATAGAGTGCCATTATGTTGGAGACAAGGTGCAAAACAAAGAGATTTTTACTCCATTTATGCCGAGTTTTAATCAGTTGGCAGATATTTTTACAAAGGCAGTTGGTAAAGAATAGCTTTATCGAGCTCTTGACAAGCTGGGGTCTTATAATATCTTTGACTCCTAGCTTGAGGGGGAGCGAAGGAAAGAGAGCATTCTGGAGAAAATCAGATCAGCACTGTTATGAGTATCAAGGAATATTATGTTGCCTTATCAGGTAAATTCTTTTTTCTTGTTTTCGGGATTTGCTCCCTATATATATATATATATATATATATATATATATATATATATATATATATATATATATATATATATATATATATATATATATATATATATATATATATATACTGTGAATGAATATGATATGAGAAAATAAAAAGAAGTGTTGATCGATTTCTGTCTATGGATGTAGGTCTGAAAGACCGAACCACGTTAAATCTCTGTTCTTTTTCTTTTTAGTATCGGCCATTAGAACCCTTCCACCCGATCAGCCTGGCCCTTGCACAGTGATCCAGAGCTGATCGATTTCACATTTGTTGAAGGTGCCTTTCCAGTCGGAACAACATCAATGTAGCTTACCGGGGACTTCTCTTGCATTGCTTGACAATCTGGCTCGATGAAGATTAGACACACGATGATTTTCTCATGCTCCATGGAGATGTGCCGGAGATGCAGGCTCCCATTTGCAAGCACCATTTCTTCACCCTCATCGCAAGAATTCTAGTTTTTAAAGAGAGTTGTAGAGTTTTGGGATTTCTCAAGAAATACCTTACCATCAAGAGTTTATGGACTATAAGGCAGGGATGACTTGCTATTGCCTTCTTTATCTTTTCTTTATTGAATCAACCATCTAGAAGATTCCTAGTCTCTTCTCCATATAACAATACGAAAAGATTAGTCAAGACTATGACAATTTCAGGCCGTTTGCTACAGTCACAGGTGAAATGAGCCATCACAAATGAGTCAATCTTATGACCAACCTCCAGCAAAAATCACAATTACAACTTGCATGTTTGTGAAAACTTAAGAAAGTGATGTGATTATGATTTGCAATCACAAGACCATGAGAAAATCCAACTTTCACCAAGCGTTGGGAAGCACGCCCTTGTAACAACGGGTTGGGAAACATACCCTGAAAATATTTGAGGATAGGTCAAGTGCGGAGAACCCAAATTGGGCAAGGGTGTGGAGAGGAAGCTGTTCAGTGACTTGATGACATCAAGTTGCATAACTCGCCAAAAGGATGAGTTTTGTAAAACACCGTCTGGAAATAATGCTGCCAAACAATACGAATATCACTGCTTGGTGGAAGTACTTGGCCTGTCGATGCTCAAGAAGAATCAGGCTCTGTTTGGAGCGGGTGTTGGGAGTGCAGATGCGAGTAGAGATGCAACACAAGTGATGGAAGTGAAGCTGTCGATACATCCTCATGAATGAAATGGAAAGATGAAAGGCCATCTCCGCTCTCATCTTAAAAATTCACTCCCCCAAACAGCAGCAGACACCAGGGATTCAGTGAATCCCCATCTCCCCGCACATCCCCCTGACTGTAATTCGAACACAATGCACCACGTATTTAAGCCCGCTTCTACAAGTAAATACAATCGGTAAGTTATGTTGATAGCTAGCCGACTGTCCAGGCCCAGACACAGTAAGAGGGCACTTCCTTCCACCTAATAGCAAAAGGAGATTTTTGACTCGTGAAAATCTATGGAACATTTGCAGCTTTCAGGCTTTTTGAAGTTATATTCAAAGCTAGCAAGATACATTTGCTCTTTTTATGTCCATCTGCGAACAAAGCATCACCTTCGAGCTTCAGTTGCTTCGAGTTGCAGTACATGCAAATATACAGATCACCTTTGGATCGTGTTAAAAATGTTTTCGTGTGTAAAACCTGACTACAAAATGATGTTTCTGATAATCTTCTAAACCATCCTTTTCTTCATGAATTGTGAGCAGTCAATTTCTCACCATCTTGAAAGTCAAATCTCAAGGTATAAAAATTGGATACGAGTAAAAATAAAAGATACCCAAAGCTTCTTAGGTAGGTAGAAAGTGCACTTATCAGAAAATATACTCTTGCACTTACAAAACTTAATGATTCCCCACGATTCTTTTACTATACTTCCCACACATTATCCATGCTTCGCTACATGCTTCCCATATACTTTTGTCATGTTCCTTTTCAAATGTGATTCCTCTTACGCTTTCACACTTCCCATGTGCTTTTGTTAGAGATTTTAACAAAAAAATTATTTTTTATTGAAAAAACATGAAATATAAGAATAATCAATTTTATTTTACTTTTTATTTGCTTCTTAATCGATTCCTATTAGGTTCTCACATTGTTTTTTTTTCATTCATGTTTGCTTTAAAATTAGTACTTCACTTCTCGCTTCTTATAAATTTTAAAATGGGCTTTTCACACTTCCCACATCGTTTCGGCTTCCACTTCCCATTCTGACAACCTTGGTAAAAACTACTAACACAGTAAATAAGCATGTTGAACACATCCGTGGCTCTATATAAATTCAAACAAGAACGAGTACCACCATATGGTATCATGGAATACTGAACCACAAAAGATTAATAAGCAAACAAAAGTTCCTCTAACGTGAAAAGAAAAGCAGAATCATCCCTCTTTTTCCCAAGAAAAGAAAAGAAAGCGGAAACCAACAAAACCAAGTGATTTACCGGGTCAGTGACCAATTATCCCTTAACATTTTATCCGGTTACCACATTCTGGAAACATCTCCAACCGTTCAGTCTACTGCAAATAAAATCACCAGAAGCAGATGCAGGGTAGATAGTAACAAAGCCACCAAAACATAAGCAACTGCTGCAAAACACATCCACAAACATTGAATTGTATCAGCATCCATAAAAGCAAACTGCTTAAAGCAAATCTTTTTTCAACATTTTAAACTTCCTCTCTTTGTCTGTTGTAACCATAGTGACAAATATTGCGAGATTTACAAAAATCTAGCGATAATATTACAAGAAATTGCCTGAAAGTTTAAACCGGCAATTTCTCGCAAGATTTTCAAAATATCGCAAGATTTATTAAAAAACATAAATACCACAATTTAAACACGATATTTACATTTTAAACAGCTATTTATCATGAAAAAATGTGTATTTTTATTTTTAAATATTTTTTATTAATATTTTCTTATAAAAAATAAATTTTTAAATTTAAAATTTATTTTTTTATTGCCGAGATTTTGCCAAAAAAATGCAAGATTTATGAAAAAAATTCAATTTCTCGTGAGTTTTTGAAAAACGAGAAATTGCCGTTTAAAACGTTTGTCACTATGGTTGTAACATAGCCTCTCTTGTCCAGAGGAGTTTCTCTCAACCCAAAGTTCTGTACGCGTGCTTGGGGCCAGCTCTAAGCTCTTTCACATCACCATAAAAAAAAAATCAATGATGGATTATTCAGGAAACACTTTAACAGTTCACCTTGTCCTTCACGAATTCCACACTCCCATTGATGAACCACAACCAACACGATTTACCAGTGCTAACAAGGAATTTTATGATATGCAGTTGGCTACATTCTCTATTTATAAATAGCACATAAAGTTTGCTGTTGGCCAATCACAAAGACCGGTTTAAGGTAAACAGTAGAACCATGATCAATAACCAGGCTTTTATGGTAAACAGTAGAATCACAAAGACTTGCTATCCTCTTCAACCTCATGGATAGCGGGTGTTGGTCCTTGATTCTGAATCACAGGTTGATCCTCAACCACCATCTTTCGTGTCTTTAACTGATTGTCAGAGATGGAAGAATAACCTCCACTCCCGACATTATGGGAAACAAATAGCTTGATTGATATCATGGTTCAGACGTCGAGCTGAAGCTCACCTGTTGGACAAATCAATGAACTTTATTTTAGAGATTTAGATGAATGGGGTAGAGTGAGAAAGGAAAGAATATCTTTAAACCCCAAAGTATTTTTATTGAAGGAATCCAAAACAAGAGAACAAAAAAAAAATAGGCAACAGAAACATCCATCAAGTAGTTGAACAATCATAAATTTTCAAAGTGGTACAAAACAGGCCAAATCATTATAAAGACAACTGATCACTTCACGCAAGTGTGCCCAATAAAACTCCAAATGAACTAAAGAATAACCGGATATCAAACAAAAATTCCATGACAAAAGTTCACGTGTTTTTCATTCTTGAAACCTAGAAAAATCACGGAATGAAACTCTCACCTGCCCCTTTCAAAAGCAACCCTGGTTCTGCTAGATCCTCCTTCGTAACTCTCTCTCATTGCAGAGCCAGCACTCGCCTTCATAGTGCCCCCACCTCCAATCTTGTCCATTGCCTTCTTACCTCCCTTCTTCACTTCTGTCAAGAACTGGTCCAAACCAAAAGGATCGGCCTCTTCTTCATCTCTTTCAAACTCAACAGGCCTGTCCCTAGGTCCTGCCCTTTCACTGGTACCTGCAAACCCTTTATCCGGTTTGAACCTATCTGTTTTGAGAATCTTATCAAGTTGCTCATCCCCGCCTCCATACATATCCGCATCTGCATCCTTCTTCGGCCTGTACAAGCTCGACAATGTGGATTGTGCAGTAAACAGTCCCTTGTCATATATATTGTATTGATCATCTGTTGCAAACCCAGACTCCATCCCTTTCTCCTGGTTAAAGAGTCTCTGATCATACATAACTTCCCCTGATCTTCCAACCCCTGTGTTGGCCATCCCAAGAGCAACCTTCTCACTGATATCACGATCCTTGTCTCTTGTGATCTTGCTCTTCTTTCCCAGGGCAATATCCTTAGCCTCCAGCCTCCTCTCCCTCTCTCTCTCACGCCTTCGCTCCTCACGAATAGCTTCTCGCTTCAACCTCTCTTCCCTCTCCTCCTTGGTCTCTCTGGGATTCTCTTTCAACCTTTCCATTTCTACCCGCCTTTCACCTCCACCACTGGTAGGAGGACCAACAGATGCAATCCGCTCTGAACCATCAATTCCAGGCTTCTCTACAGGACCAGCACCAGTCCTCTCCAGCCGAGCCTTCTGAGCCAATGCTCGCAATTCATGTTCCTTCTTATCCTTCTCCTTCAGTAGGAGCTCCCTCTGTATCTTTGACCTCATCTCAACAGCCTCCCTCGCTTTCTGCTCAGCAACATACAAAGCCTCAGACAACTTTGCGAAATTGTCATTGATTTGAACTTCCTGCAAGCCACGGCCATCTGCGGCCAAACGCTTGTCAAGCGGAATTGTATACCCTTTGGGGTTTTTCCAGTTAGAAATGCAAGGTGGTATCTTCCAATCTTGTTGGTCCTTTACAGTAACTGGCCTGGGTGGCGAGTGGAGGACCGGAACAGGTGGTGAACCCGATGCCTTCGGGACTCTCTTATGCTTGAATTTTGGTGGCTCTAGAGGATCGACTTGCATGTCCACCATCCGAATAACTCGTTCCTTGGCACCAGAATTGAATGCTGCTGATTGCTGTGATGGTTTGTATTTGATGAAGGTGGGCTCTGAGGACTGGACTGACACATTCTTCGGCTGGGCAGCGCTCAACCGGACATTCACTATCTTCTCTAATGCCTCTTTCGTCTTCTGAGTCGTCTTCTCAATCAGCTCGCTATCATCTTCTTCATTCCCCGTCGCTTCTTGATCCCCAGCTTCACCTGGGAGCTTGGGAAGGAGATCCTTGTGCTGCGAGTAGACAATCTTGGAGGCGTTCTCGTTCTGCTTGACGATGGCATCATAGGCAACATTGCCCTGGGCATCGACATTAACGGGCAGCGTCTTTGTATCAGGTTTGGGCTCCCGCCGGCCCATGTCAAGGGGATACTGAGCGACATGGATCTCGGGGAAGGCACCACCGTCCCCAAAATCCTCAGGCTTGCGAGGGACAAATCCAGCACGCTTACCATACGGCGGGATTAACTTGGCCTTCAGGGCTTGAGGAGAGGGGTCAGGCTTTGCCGTGGGGTCGAACCGGTCCTTGAACCATGGATCGGAGGAGAAATCATAGACGGCCGGAGTCGAAGATTTTGCAGGAGGAAGCAATTCCTTCAAAGACAGCATTTTGCTCGACCGAGAACCCTAGAAAAATAGGGATTTGGGAAGAAATCGCAATAAATAGTAGCGTAGCAGTCAAGAATCCAGAAGAACAACAAATACCACAAAAGAACCACAAAGAAAAAATAGGATTTCACAGGGAAAATAGCGAACATAAAACCCTAAAAGTGCGCATACTCGATTCTGATTTCATCTTATCCAACAGAAACCCGAACATATAAAAGAAGGAAACAAAAACGATACAAAACACTCAAAGAAAAAAGAAAACCCTAGAAAATCGAGCACTGTGACTTTGCTCAATTTGATCAAATTAAACCCCTTAACCCCAGAGAAGAAAAAGGGGAAACCAAAAGAAATGTGGAAATTAAAAAAAAAACAGTAAAGAATGTGTGCTTCCGATCAAACAAATCCCTAACCCCAGAAAACAGAGAATATGAAACAGAGTTAAATAGAAAATACGACTACATGACTTTTGCTTTCCTATCCGAGTGAACAAAAATCCCATGAAAGAAAAAGAACAAAAGAAAGCTTTCGTAGAACAGAAACAAGGACAAAACCCCTTAGAAATTCCGAAGACTAGCTTCTGTTTCAGAAAGAATCAACGAAACCCTAACCTAAGATCGAAGGAATTGCAGAGATCGTGTGTGAGTTACGATACGTACCTTCGCGAAGAAGAAGGTGAAGGAAAAGGAGTGCAGGGAAACCCTAACCCTGGACGCCCACGCGTTGAGCTATGTCCAAAGACGGATGAAGATATCTGTGTAAAAGGGGTTGTCATGTCAATTGACTAAAGAACCCCTAACATTTTCAAGAAAGGACAGCTAATTTCTTATTGTAAACGACCTTTTATAAGGGTAATATTGTCACATTTGCAGTCTGATGTCCGCAGCCACAAAATAATGGAACAAGGGATTCTGAATAAGAGATCAGATAGAGTTAGAGTTGGATCTGGATCAGGATTGTACGTGGTAATACTGGAGCAGTGGAAAGGCAAACATTTCACATTCCAAAAGTGCAAGCATTTTGGATTTAATATCATAATCCGAATCAGAATCCAAAGAGCCAATTTCATGCATATGAATCAGATCCAATTACACATTTGGATCTTGTTTTAAGAACCATGTCCAAGAATAAGATGTCAGACTCGGATTGGAGGTCTGAGGAACCTAACCCATTTGCCTATTGTATAGTGTGGCGGTTAACAGAGCAAGTTTGAGTGGATTTTGTGTTGGTCGTGGTCCGATTCGAGTAAGGTGCAAAGGATTTTGTTGGGATTCTCGGGTCCCTAGATGTTTAACCAAACCCAAATGCAAATTTTCATGTTGAACCTAACATATCAGTGGCATTCCATCACCAAGATATGCATTCCAAGCTTTAAAAGGTGTTTGCAAAATTTGAGTTTATTGATGAGAAAGTTTTTTTATGCATTGCTAACTCCACTATGATCGTTTGTAATTACGATCTACTAGGAATTTTATAATGCAAGTGTTTTTTTATCAATATGGTCAATTTGGTGGGAAACAACTCTTAAATATTTTTTTCGATAAAAAAATATGTTTTATGATGTTAGACGTAACAAAAAAATGAAGCTTTGCTAAGCCCATTAATAAATTAGTAAAGACATTATTGAGTTTGCTGTTTGTGGCTAAAGTATGATCACAAAACTGCATTAATAAACGACAAAATTTTAGAGTATTTTTTATCTACATTTCTAGATTAGAATCACAATTACCTTTTATATTTATGCATATTTTAACATCTTGTTAATTGTTATATATCTTAATATATATACATAGGATCCCTGAAATATGTAAACCAGGAAAAGTTGTAAACCCATTTGACTGTTGATGGCCGTCCGATCAACTCAGATCAGACGACCCTCATTTTATCAGAATGGTACCTGACTTTAGGGGCCGTGTACCTTTCACGTGATTTTGAAATTGTTCTCTCTCATTCTCTCTCTCTCCCCTCTCCCTCTTAGCTGCCACACCCTTAGCCCGTCCTCTTTCTCTCTCTCTCCATCCACTGCCATCGTCAGCCCCCTCCCCTCTCTCTCTCACAACCATCATCGTCAGCCCGCTCCCTCTGTCCACCACCATCGCAGAATCTCTCTCTCTCTCTCAGTCAAGCTCTCTTTCTCTCTCTAATTTGAACCCTTGTCGCCATCAGCTGGACATCATCGTCATTAGCCACCTCCATTACAGGACACCACCATCATTGACCATCTTCTTCGCAAGCTCCCAATGTAAAACCTCGAGATTTCTAACTAGAAAACTTTAGGAAAATTTTAAATTTTTCTTTGGTGACAAAAAATGGGGTTATGGTAAAGCCAAAAAACATTTGGTTGGCCTAGTTAAATTAACAAATCTTTGGACAGGTTAAAGGAGAAAGGTGAACTGCATAGGCCTCGATCCAACTCCCCCCATAGGGTTTTGATCCTGGTCTAAAACTGAGGATTCTATTCATAATCCAACTCCTCAAATTTTCAAACAACTCAAAGTAATTTAAAAGTATGAAAATAAAGTAATTTAATAAAAAAATATGTATATTATTAAAAAAATAAATACGATGAACTGTAAAACTTACAATTTTTTTATATTTCACGAAAAACAACACTGAATTTAAGGCTAAAATATTATTTGAAATTAAGATAAAAATTAAATTATAATTCGAGCATTAATTAAGATTCAAAATAAATTTCAAATTGAGAATTTATTCTGAATCAGGGTTTTGATTTTTAATCGGATTTAACTTGAATTTAAGCTGAACTTAAAATGGGATTTAATTTGAGTTTTAATATTAGTTAAGATTCGAATTAAGTGTACATTTATATTTGAAGTCTTATTGAATTTTGATTTCAATTTTTGAAGTTTTATCAATTTGGATTTGAACTCGGATTTAATAAATATCTCTTGAATATTAATATTAGATTTGATTTTGATTCGAATTTAATGTCAATTCAAGTTTGAATTGTATAATGATTTAGATTTTTGTTGGAATTGAATTTGGAATCTTAAATTAAATTTAGAGGTAATACCTGTGAATTCTTTAAGATATTTTTAATAAATAAAATAATATTAATAATAAATTTTATGAGAAAGAAGTGTAAAAATATAAATTAGCCTAAAATAAATTATAAAAAAAATCATATAAAAAAATTAAAGTTGATTTGAGTTGATTATAGTAAAATCCACATTCAGAATTGAATTTATGAAAAAGACAAATTTTAATAAATCCACATTCAGAATTAAATTTATAAAAAAGACAAATTTTAATAAAATAATTAGTAAATTTTATCGAAATAAAGTCGGATAGGATTTCAGACGAATTTAGGGTAAGTTGATATGTATGTAATATAAATTTAATAAATTTGAATTTAGTTTTTTGAGTTGGAACCTAATTTATAATAAAATAAAATAAAATACTAAAATCCACAATGGATCTTGCTAATCCTAGTGAAAATCACTTTTGAGGTTCATTTATGAGAAAATAGCATTTAAAAAAAAGAAATTGCATAATCTAGATAAATTGAATATGATAATTTAAACTATAAAACATATAAATTTTGGATATTATTAATAAATAAATAATTCATATTTATCTTTGAGTTAAAAATGTATTTCTATAGTTTAAATCTCATTTATTAGTGTTTAAATGCTTAATTGCTCATTTGTAGCTAACAAGGGTAAAATTGATATTTTTAAAACTATTTCAGATATTTAACAATCAATTATATTACTTCTAATCAAAAACATATTTTTAAGAGTTTTGTAAAATATTGTTGTGATATCATTGAATTTTAGAATTTACTAGATAAATTTAGCAAGTTAAAAATCTTAGTTTTTAACTAAGGGGTATTTTTTGTCATTTTAATCAAAAGTAATATTTAAAATATTTAATCTATATTTTGTAATAACCAAATTTGGTGAGATGGAGATGTTGGTGTATGCAACATTTTCTGCTCAACAGTTAATATTTATTGGTGGTTTACCCAATCTTTCTAGATTTTTTAAGATTTCATATTTCTAGAGCTTTTGGCATTTTCAACGGTGCACCAAGTGTTCGGTGCATCATTGCTTGAGCGATCTTTACGAATTTTGAAACTTCTTAGTCTTTTAGATTTTGATTTATTTTTTTTTATATTATTAAAGTAAGTTTCCTTAACTGAACTCATAGAAAGCATGTTTAGGCACTAATTGTGTAAGCATGATGTTGTTATGATAAATACTTTATTGAATTGCAAATACAAGTTATGTGCACACTTACACGTAATTGTGGATATCTAAGAGTGTTATGGTTACCTATATGTTTAACTCATTTGAGTGTAGGATATATAAAAAATATGATACTTACGCTAAGTATCAAAACTACTCGAAGCTAGTGTGCATTGAATGCAATGCAATGCAATGCGAAATACAAATCAGGTAAATGCCCATGGTAAGTACGTGATGCAAATGCATCCCACAAAAAGTTATTTTATTGTATGCAACACCTTCATACTCACACACTTCACTTAGTTGTGCATATTTAGGACTCTTGTGATTGTAGTTCAGAGATTATGCTTGTCATGATTGTAGTTAGTGGAATATGAAGTGTGTTTGCTGCAGGTACACTTATGTGTGGGTTTGAATGCCCATGCACTTATGAATATATAATATGTATGCAATGTATGTCAGCATACATTGGTTTGTGCATACTATGTTGTTTTGTGTGTTTGCATGAATCTGACACATGGTGCACATACAACTTATATGGATGTCTGTAAGTCGTGTTTCATGCATACTGTGAATGTTATATATATTGTCTTATCATATGATGGACTCATTTATTCTTATTAAAGAATGCATGCGAATGTTATAAATTATTTTAAACATATATTGTCTTGTTTGCTTGAGACACGTGTGTATGATGTACGGTAGGATGGTGAATGAGATTTTGACCTACCTTTATGTATATCTAAGGTGATATATCGATTCATGTAGTGAAAAATGCATATATGACTTTTATTCTGTGTGCAAATCTCGAACTACGTAGGAGTTATGTATGTTAGGGTTTAGTTGTTTCATATTATGAAATGTGCATCTTCATGTATACATGCATAAAACTCATGTTTTGTTTACACATACTTCGAGGTTCAATTTATGAAATATAATGTTCCTTGTGGCGATAATGTGATGTGTAGGATAATATGCTTCTGTATGATATGATTTAAATGTCACGTGATATGAAATTATGAATGCATGATATAAATATTTAAGTTCAATAGTAAACTATGGTTCATAGAATCTTATTGGTCAAATGTGTGATTTTATTATTTAAGTGTCATATGAAGTGATGTATGATATAATGCATATTAATTATATACATGCTTGTGGCCGTGTTGGTGGCTATCAACCCTGAGAGTGGTCAATTGTATTAATGCATGTATCACAATAGTTTTCACTGGATATGGTACCCATTGATGAGTTGTTCCCAAAAGAATCTCTGTGAGGGTGTGCATGATCAGATCAGGTAATCCGGCTATAGCGGTAAGTCTCTATGAGAAAGTGCATTGTTCAAGATCAGATAAATCATTCGTCTAGGGCAGTAACTCCTTATGTAAGACTCACACAAATTCAGGTATTTTTTTATATTTCTCTTATTTATAATTCATTTTTCTAAGATCTAGAATAAGAAATTGATAGGACTAATTAAACAAAGAAGAATATAATCTTTTATATAAATTTTGAAAAAAAAAATAGCTTGTAAATGAATTTTAGAAAAACATAACCTAGTATATGAATTTTGGAAGAATATAGCCTTGTATTTGAATATTGGAAAAAATATAACCTTGTATTTGAATTTTGAAAAAATATAGCCTTGTAAATGAATTTTGGAAAATTATAACCTTGTACATGAATTTTGAAAAAATATAGCCATGTGGTGTGAGTTTTATGAAAATGATTTCTAAAACAACATTTTTAATAAAAACTAAGTGAAAGTCAGACACCAAATAATAAAAACCAGCTCGCACAAGTGGTGGAGTCCAGGTCGATCTCAGGGAATGAAAAATACTTTGTATCTAAGGACACAATCTAAACTACGCTTTATTGTTGAAAAATAAAAGATTAATTAACTAAATAAACATGAGAGTGTTGCCTCTGCAAAGGGCTTAAACAAATAAATAAAGTGTCTTATTACAAACCCAAATGAATAAATAAATGAGTTCCTAATCTAAAAATAAGGGAAAAAGTCTTTTGTCCCCTTTTGTGTCCCCTTAATGGATTAGGTAATGTATGTTTTTTTTGCTCTCTGAGGGCTTGAAGGGACTCACCGCACATCCGATCACTTCCCCCCAAAACACAAATCACAAAACACAAAGCAAAAAAAGAACTTTACGAGAAAATCAAATTTAAATATGAGAAAAAAGCATAAAAACATGAATATAACTAACATGAAACACTAATAACATGAACTAACTTGTAACAACCTAAAATACAAAAAGACAAAACAACAAAACAACCTAACTAACTAATCAAAAACTAAATTGCTAACAAGATAATGGTTAACTAATTCAAAAAATCAAGAAGCTAACTAACCTACAGATCAAGAAAGCAATCAGTTGAACATGGCAAACTAATTAATGAATTAATCTAATATCAACAAGCTAATAAAAGTGAACAAGAACTAAGCAAGAAAATTTAACTAATAGACTATGCTAATCGGCGAACAAGAATGAATTAAAACTAGTTATTAAACATATGCAAGATAAAAAAAACTAACTAACTAATGCATGACACATAATAGAAGATGTTGTATGGTTTTTGCAGACTTAATGAATAAAACTGGAAAATAAAATTAACCTAATGAAATACTTATAGCTAACCTATGCTAAAGACCATTGACTTTGAACTACTAATTAAATCACATAAATATGGTTAATACTACTTATACCAACTATTATAATCTGTACCTAAACTAACCAGTTAGCAGCAATCTAAAGCATTTAGCTAGAACAAAAATTTTACGTCAGCCAAACTAATGTGAACACATCAAAATAAATTTCTCAACTTGCCATTTAACTAATGCAAAATTAACGACACCTTGGCACTACCAATCACGCCCATGGCTTCTGCAGTTTTTTTTTTATTTTTTATTCAAACTCAAATAGTGTCAATCACGCATAATGTGTGATTGACGATTCTGGTGTAGCACTGGTCAGATCTGCATCTGATGAAGCACTATAGCGTGAGCACATGAACCACTATGCTTGGATCTAGAACTCGCATGTTTTGTAATCCTGGTTTAGCCCAAAAAAAACATGATCAGGTCTACTATTGCTAAGGCTAAGATTTAACGATTCATTGAAGCCATTTTGACTCATATCATGATCCACAATCTAGAAAGCTCATCTGATATGCATATCACGCAGCTTTCTATGATCCTTTGGAAACTTAACTTAAGCTAAACAAAAAGCATGGCCTGGGTAATAGACGTTAATGTTTCACTTTCTAAACAGATTTCAGAGCAACACGACAAGATGTTAAACAAAGAAAAATATAAAGAAGAAGAACAAACGATTCTTAATCTACTATGTAGGTATGGATAGATGCACAATATGAGATACAAGTGAGATACATGAACAACGTGACCTATATTATCCTATATGCAGAGAAAAAAAGAGTATATAATATGAATCTAATCTATGAAACAATTAGACATAAACTAATCTAACTACTAAATTACCATGAGATGGGAGATAAGAGGTTTACCTTCGCTTACCTCCGACAGATTGGATGAGAGAAAAAGATGGCTGATCCCAGTTGCATACATGCCTCCCTGATGAAGAAGACAAGGTTGTCGATGGTGATGAGGCTAGAAGCAAGACGACGAAGAAGAAGAAAGTAGGAAAGAGAGAGAAACTAACATGGAGAGAGAGAAAGCAAGGGAAAGAGAGAAGAGAGAGAGAGGGAGCATGTGGTTCAGCCAAGAAAAAGCAACCCCTCTTGGCTGAAAAAGAAATATTTATAATGCTACTCTAGGTCAAAACACAAGTTTTCAAAAAGAGTATGAAATATTTTCACAATTTCCAAAAGAGTTCTCTTCTAGAAAACATGTTTTTCAAAAGGGGTTTAAAAGAAAAATTCCTAAACTAATTAAAATAAGTTAATTGCAACCTCATCTAACTAAATTATAATTATAAAAATTCTAAAATTAATAAAAATACTAAAAACACAAGGTTGGATCAGAAAATGTGATATTTTTCTTAAAAATTTAATTTAAAATAAAGCCTCGAAAATAATGATAAAGATGGGTTTTTAATGCGATTTTTTTATGAATCATGCATAAATAGAGATGAATAAAATATAAAATATATGCATGATCAAATTCTTTCATACTTATTGTTTGCTAGTCCTCGAGCAAACTGAAGCAAAAAGCAAAAATAACAAACTAACTAGAACAAAAACCTAACTCACTTTCGTAGTAACCACAATTGCATTTAGCGTATGCAACAAGACCTTTAAACCCCTGGGTTGCCCCAGTGGATGAGTAAGGTTTCGTAAGGATTTGCAATGATGTTACCCACAAACATCTCTGTCATGTATGCATAAAATAACCAACTTCAAAAACCATTAGCCAATTAAGGAGTTTGTTTTTGCAAATATTTTGTGCAATTACATTATCAAAACATAATTGGAGTCTTTTATAGGCCACCATCGAATAAAACATTTTCTTTTACTTTTCTAAATATCATAATTATTTATGTTTTATTCTCAGAAAAACAAATATTTACATGTTATCATTTACTAATCCTCACTTATATATTTTCTGCACGGGTTTTCTCAATATTTGCTTCTAAGTAGTGAACTTTTTCTTTTACGCTCTTTTCTTTTTCTTTTTCTTGATTTTCAATTTTCTACACTTTTTTTTCTTTCTTTTGTTAAGCACTATATCTGATGTGGACTCAGGAAGAATCGATCCACGATCCACAATCCAAGATCCAAACGGACCTCAATACGTGCGGAACCTTTTTACTAAAATGAGTTTGAATAGGACTCTGAAAAACAGAATTTTCGGGATCTGTGCACTCTCTTTCGATAGAGGCAATCCAAAAAAGTTGTGTGTGACTCGCACACCTTTCCAACAAATCCAAAATCACTAGATTCAGATCAGGAATGTCCGCTCCACAGACTCAAAACCAGGACTGATAGTCAAATCTGTGACATGCTCTTTGGGTTTGGGGGACAACCTGTTCGAAGAGGGTTTTGACTCCTCATACGATGAAGTTTACAAAAACTCTCAACAGACAAACTAAAGGTCTGACTTAGACCTTTCCAAAAAGCTATGGCTCAGAATTTTTGAGCAATTCTACATGCCGCTACTGAATTTTAAAATCACTGACAAACTAGTTTTTAACTAACCTAATCTGCTAATTGGGTTCTAGTTGGCCGCGCAAATCGCCCCACATTTGAGCACTTAGATGAGGGTTTCAGAAGAAACCCCAAACTTCACTATGGTGCAGACGGATGTTAGCTAACCAGACTAACTTTCAGATTTTGATTTTACACCACACATATTCAGATATTGAAAAATTATGAAGACATACACAGAATGCTCTAGTAGTGAATATTATATTCAAACTTAAGAAAAGTACAAAAAGATAGATTTTTTGGACTACTTAAAAGATGAATTAAATAAAATGAAAAACATGAAAAATTTAGATCTTTGTCTTATATTTCTACAGAATCAAATAGATCATATTTTGATGGAAGGAATCATGAGAAATCTGCAAAATACAGAACATTATTCACAGTGTTCTGGACGGGACAGGGTCTGACAGATTCTGTCCGACTGACTGCTTGACATAAATTTTCTAGGATCCAGCCGGTTGAATCAGGCTGAGACGTCAACAACAATGTTGTAGGTCTATGTCTTCCAGTAAGTCCAAGAACACCGGAATCAGACTAGTATCTTAGCATATACAGTTGATTCTTTAGAGTTATCTCTCACAACTCCATAAACAAGAATCTGATTTTTTGACAGGAAATGAAAGAGCAAGCAATCACGAGTTTTGCAGATTGTTGAAATCTACTTTCAAATAGCATACGAACTTAAAACTCAAACTTTCATTCATGAACATAATCCAAGTGCTTGCATGCTAAGAGAATCAAAACTAACAAGTTCAAAATATAAGAATAAGGGTTTGAAAAGGCAAACAAAGCTTGCATATGTCAATGGAGATGAGGTAGGATGGTTTGAATGCGCCAACTCCTCCAGCTGTAGCGACTATGGTCCTTCTCACCAGTTTAAGCTTCTTCCTTCTTCACCAAAACACACTCACCAAAGGTCCTTCTCACTCACACACTCACCTTCTTCATTTCCTTCTCACACTCACTAGGATCCCTCATAACCCATCACCCACAAACTTCCTTGATGCCATCAGTAGGTAACTTAGCATAGATTTTATTGTTTAAATCGAGCCAAATCAAGCCAAGTGGTAAAAACTAAACTTGTAGATCAAGATCTTATCTTTCCAATAAGCTAAAGATCATGCAATTTAAACCACTATCTAGGGAGATACAACCAAAATACTGAGATTGTCTTCAACCTTCAAACCTTTCTTTTTCACTCTATTTTCGGATTTTCTTTTTTTTTTTCTCAAAACAACAACCACCAGCCCATGGTTTACCACCATGAGGCTCTTAAGACGTGTTGGAGGGTGGAATAATGATGCCACCCCTCAACTCCAATCACACAAAAAAGGGGGTGGGCTTCTCCAAGTTTCGGCCCACTTGCCCAATGCATGAGCTCTTTTTGAAAAAAAGGCATCATTGCTTCCAATAGCCACATGCTCCTTTTCCAAGTCAAACTTGGAGTTTGACTAGAGCCTTTGGCTGTCCACATGAAGTGGCACCAACTAGTATTAGACCTCAAGTGGTTTGGATCTTGTGTAAGATCCAAATGTTTGATATTCTGGATCCAACTCTAAAAATGTATTAAAAATAAAATGCGAGAAAAAGAAAATATGCATGACTTCTTCATACACCCTCTAATGCCGAAAATCAATCCTACAAGGCACTAAAACTATCCAGATCCGTAGAATTCGGCACCTAAAAAATAAAAATAAAAATAAAAATAAAAATAAAAATAAAAATAAATTTAATGTGATTTTGTAACAAGACAAAGTAGAATCGAAACATAAAATTATAATATCTGAGAAAGATACAAAATATCTCATATATTGCAGCACAATATTAAAATTGGATCTGGGTACGCAGAGATCCAATTGGACCCAGATGGTCCTGCATGATTGGATCTGCCACAGATTGCATCACGAATCTGATCTGATGGGTTAGATATGGATCCAACTTTGCCTTCAATGCACAGATCTTCATGATGCTCTGCATCGTTCCCTCCTGGGTCGAAAGACTTCATCCTTGGAGCCTCGTTCTTCTCGAGCTCTATGCCATAATCCCTACATAAGTTCAAAGTATAATAAGTGCAGTCACTATCCAGAGCAATAAGAACTAAACTATGCAGGGCAAAAAAATTCATATAAGAATAACAATAATAATTTATGCAATGTAACTCAATATTCTTTACGACATGAAATTTAGAAAAATGTGTTTGAAGCATAAAAGCATTTAAGACATTGAATTTAACAACCTTACCTTGCTTAAACACTCTACAGATAGTAAGAAAATTTGGATTAACTATAGATAAAATTTGCCTATGAATCATGCTCTTCAATATTTCAAATTTGATACTAAGATGTTGATAATCACAAGATAGTTCACACGCAATATAAAGAAGCAACAATTCAAACTTATTATTAGAATTTATTAAAGATGCAAAATCCACCTTATTTACGAAATCCTGATGTTTCCAAAATAAATTTAGGGTTTTAATGTTAAGACCTAATATGGTTGACTCATTTTTCAGTCTAGAATGAGTCTCTAAACTCTCAAATGATTCAACAAGAGAATGTTCAATGTTGGAGCACTCATTGACATGCATTTCAATAGAATTTTTAATATTTTGAGAGGCCTTTGCAAATTTGACATCTTCCCAGAAAATAGATTTATTAATGAGACTTGGAAAGTCTTTCTTGACAATAATGTCAGTCGCATCTTGAGGAAAAATTGTTTCTTCTATGTACTCATAAAATTTCTTGAAGACCGGATCGTCAGGACTCACACTAAACTGGTCTTTTATAGGTTCGATTTCCCAAAATGAAGAAATATGAGACATCTTCTTATACATCTTCTCAAAAATTGGTTCATCAAGAATTTCACACATAGGAACATCCTCAATTTCAGGTGAGGGTTCCTTCTTGATTTTATCAACTTCATCGGACAATGCATCAAATGCTACATCGATGATAGGTTCCTCATCAAATATTGGGTCACCAATAATTTCATAAAAAGGCTCCTCATGAGGATCCTTTGTGAAAATGACATGAGTGCGATTAATTTCATCACGTTGGGATACCTTTTTGCTAATTGAATCAATTTCAAAATCCTCACCTATGATTTCTTGAATTTTCTGTGGTTCTAAGTCATAAAAAAAGAGATTTTCTTCATCCTTGCAACTCACATATGAGGTTTCCTCAAACCTAACCCTCGTATTAACATATTTAAATAAGGTGGGGTTGGGTTGGAGAATAGATGGTGAAGAAAATTTATGAGTATACTGACTTGTATCCATATGTGAGGCATCTGCATAATTTAACTCTGAATATTCTGAATATGAGTCACTATGAGAGTTCTAAGGTAAAATTTGTATGTGCATCTTTTCCTCTGTGTTCCCAATGAATAATGGAATATTTACCTTGATGACCCTGAGTATTCTTGAGCCATCTCCACCAAGTGGCAGCTCAACCCTTCAATATAAGGCCAACTAATCCTACCTTCTTGTGTTCAGAAACTTTCCAGAACACTAGATTCTCTTTGAACCTCTTTAACCATTCTAAAAAGTCTTTGGGATCACTTGTTCTTGCAAATTCAAGCATTTTTCAGTTTATTCTTCTTGGGGTGACACCTAACCTACTCATATATGGGTGTTGAGACATGTCATATTCGTCATTGGAATCAAATAGACTGATATTTTGAGATCAATAAGATTTCTAAAATCGATTCCTATTATTGTGATTGCGCCCTCATTGTCACCAAACCATGACGACCAAAACCCTACAAAAAATTTTAATGGACAACGAATGACAACTAAGATTCCCTAAGCCATGTCAGATTAAGAATCCTAACAAACCTTGCTCTCTGACTTCTAGACCCATGATCGTGTCAGATTAAGAAACCCAATAACTTGACTCTGATACCAAAATGATGTAGACTCAGGAAGAATCGATCCACGATCCAAGATTCAAACGGATCTCAATACGTGCTAAAGCTTTTCACTAAAATGAGTCTGATTAGGACTCTGAAAAATAGGTTTTTTGGTACCTGTGCGCTTTGTTTCGATAGAGGTAGTCTAAAAGAAAGTTGTGCGCAACTCACACACCTTTCCAACGAATCTAAAATTACTAGATTCGGATCAGGAATGTCTGCTCCACAAACTCAAAACCAAGACTAATAGTCAAATTTGTGACAGGCTCTCTGAGTTTGGTGGACAGCATGTTTGAAGAGGGTTTTGACTTCTCAGATGATAAAGTTTGCAAAAACTCCCAACAGATGAACTAAAGGTCTGACTCAAACCTTTCCAGAAAGCTATGACTCAGAATTTTTGAGTAATCCTACATGCTGCTACTGAATTTTAAAATCCCTGATGAACTAGTTTTTAACTAGCCTAACCTACTATTAGGGTTCTAGTTGGCTGCTCGAATTGCCCTAGATTTCAGCACTCAGATGAGGGTTTCAGAAGAAACCCTAAACTTCACTATGGTGCAAATAGATGTTAGCTAACCAGACTAACTTTCGGATTTCGATTTCACAACACACATATTCAGATATTCAAAAATTATGAAGACATACATAGAATACTCTAGCAGTGGATATTATATTCAAACTTAAGAAAAGTACAGAAAGATAGATTTTGTCGGACTACTTGCAGGATGAATCGATTAAAAAAAAACATGAAAAATTTAGATCTTTGTCTTATATTTCTATAGAATCAAACTGATCAGATTTTTATGGAGGTAATCGTGAGAAATCTCCAAAATATGGAACACTATTCACAATGTTCTGGACGGAACAGGGTCTGACAGATTTTGTTCGACCGACTACTTGACAGGGATTTTTTGGGATCCTGCCAGCCGAATCAGGCGAAAATCTCAACAACAATATTGTAGGTCCAAGTCCAAGAACCCTAGAATTGGTATCTTAACATATACAGCTGATTCTTTGGAGTTGTCTATCACAACTCCACAAACGGAAATCCAATTTTTTGACAAGAAATGAAAGAGCAAGCAATCACGAGTTTTGCAAATTGTTGAAATCTACTTTCAAACAACATATGAACTCAAAACTCAAACTTTCATTCATGAATATAAGCCAAGTGCTTAAATGCTAAGAGAATCAAAACTAATAAGTTCAAAATATAAGAATAAGGGTTTGAAAAGGCAAACAAAGCATGTGGATGTCAATTGAGACGTTATAGAATGGTTCGAATGCGCCAACTCTTTCAGCTGCAGCGGCCATGGTCCCCCTCACCAGTTTAAGCTCCTTCTTTCTTCACCAAAACACACTCACCAAAGGTCATTCTCACTCACACACTCACCTTCTTCATTTCCTTCTCACACTCACTAGAATCCCTCACAACTATCACCTATAAACTTCCTTGATGCCATGAGTAAGTAACTTGTCATGGACTTTATCAACTTAAGCCAAATCAAGCCAAGTGGTAAAAACTATACTTGTAGATGATGATCTTAGCTTTCCAACAAACTAAAGATCATGCAATTTGAGCCAGTATCTAGGGAGATACGGCCAAAATATCGAGACTGTCTTTAACCTTCAAACCTTTCTTTTTCACTCCATTTTTGGATTTTCTTTTTTTTTTTTTCAAAACAACCACCACCAGCCCATGGTCGACCACCATGAGGCTCTTAAACCCTGTTGGAGGGTGGAATGATGATGCCACCCCTCATCTCCAATCACACAAAAAGCAGGGTGAGCTTCTCCAAGTTGCCGCCCACTTGCCCAATGGGCATGGGCTCTTTTTGAAAAAAAGGCATCATTGCCTCCAACAGCCACATGCTCCTTTTCCAAGTCAAACTTGGAGTTTGATTGGAGCCTTTGGCTGTCGACATGAAGTGGCACCAACTAGTATTGTACCTCAAGTGGTTTAGATCTTGTGTAAGATCCAGACATCTGATATTCTAGATCCAACTCTAAAATGCATTAAAAATAAAATGCGAGAAAAAGAAAATCTACCTGACTTTCTCATACACCCTCTAGTGCCACAAATCAATCCTACAGGGTACTAGAACTATCTGAATTCGTAGAATCTGGTACCTAAAAAATAAAAATAAAAATAAAAATAAAATAAAAATAAAAATAAAAATAAAAATAAAAATAAAAACGAATTTAATGTGATTCCGTAACATGACAAAATGAAATCAAAACATAAAATTACAATATCTAAGAAAGATATAAAATATATCATATATTGCAGCATAATATTAGAAATAGATCTGGGTACACAAAGATCCAATTGGACCCAGATGGTCCTGCATGATTGAATCTGCCACAGATCGCATCCTGAATCGTATCTGATGGGTTAGATATGGATTCAACTTTGCCTTCAATGTGCAGATCTTCAGGATGCTCTGCATCAATATCAAATTTTCAGTTTTCATGACTCGTGTAACAAGATTTGGGTAAGTGACTCTTAGGCCAAACGACCTTAGGGCACCAGATACAAAGTATCCCTCAGACTTAATTGCTCAAGTCAATAGACCTTCAATTGTTATAATTTTACATATAGTCTACTTTTCGTCATGTGCAATGTCAACATCTATTAGGCTCTCTATAAAGTTCATGTAACGGGCTTTCGGGCCAGTGGCACTTGAGCCAGATGGCTTTATGGCACCAAGTGTAAATACCCTTCAGGCTCTACTTGCTCGAACAAAGTAGGCCACTGATATTAACTTAGACATAGAAGTGACTTCCTTCATTATCTTTTTCAACGTGGAACTCAAGCACTTCAACTTGTGTCGAAGCCTAGCTACTGGGGAATACGAAGAGATCAAATAACTAAACATATGCGCTTTTTTACTTTTGAGCTCTTATTTTCAATGTTGTTCATTTGCTTCGTTTTCAAAAATAAAACTGTGCATATTCATACTTATGATTCAAAATAAACTCGAACATGCATCTATCTCCATTTCTTTGAAATCTACATAAATAACCATGGTTTTCTAGATCCGTGTCAGAAAAAAAATTGTGGGGCTTAAAAATCATGTAAAAACATTAGATTTTGCAAAGCATTCATATAAGTTTAAACTCATTTCTTGAAAGTCTAGTTTTTATGAGTTGTCATCAAAAGTGCAAGTATAAAGACAGAAAAAAAATGGATGTGCAAACTACACCCTCCACCATGCTTGAATGACACTGTCCTTAGTGGAACTCCCCCATGCTTGCATGAAACTAGTGAATGCATATGAGAACAAAAAAATAATGGGAGAGTAGTAGAAGTCACCTAATCCACACCGTGAAACCTTACTTGATACGACATATGAATGGCTCTGCATAGGTTTCACCTGTCTACCTGTTATTCAACTCATAAAAACATACCAAAAAATGTAATGCATACATAATTTGGTATCTAACTTATGAAAAAAAGAAAACTTCCTAAAAATAGAAAAAACAACTATGACTACTAATAGTACATCATAAATATGGGCTGTCTTTCATAAAGCGCTAAGTTTTACGTCATCAGCTAAACGGATCTCTAAAGACCCTTCATCATCCATGAGATCAATGAACATTAGGTCATGCTCAATCAGGGGCTCTAAGGAAAATAGTATCATATGTGACACTGTGCACTATGTTTCCTCCAACTCTACCCCTATGGATCCTATGATGACTCTCGAGAGTAGCAGGATGAACGAGATTAGTCTCCATATAGAGGCTATTCTCAAAGGATAGAGAGCCATAAACTGAACAACACACATCCAACTACGGATCGGATTGCTTTCCTGTGATGTCTGTCACCTAGAGGCAATCATCATGTCATGCTGCTCTCGTGGAAACATCAAAGATATGTAAGTGCAAACACTTGTTGCCAAAAGAAACATATATCTCCCTAGTATAGCAATCGATACAAGCTTGGGTCATGGCCAAGAACGATTTGTTTAGAATGATGGAGATCTAGTGAGCGACATAGGTGCCCTCCATGTCCAGAACAAGAAAAGCGATAGGAAAGTAGAAGTCCTTGACCTTGACTAACACATCTTCTAAGATTCCTCACAGACGCTTGGTAGACCTGTCAGCTAACTGCAAGACAGTAGTCGTGGGCTTCAGATCCCCAATCCCAAAGGTGTTATAAAGAAAACCCAGGAATATGTTCATGCTTTCCCCAAGATTGAGCAATGCACACTCGATAGTCATGTTCCCTATAACACATGAGATGATCGATGCTCTAGGATCTTTAAGCTTGGGTGGGGCTTGGTGTCCAAACACAGAGCTCACCTGCTCAGTCAAGAAGATCATCTTGGGCAACGACCTTGATTTTCTCTTCTGCATGCAAAGTTCTTTGAGAAACTTTGCATAGGCAAGCACCTGTTAGATGGCATAAGCAGAGAATGTTTATTTGAACCTACTTGAATATGCCATGCATTTCGTGCATGCACGCCCCCTACTTGCCAAAATCATGCAGGTTGGTCAAGGCCTCAGAAAAAGGCGCTTTAAAGATATACGAAGGAGAGGGTACGTATTGTGGATCCTGCCCGCTTTCCTTGGGCATGGTGGAGGAGATCGACTAGTCAGTAGGTATGGCAGTGAGCTCACTAGTCGACTCCTGAGTAGGATGGAATGCCTTCCCACTTTAAAGGGTCATAACAAAATTGGTTCTTGGTGGGGCTCTGTGAGGTGCAAGCTGCGATACATGGGTTTCTTATCCTTCAGGTTGATGACAGACTGATTTGGGAAGCTTTCCTCGCTTCGCCTGCTCAAGGCCTCAGCCAATTGTCTCATCTAAGTCTCTAGCTTCGCTATTAATTGAGTGTGTGAACTAAGGTTGGCCTTAATGTCAAAAAAGGCATCAAGCAGCTTCTCTTAAAAAAATGGACTTGATGTGGGTACTTGAGGAGAAAGCAAGCTAAGCTGGGGAGGGGCTTATAGAAATATGGGACGCGGGTAACCTTGTGGGAGGTTACCCTGTCTGTGTTGTGTCTGGGGAAATGCAAAGTTGGGATGATTTCGGCATCCTAGGTTATAGGTAAGTGCATAAGAATCGTACACCAGTCTGGCAAAACCTTGGGCAACATTCACTTGCTCCTAAACGAATTCAGGATTGAGTGGGGTTATCGGACACTCAGAAACAAAGTGTGTAGGACTGACATATAGCTCACACCCTTTTCCTACTTGATTTAGCAAAGTTGGGTTGGCCAGTAATTGATCTATTTTCTTGGTCAACTGGTCTACTTTGATTTGCAAATCATGTCTAGACCCAACTTCAAAAATCTCTCCCTTCTTAGGATCACTAGGTATAGGTGTGGTCCTATTATGTCGCGATGACAGGGCATGATGCATGGCATTTTCGCTCAATGTATCAAATAGGTTCATGCCTCATCCTCGCTCTTGAGCATAAATGTGCCCCCACACGAAGAATCAATCATTTGCCTATCCTTCTCGGGCAGGCCATCATAAAAGTACTGCACCAGTTGCCAATGACATACCTGGTGGTGGGGGCACTTCCAGAGAAGATCTTTCATCCTCTCTCAGGTCTAATAGAACCGTTCTTCCTTAATCTGATAGAAACTGGTAATGGCTTTACGAAACTGGTTCATCTTGCCAATTGGGAAATACTTCTTGAGGAACTCACGCTGCATGAGTTCCCAAGTGGTAATCTGAACAATATCAAAGGTCTTCAGCCACTGCTTGGCTTTGTCCTTGAGGAAGAACGGGAACAACGTCAACCTTAATGTGTCATCCTCAAAATTTTTGATCCGCACAGTGGAGTAGATCTCGAGGAACTCATCGAGACAATAGTAGGGGTCTTCGTTGCTCAGGCCATAAAAAGATGGAAGCATTTGGATTATGCTGGCATTTATTTTAAAATGATTGGCTCTTACATAAGGTTTCGTGATGTAGGAGGTAGGAGTGTAAGCATTGGGAGTGAAGTACTCCCTAAGAGGCCAGGTCAATTGTTGATCCTAAGCCATGGAGCTATATCAATGGGGTCTCTTGATAAGGGACTCAGGGTCCTCAACTATCGCAACAAGCTTAGGGTCAAGCGAGCAACGCCCTTGCATCCACCTAAGGGTAGACTGGTGCAACATCCATCCTAAGACACTGGTTTTCTACCTACCTAACGTGCAGTGTGGCCAAACCACAACAAAGTACAAAGCAGATAAAAGAGAAATAACTAGAAAGCAAGAAATAAACAAGCACCACACACTTGCACCTATAGATATTTTGCAAAAAGTAAGCTATGAGCACGATACTAATCATGCACAATCACCTCTAAGGGTATCCTAATAGGTGGGTTGTGCATGAAAGGTAAGTTGGTATCTAGGGTGTGCAAACACGTGGTTCTAAACCTAAATACTGAAACAAACTAACAATCCTAAATGAATAGCAATAAAAGAAACTAACAATCCTAAACAAAGAATAGAAAGAAAACTAGCAACCTAAGTAAATGCGAATAAATAATGGCAATAAAGTGAATACTCATATTAATCACCATTCCCCGACAATGACCCCAAAAATTTGGTGTGAGTTTTATAAAAATGTTTTTTAAAACAATATTTTTAATAAAAACTAAGTGAAAGCCAGACACCAAATAATAAAAATTGGCTCACACAATTGGTGGAGTCTGGGTCGATCTCAAGAAACAGAAAAAATGTTAATATGAGAAAAAATCATAAAAACATAAATATAACTAACATAAAACAACTAATAACATGAACTAACTTGTAACAACCTAAAATACTAAAAGACAAAATAGCAAAACAACCAAACTAACTAATTTAAAACTAAATTGCTAACAAGCTAATGGTTAACTAATTCAAGAAATCAAGAAGCTAACTAATCTAAAGATCAAGAAAGCAATCAGCTGAACATGGCAAACTAATTAATGAATTAATCTAATATCAACAAGATAATAAAAGTGAACAAGAACTAAGCAAAAAAAATTAACTAATAGACTATGCTAATCGGCTAACAAGAATTAATTAAAACTAGTTATTAAACATATGCAAGTTAAAAACTAACTAACTAACTAATGCATGACACATAATAGAAGATGTACGATTTTTGCAGACTTAATGAATAAAACTGGAAAATAAAATTAACCTAATGAAATACCTATAGCTAGCCTATGCTAAAGACCCTTGACTCTGAACTACTAATTAAATCACATAAATATGGTTAATACTACTTATACCAACTATTATAATCTATACCTAAACTAACCGGTTAGCAGCAATCTAAAGCATTTAGCTAGAACAAAAATTTTACGTCAGCCAAACTAATATGAAGACATCAAAATAAATTTCTCAACATGCCATTTAACTAATGCAAAATTAACGACACCCTGGCACTACCAATCATGCCCATGGCTTCTGTAGTTTTTTTTTGTTTTTTTTTATTCAAACTCAAATAGCGTCAATCATGCATAATGTGTGATTGATGATTCTAGTGTAACTGGTCAGATTTGCATATGATGAAGCACTATAGTGTGAGCACATGAACCACTAGGCTTGGATCCAAAACATGCATGTTCTGCAACCCTGGTTTAGCCTAAAAAAAGATCAGATCTACGATTGCTAAGGCTAAGATTTAAGGATTCATTGAAGCGATTTTGACTCAAATCATGATCCGCGATCAAGAAAGCTCTTTTGATCTATACATCACCCAATTTTCTATGATCCTTAGGAAACTTAACTTAAGCTAAACAAAAAGCGTGGCCTAAGTAATAGACGATAATGCTGCACTTTTATTATTCATCTCAACTCTCTATTTAAAAAGTAATCATTACTCTCCCCCTATAAATACCCCATCAAATTGAGAGTCTCAAGCATCCAAGAGCTTTTGTCTTTCTTCTCTCCTTTTAGTTTTTGAATTTTTCCTTCTTTCTTTACTTAAGAATAGTGAAGAGTGCCTCTTTAGGAACTCTTCTCTATTCTCCTAGTTTTTTGAAAGAATTCAAGCAAGAAGTCCAAGCCTAAGTCCCAAGTTAAGGTAAGTAAAATTATCCTTTATGCATCTTGATATTATTCAATTTTTATTCTCTCTCCTAATCCCTATTCTCTTTCATATGGAAAAGTGTGTTCATAACATATGTAGGGTTAAAAAGTGAGTTGTTATTATACTTTTTAATTTGTTTTATTCCTTCTTAAGATACATGATTTTCTTTATTATGTTCATATGAAAAAAAGAATGATTTCCATGTCATAATGATAGTTCATTGCCATGGGAAGGTTAATTGGCATTAAGAAGAATTTTATTGATATGTGAATTCATGCATTTTTTTATTATGAAAGACATGCTTTATTCAAATTTAAAAGATTTTTAGAACTCATGTGCTAAGAGGAAAATCATACTATTGAAAATTCGTGTGGAAGGATATGTCTTGAACCTACTTGAATTCTTAAATTTGATTCATGTGAATACGGGAGAATAAATGCTCAAAATTTGTGTGATAGGAAAAATTAATTTTTGAGAAATCCATGCAACCATGATCTCTAGAATCATGCCCAAAGCAAAGTAATTCGGATAATTGTAGTTCATCTAATTAAAAGAAAGTTTTTTTTATCCCTCCCAATAAAAATTCATTTTTTTTTATTGAATATGGATTTTTGAACAATTAGATTCTTGGATTTGGATTTATTGTGATCATCTAATTCTCTCTAATTGAATTCCTCTAATTGAACTCTTTAATTGAATTCTTTATAGTTAGTTTTCATTAATTGAAATCTCTCTAATGGATTTTCTCTAAATCAAATTCTCTCTAATTGTTTTCTCCCTAATTGCTTTTCTCCAATTGAGTTTTCCCTAAGTCAGGTTTCTTCTCTAATTGGATTTTCTCAAATAGAATTTGGATTTGGATTTTCTTAAATAGATTTTTTGGATTTGGATTTTGTCAAATGAATCTCTAATTTGGATCCTTCTTAAAATAGATTTGGATTTGGATTTAGATTTTCTCAATTGGATCTTAGATCTGGATAATTCTAAAATGGATTTGGTTTGGGATTTTCTCAATTGGATCTTAGATTTGGATCCTCCTCAAATAGATTTGGTCTCGGATCCTATCAATTGGATCTTAGATTTCAATCTATCCAAATGAATTTGGATCCTTCTAAAAATGGATTTGGATTTTCTCAAATGAATCTCGGATTTGGATCCTTCTTAAAATGGATTTGAATTTGAATTTTCTCAATTGGATCATAGATTTGGATCCTCTTCAAATGGATTTGGTTTTGGATCCTCTCAAATGGATCTTGTATTTGGATCTTTCTCAAATGAATTTGATTTTTGAATCCTCTCAATTGGATCTTGGATTTGGTTCAACTCAAATGCATTTGGATTTTCTCTACAGGATTTAACTTTACCCAAATGGTTTTGGATCCTATTAATTGGATCTTGGATTTGAATCAACTCAAAAGAAGTTGGATTCATTCAATAGAGTTTTGTAAATTGACATTTCTTTCAAAGAATTCCAAAGAATTTGTATTCACCAACCACACCTTGAGAAAACATCAAAAATATTCTACCAAAGAAATCTTGTGATAATATAAGTCTTATGCAAATCCTTAGAATAGATTTGATGTGATACCATGCACCTTGGGGGTGTACTAGTCAAAGAATCGAAAATACCAAGAAGCCTACATCCAACATTTAAGTTATCACGATTTTAATCGCCATATAATTCACAAATATCGTTGCCTTAAGAAGGTTAGGCTTGTCAATACTTAGACTATAGTTGAATGTTAAGAGGAGTTCACATATGCAGAGATACACTATGAACTCAAGCCAAGGGCTATGCAACAATACACCAAAGTTTCATGCAAAAAATACATACATGTGCATATAAATGTGATGAAGAAAACATACAATTTATGCTCAAATTACATGCTTGTCTATGCATGGTCAAATATCTTGATAATGTGTACGTTTATTATCGTCACAAAATTTTTCCCTTCCTAGCGGAAGAGAGGGGAAATGATCCTGTGAGTCAAACTTGACCAGAGTTTGAAAATTGTTTTGAAATACTTGCCTTCATTTTAAAAATAGCGAGAAAATTCTGTGGAATGGGACTCGACCTGTCGGTACGATGTTCGACCGTTTCTGGTGCCTTTACCAGAGGTAATCGAACCAAGGACCAAATGTGTGCTTGACTTAGTTAAATTAACAAAATCGTGTTTTATCCTAAATGCACAGAGAATTCAGGCATATGCTATGGAACTTTATAAAATGCAGGTTGGAAAACTTGATGTATGCTTAGAAATATTTTGGAGTTGAAAAATGTTTCTAAGACAAAAGATGGAAATCAATTTCTCGAAGAAACCCTGATAAAAGGATTTGGAAATCTTAAAAAAGTCTATAAAGATTTTGGGAAATCATGAAGGGATGAGAATCCTTAGGAAATAGTGTGAATTCTTGAGAAAAGGCAAACATTTGAAAGGAAAATATTTGTCAAGAAAAACTCCAACTTTGAAAATTATCTTTTGGAAAATGATTGAAGATTCATAGGAAAACCATCTTGAGAAAGGAAATCAAATCCTAGGAAATTGAAATTTTGGGAATCCTAGCCTTGAGGAATTGAAAATAGATTTTGACTCTCGAAAATGAAGGAAATCTTCGTTTGAAAAATTGGAAGTGAATTCTAAGATAAGGAACATTTTCCAAAAAAATCATAAAAAACTTAGCTTGGGAAAATCAAACTTTGAAAATTTTTCAGAGTATCCTTGAAGAATCGATTTCCTTGAAAATAGAATTTTCTTGATTCTATGAAAAAGGAGGAATGATGCAAATTATCCTAATTGAATGAATGCCTTTTTATGAAAACATCTTTTCAGGAAAATATGCAATTTTAAAATTAAGGCAAGATTACCACATATTCCGACTATGGTCGTAAATATGCTTGTAATTTACTTAGTCAATTCTAAAATATTTTGCAAAATTTAAAGATATGCGGTGAATTTTAGAAGATAGCCTAAGAGTGTAGGCTCGGTGTGACTAGTAGAAAGATGTTGAATCTGGGTTTCGTCCATATTCTGACTAGGGTCGTAAATGTGGACTCCACCGAGTTCATCAACTCCCTAAGAGTTGGTGTGCATGCCATTCGTGTTCATCCACAGTGATTTTCTAAATAAAATGCATGAATCACAAGATAATTAGTATTAAATGCACTTCTATATGCAATGCTTCCTAAACTAAGCAGAAAATTAAATCTTTTATTCTAAAGTTACATTTAATTATTACATCATTAAATAGAATGGAAAAAAAAAATTGCAGGTTTATGATAGACTCCAGCTCCTTCCTTTGAATGTCCTTGGCAAGCTTGAAATGGGGTTAGCTCAAATATGTGGGTTTTTCCAAGATTTTCCAATAATATCCTGAAATTATTGGATTTAATTGGATATAAACCCAATCTGATGCTTCGTTGAAATGAAAATGATGAGAATATAAGAAAATAGGGTAAGGAAGATTTGAAATGTCAAAACAAAAGTCTAACATTAAAATTACAGAACTGATATGCAGACTATTCTAAAAATTCTAAAATTCCATAATCAAATAGTAGACCCTTAGAACATGAAGTTCTCCTATTACAGATCTGGATTTGAAGTTATACCCAGAGAGAATCAGTTGACTCAAATCGACCTAGAGTCTCAGAAGCTCGTATTGGGCTCTGACACTTGTCATCTGGTCTCGGGTTTTTGACTGATAGCAAAAAAAAATTAGAAAAATCTGATAAAATCAGATTAAATACTATACTCCACCCTGAATCAAGGGCAATTTTCAGATCAGAAATCGGATCTCCCATGAGTGAGATCTTGATTTTACAAATCAGGATCCACTATCATTAGCGTTTCCCCGGTCTTAAAACTTGGTCCAACATTTTGAATTTTGAGTAAAGTAAACGGGATCAAATGATTCTGGTTTTTTTGCAGAATATCAACGACAACAACTTGCACACAATGTGATTTTTTTGACATTTTTAGAAGAAAATATGAACATAAAATGATGTGTGGACTGACTGCTAAAAAAAAAAATTATAGAAATGAAATAGAATGCATGAAATATCTAATAAATTCATAAAATATACTATTTTAATGAAACAAAATATAAATCTATCCTATTTAATGCATGATTATGCTGAAATGCTAAAAAATGAATGAATCAAGGAAGTAGACTATATATTTGTTATATGCCCTCTATAAGAGAGATTTGATCCATTGTCCGGATGAACCCTTTCTTTAAAACGACAAATCCATATGGTCATATACGATTTTCAGTATATAAATGAATATAACAATATTATTCTAATACATGAATATGATCATACATAAAATTAACTCGAATAGGAGCTCACCTTGTATTCTTCCGGTGTTTCTGGAGCTTCAAAGATGGGCAACTACAGATGGTTTCTCTCGCTTTTCAAACCAAGCCTCAAGATGCGTGTGGAAATCGACCCTTGCTTTTAGGTCTGGCTTTGAATGGCGTGAGCTGGGTAGGGACTCAGATGCAAAGTTTCAGATGGGCCCAAAGGGGGCGTGGACTTAGGGAAGGAATAGGGAACTTGAAATTAAAACTCAGGTTGAAATTCAGATAAAAAAAGAAAGCTCCTTCCTAGACTGGGTGTGGGCTATGGTATTTATAGCTTTCTGAGAGATTTTGAAATTCAAACAAGATGCTATATGGACCCTCCATGTGGCGCCATCTCAGAGAATGCCACCTTGGATTTTTTTTTTAAATAAAATAAATTGAATATTTGTAAATATGCCACCTCAGCTGGATCTGAATTTTTTTGAAATGAGGTTGACTTGATTTTCTCTGCAGGGAGCTCTAGTGTGGCGCCACCTATGTGTGGGCCCACTTTGAGATTTTGTAAAATAAATAAAATAGAAAATCAAATAGAAAACTCTGGATTTGCGCCACCTCAGGGTGGGACACCCCTTCTGGATTTGCTTTTATTTGAAATTCAAAATCTTGTTTTCCTGGAAGAATGAGAGACTGCCATGTGGCACCACCTCAGGGGTTTTTGAATTCTGGTTTCTGCTTTTTCCTAAAATCAAGCCAAAAGGCTATTTTTGAGGAGAGATTTCCAGAGATGGCGCCACCTCAGGGTGGGTCACCCCTCTTTTCTGGTAATTTTGAATTTTGAATTGCCTTTTTGCTTTTTCTGGAAGAGGGGGAGATGGACATGTGGCAAGAACATAAGTAGGGGATGAAGACATGTGGCGCCACCTCTGGTTGGCCCCACAGTGACACATATCAGGGAATTAAAAAAGAAAGAAATAGGGGAGACACATGGAAATTGCTAGGGATGACAGAGAAAGGCCATGTGGCGTCACCTCAGGGTGACCCCACATTGCCATGTGGCAGAGCGAGATAAGGAAGAGAAGGACATGTGGCGTCACCTCAGGGTGACTCCACATTGCCAAATGGCAACAAATGAAAAGGAGAGAGAATGACACATGGTGGAGGGTGGAAGGAGAGAGAAAAGGATGGCGCCATCTCTGGGTGGCCCCCATACTGCCACGTGGCAAGAGGGAGATAAAGCACCAAATGGTGCCACCTCAGGGACAAGGCTCCTACATTTTTGGAATTTTCAATTTTTTAGTTTTTACAAAAGAAGGGCCTATGTGGCTCCACCTCAGGGTGGACCCCACATCGCTGTCTATTGAAATAAAAGCAAAAAAAAAATAAAACCTTCTTTTTTGGAATTTTCATAAAAAACTAGACTAACTGGCAAATAAGAAATAAAATTTGGCCTAATTGCAAAAATTTTGAAAGAAAGGTGGCCTCTGTAGGGAATTTTTTGTAAAATAATGATATTTTGAAATTACAGATAAAAGGGTAAAATCTGAGATAAAATTGCTAAATTCAAAGCTCTGTTCCCTTCTTCAGGAAAAGTCAGTCCAACTGACGAAATTTAAAAATCAATATTAAAAACGATCTAAACTGTTTTCTTTAGAAGCCTTTTGCAATCCGAGGCCCTGAGGCTTAAAATGAGAGAAATTGGCAATTTTGAAAACCCAAGGATTTGAAATCAATTTTGAAGGAGTTAAAACTCTACTCTGGACTGAAAGTTTTGAAAATCAAGAGTTGTGGACCTCGAAATGACATGCTCTGCCGTGAAGTGATATGAAATACTCATGCGATAATATGTAATGACATATCCTGGGGGATTTCATACTGCATGGAGAACTGGAGATTTCAATCTCTTGATGTGAGTAAAACTTTGAGATTTTGTGACTGGAGATGATTTTGAGCCTAAATAGAGATACTTTGGAAATTTGGGGTGAAATCTGGACTCCTACAGGATTCAAGCTCAGAAAATAACCATTTTGCCCTCTAGTGATCTTAAGAGATGGTTCATGACGGTTGGTGGAAATGTCGAGAAGGTGAGTGAAAATTTGAGGTGTTTACAAATGCCCCTCTTTGCTACTAAGTCGGCTTGTGGTCGAGCTTAGTGGCAAAGAAAAATACACCAAATTTGGGCTACATAAAATGCCCTAGTTTGAAAGGATCCGACTGGGTATGGAAGTGCTATCCTTGTGAAGATGGTAGATATGAATTGGAGAATAAAGAAGAAAGATTTACTCTGTGAAAGTGAAGTTCAAGTTTTTGCCCTTAACCTGGATGGGACGAAAGTACCTCGTATGGAACGAAGCTCAGGTTTGACCCTTAACCTGACCGGAAAATGAAATACCTCATTAGAATGAGGCTTAGGTTTATACCCTTAACTTGATTGGGAAATAAAATACCTCATTAGAATGAGGCTCAGGTTTGTACCCATAACCTGATGGGGCAGAAAATAAAATACCTTATCAAATGAGGCCCAAGTTTATACCCTTAGCCTGATCAGACGGAAAATGAAATACCTCATCAAAGGAGGCCTAGGTTTATACCCTTAACCTGATCGGGCGAAAAATGAAATACCTCATCAAAGGAGGCTCAGGTTTATACCCTTAACCTGATCCGACGGGAAATGAAATACCCCATCAAATGAGGCTCAGGTTTATACCCTTAGCCTAATTGGGCGGAAAATGAAATACCTCATCAAAGGAGGCTCATGTTTATACCCTTAACCTGATCGGGAGGAAGTGAATGGAATCCTCAAAGGAAGAAACCATGATGGAACCTTCGAATTTTGCACCATAAATCTGATAGAGGTTTTGCAAAAGGAAGGAAAATGGGGTCCCTAAAGCTTGAAAAGGGATTGATCTTGGGTGCCTCATTGCTGAGACTAAATCAACTTTTGAAATTGCCTTTTGCAAAAAGATGATTGGGGGTTTGACCTTGAACTGAAATTGAATTGTCTATGGTGGGACAGTGGGGACACAGGGAAGTGTGCGAATCTGAGAGCTTGTGCGCTCAGATTATAAAAAAGAAGGGAAGGAAACTTGAAAACTCCTTTAATGAAGTCCTAAAGAGGAATTGAAAATGGTCTCAGGATGTATCAAAAATGGACATCAAGCTCTCACTTGATTCACATCAGGATAGTTAAAAAATATTGTCAAAATATTGAAAATTTTGTTGTTGATTCAAAGTATTTGAAAATGATACGCATCGTTACAAAAATATTCCTTCTTTTCTACCTGAAGTATTACCTCCAAACGGGATTGACTTCATAGAATCAAGATTTGGAATTCAAATTGCTTGCGATTGACCTTCTTCAAGGAAGCTATCAATTTCCTTGATATGAACATGAAAGAAAAAATTAATATTATGAAAGCAATTGGTGAAAGAGTATTGATAATAGAATTTCACAAAATCAAAGAAGATTCCTGGTAGATTCGACAGTTTGATATTTTGATATGCTTTTCTCATGATGATATTTTTGCGCTCTTTTGAACTCTCTTGGGTTTCGAGGGAGTTTATTACATCATCCTTCATTTTGGAAATGTCCTGACTTTTCTCTCTTTCTTTTTCCTCTCTTTCTCTCTCTTTTCTGGAAGGGTACGTCATAAACTCCTTCAACTTGGAGATGTTTCGATCCTTCTTTGCCTCAGGGGTTATGTTAATGATATTGGCTCATTGGTTGGAGATCTCTTGATGATAGCGGAAATTAAATATCTTTTAGGGATTTTCGGGAGGTTCATCGCATTCGCCTTCATCTTGACGATGATTTGAACTTTCTCTGAAAGGATCCGTCACAAACTCCTTCATCTTGGAGATGATTCAAATCTTCTTTGGTTCCGGTGGTCTAACTTGCATAATTTGTCTTCAACTTGACGACAATTGAGAGATCCCTTTTACAAATATTTAATTGCAGCTTAGGTGATTTAAGGAGACAGGGTTTGGGTGAATTCTCTCTTTTTCTATCGCTCAAGATATTTTCACTGCCTCATTTTTGCAAGAATGGTCTTTAAAGATGTGCCATAGCTATGACCAATACCAATCGTTCATGGCTTTGCAATAATATTGAATCTTCTTTGCTGACCATATCGAAGATTTATTCTTCATCCTTTTGGTTGGCCAATAGAAAGAATTTGAATTTTGAATCATTTTTCGCAAAAGCTTGGCCCTTTTGGAAGTAATACTGAAGGTATTTTGAGGTAAAGATTTGTGCAATAAAAAAAATTTGAAATCAACAAGTAATTGATTGACAAATTGGCAAAAAATTCTTGAAATCCTTGGTGAAAGAGAGCATTTGAAGTCCATCTTTAACGCATACATGACGAAAATTATCCTCTCCTTTCCCCAAAGGAGAAGATTCGGGCTTAGCCCTTACCTGAATGAGAAATGGGAATTACTCCTCTCTTCCCTAAAGAGGAGGTGTTTGCAAAATGAACTTTCGAAGAGAAATTGAGCTTTCGTTAAAGCTCCCTAACATTAGGCTTCTCTTATGGAAAGAGGGTCGATAGTAGTGAGGTCGGTAAATTGGGTCATGAAGGAACGAGTCCATCATTACTCTCCCTGAAAAGAGGGCCCTTCATAACGAAATGGCCTAGTATGAAAATGGGGGGGGGGGGGGGGGGTGCACAAGGAAAGCGAGCCTCCGTCGAAGCTCTCCCTGAAACAAGGGTTCCTTGTGTAAAATTGGGTTGTTGTTTTGCAAATGGTTTACGAAGACACGAGTCTCTTCAAACTCACCCGGAAAAGAGGCTAAGTGAACACATTAGATAGCATGCAAGAAGAATGAGCTCCCTCGAACTCTCTCTAAAAAGGGTCTCTTGCAAGAGAAAATGATTGAAATTTGGATATTGAGCCACTAGGTGGAATGAATACGACCATGATTGGCAAAGGTGACCCGTAGGTCGAGAATGATTGAGATAGAATTGGTAATCCGGAGGTTTGAAATTGGATGACGTAACGGTCAAAATTGAGAATTGGTTGACCCAAAGTTCAAAATTGTGTGACCCGGAGGTCAAAATTGGAAATTGGAAATTGGAAATTGGAAATTGAAAATTGAAAATTGAGAGTTGAAAATTGGGTGACCCGAAGGTCAAAAAATTGGGAATTGAATTTTGATGAGAGGTTCGTACGAAGACTAAACCTAGAAGATCGACTAATACGACTGATGGGATACTAACACAAGGTTAAATTTTGGAAGAATACTAGTATAAGCACTGAGTTTTACAAAGTATACCGGCACTGGATTTTGGAAATGTGCCAGTATGAGCACTGGATTTTTAAGAAATATGCTAGTACGATCACTAGATTTTTTGGGAAATATGTCAGTACAAACACTAGATTTTGAAATAGTACCAGTTTAAACCCTGGATTTTGAAAATATACCAGTTCAAGCACTAGATTTTGAAAATGTACCAGTTCGAGTTCGAGCACTGAATTTTGAAAATATACCAATTGGAGCACTGGATTTTTGAAAACATACCAGTTCGAGCACTGGATTTTGAAAATATACCAGTTCAAGCATTGAATTTTGAAAATGTACCAGTTCGAGCACTGAATTTTGAAAATATACTAGTTCGAGCACTGAATTTTGAAAATGTACTAGTTCGAGCACTGGATTTTTTAAAACATACCAGTTCGAGCATTGGATTTTGAAAATATACCAGTTCAAGCAGTGGATTTTGAAAATATACCAGTTCGAGCACTGGATTTTTGAAAATATACCAGTTCGAGCATTGGATTTTGAAGATGTACCAGTTCGAGCATTGGATTTTGGTTCAGTGCTAATGACTGTCTTTTAACTTTGAATAACAATTGAGAATTGTGATGAGACTAGTTGCCAAAATCTCAAGGCTGACCAGCCAAATTAATGCAGTTGAATGCAAATTGATGCACACAGGTGCACAAGTGTGTAAAATGTGAGATTTGTTTATCCTGACTACATACAGAATAAAAATTTAAAATGCCCCAGTGTAACTGGGAAAGGGGAATTTGATCCTTATTGAAGGAAATAGGAAAATTACAAAGAAAGAATAGATGCTTCAAGTATAGAACTTTTTCAAGTGTTGAACATTAATAGGAGCGGGTAATTCTATCCCATCAGCATTGATAAGCCGATATGAGTTGTAGGGTAATGCTTCTTTGACGACATAAGGACCTTCCCAATTTGGTGATCATTTGCCGCTGAGATGATGCTTGAGATAAGCTATGGATCGAAGTACTAAATCATTGACTCTGAATCTCCTTTTGATGACAGACTTCGCGTATTGTCTGACTATTCTTTGGCGATAGGATTAAGCATGCTCTACTGCTTTTAGCCTTCTCTCATCGAGCAAGTCAAGCTGTATCAATCGCTGTTGTTGGTATCGATCAAGAGGTAATTCTAGAAGTGATGCAAATTTCAAAGCGGGCTTTTGAACATGCACAGGTAATACTACTTCGGTTCCATAGACTAATTCTGATGGAGTAGCATTTGTTAGAGTGTGAATGGTGGTCCAGTAGGCCCATAGTGCATCGTGGATCTTCTCATGTCAGCCACAACTTGTTTCTACAGTTCGCTCCAAGATACGAATTAAGATCTTGTTGGTAGCTTCTGCCTGACCATTCCCTTGAGGATAGTATGGAGCGGAGAAATGATGATGGATTTTGAACTTTGAGCAGAATGTCTTCATTCTTTCATTCTTGAAATGACTGCCATTATCCGACATGATATCATGTGGTATGCCAAAACGGCAAAGGATGCTCTTGTGGATGAATGAAGCCACATGTCGACCTTCTACTGTGTGGAGCATGATAGCTTCTACCCACTTGGCGAAATATTTTGTTGTGGTAAGGAAGTATTTGTGACCATTTGAAGCAGGAGTGATGGGACCTACGACATCAAAGGCCCACATAGAAAATGGTCATGGGGATACGACGGATTGCAAATATGTTGTTGGAGCGTGAATAGAAGGTGCATGCATCTGACATTGAACACACTTCTTCACAAAATGATAGCAGTCTTGTTGCATAGTTTTTCAGTAGTATCCTGCTCGGATGATTTGCTTAACAAGGGTTTGGTAGCCGACGTGGCCACCACAAATGCCTTAGTGTACCTCCCACACGACTTCTTTGGCTTCGTCTTCATCTAAGCATTTGGAATACTTAGAATTGAATCCACGACGATAAAGGACATTGGCCAGAATGAAATATCGGGTAGACATGCACTGGATTGCTCGTTGTTCTTTCTTTGAGAGCTCTGGAGAAAATTCATTGGTTTCTATGAAATTCTTGATATTGTAATACCAAGGCTTCTTCTTTTACTCAACATGGTTTACTTGTTCTGTTAGAAGGAAGGCAGGTTGGTCAAGTTTTCCAATTTCAAAAGCATGACAAGATTCTTCATTTTTGAATGCCATAATGGAGCCTAGATTGGCTAGGCTATCAGCCACTTGATTGAAATCTCTCTTGATATGGAAGAGCTGAAATTCTTCAAAATTGCTGGCAAGAGCTGAGACGATCTTTTGATAGGGAAGCAGTTTCTGATCCTTGACTTGCCATTCAACTTGGACTTGATTGACGACAAACAATGAGTCACCATAAGCATGCACTCTCTTGACGTTGAAGTCTAGTAAAATCTTTAGACCTTGTATCAGGGCTTCGTATTCGGCCATGTTGTAGGTGCATGGGAAATTGAGCTTAAGAGAAAAGGGAATCATCTTCTTCTCAGAAGTGATTAATAAGACCTCAATGTCTATTCTTGCCATGTTCTTGGAACCATCGAAAAATAAATTCCAGACTGGAGATTGCTGAATATTGCAAATTTGCTCATCAGGGAAGTCATCTTCGGCTTTCACTTCTTCTGCCAAAGGAAAGTCAACCAATTGATCTGCAATTCTTGACCTTTGATTGATTGTTGGGAGACATTCAAAATCATACTGCATCAGTAAGACTTGTCATTTGGCGATCCGTCTGCTGAGAAAAGGTTGCTCTAGGAGGTACTTGAGAGGATTGAGTTTGGACAGGATTTTGACTTCAGATGCCAGCAGATAATGTCTTAGCTTCTAACACATCTATACCAAAGCTAGGCAGGTCTTCTCTATTTGGAAGTATTTCTTTTCATAGTCTATGAAAGTCTTACTCACATAATAAATGGTGTGCTCTATCAAGCTGTCTTCTTTATATTGTGCCAAGAATCCGCCGCATGCGACTTGATTAACTGAGATGTATAACAAAAGGGGTTTTCTCAATTATGGCGGCTTCAGGATAGGAGGATTGAGGAGATACCTTTTGATATAATCAAATGATTTCTGACACTTTGGTCTCCATTCAAACTTCACTTATTTTCTAAGTAAGTGATTGAAAGGCTTGCATTGCATTGCCAAATTGGATATAAATTGTCGGATTGATTGCATGCATCCCTGAAGGCTACACAATTCTTTGAGATTTGTTGAGGGTAGCATGTCAATGATAGCCTTTGCATTAGCTGGGTCTACTTCTATCCTCTTTTTGCTGACCAGAAAACCCAACAGTTTGTCTGATTCGATTCCAAAAACGCACTTTTGAGGATTAAATCTTAACTTATAAAGAATGAGTCGCTTAAAAACTTGATCAAGAGTCTCGAGGTGATCTTCTTCCTCTTTGAATTTCACGAGGATATCATCAACATATATATCCATGATTTTGCGCATTTGATCGTGAAAAATGACGGTCATTGCTCGTTGATATGTTGCTCCAGCATTCTTAAGCCCAAAAGGCATAACTGTATAACAAAAAGTGCCCAAAGGCGTAGTGAAGGATGTTTTTGATTGGTCATGAGCGACCAACTTAATTTGATTGTAGCCAGAATATTCATCCATAAAAGAGAACATGACATGTCCTGTCGTGCTGTCGATCAGAAGATCAATACTTGGAAGTGGATAATCATCCTTCAGAGTTCCTTTATTGAGGTCTCTGAAGTCTATACAAATCCTCACATTGCCATTTTTCTTTGAAACAACAACAATATTGGCTAACCAATCTGGGTAATTAATAGTTCAAATGAATCCTGCTTTGAGCAAATCTCTGAGTCCTTCTTTGACTTGTTCTATTATGGGATCCATTTTTCTCAGTTTTTGCTTGACTAGCTTAGCACCTGGTTTCAAAATGAGGCAATGTTCGACTAATTTGGGATCTAAGCCTCGCATATCTTCATATGTCCATGTAAATACTTCTTCATGTTGTTTGAGAAAATTGATGAGTCTTTCATTCTCTTCTCAACTCAGACTGGTGTCAATCTTGAGAATCTTGGGATTGTCTTTTGAACTGATATTGACATCCTCAGTTAGATCTTATACTAGAGTGGATAGTTCATCTTGCTTCTGAATTAAGGAGAATTCTGGCAATTCTTGAAGAGACTGATCAAATTTTGCATACTCATATGACTGCTTTGCAACTTTGCCATTTTCTATGTTGTCTTTGACTCGGTGAATTGCTACCAACTTCTGGAAAGCTTTTGGATTGAGAACGATCTTCTTGATTGCTCGGGAATGCATTCTGAAATTTGGAGAAGAAACTTGATTTAGGGAAAATCGCCTATCAAATAGCATTTGAAAAGAATCATGAATAGAATGACAATGAAATTGTAAAATGAGGAGATAGAGTAAGGAGATAGATGGCATCCAGATAGACAAAGAAACTTGAAATTTTATTGATTTTGAATTGATCAAAGACATTGATAGAATGAGACATTTATTTTGAAAAGAATAGAAAGAAAATACAAAAATGGTTCTCAATGTGCCCCCTTAACAAAAACAGTCTTCTTTTGTGAGCTTTTGCCAGAAAATCCTAGTCCTTCTCTAAGAGGATGATGCTCCAGAATCATTGGTTCAATGCGACCATCTTTATTTTTTCCCAAGCCTTTGAAAGGTAGGTAGCCATGATTTAAAAGCAGATCAAATCCTTTCTTCGCTTTCATGAACTGGGAAAATAACGGGTGATCTCTGAGAGTGTTGTAGTCGAGTCAACCTCCAATCTTGAAGAACTGAGGACCTTTCCATTGGGTCATGGCTACGGTATGCATGGATGGATCTGATGTCTGGAGTATTTCTAAACTTTCTCCGAGACTGACTTTTTCTCTTTCCCTGATGCTAACGATATTTACAGTGAACGCGGGGCCTAAGAATCATGGGCTGTGGGAGCCTTTCTTCTGAGTCCCCTTCTAACACGGTTGTGATCATTTCACCTTTGGAATACTTTATACACTGATGAAGAGTGAAAGGAACCACATTTGTATTGTGGATCCAAGGTCTCCCAAGAAGCATATTATAGGTGGGTGGCACATTGACCACATGAAAGAGTATCGAATACACTGAATAGTTGATAAAGACTTCCAGGAAGATCTTTCCTTTTGTTGTTTGACCATGGTTATCAAATCCATAAATGGTTATGGGATCTAGAATATACTATTCTTCTTTGATGCCTAACACCTTTGTTGTCATCTCGGGACATATATTGAGGTTGCTGCCTCCATCGACTAGTATATGAGGTATTGTCATTCCCCTTGCTCGAACGACTATGTAACATGCATTGTTATGGAAGGCGTGAGGCTTTGGAAGGTCTTCATCCGAGAAGGTGATTGGCGCATTTGTCATGGCTGAATTTACAATTTGAGCCATGTCTTCAGGCGTGGTACTGGGCTTAACTTTAATTTTCCTAAGCAAATCGTCTAGTACTTGTTGGTACTTTGTGGAAGCTTGGGCCAAATTCAGAATTGAGACATTAGATAGAGCAGTTAGTGGCTTTTGAGTTGACATTTCTCTCTTTTCTGGCATGGGTTTGATGAACTATTTAAGGAATTCGGGAATCCTTTTTACTTTCTTAGGGGATGCCTGTAAACACCCAAAATTTTTACCCTCATCCAGTGTTTACATTTCATATGTCATTGCATATCATTGCATACATTCGACATATCATTTCATTACATTGCATAGCATTGCATGTCATTGCATCTCATTATCGAGATCCAGAACTCCTGTTTTCAAAATATTAAATCCAGAATTGAGCTTTTAAAACTTTTCTTTCAAAGTCAATTTCAAAACCTGGGTTTTGAATCGACATTCTACCATTTGTCAACCTCCAGAATCTTATATTTTGAAGTGTTTTTCTCAGAAAACAATCTGGATTCACTTGAAATTCAATTTCAATTGATTTAAATTCTCAGATGAGACCCCATGTAAGTGGTGTCGCTTCGAGATCCCTTTATTTATCAAAAATCTCAAAAATTTTAGAGTCCTAGTTGGATAAGGACTCTGTATTTTCACCTTTTTGAATCTTTTCAAAACTCCATTATGATTTTAAACCAGCTATGGTTATATCCTTGCCCATTCTCGTTATTTTTGGCCAAAAATTTAGAATCCCAGTCCAATCAGGACTCTTTTTCCAGAATCCTAGTTGGATCAGGACTCTTTTTCCAGAGTCCTAGTCGGATTAGAACTCTATTTTTTACTACCCTTTTTACCTATTTTTGAGAAAACTTATCAAAATCCTTTGTTTTTTGCCAAAATTCTAAAGTTCTAGTCTAATTTAGGACTCTTTCTCAAAGTCCTAATCGAATCGGGACTCTATCTTTTGTTGTTATTCTTACCTGTTTTTAATCAAATCTTTCAAAATCTTTTAAAGAAGAGTAAAAAACTGAGAGTTTTAGTTGAACCAAGACTCTATTCAAAGAGTCCCAGTTGGATCAGGACTCTGACCTTGATGTCAATTTTGAGAGAATCTTTCAAAAAGCCTTTTATCTATCCTTTCAGGAATCAAAATTGTTATGCCTTTATCATGGAATTTCAAAATTCTGAGGTTTTATCCCAGAGTCCTGATCGAATCAGGACTCTATCCAAAGTTTGTTTTCGCACTTCATTTTCACTGGTCTTCAAAAGCTTTGTTTAAATCTCATCATGTGTTTCTCAGAAAACCAAAAGTTTTCAGAATCCTAGTCAAATTAGGGCTCTTCTTCAGAGTCCTAATCTGATCAGGACTCTGGACTGAACTTCAATTCTATCTTTTTTTATTTGTTTTTCAAAATCCTCTAATTCGTTTTTTCAAAAAATCCAAGATTCTAAGAGTCCTACTCTAATTAGGACTCCGTCCCAAGAGTCCCAGTTGGATTAGAACTCTATACTTGTCATCATTTTGACTGTTTTCACAAGTTCTTTCATTTGTTTTTCAGAAAATACAAAAAAAAAAAATCTAGAGTTTTAGTTTGATCAGGACTCTATCCCAGAGTCCTAATCCAGTCAGGAGTCTGTTTTGAAGTTTGTTTTTGCTCCTGTTTTCATTCACCTTCATTTGTTTTTTAAAAATTAGGTCATTTTGCGGAGTCCAGTTAATTCAGGACTCTATTTCAGAGTTCTGATTGAGTTAGGATTCTAACCCTGACTACATTTTCTCACTTATTTTACCATTTTTGATAAAATCTTTCAAAAATTCCTTCATTTGTTTTTCAAAATCCTAAAATCTCAGAGTCCTAAGATTTCAGGACTCTAGTCCAGAGTTCCAGTTCGCTTAGAACTCTATTTTCAAAACTTTGAATTTCAATTGTTGATTTTAACCCCTTTTCAAAGCTATTTTCAGTCTTTATTTCAAATTTTCAAAACCTGATGTGGGGCCCACTCAGTTGGCGCCATATCTGGAGGAATTATGACCCAGTCAAAACTCTGTACCATTTCAAAACTTTCAATTTCAAGTTTTACTTTTAAATATCTTTTGAAAAATCTCACAATTTCAAGTTTTAAAATCGTTTTTTGAAAATTCAAGTGGGGCCCACTCGAGGTGGTGCCACATTTGAATAAAGTCAAGGTTAGACTAGGGTTAGTCATAGTCCTAGTTAGATTATAGGTTTAGATGAGTCAAAACTCATTTTGAAAATCCATTTTATTTAAGCCTTTAACCATTTGTTTTTAAAGATTTAAATTAAAAAGCTTTAAAAACCCAATGTGGGCCCACACTAGGTGTCACCACATTTGGGAGTCTTTTAGGCTAATTAGGAGTTTAGGTTAGGTATTAATTAAGTTAATTAGGTTAGGGGAAGTTAAGTAATCTCCCCTAAAATAGCCCCCTCCCCCCCCCCCCCCCCCCCTTTAGAAATCCAACTTTTTTTGGACTCTTTAATTAAAACCTAAAAAAATCTATTTGAAGGGAGCCCAAGGGGGGTCAACCCCCACTCTTTCCCTTAGGATTTCTTGGAGTTTCTCTCTCTTCTCCAGCCCTTCCTCCTTCCTCCATTGCATCTGCAACCTCAAGGTAAAAATTTTCATAAACTTTTTATGTTTTATTTAATGTTTTTCCATGTTTTAACATGGATTTCACCATTGGCTCCCCCTCTTTCATGGTTTAAACCATGAAATCACCATCAAGAACCTCAAGATCGGTCCAAGAAGATGATCTAACCTTGTTCAATGCTATATTTTGAGATTCTAATCCATTAGAATCGTTTACATTGTCATTTTCCATATTTTTAACCAAGAAAACATGAGATTTATCTGTTAAATGGATTAAATCCATGATTTCAAAGGTAAAAAATAATTCCAGCCATGGATTCCCTGTTTTATTTTTATTTTTTTAGCACATTAATATTTATTACATGTGTTCTAGCATTGAAATCAATTTCTTTTTACTGTTTAGATATTTTTATGGTTTCTTATTGATTAAATCATGTTTTTTTAGTGTTTCTTAGATTTATGTATATTTTAATCTTAAATCCATAAAAAGCATGTTAGTTTGTATTGAAATCTTCGTTAAAAATTTCTTATTTTTTTATATGTAATACATGGATATGTCAGTAAGCTTCTGTAAAAAAATTAGAGGTTTTGGTATTCAAAAACTCTGTTAAAAAAATAAAAGATTGAACCATGATTTTCAATCATTAAAATTGCATTTGAAATTCATAGGTAACTTGCAGTTGTGTTATTTCTTTCATCTGATATCCGATTCGAGATCTGTAAAGTGTAGTGGCTTTATGTTGATGTAGTCTATTTACTGTAAAATGTTTATAATTTTTTGTCACTGTTTGATATTTTTTCTTTTTCAGAAAATGAGATCCTTGTTTTAAAACTCGTTATGAATTATTAAAACTCTAATTTAGCTTGTGTTGATCATAGATCCTTAACCGTAGATTCGATCAGAGATCTATAAATGGAAAAACTATTTATTTTTTGTCTGCTATTCACTGCTAAAATCTTGTATTTTTCTATTATGTTTTGTTATTTTCCCCTGTATTTTAAACCAGAAGTGTCTGATTTGATATATTTGATATTCATTGAATTTAAGTCCAGATTGTGGGAACAATATCTCCCTCATACAAGATGATTTTTCCAATCTGTAAAAAGGAGATTCTTTGTTTTTCTGTCTATTTTGTCTTTGTAAAATTTCTGGGATTTACATGGTGTATTGAATCCTGAATTGGGTCTAACACTGAAACATGTGCGTATTTGTGGGCAAAAATAGCAAATTTTACAGTTTTGTGCAAATTTCGGATTGAAATTATGTCAAAATTGAATCTTTCTATTTCAAATTCAATTTTAGGGTTACAATGAGTTTACATGTCAATTTTTATGAATTGTGAATATCATTTGATGCTTGAATCAATCAAATTGCAAAACAGGGTACCCGTAGGATCCTGAAACACTGCCAAAATCATGATTTTCATGATATTTCTTGATTTTTGTATATAAGTTCATGCTTTTAGAATTTGTTCATGTTTAAAATCATGCTAGGACACTTCATGATCGATTTGGCTGTCATTTGAGTCTTTTTAAACCCTCAACCCAATGTTTTACCAAAATATCTTTCTGAAAAACCTTGATTTCAAGGTCATAGTCTTGCTATCATGGGCATTTTGTTCATTTGACCTCATTTTTAAAATTCCTAACTTGAATTTTATTATTTTTAATCATACCACATCATCTTATGTTTAATTTATCCTTATTTGAATTTCAAAATTTATATTTTACAAAATATCTTTCTGAAAACCCTGATTTCAAGGCCATAGTCTTGCTATCGAGGGTATTTTGGTCGTTTTGACTGTAATTTCGAATTTTCAAATCTCATTTTCATATTTCTTCAATTTTATTTCCTATTTTATTATGTTTATCTCAGAAAAATGTGGAAAAAGACTTATATCTAGCAAAATCCAGTAATTTCTAGATATTACTGAATAAATCTAGAAAAGCCAACATATTTTCACTAATAAGTTTTCTAGTTTTGCAGGGATATTACAAATTTTCTTTTCCTTTATTTTCCTGTATTTAAATTCAATTAGTGATGTAAATTATAATTAAATTTGGAATAAGAATTTCAATTTCTGCTTAGATTAGGATTTACATTGCATATAGTTTGAACTTTGATATATAATTGTTATGCTTGTCATTCATGTGCATATTTCTATAAATCTACCATAGTCTACACGAATGGCACATGCACAAGCTCTTAGGGAGTTGACAAACTCGGTGGAATTGGTATTTATGGTCATAGTCAGAATACGAATGAGACCCAGATTTGTGATCTTCGTATTAGCCACATTCAACCTAGCCTCTTAGGCTAATTTCAAAATGCATTGCATTTCTTAAAACTCAAAAGGATCTTCTCAATTCCTTAAAGAATTATCTTTCAAATCCATATTCATTCACTTCATTCAATTTGCAAATCCCAATTCCAATTCAGAGAAATCGATTTTCTCAAAATTTTCTAAGTTTTCTCAAAAAATAATTTTCTCAAGATTCTAGGATTTCAAATGATATTTCAAGTATTTTTTAAAGTTCAAAATTTGTTTTTTCAAGTTATATCTTCAATTTCAAAGTTTGAATTCAGAGAAATCAAGTTTTTCCAAAGTTATTTAAAATTCCTCAAAAATCGATTTCCACAAAACACTTATATTTCTTCAGAAATCGATTTTCATTTTCCTCAGAAATGTTCTCTCAACAAGGCTCACAATTTTCAAAGTGTTATCTTCTCCAAGAATTTTCCAAGTATTTTAGTTATTCTAAGCAAACATCATGTTTTCAATCTGCATTTTCAGAAAATTCATAGCACCAAGAAAAGAGAAAGCCCGAATGGGAACTCGGATATTTTAAAACAAAGGATAAAAGAAAAGTTTTGAGTTTTGAAAATTCAAAATTTTGACGCAACGATTGGTTCCAACACAAGCATTGGATTTCAAAAGAAAGTTCGAGTCGGAACTCGGATCTTTAAACGAAAGAAAAGGAAAAGCCCGAGTGAAAACTCAGATCTTATAAAACAAAGGATAAAAGAAAAGTTTTGAGTTTTGAAAAATTCGAAATTTCGACGCAATGATTGGTTCCAACACGAGCGTTGGATTCAAAAGAAAGTCCGAGTTGGAACTCGGATCTTCAAACGAAAGAAAAGGAAAAGCCCGAGTGAAAACTCGGATCTTTTAAAACAAAGGATAAAAGAAAAGTTTTGAGTTTTGAAAAATTCAAAATTTCGAAGCAATGATTGGTTCCAACACGAGCATTGGATTCAAAAGGAAGTACGAGTCGAAACTCGGATCTTCAAACGAAAATAATAGAGGGAAAAACCCGAGCTGGAACTCAGATCTTTAGAAAATAAAAGATAAAAGAGAAACTCGAGTTTTGAAAAACTTGAATTTCTAAAAAAATGATTGGTTCCAATGCAAGCATTGGATTTCAAAAGGAAGTCCGAGCCGGAACTCAGATCTTCAAAAGAAATAATAGAGGAAAAACCCGAGCTGGAACTCAGATCTTTAGAAAATAAAAGAGAAAAGAGAAACCCGAGTTTTGAAAACTCGAATTTCTAAAGAAATGATTGGTTCCAACGCGAGCATTGGATTCAAAAGGAAGTCCGAGCCGGAACTCGGAACTTCAAACAAAATAATAGAGGAAAACCTGAGTTGGAACTGGAATCTTCAGAAAATAAAAGAGAAAAGAGAAACCCAAGTTTTGAAAACTCGAATTTCTAAAGAAATGATTGGTTCCAACGTGAGCATTGGATCCAAAAATGAGAAGCCTGAGTTGAAACTCGGGTTTTTAACAGAAAGTTTTAATCAAGATTGGGTTTTGAAAATTTGTCAGTGCGAGGACCGGATCTAGGATTGAGAACGACCATTTCGGGGACTAAATTATTTACATGTGATCTGATTTTTAAGATTGCCCCCTTTATCTTGACTGGGAAAGAAATAAAATTTGAGAGGACCTAATGAGAAGAGATAGAAATTGATGGAAGAATTAACACAAGAGAAGAATTAAGGAAATTTATGAAAATCATTTTTGTGACAGAATTCTCATAAGTAGCATCGTTGCTCCTATTAGTGTTTTCAGGATTATCCCTTATCCTGAATGGGAAATGCGTAAAATTTTGGCAAAAATTGATAAAAAGCTTTGATAAAGAATTTGAAGAATTAACAAAACTGGATAAAGAAAGGTAAATTTGATGAAATTGGGTAAATAATAAGATTTTAAAAAGATTCGACAAAGATTAATGAAGCTTTAAAAGACATTCAGGATTATCCCTTATCCTGAAGAAAGAAGGACCTCGTAGGACAAGGTTTCAGGTTTTATCCCTTAACCTGAAGGGGGAGGCAAGAAGAAGGAAAAAGAAATACCTCATGGGAAAGAAGCATCAGGTTTATCCCTTAATCTGAAAGGGAAGAAGAGAAAAAAAAGAATACCTCATTAAAGGGAGGCATCAGGTTTATCCCTTAACCTGAAAGGGAAATTTTGAAATAAGAATTGACAAGAAGAATTAATAAAAATGGATGAATAAAATTTAATAAAATTTGATAAAGATGAATAAAACCGATAAGACTGAAAAAAATTTGATAAATGAAAAAAAGTTGAGAAAAAGAGTTTATTTGATCTTGCCTGCATGTGAGATCTCTAAAATGATATAAGAATATGAGAAAATCATTTTTGGAAAGAAAGATTAACCGTGGGAGCTGATCTTTGAAAGGAGATCATTCATGAGAGATCATCATGAGGGTTAATTTTTTGAAGCAATGATTTGAAAACTAATTTTTAGAAAATATGATCAACACGAGGGTTGATCTTTGAATGCAATGATTCGAACTCAAGTTTTAGAAAATATGATCAACACGAGGGTTGATCTTTGAATGTAATGATTCGAAATCAATTTTTAGAAAATATGATCAACACAAGGGTTGATATTTGAATCTAATGATTCGAAACCAATTTTTGGAAAATATGATCAACACAAGGGTTGATCTTCGAATGCAATGGTTCGAAGCCAATTTTTGGAAAATATGATCAACAAAAGGGTTGATCTTCGAACGCAATGATTCAAAATCAATTTTTAGAAAATATGATCAACATGAGGGTTGATGTTTGAATCCAATGGTTTGAGACCAATTTTTTAGAAAATATGATCAACACGAGGGTTGATGTTTGAATCAAATGGTTTGAGACCAATTTTTTAGAAAATATGATCAACACGAGGGTTGATCTTTGAATGCAATGATTTGAAACCAATTTTTGGAAAATATGATCAACACAAGGTTGATCTTTGAAGAAGGTTGAACCAAAATATTTGAACTTTTTAGTTATCATGACAAAGATTTTATAGAAACTTTAAAAATTTCATAATTTTTGAAAGGCCCTCATAGGTAATATCATTTCTCTCATGAATGATGTCAGGATTATCCTGCATTTTGAAAAAGAAAAGGAATTTAATGCCCCAGTATAACAAAAAGAAGGAAGTATTGAATATCAAAGATATAAAGAAAATCGACATTTCATTGATAAGCAAAAGTTGATAACAAAACTGAATATTTACAAGTATTTTAACCAAAAAGTCACAAAAGACTGGGCTAACTTGCCCCTATAAAGCGACTGACAAAAAAAAGGGATGAAAGCGAACAACTTGTGGCATTCTCAATTCTCTGAGTGGTCTGGAAAAGGTTCGGTTGGAACTGCAGGCTGCTCCTCTCCTTCCTCTGGCACCAGAAGCTCTTTGTCAATGCAGTCTTGCACAATATTTTTGAGGACGAAGCAATGCTCCATGTCATGCCCCCTCGCTTGATGAAACTTGCAGAAATGATTTTTCCATTTCCCCTTGGTGACAGAGGGATCATCCTGCTTTGAGAGTTTGATCATGTCTTTTGCAAGCAGGTATTATAGCACTTCTTCGATTGGCTGACCTAGAGAGGTAAGCTCGCGATCACGATCCCAACCATCGCGTTTTGTTTTCTTTGACTTGCTTGATTTCCACTGAGTGCTGGCCTCTTTCTGGGAGCTAGACTGGGTTTGCATGGTTAGGAAATCTGGATGCTTTTCTTCTTCATTTTTGACAAAGAGATTCTTATCAAGGCAGTCTTGAACTATATTCTTGAAGACAAAGCAATGCTCAGTGTCATGCCCCGTTGCCCTATAGAACCTGCAAAATTGGTCTATATATTTTCCCATGACTGTGGAAGGGCTGGCGGCCTTTGGGAGCTTGACTAATCCGCTAGACAACATGTATTCAAGGATTTTGTCGAGTGGCTCATCTAAAGAAGTGAAGTCTCGATCCCTACTCCAATCCTTGTGCTTTGGTCTTTCTTGCTTCTTGCCCTTTTGCTGAAGATTGTTTTCGCAACGTTTCCCAATCTGGCCTTTATACTCTCCCAAGTTGCTGCCCTGATTGCTTTGGTTGTTGCCCCTGCTGGCTTTGGAGTTTCCTGCACTGCTATCGCTGTGTTCATTCATGGGAAAGGTGACAGATGCCTCTCCTTTGGTGGGAGCTTTTCTGCAACTGGCTTCAGCTTGCTCGGATAATATCTCAAGCATCATCTTTTTGAATAACTGATATATAGCGGAATCAATCTCACTCTTGTTGTCCTGAACTCCCTCTCTGACAGACTTTTGAGAGTCCATTCCTTACTTTCTGCGTGTAACTGGGATGTTAGAGCATTGCAATCTTTGATCTTTGCCTGACTCAACTGATGACGCCAATGCTCTCTGTAGAGCAAAAATGGGGGAGTTTTTTAGAAAAGATCTAGGAAGAAATTTTAATAAAAGAGGAAATCATAATCTGAAAATGAAAACATCTCATTACGAGGGATCGGGTTGTCACCAACATTTGCGATAACCACATTGTTTTTCTGAAAAAGGATAAGTAAAATGTGAACAAAGATTAATTTTAAAAAGGACATCTCCTGACAAAAGATGTTTTATTGCAAAAGAGGGTAAGGAATATATTAGAGAAAAAAAAATTCGAAGGTAAATGGCAAAGATTTAAGATTTGAAGAATTTGCAGGCAGGATCAAAAGAATTAGAAGAAATTAGGGGAAGAAAAATACACCTGGGTTTTAAAAACAAAGAGAAAATCTTAAATAATATATACCCAGGGTTTCAGAAAATATATAAGGAAAATATAAAATATTACACAGTCACAGATATACAGACAACGATGCACAAACAACACTCCCTAGAGGCTGACTCTAAATGCAATATTTTGAAATGGCTGATAGAACCTTAATCCTAACTCTAGGGTTGAGATCATCTGATTCCCATCAAGATACGCTGATATACTCAAGCTGAAGCTCAAAGTACGTGGCATAGAAATATTTCTCTGGTTCTAAGGTAATGGCTTCCCAACATCCTTGAGCACCTACCGATATACCTCAGACTATGGCCCTTAGGTACGTGGTAGGGAGGCGTGAACCCAAAATAAGTAGTCTAGTTGTGAGGCTCTCTCCCGAACTATGGTTCAGTGAGATAGCCCAGCAACGTGAAGACCGGGACAATATAGGTAGGGATGTTTTCAAAAACATGTTCAGCATACAATAAAATCAGATGGCTCTAATGCAAGTCCTAAAGAGATAGATTAAAATAAAAAGAAGCATACACTTACATACATTGTTTTACATTCAATCCCTAGAATTGAGGAGAATTGTATTTCAGACCTAAGTCTAATGTGAGCATGGAATAATCTCCTCAGTATGGTCCTACCAAACCATACTTAAATCCTATATGCAATGATGTCATCTTAGGACAGAGTTTAGGCTCCTAAGGTTTGCATGAAAATGAAGTTGACATTTGTAGAATAAAGACTTAGATAATATCAAAGCAAAAGAGAAAGGCATAGATTCAACCGGACGGAGACGAGTCCCATCACGGTCGCCAAAACTGTGATCATCGCAAAAATTTTCCTCTCTTAGTATTTCTCTCTCTTCCTTCTCTTTTTCCTTTCTGACTTCTATTTCTCCTTTTTGAGGGGAGAAATGAAAAGACAGAAAAGAAGAGAGAAGAGAAAAGAAAAGAAAAGAAAAGAAAAGAAGAGGAACTCTTTTGCGGGGTCTCACTTGACCTTAATTTTGAAGATATTTAAGAAAATAACTCGCCTCCATTTTTGAAATATTTACAGGAAAAACTAAGAGACGGGATTCGCTCATCGGTACGAGGTTCGACCGTTCCTGACGCCTTTACCAAGGGTAATCGAACCAAGGGTCGAATTCATGCCTTTTGCTTTGCTAAAAAGATTATCTAAGAATTTATTCTAAGTCTAGATGCACAAAGAATCATGCTTGTGTAAATACAAGGATGTATGCTCTTTTCAAAAATGATTTAAAAATTCTCAAGTGTTTCTGAGATGAATCAAATAATATAGTGAAGAAATGACTTCTAACTTAGAACTTAAGATTTTTAAAGTTCCAAGTTTTGGAATAATCAGAGTTTTGAAAGATAAATCTGGACTTTGAAAGGAATGTCTTTGAAGTTGAGATGAAAGAAGAAGAAAGGAAAATTCAAAGTCATAAATGGACTTTGAATTTAGGATTTCGAATCAGGATAAAGATGGAATGTGATTTGAATTTCAGCTTTAAAGTTTGAAATCAGAGTAGGATTTGAGAAATCAAAATAGAATTGATAGATGGAATTGGTTTTTGGATTTTTGGGAATCAAGACTTGGATTTTGAAATCTGAGATGAAATGGAATTAAATTTAAGAATTGGATTTGAGAATAGAAGTTGATTTGAAATCTCAAATTCAAGATGGAATTTGAATCCAAAGTCTGGATTTTAAATAGAGTTGAAATCCAAGATGAAATTGAATTCTGGATTTAGAATCCTAGATGGGAATTGGATCTGAAATCTGAGATCCAATAATGTAATTCGGATCTGAAGTCTGAGATCCGAGATGGATTTGAGTTCTGGATCCTAAAATGGAATTGGATCTGAAGTCTGAGACCCAATATGGAAGTGGATTCTGGGTCCTATACTGGATTTTAGATCTGAAGTCTGAGATCCAAGGTAGGATTGGATTTTGGATCCTAATAATGGATTTTGGATCTGAAGCCTGAGATCCAAATGAAATTGGATTCTGGATCCTAAATGGAATTTGGATCCGAAATCTGAGATCCAAGATGGAGTTGGACTCTAGATCCTAGAATGGATGAGATCCAAGGTGAAGTTGGATTCTAGATCCTAAAATGGATTTTGGATCTGAAGTCTGAGATCCAAGGTGAAGTTGAACTCTAGATCTAGAATCCTAAACGGGAATTGGACCCGAAATCTGGAATCCAAGATGTAATTTGGATCTAACTTTGGATTTGGATTCTGAAGGTCCAAATGGGACCTTTTGAAGATGGATCTAGGTTTTGAAAACCTAGATTGAATTTAAATTTTAAGGAGAGTCAAGTTTTGAGATTTAAAATCAATCTCAAACTTTGATTTTGAATTTGAAGGTAAGAAAACAAATTTAATTTTTTTGAAGCAGAAGATGACTTCAAAGTTAGATTGAACTTTGAAGTTTGGATTTTTGATTTGGAAATTGAAGTTGGAATGATTTTGAAATTTCAAAGTCAAATTGGACTTTGAAATTGAATTTTTGAATCTTGAGATAGAATTGAATTTGAATCTAAAAGATTTGATCTGAGAAATGAAGAAAAAGAATCACTTGGAATTCTGAAAAGGAAGTTTTGAAAATATGATGCAATTTTATCCTAAATGATGAATGAATTTAAAGAATTTTGAATTTAGATTTTGAAAAGCATATTTCATTCTTTAAAAGAATTTAAATAAGATTAATGATATAATACACTCCTGACTATGGTCATTGAATGTATTATATAATAATCACATCTAAATTCAAATGAAGAATCAAACATATTTTGGTGCTTTTATAGAGTTTAGAAAGAAATTAACTCTCAGTATACCCTTACTATGGTCATTGGTATATGTATTGAATTAATTTTAAACTAAACTCTGATAAAAGAGGAAAATATTTAAAGAAAATATGATGAATTTTGAAAAGGATCCAGTGTGGATCCAATGTTATTTTATAAAAGATAAAAATCCTAAGTTTTGTTTACATCCTGACTATGGCCATTGATGTAAATCATCAACTTAGGATTAATTACCTTTTACGAAATGGTGCACGTGCCATTTGTGTTCCCATTCATGAAATTTTTAGAATAAAAAAGAGGAATGACATGAAACAAGCATTTCTAAAGAGATATACATGCTCATATATTCTAATCTAAGTTGAAAATGTAATTTTTTCATTAATATCTAAGTTGTTACAATCCTTGAAATTGAATTTTGAAGTAATAACATCTCTAATCTAAGAAAGCAATACAAATTTTCCATGACTTCCCTGCAAAGAAATGAGTTAGCACAATTATAGAAGGAAATACTTCATTGAAAGCAAAATTGCATGTGATTGTACCGATCCTAATGTAAGATGTTATGCTCATGCTGAATGAGAAAGGCATATACAATGGGTGAAGTCAAGAGCCAGGACGGTCCAAGATGAATCAACATGAAACATGGTAGTTCCTGATGAACTACTACTATAAAAAGAAAGGAGACCACGGTGGTTCATGGTGAACCACCATGAAATATAGCAACTATGGTGGTTCTTGATGAACCACCATAGAAAAGAAAGAATACAGTGGCTTGAGAAGCTATTGATGGACAGTCATGACGAGACATCCTCTTCTAAAATAAGATCAGAAAGTGACTAAGATATGAGCGACCTTCACATCTGTACCTTTATCATATGCTATAAGTACAAATGATGCCAACACAAACAAATAAACACTGCTTATGAGACTCATGGCAAAAAAAAAAAATAATTTATGTGTAAAGGCACAAAAGGCCCAAAGCCCATACAAATATGCGACAAATAGATTGAATTCTAAAAAAAAAAAATAGAACTTAGAAATCACTCCTTGTTTCTAAAGAATGCTATAACCGATATGCCTTTGCAAAGCCATGGATGAGTTCCACAATTTATCTGGACAATGAAAAAGATATGCACATAAGCATCACTAATTATCTTAACATTAAAATATATCTAAATCAACTAGAATTTTTGATCAATGACGGAACATGAAAAGTTTTATCTGCCAAGAACTAGCTGATTGGAAATTCTGAGTTTATCCAACGAAAGAGCATGCACTCACCTGCTGTGGCTGCCTTAATTGAATATAGATGTATTGTGATACAATAAGTAGCAAGGGTAAAACAAGATATGCTAAGGTGTCTGACCATTCAAGAGGTGGATACCCATCCTTTGCCAACATTCAGGATCCCACCATGTGCAGGTTACAACTTAGGCAACATGGAACCGATTCCCTCAGCACAAAACTGTAGGCTTTAAGGGTCTCAAACCAAACATGGATAGTATGTCAGCAATGCTTCATCAGCAACAATTGTTTCATTGAAGGATCTGCCTACACTGTTCCTTCTGATAGCTCACGGACTCCATCTTCCAGATCCAAAAACTTGAAATGGAGGGCCAATAGTTTGCTGCATCATTCTGCAAATGCTTTAGAGGATGTGTATAGGGTAAGGTGACCATAGTGCAGGGTAAATGATTGTGGCTGGTGGCAGGGGAGGACATGCAAGTGGTGATTGCAGTAAATGCAGTAAGAGGATTTGTAAATGTAACAACAACACACAAACAGGAACCCATTTCAGCATCTCACATTGTTGCTGTCAACTCATCACTAAATATGGAAGCCATCTTTAAAACCTCATCTGCCAGTGCACTCAGTGTGAGCACATTGGCTGGGGAATTCACCAACTCCCAACCCAAAATTATGACAAAGCAAATCACCTACTTGTGTTAAATCGCAGAAAGGCCAATTGTACCCCCAAATTCAAATGATGACTTTGATTCTGATTTAAACCTGTTGCCTTCGTGGACACCAAGCACAGTTCCTGCTGTTATGGTAGATATTAGCATCCTAAAAAAAAAATCATCATAAGATGCTAGAACAACAACAACGTCAGTTGCCTAAGTAGCTTCTTGCAGCCATTACAATAGCCTTCCTAAAAACCCCTGCAAGTAGAGTCAGTTGAAGAGAAAATGCCTTGGCCAAGCCCAATTAATCTGAGTCTTCAAAAAAGGTGAGCCAGGAAGCCTGAGAAATGTCATTTGCCTAACTTTGCTCTTATGCAGAGCTCCAGATGACAACTGAAATAATGATTTTTTTGAGGGGATCTAGCATGACAGACACACACAAGAACACACTGGCGTATACATATGTATACTCCTGCACACACAATCTCTTCTTCCTTAACCATTTGAAATTTTTGTTTAGTAAAATGACAAGCCAGGAACCCACTCCCAAACATAAATTACATTATACCCTGCCTTTGAGAAAGATGATAAACTCTCCCATGTATTCATTGTTAATGAAATTATAATAATGCAGAATATGGCCAATGGAGACACATGGAAGGTAAAGCTACCAGACATTTATATTGCAATGGTTTGGATGCTAATGACAGGATCAATCAAGTATAGCTCTGAGTAAGTAAAGAAATCTAATGCGAACTGGAAACCAGAATGTAATAAGTTATCCAAACAGTCAGAGCAAATACAGGGGGGCAAGAGAATAAATTAAAGCAACAAGAAATACAAGATGACTCATATTCTATTTTTTTTATGGATGCAATGAAAACATGATTGTAAAACCGATGATGACATGTGAGTGCCTGTATGCAATAAGGAGATCAAAACACATAGCTGATGTTGGGGTTCAGTGTAGCATGATGTTAAGAAAACAACCAAAATGAATGGATGCTGCCTAACGTAGACTACATCTCTACCGTCAATGGTGGCAGATGTAATAACATGCATACCAAAGTTCTCAATAACTTACCAAGGACAATGGTTCCCTTGTATGTGGAACAATATACCTAACGTCTTCTTGCAAAACCGAGCCAGGTTGTTCCAGTTTTACCACAAACAGAGAAATGAAGAATGCATTTATGGGTGGTAATGAATAGTGGCAAAGTCATTGGCCATACTCGATGCCTTGAAGATTTTCCTTCAGAAAGAAACAACATATAACATCAAGGGTGAAAGAGTTTTCAAACAATGTAAACTAAATGGACATTTTCACTCTTCCCCAATATACGTGTGTGTCATACAAAAATGGGAATATGTGATAAAGAGAATGCAGGTACCGGAGATGAGAGGTGGATTCCTTATGAGGGTCACATCAATCTAGCTAAGCACCATGCACTCCGGCAATTCTGTAGATATGCTCAAAAGATCATTTCAATAACAAGCAACACTGAACTTCACCACATGGTTCTAGAAACTTCAGAAATCCAGTTGAACTAGTGACATCCACCAAGAAGAAATCATAAAACTGGATGTTCAGCAGAAAAATGAGTTCCAGTCAGTGGTTGGATATGACCATCTACTGTACATGATGGTCCTTGAATTTCCTCACCATTTGAAAACCATCTCTTTAACCCTTAGAAAAATAAGAGCTCAATCTATAACCAGAACTTGGTTGTTTTTACCCAACGATGGTAGCTTAAACTACAATTCAATCTAATACATATATTTGCAAGAATAAGATTCATAAGGGCAAGAGAATCCACTCCTCAATCGAGGCCAGATTGCTGTTAATGCAAATTAAACACGAATTATCAGAAGATGAAATAACTTGATGACTATTGTAGCATATCGACATTATAGCTTTGAGATCATTCAACCTTGAACAGATCTGGGACCTTAACACAACCCAATAGGCTTGATCCATCACCTTACATGAAATAGCATACACAGAGACTCTCGTTTGTAGAAGTTAACTAAATTGGGATGGGGACAATGGATGCTGAAATACGACTGGTAAGACAACAATGTAGTGAAACAAATCTGGAATGTTAAAGCAGAGGAAACAACTAACACATGCGATCCATGATTCGATGCAGACCAATAACACAGAACAAGCCATTGAAATTGGGAGGATACAATATTCATGGTGAAACATAAAAAAAAAATCGCAGAAAATATGGCGCTTAGCTAATGGCAAAATATAAAATATTGAATCAAAACAGCATGAACAAAGATTTAAGTTTCCCTAAATGAAAGAAGTTCAGACAAACAAATTAAATTAAAAAGAGAATACTGGAATACGATGATTCCACTGATGTTATGTCAGAATATGGCCATTCTTGTTTGTATTGCACATACGTGGGTCGATCTTTGCTATACGCAAGTCAATCCCACATGGGTGCGTAGATGAGAGAAATTGGGAGAGTAAGGAAGACAAAGAAAACAATAGAAGGGTAACGGTGCTTACTGAGGGTCGGCTGAGAGGGAGTGGGATCTCCTCTGTACGCCTTACAACTATAGATGTGCCTACCTTCTTTGGCTTATTTCCAGATTTACTGCTGCAGGGGCTGGCCACCTTCAGACCAGTGAGGAGGAAAAAAGGAAGGGAGATAACGGATGAGAAGAAGGAGCCCTACGTGCCTCCTTTTAAGGAAGGAGAGGAAGGTTCGTGAAAGGGGAGACGATTGAAGATGAAGGGCGATGGAAGGGGGTTCGGAGAAGAGGGCGTGTGATGGTTTGGAGGATCAAGAGTAAGAGACGAATGGTGATGGAGGGTTTGTGACGGTTGAGAGAGAGGGGTGGTCTTTGCCCTTTCCTTCCTTAAGAAGGTTTTTTTCAAAACCTTAAAAAGAAGATTTGCAGGGGGGGGGCCTTTGATTTTCAAGTTTTAAAAAGAGGGGGCTCCCTTAAAACGGTTTTTCCTAAAGGTGGTTTTTTTATATATATATATATATAAATGATTTTCAAAGAAAAAGGATATTTTTAAGTGGTTTTGAGCTCCACATTTTCTGATTTGTTTATTTTTCATCTTTTTTTGTATTTTTGGAGTAAAAATCTAAGATTTTATGAAAGAACAAAAATTAAACACTAATTTTTTTTATATTTTTGCAAAATATTTACAAAAGAGATTTTTTCTGAGAACTCAAGGCTATTTTGGGAAAATTTCTTCAAAAAATGGGTTCATATCTGGATTTTTGAGGAAATATTTAAGGTTTAACGCATCGAATCGAGAAATACAGAGTTGTGGATCCAATAGAGTGCCAGATGAACTGTCTGAGCCATTCAGAACCATTTTTTGGTATTTTTGTAATTTTAATTTAGAAATTGGACAACGGGGCTCAGATTTGGATCCGGAATTGAATTTGAATATATCAATATGGAATTTAATCTAGAAAATCTAAAGAATATCTGAAGATTGACTTTGATTTTCTCAAAAAATGGAGCCAGGGGCAAAAAAGGTCATTTTTGCAAAACTTTAGAAAAATTTGGGGTGTTCACACTAGGTGCTGAAGGTGAGTCAAAGAGACAAAGAATTGATGATGCAACAAAGCAACAGGGCAAGGTATGATATGTGATGCATATGAGACACTAAGAAAATGGGATATGTTGGGTGCTATGCAATGCTGGGAAGAAGAAGTAGATGCACAAATGATGAAGATACAGAGTATGCACAGGATGAGGTGTGATGCTTCAACTGCAACTTGTATAAGATGAAAGCAGGTTTATCCAGACCCAACACAGAGAATGCTGACCATATGAAACATACTATTCTAATTCATGAAACAAACAATAGTGGCAAGTAAAATCTACGATTAGATCAAACATAGAAAATCAGAAAAATACATGAAACTAGTTGATAAAATCGAGTAATATGCGATGTTAATGAGATGAGGGATGATGGAATATAATTCTGATGTTCACGTTCATCAACTAAAATCTAAATCTCCTTGATCATCCAATAAAACCAAAGAATCAAGATTCCTGAGTGTGGTGCTAGTGAAATGAGATGAAGTGAGGTGATGTGAGGAATGAAGTGTTGTGAGATCGAAAATGCAAAGGAGTTATAATGGAGTATGCAATGAAGTATTATTAGATGCAGAGGTGCTGGAGATGTTGTGGGATGAATTAGGGGATGATGCAATAGATATATACAGGTATGACTTAGGGTGCAGAAATACACACAGTCGTGAGCTAATGCAGACGTATGATAATGCAGTGTAAATGAGAAATTACATGTGTATGAGATATGCAGATGATGAACAGGAGTTGTAGATGAGATGGAGGCTATGCGATGATGCAACACAAAATGAGAACGATGATCAAACGAAATGCAGAAGATGTAAATCAAAGCAGAAATATAATTGATGCAGAAATTCATATGGCCCATGAAATATAACATAGCGAACCTGAAGGTTATGATGCAAATGGAGCTTCCGTGTTGGATGCTGGTCGCAAATCTGATGATGAAGGAATGGGATGGATGCTGCTACAAGGGAGTACCGAAAACAAATATTCAACATATGTAAGCCGAGAAAGTTCAATGATAAATTGTAAAGGAAGAAGCTAAAATGTAAGCGATATGATGATGTTGCAAACATGTAGTTCAAGGTTGATATATGCAGACCAATGCTACAGAGGATGCTCTCAATGAACAGTGAAGAACAAGAAAGAAAACCGTGAAAAATAGAAAGTGAAAAAAGAAATAAGATGAGAAGAAAGAAAAGAAGTAGAGAAAGGGAGAAGAGAGAAGCTAACTTACCGTGGATCGATGGAGAGGAGAGAAGTGCTTCTTCTTAATGGTGGATCGAGATTCTTCACCAGAGGAAAAGAGAAAAAAAAGGAGGAAAAGAGGAAGAAAGAAAAAGAGAGGAAGGGAGAAGAGGAGAGGAAGTCTCGAAGGATCAAATGGATGGGAGATGAGAGATGGATCATCGATGGTCTCCCCTGCGTTGGTTTATAACAAAGGAGGCCGTTACAAAATTTTTGAAAACAATCCCTCGAGGTTTTAGAAAATTTCAAAGAGGGGGTTTAATTACAAGGCTTTTCAAAAGAGTAGGTAAAGCTACTTTTCTAAAAAAATCATGTTATGTTTTTTAGAGAAAAACCTAAAAATATGAGGGAAATGCGAGGAATTTAAGAGATGGGGTCCAGATGAGATTTTTGAAAAGTTTACGAAAGTATTGAATATGAAATTTTAAGGATTTTACAAAAAAGGGGAGTTTTGAAATAGCAGGGGAAATTGGGTTTTCAAAACAGACATGGATCCGAGATTTTTGAGCAAATATCGAGTTTGGATTTCGAATTGCGAAAACATGAGAGGGATGGATTCAAATGGAGATTGGATCTAGATAAAATACATGAGCCAATATAAAGAATTGATTTTGAATTTTTAGGTTTGAAATTGAAAATAGAAGATCTGGGCTCATAATTGGATTTGGATATCTGATCTGGATCCGTGGTTGAATCAAGTACAAAAAATGAATTTGAATTTCGGATCTTTCACAAGGAAATGAATCCGAGAGATGATTAGAAATTGACCCAATTGCACAGAAGGTGGGGGTTAGGGGCAAAAAGGGAAATTTTGAAAAATTTGGGGTGTTCACAATGGCCAACCAATTTTCTTCTACTTATAATCTGGATTGGCAGAATCATCTTAATTTCTCATAGAAAAACCCACAAGCATTGGTTCTCGTTCCTCCACCACAGCAAGTTAGGCCTAGTGCATTCACTTAAACCTATAAGAGGGAAAGTTATCCCCAGTCTTCTCCTATGTTTTCCACAATAGCCCCTCAGGAGACCACCCCACAATTGTCATTTGAGGAGAGACTTCTTCAGGCATTTAGGAGGTGAAAAGCTCAAAACAAAATGCTTTTGAGAAGTACAATCAAGTGTCAAACTCTCACACACAATCTATAGCTAAATTAGAAACTCATATGGGATAGCTAGCAAAGGCATTAACTAGGAGAAATGAAGGTAGTTTGCCAAGTCAATGCTCTAATCCTCCTTTTGTTGGGCTTAACTACTTGTTAAAATGCTTTCAACTGATTAAAGAAAATTGAAAATTTCATGACTGAAACCAGTAAGAGTAGTTGAGATCACAAAAATCACGAACCAACACTCAGCAGGAAGAATTATGTCATGAATTAGTACAGCATGGTCAAAACTGCATTTTATACCAAAATGTATGAGTACTCTTTCTATTAAATAGACTGAAAGTTAGGGTTGTAAACGGTTTGGATTCAGGTTGGACATGACTAGATTAATTAGATATTGGTTAAACAGATTTATATTCGGTTTCAGATTCAAACGGTGAAAAGCTCATAACCAAATCCGTTTCTTACATGTTAACAGATTGGATATCCATTTAATTTAGATATTTATCAGATTCAGTAGCAAAGATGAAAATCATATCCACATCCGATTTTAATCAGATATGGACTTGGCTTACCAAATGCAACTAAGAGAGTTGGATTCAGTTAGATATTTGACAATGTCTGATTCATTGACATCCCTATTAAAAGCTCTCATCCAGGCAAAGTGATTGTGTAAGTAGCAGAGTAAGCTACATGCACGACAACATAAAAACATGATGCCACTCCCTGCTGTGATCATCGCAATTTTTTTTTTCTCTTGGTGTTCTCTCTCTTCCTTCTCTTTTTTCTTTCTAACCTCTATTTCCTCCCTTTTGAAGGGAGAAAATAAAAGGCAGAAAAGAAGAGAGAAGAGAAAAAAAAAGAAAAGAAGAGAGGAAATCTTCTGCGAAGGTCTCACTTGACCTTAATTTGAAAATATTTAGAAAAATTACTCGCCTCCGTTTTGAAAATATTTGCGGGAAAATTTGGAGACGGGATTCGCTCGTCGATACGAGGTTCGACCGTTCCTGGCGCTTTTACCAGGGGTAATCGAACCAAGGATCAAATTTATGCCTTTTTGCTTTGCTAAAATATCATCTAAGAATTTGTCCCAAATCTAAATGCACAAAGAATCATGCTTGTGCAATGCAAGGATGTATGCTCTTTTTGAAAAGTGATTTTGAAATCTCCAAGTGTTTCTGAGATGAACTTGATAATAGAGTGAAGAAATGATCTCTAACTTGGAACTTGAGATAGATCAGGGAAAGATATTTGAAGTTCTAAGTCTTTGAAATAATCAAAGTTTGGAAAAATAAATCTTGATTTTGAGAAAGAAGGATTTGAAGCTAAGATGAAAGAAAAAGAAACGAAGTTTCAAAGTCAGAAATGGACTTTGAATCTGAATTTTGAACTTGGATTAAGGAGAGGAAATGAATATTTGAAATGAAATTGAATTCTATATTTGAAGCTTGAAATCAAAATGAGATTTGAGAAATCCAAATAAAATTGGGTTTAAGAGATCAAGATGGAATATGAGAAATGGAATTGGTTTTTGGAATTTTGGGAATCAAGATAAACTTGGATTTTAAAATCTGGAATGGAATTTGGATCTGAGGTCTGAGATCCAAGATGCAGTTGGGTCCGAAATCTGGAATCCTAAATAAAATTTGGATCTGAAGTCTGAGATCCAAGATGGAGTTGAATTCTGGACCCTAAATGGAATTGGATCCAAGATCTGGAATCCAAGATGGAATTTGGATCTGAAGTCTGAGATCCAAGATGGAATTGGATCCAAAATCTGGAATCCTAAATGGAATTTGGATCTGAAGTCTGAGATCCAAGATGGAGTTGAATTCTGGACCCTAAATGAAATTGGATCAAAGATGGAATTTGTATCTAAAGTTTGAGATCCAAGATGGAATTGGATCCAAAATCTGGAATCATAAATGGAATTTGGATCTGAAGTCTGAGATCCAAGATGGAGTTGAATTCTGGATCTAGAACCCTAAATGGGAATTGGATCTGAAATCTGAGATCCATGATGAAGTTGAATTCTGGACCCTAAATGGAATTGGATTCTAACTTTGGATTTGGAAATCCCAAATGGGACTTTTGAAAGACGGATCTGGGTTTTGAAAATCCAGATTGAATTTAAAATTTGAGAAGAATTGAATCTTTGAGATTCAGAATCAATCTCAAACTTTGATTTTGAGAATCAAGACTTTGAAGATAAAGAACAAACTTGATTTTAAAGTTTGAATTTGGAATCAGAGGATGAATCAGAAATTTCAAAGCTAAATTGAACTTTAAAATTAACTTTGAGATATTGAATTTTGGATATACAAAATGAATTTCGAAGTCAAAAATTGGACTTCGAATTTAAGGTTAGAATCTGAAGATGGTATTTTGAATCTACAGGAGTTGAAAGTTGATTTGAGAAGTGAAGAAGATTTTTGAAGGAAATCACTTGGATTTTGAAAGAGAATTTTTTAAAACATGATGTAATTCTATCCTAAATGATGAAATGAATTTAAAGAATTTTGGAATTGGATTTGAAAAGCATATTTCATTCTTTAAGTGAATTAAAATAAGATTGAAGATATAATACATCTCTGACTATGGTCATTGAATGCATTATATAATAATCTATATTTAAATTCAGGTGAAGAATAAAACATATTTTGGTATTTTTATAGAGTTTAAAATGAAATTTAACTCTCAATATATCCTGACTATGGCCATTGATATATATTTTGAGTTAATTTTAAGTTAAAACTCTGATAAAAGAAGAAAAATATTTAAAAATATGATGATTTTTAGAAAGAGATCCAGTGTGGATCCAATGTTATTCCATAAAAGATGAAAATCCTAAGTTTTGTTTATATCTTGACTATGGCCATTGATGTAAATCATCTACTTAGGATTTAATCACCTTTTATTAGAATGGTGCACGTACCATTCGTGTTTCTATTCGTGGATTTTTGAGAAACAAAGAGAAAAATAATATGAAAACAAGCCTTTCAGAATATTTACAATGCTTGCTCATTCTACCTAATACAAGAAGATATGAAAGTTTTATCAACACCTATTTATTACAACTTTTCAACTGAACTTAAAATTGAATTTAATGTTCCTAAACTAAAATAACATTTATAACTTATTACCTGCAAAACAGAGTTAGTATAGAGCAAGATTGCAAAATTGCAAAATTGTGAAAGATGATGGAAGATATTAAACTGAATCTAAGATGTTATGCTCATACGGAAAATATACATGGAGATGCCCTCATTCAAATGAGAAGGTGATACTTACCTCAATCGATGGAGCTTGTGGAAGTCGCCAACATAACAATAATGCATGATGTGCAAGAAATGTGAGGAAGATGTATGATATGCAAGTGGTTGTGAAGGTGAGTTAGGTTGGAGGGTATATTAATGATGCAGAAAGACACAGCACAAGCCTGCGAGGGAGGTGGAGTGCCTAGTTGCAGGTTAGTAAAGGGGTGGGCTGAGTGGAATATGCAGCAGCTATGTGAAGGTTGTGCTGAAAATGTGAGGTGAAAATGCAGCAGAATGGTGGAGAAGGGTGGTTGATGCTGGTACAAATGTTTTCTTTTCTTTTTCTTTTTTTTTTCTTTTTTTTTTTGCTAGCAGCATCTGCTGGATTGGATTTCCAATGGGGAGATTGTGGAGTAGTTCCTTGAATGAGGACAATAACTGGAATTGAATTCAGCCTAGTTGGAGAGGTAGTGAAGTGACAATCACTGAACATGCAGGGGATGAAGCTTGTGGGGAAGATGGTAAGAGGTTGCAGGAAATGGTCTTGTTGTTCTATGATACAGCCGATGATAGATGGTTGTTGGTAATGAAGGTGGTAAGTGTATAGGATGCAACGTGAGGACAACATATGATATGCTGGAAAAGGTAAGTTATGAAATGGTACTGTGCATAGTGTGATGGGTGGTGATGAGATGTAGTGCTTGACAATGTTCTTCTTCCATCTCTAATCTAATAAAACAGTAAGTGCATATATGTATATATATTCATAATATGTAAATGCATGTATACATGATAGAATAGTGAAGCATATGAAGATTTACATATGTATTTGCAAGAGGCAAATGCAGATAGATATACCAAAAAAGATGTAAATTAATAAAGAAAATTTCAACAGAAATAGCCTCTCATGATTTGTAAATCCAAATGAGATGATCTCACCTTTTGGCGATTCAAGCTGTGATTTGAGTAGCCAAATTCTGGTACGGTGCTTAGGCCCGGTACAGATCCTTCAAAAATGATCAGTTCTAAGATTTAGTTTCAGTAATTTCAACACATCATCTCAGCAGGCCAGCACCATTACTCAGCGAACTGGTTGCTAACCATATGTATTGTACATCTACATTAATGACAACCATGGACTGGTGTTGGGTTGTGAACAACAGAGGAACTGCCAACTTAAGATCATCCTTGGGCAATAATGCAGTTTTTAGCCTATTTGTTGAATGAGTTAATACCATGATTCAGTATCAGGACTTTTAGAAAATTCCTACGATGTAGAAGTGCCAGCGTTTTTTTTTATCAGAAGACAACTCCTTCAGGGTATTGAAACTGCACTTACCAAGAGCTGTTTTTTTTTTAATTCCTGTTTACAACAGAATAGCTGAAGGTGGAGAAACCTTTCCTGCAAAATGTGTCTGATAGGAGTATGATAGACAAGTCAACTGTATATCCCACATTCGAACAGAGCATCAAAACACAGGATTGCAGCTTCCCATCAAATGTTGACGACAAAATAAAGGGAGCTTAACCCATTTCCACAATCACGACATAGTAAAACATACTGAGTAAAATGGCGACAGTCAAGTTAGCAAGACAAAATAATGCTGAGAAAGAAAAAAAAAGTAGATCAAATCAATGTAGATATTAAGTGAAAAATGCTCTTACTATATACAAATGGCATTGTTACCGAGATTCTAATGGAAATGTTTTTGAAGATGAAATCCAAAAAAGGATCCCGATTCTGGATTACATTCTAACATGAATGAAATATCGGGTTGCATATAATTTTGAAAATTAGATGTTCCTGAAGACACACAGATGAAATGTATCGCAGGGAGGGCTTTTGTAGATACTAACATGATGCTAAAAAAAAAACCTGCTAATGTCGTGTAAGTGATGCTGAAATAAAAAAAAACAAGGAACTCTTAGTAAATTGGAAATTACAGCAAACATGAAGTGATGCTGAAATAAAAGAAAAATAGGGAACTCTTGGTAAACTGGAAATTACAACAAACATGAAGTGATGCTGAAATAAAAGAAACAGGGAACTCTTGGTAAACTGGAAATTACAGCAAACATGAGAAATGAAATAAAAAAAAAAGAAAAAGAAGGAAAAAACGTTGCTAGATGCATAGTATGAAATTTGCAGGGGAATCGATGGATGTTGTTGAACATGACAAGCATGGACGATCAAGTGCAGGTGGTGAGGGAACTTAACTCCCATTACCATCAGGTATAAAACATAATGGAGATTCACGCAGGCTTCCTTCATCTCCATTGCAAAGAATTCATAAACATAGACAAACACAAACAACAAAATGAATGATCATATTCTTATTTAACGTATCCCTGCAAACAATGAATCCTCTTATTTTGACATCATTGTTTCCATGACCAAACACATGGACAAGTAAACATTAAAAGATATCATGTACCAACCAACAGAGCAAGGGATGGGAACATAGCACAGAGGCTCAGATCAGAACGCATAGAACAAGTTGAAATCAAAGAGTGTGTGGTATTAGTGCAATAAAGAAAAGATGAATAGTAATGTAAAACAGGAACTAATGGTGAAAACCGAAAAATCAAGACAGGACTCAGACAAACACTAGAGAGATCAAAATGATAAGCAGGAAAAATTAATGACTACGAAGGGATACCTAAAATGTAGATTGGAAATCAAAACCCATGAGAAAGTCAAAATAAAATAAAATAAAATAAAATAAAAGTGCAAATTAGCTGTAGGTTGGAATATAAAATCCAAAATCTGAGAATAAAGTAATGGTTCTGAATCGATTCATAGAGGAATTGATGCAAAATCAATATGATGTTCCAGAGGTAATGACGTCAACGCAGATATGAAGCTACGAAGCTTGCAGATCTACCATTTAACGATAATATTGATCAAAATAAAAGCGAATAATCTAAATACCAGAAATCACAATGCTAATAGGAATCACAAGAATAATCAATAAAGACTCCAGCGCCAAAAACAGAAGCTAAGGAAATTAACATAAAAGTAAAACTGGGAATTATCAAGAAGATTGGATTGGGATTCAAATGAGCTATAGAGGATTATTGAATCCAATGATACGAACAAAATAATGAAAAGAACAAATTAATTGTAGGAAATGAAGGAAGATATTGGAGCATGAATGCTCCTTTTCATATTGCACACTGGTAGATTGATTTGCCATAAGCAAATCAAATGCTACCAAAGGTGCTTGAAGGGGATTGAAACAGGGATTTTAAAAGGAAAATTCGGAGAAAACCAAGCAGAGAGAGAGGTATTTACCGCAGTTTCACAGAAATCCTGAAGGATGGAGAAGAGGGATTTCTTTAGCAGCTTCAGGAGGGGTTGAAGATGATGCGAATTCTTTGCTTTTGGTTGAAGGAGGAGAGGTCTTCCTTTGTGCACTACCGCAGGCTCAATCGTATTTTCGCCAAGAGAGTGAAAGAGAAGAAACCGAGAGGAAATGGGGAAAAGGAAGTGGAGAAGAAGAAGAAGTAAAGGGGGTAAAGGTAAGCGTAATGGATGCTTCGAGAGGGTAGATGATGGATGATTGCGAGAATGGATTCTGTCGTTGCTTATGTAGGGACGAGAGGAAGGGTCGAGAACGGGGAGCAGTGGTTAGGGTTCGAGGGTGGAAATGAAAAGGGGAGATGATCGACGATGGAAGGAGGAGGTCCATCGGTGGGCAATGGAGGAGAGAGAGAGAGAGGCGCCGTCCTGGGCATCCGACTTCTTCTTGCGAAGGGATCTCAAAAACCCTAAAAAAAACTTTCAATGGGCCCCTTTTGATTAAAAATATTTTATAAAAAGGGGGCTCCTTTCGAGAGTTTTTCTAAAAAATGAATCTTCATAAAAACGATTTTAAAAAAAAGGAAGGGGGTTAGAAAAGGACATTTTCAAAAAGGAGGTTTTCAAAACAATTTTTTCTTTTCTATATTTTTATTTATTTAATTTTTTTTATTCTTTTCTCAAAATTTTCTATATTTTTTTGTATTTTTGAAAACAAAAACTCTAAAGCTATGGGATTTCTAAAAAGTTTTCAAATATTTACAAAAGAAGTTTTTTTTTTTTGAAAGTTCGAGGTTATCTTTTAGAATTTTCTTCAGAAAATGGGTTTACATCCGGATTTTGAAGAAATATTTGAGGTTTAAACCTCGAATCGAGGAATATAGAGTCCTGAATCCAAATGAGCACTGGATCGACTATCTGAGCATTTTAGAATTTATTTTTGGTATTTTTGTAAGATTTAATATGAAAATTGGATAGTGAGGCTCAGATTTGGATTTTATCACTGGATCTAGATCTGAGATCGAGTCAAATATGTAAAATGAATTTAATTTCAGTAAAATTTGAGAAATAAAATGGAATTTAGATTTAAAAGTGACTCAATTACTCAGAAAATGGAATCAGGGGCAAAAAGAGAATATTTAAAAGATTTTGAAAAAATTGAGGTGTTCACACCTGCATCCATCAAGGAACCTACTGCTTGTGTCTTGGAAATGGATGCACACCCCCTAGTATTGAACTTTCAACATTCTTCAGTTTTGAACGCCTTAAGCCGATCTACCTAGCCAGGGATGTGGAGCCCTTTTAGGCAAATATGCATATGTATTGCGAATATTTGTCAAGATTTTCTCAGTCAAAAAATTGGCTCGGTGTGCAGTTGGAAAGCCATCATGTAACATGTTTAAATAGCCAACTGATGCAGGATATCAATAACCTAAATGAGAGTAACACGTTGCAGTTTGGCGAATTTTGCTTCTAAGATAGTTTCACAAGAATTGGCTCGGTGTGAGCTTGGAAAGCCATGTAACATGTTTAAATAGTCAACTGATGCAAGATATCAATAACTTAAATGAGAGAAACAGACGGCAGTTTGGTGAATTTTGCTTCTAAGACAGTTTCACAAGTCATAAATTATTAGGCTACCAGGGGCTTTTCCCTCTGCAAAATGAAAATGAGATTTATGGTTATCCTATAAAATTGTAAAATGTTTGTCCTATTTTAGGCATTCCATAGTCTTTCGGGCATAATAAGATTTGTAAAGTTTTCCTATAAAATGTACTCTCTTTTGTAAATTTAGGAAATTCAATGTTTTTTGGGAATAATGTACCAAGTCATATTGCTAAGCAATTCATAGCAAATGCAATATTTTGGATTGCTATCATAATTCAGTAATCAACTCCATAGTTTGCATTAAATAGCTTAGTAAATATCACCTTTAGACATTGGAACTATGTCTAGGCTATCCCCCTTTTTACAGGATTTTAGTTCTCAAAGAGGTTTTTCAATTTACAGAAGAACTTGGATTACTCAGATCGTAGATCGTAGAGGATTCCCACATTAGTTGGAAATTTACTATCTAGAGCACCTCATTTTCTGATTTCTTTGCACAACACGACTTTGGTGTATGGATATTATGAAAGTTTGGCCCTTTTGGTATGGTTGGAGGCCTTTTTCCACGCGAACAAGACCTATTATTGGTGCAGGGACTGTTCTTCTCCAGTGTGGCTTCAAAGGTTTCAATTTTTTGTTGCCTAGATAGAATAGTGCTCTCCTTGACATTGGAAACACTTTTCTCTGGGAAAGTTGTAGTGCTCCATTTCTTTCTGGGTTTCAAATCTCTGCAATCAATACAAAATAGATGAGAAACACACTAGTGATCTATTCTTCATTGAATTGAGCTAACATGAAGCAAAATAATCCATATTGCAATAAAATAGTGATAGTGAGTGGTTCACTTGAGACCTGATTGGCTGATAAAGTATGTGTGGTGTCTCAGAAGTTTGATGCTTCACTTGCTCAATTATTTCCTATGTTTGTGTGATCATCGCAAAAAATTTCCTCTCTTAATATTCTCTCTCTTCCTTCTCTTTACCTTTCTAACCTCTTATTTTCCTCTTTTTTGAAGGGAGAAAGATAAAAGGGAGAAAGAAAGAGAGAAAAGAAAAGAAGAGAAAAGAAGAAGAAGAATTCTTTTGCGGGTCTCACTTTACCTTAATTTTTGAAAATTTTTGAAATAACTCGCCTTCATTTTTGAAATATTTGCGGGAAAACTGAGAAACGGGATCCGCTCGTCGGTACGAGGTTTGACTGTTCCTGGTGCCTTTACCAAAGGTAATCGAACCAAGGGTCGAATTAATGCATTTTGCTTTGCTAAGAAATTATCTAAGTATTTATCCTAAATCTAGATGCACAAAGAATCAAGCCTGTGCAAATGCAAAGATGTATGCTCTTTTTGAAATATTTTGAAGAATTCCCAAGTGTTTCTGAGATGAATCTGATAAAGTGAAGAAATGATTTTAACTTAGAACTTAAAGTTAAAGTTCTAAGTTTTAGAATAATCAAGAGCTTGGGAATATGAATCTGGATTTAGAAAGAGATGATTTTGAAATTTTAAGATAAAAGAGAAGAAAGGAAATTTTCAAAGTCGTAAATGGACCTTGAATCAAAATAGAAATGAAGATAGAATTGGGAAATCTGAATAAAATTGAGAAATGGAATTGATTTAAAAGTTGGAATTTCAAGATGAAATCCGAATCTAATATCTGGATTCTGCATAAAGTTTCACAGTTGAATTCTGAATTTAGGATCTGAAATGGAAACTTGATTTGAAATCTGGAATGAAATGGAATTGGTTCTAAGAATTGGATTTAAAGTGGAATTTGGTTTTAGAATTTTGAATGGAATCGGATTCAAGATGTGGAATCCAAGAAGGTATTTAGATCTGAAATCTGAGATCCAAGATAGAGTTTGGACCCTGAATCCTAAGATAGAATTGGATCTGAAGTCTGAGATCCAAAGTAAAGTTAGATTCTGGATCATAAATGGATTTCGGATCTTCAATTTGAGATCCAAGATTAGATTGGATTTTAGGATCCTAAAATGGAATTGGATCTGAAGTCTGAGATCCAAAGTAGAATGGGGATCTAGATCCTAAGTGGAATTTGGATCTGTAATCTGAGATCCAATGTAGAATTGGGTTCTGGATCCTAGAATAGATTTGGATCTGTAATCTGAGATTCGAGGTGAGTTGGGTTCTGGATCCTAGAATGAATTTTTGGATCTGTAATCCGAGATCCAAAGTGAAGTTGGATTCATACTTGGAAATCTGGATCCAAGCTGAGATTAACTTTGGATTTTGAGTTTTGAAAGTCCAAATGGGACTTTTGAAGATGGATCTGGTTTTTGAACAACCAGATTGAATTTAAAATTTAAGAAAAAAGTCAAGATTCAAAATCAATCTCAAACTTGTGATTTTTGAATTTGAAGATAAGAAGATGAACTTGATTTTTGAATTTGAAGATGAATCAGAAACTTCAAAGTTAAATTGAACTTTGAAATTGAATTTTGAATTGAGTTGGAAATTTGAAGTTTTGAATATAAAATGATTTTGGAATTTCAAAGTCAAATTGGACTTTGAAATTGAATTTTTTTTTAATCTTGAAATGAAATAGAATTGGATTTGAATAAGATCTGATCTGAGAAATGAAGAAGAAGAATCACTTGGAATTTTTGAAAAAGTAAATTTTGAAAATATGATGCAATTCTATCCCATATGATGAATGAATTTGAATAAGTTTGAAATTGGTTTTAAAAATCATATTTTATTCTTCAAATGAATTTAAACAAGACTAATGATATAATACACTCCTGACTATGGTCATTGAATGTATTATATAATAGCCATATCTAAATTCAAATGAAGGATAAAATACCCTTTTGGTGCTTTTATAGAATTTAAAATGAAATTAACCCTCAATATACCCTGACTATGGCCATTGGTATATATTTTGAGTTAATTTTAAGTTAAATTCTGATAAAAGAAAAAAATATTTTAGTAAAATATGATGAATTTTGAAAATGGATCAAGTGGGGATCCAGTGTTATTTTGTAAAAGATAAAAATGCTAAGTTTTGTCCACACCCTGACTATGGCCATTGATGTGGATCATCAACTTAGTATCAATTACCTCTTACGAAATGGTGCACGTGCCATTCGTGTTGCCATTTGTGAGAATTTGAAAAATAAAGACAAAAATGCATGAAGAAAAAAAAAGTAATGATATTTTACAATGCTCATTCATTCTAATCTAAAACTGGAAATGTAAATTCTCATTAGTATCTAACTATTACAAATTTTGAATGAAATTTCTTAATCTCAAAAAAAAGGGGGGGAGATACCCTTTACACATTTCCTGCAAAAATCAAGTGTTAATATACAGTAGAAGACACACAGGAAAAGGAAAAGATAATACTTTGTACATAAGATGAAGAATGTGATAAAATATATAGGACCATGCATATACATGAAAGAGTGGATCTGTCTAGATGAAAATGTGTATGAAGAGATATGCCTAAAGACACGGATGCATATATATACATATATATATATATATATATATATATATATATATATATATATATATATATATATATATATATATATATACTTATATACATGTATTCATAAGAAGAGAAGAGGGGACTTTCACAATTGTATAAGATCAGTGAATTGGATTCATAGGTTTTAGTGAGATGCTGGACCTACATACGACTGAACTTACACAGATTTAGTAAAAATATGGCAGGTACAGGGTTTTGGCAAGTCTAACTTGCAATTGGCATACAAAGGGGTAATGCATGAATCGGGTACAGGAGATAGACAGACATGAACAGTGCCATTTGCAGGTGGTGACTGCAAATGGCTGTAGTAGATGCAGCTAATGACATGACTATGCAAGTGGAATGCTATAATGATGATCATGAAGGTGTAGGATGCAGAAAAGAAAATGTAAATACATAAGTAGGTGCAATATGGGATGAGAACCATAATAAGGTGGTGCTACAAGGGTGCAGCTGGGGTAAATGCTAAAGGGGCCCTACTAATGAATTTCTGGATTGGAGAGGTAACCTACAGTAGTGCATAATAGATGGGTTGCAGCAAGTCTATCAGTGAACACACAGGGTGTGTATGCTGTGGGAAAAGTGGAACGTTTATCCTCGACATATTCTGAATCGGGGATAATGGTTGGAGACATATTTGTGCTGTCTTGACACAACACACTAATAAAAGCATGGGTATCGAAAGATATGGGTTATGATGATGAAAATAAGGACAGAATCAAAAGAATACACTCAATAATGAATTGCACATGAGAATGAGGTGTTGCTGCAATGATGTCACTGTGGTGACAGTAGTGTGAAAGGGGTTGTAGAGTACTAGTCCGGGGTGGTAACAGGTAGATATGTAAGAGCTGGAAGCACCATGGGCATGAACGGAACATTTTGCAGGAGGTGCTGGGAGTAACTAGCTGTGGGGATGCTGATATCTATACCCCAATGGAGGTTATCCATACGTCTAAGGCTAGCAATATAAAAGGGGTGCAAGAGATGTTATATGTAAAATACAGATCTGCCAATAAATCAGACACATCTTCTGCAAAGTCATGCTCGAAGCAGAAAAAATTACTGTCAGTAACGGGGCTTTCGACCCGATTCTGCTTGTAATGACATTAGAACCTTCTTCATATTCATGCTTCTCGGCAATGGTTGCCCTTGGCAACCTGTTACCAAAAAAAAAAAACTACAAAAGGCAGAACTAGAACATCCCAATCCTTTATTTGTTTTTGGTTGGCTATACTAAGCTTTCACCTGTAAAAGGGCGTTTTGAACATATGACTTGAATTATACCCACGAAGCGAACCACATGCCACACGCTGCATCACCATAATTCATCTTTTTCTATAGGCTGCTTCAGCAGGTTAGTTGCATAGCCTTGATTTTTCTTTTCTTTTACATTGAACACAGTACAGAACCATCCTATCGTACCCATCACACCAGCTAGACTTAACCTTCAAGTCACTAAGCAATTGAAGCAACAAATCTAACATTCTTCCCTCTAAAAATCTTCCCATGATTGGATTATACATGCACACAATTGGCACCATCTCTTCTCATCTAAACTAACCAGTGACTGGTATGCTTTCCCTCAAAATCTTTCGTCTTGATAGACAAACTTACCACAAGTAAGCTTCAAATCAAACTGATATATCGATGAATAGATGGAGTGAATCAGATCAAAATCACAGGTCTGATAGCAGAACAGAAAGACGAGTGTACTAAAAAAAAAGAACTAAAATGTAGAAGATGTGATACCATGAAGTATGATGGTGAATATTATGATAAACAGCATATGAATAGCAAAAAAAAAAATGCAGAACATGTTGATATACAGGTAATGAACTTAAAAGAGAAGAGAGAAAAAAAAATATGCAACAATTTCTATAACTACCAGTCATCAGAACTTGGAAAATCTAAGGTAAATTCAGGGAATCTCAGTACTAATGCTTCTTCTGCTTGTAGCACCTGAACATTTAAAAAAAAAATCTTCATTATTACGAGTCCCTACCTCATAAATTCTCATCCTTCAAACCCTCAGGATATATTCATGCTGTAGACAGAGGCTTACGAAAGGAGCTACCCACAGATATCTCAGAAGCTTAACAATAAGTATAAATTAACTATACATAGCTAATGTGGATTGAAATATGATGAAATGAGACATGAGGTGACTAAAAAAAAAAGAAAAGAAAAAGAAAAGGAGGAAAGAAAAAAAAATCAAAGTAAACGTTACTTGCTGAATGATCCCCGGCTTACAATAAAATTAACTATGAAACGAGAAGACATATTAATCCAACAAGATACGAAGAAATGCAATATCATAGACCTGAAACTAATGAGTTTGCAGACCTATTGTTTAACCGGATCCTAGTGATGACTGCAGAGGTAAGTGCTGATCTGAGGGGATGAACATCATACGATGTACAGAGAGACGGGAAATACGAGCTATGGTAGGCTGAATGATAGATTGTATATAAGCCGATTATTAGAGCAGAGTCGGAAATCCCGAAGCAAGCAAGGGATTGAGGCAGGAAACCAAATGCATGATCGGCCATGGATTGGAGTCAATATAACTGAAATCGTAAAATGGAAGACATATTGGAATTTACCATTCCATTACTATCGCACATCTGTAAATCGATTTTTGCTATCTGCTAATCGATGTTATAGGAGTGCTTTTACCCCAAATACAAAGCGAAAATCAAAACCATAAAATCTATAAGAGAGCGAACTTGAAAGGAAGATAAGAAAGGAAAAATATAGGGAGGGTTAGAAAGGCTTACCTCGGTAGATTTTCCGTTGTAGCGACTGCCTTCTTAGGTGAAGATGGATGTTGATAACGGGGTCCGTCAGAAAAAGAAAGACTCGATGATCGCGGATTAGAGTGGATCCTCTTTTCGAAGAAGCGTCGATCAGGAGTCTTGATGAAAACTGGACGAAATTCGTGGATGATGTATTGCTTAGAGAAGATCGATGATGCGATAAAAAAAATGGATCCCCTCGTTCTTCCCCGAGTGCTGCTCTTAAAGGGGAGGAACGAAGGTTCGAGAGGAAGGTCAGTTGAGGATCGTGGGTGAAGAGCGAAGAAGACCGTTTTGAGATCAACGATGGAAAGAGGAGAGGAGGGAGATGCGGGGAGAGTTCGTTTAGAACTTTTCCCAAATTTTCAAAAAGGTGGTTTCCCTTTTAAGAATTTTCTAAAAATTGGTTAAGTAATGAGGTTCTTGGTAAAAATGGCTTTGGAAGCTTGAAAATCGTCTTGTTCTTTTTTGGTTTTTATGTTATTTTTCTATATATATTTTTTTGTACTTTTAGAATAAAATTCTAAAACCTTACGAGAAATCAAAGATTAAAAACTAATTTTTTTGTGTTTTTGTAAAATATTTACAAAAGAGAATTTTTCTGAGAGTTTTAAAACTATTTTGAGAAAATTTCTTCAGAAATGGGTTTTGATCCGGATTTTGAGGAAATATGGATTTAAAGTGTTGGATTCGGATCCGGAGTTGATTTTGAATATATCAATATGAATTTTTAATTCAGAGAATCTGAAGAAATGACTTGATTTTCTCAGAAAACGAGGTTAGGGGCAAAAAGGGTCGTTTTTTTAAAAACTTTGAAAAATTTGGGGTGTTCACAGATGCCCTTCTTTGCTACTAAGCCGGTTGAGAGCCGAGCTTAGTGGCAAAGACAACACTCCAAATTTTGAAAATGCCCCAGTCAGCAGGTCTGTACTGGGTGTGGAAGAATTATTTTGAAAATATGGTTTTTCAGGCTTTGAAACCTTATCCTGAATGGTTTTGGGGAGGCGAAATCCTCGAAGATGATATGATTAGGTAGAAAATGAGGAAATCGTGATGGGACTTTAGATGGAAATTCTGAAATGGTGGGAAATGAAAATTTTGATCAGGTCTCATGGGTGAGACAAGATACTCTTTTTGGAATGATTCAGGTTTAGCCCTTAACCTGGATGAGACGAAAATATATCAAAAAATGAATTTGGAAATGAGGAAAGGAATACATGAGGACCTTGATGGGACATTTTGGAAAAGGCCTTGTGAAATGAAGCTCGAGTATGATCCTTTCTTGGAGGAATATATGAAGCAAGGGTTCCTTGATGGGAAGAACCATGGTGGGACTGGAAGAAAACATCTCGTCAAAAACGAGGAATCTCATTGGAATGTGACTCAGGTTTAACCCAAACCTGCAAGGAAAATACCTCGTGAAGCGAGGTTCTGGGTTAACTCTTAATCTGGATAGGAAATCTATCATATGGGTTTCTCAGAAATGGAGAAAGCACGATGGGACCTTTAGAATTTGGACGAACAAATCTGAGAGGGGTTTTTGCGAAAGGAAGAAATATAGAGTCCCTAAAGCTTTGAAAAGGGAAAGAAATTGGGCGTCTCATTGCTGAGACTGAAATAGCTTTTGAAATTAAATGATCTTTCGCAAATGGTTCAGGTTTGACCCTTATCCTGAGTGGGGGAAATCTATCATACAGGTTTCTCAAAAATGGAGAAAGCATGATGGGACCTTCGGAATTTGGACGAACAAATCCGAGAGGGGTTTTTGCGAAAGGAGGAAATATAGAGTCCCTAAAGCTTTGAAAAGGGGAAGAAATTGGGCGTCTCATTGCTGAGACTGAAATAGCTTTTGAAATTAAATGATCTTTCACAAATGGTTCAGGTTTGACCCTTATCCTGAGTGGGAGAAATCTACCATACAGGTTTCTAAAAAATGGAGAAAGCATGATGGGACCTTCGGAATTTGGACGAACAAATCCGAGAGGGGTTTTTGCAAAAGGAGGAAATATAGAGTCCCTAAAGCTTTGAAAAGGGGATGATTTTGGGCGTCTCATCGCTGAGACTGAAATAGCTTTTGAAATCAAATGATCTTTCGCAGAAAATTTCAGGTTTTGACCCTTATCCTGAGTGGGTCCGTCCATACGGAATTTTAAAATGAGAAGACCGTGATGGGACAGGAAGAGATACTTCTTTCAGAGGCAGCTCTTTTGGAAGATATAAACAACGCTAGGTCGCTTCAAAAATGGATATTGAATGTTTATTTCATTCTTGGAATAGCTAGAAAAATTTGCCAATAAGATAAAATTATAACTGATTCAAATGTTTGAAAATGTGCATGTATGTGCAAAGATATTCCCTCTTTTACCTAGAGCATTTCCTCCAATGAGGTTAACTCCTCGGTTTTGAGAGTCAAATTCAAAAATTTAGCGTTGATGATTTTCTTCAAGGAAGTTATTCATTTCCCTGATATGAGAATAAAAGAAATATTTTTAATTTCATAAAAGCGGGAAATGAAGAGATATTGATAAAAGAATTTTGCATGAGAAAAGATGACTTCTGGCAACTTTGGCAGTTTGATATCTGGGTGTTTTCCCTACGATGATCTTTTTTCACTCTTTTTGAGTCATTTGGGTTTTCTCGGTTTCTCACATCATCCTTCATTTGGATGTCCTGACTTTTCTCTCTTTTTCAGGGAAGTGTACGTCACAAACTCCTTCATCTTGGAGATGCTCCGATCCTTCCTTTTCTCAAGGATTATATATGATGACATTGGCTCAAAAGGTCTTTAGATGATAGCAGAAATCAAATATCTGTTAGGGTTTGTCGGTAGGCCCATCACATCCGCCTTCATCTCGACGGTGATCCGAACTTTCCCTGGAAGGATTTGTCACAAACTCCGTCATCTTGGAGATGTTTCAAATCTTCTTTGGCCGCGGGGGTCTACTCGCTTAATTCGCCTTCATCTTGACGACAATTGAGAGATCCCTTTTGCGGATATTTGATTTCAACTCTTTAAACGAAGATGAGAAGATATGGGTTAAGTGGATTCTTTTTTATAGCTCAAGATATTTCCACTGCCTGATTGCCAGAAAGTCATTTTAAAACATGCACCATAGTTAGGATCAATAACAAATCACTTCTGGCTTTTCAACATCATTGAAGATTTCTTTCGCTGATCATATCGAGGATATTTCTTACATCCTTTTGGTTGATCAATAGGAAAAAGATTTGAATTTTACCTCTTTTTCGCGAAAAGTTTCACCTTTTGGAGGGGAATACAGGAGGTAATCTGAAAAAATTCTTTTTGTGGAGTCAGACTTTTAGAATCAACTAATGCTTTTAGCAAATTGGCAAAGTTTTCATGAATTTCTTGTGAAATAATCACTCAATATAGATTTTGATAAGACATTTAGCTGTAATTTAAAAAAATGGTGCAAGAAATCAGATTTTAGAAAACTGGACTGATGAAATATATTAGGTTTTTGGAAATCCCGACCAGTTTATGAGAAACTGGATTTTTGATATTCTCGACCAATGAAAACACTGGATTTCAAATCCCGACCAGTGAAAAATACTGGATTTCAAATCCCAACCAGTGAAAAACACTGGATTTCAAATCCCAACCAGTTATGACAACTGGATTTCAAATCCCGACCAGTGAAAAATACTGGATTTCAAATCCCGACCAGTTATGAAAACTGGATTTGAAAATCCTGACCAGTTATAAAAACTGGATTTGAAAATCCTGACCAGTTATAGAAACTGGATTTTGAAAATCCCGACCAATTATAGAAATTGGATTTTGAAAATCCCGACCAGTTATAGAAACTGGATTTCAAATCCCGACCAGTTATGACAGCTGGATTTCAAATCCTGACCAGTTATGACAGCTGGATTTCAAATCCCGACCAGTGAAAACACTGGATTTCAAATCCCGACCAGTTATAAAAACTGGATTTGAAAATCCCGACCAGTTATAAAAACTGGATTTGAAAATCCCGACCAGTTATAGAAACTGGATTTTGAAATCCCGACCAGTTATAGAAACTGGATTTGAAAATCCCGACCAGTTATAAAAACTGGATTTGAAAATCCCGACCAGTTATAAAAAACTGGATTTGAAAATCCCGACCAGTTATAGAAACTGGATTTGAAAATCCCGACCAGTTATAAAAACTGGATTTGAAAAAGGTTTTATCTGAAGGTTTGAGAGTGATGGAATTTTGGGGGATTATAACCCGAGGGTTGAGAAAATGATGAGATTGTTGAAGATATTGCAACCAAAGGTAGGGAAACTAATAGAGTTTGAGAGATTGAAGATCTTGAAGGTTTGGAAATGATAGAATTGAGGAGTCGCACCCTAAGGGTTTGATTTTTTGGAATGCACCACCAGCGAAAGCTGGATCCTTTGGAATACAGGACCAACGAGATGTTGGATCCTTTGAAAATACATGACCAGCGAGATGCTGGATCTTTTTGGAAATACATGACCAACGAGATGCTGGATCCTTTGGAAATACATGACCAGCGAGATGCTGGATCTTTTGGAAATACATGACAAGCGAGATGTTGGATCCTTTGGAAATACATGACCAACGAGTGTTGGATTCTTTTGGAAATACATGACCAGCGAGATGCTGGATCCTTTAAAAATACATGACCAACCAGTGTTGGATCTTTTTGGAAATACATGACCGGCAAAAGCTGGCTCTTTTGAAAATACATGAAGTTTTGGGAAATTTTAATTCAGAACTCGAATTTAGAAGAAGAAAAGTCTTTGGTCAGAAGACTGATTTTAGAAGGTTACCGGTGTGAGAACCGGATTTTCCAAATGAACTCAATATATGATTGAAAAGTTTGAGAAATAACCAGTGCGAGAACTGGGTTTTTAAGATGAGCTAGATTTTCAAAATGAGTTTTTTAGAAGATAATTCAGGATTTATCCCCTTATCCTGAACGGGGAAATAACTAAAAGAATACCTCATTGAGGGGAGGCATCAGGTTTATCCCTTAACCTGAAAGGGTAAATTTTTAAAGATAAAGGTAGATGAAAATTTTAATAAGATTGAAAAATTTGTTAAAACTTGACAGAGATGAGCAATAGCTTGATGAAAATTCGGTCAAACAACAAAGTAAACCAAATGAAATGAAAGGACCACAAGATCAAATGAGATTTAACAAAATTTGAGAAAAGAGCTTTTGTCTAATCCTGCCTGCATATGATGAAAGAAGATGATTATAGATAAAAAATAAAATGCCCCAGTATCATATAAGAATTGATAGAAGATCATTATTTTATTGAAATGGCTCTTTCGAAGAGTACAAAAGTTTTAGAATAAAAATTCTAAGTATAAAATTTCTTCAAATGCAGAGCATTGATGGGATCTGGCATCTCCACTCCATCTGCGTTGATTAAACGATATGAATTGCGAGGAAGTGCTTCCTTAACCACATAAGGGCCTTCCCAATTGGGTGACCACTTGCCCCGCGGTCGATGCTTGAGATGAGTTGTCGATCTGAGTACCAAATCATTAACTCAAAATTTTCTCTCAATGACGGACTTGGCATAGTGTCGAGCTATCCTCTGTCGATAAGCTTGAGCGTGCTCTGCTGCCTTGAGCCTTTTTTCATCTAGCAGATCCAGCTGCACCAATCTCTGCTGCTGATACTGATCAAGTGGCAATTCTATAAGAGAAGCAAATTTGAGAGCGGACTTCTGGACATGGAGAGGCAACACCACTTCAGTTTTGTAAACAAGTTCTGAAGGGGTGGCATTAGTCGGAGTTCGAATGGTGGTCCGATATGCCCAAAGTGCGTCATGAATTTTCTCATGCCAATCTCGACCTGTCTTCACAGTCCTTTCCAGAATACGGATCAAGATCTTATTGGTGGCCTCTGCTTGACCATTCCCTTGAGGATAATAGGGAGTTGAGAAATGATGGCAAATTCTGAATTTAGAACAAAATGTCTTCATCCTCTCATTTTTAAAATGGGTTCCATTGTCTGAGACAATATCATGTGGAATGCCGAAGCGGCAAAGAATGTTCTTGTGAATGAAAGAAACCACATGGCGGCCTTCTACCGTGCGTAGAGTAACAACTTCAACCCATTTCATGAAGTACTCTATCGCAGCCAGAAAGTATTTGTGGTCGTTGGAAGCAGAGGGGGTAATCGGGCCGACGACGTCGAATGCCCACATAGAAAATGGCCAAGGAGAAACAACCGATTGCAGATATGCGGCCGGAGAGTGAATGTTAGGCGCGTGCATTTGGCACTTGATGCACCTCTTCACAAATTGATGACAGTCCTGCTGCATGGTATTCCAATAGTACCCTACTCGAATGATCTGTTTGACGAGAGTCTGATAGCCGACATGGCCACCACAAATCCCTTCATGTGCCTCTTGGATAACTTCCATAGCTTCTTCTTTGTCTAAGCATCTTGAATACTCAGAACTGAACCCGCGGCGGTAGAGGACGTTGGCAAGAATGAAATATCGGGTAGACATACGCTGAATTGCACGTTGCTCCCTTTTTGGCATCTCTGGTGGAAATTCACCAGTCTCAATGAAATTTTTGATATTTTGATACCAAGGTTTTTCCTTCTGATTAACCTGGTTTACTTGCATAATTGAATTGAAAGCGGGTTGCTCAAGTCTGTCAACTTCAAAAGAAAGACATGATTCATTGCCTTTGAATGATAAAATGGAGCCCAGACTGGCTAAACCGTCAGCTATCTGATTATGCTCTCTTCTGATATGACTGAGCTGAAATTCTTCGAAGCTGTCCACAAGAGCTAGGACGATCTTCTGATATGGGATCAATTTAGAATCTTTCACTTGCCATTCAGTGTTAACTTGACTGACAACAAGTAGTGAATCGCCAAAGGCATGTACTCTCTTGATATTGAAACTTTGCAGAATTTTGAGACCTTGTATTAAAGCTTCATACTCGGCCATATTATGAGTGCATTGGAAACCAAGCTTGAGGGAATAAGGGATCATTTCTTTTTCTGGAGTGATTAACAAGACTCCAATCCCAATGCCAGACATATTTTTAGAGCCATCAAAGAACATATTCCAAACTGGGGGCTGTTGGATATTACAGATGTGCTCATCAGAAAAATCATCCTCTGCTTTAATTTCTTCCGTCAAAGGGAAATCCGCCAACTGATCTGCGATCGCTTGGCCTTTGATTGACTTTTGAGAAACATACTCTAAGTCATATTGCATCAGAAGGACTTGCCACTTCGCAATCCGTCCAGTGAGAAATGGTTGTTCCAAAATATATCTGAGAGGATTAAGCTTCGATAGAAACTTGATTTCAGAGGCCAACAAGTAATGTCTCAATTTCTGGCACATCCAAACCAGAGCTAGACAAGTTTTCTCCATCTGAGAATACTTCTTCTCATAATCAATGAATGTTTTGCTCACGTAGTAGATGACGTGTTCTATCAGGCTGCCTTCCTCATATTGTGCAAGGAATCCACCACAGGCGTTCTGATTGACAGAAATGTACATCAAGAGAGGTTTTCTCAATTTTGGCGGCTTCAAAACTGGTGAATTAAGAAGATACTGCTTGATGCGCTCAAACGAGAGCTGACATTCTGGTCCCCACTCAAATTTAACTCCTTTTCTTAGTAGATGATTGAAAGGTTCACATCTCATGGCCAAATTGGAGATGAACCTGCGAATAGACTGAATACGTCCTTGAAGGCTTCGCAAGGAATCCACCACAGGCATTCTGATTGACAGAAATGTACATCAAGAGAGGTTTTCTCAATTTTGGCGGCTTCAAAACTGGTGGATTAAGAAGATACTGCTTGATGCGCTCAAACGAGAGCTAACATTCTGGTCCCCACTCAAATTTAACTCCTTTTCTTAGTAGATGATTGAAAGGTTCACATCTCATGGCCAAATTGGAGATGAACCTGCGAATAGACTGAATACGTCCTTAAAGGCTTCGCGGTTCCCTGAGATTAGTTGGAGGCGGCATATCAATAATGGCTTTTGCCTTGGCCGGATCTACCTCGATTCCTTTCTTGCTGATTACGAAGCCGAGTAATTTGCCGGACTCAACTCCGAAAACACATTTTTGAGGGTTAAGTCTTAATTTGTAAAGAATAAGCCTTTCGAAAACTTGACTAAGAGCATTAAGGTGATCCTCTTCTTCTTTAGACTTAACCAAAATATCATCCACATATGCATCCATGTTCTTATGCATTTGATCATGGAAAATGACGGCCATCGCCCTTTGATAGGTTGCCCCGGCATTTTTGAGCCCAAATGGCATCACAGTATAGCAAAAGGTTCTCCATGGGGTAATAAATGAAGTCTTCGACTGATCACGAACGGCCAGCTTGATCTGATTATAGCCTGAATATCCGTCTATGAAGGAAAACATAGCATGACTTGCTGTGCAATCGATCAACAGGTCAATATTAGGAAGTGGATAATCATCTTTTGGGGTGGCTTTATTGAGATCCCTGAAATCAATGCAGATCCGAACTTTTCCGTTCTTTTTAGGGACTGCCACGATATTTGCTAACCAGTCTGGGTAATCAATGGCTCGGATGAAGCCTGCTTTTAACAAATCTTTAAGTCCTTCCTTGACTTGCTGCTCAATTCGAGGGTCTAACTTCCTCAATTTCTGCTTGATTGGTCTGACTTCTGGTTTCAACTTGAGTCGATGCTCAACCAGTTTGATATCCAATCCTGGCATATCTTCGTAAGTCCAGACAAATACTTCCTGATGCTTTTTGAGGAATTGGATGAGTCTAGCTTTTTCAACTTCGCTTAGACTCGACCCGATTTTGAGAATTTTCGGATCATCTTTCGACCCAATGTTAATATCCTTAGTTGGATCTTGAACCAAAGATGATGGTTCATCCTGCTTCTGAATGTGGGCAAATTCTGGCAGTTCCTGAATGGTGGAATCAAATTCGGCTGGCTCTTCAGTCTGCTCTGCTGCCTGACTGACTTCTGCTCTGTCTTTCATCTCAGGAAACCTTGCCAATTTTAGATACTTGGGATTGATAACAAATCTTGTCATTGATTCAGGAGTTAATGGTCCTGAAAACGCCAAAAGAGGTTGTTTTTAAGAGAAAGTACGAGCCAAATCAAATTTTTTGTATAAAGCAAGAGCAATGATATAGACAAAGTATAAGAAGGAAATGATGGATACTTGAAGAGAAAATTTTGATCTTTCATTGATTGAAGTAAAGTATTTACAAGACTTTAACAAAAGATGGGACTGTATTGTCCCTACAAGATAAAAAGAGAAGAAAAGAAAGCAGGAAAACTAAGGCATCATCTCTTCATTGGCTTCCTCTGATAAAAACTGTCTTGTTGCTGGAATCCGGGTCGGTGAACCCCAACCCTGAACTGTCCGCATGCTGAACTGGAATGATGGGCTCTATCATGTCGTCTTCATCTTTTCCCATGCCTCGGAATGGCTGGTATCCATGTTTTATCAGCAGATCAAATCCCTTTCTGGCTTTGGAGAACTGAGGGAATAAAGGGTGACCTTTGAAGGAGGCGTAATCAATGCGTCCTCCTAACTTGAAGAAACAAGGTCCCTGCCATTGGACCGTAGCTGCAACATTCTTCTCTTCCATGACATCTTTTAGTTTCAGCATCTCTAGACTGTCACTGAGATTGATCTCATCCGCTTCTCGGATGCTTGGAATATCAACTGTGAATGTTGGACGAGGAATCATAGGCTGTGGCAGCCTTTCTTCAGGATCTTCGCCCAAAATGGTAGTGATCATTCCACCCTTGGACCACTTGATGCACTGGTGGAGAGTTGATGGAACGACATTGGCATTGTGGATCCATGTTCGTCCCAACAACAGATTGTAAGTTGGCGGCACGTTAACGACATGGAATAGCACCGTATACACTGAGTAATTAATGAAGATTTCTAGGAAGATCTTGCCTTTGGCGGTCTGCCCATGATTATCAAAGCCGTAGATGGTGATGGGATCAGGCACATATTCTTCCTCTTTCAATCCCAATGCTTTCGCTGTCATTTCTGGGCAAATATTCAGACTGTTGCCTCCATCAACAAGTACATGTGGGACAGTCATGCCCCTGGTCGTGACTACGATGTACAGCGCGTTGTTGTGGAATGAATGAGGCTTTGGCAGGTCCCCATCAGAGAAAGTAATAGGCGCATTTGTCATTGCCTGGTTCACTATCTGCGCCATGTCTTCGGGCGTGGTGCCCGGCTTCACCTTGATCTTTCTCAGTAGATCATCTAGTTTTTCCCGGTGCTAGGGAGAATCATGGGTTAATTCAAAAATAGAGATATTGGAGAGCGCGGTAATAGGCTTTTGAAGGGTTTTGGCCTGCTCTTCTGCTGCTTCTGAGGTTTCTGCTTCCTCTGTGCAGGTTTCCTTTCTCAGAAATCTTTTTGGAAAAACTTGGGTTTTCCCACTCTCTACTGACGTGTTTCTGATGTTCAAAAATGAGAGGATATCCCCTCTCTGAGATGCAGGCTGATCCTGACGTAGAACCATTACCTGATGCTGCAGACTCATCTCCTCTTCGGAACAAGGATGTATGTGGCTCTGCGGTAGGAAGGAATGTTCAGAAATGGTTGATGTGAAATGCTTTGGGAATGGGGAGGATAGGATGTCCATTTTGCCCTCTTCTTCATCCTCGATGAGGATGCTTTTATCGATGCAATCCTGGATCAGATGCTTCAGGACGAAGCAATATTCAGTGTCATGGCCCATTGCCCTGTGGAACTTGCAATACTGTTCCTTGAATCTTCCCATGAGCACTGGTGGATCTGCAACCTTGGGAAGTTTTACCATCCCGTGAGACAGCAAATATTCCAAAATTTTCTCCAGCGGCTAGTCGAGGGGAGTGAATTTTCGGTCCCTGCTCCAGTTTATATGTTTAGGTTTGTCTTGAAGGTCCCCTTTTTGTTGAGGACCTGTCGGGAGAGGCTTGTCATTGTTCTTGAAGAATTTGCCCTTTCTGCCTCTATTCTGCTCAGACTTCGTACCACTGCCGCCGCCCTGCTTGCTGCTACTAACCTGATCATCCCCTAGAACCTCGGCGGAGTAAGTGAAATGCGCCTTCTTCTTTGGGTCTGGGATATTTTTGGCCAAAGCAACACCCTCGTACATCCCGTTTTCTACCCCCATCTCTAGCCATTCTGCTCGCTCTGTTAGTTCAATGAATGATTTGGAGGGATATGGGAAGAGGAGGCTTTTTAAGGGCTGGGAGAAGTTGAGAATGACCTGGAAGGCATGTTCTTCAGAAATAGGGTTTCTCATTTTGTTGCAAAGGCTTCTCCACTTATGAATGAAGTCCCTGGCCTTTTCATTGGGCTCCTGTTTCAGGTTGCACAGGTGGTTTAGGGTGGGCAGAGCTTCTGTGTTGAACAGGAAGCGTTCGACAAACATGTTGACGACTTTGTCAAAATCCCTTAGTTCGATGGGATTGACATGCTCAGCATACCATTTGGCAGTTATCCCCTCCAGACTGCGGGGAAAACAGAGAAATAGGGCACGGTTGTCTTCGCTGAACCGGGCGCATTCCGCAAAGAACATGGCAAGGTGAGCCTTAGGATCCCCGGATCCATCGAATTTAATGAACTTTCTGGAAAGGTTCTCCAGATTGATGTCCTCCTCTAAACCGAGGTAGAAATCCTGCCTGGTGTATGACCTTTTTTCTTTATCTCGGACTTGCAGGTCTTTCACTATTTTTGTCAGTGCCTGGATCGAGTCCTCTACAGGGGCCCCATATTTGGGCTTGTTTACTGACACTGGCTCTTCCATTGGCTTCTTGGATTGCCGCAGATGTTTCGAGATGTAGATCAGCTGCTCTTCTTCCTCGGAGATCTCTTCCGCTGACTCGGAGCCTTCAGAAGTACTGTCACGTTGTACTTTCTGCTTGCTGATCTTGACTGACTTTTTTATGGGCTTCTTCTTAGCCTTGGTCTTAGAAGTTGCCTTCTTTGGAGCCGTCTTAGCCTTCTCGGCCATCATTTTAGTCATCATTTTTTGAAAAACCCGGTACATGGCCGGATCTACATCGCTTTCATCCCCCGAGTCATGCTTTTTGGATAATCGGGGAGAATTCATCTCCTCTGGCTCTCTGTCACTGAGCTGTTAAGCGGCCCTCTTATCAGCCCTTGTCTAAACCATTTTTAGATGCCAAAGCTTTCCTGCAGAATATGGGAATGGTTAAAGTATGGAGAAGCTTTTGAAAAATTATAATTTCTTTGAGAAAAAACAAGAAATGAAAGGATTTGGTAGACAATTTCAAGAGATTATCCCATTACCCGGGATTGGGTCATCACACGATTTGTGATAATTGTGTTACCATTTGATGATAACAGAGAAATGTGCCTTGTTACCTAGGCGAGGTCGTCAACCATGAGAAAATATATTTGAAGAAAAATGTAGGAGGAATGTCCCATTTACCCGGGATGAGGTCGTCACCCAAAATTTTGTGACTTATTTGTGCTATAAACAAAATATAGAAAACAACATTTTTGGCCAAAAGGTAAATTTTTATTGATATTTTTAATATTCAAAGACAAAGAGAGGGTGGGCAAACAGTTTGCCACCACTCTCGATATTCAGATGATACATTTGGTCCAAGAAATATTGACAGAGAGATAAAGGAATCCCAGATATATTTGGCGACATGATATGCCCCAGACCACTGATCCGACTGCAGGTTGAATTCTGGCACGTTGCCTGTCGAGAAACGGGTGTTGGCACGAACCTGCCACTGTGAAAACTGCCTCAGACATCGTTCCGGCTGATAATCAACACAAAAGAAAGGGCCCATCAACTTGTAGCGCTTGTCACGGGCATAAGTGTATCGAGGAACAGTCTCTCTTTTGTCAAAGAAGTCCCAGGTAATTTCCTCCTGATGCAGCTTCTCGATCAAAGCTCGGCATTGGATGACTGTCCTTGGCTGCTTATTGTTGAATCTAAAAGAACTGGCCTTCGAGGGAACATGGCGCAGGAACCACGACTGCAGAGCGTAAGTGCATCCTTCTACCAGAATGGTCTCTCCAAGGGCAAATGGAGCTAAGCCTCTATAAAGGAAGGCTAATGCGGCCATGGAAACTGAAAGCTGACGGGTCTGCTTGCTTCCCCATCTTCGAAAGAGCTGGACGACTCTGATATCTATGAAATTCTGACCATCTTGGAAGAAAGCTAACCCCACTATGCACAGGATCATGGCATGCTGAATTCTGTCTTTCGCTGCTCGAGATAGAGTGTCAACCTCTTTGTAGGCTCCGTACTTCTGATATAGTTCGAATAGGTCGATGAACTGATTCCCACCAATCTCAGTGAGAGGCCAAGATCTGCTCCCTGTTGCTCTGGCCAAGGCTTCTCGAACATCCACCCCTTTGATGTTGATCAAAAACTGCTGCTCGACAGGATCATCTGGCTGACCAGCTGGTTCAGGCAATCCCATAATATCATTGAACTCGTCCATCAGTAGAGTCATTTCCCCCCAAGGAAACCAGAATGTGTAGGTACGTGGATTCCACCGTTCTGCCATAGCCTGAATCAGGGCTCCATTGATGGTTCGCTTGCATGCCGCTGATGCCATCTCCAACCCACAGTCATCCAAGTGGTCTGGGAACACACATGAGAAGGTGGCAAACCAAGAATAATACCACCGAGGGAAGAAAGGACGAGACTGGATGACCCGTAGATCCAGAGGTCCATCCTGAATCTGATAGAAGACATGATCTCGGGGAAAGACAGCATCGAGAGAATTTGACACCATTGAGATGATACTAGGGCAAAGAAAATAAGGGGAATTAGATAGAATGCAGGACTTATGGATAGACTCTTTAAAGAATCAAACCTGGAAATTTTGAAAAGGTTGATAAAATTTTAAAGGAATTTTCCAGGGTTTTGAAGAAAATTTGATCTAAAAGAGAAAAGAAAATGTAGGTAGAGAAAAATATACACCTGGGGTTTTTGAAAATAAGGGTAAGTTTTGAATAATACACCCAGGGTTTTTAAAAAGGGTTTGATACATATATATATGAGAGAATAGGGGAAATATCACACAACCAAAGCTGCATAAACAAGGATGCGCATACAGCACTCCCTAAAGGCTGACTCTAAATACAATAGTTGAAATGACTTGTAGGACCTTAATCCTAACTCTAGGGTTCAGATCATCTGATTCCAATCAAGATACGCCGATATACCCAAGCCGAAGCTCGAAGTACGTGGCATAGAAATATTTCTCCGGTTCTAAGGTAATGGCTTTCCAACATCCTTGAGCACCTACCGATATACCTCGGACTATGGCCCTTAGGTACGTGGTAGGGGGCGCGAACCCAAATAAGTGGTCCAGTTGTGAGGCTCTCTCCCGAACTATGGTTCAGTGAGACAGCCCAGCAACATGAAGACCGGGACAATATAGGTAGGGATGTTTTCAAAATATGATCAACATGCAATAAAATCAGAAGGCTCTAATGCAAGTCCTAAAGAGATAGAATTTAAATGAAAAAGGAGCATACACTTGCATACATTGTTTGCATTCAATCCCTAGAATTGAGGAGAGTTGTATTTAAGACCTAAATCTAATATGAACATGGATGTAATCTCCTCAATATGGTCCTACCAAACCATACTTAGATCCTATATGCAATAATGTCAGCTTAGGACAGAGTCTAGGCTACTAAGGTTTGCATGGAAAATGTAGCTGACATATGTTAGAATAAAGACTTAGATTATATAAAAGCAAAGCAAAGGTATAAATACAACTGGACGAAGACGAGTCCCATCACGGTCGTCAAACCTGTGATCATCAAAAAAAATTTCCTCTCTTAATATTCTCTCTCTTCCTTCTCTTTACCTTTCTAACCTCTTATTTTCCTCCTTTTTGAAGGGAGAAAGATAAAAGGGAGAAAGAAAGAGAGAAAAGAAAAGAAGAGAAAAGACGAAGAGGAATTCTTTTGCGGGTCTCACTTGACCTTAATTTTTGAAAATTTTTGAAATAACTTGCCTCCGTTTTTGAAATATTTGCGGGAAAACTGGGAGACAGAATCCGCTCGTCGGTACGAGGTTTGACCGTTCCTGGCGCCTTTACCAGGGGTAATCGAACCAAGGGTCGAATTAATGCCTTTTGCTTTGCTAATAAATTATTTAAGTATTTATCCTAAATCTAGATGCACAAAGAATCATGCTTGTGCAAATGCAATGATGTATGCTCTTTTTGAAATATTTTGAAGAATTCCCAAGTGTTTCTGAGATGAATCTGATAAAGTGAAGAAATGATTTTAACTTAGAACTTAAAGTTAAAGTTCTAAGTTTTAGAATAATCAAGAGCTTGAGAATATGAATCTGGATTTAGAAAGAGATGATTTTGAAATTTTAAGATAAAAGAAAAGAAAGGAAATTTTCAAAGTCGTAAATGGACCTTGAATCAGAATAGAAATGAAGATAGAATTGGGAAATCTGAATAAAATTGAGAAATGGAATTGATTTAAAAGTTGGAATTTCAAGATGAAATCTGAATCTAATATCTGGATTCTGCATAAAGTTTCACAGTTGAATTCTGAATTTAGGATCTGAAATGGAAACTTGATTTGAAATCTGGAATTGGTTCTAAGAATTGGATTTAAAGTGGAATTTGGTTTTAGAATTTTGAATGGAATCAGATTCAAGATGTGGAATCCAAGAAGGTATTTAGATCTGAAATCTGAGATCCAAGATAGAGTTTGGACCCTGAATCCTAAGATAGAATTGGATCTGAAGTCTGAGATCCAAAGTAAAGTTAGATTCTGGATCCTAAATGGATTTCGGATCTTCAATTTGAGATCCAAGATTAGATTGGATTTTTGGATCCTAAAATGGAATTGGATTTGAAGTCTGAGATCCAAAGTAGAATGGGGATCTAGATCCTAAGTGGAATTTGGATCTGTAATCTAAGATCCAATGTAGAATTGGGTTCTGGATCCTAGAATAGATTTGGATCTGTAATCTAAGATTCGAGGTGAGTTCGATTCTGGATCCTAGAATGAATTTTTGGATCTATAATCTGAGATCCAAAGTGAAGTTGGATTCATACTTGGAAATCTGGATCCAAGTTGAGATTAACTTTGGATTTTGAGTTTTGAAAGTCCAAATGGGACTTTTGAAGATGGATCTGGTTTTTGAACAACCAGATTGAATTTAAAATTTCAGAAAAAGTCAAGATTCAAAATCAATCTCAAACTTGTGATTTTTGAATTTGAAGATAAGAAGATGAACTTGATTTTTGAATTTGAAGATGAATCAGAAACTTCAAAGTTAAATTGAACTTTGAAATTGAATTTTGAATTGAGTTGGAAATTTGAAGTTTTGAATATAAAATGATTTTGGAATTTCAAAGTCAAATTGAACTTTGAAATTGAATTTTCTTTGAATCTTGAAATGAAATAGAATTGGATTTGAATAAGATCTGATCTGAGAAATGAAGAAGAAGAATCACTTGGAATTTTTGAAAAAGTAAAATTTAAAAATATGATGCAATTCTATCCCATATGATGAATGAATTTGAATAAGTTTGAAATTGGTTTTAAAAATCATATTTCATTCTTCAAATGAATTTAAACAACACTAATGATATAATACACTCCTGACTATGGTCATTGAATGTATTATATAATAGTCACATCTAAATTCAAATAAAGGATAAAATACCCTTTTGGTGCTTTTATAGAATTTAAAATGAAATTAACCCTCAATATACCTTGACTATGGTCATTGGTATATATTTTGAGTTAATTTTAAGTTAAATTCTGATAAAAGAAAAAAATATTTTAGTAAAATATGATGAATTTTGAAAATGGATCCAGTGGGGATCCAGTGTTATTTTGTAAAAGATAAAAATGCTAAGTTTTGTTCACACCCTGACTATGGCCATTGATGTGGATCATCAACTTAGTATCAATTACCTCTTACGAATTGGTGCACGTGCCATTTGTGAGAATTTGAAAAATAAAGACAAAAATGCATGAAGAAAAAAAAAGTAATGATATTTTACAATGCTCATTCATTCTAATCTAAAACTGGAAATGTAAATTCTCATTAGTATCTAACTATTACAAATTTTGAATGAAATTTCTTAATCTCAAAAAAAAGGGGGGGGGATATCCTTTACACATTTCCTGCAAAAATCAAGTGTTAATATACAGTAGAAGACACACAGGAAAAGGAAAAGATAATACTTTGTACATAAGATGAAGAATGTGATAAAATATATAGGACCATGCATATACATGAAAGAGTGGATCTGTCTAGATGAAAATGTGTATGAAGAGATATGCCTAAAGACACGGATGCATATATATACATATATATATGTATACATATATTCATACATGTATTGATATATATATATATATATATACTTATATACATGTATTCATAAGAAGAGAAGAGGGGACTTTCACAATTGTATAAGATCAGTGAATTGGATTCATAGGTTTTAGTGAGATGCTGGACCTACATACGACTGAACTTACACTGATTTAGTAAAAATATGGCAGGTACAGGGTTTTGGCAAGTCTAACTTGCAATTGGCATACAAAGGGGTAATGCATGAATCGGGTACAGGAGATAGACAGACATGAACAGTGCCATTTGCAGGTGGTGACTGCAAATGGCTGTAGTAGATGCAGCTAATAACATGACTATGCAAGTGGAATGCTATAATGATGATCATGAAGGTGTAGGATGCAGAAAAGAAAATGTAAATACATAAGTAGGTGCAATATGGGATGAGAACCATAATAAGGTGGTGCTACAAGGGTGCAGCTGGGGTAAATGCTAAAGGGGCCCTACTAATGAATTTCTGGATTGGAGAGGTAACCTACAGTAGTGCATAATAGATGGGTTGCAGCAAGTCTATCAGTGAACACACAGGGTGTGTATGCTGTGGGAAAAGTGGAACGTTTATCCTCGACATATTCTGAATCGGGGATAATGGTTGGAGACATATTTGTGCTGTCTTGACACAACACACTAATAAAAGCATGGGTATCGAAAGATATGGGTTATGATGATGAAAATAAGGACATAATCAAAAGAATACACTCAATAATGAATTGCACATGAGAATGAGGTGTTGCTGCAATGATGTCACTGTGGTGACAGTAGTGTGAAAGGGGTTGTAGAGTACTAGTCCGGGGTGGTAACAGGTAGATATGTAAGAGCTGGAAGCACCATGGGCATGAACGGAACATTTTGCAGGAGGTGCTGGGAGTAACTAGCTGTGGGGATGCTGATATCTATACGCCAATGGAGGTTATCCATACGTCTAAGGCTAGCAATATAAAAGGGGTGCAAGAGATGTTATATGTAAAATACAGGTCTGCCAATAAATCAGACACATCTTCTGCAAAGTCATGCTCGAAGCAGAAAAAATTACTGTCAGTAACGGGGCTTTCGACCCGATTCTGCTTGTAATGACATCAGAACCTTCTTCATATTCATGCTTCTCGGCAATGGTTGCCCTTGGCAACCTGTTACCAAAAAAAAAAAACTACAAAAGGCAGAACTGGAACATCCCAATCCTTTATTTGTTTTTGGTTGGCTATACTAAGCTTTCACCTGTAAAAGGGTGTTTTGAACATATGACTTGAATTATACCCAGGAAGCGAACCACATGCCACACGCTGCATCACCATAATTCATCTTTTTCTATAGGCTGCTTCAGCAGGTTAGTTGCATAGCCTTGATTTTTCTTTTCTTTTACATTGAACACAGTACAGAACCATCCGACCGTACCCATCACACCAGCTAGACTTAACCTTCAAGTCACTAAGCAATTGAAGCAACAGATCTAACATTCTTCCCTCTAAAAATCTTCCCATGATTGGATTATACATGCACACAATTGGCACCATCTCTTCTCATCTAAACTAACCAGTGACTGGTATGCTTTCCCTCAAAATCTTTCGTCTTGATAGACAAACTTACCACAAGTAAGCTTCAAATCAAAGTGATATATCGATGAATAGATGGAGTGAATCAGATCAAAATCACAGGTCCGATAGCAGAACAGAAAGACGAGTGTACTAAAAAAAAGAACTAAAATGTAGAAGATGTGATACCATGAAGTATGATGGTGAATATTATGATAAACAACATATGAATAGCAAAAAAAAAATGCAGAACATGTTGATATACAGGTAATGAACTTAAAAGAGAAGAGAGAAAAAAAAATATGCAGCAATTTCTATAACTACCAGTCATCAGAACTTGGAAAATCTAAGGTAAATTCAGGGAATCTCAGTACTAATGCTTCTTCTGCTTGTAGCACCTGAACATTTAAAAAAAAAATCTTCATTATTACGAGTCCCTACCTCATAAATTCTCATCCTTCAAACCCTCAGGATATATTCATGCTGTAGACAGAGGCTTACAAAAGGAGCTACCCACAGATATCTCAGAAGCTTAACAATAAGTATAAATTAACTATACATAGCTAATGCGGATTGAAATATGATGAAATGAGACATGAGGTGACTAAAAAAAAAAGAAAAGAAAAGAAAAAGAAAAGGAGGAAAGAAAAAAAAAATCAAAGTAAACGTTACTTGCTGAATGATCCCCTGCTTACAATAAAATTAACTATGAAACGAGAAGACATATTAATCCAACAAGATACGAAGAAATGCAATATCATAGACCTGAAACTAATGAGTTTGCAGACCTATTGTTTAACCGGATCCTAGTGATGACTGCAGAGGTAAGTGCTGATCTGAGGGGATGAACATCATACGATGTACAGAGAGACGGGAAATACGAGCTATGGTAGACTGAATGATAGATTGTATATAAGCCGATTATTAGAGCAGAGTCGGAAATCCCGAAGCAAGCAAGGGATTGAGGCAAAAAACCAAATGCATGATCGGCCATGGATTGGAGTCAATATAACTGAAATCGTAAAATGGAAGACATATTGGAATTTACCATTCCATTACTATCGCACATCTTTAAATCGATTTTTGCTATCTGCTAATCGATGTTACAGGAGTGCTTTTACCCCAAATACAAAGCGAAAAACAAAACCATAAAATCTATAAGAGAGCGAACTTGAAAGGAAGATAAGAAAGGAAAAATATAGGGAGGGTTAGAAAGGCTTACCTCGGTAGATTTTCCGCTGTAGCGACTGCCTTCTTAGGTGAAGATGGATGTTGATAACGGGGTCTGTCAGAAAAAGAAAGACTCGATGATCGCGGATTAGAGTGAATCCTCTTTTTGAAGAAGCGTCGATCAGAAGGAGTCTTGATGAAAACTGGACGAAATTCGTGGATGATGTATTGCTTAGAGAAGATCGATGATGCGATAAAAAAAAATGGATCCCCTCGTTCTTCCCCGAGTGCTGCTCTTAAAGGGGAGGAACGAAGGTTCGAGAGGAAGGTCAGTTGAGGATCGAGGGTGAAGAGCGAAGAAGACCGTTTTGAGATCAACGATGGAAAGACGAGAGGAGGGAGATGCGGGGAGAGTTCGTTTAGAACTTTTCCCAAATTTTCAAAAAGGTGGTTTCCCTTTTAAGAATTTTCTAAAAACTGGTTAAGTAATGAGGTTCTTGGTAAAAATGGCTTTGGAAGCTTGAAAATCGTCTTGTTCTTTTTTTGGTTTTTATGTTATTTTCATATATATATATATATATATATATATATATATATATATATATATATATATATATATATATTTTTTTTTACTTTTAGAATAAAATTCTAAAACCTTACGAGAAATCAAAGATTAAAAACTAATTTTTTTGTGTTTTTGTAAAATATTTACAAAAGAGAATTTTTCTGAGAGTTTTAAAACTATTTTGAGAAAATTTCTTCAGAAATGGGTTTTGATCCGGATTTTGAGGAAATATGGATTTAAAGTGTTGGATTCGGATCCGGAGTTGATTTTGAATATATCAATATGAATTTTTAATTCAGAGAATCTGAAGAAATGACTTGATTTTCTCAGAAAACGAGGTTAGGGGCAAAAAGGGTCGTTTTTTTCAAAACTTTGAAAAATTTGGGGTGTTCACAGTTTGCTGATTTTTTTCCTCTACCTGTAAACCATATCGCAAGAATGAGATTCTTACCATAAATATTACACTATTGCAAATTTCTGCACTAACTTTTGGACCTAAAAGCCATGAAAGATAACAATATATCTGTCGAGATCAAATCATACCTTTTTGTTGTTACGGAAGCGAAGGATCGATGATGCTTGTTTTTGCTCAACGGATGCATGCCCTCGCTTGGAGAGAACAACGTATCCATAGTCCAAATGCTCCACGATGTTCTATCACTGTGAAGACACCTTTCTTCTTCACGTTTTTCTCCTTTTTGTTCTCACTATGCACGCATTGTGCATACACCTTCACACAGTTCTCCTCTCTGTGTTTCTCTTTTCTATTTTTTCTCTTTCTCTATCTATCTCGCATATCAGAGAGAAAACCCCTCTTGAAGAGAGGATGATGGGCGGTTATCAAACCGCCCCTCTCTCAATTGGTAGCCGGGTCCGGATCTCGCCCAACATGGGCGGATCCGGTTTCCAACCCAACATTCTCTCACTCGCACATGATGGGAAGAGATCAAAGAAGAATGAACAACAAACGTGTTCAAAAAAATGAATAACATCGGGTATTCATACTGGCAAATGGACCGTGCGACCCATGAGCTTAGGGAGTGAAGGCATATTATGTACCGATTAGTGTAACATAATAGCCTAAACCTACAAACAATAAGATAACACAAAGTATACCTGCACAGGCCAAGTAAGAAGCTCACTGTGTCCCAGATCAAATACATTTTTCACATTCTAGCATATTGAATCCCTCTGCACATATTATAGTGCTAAGCTATGCTAGACAAGGCCTTTCATTATGTCACATGTTTCATCATAAACCCAACCATCCCTAGGATGTGGTAAAATAAGCTAGCTTTTAACATGTGCATAATCTAAAAATGTCAAATGATCTTTCTTTCCAACTCTTATTCTTTGAATCAAGATAAGTTGTTTTCCTAGACATGTTCTTTTAGGCTGAATCATACATGGTCTTAAGCAACATGCTAAAGTAGAAACACTCATATTTCTCCTTAAAATAAGGTTAAAAGTCAATAAGGACACTAAAATATATATGTATCTATATATATTAAGGAGTCACACAATGAAGAAGCAGGGATCACATTCTTCATTTCCTTTTGTGGTTGACTTATAGTCATAGTGAGATATACGTGGTATGACTCACGTATTATGGCAAGACTTTCTCACTCCAGTGAGTGTATGCATACACCATAAATTCTCTGTCGTACAAATCTATATTAGTTCAGTTCCTCCCCGAGAAACTAACTTGAGTCCTTCAGGATGCACATTCCCATGTAATGTCTATCCAATCCTCATATCTGGTCAACCAGGTTACCCTTGACATTTAGAAAGCAAGGTCGGTCCTCCATATAGTTAAATATACATGAGACCTCATCCTAACCTAGTTAGGGCGATGTATCCCATATACGTATATATGACAAATATCATAACTCATTATACGCTCACTCTTCTGAGTTATTATCATATGATATCCCCAAAATTCGACATGCTTATTAATTCTGCAACCATGGATTTTGTTACATCTCATCTTAGCCCACCCACAAGCAGTATCTGAGGCGATAAATCCGTGCGAGAAGATTTATCTCAAACCTGATAGCATACTTATATAGATGTGCAACATGCTATACAATGATCATAAAAAGAAATAGGAATAACATTAGCATATCAAATCTTACAAATACCCATAGATTTTACATGTTTAACATAAGAATCCCTATTGATTGGCTTAGTAAAGGGATCTGCCACCATATCTTGGGTATTAACATATGCCAAGGAAACCTTGCCTTTAGATACAATATCATGCATATACTTGCATCTCGTATCAATATGTTTGGTTCTATTATGAAACTTGGGATCCTTAGTAAATCCAATTGCCGCTTGATTATCACAGAATAAAGTCACTGGCAATTTTGCTTCAGAAGAGAGTCTTAAATGTTTGATGAATCTCCTTAACCAAACGCATTCCTGCACTGCGAATGAGCCTGCAACAAATTCAACTTTCATTGTGGACAAGGCTACACACGTCTGCTTCTTGCTACACCAAGATATAGCACCATTGTTCATCAAGAACACATAGCCAGATGTAGACTTATGCTCATCAAGGTCTCCACCCCAATCTGCGTTAGTATAGCCTACCACACACATGTTACCACCATGGTAACAAAGAACTGAATCTGATGTGTCTTTAAGATATCTCATAATCCTCTTGACAGCCTTCCAATGGGCTTGTCCTGGATTAGCTTGATATCTACTCACCAACCCTACTGCATAACATATGTCAGGTCGGGCGCACATCATAAGGTACATAAGGTTGCCTACTGCACTGGAGTAAGGGACTTTGGACATAGCTTCTATTTCTTTAGATTCCTTTGGACACATCTTAAGACTTAAATCATTCCCTTTTGCTACAGGAGTATCTATGGGTTTACAATCTTGCATGTGAAATCGTTCTAAGACCTTTATATATGACTCTTGTGAAAGAGAAAGAAGTCTTTTTGAACGATCTCTTTTTATCTCTATGCCCAGCATAAAGCATGTTTCACCCATGTCTTTCATTTCAAAATGAATAGACAACCATTCTTTAATGGTTTTTAAAAACTCCAAATGATTACTAGCCAATAAAATATCATCCACATATAGAGTTAGAATCACAAATTTTGGACCTTGACACTTAAGATAAACATAGTGGTCCTTATCAATCATAGCAAAGTTATTGCTCATGATGGTCTCATGAAATCTTAAATACCACTATCTGGATTACTGCTTTAATTCATAAATGGATCGTTTGAGCTTGTAAACTTTGAGCTTAAAACCAGCAGTAACAAACCCCTCGGATTGTTCCATATATAATTTCTTTATCCAGTTTTCCATTAAGGAATGCAGTTTTAACGTCCATCTAATGTAATTCTAAATCCATATGTGACACTATGGCTAACAAAAGGCGAATAGAGGTCAATTTGACCACAGATGAGAATGTTTCATCATAGTCTATCCCTGCCATTTGTGTGTATCCTTTAGCAACCAAACGAGCTTTATATCGCTCGATAGATCCATCAGCATTCTTTTTAATATTGAGAACCCATTTGCTCCCAATAGGTTTTCTTCCTTTTGGAAGATTAACAAGATCCCAGACCTCGTTAGATGTCATGGATTTCATTTTATCTTCCATTGCCTTGTGTCATTCATTCCTTTTAGGACAAGATAGAGCATCTCTAACACTCTTAGGTATATTATCATCTTAGGGTATAACCACAAAGGCTTCCCCTTCGATTTGGAATCTCTGACGAGGAATTCTCTTTCGTAAACTCTTTCGAGTTGTCAGATCTTCATCAAGATCAATATTCACTTGAGTGTTACTCCCACTATCCAATAGTGGTATAGACACATCATCTTGTGTCTCTAAAACATGATGATCAATCTCTTTAGATTGTTCTTCATCATCCAATTCATAGAACTGGAAGTGACGATCTATCTCTCTTCTTTTAGGAAAGTCACTTTCAATAAATGTGGCATCTGTAGAATCTATCTCAGAAATACTTCCATCAGTATTCTCTCCTAAGAACACATATCATTTTGAATGTTCACAGTATCTTATAAAGATACACTTCTTTCCCCTAGGACCCAATTTTCCATATTGATGGGAAAGATTATGGACATATGAAGTAGACCCCCAGGGTTTGAGATAAGCCAAATCTGGCTTTCTGCCTTTCCATAATTCATAGAGAGTTGAAGAAATAGATTTAGATGGTACACGATTTAATACATGAGCAACAATTAACAAATAATCACCCCAAAAAGAAATGGGTAAATTTGTCTGTGCCATCATGGACCTGACCATCTCTAAGAGGGTCTTATTCCTCCTTTTTGCAACACTATTTTGTTGCGGAGTTCGAGGAGTAATTAATTGTCTATATATCCCTTTATCATTACACAATTCCTTGAATTGTTCAGATAGATATTCATGTCCACGATATGTTCTCAAAGCCTTGATCCTACGATCAAGTTGATTCTCCACCATGTTCATAAAGGATCTAAAGTAATCCAATGCTTCAGATTTATACGTAATTAAATACACATGGATAAATCGTGTATAATCATCAATGAAGCTTCATGCCTCGTTGCCACATTCATTGGCCCACATATATCTGAATGAATTAATTGAAGATGATAGGTTGCTCTAATTGCCTTTCTAAAAGGTAATCGAGTTGCATTTCCAGTAAGGCAATGCTCACATATAGGCATTTCAATCTTCGCAAGGGATCCCAAAAGACCCTCTCATGCGAGCCTATCCATTCTCTTTTGCCCTATATGTCCAAGTAGAGCATGCCATACAGATACATCCACATCCATATTATTAGCAGTTGAAACAAGTGAAAAACATTCATCATTAACATTCAAACTTACAAGTTCAGTGTCCAACACATAGAAACCATTCATCAAGAAACCAAAAGCAACTAAAGTTTGTCCATAAATGATGTCAACATTGACATCCCCAAACACAAGTTTATAGTTAAACATAGACAAAGCAGAAACTGAAATCAAATTTTGTCGAATTTTTGGAACATGGAGAACATCGTATAATAATAAAGATCGTCCTCCTCACAAATCCAATTTGCAAGTCCTGATCCCTTTAACTTTTGCTTTAGTGTTGTCCCTCAAAAACAACCACTTCGAACCAAATGGCATCTTCCTGTATTCGACGAAGTTTGTGCGGTCTTTGGTCACATGGTCGGTGGCTCCTGAGTCTACAATATGCATATGATTAGTTTCAATAATTAGTGCACAACTACAAACATTTGCACATAATACAGGAGTTTTAAGAGAATGTACCTTCTCCTGCTCATGACATTCACGAGCATAGTTACCCAAATTGCCACACTTAAAATATTTCGCATTTGCCTTATCTTTCTTGCTTCCACGCTTCCCAAAGCGCTGGTAAAGCTTATTTTCTTGTTCTTTGTCTTGTCCCTTCTTGTTACCCTTCTTGAACCTCCTTGGTTCATAAAATTTCTTCTTAAAAGATTTTGGCCTTTTAGAGCTTTTTACCACATATACCCTCATGCTAGATGATTGAGTCGCCTCAAGGCGATCATTTTCCAGCTCTACATGACGGGCGATATCATCAAAAGTTTTAATACTTTCGTTATGAGTCATATCAATTTTCATATGCTCCCAACTGTGTGGCAGAGAACGAATCACAACCTGGACCTGTTGTTCATCTATAAGGGTATGCCTTGCACTATTGAGTTCTCTAATCATGTTCGCCATCTCCCTGAGATGCTGGTTCATAGTATGCTGAGGGGACTTTCTGTATGAATCGAACCTGATGATCCGCCTCCTTAGCTTTGTGGCTGATGTTCCCCCAAACTTATCTTTAAGTAGTCTTATAATGCTCAAATTGGCACATAATGTCTTCCTGCATAGAACATAGCATGGTGACACGTGCAATAGTATTCATGCGCTTTCATTTCTCATACGTCTTCATGTCCCTACGAGATTGTGCCCCATTACCAATTTCAGGTCGATCCATAGTATGGTTGAGAGCCTCCAAGGCCCCAGCCTCCTCCAGTGTAAATTAAATCTTTCTATGCCATATGTCATAGTTATCACCATTCAGTTTCTCAATCCGTGCTAAATCCATTATGGATTTACTTGGTGCAGCCATGTCCTTATAAAATAAGAGTGAAACAATGCGCAAATATGTTATCCAAGCATGTTATGATCTAATTATTAGCACATCTATATGCAGTCATAATCACACGATTAGATAACATATAATTTTCACAGGGCGTGGAATCGAAAGTTCACTGCGTTCACAATCATCTCTCACTTTCCCTAAGATAATTATATTTACCTAAACTGTATTATGACTGTTTAAAACAAGATATTAACACATAGAGTAAGTACTTACAAAGTACTTAAAAAATCCATCGTATAATCAATATGATTATATCATATTCATGAATAAACTATATAATAAAATGAATTCATGAATGCCCGGCTCATCCGTGGCTCTAACCATTTGCTAAAATGCCTCGACCCACATGAACCCTGGCCCTGCCAGGGTTCAGCCAAAAAAAAAAATCCGCAGTCTGTGCCGCAGTGCCAGGAACTCGGCCTGCGGCCTGTGCCGCAAGGCCGATCAAACTGCCGCAAGGCAAGGACAGGCCAGCTTGGGCCTGCGGCCTATGCCACAGGGCTGGGAGCAAACAAGCATGTGGCTCGAGCCGCAGAATCGAGTCAGGCCAGATAACAAAGCCTACAGCCTATGCCGCAAGGCCAGGTCAGGTCGAACTGAGTCTGCGGCCTATGTCGGAGGCTGGAAAAAAATGTATTTCTACCGCAGATCCTGGGCAACCGCAGATCCTGGGCAGTCCCGCGGCCTGTGCCGCAGGGTCAAGGGTCAAGCCGGACTGAGCCTGCGGCCCATGCCACAGGCTGGAGGAAAAAAAATCTGGTCAGTGCCGCCGCAAGATTTGGCCCAAACTCGGGCATGCTCCGCAATAGGGCTGGCTACAGCCCAGGTCTGCGACCTAGTCGCAGTACCTGCGGCTGTAGCAAACCGCCTGGCTGAAGGCCATGCCAACGGCCTACCCGCAAACATCCACCATGAACGCATATAGTCCCAGCCTTTTCTCAACGAAGGGGATATTACCCCAAGCAAAAAATAGCATAAAATAACTGATGCTCTGATACCAATGTCAAGATCAAATCATATCTTTTCGTTGTTGCGGAAGCGAAGGATCGATGATGCTTGTTTTTGCTCAACGGATGCATGCCCTCGCTTGGAGAGAACGGCGTATCCACGGTCCAAATGCTCCACGATGTTCTATCACTATAAAGACACCTTTCTTCTTCACGTTTTACTCCTTTTTGTTCTCACTATGCACACACTGTGCATACACCTTCACGCAGTTCTCCTCTATGTGTTTCTCTTCTTTTCTATTTTTCTTCTTTCTCTGTCTATCTCGCATATCAGAGAGAAAATTGTTACGATAATGAAGTTGTACATGATACTTCAAGTACAAGGTTTTGATGATGAACAAGTGAATCAACTATATTTTAGCTAAGGCAATGAAGAAAGATGACAAGAATTGAAGAATTCGATGAAGAATCTTTGAAGACTAGTGTGCAAATGTAAAATTCATTAAAAGTCTTAGATTCTTGTAAGAGCATTACTTAGAGTGCATATTTTGGTTGCATTTCACCTAAAAAATCTTTAGAAAAACTTTTCTAAAAGAACTCTTCATGAAAATCTTTTTTGAAAACTCTTTATTTAATTTTTCATATTTATTAGTCGACCAATAGACTCACCAGCTGAATAATCCTTTCGCGCCAATTTTTTTAAGCAAAATGTCATTTTTGACAAATTAGTCGACCGAAGGTTTTATCAATCGACTGGACAAAATATTCATTTTCTGACAACAGTCGACTGATAATATCATCAATAGTCGACTGATAATATCATCAATAGACTAAAAAATCTTTAAGTCGACTGCTGCTAAATTTTTCTGAAAATACATGTTCTGTCCGGTCGACTGATAAAATCATTAGTCGACTGCTGCTAAAGTTTCTAGAAAACACATGTTTTGTCTGGTCGACTGATAATATCATTAGTCGACTGCTGCTAAATTTTTCAGAAAATAGACATTTTGTCTAGTCGACTGATAAAACCTTTGGTCGACTAATTTGACAAAAATAACATTTTGCTTAGAAAATTTGGCGCGAAAGGATTAGTCGGCTGGTGAGTCTATTGGTCGACTAATAAACATGAAAAATTAAATAAAGAGTTTTCAAAAAAGATTTTCATGAAGGGTTCTTTTAGAAAAGTTTTTCTAAAGACTTTTTAGGTGAAATGCAACTAAAATATGCACTCTAAGTAAGGCTCTTACAAGAATCTAAGACTTTTAATGAATTTTACATTTGCACACTAGTCTTCAAAGATTATTCATCGAATTCTTTAATTCTTGTCATCTTTCTTCATTGCCTTAGCTGAAATATAGTTGATTCACTTGTTCATCATCAAAACCTTATACTTGAAGTATCATGTACGGCTTCGTTGTCGTAACAATCTCTCCCTTTTTTATGATGACAAACTAATCAAAGATGGAGCATTTAGATGCATAGATGGAGATTTTACTCTCCCTATCAATATGTTGCAAAACATTAGAAGTTAGTACAATCAAAGCGCATATATCACATATTGATTATTTTGCATTACTTCATGCATTTCTAAAACTTTTTCATGAATGCAATTTTCAATTCTTTCACATGATGCAATTTTCATGTTTCTTTTTCTCTTTCTTTTTCTCATGCAAATTCTATGCCATGTGAGGCAACGTCTTTTTCTCATTTGTAATTTCTCATGCAATTTCCGTCTTTTTCTCCCACCTTTGTCATAATAAAAAAGAGTAAGTGCAGATATAGCATAAAAAAATATAAATTCAAGTTCAAAATATTACAACCCAGAAAGTATCAAAGTTCAATAATGATAGTAAACAAAGTTCAAGAGAAATGTTCCTTGATCATCTCCTTGAGTTTAGCAATATCTTTCTAAATTGAAGAAAGTTGTTGAGTCACATCTCCACGAAAAGTGTGTTGATGCAGCTCCAAAGCTTCCATTCTCTGTAAAATTTCATCATTGTCTTGACTAGTACAGAATTTGTTTTGTTTTTGTTTGAGATGAAGGTGTCACAGGAGATGGTGATGGTTCAAAGGGTGATGCTTCAGTTTGATCAAAATTTAAAGAAGGTAGATATTTGATTTTCATTCGTTTAAAAATAGTTTGATCAAAGAACTTTTTTTGTTCAATATATTTTTCATTTGTTAGGAGTACTTTGAAATATCTGAAAATACGAGTAAGAAGACATTCATACGGAAGAAAAGGTTTTTGTTTCCACAAAGTAGTAAAATACACGGTAGCCCAATTTACCGAAATATTTCCAAATAAGACATAAAGAGTCGTAGAGAGATCTGTGGAATAATAATCAAAAGAACCAGTTTTAGGTAGAACATTATGAGCAAGAATTCATCCAGCAATGCAAGCGCGAGTTTGAAAATTGGTATTTTTGAAAGGAGGACAATGAGGTGTACCGGGAAGAATTTGTTCAAAAATTCTTTCATTATTAAGTTCAATAGTATTGAAAAGAGTTTCTAAAGGTGGAATATCTAAGATTTGTCCAAGAAGTTTAGAATCAAACTCAATTTCAACATCGCAAACAAGAGAGGAAAGAAATCCAGTTTCATGATCAATTTGTAAATTTGTGTAAAACAAATGGATCAACAAAGGTTAATAAAGAGGGTCTGCACCGGCGTCAAAAATGTGTGAAATGTCTGTAAATAATTCTCTGATTTTGTAGCGAGAAAATAAATGAAGCAGAACATTTCGGCCTGGTAAAATAGGAAGTGCAGAAATCAATCCAAAAGTATCATATAAAAGAAGATTTCTTAGTCTGAGAGAAAATCCATGATGTGCTGAGGCTGTAGTGTAGATAGAGGGGTACCTTGTGCTGAGGCTGTTTTCTGACGAAGCATGGTCGTTAAGAATGAAACAAATTTACATGTCAAAGAGAATCACTATTGATGTCGGTTTCGGCAAGAGATTAAAATCTCCTAGGGTTTATGGAGGACGATAGCTATCTGCCGAAGAAAAACTGGAGAAGCCTTCGTGCGATGCGGACGGTGCTCCGTTGATACGATGGAGAGGATTTGATGAACAATAGGCCTTCACCGATCACAATCTCTATTAGTGGCCAAATCAATCGGCAGTAACAATCCACCGAAAGGGAATGTCGAGTTTCCACATATTTGATGGAAACAGACCTTAAAAGATTTTGATTTGAATTACTCCACAACAACTATTTATTGTGATAACACTAGTGATATAAATCTTTTGAAAAATCCTGTTCGGCACTCAAGAACTAAGCGTATGTTTTTCCCTTTTCATAAACGAAAACCCTCTCTCTCTCTCTCTCTCTCTCTCTCTCTCTCTCTCTCTCTCTCTCTCTCTCTCTCTCTCTCTCTTCCGAAAACCCCTAGGAGTGCCGAATGAACTTCTCCTCGCCGGAATCCTCTTGCCATGATGGGGTGCCTCTTCAGCCAACGACGCTTGCGACGCTTGCAACAACATCTTCTTGCCTGTCGTCATCCACCGCGTCACCTCTTGTTCGTCGAACAATTTATCGCCTCTTCTCTCTTGCCTAAAATCTGTGGAAACTCGCCATTCCTTTTCGGTAGATTGTTATTGTCGATTGATTTGTCCACTAACAGAGATTGTGATCGGTGAAGGCCTATTGTCCATCAAATCCTCTTCAGCGTATCAATGGAGCATCGTCCGCATCGCACGAAGGCTTCTTCAGTTTTTCTTCGGCAGATAGCTACCGTCCTCCACAAACCCTAGGAGATTTTAATCTCTTGCCGAAACCGAAATCAACAATGATTCTCTTTGACAGGTGAATTTGTTTCATTCTTAACAACCATACCTCATCAGAAAACAACCTCCGCACAAGGTACCCCTCCATCTACACCACAAGCACATCATGGATTTTCTCTCAGACTACTCAAAAATCCTCTTTTATATGATACTTTTGGATCAATTTCTGCACTTCCTATTTTACCAGGCCGAAATGTTCTGTTTCATTTATTTTCTCGCTATAAAATGGAATATTTACCCCTCTTCTAATGTTGATTCATTTATTTTACACAAAGTTACAAATTGATCATGAAACTGGATTTCTTTCATCTCTTGTTCGCGATGTTGAAATTTAGTTTGCAAACTTCTGGGACAAATCTTAGATATTCCATTTTCAGAAACTCTTTTCAATACTATTGAACTTAATCATGAAAGAATTTTTGAACAAATTCTTCTTCCCGGTGCACCTCATTGTCCTCCTTTCAAAAATACCAATCTTCAAACTCGAGCTCGCATTGCTGGACGAATTCTTGCCCACAATGTTCTACCTAAAACTGGATCTTTTGATTACTATTCCACAGATCTCTCTACGGCTCTTTACGTCTTATTTGGAAATATTTCAGTAAATTGAGCCAACGTGCATTTTACTACTTTGTGGAAACAAAAACATTTTCTTCCGTATGGATGTCTTCTTACTCGTATTTTCAGATATTTCAAAGTTGAACAAAAAGAGTTCTTTGATCAAACTATTTTTAAACGAATGAAAATCAAATATCTACCTCCTTTAAATTTTGATCAAACTGAACCATCACCCTTTGAACCATCATCATCTCCTGTGACACCTTCATCTCAAGCAAAACGAAAGAAATTCTCTACTAGTTAAGACCATGATGAAATTTTACAGAGAATGAAAGCTTTGGAGTTGCATCAACACACTTTTCGTGAAGATGTGACTCAACAACTTTCTTCAATTCAGAATGATCAAGCAACATTTCTCTTGAACTTTGTTTACTATCATTACTGAACTTTGATACTTTCTGGGTTGTAATATTTTGAACTTGAATTTATATTTTTTTCTTATGTTATATATGCACTTACTCTTTTTTATTATGACAAAGAGGGAGAAAAAGACGAAAATTGCATGAGAATTTACATCACATGGAAATTGCAAATGAGAAAAAGATGTTGCCTCACATGGCATAGAATTTACATGAGAAAAAGAAAGAGAAAAAGAAACATGAAAATTGCATCATGTGAAAGAAATGAAAATTGCATTCATGAAAAAGTTTTAGAAATGCATGAAGTAATGCAAAACAATCAATATGTGATATGTACTTTGATTGTACTAACTTCTAATGTTTCGCAGCATATTGATAGGAGTAAAATCTTCATCTATGCATCTAAATGCTCCATCTTTGATTAGTTTGTCATCATAAAAAAGGGGGAGATTGTTACGACAATGAAGTCGTACATGATACTTCAAATACAAGGTTTTGATGATGAACAAGTGAATCAACTACATTTCAGCTAAGGCAATGAAGAAAGATAACAAGAATTGAAGAATTCAATGAAGAATCTTTGAAGACTAGTGTGCAAATATAAAAATCATTAAAAGTCATAGATTCTTGTAAGAGCCTTACTTAGAGTGCATATTTCTGTTGCATTTCACCTAAAAAGTCTTTAGAAAAACTTTTCTAAAAGAACCCTTCATGGACATCTTTTTTGAAAATTCTTTATTTAATTTTTCATGTTTATTAGTCGCCCAATAGACTCACCAACCGAGTAATCCTTTCACGCTAAATTTTTTAAGCAAAATGTTATTTTTGTCAAATTAGTCGATCGAAGGTTTTATCAATCGACTGGACAGAATGTCTGTTTTCTAGAAAATTTAACAGCAATCGACTAATGATATTATCAATTGACCAGACAGAATATGTGTTTTCTGAAAACTTTAGCAGCAGTCGACTAATGATTTTATCAGTCGACCAGACAAAACATGTATTTTCAGAAAATTTAGCAGCAATCGACTTAAAGATTTTTCAGTATACTGATGATATTATCAGTCGACTAATTTTTTCTTTAGTCGACTAAGTTTTAAAACTTTAGATTTTCAAACGGCTTGATAAACACATTAGTCGACCTACAATAACTGTCAGTCTACTAATATTTAATTATCAGTTGACTAACTATTGTTCCAGTTGACTAATTTTGTCGTTTTTCCTGAAACTTTTAAAAGACGTGTCTTTTCATTTTTCAAACGTTTTGATCATTTATAATGGACAGTTTTGATACTCTTTCGTACCCTCAACGTATGAAATCTTTCAACTATAAATATGAGTGCATTTCACACTCAAAAGCAATGCAATCCAATCGAATTACATTGAATTACTCTTTGCTTTTCACTCATATTCATTTTCTCACTCACTTGATATTTTTCACTTCAGTTTTTCACTCAAATTCCTTTGAGAGACGGTGAATTCGTGAGTTGAGTATTTCAACAACCTCAAAAGCCAATTGCATCTCATTTGCATTTATAAGAAGGGCTCGTAGGTTGTTTGTAAGTTACTTATTTCATTTTTCTGTAAAAGGAAAAGACTCCTTGGTTTAAAGGAGTTGTTTGCTTTCAGTAGGTGTGTTACTGAAAGTGGGACCGAATTTGGTATGTGTATGATCTTGTAGTTACACAAGGTTGATAGTAGAAATCTCAAGCTGGTTTTGCTTGGAGACTGGATCTAGGTCGGGAAAGACCGAACTACGATAAATTCTTGTGTTCTTTGTGTGATTGCTTTGTGAATCTCAAAATCCGTTAAAATTCCAAAGACGCTATTTAAAAGCACTATTCACCCCCTCCCTCTAGTGCTCGTTGTCTCGATCCTATAACACTTTCAAAAACCCCTCTTGAAGAGGGGATGATGGGCGGTTATCAAACCACCCCTCTCTCAATTGGTAGCCGGGTCCGGATCTCGCCCATCATGGACGGATCCGGTTTCCAACCCAACAATATCTATGTTATAAGTGCCTGAATCACTATCTGCCAAATTCATGTAGCAGAAGGTTGAAATAGTAAGGACAACTTGGAGCTTTTTTGTACCTTTTGTGTTTGAGCGGTTACCTCCAGCTTGGTTTGCTTGGATTTTCCTGATGTGAGGCATCTCGACTTTACTACCTGCTGAAATTTTGAAATAACATCAACATTAGTATATGGAGAAATGAACAGATATCTAAAGTTGCTGTTATCTTGTAAAGTTCCGTATATTTCAGCATTAGTTGTCAAACCTTTTTTATTCGGTGTGCGTCTGTTTACTGCTATCATTTTTCCACTGCTCATTCTGATGGTGTGATTTTTCCGCTCGCTAATATAGTGGAACCAAAACAAGAAAATTAGTACTTTGCTTGTTTACCATGAAAACAAATAAGAACTTAAAAATAAAAAAAAATCTCCATCAAATTGATCTTCTTCTTCTGTATGTATGTAGAAGTTTCAGGCACATGCAACTTTTTCTCCAAGTTTGCTTCTCTAAGAATTCCTCTTTCCTTAAAAGATGCAGCATAACCAACATAAGAGACAAAAGCCTACACAATTGTTGATGTTTCAATCAGTCTTCGAGAGCTAAAGTTATAAAGCTACGTACATCAGTTCTTAAGCTAAAATGCTTAGGATTTGTAAGCTTTGTTGTCTTACGCTCCACTCTAAGAACAAAGTTAGATACTTGAACTTTTTCTCGTGGAATTTCTAGGATCTGTAATATTCAGATGAAATTTTCATAAGGATTAATATAAAAAGACTTGCCATTATTAGTGGCAGGGTAATTGTGATTGAAATATGTATCCTACCTGAGGAATTTCATGAGCATTCTTCTTGCCAAGTCTTTTCCCAGAATTGTTATTAACTGAACTGATGTTGCTGTTAGCACACAAGTATGCATACATGTAAAAATTGTATACAAGGAAAAACTAAAGCAAAAAATCTATCATGGAGAGAATTTAATCGTGGGATGACATACCTGTTATTGGAAGATGCAGAAGCATTCTCTTTGTTGTCAGTTTCTGCATTGTTGAAGTCATCTATTGCGGTATTTGACATTTGGTTTCTGAGATCTTTTCTTTCGAAATCTAGTTTCTTAGGATCTGGATCTGGGGTGTTTGTCAAATTTTTCCTTATCCCTTTTCTCTTCACATTTTGACGTTTAGAGCAACATTCTTATTTAGCAGTATCCATCATAAATTTGGTGGTGTCGATCTCCTTATCAACTTGACCTCTGTTTGACATTTGACAAATTTGATCATGTGCTTTTGGTACTGAATTGTCTACCCCAGTAGGAGCTCCCATGGGTTGCCGTGTCCTAAGGATAGCTGCAGCTTCTTGAATGGGCTCATCATTCTCATGCACGCAGTTTCTACCTTCGGTTGCACTATGACTCATACCCTTGCTTGGGATCTGTAATTCTTCTCTGTCATTGTCTTTACCCCCATTGCCAATATTTATGGAACCATGTTTCACTAAATCAGCACTTGTTGTGCTGGGTGGACTAACTTCTTTGTTACTTGCTGCAGCTCCCTCATTTGAAATTTCTGATTCTCCATATGCAGTTGCTGTAGTTGGCAGTTTCTGACCAGATTCTTTACTTTTACTGTTTATTGATGACCTCATCTCAGAGCAACCATTCCTTGAATTTCCATCGATCTCCATATCAATGGAACCACAACTCCTCTGATCACTGGATCTCTGCACCAAGGTTTTGTTTTCAGTTTCTAGGCTCTTTTCATCAATCATTCTTTTATCATCAAATAAGATACATTCTTGATGTGCCTGCTGATCCTGGTTTTTTACATCCATTGTAGCTTCTGGGTTATTAGAATTTGGAGGAATTACTTCATCATCTTCTTTTGCTTGTAGCTTGCGAGCTCAGAGACGAGTCCTTGCTGGAACTGAAACCAGCATATTGTACTTGGGATCATTTGCAGCACATCTGGATGACTTGCACACATGACCAGCAGTAAGATGCTTATTACCTTCACTTCCAATCTGAAGCTTCTTCAGCTCGGTGCATATCTTGGAAGAAGGCGTCAAAGTTTTTTTGCTTTAGTAGGTTTCTTAGCTTTGCTTGGAGTTTGAAAGACCAAAACTTTTGCAACAGGTCTGACATGTCCCTTTAATGAGATCGCAACTTTGGAATTGCGAACGCTTCTAAAAGATCCAGAATTCTTGGGATGCTTCTTGTGGCTGGGGGTAGTAACAGCCTTTGCGTTTCCGACTTGGTGGGTGCTTGAGGCTACCTTGCTAGTTGCAGGGATGAGTTTACGGACAACGTGATCAGGTATTCTCTTTTGACTGGTATCATGCAGTCTGGGAATTCTAGATTTAGCAGGTGCCGAGAGCGGGTATTTGGTTTTTGCCCTGTTAAATAGCACATGAATTCTCATCAATATCACAATTCAAAGGGAAATAAGAAAATATAGAAACCAAATAAACCAAACTAGTGCAAGGATTTACATACATCGGTGTTGCCAACCTTATTTCCTTTCCAAACCTCAAGTTGGGGTTTCTCGCCTCCATGACCTGTAATCCTAATTTTTAGAATCATGCAACATGGTAGATCCTTATTCCATAGAAGAAACAGGAAAAAAAAAACTTTTAGTTGGTTGCTACTGACCCGACGAAGGAAGTTTGCACTCAATGTGGATGGATCCAGGTCTTCGTCATGATTTGGCTTGCATCCTATATCAGAGACCAACAGTACCCCAAGTAATTTAGCTAAAACGTTTACATTGTGCTTCTACCTAGTGAAGAACTAGCAGATACCAAATGAACCGTCTCCTACCAAATGAGGTAAAACTATACAAATGACTCCTACCAAATTAACAGATACCACTAATAATTTGAGTCAAACATGTACAATGAGCATGTGGGACACAGAAAATGAGCACATAACCGAAAGTAATTAGCTGAAATCTTAGTGTTGGTTTCTATTAAATGATCAAATTCTAGGGAAATTTTTCTGAAGGGTTTCTACCAAATGCTTAATTGATGCAAAACCAAAAATGGGTGTCCAGTAAATGAACCAATAATAGTAGATCAATATCCATAAAAATCTCGCCTGCGTGGCCAGCAGGGTGGTTGTGAGGATGCTGAGATGAAGGCACAGGATCAAACCCTGCTGGCGCACTGGTGTGTCTGTAGCTTTCAGAGGTGGTCGTCATCAAAATAATATCCTTAAAAATCTCAAACTGGGCATATCTAAAACAGCAGCAACAATAAATTAAAATTTAAAATAACAGCAATAGAGTAAACGATTGATCGAGATCAAGACAAATCCATCTAAAAACAGAGAAAAAAAATTACAAAAAAGCAGGATTTCTGAATGTGGAAGAACTTTGAGACACAAACCTGCACGCAAACAGAACCACGCGAAATCATCGGGCCTGGACTTTTCCGGGGTGGTGAAGTCGACCCATTTTGGCGCTTCGATCTTCTCGTATATCTCCTCTTCATCAAAGCCGGGAGCTGATTTGTTTTGAGCAGCTACCATTGAAGACGTCTGCTTCTGTTCTTTCTTCTTCTGGTTTGGAGTATGGAATTGAGGAGTTGGGCTTCAAGAATCGGTGCTTCAAGGCTAAAAAGAGGAAGAAAAAGAAGACGAGATGGTTTCAAGCTTCAATGGAAAGCGTTTAACAGATGTCTAACTTCTCTCTTACATTGAAGGGTGGGGAGTGCCTGACTCTGGAGCCAACTAGCCGTTGGAGCGCCTTCGACACAAGGCCCGTTTTTTTGGGTGTCGGAATTTGAAAATTTGAATTCAACAAGTTCTTTCTGATTGGTTGTTTGTTCTTTTAATGCGTAAATTGTCTCTTGAAGTTTTGAAAAATTAAGCCTTATACTGAGCCGCTGCCACGTAAAACTAGGAAAAAGTTTTTCTCCAGGCTCACCTCTACTTCTTTGTTAAAACCACAAACTGACCCTACCCGGAACTCAATAACGGCTATGGGCATAAAAATGTCGACCCGAACTCGACACAAGTAATTATGTGGGTTTGAGCCATGATATTTGACAGGACTAAACTTGTCATGAGTATTTTGTATGTACTTTTAAGTAAAAATATGCATGTCAGATACCCTAAGACCCCAATATGGACGCGGTTATTTGTTCTTTTGACGGGTTTTGGGTATGCACCCTGATGATGGGTTGGATATTGGTCCCTTTGTTGTGGCAACTGGTAAGGATGCGCAGGTGGCTTGATTTTTAAAGATCCTTAAGTCAATCACTTATTTGTATGATTTTTTTCCAATAGGCAAACTGGGGTTAGTCCGACCCCCACCACTTATACAACTGCACCATTGGGTTTTGAACTTGCAATGTCCCAACACAATGTGACGTGCACTAACAGTTACTACCAAACAAGCAGAGCCCGATGGTAAAAAATAAAAAATGAATGTATAGTAAAAATAATGTGTCTTCCTAAAAACCCTACAATTTATCAAAATCTGCCAGATGACCGAAATTGCAAATATTCATATGTAAAATGATCATTTTAACCTTTATGTGTGCGAATTTCTTTCGATTTTTCTCTCAAATATATGCCTAAGTATTGCATCCAAGATCTATGATAGATTTTGTCACTAATTTTTTACCTAAAAAATACAAAATTTTGGAAAAACACAAAAAAAAATAAAGAAACTAGACAAAAATACATTTTCAACGATACTTGATTCACTGAAAAATGATGAATGGGCTCTGAGATACAGTCCCGATAGCATTTCTAAAACAGGAGATCAACATACGCGATTGTGCCTATCTTGATTATTCTATATTATTTTCTAGTCACTTGCATAAAAAATCTAAAAAAATAATAAAAAGGACAAAGATAAATCAGAAAGTTAGCTTTCCAATATCACCAAGATCACATTGATCTGATGAGTGGTTGGAAAAAATATCCTCCAGCGAAAGATTGTTTGGTTGTTCGTATCTGTAGAGCATATTTTTATTCTAGTCTTAGAACTAAACAATGAGAACTCTAAATAGGTTTTTAGTTCTGACTCAAAGTAGCAAAGTTATAAGTTTGTGCCTCAGCTTTCCAATAATTATAAAATCATAGGTTTTCAACATCAGATTAGAGAGATACAAATATAAAAAAAGAGACTATTTTACAAAAAATATGTGAATATGCAAATTTTCTGATATATTTGCAAAGTTCCTCTTATATATGCAAATTTCTTCATAAACATGTGAATTTCCTAATATATGTGCAGATTTCTTTCAAAACATACGAATTTTCTCCTAAATATATGTGAAATTCCTCTTATATATGTGAATTTTCTCCTAAACATGTGAAATGAGGAACTTTGCATATATTTTGAAGGAGACTAGCAAGTTTAAAAAAAAAATCTGCATATATATGAGAAAATTTGTATATTCACATATTTTAAGAGAAAATTCACATGTTTAAAAGAAAATATGCATATATAGGAAGAACTTTGCATATATTTAGGATGAAACATGTATATATTTGAGAAAATCTACATGTTTAGGAGGAAATCCGCATATATAAGAGAAACTTCACATATATTTATAAGAAAACCTACATATATATGAAGAACTTCACATATATTTACAAGAAAATTCACATATATGAGCAAATTTGGATGTTTAGGAGGAAATCCACATATATATGAGGAAATTCTCAAATTCGCATATTTTAGGAGAAAATTTGCATGTTTAAAAGGAAATCCACGTATATATGAAAAACTTTGCATATATTTAGGAGAAAATTTGCTTATATATATATATGAGAAAAATTACATGTTTAGGAGGAAATCCACATACAAAATTCACATGTTTAGGAGAAAATTCATATGTATATATGATGAAATTTGCATATTTTTTATAGAATGATCTTTGTTCTCATATATGTTTCTCTTTGATTCAACATTGAAAACCTACATTTTTATAATCATTGAAAACTTGAGTCATAGGCTTATAACTTTCATGTTTTGAGTCAAAATCGAAAACCCCTCTAGGGTTTTTGTTTTTGAGTTTTAAGACCACAACAAAAACATGCTCTGCAGACAGGAACAACTGAACAATCTATCTTTCAGAAGATGTTTGTTCCCAATCACTCATCAGATCAAGGTGATTTTGATAGCGTTGAAAAGCTAACACCTCAATCCATTTGTATCCTTTTTATTATTTTTCTAGTTTTTTGGTGCAAGTAATCAAAAAATATTTTATAATAATCAGGATAGGCGTAATTGTGTTTATTCATCTTCTATTTTAGAAATGTCATCGGGGTCGTATCTCAGGTTTCCTTTGTAACGCACCAAAATTTATAACCCAAAAATACAAGTTTTTTTAATATACAACGGAAATTGATTATTTATCTTTTGTTAAAAAAATTGAGCGGGTTACAAGGACAACTCGATGTGGGTCTGAATTCAATTCTCATATTGCACTTGGGCCCAGCTCCAACTCGTGATTCGGTTCTAACTTAGGAATCCGATATTTGAATACCATTCATGCATTTAATCAAATTAATTAGAAAACATATTCAACTTAATTATAAGTTTTAAACACTAAATTATTTCCAAAATTCTAAAGAATCCAAAATCTAAGAAATAGTCACTAGCATCATCTGTAGTTCTCTGTCATCACTCTAGCTTCATACTCGTTACCTAAACATTGATAATATAGGGGTCAAACTTATCAAGTCTCAATAGGAAACACAATAACCATGTATGCATGTGCAAACTAAATAAACATGTAAACATTCATTCTTTCATAGCATAAACAAAAAATTATAACAAACATCATTCACATGGATAACTATAATAGTTAAACTCATGTAGCATAAAGTCAGAATATATCAACATCATCATATTGCATATGTTTAACACAAATATATCAAATGCATATTTTTGAAAAGTAAACCTACTCAACTAATGGATTGTTTGTCTTACTTACCAACCCTATCAGGTATGCGATGGGTATATCATAACTTAGATGAGACTACTCGTGTGTTTATTATGCTATGTATTTTAGTTTTTTCAAGTGATTGTCTAGGTTAGATCCCACTATGAGTGGTCTATAACTGAGAGAAGCTTTCCCTAGTGATAGCAAACATGATCGATTCTACAAACTCTGTAGAGTACTGGGATATACCACCTACGTCACACAGTAAGCTCAACCCTCTTAACTCTGAGGACTAAGGACCAAGTGAGACGTCATTGCTCTCAGAACAACAAAAGGTTCATGGAGTTTTGTATTACCTGCCCTCTCTAAGGTAGACAAAGGATCACTGATAACATTCAGCCGCAAGGTGCACCCAGGTCCATGATATCCTGTAGTATTCACCTCAAAAGTATACTCAGAATCTATAAATTTATCTGATAACATACACTCTCTAAGTATACCTAGATACGCCGAAAAGGTTATCTTTATTAAGATCATAGGTCAATGCAATCACAATTTGGTGCAGTTTCAACACCTTATGGATTTTTAACAACCTTTTGCTTACAATTGAACGATCATGTCACTACAAGAATTCTATGGATTAGCGACGAACGCTAATCCATCGCAAATCTGCCACTGAATTGTTTAGCGATGGATTGGTGATGGCTTAGCGATGGATAGCATCCGTTGCGATTCCTTGGTCACTAATTAGCGACAAAATTGATTTGTTGCTACTTTCATCGCTAATTCGTGATAGATTAGCGAATGTCATGATTCATCGCGAGTCTGTCGCTCTAATTTAGGTTTGCGACATATACATATAATTCATCACAAAAATTTAATGATGAATATGTATCCGTCGCCAATTTAGCGATAGATTACATTCCATCGTAAAACATCGACTGATTCAGTTTTTGAGACAGATAAATATTCGTCCCTAATCCGTCGCTAAATTGGTGACTGATATAATTCATCGTCAAATACCGTTGCCATTTTGCGACTGAATTTCTTTGGAAAATCCATTGCTAAATATTAGCGATGAATAATAATCGTCGCTAATCCATCACAAAATTTTTAAAAAATAAAACAATTTCGTTTGAAATATAAATATCTAACCACACCTAGTCATGTCCTGCAACATCATCCATCTTGCACCATTTAAACATGGTTAATGAATTTTTTCTACACTACCAATTTTTTGTAGCTATCAATGCAGTCAATTAACAAAAACAGCCATAAGGTTATGGTATGTAATATTGGATATGTAAACATGAGTCAATTCCAAAGACAATCATAAGCTTTCGAAAGTATTAACCAAATGAAGAAGATTTTTTTTGTAAAGCAATGGGCATCAATAGAATCATGGTAGTGGAAATGGTTTTAAGTTAGGATCTTAAGGATCAGACTGTAAATATTAGAATATGTGGTTTGTTGTTGGGTCTGTTCTAAGGCATAAGAGGAATAATGTGAAGTCTAAAATTCTGACTCAACACTTTTATTATGGCATCATAGATTTGGTAACAAGACAATATTGATCATGAGTTCATTCAATGCTTAACAAGAGATGAGACACTTTCTTTCTGAATGCTTAAACAGAGTTATATTCTTAAGCAGTTTCGCACCACAATGACCTGTTGTAGAAGGCCTTTATGCCTGAACAGAATACAAGACCTTGTTATTATACAAAGGTTTTTTGTTTTTGAAAGAACTTGTTATTATACAAAGGTTTTTTGTTTTTGAAAGAACTTGTTATTATACAAAGGTTGAAACATCCAAAATTCTACAAGAGAATAATTGAAGAATTGGAAATTAGATGACTTGTAGACCCATATATAAGACATAGAGAAAGCAATGCAAATTATTCCATCGGCAGAATGTTCACAATTATGAGGTTAAAGACAACTTCAAGCAGAACGTCCAAGAACAAAACTTTATTTCAAAAGATAGATATCAGATATTCATGATAGATGGAGCAATGAGCAACGACGGTTGAAAAATTATCCATTCAACAGCTAGAGATGATTTCGTTCTCATGCAAATCAAAAGATGACAGTAACATTGGAACTGAATGGCATGGTTAGGGAAAATATTGAAAGAGTCACGATGGAGATGCTACAACAACAATCTAAATATAGAAAGATGTTACACATGACTGATTCAAGAACAGTTTATTTTATATTGTAAGCAGTGAGCAGACAATCATCAACACAAAAAGAAAGTGAACAATGAATAGAAACTAGCTCATGATTTCATTACATCAGATTTGTTTCAAGGCTTCTGAACTTCAGCAGAGAACCAACATATTGTGCAATTATAACCAATAGATGTTTTGAGAGAAAAACAATGAATAGAAACTAGCTCATGATTTCATTCTTCAGGCTAAGGACACAAGGTCATGAAGAATTGATAGTCGAACACTACAAACAACTTCTCCTTGAGGAAGAAAATAAATCAAGGATGGAGATCTACTGAATAACCTTGTTTTTTTAATCCATAATTATAGGTTCGTGTGTGGGGTCTACATATGCAAGTAATAAAAATTCATGGGAAACTAAATCCTTGATTAAAAAGAAAAAGAAGAAGAATAACGTGCCTTGATCAAGGAATGAAGCATAATATGTATGGTATTGATTCTTCTCACAGGAAAACCAGACAAGACAACATATTTTTGATAGTATTCATAGCCTTAACATCCACCTAGAACATTTGGAAGCTTAACTACTAAAAAGTGAACCCAGAAAGCTCTGGTTGCTTTATAATAAGGAAGAAAAGAAAGCAATTTTTCAAGTTGAACTTCCTTAAGGAAATTGATATTACATATTCTACAGTTCTTGTCTGATTTTTGCATCATGGAAAGTGTAGTTAACTCTAAGGACCCTTCTATTATATACAGTGGAAGGTGAAAAACTTAGTTGCAAGCAATACAGTAGAAACTTACCAACTGAGATTTGACTACCAAACTCATTATTGTAACCAACTACTAACCTACATCAAAATATTGAGAATTGTTTCCTACCATCACAAGAGGAAGAATAGGTGCTAAGAAGAGAAATAAAAGGCACAAAGCAAGGGAAACCTTATTAGCTCCAAATAAATACAGGATACAAGTTCTAATTAGTTATAATTGAACATATACAAAAAGTTTTGCTTGAAACAACAAGTACATGAAACAAATTCAACACATGAAGCTACTCCTCGCCAAGATTCGAAGCATCATTCTCTTCATTGTCTCAATCTTCCCCTCCATCCATGTCTCCATCAACTCCTCTACGCTGATCATCTCCAGCATCCTACAAGAGAACCAAAATGTTAGTATTGATAAACAAAATATAATGAAATAAATTATATGCAATGCACCTAATCTAAGGCAATCAAAGTAACATGGCTAAATGAAACTAATGAAATATTATAGGCATATACGTATTGAAATCTAACGACATGAAACTAATGACATGAAACTTTAGATATGTATTGAAATAAATGTTATGTGTACCTGACGAGCACCAGATCTCATGTTGAAGGCAAACAAAGTTCCTCTGTCTCGAAAAAAGTTACACAACTCATTATGGACAAGGTTGGGAATGGCTTCATGTAAAAAGTCACGCATTGTATACTGAAGAAGCTGGTGGACACCATCCCAAGAAATAGCATGGTCAATCGGACGCTGAGAGTTGATGTTGGCGGGAGAACTCTGAGAGCCCTGGCTGGAAGAGGCAATGACTATTGTGGTGTTCATATTACTCTCAAACCTGAACACACAGCCTTTTTTGGGTTCACCGGTTGCAGTCACCCATGCTGCAGGATCAAAAGGCGGATGCTGAGTGAAGTCACCGCCATATCGCTCTACCATCTGCTGCTCGTATGACTCCTACAAAATAATGATTATAGTATGAATTAATAATTAAGAATTACAATATTTATGATAGTGTAATTCATGGTAACTTATATATTACAATGTTTATTAATACAATAAATACGTATCGTTGTCACTCTTGCTTTCTCTGATACAAACTCTCCCGTGCTCTTGCGTTTATGTGTTTCAACAAACACATCCTTGTAAGGCACAAAGCCTCCTTTTTCAACTTCTTGCAAGGTTAAATGATAAAAAAATCAACTAGAAACGATGCAGAAATACTTATAAATTTGACTATATATATATATTGATAAGCTATCATTTTCTTTTGGTGGTTCCCAAAAGTCCTAGAACCACCTATGTGTAGATGGGCATCGGGCATCTTCGCTTGGTTTTGTGCAACCTTTGCTGAGCGATTTCAAAATTCATGGCTTGCCCACTTGTCACATATTGCATTCCAATAATTTGTCCTGATAGTAGAAGGGCCATGGCTCTTCCATTGTAGTGGATCATCTATCCCACCAGCTACTTTTATTGCTGCAGTCTTCATATTGTGAAACATTTGATGCTTCATACACAAGCTTGGAGGAAGGTTGTATGGGGTGATAAATACCGACCAACACGAGTATGGGGTTTATCTACCCAAAATAGATTAAATCTATCTGTACATAAACTGAGTCTAACATTTCTCACTTCCATTGTGAAGGTCTAATGAGTATAATCAAAGTGCTTTCAAGCTTCCATGTCAACAGAATGTGTGATCTTGTCTTCGTCATGCCAAACTTTATTTGCATGTCATCTGATGTGTTTAGTTGTCCTCGAAGACATATACAGTCGTTGCAATCTAGGGGTGAGAGAGAAGTAGCAGAGTGACTTGTATGTCACTTCTTTTGACCTCATGCTAGCATTGTTCCTTGTCTTTGACTTGAACCGAGGATGCCCACATGACGGACATAATCTGCTACTTTTTTTATCTTTGAAATACATGCAGTGATTTGGACAAGCATCTATCTTTTGATACCTCATACCTAGAACGTTGACCATAACCTTCGCACAATAGAAATTTTATGCTAATTTTTCATCTTTGGGCAATATACTATTCATAATAGAGCACACACAATCAAAACATGATTGGCTCAAATTATACTCTAGCTTCAAATTCAGTAGTTGAAGAACTGCAGACAAGATAGTGTGACTCTTGCAACCATTCCACAGTGGCTCATCAGCATCTCTAAGTAAGTCATAAAATCTACTAGCTGCATTGTTTGGTGCTTCTTCCTCTATCCTAGTTGGTACATCACTAGGACCCATAGCAGAACTCAATTTTGGTCCTATGACATCAAATATTAAATCCATATATGGATTATCGTGCACCATATCCACTTGTGCATCAAAATTATTTCAAAATTCTTCACCATGAAGCATTTAATTTTGATAACCACCGACAAAATCCTTCCTGTATAGGTGATGTCTAACGCCATGAGGTTCTACAAATCGATTGTTCCTATACATCGTGCAGGAGCACCTGATCTGACTGGTGGGATCCACTGTATTAACACTTGCCATTGCAAATTCAATAAAACTGTCAACACCATCCATATATTCAAGCAATACCTTATTCTCAACTATTCTATGGTACATCCATTCACGGTTTGCAGTCATTTTGTCCTATAATGTTACGGATATTATCTTAACCAGTTAAAAGAGAATCATAATAATGCTATGATGAAGAAAATATCTAATTTATCATGCATTAATTTACTATACATGCTCACAAGCATATTTAGAAAGATGAAATCACATTCACAAATACGATACATTCATTTTAAGTATGTTTTTATGATATAATTTTTTATGCTACAATTTCACATAGAATGCATAGTCAAATTGAAAATAACTTCATTGAAGCATGGATAGTCATGTCAAATATTGTAAGACATTCAATCATTCATATCACAACAATATCAAACATGTACCTGCAACAAACACACTCCAATATTCTGCTAACTACAACCATGACTAGCATGGTTTCTGAACTACAAAAATAGGAGCACTTCTATTCTCATACATTCAAATCATGCTCAGCATGATCTCCAAACTCCAGCAAAATAGTCCTAGATATCTACAACTAAGTGAGTGTGTGAGCAGAAAAGTGTTGCATCCAAGAAAGTAAATAACTTGTGGTGTGCTTGCACCACTTACTTACCACGAGTATTTACCCGATTTGCATGCTTTTGCATTTACATTCTTTTTTTTTTCTTTTTCTTTTTGCATGGCATTTTTTTAGCCACATACGATGCTTAGCACTAAGCATTGCGCAATTAGCTCAGCTATGCGCCTACAATGCACATTTATATAGGCAAAATAATACAATTCTAACATTTAGATTTGTATCATACAACATGAATGATTATGATTTTGTGGTTGTTGAATCCTCTTTTCTTTCTTCCAGTTATTGTGATTTTGTGGTTTAGCATAGTTGTTTGTTTAGTACTTTGGCATTTTTTTCTTACAGGTTCTCTTGACCACGAGTGATTGGGATGAGTGCAATTTTTGGCTTTCACCACTTGAGAATGATAAAGTTGAAGCAAAACGTGAGATAAAAATGAGCAACTTAGGCATCAGTAAGCTAGGTTGTTCCATTATCCATGACAACCACAAAGCAGTGGCATTTTGGATAGTGATGGTCTTCATCCTTCGCTTGTTCATGTGAACATATGTTTGATAATTTGGGATGTAAATTGTTGATGATGTGAACTTCAGATATTTTCTATATCATGATATTAGTCGGTCAGTTTTCTCAGTGGTGGCATTTTACATTTGATCATTTTTGTTTGTTTATAAATTACAGCGTTAGAGCTGTCTTGGTTAAGTTAATTAAGACTTCCTCTCTAAAACACAAACTTGTGAATCTTGGCTTATTGGTTTCCTGCCTAGTTGGAATGCTTTAAAATACAAAAGAAAGGTTAAAAAAAAAGATGATAAAATATGTTTGGTTTGATAGTGTAAATAAAATGATTGGCTCCTGAAGCCCTCACAAGATTGCATTTGTTCTGTTATAAGCCTGCACCCAATCAATAATCTAGAAGTTGTTTTCGAGTAAGTAACTTACTCAAACAAGTCAGAACTATTATTGATATCTTTTGCAGGCGTCGATCTCATGTTATCTCATCCCATCCATTTCTTTTTTTGTTTGTTTTTTGATAGACAAGCTGGGGTTAGGGCGACCCCACCATTGGGTTTTGAACCTGCAACGTCTTAACACAAGGTGATGTGCACTGACAACTCCACCCAAACAAGCGGAGTCCCTGGCCCCCATGAGCCACTCCCTCTGCGACAGAGTTCATTTTCTGAATTGCAGGGGAAGGGCTGACTTCTCAAGTCAGAAATAAGGAGCTAAAGACAGATACTGATGTCGTCCTCTTTCACCTGAGACATTCCTTGTGATAGGGAGGGTGGCGACTCTATTTTTATAGCATCGACAAGGGTTTTTCCCCTTTTTCTACCACCTGGAAGTCGGTGATGCAGACGACAGTCGTCGTTACCATCGACAGACCGTTGAGGCCAACTGCTATCAAGATTGGACAACGGTGGAGTGGATAAACCCAATAAAAAAATCTATACAGTGAAACGCTTTACCTACTGATAGAATTTAGCCATGGTGATGAGGGGTTTTAATCATCGACGCCATTGGCAGCTCAATTTCGTCGCCGGCTATACCGGCCATGGGTCATCGTCGGGGAGTCGGCAATGGCTTCGGTCGTTGCATCGCCATTTTCCTCAGAGGTTTAGCGGCTTATTTAAAAGGCCGAAGAGAGCATTTGAGGGGAAGTCGGCATTCAGACGGGGAAGAAAAGAAGAGGTCGTCGTTCAGACGGGGAAGCCGATTTGGGGGTAATCAGAGAGAGAAATTTGTGCCTTAGATGAGTCATTTTATATAAAAAAGTATCGACAAAAATATTTTGTCTTAAACGCAGCCGCAAATTAGCGATGGAGTAGCGACGAAAAAATTTTGTCGCTTATCCATCGCGAAGTTGCAATAGAGTTTGAGACGAAATGTTTTTGTTGCTAATCCATCACTAATTAGTGATGGATTTTGAGATAGATTTTTTCTGTCGTTAATTTTGCAACTAATTCCAATTTTAGGGGTGACTAGTTTCTCTAGCTAATCTATCACAAATTTGTGATGGATTATTTCTGTCGCAAATGTCTGTCGCTAATTAACGTTTTTCTTATAGTGTGTATGCTTGTATGTTTTTCATGCATTATAGCACAAGAATATTGTATGGCCTCACATACATACATTTATGCACACATGGCATCACATTGATTCTTTTAACCACATATTTATTCATTAGCATATGCATACTTGTCTCTTCATGTCTTACTACGCATAAGCATATACGACATAATAAACTTATGCTCTCATAGCATTAAATTCATTCCTTGAACCATAAGTTCATTCATGAGCATCTACAAGTGCAAGCATGCATTTCATGTCTCATAGCACATGACAATAGTAATTATCGTTATGATGCATATCATAATATCATATTAAGTATGATAACCTTATGTTGCATGTCATATCATAATGTTGCATATCATATCATCATACAAGTATGTAAATACATCATAGAGTCTATTTAGCCTTGTAACAAGAAATTTACAGCATATGCACAATCACGTGTTCATACATATATAACATCAATAGGACCACACATTATACTCAAATAAGTAATGTGTACATCCCTGCATGAATATAATTGATGTAAATTCTGCCATAGCCAAAATACAATGAATTTAAATCTAAATTTTTTACAGTAGATGCACATATGTATTATCTATCTACAACTGAAAACCTATGTTCAATCTCATTTTGCATTAGGAAGAAATAAATCTTTTACCGAAACCTATTTTTGTTCACGGAACAGACCTGTCTGATTCAGCTTAACCAAAGAACCCTCAGGTAACGAATTTACCAAATGAAATAAATTGTGTAAATTTTACTATAGTTATATGAGTGTTTATGACACAATCTCTAAAAGAAATCTAGTCTAAACTTCATCCTATTTGAGAATCAAAATTCATTCACTATAGTTTGTTCGTGTTCTTTAACATATTGTGTTCTAGAATTTCAGGTTCTGGAACAAACTTTCATGATTTTAAATTCTGTGCACAAAATTTTTAACGTGTGTTCTACAATATGTAAACTAACACATAAAAATATTGGTCATAAACATGGATCAATTTGTGAGAAATAAAATCAACAAAAACATATATACATTACAAATTTTTTGTCAGGAGAAAATTTTTGTTATGACTTGTAGAGGTAGTATCTATCAATCCAGACTCAAACAAACCTAATTTTTTTTCTAAAATTGCGCCTACATATCTAGAACATCCTTCTAAAATTTGAATTTTTTTGGATTCATAGTTTTGGAGAACTATAATTTTCATTTATACTGATCGTAATAGAAATCACAAGACAAAATTCATTTTCAACTAACAAATTAAATCCATGTTTTTCATAAAAAAAAATCATAAACATGCATGTCATGGTTTTGATTCAATATGAATATGTCATATACATCCATCTACACATCCTAGCATGTTGTAGTCACATAGATAAAATTCATAATACGAAACACATGCAAGATCTATGTATTTTTATAAGAAAAGAATTTCTTAAAAGAAATCAATTTCACATAAATGGATCAAATTTTGGATAAATCAGTCATGAATCAATTAATAACGGTTCTACATTAACCTAACTTAATACATGACATTCATAAATAAATTCAACACACAACATAGAACATGAATCACATAAAATAAATTTTTTAATGAACCAAATTGGCTTATGTTACTACCACTATAAAATAAAAAAATAATAGATATGAAGTTTTAACCAAAGTCATAGTTAAAAACAATTATTAATTATGATTTAATAAAGAATCATAGTTAATAATGGGTTATGAGACTTTTAGTTCAAGCGTGATATTAAAAAAAAAAGGATCGTAGTTAATCTTTCCGGCAAACTTTTAACGATTTGGAGATTTTGATCGTCAATTTTTTTGGCATTGCAGGTAAAAAAAAAGATCATAATTATAGCAAAAGAATTTTGTTACGGTGGCTATACCCTTCGATTCTGCCTTCACCCCTACTGCTCTCCTTTTCCTCTCCTCAACCCCCCCCCCCCCCCCCCCCCCGTTCTTGACGTGTTTATCATCTTCCTCTACGATAGTACTCTCTCTCTCTCGTTGTGTTTCCCCATCACTCTGGCTAGCTCTGACCAGATTTTGAGAAATGAGGGGAAATCATGCTCCTCTCATCTCATTTCTTTCGTTTCTCTTCACTCCCGTGAGTGTGCCCTAGCCAAGCCTTTCCCTTCTCTTCTCTTCTTCCTCCTCCACCGTCCAACCACCTCCCCTCTGTTCTGGCAATCGGCGAGAGTGTGCCACCACCTCCACCGCCTTCTCTCTCCTTACTATCATAATAGATGCCCTGGGAGCCATTGCTGCAACTGTAGAGGTCGTCACAACCGAGTGAAACTGAGGAAGGACCAACCAGGGTAGGTTGGCCCCTCTCTTCTTCTTCTTCTTATTCTTTCTTCACTCAATTTGTTTCCTGAAGCTACTCTATTTTTTTTTGTGTGCTGATTTGGGCATCCTCAAGAAGGAGGGTGGGTTACGGTGGCAGATGCGCATTAGGGTCATGTTTTGCATTGTTGGACTCATACCTGTTGGATTTTTGCTATTCAATGTAGGTACTTGATCGGTTGATCCCCCATCTACGTGTTAGTGGCATGCGTAGGTGCGGTAGAGTAGCTACAATCATTATATGTGTGGTTGTGCATGTTTGAAATGTAGTATGACTATTGAATCTGTGTTTATCAATGGTTAAAAATCTGATTTTTGATGATGTTGTTTTATGAAAAAAAAAACAAGGGAAAAAATGTTTGGCCAAACCAACCATGCCCATCCAATATGCCATTTTTGAATCTCAACAACAGGGAGAAGAAAAGAAAATTGCTACAACCCAAGGCCGAACATTTTTCCCCTTGTTTTTTTTTCATAAAACAACATCATCAAAAATCATATTTTTAACCTAAGATAAACACAGATTCAACAGTCATACTACATTTCAAACATGCACAGCCACACATACAACGATTGTAGCTACTCTACTGCACCTACGCATGCCACTAACACATAGATGGGGGATCAACTGATCAAGTACCTACCTTGAATAGCAAAAATCCAATAGGTATGAGTTCAACAATGCAAAACATGACCCTAATGTGCATCCACCATCGTAATCCACCCTCCTTCTTGAGGATGCCCAAATCAGCACACACACAAAAAAAAAATAGAGTAGCTTAAGGAAACAAACTGAGTGAAGAAAGAATAAGAAGAGGAGAGGGGTCAGCCTACCTTGGTTGGTCCTTCCTCAGCTTCACTGAGCTGTGACAACCTCTATAGTTGCAGCAAGGGCTCTCAGAGCATCTATTATGACAGTAAGGAGAGAGAAGGCGGTGGAGGTGGTGGCACACTATTGCCGGTTGCTGGAACAGAGGGGAGGTGGTCGAACAGTGGAGGAGAAAGAAGAGAAGAGAAGGGAAAGGCTCGGCTAGGGCACACACACGGGAGTGAAGAGAAAGGAAAGGAATGAGATGAGAGGGGCATGATTTCCCCTCATTTCTCAAAGTCTGGTCAGGGCTAGCCAGAGTGATGGGGAAACACAATGAGAGAGAAAGAGAATACTGTCGTAGAGGAAGCTAATAAACACGTTAGAAACGGGGGGGTGAGGAGAGAAGAGGGAGAGGTTAGGGAGGGTGAGGGGAGGAGGAGAGCAGTAAGTGTGGCTAAAATAAATTCAATATATATATATATATATAAACCCAAGATGTTGACTGAAAACTCGACTGGATGGTAATAATTTTTTCATAATACTACTCTGTGACTACTTGCAATATGTTTTTTGAATGATTCGTGAATTTGTTCATGTAAATTCATGTTTGATCTTCTACTACATGCAAGGTAGAGTTTGGATTATTTCCTTTAATTGATACTTTAGAAAATGGTCATGTTCAGATCATCTTCTGATCTCTTTTTTATATTTTAAGCTTTTTGGTTTGATTTATTCTTTCCAGGTACACAGAGTTTGATGGTGTAGTCCCCTATTGACCTGTCGAAGACATGGCATTTTCTGTTGCACGTTTCATTCAGAAAAGAGGGTCTTTAGTCAATTATTACATGGTAAAAGTTAGTCCTAAATGAGTTGTGGGAACTAGTTCAGCATGTTTCCTAGTGAAAGTAAATTTGTTATTTCAGTTTTTATTTGTTAAAAACCAAACTGTTATGTATCAATGTCCATTGGGGCCTTTCATTGCCACTAGTTATCAATATGATGCATATATCATTCCTAAATTTAAAACTTGAATGTTATGTAATTTTATTGTCACAAGAGAAGTGACAATTTTTCTATGATTTGTGCATGTACCAGCCTGGATTGGTTTTGTGGTAGTTTAGCTGAAATTGTTGAGTTTGCAGTCAATGATATAGGGTTTGTAGTGACTTCAAACTTTCTGGTCATTCTTTCATTGCTGAATATTCCTTGTGGCTGTCATATTTTTTTCTCTTCACCTAGAGGATGACTGGTTTTGTGGTAGTGTCAGGATGTGATCATGGTACCATGAAATGAAAGTTTTCAGTTTGAATCCTAATTTAAAGAGTTCATTGTTTGTCTCTGAGTGTTTGTTTGTTTTGCTTGTTTTTTCTTACTATTTTTTGGAGTTCTTGGCCTTTGGGGGTTAGAGTTGGACTTGATAGTCCCACCATCGAAGTTTGGTTCAAGAATTTGAGTGTGTCTATAAAAGTTTATGTGGGCAGTAGAGCAATACCTACTTTGGTGAATTTCGTGTTTACTCTATTTTTTGGAAGTGGATTTCCCAAATCTTCCCCTCCTTTCGAGGAAGCGAGCTTTCAAGGAAGCAAGTTTCCTGCTTTCAAAGTGAGCTTTCAGGTAAGCGAGTTTCCCCATATAGCAAGAAGCTTCCGATAACTAGTTATCCATATCTGAGCCCACAGATACTGGGTTAGGTATCCATAACTAGTTATCTATATCGATTGGGTCATTGTGGTTGTCATTTTATTAAAAAACTTGTCTCAAATAATTTGATTCCTAAATCTAGTATGGGTTCAGAAATAAATGAAATAAAATGTCTGAGTTATCACTTATGTAAGAGTCGTGTTTTACCCTTCAATTCAATCAATAAAAGAGCTTCAAGGCCTTTTGAAATCATATGTTCTGATGTCTGGGGCCCTGCCCCAATTGCTTCTGATTCAGGTAGCAGATATTATCTTATCTTTGTTGACAACTATTTACGTTACACTTCGATATTCTTCATGAAGCATAAGTCTGAAGTCTTTGGATTGTTCTGAAAGTTCTATTATTTCATCAAAAATCATTTCTCTGAAAACATTCTACATTTTCAATGTGATGGAGGGGGAGAGTTTTCTTTAGTGATTTTATTGATTTTCTCCCGCATAACGGAATAAGGAAAAGAGTGTCTTGCCCACATACACCTCAACAAAATGGGATAGCTGAAAGGAAGTATCGACATATTGTTGATAGTGCAATGAGCATGATGCATGATAGTAATCTCCCTATTACTTTATGGATAGAGGCCTTTCATTCTACAGTGCATGTGATAAATTGTCTGCCCATGGCACTGTTAGAAAACAGATCGCCATACTTTACGCTTTTTGGTATTCATCCCAATTATCATGAATTACGTGTTTTTGGATCTGTTTATTATATGCATATTGACAGCTCGTTAAGGCATAAGTTTCAAGACAAAGCTTGAAGTGCATATTTGTGGGGTATGTGGATGACTATAAGGGGTACAGGTGCTATGATCCTTCGAGCAGACACATCAAAGTGTCCAGAAACATTATTTTTGATGAGATGAACTTTGATAATCAACCAGCTAACATCTCAAGTTTAGGATCCAATGTTGAGGTATATTATTCATGGCTAACTTCTAAACTTTTTTCCAACACTAATGATGATTGTCCTCCAGACTTTAGTCAGAAGGAAATATCTGAGGAGTCAGAAAATGCATCACAGCCAGAAGAAGTTGTTGTGCAACCCTTGGAAATAGGAAGGTACAAGGGCATCATTAACACCCGTCTTTGCTTCCTGTCCGGATCTTAATGTAACTCATCCTTCCTCACAGGAGTTGGTTGTCATGAGGTCTACTCAGCCTCGACATCTACTTGATAGATGTGTCAGCTAAAAACAATTTTCACTAGATTTTCAATTGTTTTTTACATCTATAAACAAAGAAGATGAGCCTCTCACATTTTATCAAGCTGCCAACTCCAAGAAGTGGATTAAAGCAATGAATGAAGAAATGGAAGCCTTACATGAATATAGAACTTGGGAGATTGTGCCCAGACCATCCAACAGAAATGTGGTTGGATCGAAATGGGTGTATAAGATCAAATATAAACCAGATGGGAGTATTGAAAGGTATAAGGCTAGACTTGTTGCCAAAGGGTTTACGCAAGAACAAGGGTAGGATTTTGATGAAACTTTTAGTTTTGTTGTGAAAATGGGGACCATTCGGATTGTGTTAGGTCTAGCTATTGAACATGGATGGACATTAAGTCAGCTAGATGTTAAAAATGCTTTCCTACATAGAGATTTAAAGAAAGAAGTTTATATGGAACAACCCGTTGGATATGCAGAACAAGATGTTAATCAGTACGTGTGTAGATTAAAAAGAGCGATATATGGTTTGAAACAAGTATCTCATTCTTGTTTTGATTGTTTTTTGCTTGAGATACAAAGACACAACTTCTCTAGGTCTCTTCTAGATCATTCATTATTCATCTACAAGAAGCAGAATGTGACCACACTCCTATTGATATATGTAGACAACATCATCATTACAGAAAACTGTGGAACTCACATTGAGGAAGTAAAGAAATTGTTGAATCAAAGATTTAAGATGAAGGATCTGGGAGATATGCGATATTTTCTTGGGGTAGAAGTCGACAAGACATGTAATATTCTTACTCTCACTCAACACAAGTATACAGTGGACATTCTCAATAGAGCGGGTATGATGAATTGTAAACCCTTGGGAACTCCAAGTGTCATACATCAGAAACTGAGTTCTAAAGAGAGAGACCTATATGAAGATCCTACTAGATACTGCAGCATAGTAGGTATGTTAGAATACCTAACATTCACTCGACCTGATATAGTATATTCAACCAATCAGTGTCTCAATTTATGCATGAACCTCGTACGTCACATATGGAGCCAATTTAGAGAATACTAAGGTATTTAAAAGGCATTGTCGGTGATGGGCGTGTGTACAGAAAGGGTGGGCTGAATCAGGGTGCACATGAGATCATTGTTTATGTTGATGCTGATTGGGCAGGTGATCCAGATGAACGTTTCGGTATTTAGTTATTGCATTTTCCTTGGGTCAAACTTGGTTTCTTAGAGCAGTAGAAAGCAGAAAGCCATCGCTAGATCAAGCACATAAGCCGAATACAGATCAATGGTTGTTGCGACTGCGGAGGCTACATGGATAAGGCATCTCCTCTCAGAAATAGGAGAACCGATTGCTCGATCACTCCTACTATATGATAACCAAAGTGCTATCAATATGTCATTCAATCCTATTTATCATAGTCGGGCAAAACACATTGAGATAGACCAACACTTTGTGAGGCAAAAGGTCAAAGAAAAAGAAATTGAACCCAATTTTATCTGAACTGAAGAACAAGTTGCAGACATATTCACAAAAGGATTGACGAAGGACATGTTTTGGATGTTAAAAGGCAAGTTCATGAGCCAAGGCCATGTATAACTTGAGGAAGGGTGAAAAGAAGTCGTCCATGGATCCATACCTGTATCCATATGCAGTCACGTATCCGCAAGCAATGTTGTGTTATGTTATAATATTAATAGTTCATTAAAGGGCATTTCAGTACCCTAATTTTTGTAACCACTTACTAATATATATATATATATTGAATAGAGCAGTCACGGTGATTGAATCTTAGTCGTGACCTTCTGCAGCCACTATTCTCTGTCAGCTTCTTTCTCGTGTGCAGGTAAGTCTGGAGTTTCTTCCTTCTAACACGTTCCACCCTAGGTATCTAAATTACTTAAAATAAATATTTTATATCCACTACTTAGCCTATTATTTAAATTAAGAAACTATCTAGATTTCTTTGGCTTTAATTATGGTAGAATCCTACGTAATTAGAGTTAAGAAAGTAGAGAAGTTTTAGCCAAGTAGGATGGACCCACATAAAGGGGGTGTCTCATCCTTGAGATCTCAGTTGCTTGTTTTAATTTAATTAACTACTAAATTTCAAATTCAATTAAATTCCTAAATTGAATTCCAAATTAAGTTTCTAAATTGAATATAAATCCAAATGAGATCCAAATTATTTAAATTAAGTCTATATTCTAGTCCAAATCCAAATTAACTTCTAAATCAAATTCAAATGCCAAATCCAAATTCACATTTAATTAAATCCCAATTCAAATTCACGTTGAATTATATTCAAATTAATTTCAATTTCAAATTTATGTTGAATTAAATCAAAATTAAATCTCAATTATAATTCAAATTCACTTGAGATTCAAATTCAAATTAACATTCATAATAAATTCTAATTAAGATAAAATTAAAATTAAACTCATAATTGAGACATAAAACTCATCTTTATTGATTTAATAATTATAAAAAAATCATGGGTATTACATCATTCCCACCTTAAAATAATTTCATCATCGAAATTCGTTACAAGTACTACTCGAATAAACAGAGATATTTCTTCTGCATACTTGCCTTGTATTCTCACATGCATTCCTCTATACCATGATGTTGCCAACACTTTAACAAGAGGAATGATCTTCGACCTCAATACTTGATCTTATTGGTCAACAATTTCTATAGGCATGTCCCCCATCGTCAAGTCTTCCTGAATATCCACATCCTCGTACTGGATGACATGAGATGAATCATGGATATACTTTCTCAACATTGACACATGGAAGACATTATGAATATGTACATACTAAGGAGGTAGTGCCGCACCATATGTTGTTTCGCCAACCTGCTCTAAGATTTTGAAATGAATCATCATAAACTGGATGACATGAGATGGATCATGGATATACTTTCTCAACATCGACACATGGAAGACATTATGAATATGTACATACTGAGGAGGTAGTGTCACACCATATATTGTTTTGCCAACCTACTCTAGGATCTCGAAATAACTAACGTATCTGGGACCCGGTTTTCTTTTTTTTTCCAAATCGAAACACACTCTTAGTAGAAGATACCTTTATAAAGACAAAATCTTCCATGTTAAAAGTGAGTTTTCTATGTCGTTGGTCTATATATCTCTTCTACCGACTCTAAGCCATACAAAGCCTATCTCATATCAATTGTACCTGTTATGTGTAGTGTTGCAGTACGATTGGTGAATCTACAACTCGCTCACCAACCTCGTCCCAATATACATGTGATCGATAGGGTCTTCCGTAAAGAGCCTTATAAGGAGTCATCCCGATGCTAATATGATAACTGTTATTGTACACAAACTTGACAAGTACCACACATATCCCAATTACCTTTCCAGTGTAAAACACAAGCTCACAACATATCCTCACGAGTCTATCGTCATCTCTTACTGTCCATCAGTTTGGGGATGAAAGGTTATACTAAATTTAGCTTTGTACCCAATGCCTTCTGTAACTACCCCCAAAATCGCAAAGTAAAGTGAGGATCACAATCGGATTTGATTGAGACTGATACTTCGTGTAACTGAATGATCTCTCTGATATACAAATTGGCTAGACTCTCCAAGGTTTTATTGATCCGTATGGGCAAAAAATGTGTTGATTTGGTGAGTCTATCAACAATCACCCAAATTACATCATGTTAGTGTCGGGTCTTGGGTGAACCCACCACAAAATCCATAGTGATATCCTCATATTTTCATTTCAGGATCTCTATTTGTTGTATCAATTTACCAAATCTCTTATGCTCAATCTTGATCTACTGGCAAGTCAAGCACTTCAAGACATATTTTTTTATTTCTTACTACATGTTGTTCCACCAATACCTTCTTTCTAGGTCCTTAAACATCCTTGTACTACATGGGTGAATGGTATACTTGGACTTATGAGCCTTGTCCAGTAGCTCTTCCCTCAACTTTGGGTTATTAAGTATCTAGAGTCACTCCTTTATCTAGATATTACCGTCTAATTTAAGTCTAAAAGAGGCATGTCTTTGTCGAGCGAGTGCATTCAGATTCTCATCATGAAGGTCCTTCCTCTATTCTTTGACTATCCTCATGAGGATCTCAGGATAAACAATCAAGCTGAATAGTTAGATAACACCGGGATCATCGGCAAAGGGATTCCAATCAACAAAATCTTTTACTAATTTCTATCTTATCCCCAATAGATTGGCCAAAGTGCCACTAGCCTTACAGCTAAGAGTGTTTGCTACCACGTTCACTTTTCTCGGGTGAATGAAAATGGTGAACTCAATAGTCTTTGATGAACTCCAATCATCGTCTTTATCGCATGTTAAGCTCTTTCTGCGAGAACAGATATTTTAAACTCTTGTGGTCAATGAACACCTCGAGTTATTCTCTGTATAAATAGTGATGTCATATCTTTAATACAAACACTTATGCAGCCAACTCTAAGTCATTAGTAGGGTAATTCTTCTCACGAGTATTCAAGTGTCAAGATGCATAGACTATAACTTTCTTGTGCTTCATCAAGACACATCCTAGGCATGTACCTAAGGCATCTGTGTATACCACAAAATCGTCATGAACGGATGGCAAAGTCAATACAGGAGCAGTCGTAAGTTTATTTTTCAACATCTAGAAGCTTTCTTCACACTTACTGAAACTTAACTTTGTTCCTCAAGAGCTTAGTCATTGGCAATGCAATACATGAAAAGTCTTTAATAAATCATTGATAGTAGCTTGTAAGTCCAAAAAAAACTCCTGATATCACTAACATTATTTGGTTGATCCCAATTAAGCACAACCTCCACCTATTACAATATATGAGATTAACTTATTAGAATTCAATAAGAATTAAAATAAGAGTTTCATCTCTTACTCAAAAAATTTAACATGCAAAGTATCTACATTAACAGGGTTCACATATACTTCATCTTTCGAGATCACGTGACTAAAGTGTATAACCTTCTCGAGCCAAAACTCACACTTAGAGAACTTAGCATAAAGTTGATGTTCCTTAAGAGTCCTCAATACCCTCTTCAGGTGATCCCGATGTTATTTTGTGCCCTTTGAGTATACCAGGATATTGTCAGTAAATATAATTATAAATGAATCTAAGTTTGGTTGGAATACCCGATTTATCAAGTCTATGAATGTCGTTGGAGCATTAGTGAGTCCAAAAGGCATTACTACAAACTCATAATCTCTATACCTCATCTTGAATGCCATCTTTGGGATATCATCATCCTTGATCCTGAGTTAATGGTACCCAGATTATATATCAATATTCAAGAACACCTTGACCTTCTGCAGCTGATTGAATAGGACCTCGATACGGGGTAGGGGATACTTGTTCTTGATGGTTGTTTGATTAATCATCTTATAGTCTATGTACAACCTCATCAAATCATCCTTCTTTACGAATAACACCGGTGCTCCCCAAGGTGAAACACTCAGTCAGATAAATCTTTGTTTCATAAGCTTATGTAACTGCTTTTTTAACTCCTCGAGCTTTGTGGATGTCATACGGTAGGGTGCTTTAGAAATTAGTGTAGTTTCAAGCATCAAGTCGATATTGTACTCCACTTCACAATGTAGAGGGAGTCTTTGTAGCTCTTCTAAAAATACATTTGAAAACTCACAGACTATCTTCAGTTCTTCCATTAGTTGTGTAGTAGGCTCTACTAAAATTACACTGACCAGAAATACAATCCATCCCTTCTTTAGATGCTTTTGAGCCTTCAATGCGGAGATGACTTTATCCTTTAGGATGGGTCTAGAGATTTTGAACCCCATCTCTGGACAATCTGGTCGAGATAACACAATCTTTCCTTCGTGACAAAGAACACTAGCATAGTGCTTAAAAAATCAGTCCATGCCTAATATGATGTTATACTCCATCATATCAAGTAGGACAAGGTTAGCAAGTAAGTTCTGCTCATGTAACTCTATGTCCACGTCGGGTATATAATACACAAAGAATTATAACCCACAAGGTTATATACATCCAAAGCATGGTTTCAAAACTTAATATTTAACTCCAATTGTTTGGCAAACACTACAGATATAAAGAAGTAAGTAACACTACAATCAAACATGACAAAAAGCATCTTGACCAGCTACTAACACCATACCTTGCATCAAAATGTTTTACTATAATTGGTTAACTATGGTGACATAGGCATGACCTACCACCCTATTCTATTCGGCTTGTTGTTGTTTTGGTTGTTACTGCTGAGGCTGAGCTCCTCCAGTTGCTAGTCTATTTTTCCCATCTCCTTCTTGTGGCACTGCCAGATATAATGACTTGTCTTACCACAGTAGTAATAGGTACCAACGTCACGAGGGCATGGTTGTTCGTTATGGGTACGAGCACACTTTGGGCACTCATGCCTCTGCCTCTGTTGTGGCCTAGCTCATTTGTGTTGCTTCTGCTTCTTGGTAGGAGGTGTGAACTTCTTATCTATTCTGGTGTAACAGACTGTTGGGTATCAAACCACTGTGCAGATCTATTTTGTTGGGCTTTCTGCCCTTCTACCCAGTCATCGTCCAATAGTGTGGTCACCTCAATGGACTCATCAAGAGACTTAGGACCTTGAGTGTACACCTGGTCATCAGGGTTGGTCTTAGTCTACGGGCGAACTTCATATCTCGTTCCTGCTTCGTCGTGTAGACATTGGATGCAATAGTGTTCCAGACCACGAAACTCGTTGATATACTTTGCCAAAGTCGATCCTCCTTGCTGCAAGTCCAGAAACTCTTTTGTCTTTTTGCTTCGCTCATGCTTTGGAAAGTAAGCAACATTTAAGACCTCCATGAACTAAGCCCAACTCATGGGTTTATTCTGAAATTAGACCTCGTGGATGGTCTCCCACCACTTCTCAGCATGGTCTTTCAGTCGGTACGTTCCAAAGTTGACCTTTTGGTCCTCTAAAACCTCCAACACTCGATATCCCATATATAGTTCTCTATTGCCTCGGGATATATCTTCCCTACAAACGTAGGTGGATCCATATCCATAAACTTTTTGTAGGTGATCTCGCCACCTAAATCATGTTGGTCTTGGGCAACCTATTGCAGGTTGTTCCCCATTGTCTGCATAGCAGCCGCCTCCTACGTAACAACCCCAGTCAGGTTGTTTAAGGTGTCCATGATGTTTTTACACTTGTTTGCCCACATCATCTATGCAAACAAACACCACAACAAAGTTGTGGATTAGTGACGAACACATTCCGTCGCTAACCGCCTTAGCGACGGATTAGCGACGACGAGGCGACGATATGCTTATGTCGCGAATTTTTCGACGCTAACTGGCGACGAAATAAATTCGTTGCCCGGTCCGTCGCTACTTGCGACGGAATAACGAGCGATGTATTCCATCGCCAATCCGTCGGTACTAAATGGCGACCTCGGCTTGGCGACGGATTTACGTCCGTCGCTAAGCCGTCGCTAGATTTATATGCATAGCGACGACTGTTTCCGTCACTACGCCGCCGCTAGGTTTATATCCATAGCGACGGATGTTTCCGTCACAAACACGAAAAAAAATTAAAAAATTTATTTGAAAATCAAATACTGAGAACGATACAATTTATATTTCATGTACAATTTATATTTCCTGTAAATAAAAAACAAACTACACAAAAATTTCCATATAAAAGGAATCTACAAACAATTAACTGTTCCACCTTAAAATTAACAAGTTTAATTATTTACAATTCAACAATTACAATTAGAAAACAAAAAAAATTAGAACTTCTTCAACATAGTTCTCTAATCATCGCCAAGATTTTGTGTGTCTTCTTGTTCATTGCCTTTATCTGTCCCTTCAGCTCCGCTACGTTGATTATCGCTAGCAGCCTACACAAGAAAAGAACAGTCAGTATTGATAAACAAAATATAATGAAATAAATTACACACTACATGCGATTCTATCACGTGCTCATATATGTTCTAAGGCAATAAAAAAAATTATATGTGATTATAGCATGCTCATATGTGCTCTAAGGCAGGCAAAAAACACTAGATGTGATTCTATCATGAATTATATGTGTTTTAAGGCATTAAAAAATTTTTATATGCTAGTATATCATGCTCAGATGAGTTCTAAGGCAGCTAGAAAAACTCTATATGTGATTCTACCATGCTCATATGTGCTTTAAGGCAGACAAAAAGCTATATATGTGATTTGATCATGCTCGTATATGTGCTAAGGCAGTCAAAAAATTGAATATGTGATTATAGCATGCTCATATGTGTTCTAAGGCAGACAAAAAAACTCTATATGTGATTCTATCATGCTCATATGTGCTCTAAGGCAGGCAAAGCAAAAAACTTTATATGTGATTCTATCATGAATGATATATGTTCTAAGGCAGTAAAAAACCTCTATATGTGATTTTGGCATTCTCATATGTGTTTTAAAGTAGTCAAAAAACTGAATATGTGATTATAACATGCTCATATGTGTTATCAGGCAGTCAAAAAAATGAATATATGATTATACATGCTCATATGTGTTCTAAGGTAGTCAAAAAAACTGTATATGTGATTCTATCATGTGCTCATATGTGTTCTAAGGCAATAAAAAAAATTTATATGTGATTATAGCATGCTCATATGTGCTCTAAGGCAGGCAAAAAACTCTATATGTGATTCTATCATGAATTCTATGTGTTTTAAGGCATTAAAATTTTTTTATATGAGATTATATCATGCTCAGATGAGTTCTAAGGCAGCTAGAAAAACTCTATATCTGATTCTACCATGCTCATATGTGTTTTAAGGCAGACAAAAAGCTATATATGTGATTTGATCATGCTCGTATATGTGCTAAGGCAGTCAAAAAATTGAATATGTGATTATAGCATGCTCATATGTGTTCTAAGGCAGACAAAAAAACTCTATATGTGATTCTATCATGCTCATATGTGCTCTAAGGCAGGCAAAGCAAAAAACTTTATATGTGATTCTATCATGAATGATATATGTTCTAAGGCAGTAAAAAACCTCTATATGTGATTTTGGCATTCTCATATGTGTTTTAAAGTAGTCAAAAAACTGAATATGTGATTATAACATGCTCATATGTGTTCTCAGGCAGTCAAGAAAATGAATATGTGATTATAGCATGCTCATATGTGTTCTAAGGCAGTCAAAAAAACTTTATATGTGATTCTATCATGCTCATATGTGCTCTAAGGCAGGCAAAAAACTTTATATGTGATTATAGCATGCTCATATGTGCTCTAAGGCAGGCAAAAAACTGTATATGTGATTCTATCATGAATTATATGTGTTTTAAGGCACTAAAATTTTTTTATATGCGATTATATCATGCTCAGATGAGTTCTAAGGCAGCTAGAAAAACTCTATATGTGATTCTATCATGCTCATATGTGCTTTAAGGCAGGCAAAAAGCTATATATGTGATTCGGTCATGCTCGTATGTGTGTTAAGGCAGTCAAAAAATTGAATATGTGATTATAGCATGCTCATATGTGTTCTAAGGCAGACAGAAAAACTCTATATGTGATTCTATCATGCTCATATGTGCTCTAAGGCAGTCAAAGAAAAAAACTTTATATGTGATTCTATCATGAATGCTATATGTTCTAAGGCAGTAAAAAAACTCTATATGTGATTTTGGCATGCTCATATGTGTTTTAAAGTAGTCAAAAAACTGAATATGTGATTATAACATGCTCATATGTGTTCTCAGGCAGTCAAAAAAATGAATATGTGATTATAGCATGCTCATATGTGCTCTAAGGCAGTCAAAAAAACTTTATATTTGATTCTATCATGTTCATATGTGCTCTAAGGTAGGCAAAAAACTTTATATGTGATTATAGCATGCTCATATGTGCTCTAAGGCAGGCAAAAAACTCTATATGTGATTATATCATGCTCATATGTGCTCTAAGGCAGGCAAAAAGTTATATATGTGATTCGATTATGCTCATATGTGTTCTAAGGCAGACAAAAAACTGAATATGTGATTATACCTGAGAGGGACCTGCAATCGAAGATCCTCTGTTCAGAACAAGATTGTTGATCTTATTTTGGAGAAAGGGGGTGACTGTGTCATGGAAGTAGTTATTCAGTGATTCCGTAACAATCTGACGTACATCATCACCGGAAAGAATAGTCTGCTGCTTGGAGCTTATGTCGGCGCAAGAAGTCGATGAGCCGTAACTGGAAGAAGCAATAACTGGTGAAGTGTTCATATTACTCCCAAACCCGAACACGCAACATTTTTTGGGTTCACCTGCTGCAGTCACCCATGCTGTAGGATCAAATGATGGATGCTGAGTAGCATCATCGCCATATCGCTCTACCATCTGTTGCTCATATGCCTCCTACAAAATAATGTTTAAAGTATGCATTAATAATTAATAATAACATTATGATAACTTGCATATATATTACAATGATTATTAATTGAATAAATACATACCATTGTCGTTCTCACCTTCTCTGATACGAAGACTCCCGTGGTCTTCCGTTTATGTGTTTCAACAAACACGTCCTTATATGGTACAGTGTCTCCTTTTTCTGCTTCTTGCGAAGTTAAAGGACAAAAGATTTAGTTCACAAGTTTGCAACAATACTTATAAAATAAATATTATATCTTAATGAGTTACCATTTTTTTCAGGTGGCTCCCAAATGTCTTAGATCCACCTGTGTGTAGATGGGCTTTGGGCATTTTCGCTCGATTTTGTGCAGCCTTCGTAGAGCGATTTTGAAATGTATCTCCCGCCCATTTATCGCACATTTCATCCCAATAATCTCTCCTGATAGTAATAGGGCCATGGCCCTTCCACTGTAGTGGATCATCTATTACGCCAGATGCTTTTTTTGCTGCAGTCTTCATAGTGTGCAGCATGTCTGCAAATCGATTGGTAGCCACCTTCTGTCACACCTTCCTTGCATCATTTTCTTCTACCGTAGTTGCGAAGCAATTCGAAGCCTACAAATATTTTCAGAAAGTTAGTAGACATTACTTAAAAAAATTAAATATGAAACACATTAACTATGAGGAACAACTGTATACCGTGAATGAGGACCACAATCTGTCTAACACCTCCTTTGGGTACTCTTTCCATTGAGCAACCGGTTCTGGTAGATATTGAAGAAGTGAATTCCTAATCTCCCGTACTACTTCTTGTGGCTCAAACCTCATGCTGCACATGAATTGTTACACAGTAAATATCAATATAAAATATTTATAAGATATACAATAATTGAAAACGAAATACTTACGGTCGATTATCGATATACACTATTCAAATGAGTCTTCTTGTGCCAGACTGAGAAGACCCTGCTTTCTGTGTTGGCTCCTGACTTGTGTGATCAACTGGTGTAGGTGGGTCGTGTATAGGCGAAATATCATCTGTAAAAAAATACGTTAGAAGTTCTCAGAATGCACATTTGAACTAATCAAGCATCCAATTAGTTAATCAATATACCTATCACAGGAGCCTGTGAAGATGAAGGTTAGGCCTGGCTACTACTTGATGAGCGACCACTATAACCTCCACGAACCATATTCTAACAAATAACATATGTCATACAATATAATCAAATAATTCACATCATGTATTACAATACATTCAAGTCATTTGCATCAAGTATTACAATAATTCAAATCATTCATATCAGGTACTGCAATGCATTCAAGTCATTCACATCAAGCATTGCAATGCATTCAAATCATTTGCATCAAGTATTACAATGCATTCAAATAATTCAAATCATTCACATCAAGTATTGCAATAATTCAAATCATTCGTTGCATAAATTATAATACATTCAAATAATTTAAATCATTCACATCAAGTATTGCAATGCATTTGAATCATTTGTATCAAGTATTACAATACATTCAAATAATTCAAATTATTCACATCAAGTATTGCAATGCATTCGAATCATTCGTATCAAGTATTACAATACATTCAAATCATTCAAATCATTCACATCAAGTATTACAATGCATTCAAATAATTCGTATCAAGTATTACAATACATTCAAATAAAATTTTTAATCATTCACATCAAGTGTTGCAATACAACTCATGCATTCGCATCAAGTATTACAATACATTCAAATAATTCAAATTATTCACATCAAGTATTGCAATGCATTCGAATCAATCGTATCAAGTATTATAATACATTCAAATAAAATTTTTAATCATTCACACCAAGTATTGCAATACAACTCATTCATTTGCATCAAGTATTACAATATATTCAAATCATTCACATCAAGTACTGCAATGCATTTAAATAGAGGTTTGTAGTACAAGATTTTGCTCACTAGCTTGAGAATTCTTCATCGTCACCAGTTTGACTTTCTTCTTCTTCTTCTTCTTCATTGTTTTCCCATCCACTTGGTACATCATTTGGATCACATTCCTCTATGAATGTTTCATCGGCCAATGGAGATATGACATGCATATCATGCGCAACATCGTGACCATAAGCGAAGTCATAGACATCATCTGATTGATAGTAATCATTGTCTTCAGCTAACTCATCTTCCTGTAACTGATCATACTCGGGGTATAGTTTAGACTTCACCTTGCAAACTGACCACCATTCATTTCTATCTGACTTTTTTATACTCGGATATGAAGTATAATAAACTTGTTGAGCTTGCGAGGCTAATATGAATGGTTCATATGTTCCAAACCTGGATTTATGATTCACCTCCACAATGCATGAAGCTTTGTCGAGTCTTGTTGCAGTTGGACCAAACCAATGACACTTGAATAAAGTTACCCTGTTATTTATGCCTAAGTAAGTCAACTCCATTATTTCCTCTATAACACCGTAGTAATCAGGATCATTTTCACCGTAGCTGCTACCCTTGACACACACGCCACTATTTATCGTTGATTTGTTAATACCGTAATCTTTTGTATGGAATCGATAACCATTTATGATGTACCCGTTATAGCATTGCACAACTTTGGTCGGACCATTTTCTAAATCACATATTCCTTGATCTTTAACATCACCATGGCGGATCTACGCACAGACATAAACAATGATTGTGATCACGATCAATTAAGTAACTTAGTGTTGTTTATAAGTACAAAATTTATGTTAGCTTCTTTACCAACTGTTTCAACCACTCCACAAATTTAGTTTCACGTTCTTTTTGTACTTCTGCATCAGTGAGATATGAAACTTCTCTTTACAACTCCAGATCAAATCGTCTACAAACCATAAATACTTATATTACTGAGTCATGTATCCACATATAGAACATAAAAGGATTTATAATTGTGTTGCATCTACATATACTTACTCGATTTATGGGTCGATCGCTGAGCAATTAAAAAGAATATAGATGTGTGCTGCGTCTTTCTCTCGATCTGTCAATAGCCTTGATCGACAACTACCAAATGCATGCCCAAGTGGTTGAAAAAACGACAGCTTGTCAGCTACAGTTACTTGTTCTTCATCATCGTTACGGGGCGGACATGTGTAACGTGTTGGAATATGAGGTTCAAAGTACATAGATGAGAAATTTGAAATCTCTTCTAAAGTGTACGCCTCACAAATAGAGCCTTCTACTCTTGCTTTATTACGAACCTTTTTTTTTTAGGTCGAACATGCATCTGACAAGAATATACATTTCAAATTTTAAATATCTGTCATTAAAGAGACAAATATAAAAAAACATATACCTTTCAAATGGGTACATCCATCGATATTGCACAGGGCCACCAACCCTTACTTTATATGGCAGATGTATGATCAAATGTTCCATAACATCGAAAAATGTTGGCGGAAATATCTTTTCTAGCAGACAAACAGTGGTGATGACAGAGTCCTCGAGATTCTTTACATCTGATACTACGACCTTCGATGCACACAATGTTCTGAAAAATCCGCTCAACTCAGACAATACCCCCCATATAGGTTTGTCTAACATATCATGGAATGCTAGGGGTATCAATCATTGCATAAAGATATGACAACCATGGCTCTTCAACCCATATAACTGTTAATCGTCAATCTTCACAGCCCGAGCAATGTTAAAGATATATCCATCTGGAAATCTCAGTTGTCTCAACCAATACATGTTTTATTTGATCGGGTCCGAGCACGTACTTTGCCTTTGGTTTCAGTACTTTGCTAGTATACTCTTTGAGTTCCAATTCTGGTCTTTTACATATTAATTTTAAATCCATACGGGCCTTCGGATTATCCTTCATTTTTCTTTTAACATTCATTACTGTATTGAACACATTATCAAACACATTTTTCTCCACATGCATCACATCCAAATTATGTTGTATCAATAGGGTCGGCAAATACGGTAGTTCTCAAAAAATAGATTTCTTCATCCAATTGTGATCCTTCCCAAATCCACGGAAGGGTGTAGGACATTGGGCATCTGTTAATACATCTGGAAAATATCGCAATCTTCTTAGAATCTCTATGCCAGACAATCTTGAGGATGGACCTTCTGTTTCAGTTATGCCCGCTTTAAACACATTCTTTTGTAGTCAGAATGAATGGTCGCTGGATAGAAATCGACGATGGCACTCAAACCAGCAAGGCTTTCTTCCATGCCTCAATCTAAAAGCTTTGGAATCCTCCATGCAGTACGGACAAGCCAACCTCCCATGTGTGCTCCAACCAGATAGCATACCATATGCAGGGAAGTTACTGATTGTCCATAGAACAGCGGCCTTCATGTTGAAATTTTGTTTTTTGTGGGCATCATACGTGGTAACACCGTCATCCCACAGTACTTTTAGTTCATCAATCAATGACTTTAGATATACATCAAGATTTTGGCCAGGTGAGGTCGAACCAGGGATCAACAGAGACAAGAAAAGATTTGGATGTTTCATACACAAGCTTGGTGGAAGGTTGTATGGAGTTACAAATACTGGCCAACATGAGTATGGAGTTGATCTACCCCCAAATGGATTAAATCCATCTCTACATAAACTGAGTCTAACATTTCGCACTTTCATTGTGAAGTTCTGATGAGTACGATCAAAGTGCTTCCAAGCTTCAGCGTCAACAGGATGCGTGATCTTGTTTTCATTGTGTCGAACTTTATTTGCATGTCATCTCATGTGTTTAGCTGTCCTTGAAGACATATACAATCGCTGCAGTCTAGGAGTGATAGGAAAGTAGCAGAGCGACTTGTATGAAACTTCCTTTGATCTCGTGCTACCATTGCCTCTTGTCTTTGGCTTGAACTGAGGATGCCCACATGACGGGCATGATATGTTGTTTTTCTGCTCCTTGAAATACAACATGCAGTGATTTGGACAAGCATTAATCTTTTTGTAACCCATACCTAGAGCGTTGACCATAACTTTTGCACGATAGAAATTTTGTGGCAATTTCTCATCTTTGGGCAACATACTCTTCACAATCATGCACAAACGGTCAAAACATGATTGACTCAAATTATACTCGGACTTCAAATTCATTAGTTGAAGAACTGCAGACAAGATAGTGTGACTCTCACAACCGTTCCAAAGTGGCTCAGCAGCATCTCTAAGTAAATCACAAAATCTACTAGCTGCATTGTTTGATGATTCTTCATCTACGGCAGTTCTTACATCACTAGAACTCATAGCAGAACCCAGTTCTGTTCCTGCGACATCAAATATCAAATCCGTATATGGATTATCGTACACCACATTCACCCGTGCATCAAAATCATTTCTAAATTCTTCTCCATGAAACATCCAGTTCTGATAATCACTCACAAAACCCTTCCTGTATAGGTGATGTCTAACGCCATGAGGTTCTACAAATCGATTATTCTTACAAGTCTTGCAGGGAGACCTAATCTGACCTGTGGGATCCACTGTACTGATACTTGCTATTGCAAATTCAATAACACTGTCAACACCATCCATATATTCATGCGATAACTCATTGTCCACTATCCTACGGTACATCCATTCATGGTTTGCAGTCATTTTTTTATGATGTTACGAATAATAGCCTAACGAATTAAAAGAGAACAATCAGAATGCTATGATGAAGAACATATCAAATTTATCATGCAATATATGATGTCGTACAATAACAAGAATTTTGATGCATGCATTGATAGCTTAATATTTTCATGTACAAACTATTAATGACACGATACAATCATTTAAAACATGCTTTCATTATACAATTTCACATGGAAGTCATAATCAAATTGAAAGTAACTACATGCAAGCATGGATACAATTACATCAAACATTGCAATACATTGTAACCATTCATATCAAACAAATGGCAAACATGTACTTGCAGCAAACACACTTCAATATCTCACTAACTACTACTATGCCTAGCATGGACTCCGTACTCCAAAAATAAGAACACTTCAATATTCATACATTAAAATCATGCTCACCATGATCTCCGAACTCCAACAAAGCAAGCCTAAATATTAACAACTAAGTGAGTGTGTGAACAATAAAGTGTTACATCTAATAAATTAAATAACATGTGATACGCTTGTATCACTTACTCACCACGGGTATTTACCCGATTTGCATTGTTTTTGTCCCTTACTTACCACAAGTGGCTGAGCACGAGCTGGTTCCGTTGAAAAATCTGCACAAAAAAATTGTTGTTTTAAAATGAAGTCACCACGAAAAAAAAACGAAGCAAATAAAAACATCTTGCATAGGGCTTGAGAAGCCTAGTACCTAATGACCTACCGAAACCGCAGGGGGTCGACCCCCTGTAGGAACACAGGGGGTCGACTCCTAACCGAAAACCCCAGGGGGTCGACCCGCTGCCGGAAACCGTTTCCGGCAGCGGGTCGACCCCCTACAAGACACGACAGGGGGTCAACCCTCTGCCGGGGTCGACCCTTTGCCATACACGGCAGGTGGTCGACCCCCTGCCGGAAACGACAGGGGGTCAACCCTCTGTTGGGGTCGACCCCCTACTGGACACGGCAAGGGGTCGACCCCTTGCCGGGGTCGACCCCCTACCGAAACCGTAGGGGGTCAACCCCTTGCCAGGGTCGACCCTCTACCGGGGTCGACCCCCTGCCGGACATGACAAGGGGTTGACCCCCGGCCAGACACGGCAAAGGGTCGACCCCCTACCGGGGTCGAGCACCTGGCGGAGTCGACCCTCTGCCAGAAAACGCAGGGGGTCGACCCCCAATCCATTTAACGGTGGGGCCCGGAAATACCTGTGCTTCCTCCGGGCGGCGGCGGCGGCGGCGGAAGGTTGACGGAGATGGACTTCCGACGAACGGTGGGGGCCGGCAGAGAGGTCGACGGGATGGATAGGACGGCAGGAGGGAGAGGGCGGCGGGCGGGAGCGGGAGCAGCAAAAGAAGAAAGGAAAAAGAGGGTTGGGATTAGGGGTTATGCGACATTTAGCGACGGCTTAGCGACTGATTAATGCCGTCGCTAAGCCATCGTAATTCAAAACACGAAAAAGGCGACAGAATATATTTTGTCGCCTAGGTCATCGCTAAATAGCGACGGAATATAATCTGTCGCAATTCCGTTGCTAAATGCCGTATTTATTACGACAAAATATTCTCTCGCAAAATCTGTCGCTACTTAGCCACAGATTTTGCGAGGGAAAATAATTTGTCACTATTTTCGTAAAATTCTCCAATTATAGCGATGGATGCATTTCTCTCGTTAATCCGTCGCTAAGTAGCGACGGAATAATGTCGTCGCTAAATTCCGTCACTAATCAACTGTTTTTTTGTAGTGAAAATTTGTATAAGTTCCTAGGCTTCACAGTCAAGACCGTTGTGTGATGTCCCTCTAGGTTCTCGAATTCACACAAAAATTCATAACATATAAGCACAACTTACAAATAAAAATTCAAACAACTAAGCTAGAACATACTTGCGATGCCCGATTGCTAGTTATGCCATGAACCAATTTCTTAACCTCGCTTGGATACCAAAGTTGTCTTTACCAAGGACAGTTTGGTATCTCAAAGAATCTTTTCTGTAAGCTATGATACAAAAGATGTAACACTCCAAAATTTATAACCTGAAAATAAGAGAATTTTTTTTAAATACACAGCAAAAAAATGATTATTTATTTTTTGTTAGAAATATTGGGCGAGTTACAGATATGACAACTCAACATGGGTTTGAATCCAATTTTTATATTGGACTTGGATCTAGCTCCAACTCATGATTCAGTTCTAACTTATGAATCTGATATCCGAATAACATCCATGCATTTAATCAAATTAATTAGGAAACATATTCAACTTAATTACAAGATTTAAATAATAAATTATTCCCAAAATTCCCAAGAATCTGAAATCTAAGAAACAATCACTAGCATTATCCGCAACATTCCAACTTCTTGCTTGTTACCTAAACATTAGTAAAATAGGGGTCATACTCACCAAGTCTAAGTAGGAAATACGACAACCATGTATGCATATATGAACTAAGCAAACATGTAAACATCCATTCTTTCATAGCATACACAAAGCAGTATAGCAAACATTATTCACATGGATAACTATAACTATTAAACTCATGTAGCATAAAGCCAGAATATATCAACATCATCATATTGCATGTGTTTAACACAAATATATCAAATGCATATTTTTGAAAAGTGAACATACTCAACTATTGCATTGTTTCTCTTGCTTACCAACCCTATCAAGTATGCGAAAGGTATACCACAACTTAGACGAGACCATTCATGTGTTTATTATACTATGCATTTTAGTTTTTTTAGTGACTGACTGGGTCAAATCTCACTAAGAGCGGTCTATAACCGAGAGATGCTTTTTCAGTGGCAACAAACAAGATCCGATCCTATAAACTCTGCAGAGTGGTGGATTATACCACCTAGGCCACACAGTAAGCCTAACCCCTTAACTCTGATGACTGGAGATATCTCACTGCTCTCAAAACAACAGAACGTCTATGAAGTTTTGTACCACCTACCCTTTCTAAGGTAGACAAAAGATCACTAGTAACATACACCCTCAAGGTGTATCCAGGTTCAGGATATCCGATAATATACACTTCAAAAGTTTACCCAAAATATATGAATTTATCTGGTAACATATACTATTTAAGTATACCCATATATGCCAGAAATGTTATCTTTATTAAGGCCATAGGTCAATGCAACTTATTTACAATTTGGTACACTTTCAGCACCTTATGGGTTCTCAACAACCCCTTGCTCAAAGTTGAGTGATCTCGTGTGCTTGCATATTTTTCATGTATTACAGCACAAACATATTGCATGACCTCACATTGCATACATTCGTGCACACATGACACTACATTGGTTTCTTGAATCACACATTCATTCATCAGCATGTGCATGCATGTCTTTTCATGTCTTACTATACATAAGTATATGCAACATAACAAACTTGTACTCTCATAGCACTAAATCAGTTCCTTGAACCGTAAGCTCATTCATGAGCATCTACATGTGCAAACATGCATTTCATGTCTCATACTACATAGTAACAGTAATTATCATCATGATGCATATCATAACATCATATTAAATATTATAACCTCATGTTGCATGTGATATCATAATGTTGCATATCATAACATCATACAAACATGTAAACACATTATGCATGCATATCATATCATCATAAAGTTCATTTAGAGTTCAAACTAATTAGGTCTCTTACAAAAAAAAAAAAAAACTTTTAAATCTCTTGACTAAACTAGGTTTGTATAGGAAATAGGAAATTAGCCAATATGTTGACTTTTAGCTTAGATTCAATTAAGAAAAAGTTAAGCCCATCTCATAAGGATTCCCTACCTTGTAGGAGGGGCCCATCTAAGGTGTGTTCCACAGTAGGTATCTAAATTACTTAAAATAAATATTTTAGGTCCAGTACTTAGCTTATTATTTAAATTAGAAAACTATCTAGATTCCTTTGACTTTAATTATGGTAGAATTTTAGGTAATTAGAGTTAAGAAAGTAGAGAAGTTTTGGCCAAGTAGGATAGGACCACATAGAGGGGGGTGTCCCATCCTTGGGATCCTACTTGCTTGTTTTAATTTAATTAACTTCTAAATTTTAAATCTAATTAAATTTCTAAATTAAATTTTAAATTAAGTTTCTAAATTGAGTCTGAATCAAAATGAGATCCAAATTATTTAAATTACGGCCACATTGTAGTTAAAAACCAAATTAACTTTTAAATCAAATTCAAATGCCAAATCCAAATTCACATTTGATTAAATCTAAATTCGAATTCAATTCCAATTCAAATTCACGTTGAATTATATTCAGATTAAATTTAATTCTAATTTCAAATTCACGTTGAATTAAATATCAGTTATAATTCAAATTCACTTGAGATTCAAATTCAAATTAACATTCACATTAAATTCTAATTGAAATAAAAATAAAAATAAAATTAAAATTAAAATTAAAATTAAACTCATAATTGAGAACAAATTCATATTTATTGATTAAATAATTATCAAAAATTTATGGGTATTACACCGGTCATTATTTTTCAATCAATCAGGTATCGTTGGAAAGATATTTCTTTCTAGTTTCTTTGTTTTTGTTTTTTTTGTTTTTGCAAAATTATTCATTTTTTAGATAAAAAATCAGTGGCAAAGTCTATTATAGATCTTGAATGCATTACTTAAGCACATATTTGAAAGGAAATTCACATTTCTCGAGGAAATTTGCATATGCAAAGGTTAAAATGATCTTTTTATATTTGAATTTTTGTGGTTTTGGACATCGCAAGGATTTCAAAAATTATAGGATATTTTGAGAAATATGTCATTTTTGTCATACAAAATGATCATTTTTTGTAAAAAACTCATTTCTTTGTAGCATATGGTTTACAAATTTGGTGATATTTTGAAAACATCAAGATTTTCATGCGGATAAGATACCAATCAACGTACCATTGTCAAAAATATCATGATATCAACATCAAATTTATTTTTATACTTTCTTTATTACCAGCATGTTTTTACAAACAAATAGAAAGAAATTTATTAGGAGAATTAAATAAGAAAAGGCATGGCTTTTTCAAAAAAACTCATTTTATGCATGCTTTTCAAAAAAAAACTTACATTTCCAAACAAACAGCCCAAAAAGGAATAAGAAAAAGGATAAATTTGTATTTTGGATAAGGATTTTCCCCCAAGATAAAAATGCATTCACAATCATGATTAAGCGTAGATAAAGCCAAATTTCCATTCACACGTACATGCACAGATGCATAATTGTTTTTTTGTTTTCTTTTTTTATGGATTAAAAGCACTTAAATGCCTTCTCATAGTATCATGTACGAGGAGTTTCAAAATACGTAATGTACTTTCTTAAGTTTATGATCTCATAGTTTTCCCTCCAAAAACACTTTCCAAAATAAGTGGTCCCACATTAAAGAAAGGCAAACATCTAGCCAATCAAATTGAGCTTCCCTTCTAGAGTTTGGTTTGGGACTCTTTAGAGTGAAGAAATCACTGTGGATGTTGCCTCACAACATATTTAATAAAGTATGCTTGGGTGTAAGGAAGCTTGAGGCACAATGTGGCGCTTTGATGGTTTACTTTGCGCTTGGTACACTAGCATTGGCGCATTGAGGCACCTAATGAGCTTTTTGACTGAACCTAGAACCTTTGATATGTTGACTAGGTTGACCCAATAAGCAGTTGATTGTGGACCATTGAATGGGTTGATCATTGAACTGACACTGTAATTGAAATTTTATTTGTAAACCTATGCAGGTGCATAAATGGTGTTAATGGCATTCTGGTGGCAATTTGACAGTTAAGTGTTGGTAGCTAAACATTCTTGCTGTTTGAGCATCTCTGTTAAAGGAATCTAGCCATTCAGGTCATTTTTGTTGAAAATTCAGGATCTTGGAATAATTTCACTAATATGTATTTAAACCCTTAAAATTGTCTAAATCCATCTTTAGTCTAAGATAAAGTCTCTTGTTTTGCCCCCTTTATGGGAATTTCCTCTCTCTTTTTTTTTTCTCCGCTTCACTAATCTTCTAATAGTATATCACATGAGAGGTGGGGATGGACTTATGCTTCCTCTGCCCTGCCCTGCCCCGCCCCCGCCCCCGTCTCATCCCGGATCCCTGTTAGGAAAATAATGAAAATACTTTTAGGAATGACAGTGGACCGGAGAGAAACCGAGTTCTGCCCTGCCTTGCCCCATTTGAAGTGAGGATGGAGGCGGGGGATGGAGGGCAAAAATTTTTATGGAGCGGGGGTGGAGATCTTGTCCCCGGCCTAGGCCCGGGTCCACTGCCATCCCTAAATAAATTGAGAGAGAGAGAGTGTGTGTGTGAGAGAGAGAATCTCATATACGGAACAATGTGGAATTCCCACAGCTTTGTTTTATGCCAAAACCGACTAAGCCGTATGAGTGCCATCTGCCAAGCTTGTCATTTTGCAAGTTGAAAAACTTTGATTAGGAAGACATCTCCTATCGTTAGAAACCAACCAAAGTTTACTCGTCTTCTCTTGCTCTAAATTGGCCAAACCCATCCATTGGCACCCACTTTGATATCCATCAATTCAATGGATTGACTGAAACCAAAGCAACCAAAGCAAAGAACAAAATACCAGTTAGCTTCTGACCTTGCTAAACAGAAAGAGAAGAAAAAAAACCTACCCTTTTAATTGCTCCACGTCTTCTTGAGGTTGGCACTTTTCTGTTTTAATAATTAAGGAAAACTACTGGCTCGCAAGTGTAGGAAGCCCAGTCAGCTTCGCCCACCAGAAAGTACAGGCAGCTTCACTCTAAATGCACACTCATGGGTTTTGAACTCGCGGCATCCCTTCAGCTTTGTGACATTCACAAGTCACCAATACCAGATAACTAAAGCTCTCGTGAACAATACCAAGGGGGCTTCGCTTGGTTGGTAGGAGCTGTCAGCGCACGTCTCCTTGTGATGGAAAGTTGCAGGTTCAAAACATCAGTGGTATGTGGAATAATTACTGGTGGGGGGTCTACCTAACCCAGCTGGTCTTTCAAATATATATATACTAATGAGTACAAGTTGAAAATTAAGGTGATACTTGATCCCACCATTGCCACTTTTTTCTTGCCAGTATTGGCCTATATTGAATTATCAAAATTTAAAACGCATAATACAACCAAAGTTGTTTTTTTAAGGGCAACTTGGGGTTAGGCAGACCTCTTGATGAGTTGTGGAGCCTGATTCAGAGTCTTTACCCTTACAGAAAGGGGAGTTGGGGGGCTCCCCGGTGCGGGTCTCACTGCACGTTCAATGGGCGGGGATTGGGGGGGATCTTAGGAGGGCAGTGCTCCCAGAAGGATTTTTTTTCTTGGGCTTATATTTGAGACTTGGTTTCTTATGGATCAGACCCGATTTGTTTAGGTTTAGGGTTGTCGCCCTTGCCTTATATAAATTCTTTCTTTTTTTTTCTCTTGTATTTGTCGAGAAAGAGCAATAAAGCTTTTTTCTCTGAGCAGCTGTGATTTTTTAAGGTTTTTTCACGTATCTGTGTGTTCTTGCTTTGTTTTGTTTCCTACAGTTATTTTTTGCTCGCGGTTTTCGTAACACCTCTACCAATAATACAACCATACCATTGGAAATCAAACTGAAAATGTCCCAACACAAGGTGACGTGCACTCACTGCTCCTACTAGACAATCGGAGCCCCACTGTATGAGCTGTCAATGGATTGAATCTAGACCTGACCTAGTGGACTCAGATCCAAATGTCACTAACATGACTTTTGTTTCCTCATGACGAAGTTTTCTGCAAAAGCGGATAATTTCCAGGTGGCATCACCAACACCCAAACCCTTTCAAAGCTCACCGCACACCCAGTAAGAGTCCAACCATAACTAACATGATGTTAATTGATTCAGATCCATTTGGGTGCAAGTCCTACCCAGGTTTAGAATCAGGGTAGTATTGGGCCACATGAAACCATGCTGGATATGTATCCTACTTTTAGTTGCATGTTTTGTACTGAAATGTCAATCAGGTCCTGCTCCTTGCTTGATAAAGAGTTAAACATATTTGGACCTTGATCCTTGTCAGATTCTATTCCTTAGGTCCAAACTCCAAACTTCTTCTCAAATTGGTCCTGAAAAGTTGGCGCTTATCATTTGCTACGGATCCTCGATCCGGATCCATCCCGTTGACTTCAAACCATGGTAACTCTCATAAGATGAAAAGTGTTTTACAATGGAGCCAGTGGAGCAATAGCATGCCAAGGGCCCACCAGTACTAATCCATTTTCAGAGATGAATGGTGCCAAGCATTGACATATATAGCCCCCTTGATCAGTGAGAACGAATGAGACTTTCCATTTGACCATGCATGCTAGATAGGGATGTAAACGGGTCAGACTAGGTTTGGAATCTAAGCATCACCATTCCCACCTAGTCGGATCCAATCTATTCGGTTTCAGAATCAGATGAGAAAAAGGTAAGTATCAAATCCGAATCCTATTCGCTAATCAGACATGATTTAAAGGTAATCGGGTTGGATTATCTGCTGGATTCAAATGCAAAGAAACCGTATATCAAATCAAAATCCAAATCTGATTATTGAGATTCTGATTAGATCAATTGAGATAGCCATAACATAACTTTATGGGGCCGACCCTTCTCAAAAGATGCATCCTTTTCACCATGAATATCTATCGCACTCCCAGTGAGAGAATTAAATGCCTGCTGAAAATTATAGTTGGAAACGCAACTAACATAGGATTCGAAATTTGTGCATCATTGCATTGGTAGTAACTACTGATCTGAATCCAAATCTTTACTTTTGTGCAGCCCACATGAATCTGAGCCCAAATCCGCATTAGGATCCAAAATATGTATTTTCTAAAATTGGATCCACTAAAAAGAAGACCAAAATCAAGGTTTGTACATGTAAAATGCACAAACCTATTGTATTAGAAACACTGATCCATGTTTCAAATTTAGTGTAAATCTGAATATGACCAGAATAACCTTCTGGGCCATACTTTAATGGCATGTATATGAAAATAATGTGTTGGGTTCGGATCCGAGGTCCTACCAAACTCGATCCTTTTGCACCCCTACTCCCAATATAGGGGCAAATTGGTCAGACCCAGGTAAGATTCTGATCCCAACATGATATTGGATCTCAGTATAGCGTTGATCCTAACAAACTTGGATTTGGAAAAAAAGTGGTCTGCTCTAGTCAGATCCAGGTTTCGAACCTGTGAACAAATTCGGTCGTCTCTGGGTCTGAGTTGAGTATAACCAGACCTGTTTTACCTTTTCCGCCTGAAAATGAATAGATTTTGCTCATCTTCAATGGATCCAGTAACCCAAGGACTCATATCGTAGCTGAATCCAGGATGCTGCCACGAGATCCAAAATGTATAACCAGTCACACTCCCTAAAAATAAACCCATACTCCACCCTAACACAGGTCCCATATCCATATATATATATATATATATATATATATAAGCAACCGAACTATTTCATATGTAAGGTTGGATGTGGATCTGGATTCAATATCCAGTACGAGGTCCAAGAAGGATTCGAATCCTGCCTCGTGCAGGCTGCAAGCAATTGAATTCACCCACCGTATGATTCTACTTTTGGGTATGTTTGATCACGCTCAGTTTGTGCTTGGTCACGGTCCAACCCACAAGCAACAAAGCCATCAACAGTTAGAGGTGGACTTTGGGTCAGCTTGACCCAACCCGTTCTAAATCCCATTAAAACCTGATAGACAAGGGCTGAACCCTGAACCCTTGAAAACCTGACCTGACCCGAAGTTTGAGCTGCTCTTGAGTTTAATTGGGTTCGGGGGTCGGGTTCGAACCTGATGAACCCATTGGGCCAAGCTGGATGTTTTCAGACGCAGACCAGAACCTGGTGCCATCTATTTTTTTGGTCTCGAGTCCGGTCGGGTTTCTGGCATCACAGACAGCCCAAACCTCCCCCATCTCGGGTCAGACAACCAATGTTTAAGTTTATTAAAAGACCCAGAACGACCGTGACCCGGGTTCAATGGTCCCCATAAGTTAATCCAATCAGGTCCATATGGTAGAATCTTTAATCCAGTCTGGATATTTCTCACATATTTTTATATAGACGTACCTCATAGGCACATGTACGTTATGTACCTACTTGAGGGATTATAAAAGGATAAAGCGCATTTTCAAACCAATTTGGTCAGAATCGTCCAAACCACTAGATCCATACGTAAACACCGACCCAATTATCCATGACCTAAGGGATTATATGGACCCGGGTTTGATTCAGATCAGATCAATTGGGAATGCCTAAGCTTACTACAGCGAACCATGGTCCACATAGTTCAAATTTTTATAGTCGACCATGACACCGTTGACTAGCGGTTAAAAGTTAAAGCGAGTGGGGTATGTTAAGGGTGTCAACGGATCGGACCCTCGCTAAAATAGGTGGGTCCAAACCCGGGTCTGACTAAGTGACGTGGGTATAAGATCCATCCATTTTTTTTATAAGAAAAACCATACCCGAACCATTCGCAGTTCCCAGTCCACGTGGAATCGAGACCCCCAGTTAAAGGCTTTTGGCAAAACGCTCCCTCACATGCAACGCTGACACTTTGCCTGGTACCATCACGTGCCACGTGGACCCCCCCCCCCCCCCCCCCCCGAATCAAAATTAAAATACAGAAAAAGAGGCTGGCATTTTCCTTCCTTTAAAAAAAGAAAAAAAAAACTCTGATAAATCAAAAACCCTACGTCAAGCAACGCCGATTCCTCAAGCCTTCCTTTTTAGTTTTACGCTTTAATCCAAAAAGTAAGAAAATACATAAATAACTATATGGAACTCTGATGGTCTAAAATGAACTTTTCCTTTTTAAAAAAATAACTTAAATGATCCCTATTAACTATTATTAGCATGACTAGATGGGCTCGGGTGGCTCTCTTATAGAGCTCGATCCGGGTCGACCGAGCACTAGATTGCTTAATAACTCAACGGATCATATAGTTGAAGGTTCGGTGCTTAATAACTCGAAGAGTTGACTGGGTTGCCCCGGTTACCAAGAAGAACTGAGTGCATGGTCAATGTTGTTCATAGGGCCCGCTGAATTGTGGTCCGGTTCAGTCATTGTCTAAGTAGGTTTAACCTTGACCGAGCTGGCTCAGTCCATGTAAACCGTTTTCTTGTGCACATGGCTTCAACATTTTTAAAAATAACAACCATGTCCCCAGAAGCATAAAAAAAACAGGTATAGGGGTCATCTAAAATGGGGAGCATATATGATATTTTATATTTTACATCGCTGGATTTTCTTCTTTTTTTTATTTTTAATCTCTCAAAACGACGATTTTATCCTTACTAGGGAACTAGTAGGGACAAAATCGTCTTTTTAGACTCCAACTTCATGGAGGCCACAACTACGAGCACCAACCACTACGGGAACAATAAAATAGGCCTACACAAGTCACCCGAGGGACAAGTTCGTCATTTACTGAAAAGACGGCCAGGGACATGTTCGTTATTACAAAAAAAAAGGAATCCACATCACTGACATGTGCGCCCCACGTCGGACCGGTCTGAAACATACACGTCAGCTTTTTTCGGGTCCCACGGCGATACATGCTTTGCTCTGCTGATGTGGAGGCCAATACGGTCCCCACTGAGCCACGTGGCCGTCGTCTATTTGATGACGTGGTGGTGCAGCCCCCACGTGGGGCTCTTGACGAGGATGAAAAGCAATGGCTCAAGTCTGGAAAAAGTGTGACACGTGGCATTATCTGGGCCGTAGAAATCCGACCGGGCCGAGCTGTAACCGTCGTGCGAAAACGTGGGTCAGGGTATTTTTTAAACTGGATAATTTTCAAATTGGCTACAAACTTTTTTACTCTTTTGATTTTGCTGACCAAAGTTCCTAATTTTTGCAAATATCCTCAACCGTGCTAACCAACTTACTCGAGGAGCTTATTTTCATTCAAACTTATATTGTCCAAATGCCCAATCTACCTATAACAAAATAACTAAACCATATTTTTAGATCCAACCTTTTAATTCATCACTTGCCAACCTCCTCATCTGAAGATGTTATTGACAAATAAAAACTTTGTTTTATATCTTATTAATCTTCAAAAATCGACAATAATAGTTATTTGGTACATTCATATGAAGAAAAAAGATTGAAGCCTAATAATTGAGCAAATTCGTATATACACGTTTCTACAAGAGTAACATGATCATTCTAAATATATAATCAACATTGGGGAAAAGTTAAATTAAGACTGGTAGAGAAGTGATGCTATCTATGTGCTTAAAGGTGGAAAACGTGTAGCAGCCATTTAAGAAATTCTAAAAAATTGTGTAAGGTATATCAATTAAGTTAAAAGTTGGTCAGCATTTGAAATTATCCTTTTAAATAGGAAAAAAAAATCTGAGCACAAAACTCGAGGGCCGAGTGAAAAAGTGTAAAAATACTAAAAAAAGTTAAAATTAAAAATTAAGAAAAAAATAGAAAACAAAGCAGGGGAATCGGGCAGCAAAACTTGTCCGCAAATGCATGATTACTAGCGACAAACCAGCGAGATCGATTCGTTAGGGGTTGAACTTGAACCCCCTTCTTTCTCCAGATGTTTTTTTTTTTTTACTTTAATTCTACCCCAAGTTACCAATCTAACCCTAGGATCTAATTTGGTATCTAAACTGCCATTTCTTTGGGCTTCATGGGGGCCGGACCAATGTTGTCAGTATCGGTATCGGCCTTGAATCGTTGGGCTGCAGATTCAGATTGTATCGGCCGCCGATACTCAACTGAATCGTTCTGTATGTGCCCAAAAATAATAAAAAATTATTACTGTGTCAATCATAATGTGACAAATGTTAAAACTATTAAAATAATTTAAAATTAATATTAAAAATATTTCTTGGTATTTCTTTTACATTTATTAAAAATTAGTGGAATCGGACCTGCAGCTTTTCGAAATTCTGCCGAAGCCTATGGCCGATGCAGACCGATACTGATAACATTGGGCCCGGACCTCCATATGGACCCAACCCAGGTGCCCTATTGGACTACCTACCGTTCAAATTCCAAATAAAAGTAAAAATTTTAAGTGACAACAGTATTCTTTGAGAGAAAGAGAGAGAGAGAGAGAGAGAGAGAGAGAGAGAGACTTGGATTCTTATTAGGGACAAGCCACGGTAGGATTTGAAACTGGGCCCATCTAAGGAAAAGGTTGCAGATCCAGCTATCAGATCCAACTCCGAGGACCTAATGTTATGTCATAGCAATACGAATCATAGCAGCGAATGACCCAGCACGATGGACCATAGATCTAGAAAGGAACATGAGGATCCAGATTTTATTATCCTATACTTTCACTGTCAAGTTTTGTCGGTGCACACACCAAACAATGGGTCAGACCCATGTGGGTCCCGTGCAGACAAAACTATAATCATCTTTAGGTTTGTCCATAATCAAAGAACTCATTCAACCTATTAGGCAACACGACCCACATCCCAGTTCGTCGGGTATGTCCTGGTTTCCTGTGAATTATATGCAATTCCAGTGATCATTATTACTATTGCGAGGTCCAAATCTAATGTGACTTGTGGGCACGATCCGGTAATCTATTGATCCTCACCGAACTTTGCTAAGCAAGCTCGGTCAGGCCTTTTGATCTTGGGCTTGTGTCTGGATGATACCAACTCGTTCTAGGTATTTTTGGATACCGACCCATAATAAGACCCGACTTTGTATTTGGAACAGATTCACTTAATCAGGTTGTTTTCATAACCAGATTAGTATTTTATGTCAGATCTATATTCGGCTCCATATCAAATCCAGACCTTTTTGTACTTTATACATGCAAAATTCTAGTGCTCAGTCTTCTTTTCTGGATCCAGTAGTACCATGTTTCGTACCAGAAGTCACTCTTACTTCATCGGTTCTAGTTCGGATCCAGATTCGTTCTAAATATCTATTTTATATGTTTCGGATTCAAAGTCAGACAAGCACGATTGGACCGGTTAGCGCTATGGGGTATTTCTGTAGTTAAACTGTTAACTAGGGGCTACTTCAATCAAGGCCACTCAATTGTAAAGACGTTAATTTCTCCCTTTCTTTTTTTTTTTTTACTTGCTCTCTTCTCTTTTCTTTTTTTTTTCTTTTTTTTTCACCTCTCTGATAAGATGCCCTCTCTCTACCCTCTGGGAAACCCACCATTTTAGCTATCCCTGTCCCCCCCCCCCCCCACCCCACCCCCTCTCCCTCTTCTCTCTCAAATAAACCCCACCAGAACTCCCTCCCCTCTCTCCGTTCCCCATCCTTCTTTTTTCTTCTTCTGTCTGATCGCGCTCTCTTCGGAGTCTCTCACTCGGTATGGAATCCCCGGAATTCCTCCTCGCCGGAAGTTTCCGCGCCGGACCGACCCAAATCACGCCGGAAATGAAGTTCTGCGACATCAAGAGTGCCGATTTTTTTCCCATTGAGGACCTGCTCGACTTCTCCAATGAAGACGTCTCCGGCGGTCTCGACGCCACGGCTGGGAACTCCACCGATTCTTCCACTATCACCGTCGCCGAGACCGCCGGCAGCTGCAATTCGTCCTTCTCCGGCGATTGTCACAGCCTCACCAACTCCAATTTCCCCGGCGACCTCTGCGTTCCCGTAAGCAACTCTCTCCCGCATAACACTACGTTAGGGTTTTCTTGAGGATTTTTCTGACTTTTTTGGGTTTGTTTTTTTATTGGGATAGTATGACGATCTACCGGAGTTGGAGTGGCTCTCGAATTTCGTGGAGGACTCGTTCTCGGGCGACGATTTTCAGAAGCTTCAGATCATCACGGGGATCAAGGCGAAGGACGACGACTCCGCGGGGGCGCCGGAGTGCAAGTTCTCCCCCGGCGACTCGTCGGCGTCGGCCGCCCAGCCGAACCCGAGCTTCAACCCGGACGCGCCCGTCCCGGCCAGGGCGCGGAGCAAGCGCTCCCGGTCGGCCCCGTGCAACTGGTCCTCCCGGCTGGTGGTGCTCTCGCCCACGTCCTCTTCGTCGGGGTCGACCGACGCGATCGCCGACGCCGGACAAAGGGTGCTGAAGGAATCCGGCAAGGCCGTCAGGAGAAGGGAGGTCGCCGAGCACCCAGAGGGCCGGAAATGCCTGCATTGCGCCACGGACAAGACCCCGCAGTGGCGGACGGGCCCGCTCGGCCCGAAGACGCTCTGCAACGCATGCGGCGTCCGGTATAAGTCCGGCCGGCTCGTGCCGGAGTACCGACCGGCGGCGAGCCCGACGTTCGTCCTCACGAAGCACTCGAACTCCCACCGGAAGGTGCTCGAGCTCCGGAGGCAGAAGGAGCTGCAAAGGCCGCATCAGCAATTCCTCCAACAGGCTGCCGGAGTCTTCGAAGTTTCTGCCGGAAGGGACGCCGGTGAAGAGTTCTTGATCCACACCGGGCCAGACTTCCGGCAGCTCATCTGAAACAGGAGGGCGCCTCTCCATTATTTCCTCCCGTCGTTCATTTCCTTTCTTTTTATTTCTTAATTTCTCTTGATTTTGTTATGAAAAGGATTTTTTTAGGTCTAGGTGTAGGGCAAAAATATTGCAAATTGGAGCTCTCCGTTCGGTTTGTCGGTAGTCCGTCTCGGCGGTTCAAAATCGGAGAATTCATGGATTTTTTTTCCTCCTCTCTCTCTCTCTCTCTCTCCTGGGTTTTATTTTTACTGTTTTCCAGAATTGGAAAATGAGAAATATAAGAAGATTCACTAATTTGCTGCCATTTTTTAACGGAATTTTGCAATAAACCGGAAGTATCGACTTCGAATTTCGTTCTTTTCTGTGAATTTCTGTAACTAAATCTATCCTTAAACGGACAAAAAGCAAGAAGGAGAACAAGTAACTAAGAGAAAGTTTTACTGGACGACGTGACGTCTCTCTTTGTGTTTTTCGTTTGCCATTTCTGCCTGAGAAAAAGTGGGGAAAATGTTAAAACTTCCATCTTTACTCTTCCCATTTGGTTCTCCTTACGTGAAAGTTTCACTCTTTACGTGAAAATTTCTCTCTCTTTATCTTCAGACTCCTCAAAAACCCTACCCTTCAGACCTTCCCAAAATTTCCGAATTCCGTCATGAAAATCATTTCTTTGATGTTCGCAAGCAGATCAGTGTTTCCCGACCCCCCCATTCCGGCATTAATTCCAGGTGGAACAATAACTCTCGGTCGACGGGGCCGTTTGGCACGGCGTTTTCAGGATCTCAAACACTCGCCCCAACGGGATTCGGATGTGTACCCCATCTTCGGTAATCCTCATACGGAATTTCTCGTTGAGGGGAATGAGTGATGATCCCGGGCATCGGTTCCCTTGAGCAGTATGACGATACGGTTCGGAAACCATACGGCTCGGAATATTGTTCTGTGATTTTCCCGAGTCGCCATTTCGGTCCCACCGTCACTCGACAGCCGCAGAGATTAATATGCGACAGCCTCCCTTTTTCTGCTCTTCTTACCAAACTATGCGCCCCACAGTGAAAAAAAAAGGTCAGAGAATGTGAACTGTCAGATCTTTTAAATCGATGGTCCTCGAAATGTGCTCACCCATAACAAAGTAAGCATGGGCCTCATCTCATCCGCCGAACATGAATTTACCCTTATTTTATAAGACGACTCTTGTATCCTGTTTTCTCTGAAAAGACAATCATGCCCCTATCATGTGACTGAGAGTGGAAGCCACGTTGGGTAATAAATTCCGAGTCCAGTGAGGGGGTCATTGTGGGGGAAAAGAGAGGGGCATTTACGTGAGATTGGTGAATGACTAAAATGCCCTTAAGTATGACATAAGGAGGAATTCAGAAAAAAAATCTTTGCACGTGAGAGGGCGCACGCACGACCGGGGCCGTCGGCACGGACATGCATGCCATCATTGCCATGTTGCATTGCGTGGGGACAGAGGAGGAGAGGCATGAGCGCACGCACATGCAGTAAGGGGGGAAAGGACACCGATTGCCCCCCAGATTCGCAATAATGCCATGTGTCTCCCCTGGCACCACCCGCATGTAAAAAATCGCTACTTGTCCCTTAAAACACAGCAAGCCCGCTCGGAAGGGTATTATTGTCAATATCACGTCCAGATCCGGTTTGGGGAGAATAGGATTTTTACCGAGTCTTTTCGGCATCGTCAAAAGAGTGTGTGTGTGAGAGAGAGAGAGAGAGATACAGTAGGATTCTGACAACGACAGTGTGTGTTTTTACTTTTAATTGAGGAGAGACTACATGGGAGCATTGCTCGCGTGAGCTGGCATGAGGCGTCATCTGGACCATTGACTTTGAAAAAAGCCGATGATCCAGATGTACAGTGGGCCCTGTATCCCCCCCCCCCCACTGTCTGAAAAGACGATAACATCGGGATCGTCGGGTTTTGGAGATCGAGGGCTTCGGGTTGTCGGCTGTCTTGGGGCTACGTGAGCGTTGGGCACATGAAGATTACTAAAGTGGGAGCGACGTGTGACCGGTCCGAGCTTTTATTGCTTCTACGTGAGTCCAACCTGCATGAAATGTCATGGGCCCCACCGTGCTTCCTGGTTGGCAAGTTTATTGGCTGGTGACTCGAATGATTATGAGCGTCGGCCTGAATACGACTCTTCGTCGGCAGAAAATGGATATGATCCTAACCTGAATTGAATATTTTTTGATAAAATATAAAAAATGTTCAAAATTAAAAAATTTTAATATTATTTTAATGGTTTTAATACGTGTTACGTTTCTGATTGGCACGAAATATTTTTTAATTAGTTTTTAACCGATTCAGAAACGATTCACTTGAGAATCGGTATCTGCTGACTCACTTGAATATTTGATAGCCGATACGATTTTGACAACATTGCTCAAAAAACTAGGCTGGGCAAGCTGAATATGATCAATAGATATTCAGTTCTCAGTTAGTCTCGAATAGATTTATTAAGTAATAATAAATATTTTTAAATACATTTTACATCTTACAATATAGTGTAGAATAAATGATTGAAGTATTCGGTTTTGTAAGCAATAGGTTTAAAAATGAAATTTTATTTGTTGTATATATAAAACAATGTATGTTTTTTATAATCATGTTTCTAGCTCTGAAAAAATGTGAACAAGCCAGCTCAAGCTCAGCTCATTTAGCTCATAGTCATCATGGGGTTAACTCAGCTTGATTCTTCAAAAGAACAAGCAAGCTTGAACACTTAAAGCTCGGCTCATTTGGCTCATTTACCAGCCCTAAGTTTCAAACCTTGCTTATCTTAGTTCCTAAAAGTATTTCTAGACTAACCCACATGATGCATTAAAGTTATCCAGAAAAGTTGGATAAATGAGGATGTTATATATGCCATGCTCTGTAGTGCAATAATATCCCAATAATCTGATGCACCTAGAGACCCCATTTGGAATTCAAGAAGTTTTGCCCCCTCTTGCAGTAACCTAATTAAGCCTAAGAGAAGCTGTGGAGTTGGCATGCCTACGGGACGTTGTTGAGTTGCAATCCTGGGCTACCCCACACCTATCACTAGTCTCTCACTTGCAAAACTATGTGATTCAGGTCAGAGCACAGGACACAAGGCAATAGAATCCAATCAAGTCCAGCCAATCCAAACCCACTTCTCCAATAATGCTCACTTCTCGTATTGTATTGATTCACAAATCGCTTTCAAATGACTCCATCCCCATGTCACAGGGACACGTTATCTTGGCCGTGTGCCCCTAATGACACGAACCTAACACACCGACATGCATGTAATGAAAGGAAAGAGCAGAAGGTTGAAGGTGACTCAAGAGAGTGTTTCAGAGTCCCTCACACCATGCCTTAAGTAAAATATCATATAAAGAGTAGAAGCTACCCCGCATCACCTAGGGATGGCAGTGGACTGGGGGAAACGGGGCCTCGCCTCTCCTCGCCCCGTTTGGACCAGAGATGGAGGGCATAAAACAGGGGTGGAGGTTAAAATCAAAACCCGTGCAGCGATGGAGGTGGAGATGGACTTACGTGTTCTCCCGCCCCATCCTCGATAAAATACCCTTTGATGGTCTTGCCTCACCTCGCCCCATTTGGACGGGGGATGGAGGACATGAAATGGGGATGAAAGCCGTGGTTAAAATCAAAACCCGTGCGAGAATGAAGGCAAAGATGGAGGTTAAAATCAAAACCCATAAAAGGATGAATAAGAGGATGGAGGGCAGAATTTTGTAACGGATCAAGGGTAGAGACCTTGTCCCCCTCATCGGCGCCCGTCCACTCTCATCCCTAGTCACCCAGTGGTTAGGACAATATTTGGTAAGACAGTGGAACCCCATCTTGTCCCTGGGATTGATGATTTCCCCCCTTAGATCATATCGGTGCCTTCATTAGTAACATATATATATATATATATATATATATATATATATATATATATATATATATATATATATATATATATATATATATATATATATATATATATTGTTCATGAGCTAAGACACAAAGTGGCACAGCCATATGCCTTGAGATATTCATGCAGCATTGTTCAACCATGATATGCAACCAGCCAGGTCTACTGATACACAGATGGACCCGGATCTTGGCTCAGGTTGCCACGTCTCGGGCCCGAATCTTAGCCTTGAGACCTTGCAGCAGGCATTTACTTAATGGTACTGGGGTCTTTGCTTAATAATTGTACGGCAGGAATAAAAAACAACCTACTTAATAGTGAAGAATTTGCTCAAAGAAAGGCTATTGGATCTTTTAACAGCAAGTGCACATGCATTTGCACGTGCAGAAGCATTAGATTACAACAGCTCTTAAAGGTCTTGAATAATGGTAGGCGTTTGCCCAAGTTACCTTAATTAAGGTGGCTGGGTCCATGGACCGATCTGTAGGCCACCTTCCAGCACCCGAAAAGGATCGGTTTGAAGCACACGGGAACCAAATTTTGGGGGAATCCTAGTAGTGCGAGGCTCAGAACCAGCAGTTGAGGCAGCTTGGTGCAGACGTTTTCATGAGTCAGATATCTGACCCATTTGAATGGACCCAAATCCGATCAGGTTCCATGACCAGTCATCAGGTCAAATGATAGAGGAGCCCATACTCGGTCAAATTTGTTTTTCAAATTCCTATTATATACATGATTAAGTCAAAGGTGATCGCAATATAGGTTAGACTCGAGATTTCAGAAGCAAATATATATATATATATATATATATATATATATATATATATATATATATATATATATATATATGGGTCGGTGCTAAACCAATTTGGTGCTAAACAGCGTGCTGATGTGATCTATATACTTGATTTTATAGGGATCAGCTCTTGAAATGTTTAATTTCAAGACATGGGTAGGTTATTATAAAGTTCAAAAAATCAACGGTCAAAAATTTTTGTAAATTTTTTAGGCTCCAAATATCATTCTTTTTATAGAAAACACATGATCCATGTTTGAATTCTTAGTAAATCGACCATGCCCAACACATTTAAGGGGCCAGAACCTCATAAAAAGAACTGGAGAAGCCCAAAAACCCCATTTAGCATGCGGTTTAGCAGACTCATTTTCTTATATATATATATATATATATATATATATATATATATATATATATATATATATATATATATATATATATATATATATATATATACAACAACAACAACTACGCCTTCATCCCAAAACAATTGGGGTCAGCGATATGAACCAAAAAAGAAATTCATTTTGGGTCTTCCACATGAATCCTTTTCCTCCAATCATTTCTATCCAACGCCATGTCCTCGGTGAGGTTCAAAGCATTCATATCCTTTCCTATCATCTCCATCCAAGTCTTCCTAGGCCTACCCCGACCTCTTTTAACTAATATATTTTCCCATTTCTCCAACCTTCTAACTGGAGCATCATTAGGCCTTCGCCGAATATGTCCAAACCACCGTAAACGATTCTCTCGCATCTTATTTTCAATGGGTGCAACACCTACCTTCTTACGTATCTCTTCGTTCCGAATCTTATCTTTTATTGTATTTCCACACATCCATCTAAGCATCCGCATCTCAGCTACACTCATTTTTTGAATATGATGTCTCTTGGCAGCCCAACATTCCGTACCATATAGTAAAGCGGGTCTAATAGTCGTCCTATAAAACTTTCCCTTCAACCGCAATGGCATTCTACGATCGCACAGCACTCCAGTAGCACTTTTCCATTTCATCCACCCAACCTTTATCCTATGATTTACATCTCCATCAATTTCTCCATACTTTTGAATGATGGATCCCAAATATTTGAAATAATCATTCACCGGTATATCTTGCTCACCAAGCTTCACTACACTCCCATCACTACTTCGTTGCTTACTAAACCGACATTCCATATATTCAGTCTTACTCTTACTCAACTTAAAACCTCTAGCTTCCAATGTCTGTCTCCATAATTCTAACTTAGCATTAACCCCAGCTCTAGACTCATCAATCAAAACAATATCATCAGCAAACAACATACACCACGGTACATTTTCTTGAATTGATCTCGTAAGCTCATCCATCACTATTGCAAATAGGAAAGGGCTTAAAGCAGATCCTTGATGTAACCCAACCGTTATCGGGAAATTGGTTGTCACCCCTCCACAAGTGCGGACATTGGTTACTACTCCTTCATACATATCTTTAATTATACTAATGTACTTGAGAGAAACACCTTTCTTCATCATTGTCCACCAGAGAACGTCCCTAGGTACTCTATCGTATGCCTTCTCTAAATCAATAAAAACCATATGCAAATCTTTGTTCCTCTCTCTATATCTTTCAATAAGTTGTCTAAGAAGATGTATAGCTTCCATAGTTGATCTTCCAGGCATAAAACCAAATTGATTCTCCGATATCATGACAACCTTCCTCAACCTAGACTCAATCACCCTCTCCCAAAGTTTCATAGTATGACTCATGAGTTTTATACCACGATAGTTTGTGCAATCTTGTATATCACCCTTATTCTTATATAAAGGCACCAAAGTACTCTTCCTCCACTCATTAGGCATCTTATTTGTTCGCCAAATCAAGTTAAAAAGATTTGTCAACCATTCTAAACCTTTCTCTCCCAAGCATTTCCAAGCCTCGATAGGTATACCATCTGGACCAACTGCCCTTCTTGATTTCATTTTCTTCAAAGCCTCTGCAATTTCTTTCTTTTGAATCTTGCGCATGAAGTCACGATTTATCTCATGAAAAGGAATGGAGAAGTCTCCAAGATCTTGAGCATGACTATCATTAAATAGCTTATCAAAATAATCTTTCCATCTCTCCTTAATCTCCTCATCTTTGACTAAAACCCTTTGCGTTTCATCTTTGATACATCTAACCATACCCAAATCCTTCGATTTCCTATCTCTCATCTTTGCAAGCCTATAAATATCCTTCTCGCCTTCTTTGGTATCCAACTTGTCATAAACCTCCTTATATACCTTAGCCCTCGCGTTTCGAACAACTTTTTTAGCTTCCTTCTTTGCTATCATATACTTCTCCAAATTCTCATTATCACGACTCTTACTTAGATTTCTATAACACTCTCTTTTAACCTTAATAGCTAATTTGACATCCTCGTTCCACCATGATGTATCCTTACCTAGTGGTGCACCGCCTTTAGACTCACCCAATACCTCCTTAGCTACTTTTCTCATACCACCCGCTATCTTATTCCACATTGATTCTGAATCCTCCTCGAGACACCAATCAACTTCCTTAACTACCTGCTCTACAAACATTCCTTGTTTAGCTCCTTTCAGTGCCCACCACTTAATTCTAGGATCTATCTTATGTCTATCCCTTTTGCGGCATTGTCTAATTCTAAGATCTAAAATTAAGACTCTATGTTGTGTAGCTACACTTTCTCCTGGTATAACCTTACAATCGATGCAACAACCCCTATCTCTCTTTCTAAGTAGGAAAAAATCTATCTGACTCGTATTAACCCCACTTTTAAATGTTACTAGGTGAGACTCCCTCTTCCTAAACCAAGTGTTTGCTAAGATCATATCATAGGACAAACAAAAATCTAAAATCCTTTCTCCACTTTCATTTCTTTCTCCTATACCATAGCCTCCATGGATATTCTCAAATCCATCCCTACTAATGCCTACATGTCCATTAAGGTCACCGCCGATGAAAAGCTTTTCTCCATAAGATGTCTCTTGTACTACTCCATCTAAATCTTCCCAAAATTGATGCTTAATGGAATCATCTAAACCTACTTGAGGTGCATAAACACTAATAATATTAATAATATCCGTACCTAATACTAATTTAATAAGTAAAATTCTATCACCCTTCCTACGGACCTCAACTACATTATCTATAAACTGACGACTCATAACAATCCCTACTCCATTCCTATTCCTATTTATTCCTGTATACCAAATCTTATATCCCCAAGGTTCTATCACTTTAGCTTTCTCACCTACCCATTTGGTCTCTTGAAGACATAAAATATCAATCTTTCTCCTACACATAACATCTACTAACTCTACCAACTTACCAGTTAAAGACCCTATGTTCCAAGTGGCTAACCTAATTTTATGGTCTTGGACTAACTTCTTTACCCCCACCCGTCCAACAAAGTGAGGGAACCCTTGCCTATTTGACACCACACCCGGGCGCCGGTGTGACGCGTCGCTTCTGGGCGACGACCTAGCAACCCTTGCACATTTATCACTGCCTCTGGGCCTAGAGAGTACAGCGCGTCGCTCAGTAGGGAACGCCCCAACGAAATTCTCATATTGGTTCATTTTCATAGGATATGACAAAGTTTTTATGCTGGCTGTCACAGGCCTACCGCAACCCTCCTCCTTTATCCGGGCTTGGGACCGGCAGTGTATATATATAAAGGAAATCTATTATGGTTCTAAACCATGTTACTTTACTGTTGCACACTTTTATTCATATGGATCTAGCCATCAAACATTAAAGCATGTGTAGTATGATTTATTTGTCATCTTAGTAGGTTTGATTATCTCCAATAAATTATAAAATTAAACTTTCAAGATAGTGGAAATTCAACAGCTCACAATAAAGTTTTAAGAATGGCAAAAACTTGATATTAGATTCAACTATACGAAAATAGTTAAATTGTCATGCTAAGCATGATTAAAAGTTAGTTTCTAGTTTTGGAGATCACATTTATATAAATCAATTGTGCACCATAAGCTAGGACAGTTCGGTATCTCCTGTCTCCCCCAAGGCGAGAGCGGATTTTATGAAACTGCTCTAAAGTTGAAGCTGCTCTAAACACTCTCTCTCTCTATAAAGAGAGAGACATGAAAACCTACCCATCAAAAACCACACCAAACCTACCACCACAACGTTTTTGCAACTTTTGGTAAAAGATTCCGGCCAATTTTGGTGGAATCCAAGCGAGCCAAGTGCTTTTTGACATGCTACATGTCAAGATATTTCCAACGGTGGTCTCGATCGATGATCGAAGATATTTTCATGCTTGAGCCCTCTAGTTTTCTGTCCTACTTTGTCGTTGTGTTTCGACGTCCTGCGTGCTTTCCTACTGATTGTTTCGGGGTCTGAATGAGTGCCACATATGTAAGCACGTGGAGCTCGTTCCCCGTGTGTGTCGGCATCACTTAGCATCAGAGTCCGATTTGTTTGCAAAGACTTAAGTACCATTTCCCGCCATTAGCGCCATGAAACAATATTTCGAGTAAAGGACAAAAATGTCTTCCCGCCAAAAAGGGTTAATCTCATCATCATTTTCGCCTTAAGAAGTAAAGTTCTCTGCTTTAACAGGAGGTCCTCTCAATATGTTGCCCTAAACGTTTTGGCTCACCCTTTGACGATGCACCATCTACTGTAACAGGAGCTCCTTTTGACAATGCAGTCTTTGACGTCGTCTGCTGCCGCAGGATCACCCTTTGTCGTCGTTTGCTACCGCTGAAGCACCCCTTTTCATCATCTACTGTCGTCGAAGCGTAGTTGGAGCATCGTTGCCACCATCGATTGCATCTACCTTCTAGGTGTTTCTCCTCCACTGTCGAATTAGCAAAACTTGTGTCCTTTTGTGAGTTTTGTGTGAGATTTTGTTATGTAAACAAATCAATTTTCGTTATGTAAATCTGAATGATAAATCTTACAACTGGTTATACTATTCATGTTAAATAACACCTGTTTTCATACTGAAAAAAATCAATTTGTACATATCCACCTTCTGGGCATCGAAAAATAGTTAGTACGATTTGTTCTTATGAAGGTCAAACATTACAATAATATGCACTTATGAGAGCTAAATTTCAACAATGATTTGTCAGTTTGAATTTAACAATGATTTATACATTTAATGCAGTAGCGATTTGTTTGATGCAACAACGATTACGTTTCAAGCAGTAGCGATTTAGCCGATTTATGATTCATGATTTATACATTTAAAGCAGTCACGATTCATATATTTAATGCAGTAGCGATTTATGATTTACAACGATATGTACTTATGAAGGGTTTGATTTCTAAAATGATTTGTGGTTAAATTTATGTGTTGTGCAGGTTAGCAATGACCACAATTCGTAAGAAAAGAAAGTATTCATTGTTGGAGGGGATGACTCTTGGAGAAATCATCCATCAATCCGATATATATGAGGGTTGTGTAAAGTACCAAAATATAATGAACATTGACCATGAAAAAGATAGAAACAAATTGTTTGATATTTATTATGTGGAGCCTGATCCATCAGATATTAAAGATAAAAAGCAAACGAAGAAAGATGAGGAAGAACTAAGGATGAAGAAGAAGAAGAAGGATGACTAAGAGAAGGAAAAGCAAAGGAAGAGGGAGGAGGAGAATGAAAACTACGCGCACTTATGAGGCAAAAGGATTTTTTCCTGCCGACCATGCAAAATTAAATCTACATGAACATCATTTTTCATGTTATCTGTCATGATCGTCAGTTGCATCGTACTATACTATGCATCGAGTTGTTATTTACCGTGCCAATTAAAGAAACGACTTATCCTATATGTGTGTTGATGATAGTGATTCACACAATAACGATTTAATGAAAGCTATGATGTTGTGAAGCGATTTCAATTTTAATCGCTAAATGAACAATGATTTGAATACGCAAATCGCCACCGTAATTGTGCAACAATGCAAATGTCGCATGAACATGTTTCAATATCATAATACAAATATCTTACAAATCGACACTAGCAAACACATAATATGTTACAAATCGATATGCATGTCGCATAATATATTACAAATCAATATGAAAAATCAGCATAATAGCTTACAAATCATGATTTACGTTATACTATTCCAATATTTTCCATAGAAAGGCAAATCGTTGTGGCCGACATATACGTCATTGCATAAATCGCATAAATCGTCAACCAAAATCCAAGTCTCATAAGGCATATCGATTTTTTACAACGAGCAGGATGTGGAACGATGTTTACTATTGAATCTCAAACGTTACAATGATATGTACTTATGAAGGGTGCAATTTCTACAATGATTTGTATATTTGAAGCAGCAATTTGTACGTTTAAAGCAGAAACAATTTATACGTTTGATAAAATAGGGATGTATACTTGTTGATGATAATGATTCACGTGACAGCTATTTAATTATAGGTACGAAGCTTTGAAGCGATTTTCATAAAAATCGCTAAATGAGTAATGATTTGAACACGCAAATGGCCACCTCATGTCACTACAATGTAAATTCCTCACGCACAGTTTTCAATTACATAGTACAATATTTAATAAATCGACACTAGAAAGCACTTAATATTTTACAAATCAATGCATATATCCCATAATATATTAGTATACCTAAACCTATACTTTAAACCCTAAACCCTTAATATCTTAATAAACCTTAACCCTAAACCCATAATATATTATTAAATACTAAACCGTAAATCCTAATGCCTAACCCCTAACCCTAAAACCTAAATTTAACCCTAACCCTAAACCCTAAACCATAAACCATAAACCATAAACCATAAACCATAAACCATAAACCTAAACCATAAACCCTAAACCCCTAAAACCCTAACCCTAAACCCTAAAAACTTTAAATCATAACCCTTAAGATATTATTTTGATTATTAATATCGATTTAAGATATTATTTTTATTCTAAATATCAATTTTTAAGATATCAATACGAATTTTTAAATCGATTTAAGATATTGTTCTGAATCTTAATATCGATTTCTATGTTGATTCTTAATATGGATTTAAGATATTGTTTTTATTCTTAATATTGATTTAAGATATTGTTTTTATTCTAAATATCGATTGTTAAGATATGATTCTTAATATCAATTTAAGATATTTTTCTGATTCTAAATATCGATTTTAAAGATATCAATACGAATTTCCAAATTGATTTAAAATATTGTTCTGAATCTTAATATCGATTTTTATGTTGATTCTTAATATCGATTTAAGATATTGTTTTTATTCTTAATATTGATTTAAGATATTGTTTTGATTCTAAATATCAATTTTTAATATATTAATAAGAATTTTCATATTGATTTAAGATGTTATTTTGATTCTTAATATCGATTTAAGATATTTTTTTATTCTAAATATCAATTTTTTAGATATCAATATGAATTTCTAAATCGATTTGAGATATTATTCTGAATCTTAATATCAATTTTTATGTTGATTCTTAATATCGATTTAAGATATTGTTTTGATTCTTAATATCGATTTAAGATATTGTTTTGATTCTTAATATCGATTTAAGATATTGTTTTGATTCTAAATATCGACTTTTAAGATATCAATAGGAATTTTCATATTGATTTAAGATGTTGTTTTGATTCTTAATATCCTTTTATTATAAAACGTGAACCACCAAAAATGTGAACCGACAAAAAAACTTTGGTGGGTCCCATAAGCATTAAACTCCTCGGCTATAAAAGAAGTTCTTCGCAATATTTCTCCCTAAACGTTCCACAAAAAATCTAACGCTTCATCTTCTTTCGCCAGAGTACCCTTTGTCGTCTTGGTGAGTTTTTGTGTTGTGCAGGTTACCAATGGCTTATATTCTTAAGAGAAGAAATGCTTCGTCGTCAGCGGGAAAATCTCTTGACGAAATCGTCCAACAGTATGCTTTGTATCAGCAATTAGAAGCGTACTACAAAATAATGAAGATTAAGAATCACTACAAGAAAAATGTGTATTAGCGACGGATGATATCCGTCGCTAATGTGTTTTTGCAAACGTGTTTAGCGACGGCGTAGCGGCAAATAGCGTCTGTCGCATAACCCTAGTCTCTAAACTGCGATAGAATTTATCTGTCGCCAATCCGTCGCTAAATAGAGACTGATTTGGTTATGCGACAGAATTTAATCCGCCGCTACTCTTTAACGAGGGATACGTATCTGTCGCTAATGTTCGTCGTCAATTTGGCGACGGACATTAGCGACAGCTTAAATTCCATCACAAACCAATGACTACTTTAAATTGGCGACGGAGTAGCGAAGAAAAATATCCGGTGCTAATTTAAAAAATAATTAATTTTTTTTTGGAAATATTCTGAAACTCGAGAAAAATTTCTCGTTATACAATTCATATAACCTGCTTATAAAAAACAAAGTACACATAAAAAATACATATACAGGTGAAACAAATTTAACACAAGTTATAAGTTAAACAAACTTTAACAACCAAATACAGACCTTGCCAAGTTATAATTAGTTACAAGTACATCAAACAAATTAAACAAATGAATCTAATCCTCGTCACGATTATGGGCATCATCCTCTTCATTTTCTCGATTTGCCCCTCCCTCCATGCCTCTATCAGCTCCTCTACGCTGATCATCTCCAGCATCCTACAAGAGAACCAAAATGTTAGTATTTATAAACAAAATATAATAAAATAAATTATATGCAATGCACCTAATCTAATGCAACAAAGTAAATGGTTTAATGACACATAGACTAAAAATAAACTGAAAGACATTAACAGAATTCAGATATGTGTTCTAAGACTGAAAAAAAAAATTATAGTAATTCAATTATGCAGATATGTATTCTAAGGTTGTCAAAGAATGTCATAGTGATTCACGCATGTATATATGGTTTATAAGGTTGTCAAATAAATGTGTTATGTATCACAATCATACATATATGTGTTACAAGGCAGTCAAAAAACTTCCATAGTTATGAAATCATGCTTATGTGTGTTCTAATGTTGTCAAAAAACTTTCATAGTGATTCAATCATGCTCATATGTGTTCTAAAGCAGTCAAAAAACTTTCATATTGACTAAATCATGCATAAATGTGTTCTAAGGAAAATTTAGAGTAATTCAACCATGCATATGTGTGTTCTAAGGCAGTAAAACAATTTCATAGTGATGAAAACATGCTTGTATGTGTTCTAAGGTTGTCAAAAAACTTTTATAGTGATTCAATCATGCATATATGTGTTCTAAGGTTGTCAAAAAACTTTCATATTGATTTAATCATGCATATATGTGTTCCAAGGTTGTCAAACAACTTTCATATTGATTCAATCATGCATATATGTGCTATAAGGCAGTCAAAAAACTTTTATATATGCTAATATCATGCTCATATGTGTTATAAGGCAGTCAAAAAACTTTCATAGTGATTCAATCATGCTCATATGTGTTCTAAGGCAATAAAATTTTTTTATAGTGATTCAATCATGCATATATGTGTTATAAGTCATTAAAAAACTTTCATATATGCTAATATCAGGCTCACATGTGTTCTAAGGTTGTCATAGTGATAAAAGCATGCTTGTATGTGTTCTAAGGTTGTCAAAAAACTTTCATAGTGATTCAATCATGCATATGTGTGTCATAAGACACTAAGAAAATTTTATAGTGACTAAATCATGCATATATGTGTTGTAAGGTTGTAAAAAAACTCTCATAGTGATTCAACCATACATATATGTGAAGAAGGATGTTGCGATTTAGTCAAATGTTCACAAAAAAGGGTACCTTTGATTCCTATAACCTGCTTCACCTTTTTTACGTCGTTTACAGTTCGTTTACTAAATATAATGCTACAGTTCATTTACTGAATATTCAGCTAATTTCAGTGCAACATCTACAAAATAAGGTGCCAGAAAACTCAGCAAAGTGCTCGAAGAGAACATCGACCGGATGCGAGATGAATTTGCAGAAGGACACACTATGAGTAATTTTGTACGTATGAAATCACTATTAGTTATACATTTATGTATGTCATGAGTATGTATATTAACAAGTGCATGTTTGTTGTAAACAGACTATACACGATTTCGTCATGTATATTCAAAGCAAGGGAACAACCATGTCGGTTTGCGTCGTCACCTCTTATTTTATGGTATATTGGTTATCTTATATGTTTATTTTTTTTATTTATTAATATACCTTCATGTTTTAAACTTACTATTATTATTGTTCCGTTTAACAGAGTATTGTCCGTTGAATGTTATACGCGGCTGGATTTCTAGACGAACTACAATACTAAGGTACTGATGACCGAATGGCAGACTTTTGTTCAAGTGAAAAGGTTTGTGACCATATCGATTTGTAAGATGTTAAATCTATTTAAGATCTTGTTTTGATTCTTAATATCGATTTTTAAGCTATCAATAGGAATTTGCATATCGATTTAAGATATTGTTTTAATTCTTAATATCGATTTCTATGCTGATTTTAAATATTGATTTTTAAGATATTGTTTAGATTCTTAATATTGATTTAAGATATTGTTTTGATTCTTAATATCGATTTCTATGCTGATTCTTAATACATATTTTTAAGCTATAAACATATTGATTTAAGATATTATTCTGATTCTTAATATTGATTTCTATGTTGATTCTTAATATCGATTTAGGATATTATTTTAATTCTTAATATCGATTTTTAAGATATCAATACAAATTTCTAAATCGATTTAAGATATTGCTCTGAATCTTAATATCGATTTCTATGCTGATTCTTAATATTGATTTAAGATATTGTTTTGATTTTTAATATTGATTTCTATGTTGATTCTTAATATCTATTTTTAAGCTATCAACAAAAAATTTCATATCAATTTAAGATGTTCTGATTCTTAATATCGATTTGTATGCTAATTCCAAATATCGATTTAAGATATTGGTTTGATTCTTATTATCGATTTATATGATGATTCTTAACATCGATTTTTATTGTATCAGTACGCATTTTCATATCTATTTTTTAAGATATTTTATAATCGATTTACTGATATTGATTCCTACATTGTGGCAATCAGAAAAGCATTGGGTCTTATATGTGTTGGATGTACGAGAAAAAAAATATGGTTATACAAGTCCTTGGACTATAACATTGGTGTAGACCGTGACATTCTACATTTGGTAAGTTTTTATCTTTAAGATTATTGTATCTTATACTGTGGCCTATAATTTACTTGCTTTTGCATAAACCACGGGTTGGAGTTTTTAGAAACATGTTGGGTGACGACATTGGCCCGTGGAGGCTTCACATCGCAGATGATGCTCCTTTACAAAATAATGGTGTCGATTGTGGCGTCTTTGTAATAAAGTATATTGAAGCAATATACTATGGACGAACACCAGAATTCACCGATGTATGCTGTACACTTAAACATGTTTTATTATCCTATATTATTGGTGACTACATTTTTATATCGGTCTAACTTTCGGGTTTTTTTCAGGATGATATACCTGGATTCCGCACATAACTATACAAAAAATTGAAGGATTTTCTAGTTGAGGAAGGTACAAAAACCCAGACTGCAAGATTACCTAGAAAGCTATGAAAGACGCGAGGCCCCCAGAAGTAAGAGAAAGTCCTTTTAAACGTCTACATGTTCTCAAGGATAACATGAAGAGGGTTACGTTCTACTGCTGAGAGAGAGAGAGCAATTTTTGGTTCAACTTTCAATTTCCAAATTTTTTGTATACAAACATTTATAACAGATTTTGTAGACTGTGTATACAAATTTTGTAAGACTGTGTACAAAATTCACATTGATCCATAAACCAAAATTACGAACCGGGCACACGTGTGTTAAATACACAAATCGCCACCTCAATCGCCCAAATCACAATAATGTAAATTCTGCAGGCACACGTTTCAAAATCATAAAACAAATATCTTGCAAATTGACACATCTTATAATTTATAGGATATTATATCGATTTTTGTGAGATAATATTTTGTTTGTTAATATCGATTTGTAATATATTATGTTGAATTACCGTATATCGAATTGTAAGATATTATGTGTTTTCTAGTATCGATTTGTGAGATACGTAAAAGCGACACTAGAAAGCACTTAATATTTTACAAATTGACACTAGAAAGCACTTAATATTTTACAAATCGGTACATATATCTCATAATATATTATTATACCTAACCCTATACTGTAAACCCTAAACCCTTAATATCTTACTAAACCCATATTTAAGATATTGTTTTGATTTTAAATATCGATTTTTAAGATATCAATAGGATTTTTCATATCGATTTAAGATGTTATTTTGATTCTTAGTATCGGTTTAAGATATTGTTTTGATTCTAAATATCGATTTTTAAGATATCAATACGAATTTCCAAATTGATTTAAGATATTATTCTGAATCTTAATATCGATTTCTATGTTGATTCTTAATATAGATTTAAGATATTGTTCTGATTCTAAATATCGATTTTAAATATATCAATACGAATTTTTAAATCCATTTAAGATATTGTTCTGAATCTCAATATTGATTTCTATGCTGATTCTTAATATCGATTTATGCTGAATTGATGTATACCGATTTGTAATATATTATATTGAATTGTCGTATATCGATTTGTAAGATAATATGTCTTTTCTAGTATCAATTTTTATGATATTTGTAGTATGATTTCTATTGTAGAATTACAACAAAGAATTATAATATTACAACAAAGAATTATCGATTTACAACAAAGAATTATAGAATTACAACAAAGAATTATCGATTTACAACAAAGAATTATAGAATTATAACAAAGAATTATCGATTTACAACAAAGAATTATACAATGCTAAAAATTCCAATGATTTACACTAATGAAAATTAAATACTACAACTATTTTGTAGTTGAAGAATCCACACGTGATTCTTGTGTTGCGTTGCTCACTTTTGAATTGAACTGAGTCTGACATGAAATAGAACAATATCAGACACTACATTAAATTCAACAAGAAATGCAAACATCCTCCCAAAATTGTTATATACCAAAAGACTTGTCAAACTCGTGTCATCGTTTTACTCAAACAGGTGGGGTGGATTGCAGATTTCAACATTGTAGTGCATGTCTATATGGTATTGTTGCATGTTGAAAATTACACAAGCTAGATATTGCTAGGTTGCACGTAATACAATTTACATGGGAAGCAATACGAGTTCATGTGAAGGGCTTGGTTGCTTAGAGGTTGGTTATTTCTTAGACATTTTCTGGCCAACCAATTCCAGTGCACCCTTTGTCCTCCGACGACTACGATTATAGGCAGGTTTTCTTTTGATACCCTTCGCTAGGTGGATATTTCTATCATAATCTACAACGTTTATGCCTGACTTGTCGAAGATGATGTTTACGCTTTGGCGTAACTTCTCACAAGGGGCAGGAGAAGCGTGATTTTCACCTACGTTGTTCGATCCCGTTTTCTTAGATTGGTCTTCACGAGCAGCAATAGACTTATGGTGAATTAACTGCACTTTTTCAAGTAATTCTCTTGACACTCGTTTACCAATGGATTAAGCTTGTGGCCTGGCTTGTGTTCATTTTTAGCCGAGCCAAAATCCCTGAATGAGACAGGCCAGAGCTAGCTCCTGTAAAAGCCATCAAGTTGACAATCACAGAGTGATAAAGAATTTACACACGAATAGCCTCTCTTCTTCATGTTGTAGACCCATATTTAACCACTTTTTAGGTGGATCTATATGTAGATTCAGAGTGACCACCTAGTGGTTATTGTTCCTTGAGGTGGTGTTTGATCTTGCATTCCCATGAGATGCTGCAGCGATCAAACACATGCATTCGCCGCATCTGTGGAATGGTGAAACATTGCTCACCCCCCCCCCCCCCCCCCCGCCCCATGTAACACTGAGAACAGGACGGGAGAACACGGTTTAAAAAAAATCTAAACATCTCTCTCTCTTTCCCTTCTTCGTTGTTCCTCTCTCTCCTCCCCTTTTATTCTTTCTTCTCACTTCTTCTTTGTTCCCTTCTCTTTCTCTCCTTCATCAGTCTTATTCTTCTTCACTGATTAGAGATTTTTTTTCTTTGATTAGGTTTTTTAATTTTTATTGATTAGAGTTTTCTAGTTTGATTTTCATTTAGGTTTTTTTTTTTCATTGATTAGGGTTTCTTTATTTTTATTTAGGCTTTTTTTAAATGATTAGGGTTTTTTTCTTTTTCATTGATTAGGGCTTCGAATCAAATTTCTTTAATTAAAAATTTTATTATTTAATTTTATTAGGGTGTTCTTTTTATTTGATTAGGGTTTTTTTTTCTTTGATTTTTTTATTAAGGTTTTGAATCAAATTTTTATAATTAGGGCTTCTTATACTTAATTTGATTATGGCTTTTCTTATATTTGATTAGGGTTGTCTTTCTTTGATCTTCTTTCATTAAAGTTTTTTATATTTAAATTTATGATTTTTTATTTTATGATTTATTTTTCTTGTAGTTTAAGATTTTTTGGTTTACCCATTGTAGGGTTTTATGATTTATTTATGTTTTTGCATTTGTATATAGAAAATTATGAATTTTTATTTTGTTCTCAAATTACCCAAAATTTAAACTTTTTTTTGGTACTTAATCCAATCTGAGATCCATATTTGAAGCTAAAATCCATAATTGTGTCTGACCCATTATCCATGTGTTCAAGATGTCTGCACAACTAAAAATCTAACGTGGACACAACAAACACAACTTCTTGTCTAGTTGAAACAAGCGCTAGACCTAGTACAGTTGTGGAAGACCATGTGTTCTGGCTGTTTGGACGTGCCATCAAACACACCTTGAACATCGCTGTGTCCAAAATACAAAGTTCATCTTGCACGTCTTTTAGTAATTGTAAACGAACCCACAATCCGAGCTTGGGCTGTTCAACCTCTGTTAGTTTAGTCAAATAACTAGCTCAGTCCTGTAGCAAGCCAAGCTCAAATTCATGAGAAGCCCATACAAAACAAGCCAAGACTGAGCTAACTCTTTTTTTTTCCTTACCTTTTGTATTCAATGGCCAAAATCGAACCCATGATCTCACTGTTACAATTGTTGAGACAATTGATACACTTTTCTTAACAGGCCTATCAGGGTGTCCACACACACAGTTCTTAACGAGACTATATGAGCTGAGCCGAACCGAGTGCCAGTAAGACATGTTAGACTTGGTCTGCTAAATGGCTCAGCACACTAGCCCAAATGGGTTCTCATGCAACCCAAACTAAGCCCAAACATGGGCTGCTAGGTTCACAAATCACAACCCTGCCCGTCATCTCATGGCCTGGTTGAACTCAGTTCAATATAAAGGCAAACATATCTGACATCTCATGGTGGTGTTGAGCTCTAGATCTAAACCAAATTCGTGTTAGCCAAGCTTGGGCACAGCCCCTGATGGGATTTGAACACCAGAAACCTTCATGAATCCAATGAAATGCTAACTGGTCCAGCTGTCATTTTCGCCGTAAAACTGCATCACTAAGTCAGGTTATGGCCTACCATAGCAAGCCAAGCAAAAGCACAAAATAGAAGTGTTGTCTACAAATCAAAGATGGATGTAAACTCATACATGCTAAAAGCAACAACCAAGAGTTAGAAACCCACAAGGGCTCCGATTATCTGGTAGGCATGATCAGAACTGTTATTCCAACCTTGTGATAAAAAGGGTTTAAGAAAAGAGATCTCAAGGCTAGAGGCACATTCTTAAGATCGCTATCTTTAGAACTTCAATCACCCCACTCCGAGAATTATGAAGATGTGAAAAGGGTTTTGTTACGACTGAGTTCCCAGGATACAACTAGGCTTGAACCTCAAGAGAGTCACTGCTTCGCAAGAACAGATGACCTCTCTCACACATGAACTCTGCAAGCCAAATCGGGAAGAAAGAAAGGAGAAAACTGGAGAGTCAGAAATTGTGATCATCTAAAAGACGGAAAAAGAAGAGATTTATAGACTTGTTAGAAAGGCCTAAAACATTTTGAGATAAATGAGATTAATGGCCATAATCCTGACGGTTTGAAAAAAAAAGAATGAAAAGGTCTTTGAACGGTCACCCACTTTTGACTGTCAATCAAAGGTCTTCAAAACCGTCCAACAACCACAAAACGTCATAAACTCAATATAAATGTTATTAAAACCTTTCAAACGGCCAAATATCTCAAAACCGAAAAGGCAAAACGGACATTTGCACATCGCACCGCTGCGAGCGTGTGAAGTGCAAAGTGCGCCATCAAAACGCCACATTGCGCCTCAAGCGCCCTTGCGCACACACGCGCGCGCATGCACGCGAACGGCGCATCCGTTGCTGCACGATGCGCAACAACGTTCGCAATCCACCTAAAGACTCAAGGCTTACCAAAGTAAAGAATAGATAACAAAGTCTCTATTTAAACCACTTAAAAACTTTTCTCTTAGATATGGGACTAAACTTTTTCAAAACACTTTTGGTAGTAAACAAAATCACCAAGATTTTATATTTTAAAACTTTTCTAACAATCCCCCACTAGTTTTAAAATGTACTTGGCTTGCATAGAAACTTATGCATCGCAAGACTTGAACCCCCACTTATTGAAAGAAAACCTAAATTAACCAAGGTGCTAAGTGGACTTGCCTTAAACTTAGCTCCTTATATTGTTAACGACTTTTCAATCATACATAGGTTTCCAAAAAGTTCGATTGTGTGGATTTCATGTCGGCACATTTTGAGCATTGTGCTTCTCTGGATTCATGAGTGCTCTAGAGAATTGTCAGATCTCATAAGAAGCGGCTCACACTTCTACACTCACATAGGTGAGTTTGTCTAGGTGTACTGTAACACACACCCTAGCCTTAAGGCCTACAAATTCATTAAGAGCTATTAGCTCAACCCTCACATTAGTTACAGCTCATGAGCACACATCAGTAATAGGCTTACATAAATATGCTCAATATCTGTCATTCACCAATTCGTTTCTCATTGAACATAGGCATGTGGGATCTTCAGCGCTCTAGGTTGGGTATCCTTAGGTGATGACTTAATTGGCTTAATTCTCATTCTCCTCGATATTTTAGTGATGACATCTCTCGAAAGGCCTTTTGTAAATGGGTCTGCCAAATTTTGACATGATTTCACATATTTCAATGATATAATATTGTCATCAATCAGTTGTCTTATAAAACTGTCTTAGACTAATATGTTTAGACTTTCCATTGTATTTTATATTATCTGCTTTACATATAATTGATTGGCTTTCACAAAACATTGAAATAGCAGGTATAGGCTTCTCACCTAGTGGAATATCCACTGACATATTCTCAAGTCATTCAGCTTCTCTACACGCAGATGCCAAAGCAATAAACTCAGATTCCATTGTAGAATAAGTTATACAGGTCTGTTTCTTAGATCCTCATGCAACTACTCCTCCACCAAGGGTAAAAACCCAACCACTCGTAGACTTGGAATCTTCAAAATCGGTATTCCAACTTGCATCACTATACCCTTCAATAATAGCAGGAAACTCAGTATAGTGGATTTTGTAGTCTAAAGTATGATTAAGATATCTAAGAATCTTGTTCACTGCATTCCAATGTTGATGCCCAAGATTATTAGTATATCTACACACTTTACTCATTGCATAGGCAATATCAGGCCTTGTGCAATTCATTGCATACATAAGACTACCTACAACACTGACATATTTTAATTGTTGAACACTTGCACCAACATTAGGAGTCAATTTCATATTTGGATCATATGGCGTGCATGCTGGTGAACTATTAATATATCTATACTTTGTAAGAATTTTCTCAATATAATGTGATTGACATAATGCAATGCAATTATTATCTCTTATGATTTTGATTCCTAAAATAACATTTGTCACACCCAAATCTTGCATATAAAACACTGAAGATAAAAATCTTTTTGTTTGATTTACGCATTCACTATTGGAACCCAAAAATAAGCATATCATCAACATATAAACAAATAATGACAATTGAGTTACAATCTACTTTACTGTAGACACATTTGTCAGCATCATGAATTTTAAAACCATTATGTACCAGAGAACTATCAAATTTTTCATGTCATTGCTTAGGGGCTTGCTTTAATCCATATAAGGATTTCTCAAGTTTGCAAACTTTGCGCTCTTGCCCTAGCACTACAAAACCTTCAGGTTGCTCCATATATATCTCTTCATCTAGTTCTCCATTCAAAAAGGTTGTTTTCACATCCATTTGATGGATTTAAAGCTTATATATGATAGTCATGGCAATCAGAATTCTAATAGTAGATATTCTGGTTACATGAGCAAAAGTATCAAAATAATCAATACCTTTTTTGTTTAAAACCTTTTGCAACCAAACGAGCTTTAAATTTATCCATTGTACCATCAGCTATTAATTTCTTTTTGAAAATCCATTTGCAGCCAACAGTTTTGCAACCAACAAGTAAATCCACTATTTTTCAAACATTATTAGACATAATTGATTATATTTCATCATTAATAGCTTCTCTCCAAAAGGCAGCATCTTGAGAAGACGTCGCATCTTGAAAAGACACAGGATCATTCTCAATCAGAAATGTATAAAAATCAAAACCAAAATTAGTTGATTTTTTAATGTGTTTACTGTGTCTAACTTCAGCACAGTCATTAGAATATTTAATCATGTCATTAACAGGATATTCATCTACTGTAATACGACTGCCATTAAGAAGAGAATCAAATGCATTTTTGTGTTCTATGAAAGATGCATCTCTGGATTCAACAATAACATCATTAACATTGTCCAGAAATCTATATGCTTTACTATGTTCAGTATACCCAACAAATGCACATTTAAATGCTTTAGGTCCAACCTTTTTCCTTTTATTTTCTGAAATTTTAACATATGTTAAACAACCCTAAAACACAAAAATAACTAAGATTAGGTTTCTTACCAAAACACAATTCATAAGGTGATTTTTCAGATTTGGAATAAGGAACTCGGTTAAGAATATAACAAGCAGAAAGTATAGCCTCACCCCATAAGTTGGAATGCAAACCTGCTTTAAGAAGCATATCATTCACCATTTCTATAAGTGTTCTGTTTTTTTCTTTCTGCTACTTCATTCTATTCAGGAGTTCTAGGCGCTAATGTTTGATGGATAACATCATTATCTCCACAGAATTTATCAAATTCACCACCTAAGTATTCACCTCCTCTATCTGTTCTTAAATATACAATCTTTGTTTTAAACATATTTTGTACTTCGGCTAGATAAAGAAGAAATTTGAAAAATGCTTCATATTTATGTTTCATCAAATAAATATAACAGAATTTCGAGTAGTCATCTATAAAAGTAATAAAGTACCTATTGCTGCGACGACTCAAAACATTATTCATCGTACACACGTCAGAATGCACTAATTCAAGCAATTTATAATTCTTTTCTACACTAGAAAACGGGAGTCTAGTTAGCTTTGTTTGAATGCATGTCTCACACTTATGATTATGTTTTATTCTAACATGACAAGAAAGAAGACCAAAGTTATTAATATTATGAATGCAACGAGAATTTATGTCCTAATCGTGAATGCCAAAGAAAATAGGAGTCAACCATATAAACAGAAGTAATAGTTTCATTTATGCTCATCTTAAACATACCACAAGTGGCAAACCCTTTTCCTACAAAGATTTTTTCTTTGGTCACAGTTACAATCTCAGACTCAATAACAATCTTAAAACCATTTCGTGACAGTAGATCAACAGAGATTAATTTTTTTTCGAACTTCTGAAGCATAGTGGACATTCTCAAGTATTAGGACTTTCCCGGAGGTGAACTTAATTTTCACACTCCCTTTTCCCAGCACTTTAGTTGAGGAAGAGTTTCCGATAAATAGATTGCATCCCTCCCCCACTACTTCATACGACTTGAACAAGTTTATGTCGTTAGCCACATGAACAATGCTTCCAGTATTCAGGTACCAGTCCTTATTTGCAGCCACCATGAAGGTTTCAGAGATCACAACAAGCCTTTCATCTGACTCATTTGGCTTAGGACCAGTCATCTTCCTTTCTCTGCATTCTCTAGCAAAATGATCAAACTTGCCACAAACATAGCAACTATTTTTCTTTTTATCAGTTGGTTTTTTCCCTTTCACGAAATTCTTTTTTATTTTCTAGGTTTTCATGATTTGTCACCCTTATTATAACAAATTTCACTTTAGGATAACCCTCTTCAGGACTCAAATTCTTTTTGTCACGAAGACGTGTCTCCTCAATTCGGATGTCCTTAAGAAGATCATCTTAAGTGATTTTCTCATTTTTATGTTTTAGGTGATTCTTATATTCTTTCCAGGAATCCGGTAGTTTCCCAATGATGACAGCAACTTGAAAGTCATCATCAAGATACATACATTCTCCTTTGATCTTATAGGCCAAAATTTGCATCTCATGAATTTGAGTAAGTATACGCTCATCATCAACAATAAAAAAATTAACATACTGATCTACGATAAACCTTTTGTTACCAGCATCTTCTGCATTGTATTTGATCTCGAGAACATTCCACAACTCTCTAGCCGACTCCAATGGAGAATATAAGTCAAAGAGAGAATCGACTAAAGTGTTCAAGATATGCTCTTTGCATTGGTAGTTGTCAGTATGTCACTTCTCTCGCTCTTTCTTCTGTTCTTCTATATCAACTTCTCCAACAGCGACAGTGGAACAAGCCTTTTTGAAGACATAGTCGATATACAGCTCGGACAAGAAGAAAGAGACCTTTGATTGCCACCGCTTGAAGTTTGACCCATCAAATCGATCTAGTTTTTCAAGGTCACGACTAAGCAAATTGATGGAGTTGGATGTTAAACCAGAGACCATGCTGAAGTTCTAACATTGTTATTCCAACATTGTGATAAAAAGGGTTTAAGAAAAGAGATCTCAAGCCTAGAGGCACGTTCTTAAGATCGCTATCTTTAGAACTTTAATCGCCCCACTCCAGGAATTTTGAAGATGCAACAAGAGTTTTGTTACGACTGAGTTCCCAAGATACAAGTAGGCTTGAACCTCAAGAGAGTCACTATTTCGCAAGAACAAATGACCTCTCCCGCACATGAACTCTGCAAGCCAAACCGGGAAGAAAGAAAGGAGAAAACTGAAGAGTCAGAAATTCTGATTATCCAAAAGACGAAAAAAGAAGATATTTATAGACTTGTTACAAAGGCCTAAAACGTTTTGAGATAAATGAAACTAATGGTCATAATCCTGACGGTTTGAAGAAAAAAAAAGGATGAAAAAGTCCTTGAACGGTCACCCACCTTTGACTGTCAATCAAAGGTCTTCAAAATCAACCAACAGCCACAAAGCGCCATAAACTCAATATAAATACTACTAAAATCTTTCAAACGGCTAGATATCTCAAAACCGAAAAGACAAAACAGACATTTGCACCTCGCACCGCTGCGAGCGTGCGAAATGCAAAGTGTGCTATCAAAACGCCACATTGCGCCTCAAGCGTACACACACGCACGCACGAAAGGCGCGTCCATTGCTGCACGACGTCCACAATCCACCTAAAGACTCAAGTCTTACCAAAATAAAGAATAGATAACAAACTCTCTATTTAAACCACTTGAAAAACTTTTCTCTCTTAGATATGGGAGTAAACTTTTTCAAAGCACTTTTGGTAGTAAACAAAATCACCAAGATTTTATATTTTAAAACTTTTCTAACAACTTCACTGGTCGCACCAAGAGCCACAAAGATGACAATCAGAGAGTGACAAAGAAGTAAATACGAAAATGATGTAGGATGTACACAGTAACCCAATCTCTACAAGTTCAGCAAGTTGACTGTAGACCAGAGTGAAAATTACACAGGACCATGAAATTAGTGTGATTCAAAATGAATTGGTTCCTTGAACTTGGCAGTACATGACCTCTATCCCAAGTTGATGTGCCCTTTCAAACTTTGGAAAGATCATCAAAGAAAAAAAGAAAAAGAAAAAGAAAAAAAAACAGGAAAATAAAAAGATAGAAGGGCGTGATAGGTTGTATCTTGAGAAATTTTCAAAATAATAACCTCCAATTAGCCTAACCATTATTAACTTTGAAATAAAGGCGAGGCATAATGGGTCTCATACCCCAAATTGATACGCTGTTACAAACTTTGGGATGGTCATCAAAGAAAAAAAAGAAAAAGAAAAACAGGAAAATAAAAAGATAACAGCAAGTGATAGCTTGTATCTTGAGAATTTCAAAATAATAAGCTCCTTAACTATTATTAGCATCGAAATAAAGGTGAGGCGTAATGTCATATTACTGTCCAACAAGCTGTAATTCAAGACTACAAAAACCTGCTGATAGGGGCATGCAATCACTTGACAAGATTCAATTCAGACAGCAAAAGAAGGCAAAATAATTTGTCCAATATATTCTATCGCAATAGTAGAAACTAAAACTTCCAAAAATAAGGAAAAAGAAAAGGCAATATGTGAGTTGTAAAGTGGCAGCCACTAGAAAATCCAGGAGTCCAGGAATAAACCACTTTCAGCAACCCATTTGAACTCTCTCATCGTGGAATGCACAGGCCCAGCTCTGATCACATCATTCAAAATACTCATTTTCAGTGTCTGATCAAGCAGAATTGGAAAGCATTTGAATTGTATAGTAAACAAAATATGGAACATTCCAAAGATGATGTTTTCTTCACCTTAGAATTCAATTCTACATTTAGTATGTGATATTTATATATACCTTAAAAAGGAAAGCTTATATTTTGTAAGAACCAACATTCATAAGCACAGACATTGAGGGCGCTGGTAATTTCTCCAGTAAGGAGAAAGTTGTCAGAAATAAAGTCGCTGGGTCTCCCCAGCGACTTTTTATCTCCACTTTTTGGGGAGTACAAGTGGAAAGTGGCGGGACAATTTTATCCTCTGTTCGATACTGCATGTGGGACCCACGTAAAATGGAAGGTTTCTCCTTCAGGGAGACTTTTCTGCCATCAAACACACCTTGAAAGAAGTAAAACAGGTAAACATAAGGATGCTCTAGTCATCCAAACCATCTGTTTCTTTTCTACTTTGTTCCCAGATGACAGGAAAGCCCCTATAACCAATGTTGTCATCATACCGTATCATATCGATGTAAGAGATCAATACGAATACGGGTGTGTATCGTACCATATCGCACAATATAGTGCCTGCGGACTTTAAAATACGCAAAACCGTATTTTTATGTTTTTGGGTTTTAAAGAGCTTGTGAGGAACGAACATATTAGAGGGCTTCCAATGCACCCTAGGAGTTGTGAGACCGTTTTAGAAGCTGATGCTTGTGCTGGGAAGAGGGCTTTCGTGATTTCGTCAAGTAATAGTACATTTCCACCATTTTTTCACCCAAAGAAGTGACTTAAGGTAAAAAATGTGCATTTCGATAATTTTTTCGCTCAAGAAAATGGGTTAAGGTAAAAAAACTTTATTATGAGTAAAATTGCAAAGCTACTCTCGAATTGTTTTTGCCTCGGGGGTGTTGCCCCCCCCCTACAACCCTCACCAACTTACTGCAAAGTTGGATCCATGAAAATTACATATTTATATTAAGGTAAAAATCAAGCTCCACACTCCAACAAAGATGGCATCACCAGCATGGCAATGGGGCACTCAAGTAATAAATGAAAATCGAATGCAACTATTGCCATAATATTTTTGTTTATAGAATAAGAAAGTATGAGTCTTGTGGCATGTTCTTAATTGCAAGATATTTAATATTTTGCATTGTTCTTATGAGATAGTTGATGTTTGATGATGGCTTATGCAGCTCATAGAGACATAAATGCTTCATATGTGATTTTTATGGTTGAATTTTGTGTATTTAATAATTGTTTTTAGATTTTTTTCAGATTTTTTTAGAATATTTTTAATTTTTCAAAATTTATGATTTTTTATGATACAATATGATATCGTATCTTATTTTGGGCCCGACCGATAAGGGTTATGATGTGATACTTACAACCTTGCCTGTAACTATGCAATACATACAATGGCACATGCAGTGGTTTGAAATGTGAATGAAGGTCCCATGAGATTATTCAAGATACTCCTTTTAGTGTTTAACTATAGCAAGCAAAATTGGAAAAGCATTGAGTTGTATAGAATGGAACACAAACAAGATCATGGAATACCCAGAAGATGATACTCGCTGCACCTTTCACCTAGAGACATACAATTCATATCTCCATTTAGTATATGATAACTATCTATATATTAAAAAAGAAAGTCTAGATTTTGCAAGAATGAACATTCACGAACATAGTCTTTAAAAATAAAAGTGGAAAAATAAGGATGTTGTAGGCAACCAAATCATTGCAAAAAAAAAACTTTCTTTCCAGAAAGAGTAAAACGCCCCTATAAATATGCCAAAGCAGCCAAACACAAAATGGTACATAAAGGTCTCTTAACTTGGCAAAAAAATGATAAATAACAATCAGAACATGTCTAACTTGATTGTTACTCAACCCACTAAAAGAATTCTGAGTTTTTACAAGAAATTCACAATAATTAGCAATTGCTCATATACAAGCAGAAACTTTAAGTGTTCCACATGCAAGCCTAAGTCAAGCCTTGATAACTCCTCACGGTACCAGCATAGATGAATTGTTCTTATTGGCTAGTGAGCACTTATTTGATTCAACTAGTTACTGACACTGAAATCAATGGCAAACAGGCAACGGATGGGAGTCAGATGAAAGAAATGCAACCATACGTGGAGGTGGTGACTATTTATGAGGTGAGAGATACGGAGAAATTACAATATATCTAACATACCAAGGTCTTTTATGGGAGGCCCAATGTGTTACATCCCTCCAATAAGAATATCCAATGAGGAAATAGAACATGGGTAGACATAAAACAGCCCAGCAGACATAAGTTTGATAAAAAATAAAGGATTCACCACTCTACAGACAGCCATGCAATCTTACCATACTCTTGCTATGTAAGCCAACTTTCCTTCTAACCTCTTCAATGTTCAACAAGAAAATGTTCGTTTTCATAGCTCACATTTACAACGATATCCAAGTTCAAAAGAATATAATGAAGGAAGAAGTTCAGGATGTGAAATGCTTTCAGTTTAACCTCAATATCAGACCAGAAGGCATCTAATGCTCAGGAGATATCCAGTGTCAGTTGCCCATGTCATGACATCTTTCTACTTGACGAGACAGGTATAAATATCGCTTGAAAATACTAAAATTGAACCTTTGCAACATATCTAAAGCATACTTTTGTTGCCTCATTTTTAACCTGTGCAAGAATATTTTGATCTCATTAATCAACAACTCATAACTTCCAACGACAATCATATCATCCACATACAATAGAATACCAATATACCTACATCCAATCCCAATTAGAAATGAACAACGAGCCCAATCCAAATGTATCTCTTCTAAAACATATAGCAAAGCCTCATAAGTATCCAGATCCAATTGAAACAAATCTAGATCTTAATCCACGTTTGGACTCTGAAATGGACCCTGTGTTGACCCAAAATCACTTAAGCCCTTTGGACCCCCAATCCAAAACCCAAACCAGTTGAGCCTCTATCTAAACCTATTTCAGAACCAGTCCTATACCAATCCCAGTTAAAGAACATCTGGACCCAATCCAACCTAATTGGATCTAGAAGCATCTCTAAATGGATGTTTCCAATTTGACTCTAATCTTATATGTAGATCCACTTGCCACCATCTTAAATAATCCACCAATGGATCGAAACATCTTACTATTCATGCTTGGGGCTACTATCGATCAGATCCAACTGCTACCAGATCTATGTTTAGTGGATCCACATGTACATGAAGTTGCATTAGAAACGTCCTATGTCACACGGACACTTCATTTAGCATGTGTATCTCATGTCGACATGACACGACACTCGAACACATCATGGACATGACACGACACTTCATGGACACAGTCAAACTAGTTTCATATACAGTTAACATTGTGTCATTAACTGTCTATTTTCTTTTATGTTCTTATTTACTTATTTTTTATTCACCTGAGCTCTTTTTCTTTAAAAAAAAATCATCAATTACATCACATTCTAGTTTCAACCTAGTTTCATTGTTCGGTGTTCCTAGCTATAGTGATTTAAGTTTTTTTTTCATACACAGAGATACATCTATGTGTGTATATGGTCATGCCCATGCATCCTAATTTTTTAAAATTATCATATTGTACGAAGTGTATCTGCATCATGTTCAGTTCCCACATTTGTACCCATGTGAGCATTAGATCCATGGTTTATGGCAGTAGCATGAAACTGAAAGAAGGAAAAGCAAGCTAGACTCGAGACTCGAGAGCAAGCTGTCTCCAACTTGGGAAGAATGATGTAAGGCTGAAGCAGAATATATCCGAGTTTAGGATCCATTTGTGGATCATTTTTTTGGATTTTTTTAAGATTTGGGTCTTAGTTAAGATTAGGATCCATTCTAGATCCGTATTAAAGTATTAGATTAGGGTTTTTTAGGCATTTGCCTATAAATATTCATTGTACAAGGCTTTTTTCTTAGAGTTGGATGATTGAATATACTGTGAATTTTATTGATTTGCCTCCCTATTTCCCTCTAAACCCTAGTTCCTTTGTATTCTGATTTGTCGTAGAGTAGTGTAGCACAAATCCTTTGAATTCAGCCACGGATTTGCACAATCCATATCATGTTGAAACTCTTGACAACGAGGCAAGATTTGTGTCTTTCAATTGTTACATCTAATTTATAGTTGACTTTGCACACCCATTTGCATCCAACAATATTCTTGCTGCATGGTCTCAATAAATTGGACCATATTTAATTCAAATAGATGGCTTCTTCACTAATTGCATCAATACATTTTTTTATCCTTCGGCTTCTCATCTCATGAAAAAAAAAACTGAAAATCATGACTGAAATGCTTCTCTTGCTAACCTTCTGAGATGCTCTAAATGGAATAGTCTCCTGAGTATTTTGAGTCACTAATCTCCTCATATAAACATTTCTGATGGTTTGTCTTAGGGGTGGACATTGGGCCGGGTACCAAAGGCCCAGCCCAAGCCCGATTATAACGAGGTGGCTGGGATCAAACCAGGATATGGGTCAGGACATGCCAGCCCAATATCCACCCTAGTTGGCCTCTCTGATCCACCAGTGAGTTATTTGGTTGAGCTTGGCTACCACTTGGCTGGCAGCTGAGAAATTCCTCCATTGGTTAGTTGAGTTAGAAGTTGGCAGCCAATTTATGGGCTCCAGCTATGGGTTTTTTGCATTTTCATTGATGTTTGGAACAATTCTTTCATGTCAATCTTAAGTCTTTCATTAGTATGCTGCTTCTCTTCATAAAAGGGTTCAAATTCATCGCATAGATTGGTTGGAATTTTATCTAATGTGTTCATCTTGCTGCAATTCATCATCTACAACAGGTTTGCTTCCCACAAAGAAGTGTTCACAGCTTTCCTTAAGTATCATGAAAATCATCATGGTTTACATTATCAATGCACACTTGTGGAGGGCAATACATACACATCTTATCAAACATGGCATGTTTAAAAATATAAATGTTGTGGTGTTCCAAACTATAACTTCGAGCATGTTTGCTTTGGTCACACCTTGGAAAGTTGTGAAAATTTTATCCTTGATAATGTGTGTCACATAATCAACATTCTCAAGCACAAGTTTCTCATGTTTGCTTTTGGGTTGTGATTTTACATGTGTGAGAATGTGTCATCTCATATCATATCACTATTTGTAGATTCTCAGCTAAGCATCTAATGCTTGTGAAAGTTGATCACAAAGTCAGACCCATGAACAACTTTCACAAGTTACAAGGCCTTAAGATTCACAAGGAGAATAACTTTTACAGGGCAAAACTTTGCAATGTTTGCAATGCCCTGTGATTCTTCTATGATTACAAATTAAAATCACAAGTTGCAAAAATTCCAGAATGACAGGACATCACAAACACGCCTTTCAAGTATCCGAGAAATACATAAAGGATGGATTCAAGATCTAATTTGTTTGATTAGATTTTGCCAACATGTACATAACATCTACATCGAAAAACTCTTATAACCTTATAATCCAAAATCTTGCTACAAAAAGCTTCATAAGGTGACTTATGCATGAAAACATCAGTGAGCAGTCTATTAATCACATAAGCAACTATATGAAAGGTCTCTATCCACATTTTTGGGCACACCACTGTTCTGCATAAAGGAGGCTATGTTTTCTCTTAGACACTTCATTTTGTGCAGGAGTGTGAAGACAAACTTAATGCTCTATCCTATTCTATAAATAGGTACAAAATTCTTAGGACAATAATTTTCTCCTCCATCACTTCTAAAGCATCAAATAGAAAGTGGATTTTTTTTTCATGAACATCTTGAAATTTTCAAAATTTTTAAAAATTCAAAAAAAATTGAAGTATATATAGTGAAATCATCAATAAAACCAACATAATATTTGAATTCATGCATACGAGCAACTGGACTCGAAAGTTAGTTTTAAATTCAAATAAAGCAGCAGGTAACAAAAGTACTTATACTCGACCTCCATAATCATAAAAAATGATAAAAAATGATAGAAAAACAAAAGTACTTTCCTACTCGACCTCCATAACGAAGTCTATGAGAATCCATAATCATAAAAAATGATAGAAAAACAAGCATATAAACGCTTCAAAGTTTCATACTACAATGAACTAAGCACTTGAAACAAACACTAGCATTTTTGTTGAGAGTAACAGACAAAATTTAAGCCATTAACTTGAGAAAGATTCAAGGTCCAAAACATATAGATCTCCATGATCTCTCTTGCTAATGAACATGGTCCATATGGCAATGCCGGCCCTTCAAGAGAACAAATCCAGAAGTAAAAATAAACATAGCATGATTTTCCCTTGACATTTGAGAGATAGAAGAGGAAACTTTTGTGAAAGTTAGGGAAAAATTACAAAGGAAAACAGGACCATAATCAAGTGGAAGAACTAAAAAAGGTGCAGGATCTGCAGGATCCGACCCAAGAACCATGTATTTTGTTAATGTTTTTTGTTATCGGGTCTGGATATACCAGACCCGGATCCATTGTATAATGTAACCTTAAATATACATTTAGGTCACGATTTCTTTAACAGAAATCGTGACAGCCGATACAGCTCTCTCTCTTCTCTTTCTCAAACAGGAACAAGAAGGAAAACTTACATGGTATCAAAGCCGAGATCCATCTGAGGGCCGAAGAGGGTTTCCGACAGGTGCGACGATCGGAGATTTGAGGTTTTTCGTTCCTCCCCTTCTACTTTTCTTCCTTTCTCCCTCTTTTCATTTTTTATTTCTGTTCTCTGAAATTTTCTGTGCACTCGACCCACATCTCATGTGGGCTTGAGATTCACGTGGCTCCTTTCTTCTCCTTCTTCCTGAAATTTTTTGTACACCTGACCCACATCTCACGTGGGCTTGATCTCTTTGTGGTAATCTGATATTCACGTAAACCCTCTTTACGTGAATACAGACTGTGCAAAAGAAAAAGGGTAGATTCCTTTTTTTTCACGTGAATCACTGAAATCGATTCACGTGAAACGCCAAATCGATACCTATTTCAGATCTGCCTTTGTTTGGTATCACTTGATTTGTTCTCTTTGTCTGATCTTCTCTTTTGTATCTGTTTTGCATATCCAGATATACCAGTTTTTGCTGTACGTTCCTCTTCCCTGACTTTCATCTTCTATATTTATCTGAAAACATATTTAACGTGTGAAATTTTCTTTTCATCACGTCAATCTCAAAAATTTTCCAAGAGTGTAAAGAAAAGTTCAATGTTTAGCCTCAATATTTTTCTGAATCTGACAGGATGCGGTCTCTTGCTTATTTAAAAAAAAAAAAAGGACTGAGCAATCCGTGAACACTCTTGTTGAATTTTATTTCTCAATGGATCCTTATTCTTCTCAATCGAATCTTTCTTCAAGCTTTCTCAATCAACTTGTTTCTGAAAAGTTGAATACCTCAAATTTCTTGATTTGGAAAAGACAAATCATTCCTTTTATAAGGAGTCAAGGTCTCTTAGGTCACCTTGATGGAACCTCTCCCGCCCCAATCGAATTTGTTACGAAAGAAGAAAAAGACGACAAAGGAGTAAGTTCAATTGTGTATGTCAAGAATGTTGAGTACCTCAACTGGGAAAGGAAAGATCAGTCAGTGGTTGCATACATCACTTCCACCTTGTCCCAAGAGGTTCTTGTTGCAATTCCCGACAACTGTACTGCTTTGCAACTTTGGGAAAAATTGGTTCAAACATTTTCACAAGTTTCGCAGGCGAGAATGGTTTTTCTCAAGAGGGAATTTGAGATGTTGAGAAAAGATTCCATGACCATCATGGAATATCTGAACAAGATGAAGACTATCACAGACCAACTTGCAGTTATAGGATGTGCGATGAGCAACAGCGATATGGTACAACAGACTCTGAGTGGATTGGGATCCGACTACAACATGATCGTCACTTCCCTATTGTGTCTCCCTGCCCTTCCTACCTTTGATGAGTTACGAGCAAAATTAATTCAGTATGAGATGACTCTGAAAGGGTTCCTTGAGGAATCTCACGTCCACACAAATTCTCAGGAAGTTTTTGCCACAGGGGTGTCTTATGGTAGAGGACGAGGACGAGGAGGACAAGGGCGAAGTGGACACGGAGGGCGTGGTCTGCTTCCCACTCCAAATATGTTAACTCATGCGCAAGGGTCAAGATCCATTCCTACCTGCTTCTTTTGTAACAAAAAGGGGCATATCAAGGCGAATTGTTGGCATAATCCAGAGAATAAAGGAAAGGGTCCACAGACAGAAAACAAAAAAAGGTTCTCAAGTAGTGGAGAGATTAAAGATCTGTTGATATCTGCCTTGTCAGAGTTGAAATTGAAGCAGAATGATGAAGGCACCTGGTTTGTCGACTCAGGGGCAGCGACTCATGTAACTGGTGATGCAGGTAAGATTTCTAATCTCATTCCCTATTTTGGAAAAAGTAAGATTGTCACTGGAGATGGATCCCACCATCCTGTTTCTCATGTTGGAAAAACTGTCATTCCTATGTCACATTCCACTCTCACTCTTTCTGACGTTCTTCATGCTCCTGATATTAAGAAAAATATTGTCACTGTTTCCAAACTTATTGATGATAATAATGCTTCAGTTGAATTCACTCCCTTCTCTGTGCAGGTCAAAGACCTACGCACGAGGGAAACATTCGCTGAAGGAAAGAGACGAGGCAATATGTATGTCTTTGAAGAAGCTCCTTGTCATGTTGTTCGTCCTGTCCACCTGAATTCAAAGCCTTCATTAAAGTCGTGTTCATCCTCTTCTGCTAATGTTTTTAGTATTGCTGAATGTAATAAGTCATTCTTATGGCATAGTCGATTAGGTCATTGTGGAGGTCATTTCATTGAGAAACTTGTATCTAATAATCTCATTCCAAAAGAAAGTCTAAATAGAGATGAGAATAGTCACAAATGTTCCAGTTGTCTTTCATGCAAGAGTCATGTATTGCCTTTTCATTCCATTAATAAGAGAGCTTCAAAACCTTTTGAGATAATCTGTTCTGATGTATGGGGACCCGCTCCAGTTGCCTCTGGATCTGAGAGCAAATACTATATAATCTTTGTTGATAGTTATACTCGATACACTTGGATATATTTCATAAAAACTAAGTCGGAAGTCTTCTCTTTGTTTCAAAATTTTCTTTCTCTTGTCAAAAATCAATTTTCTGAGTCCATTCAATTTTTCCAATGTGATGGAGGTGGGGAATTCTCATCCCGTGATTTTATCTCTTTTCTTCAAAATAACGGAATAGGAAGAAGGGTGTCCTGTCCTCATACCCCTCAACAAAATGGAATTGCTGAATGAAAACACAGGCATATCGTTGAAAGTGCCATGAGTATGCTTCATGACAGCAATCTTCCCATCAACCTATGGACAGAAGCTTTCCATTCTGCTGTGCATGTGATAAATAGACTGCCTATGGTTATTCTGGAAAATAAGTCTCCTTATCACTGTCTTTTTGGAACTTATCCTAGTTATTATGATCTACGTGTTTTTGGATGTGTTTGCTATGTGCACATTTATCAGTCCCTGAGAAACAAGTTTCAAGATAAGGCCCAAAAGTGCAGATTTGTGGGATATGCAGATGACTACAAAGGATATAGGTGTTATGATCCCACCAACAAACGTATCAGAACCTCAGGAAATGTTGTATTTGATGAACAAAATTTTGATCACGGAGCTGACACAACGAATATGCCACCAGAAATTTACTATCCTTGGCTAAGCTCAGAACTTTTTGCTGGATCCAATGAAACATGTTCCTCAGATTGCGTGCAACAAGAAGAGGTATTTGAGAACACTGGAGCGTCAGGGTCACAGAATGCAGAGGAAGTACCGGGCAGATACAAAGGCATTGTCTATTCCAGACAGAGACCGACAACATCAAGCCATTCAGATCATGCCTCAGTCGCTAATTCTACTCCTTCTCATACCCTTGCGGTCAGAAAATCAAACCGCATATGACATCCTATTGACAGGTGGGTTAGTTATAACAACTTTTCCTTGGATTTTCAACTGTTTTTAACTGCCATCAATAAGGACGAAGAGCCCATCTTGTATTACCAGGCAGCGACTTCTATGAAATGGGTAGAGGCCATGAATGATGAAATGCAAGCCTTGCATGAATGTGGAACATGGGAAGTTGTTCCCAGACCACCTGACAACAATGTTGTCGGATGCAAATGGGTCTACAAAATCAAGTACAAGCCAGATGGAACCATTGAACGATATAAAGCAAGGCTTGTAGCAAAAGGATTCACTCAAGAAGCAGGGCAAGACTATGATGAGACTTTTAGTCCGGTTATAAGAATGAGAACGATTCGAATTATCATTTCCCTGGCTGTTGAACATGGATGGAAGTTGAGTCAGCTTGATGTAAAAAATGCATTCTTACATGGGGAGTTGAAGGAGGAGGTATACATGGAACAACCCCCTGGATATCAAGAACAAAATTGTAAAACCCATGTATACAGGCTAAAAAGAGTCATCTACGGCCTGAAGCAAGCATCTCGCTCTTGGTTTGATAGCTTCTCATCAGAGATTCAGAAACATGAATTTTCACATTCCATGTTGGACCACTAATTATTTATCTTTAAAAGCCAGTCTATGACCACTCTATTATTAATTTATGTCGATGATATTATCATCACAGGAAACTCTGCGGAACACATTCAAGAAATAAAAGACTTATTAGGTCAAAGGTTCAAAATGAAAGACCTTGGAATTCTACGCTATTTCCTAGGTATAGAAGTTGGTAACCAGGCTCATGGATTGACACTCACTCAACACAAGTACACTGTAGATGTTCTCAGCAAGGCAGGCATGAAAGACTGCAAACCTCTAGGAACTCCGAGTGTACTTCATCAAAAACTTAGTGCTCATGATGGAGATCTATGTGATGACCCCACCAGGTATCGCAGCATAATAGGAATGTTACAATACCTCACATTCACTAAACCTGATATTGTTTATTCAGTCAATCAAGTCTCTCAATTTATGCATGCGCCACGCACTGGACATATGGAAGCGGTCAAGAGGATCCTTAGATATCTGAAAGAGACTATTGGGGATGGATTGATATACTTACCACAGTCCTATGGCCAAAACGAGCACGAAATTACTGTATATTGTGATACAGACTGGGCAGGAGATCCCGACGAAAGGAGATCTACATCAGGATATTGTGCCTTCATTGGAAGAAATTTAGTCTCTTGGAGCAGTAGAAAACAAAAAGCTATCGCTAGATCAAGCACTGAGGCTGAATATAGATCCATGGTTGCTGCCACTGCCGAAGTTACATGGATCAGGCATCTTCTAACTGAAGTAGGAGAAAAGATCTCCCACACTACCTTGCTCTGTGGCAATCAAAGTGCTATCAATATGTCATTCAATCTAGTACATCACAGTCGTGCCAAGCACATTGAGATCGACCAACATTTTGTGAGACAGAAGGTTGAAGAAAAAGAGATTGAGCCTGAGTTTGTCAGTACTGAAAGACAGGTTGCAGACATATTTACCAAAGGGTTAACCAAGGATCACTTTTGGATGCTTAAAAGCAAGTTGTTCATGGTCCAAAACCATGATCAACTTGAGGGGGGGTGAAAAAGGTGCAGGATCTGCAGGATCCGACCCAAGGACCATGTATTTTGTTAATGTTTTTTGTTATCGGGTCTGGATATACCAGACCCGGATCCATTGTATAATGTAACCTTAAATATACATTTAGGTCACGATTTCTTTAACAGAAATCGTGACAGCCGATACAGCTCTCTCTCTCTTCTCTTTCTCAAACAGGAACAAGAAGGAAAACTTACAAGAACTACATTGCTCACGTGTGTAATAGGGTGAGAAGACCTGACACGTGTAACCATTGCACCTTTTCATTAAACGAGACAAGGAAAGAGAATATACTTGGATTCCATGAGACATGATAGGCAGTCCCACCATCAACTGCCCATGCAAAATCACAAGAAGAATTGCTTGAGGTGGAAGCTAAAGATTTCTTTCAAACATGGTATCATATTGCAACAACAAAAGATGCAACTCTGAAAATGTAGGAAACTTACATCTCATTGGCATATTAACAGTAAAGTTCTTATAGTCATCACCAAGACCAGTAAAGTTCTTATAGTCATCACCAAGACTATACTTTATCATACTCAAACAATAGGTTGTCCTGCTATGGCCAACTAATCAAATATTTGCGTGAGATATACTCAGTAATTGGAGACAGACATCATCCTTTTTGTATTCCAACCAAGCCTTAGATTCATCCTATTAACAACTGGATTTGCTCAGATGATTCACGTAAGTTCATAAAATCAAGTCATATGAAGACTGACTACCTATGCAAGAACATCTTTTGAAAGGGTTGAATTGATCCATCTGATAAGTCTTTGATCCGGAACAATCCACCCTTGCTTGACAGATTAGGAGTTATCTATAGTTCTCTTGGTCCATCTCTCTTCACCCCTTCTATGGCAATGGAAATGGATGGGCCCCTACTAGTCGCATCTATATGACCCATTAATGCAAGATACTTGATATAGGACAAGGGAACTTTTTTCTATGTAAACAGAGCCACCGAGTTTGATGCACTTTGTGGAAAAGTCAATTGAAGACTAGGCATACTGTTTATATTAGATGATTCCAGATTTATAGAGAATGCAGAAATACAGGAAATAGATTAAAGAAAAGGAAGAATGGAGGAGAAGGGTAATAAAGAAGAGAAAAAGGAAAGAAATGGAAACGCAGAGAACAAAAGGAAGGAGAGGAATAGCTTTGAGAGAAGAGGGAAACGCCAGGAGCGCCTTGGAGAAGAAATGTATTCCAAATGATGTTTTGTGTGTGGGGCTTAACACACAGCAGCTTTTATTAATAACAAGTGCCCTAATGGACATGTTTACAAAGGGTATACAAGTTCGACACATAACATCTCACTCTATAGTGGCACCCCAAAGACTAGAGAAATAAATCATAAATAATACAAATATACGACATCCAAAAGAAAAGAAAACATGACATTATCACCAGACATATAACCCAAGTATCAAAGGACATGGAATTGAGATGAGAACGAGAAACTAGAGCATTTAACAGTTACACACAGGTGGATTATAGAACCAAGACAGAGTATGTTGCTAATGGATGCACATGCTCAAATTCACCAAATAAAACTGTAGTCCTTTATAGAGGCACCTATGGCATGGGTGCACAAGCTCAAATCATAAGCATGGAAAAAACTTTAAACCATGATTAAACATTTATTCTAAAATGCAACCGATTCATTTATTTTGCATGTTTTTTTAAGAGTAACAAAAATGAAATGGTGAAACAGATATGGGTCCCTGTCAACCTTATCTGCAGAAGCTCTGCAGGTAAGAGCTAGTATGTAGCCCTGTTAACTGTTTGCAACTGTTTGTCTTACCATCGGGCAATACTACAACTAGACAGCTCAGCCAGTTGCAATCTTTCTTACATATGGTTTTGTTTTAATGAAACATACAAATGAAACCTTTTACAATGATTTCTTCAAACGGAGATCTATATAGAGCAGTCAGCAAGATTTGCGGAAACCGATCCAAATCTCATAACTTTTTTAAGAGTAATAAAAATGAAATAGTGAAACAGATGTGGGGCCTTGTCAACCTCATCCGCTGAAGCTCTGCAGGTAAGAGCTGGTATGTAGGCCCATTAACTGTTGCAAACTGTTTGTCTTACCATCTAGCAATACTACATCTAGACAGCTTGGCCAGTCACAATCTTTCTTACATATGGTTTTGTTTTAATGAAACATACAAATGAAACTTTTTGCATTGATTTCTTCAAACGGCGATCTATATAAAGCAGTCAGCAAGATTTGCACAAACCGATCCAAACTCATAACCTCTTTTGGAGTAATAAAAATGAAATGGTGAAACCGATGTGGGGCCCTGTCAACCTTATCCGCTGAAACTCTGCAGGTAAGAGCTGGTATGTAAGCCCATTAACTGTTGCAAACTGTTTGTCTTACCATCTGGCAATACTACAACTAGACAGCTCGGCCAGTTGCAATCTTTCTTACATATGGTTTTGTTTTAATGAAACATACAAATGAAACTTTTTGCATTGATTTTTCAAACGGAAATCTATATAGAGCAGTCAGCAAGATTTGCAGAAACCGATCCAAATCTCATAACTTTTTTAGAGTAATAAAAATGAAATGGTGAAACAGATGTGGGGCCCTGTCAACCTTATCTGCTGAAGCTCTGCAGGTAAGAGCTGGTATGTAGCCCCCGTTCACTATTGCAAACTGTTTGTCTTACCATCTGGCAATACTACAACTAGACAGCTCGGCCAGTTGCAATCTTTCTTACATATGGTTTTGTTTTAATGAAACATACAAATGAAACTTTTTACATTGATTTCTTCAAAAGGAGATCTATATAGAGCAGTCAGCAAGATTTGCAGAAACAGATCCAAATCTAATAACTTTTTTAAGAGTAATAAAAATGAAATGGTGAAACAGATGTGGGGCCCTGTCAACCTTATCCGCTGAAGCTCTGCAGGTAAGAGCTGGTATGTAGCCCCGTTAACTGTTGCAAACTGTTTGTCTTACCATCTGGCAATACTACAACTAGACAGCCCGACCAGTTGCAATCTTTCTTACATATATTTTTGTTTTAATGAAACATACAAATGAAGCTTTTTACATTGATTTCTTCAAAAGGAGAACTATATAGAGCAGTCAGAAAGATTTGCAGAAACCGATCCAAATCTCATAACTTTTTTAGAGTAATAAAAATGAAATGGTGAAACAGATGTGGGGCCTTGTCAACCTCATCCGCTGAAGCTCTGCAGGTAAGAGCTGATATGTAGCCCCGTTAACTGTTGCAAACTGTTTATCGTACCATCTGGCAATACTACAACTAGACAGCTCAGCCATTTGAAATCTTTCTTACATATGGTTTTGTTTTAATGAAACATACAAATGAAACTTTTTACATTGATTTCTTCAACAGGTCTATATAGAGCAGTCAGCAAGATTTGCAGAAACAGATCCAAAACTCAACCACTTTTGGAGTAACAAAAATGAAATGGTGAAACAGATATAGGTCCCTGTCAACCTTATCTGCTGAAGCTCTGCAGGTAAGAGCTGGTATGTACCCCTGTTAACTGTTTGCAACTGTTTGTCTTACCATCTGGCAATACTACAACTAGACAGCTCGGCCAGTTGCAATCTTTCTTACATATGGTTTTGTTTTAATGAAACTTTTTGCATTGATTTTTTAAACGGAAATTTATATAGAGCAGTCAGCAAGATTTGCAGAAACCGATCCAAATCTCATAACTTTTTTAGAGTAATAAAAATAAAATGGTGAAACAGATGTGGGGCCCTGTCAACCTTATCTGCTGAAGCTCTGCAGGTAAGAGCTGGTATGTAGCCCCGTTAACTATTGCAAACTGTTTGTCTTACCATCTGGCAATACTACAACTAGATAGCTCGGCCAGTTGCAATCTTTCTTACATATGGTTTTGTTTTAATGAAACATACAAATGAAACTTTTTACATTGATTTCTTCAAAAGGAGATCTATATAGAGCAGTCAGCAAGATTTGCAGAAACAGATCCAAATCTAATAACTTTTTTAAGAGTAATAAAAATGAAATGGTGAAACAGATGTGGGGCCCTGTCAACCTTATCCGCTGAAGCTCTGCAGGTAAGAGCTGGTATGTAGCCCCATTAACTGTTGCAAACTGTTTGTCTTACCATCTGGCAATACTACAACTAGACAGCCCGACCAGTTGCAATCTTTCTTACATATATTTTTGTTTTAATGAAACATACAAATGAAGCTTTTTACATTGATTTCTTCAAAAGGAGATCTATATAGAGCAGTCAGCAAGATTTGCAGAAACCGATCCAAATCTCATAACTTTTTTAGAGTAATAAAAATGAAATGGTGAAACCAGTGTTGTGAAAAGCGTTGAGGCGTAGCGAGGCGCTCCACCAAAATCTGAGGCGAGGCGTAAGCCTCGAGGCGTAAAGCGTAAGCCTCAATTCTTTTTAAATAAAAAAAACCTATAAAAATTATTTAAAATTATAAATAAATAAAAATTGCTTTATTGATAAAGCAACAACCATCGTAAAATCAGTAATTTCACTGGTGAAAAAATAATATACATGAAAAACATGATGCATCTTTCCTGCACCAACACCCGTACCAAACCCTATAGGGTCAATGTATGGTGATAAACAAGGAGGTCCGATTAGAACCTGGGTCAAATTCAAAAGCACTGACTAATATACGGAGCTGGGTATGGTTTATAAAATTTCATGGGGCCCGACCCCAGTTTCGACTAAGATCCACAACTTTTCAATGTAAAAAATATAAATGATATTATTTTACTGGTTATGGTTAGAGTTTGGTTATGCAATTCCTATATGGTTATGTAATACCTATAAGAAAACATTTCTTCACCTGAACTTGTCTTCAGCTTGTATAATAGAGAATTTTGCATTAAAACTTAAATGTCACCTAAGGTATCTGATGCTTCAAACTAGAACACAATCTAGATAAGGTCAAATTGTTAAACACATCAATATATAAATATGTGCACATCATATAAACCTATAGTAAACGCCAAACAGCCAATACAAACATTCAAATAACGACATTGCTTTCTATGTCAATTTCAGCAGGTATAAATCCAAAGAAAAGAGAACCTCATCAACCTACTCATAGAAACAATTCGTTAAACAATAACAGCATGCAAATCTCTTACCCAGGAAAATTGTCCTCCATGGATCTTGTTGTTCTGGTCTGCCAAATGTGAATCAAGAGGGGTCAGCTTCAGCAACCGCGGAGCGGCAATCTTATTACCCATACGGCCAGCGAAGCCAGTCTTCCCATCTTTGTCAGTGAACAATGTGCAAATCAGGATCAAATACGTATCTGTTGTTCCCAATATCCATTCCCCATCATAAGTTACATCAACATGAGTAATCGGAGACCCAAGTCCTGGAAATACCGTCTTAGCCATCCTCATCGAACGATCTGAGTACAGACGGATCCTGCCATCAGCCGAACCAACCACAATGCACCCATCACCAGTGGTGGCAAAACACAGGAATTTGGTATTACTAGCAAATTGATGCCCATCTGCCCAGTGTAGAACAGGACCATCCAGTTGCTGGACCACCCCGTTGCGATCACGCATATCCCACCTACAAAGCCTCCTATCATCTAGACCCAAGAATGTCGATCCAGACGGATCTAATTGCGCACCCTTGTTGTCGTTGGTTATATCTCGCATCGTTATCTCGGTGTTATCCTTGGCAAACTTCCATTCCGTCACTACCTTCCCAGTCTCAGTATCCAATTGATGAATCCCAGTGGCATGTTGTTTCCCTTGTCCTGCTGGACTCATTAGAAGCATATTCGTCTCTGCCTTCATTAATAGAGCCTTCTTAGGGGTTTCAAAGGAAGAAGAAGAACCCAAGCCCTCAAACCTACCCTTGCCATGAATGCCATGACTCAAGTTCTTCACGGCTTCAATACCCGAATCGCTCACCAGAAAACTGTAATCAAGTGCACCCATCGTGATACTCTGGATCCCTCCGTTGGTAGCTTCCTCCAACTCTTCCAAGAGATCTTGCCTGTCTCTCACCGGCGTATAGGCCTCCTTGAAGCTCTCCTCCACGTCCTCCCACATCGAATCGTCGGCCTCCTTCGGATCAAACCAACCTCTGAAATCCTTCCCGTAGACATCCTCCTTGTTGGACGCCTCTGTCTCGTGCAGATTCTCGAACGAACAGTTCTGAAACTCGGCAAGGAAGACCCTGTAATCCTCCGGCATGAAGAACTTCAGCGCCCAGACACCATCGCACACGAAATCGACGTGTCGCTGGTCGTCGAACATCTTCATCTGCAGCGCCGGCGACACCAGCCCTCGGACCTTGGAGCCCAACTTGAGAACCCACCTCCGCTGGAACTTGGGCTTGACCTTGATGGAGCCATCGGCAGCGTCTCCGTTCTCGTCGACGAAGGTGTAGGTCGTGAGCTTCTAGGAGATGATCCATTTGGCGTTGGGGGTGTTTCCGCCGATGTGCAGGTAGAGCTTCACGGTGTTCGTAACGCGGGGCACGTTAGCGTACTTGAGCTTTAAGGCCTTGAGCGTGGTGTTGATCTCGTTGAGGAACGAAGGCGACGGGGAATTGGGGTCTGGGGTTCTGAAGGAAGCAGGGGTATCGAGGGGAGCCCCCACCTGTACATAACGCTGAGCTCCATCGGCAGACCCTCGAGGCCCTCTGCCTCATGCGATGGAACACCCCCACCGTCCGCGGCATGCTCCAGCAGGTCTTTCTCTCTCTCTCTGAATGAATGGATGAATAAATAAGATTAAAAGTGAGAGGTGTATACGCCTCACCTTGAGGCACGCCTCGCCCCAAGGCGTGCGCCTCAAGGCGTATGAGGCGCACGCCTTGGGGCATTTGCACTTTATGCTTGCGCCTCAAGGCACAAAGGCCCTCGCCTTGAGGCGAGGCGCGCTTTTTGCGCCTTGAGGCGCACTTTTAATAACACTGGGTGAAACAGATGTGGGGCCTTGTCAACCTCATCCGCTGAAGCTCTGCAGGTAAGAGCTGGTATGTAGCCCCGTTAACTGTTGCAAACTGTTTATCGTACCATCTGGCAATACTACAACTAGACAGCTCGGCCAGTTGAAATCTTTCTTACATATGGTTTTATTTTAATGAAACATACAACTGAAACTTTTTACATTGATTTCTTCAACAGGTCTATATAGAGCAGTCAGCAAGATTTGCAGAAACAGATCCAAAACGCAACCACTTTTGGAGTAACAAAAATGAAATGGTGAAACAGATATAGGTCCCTGTCAACCTTATCTGCTGAAGCTCTGCAGGTAAGAGCTGGTATGTACCCCTGTTAACTGTTTGCAACTGTTTGTCTTACCATCTGGCAATACTACAACTAGACAGCTCGGCCAGTTGCAATCTTTCTTACATATGGTTTTGTTTTAATGAAACATACAAATGAAACTTTTTGCATTGATTTCTTCAAACGGAAATCTATATAGAGCAGTCAGCAAGAATTGCAGAAACCGATCCAAATCTCATAACTTTTTTAGAGTAATAAAAATGAAATGGTGAAACAGATGTGGGGCCCTGTCAACCTTATCTGCTGAAGCTCTGCAGGTAAGAGCTGGTATGTAGCCTCATTAACTGTTGCAAACTGTTTGTCTTACCATCTGGCAATACTACAACTAGACAGCCCGACCAGTTGCAATCTTTCTTACATATATTTTTGTTTTAATGAAACATACAAATGAAGCTTTTTACATTGATTTCTTCAAAAGGAGATCAATATAGAGCAGTCGGCAAGATTTGCAGAAACCGATCCAAATCTCATAACTTTATTAAGAGTAATAAAAATAAAATGGTGAAACAGATGTGGGGCCCTGTCAACCTTATCCGCTGAAGCTCTGCAGGTAAGAGCTGGTATGTAGCCCCCGTTAACTGTTGCAAACTGTTTGTCTTACCATCCGGCAATAATACAACTAGACAGCCCGGCCAGTTGCAATCTTTCTTACATATGGTTTTGTTTTAATGAAACATACAAATGAAACTTTTTACATTGATTTCTTCAAACGGAGATCTATATAGACCACTGTCACCGATATTTTGAAAATATCGCGATATTATTGGCTATTTCAAGGTAGTCAATAATAGCAGGAATATGTTGCGATATTTTCAAAATATCGCCAGAAACAAAATATCGCGATATTTTTTGAGAAAAAAATCTTTTTTTTTAGTTTGTGTTTCCTATTTTTTTGTTTATTTATATTTTAAAGCCTTTAAAACATGTTTCTTTATATTTTTTAAAGAAAAATAATGCAAAATTTATCATTTTCTTATCTTTTTTGTTGTTATTTATATTTTTTCCAATTTTTAAAACTCCCGAGATATTCCCAAGATTTATCAACTTTTGAAAATCTCTCCCAGAAATACCCTCGCCGAGAAATTACTTTTAACAATATAGGTGACTATGATATAAACATGCACAGCTTGAAACCTTTGTCACACGGACTCAGCTAAGGAGGCGTCGCACCCGAGTCGACACGCCCCGACATGAGTGCGGCTTCGGACACGGCCCGGACTCGGTCAACGCCGAGTCGGACTCGGTCAACGAGTCAGGGCCGAGTCTCTTCTTGTTTTGGACTCGATCAACGTTGACCGAGTCTATTTTTGTCCATTTTTTAAGACAAAAAATGTATAAAAACTAAAAAAATATATCTTTTATATATTTTTTATATACTTCTGTCTTTAGAGAGAAAGATTGTGCAGAGCACACTGTGCTGCACAGTCTTTACCAGACTGTGTAGATATATTTTTTTTAACTGTGCTGAGCACAGTCTTTACCATACTGTGTAGATATATTTTTTTAAAATATATATATATATATATATATATATATATATATATCCATGTCCCCGTGTCTAAAAATTTTGAAATTCAGCCGCACCCGCACCCATGTGACATAGCTTGAAACATTTCCTAAAGCTTCACTTGAAGCATAAGAAGTCGTTCCTTCTTCATTAAAAGTTCAAATTGTTATCATATATCTGTGGCACTTTGCTCAAAGTCAGATTTCTTGAAACCACAAACAACCATCATTGAGAGAATTTCCTTTGAAGGTCCTAGGAATGCTGCAATAATTCCAAGGGGTTGAGATTGGAAAGCAGAAAGCTTTAATAATGGAGAATATACATGTTCAACATGTTGCAAAATCATATGCAACAATACCTAGTAATCATCTATCCTGGATTCTTGGGTCGGAAGCCGATATATTGGACAAAGCTATATATTCATCAAGAATAACTTTCTTCATACAATGTGATCAAACATGTGAATGAGCTCAGTAACAACCCATTGCAAAGACTTTTTTGTACTCTTTGTTTAAGTCATGTTTATGTTTAAGTCATTTTTTTCTTCATACACATGCAAGCACACTCATGTAAGTAACATGACTAGAACATGTAAATGTGGCAATGCACTTGGTGGTTATGTTTTGCAAAGGCTCTCCCTCTACTCCTTTTCCTTGTGTGAGTCATTTGTCTCAATATTCACATATAAGAGACAAAAAGATCATCAACAAAAATGACATAAAGAAAATGATAAAATCAAAACCTGTAGAAACTCAAGCTGTGTTGGACAACAGACTTAGGGACAGCAATATTTTGGATAAATTTTTTTCAATGAACATAAAGAACATAGTATTAGTGGCCATTAGAATAATGGAACTCTCAAGATCAATATAACTTATCTATTGGAAAAAGTAAGATAATTCTTGTAGACTGGGAACATGAAATTGGTAAAAATAATACCACAGTAAAATGAAGTGAATGAAAACAGATCATCTTATATATGAAAGCTAAAGCACATGTTCATATGCTTATCGGAAGATACAGCAAGAGACCCTATCACAAAAAGGTGTGTCACGGTATATTGTTCTTGCGATGTGAGCAACCTAAATTATCAGTATTCTAAAAGATCTAGATAAAGAGGGGAGTCAGATCTGATGTCTGGCAAACAAGCATATTTTGAAAAGCAGTACCAAAATCTGCTTTACTTTGGCATAGATAGAAGAGGAAAACACCAAGGAAATGTTCAAACTCTGTCCTAACTCCTAACATATACAAAGACACCGAACTGCAAAACAAATACTAAATCATGCGTACAACCAAGATAGGAGTCAATTCTATATACAAGAAGCTACAAAATTTATTGAACTAATATTATGTGTTGCTGATTTAAAGATAAATGTGCTAGGCGCCACTAACCTAAGTACCCCTTTTCTACTACGATTCTCGCTTTTCCACTTGTAGCCTAAAGAACTCAATTGCTGTAAGACGTTTCTTATAAGACTTCAGATATCAGCTCTATACAGAACTTGTTCAATCAGAAACCATGTCACCTAACTACTACAAAAAGGTCAAACAATGCACACAGGTAATCCAATACCCACGAAAAGTTTACTTAATGCAGCTCCAGAATACATATACCCACAAATGAATGTTACGATTATCGAACAATTACTATCCCAAGAAATACATCAAAATAAATCGATTACAGCAACAGAGAAAAAGTTGGCTTACTTAGCAATAAATTAAAAAGAGGTCAAATCCCTTTGGAGGTACAAAAGATGGTAGTACCCTTAGACATTGATCTGGATCCCTTGGCATCCACACCAAGGCAAGATCTTAGTCTCGACGTAGCGACTGCAGTATGAAGGGGAAGAAGAGACTGAAGACAACCCAATTCACCAGGCAATCTGTACATGAAAAATGGATCGAGAAAATTAAAGATGGGTATTCAGAAATGAAGGAAAAACGAAAACCACCCTGTTGGTCTCTGAAAAAACGACGGGGTGTGTGGATTTACCTCGAAGAAAATAGAGATGGGCGAGAAAGAAGAGGAGGTGAAGTGGTGGGGGAAGAGAAGAGAGAGCGTCGAACTGCACTTTTTAGAGAGAAGAAGGTCGGTTTTGCTAGGGAGCGGCATCGAGACGCCATGGGAGCACGGTATATATATATATATATATATAGAGAGAGAGAGAGAGAGGTTTAGGTGGGGGATTAGACAGTAGTTTTGAGAATACTATAGGTGATCCAGCACTATATTATCATGCTTGGTCGCGCTAAAGGGTTGTGGATCTGGGTCCAGAGGGTGGCCTTCGGGCCGGGTGCCTGATGATCTGTCGGGTAACTGGCCTGTATCGGATCGGGCTCAGGTTGCAAAATGCAGCCCCTGCCCAGTTAAATAATCGGGCCGGGCCTACTGTGTGAAATACGCAAACCTGGTCCGTTAATTGGGTCAGGCCTAATGGGCCCTTCACTGATAATGAATATGGAATGTTTGGATGGGAAACTATTTAAACTAAAAATGAAGAAGGGAGATAAGTAGTATGTTTTAAAGTAATGTACATAAAGAGGAGCTTGTTGGTATTTCATGCATTCATGTTTTAGTAATGATACGGTTGTCCCCGAAAACCTACTCCCTCTTATTAGTTCTTTTAAAAGAAGATCCAAGTGCAGATCTCTCACTAAATATGCATGCATACCTTAAATGTTACTCTCTTTAATCCTTTCTCATGCAATTGCCTTTAAGCTTATTTGATGCCTAGTTCAAGATTGGACAGAACGAAAGAAGACAAAACATGTATGTTTTATACTAAGGCACACGTTTATTTAAACTATATAAGAAGTTGTGCTCTTTGTGTTCAAGGTTTGTTTTAGACTGTGTACCAACAACATGAAAACACACGGATAATGGGTCAGATAACTTTGTTTCGGATTATACGACTTGATCCACCCAACCATATGAGTATTTTATCATGTTTATTATAGATTTTAGCCCTGAATATGGATCACATATTAGATCTAAAAACTAAAAAAAATATATTTAAAATTTGAGTAATTTGAGAAAAAAATAAAAACAATATTTTTTATATATAAATGCTTTAATTAATGTCATATTATATCTAATTATGAAAGTTTATCATAAAAATATCAAACCCTAAAATCAAATTAACTATAAAAATCAAATTAGCAAACCCTATTAAATCATAAAACCTTAAAATATCAGAAAATAAATAAAAAATAAACCAAAAAACATAAACTATAAAAAAGATAAACCATAAAATTAAAAAAAAAAATCCTAATTCAAACCATAATCAAAGAAAAAAAAACAACCCTAATCAAATACAAAAAAAAAACTAATCAAAATAACTAAAAAAGCCTTAATTAAAAATATTTGATTCAAAGCCCTAATCATACAAAATGCAAGAGTCCGGGACCCCTCTCCCTCCATTTGTTTTTTTAAATAATGTCCCCCGCATCCCTGTTCTAACCGTATAAGGGGTGGGACAAAAATTACAAATGTGTTCCGTCCGCCGCATCCAAGGTTTGTTACATCCGCACGTTCCCAACACAATTTGCACCCAAAATCGTATGAGGATGGAACAACCCCTGAAGGCACTCTCTTTCCCATCCATTTCCATGCAAATGCCTTAAATGACACACACTCTCTCTCTCTCTTGGACATGAATGATGGCATGTTCTCACATATGTAGTTGTATGTTATTTGGTTTTATTTTTGTGATTTAGATGACATTCATCTGTAAAAGGACATCTCTGAAAAGTAAACCATCCAATCATGGTGTTTGGGTTGTCATCCATCACATGGATGAATGTTATCCAAGGTTAGTCAGAGGTGCTTCTGACTTGATCTGTCTCTAAAAATAAGATGGATGATCATTGGATTGGGTTCGGTAAAGATCATGACATGCCTGTCTCGTTCTGTCACTTGGGTATAACATAAATCCAGCAGACCATCAATTGGACGGTTGAATGCCTCAACTGTATGAGAATAAAATAATGAGCAGGTAGACATGACAAAAAAACTTATTGGCTTTGAAGAAGACAAATTGTTCCTACTTGTAGCTGTATTTAGAGAGAGAGAGTAGGAATGCAAATTTGTCTGTGATCTAACCCATATTGTCATATGCAAGTCTGATTCAATTGGCAACATGACTTCTGTTTGGTCATATATGTGCCAGAATGCAGTAAAAAAATATGTTGGTATCTATTTGTGATTATACTCATTTTCAGCAGATCCACCACCGTTAACTAGATTTGTGATTGTACTATGAGATCTAAATCGGGTCCAGATTGACAATCGGGCCCACTTCTTAGAAATCAGATTCAGTATTGGTTGGACATGACTGAGCACTTTTCCAACCCATTTGGTCCCTTTTGTGGGGTCTTTTGTGTGTGTTTTGGAAACGCTAGACAACTCGGTGATGAATACTAGGCCATGGAGATACAAATCATAGTCACAAGTTTCATTAACAGGATTTTCTCAGCAATAGAAAATCTTGCCAAGGATTACAAAAATGTATTTTTCTCAGAAAAATATAGTATAGATAGAGAGATGAGTGGAGTTCTCGTCAGTAGAGAGAGATGGAAACTAACGGTTTTTTATTAGGAAACCAAAAGACATACAACTATATGTTTGATGGCATGTGTCATGTCTAATAATATCCACCACCATATCCAACTTTGAGAGAAAGAGAGTCATTTAAGGCATTTGCTTGAGAAAAGATATTAGGTCTTTCTCAAGATCTAGTTTTGAAGATTCGGAACTTGGATATGAAAGGGGCTCAGACAAGTACTCTAGTCTGAGCTGACGAAAATGAAAAGATTAAACTTGAGGTTCTTACAGACAGGTACTCTAGCCTGAGCTGACAAAAACTTGAGGTTCTTAACACTTTAAGGCTAGGATGGACGCATCTGGGGCGTACACCCTTGTTGGACACAATGGGTAGTGGTCTAAGGGTAACCGTGATGAAGGCTTTGGAAAGTTCTGAAAAAAGGCCTACATAAACAAGAAAATTGGGTAAGCTAAACTGGCTCCAAAGGCCAATCGGTGAAATCTGATATAAACTGAACCAAGGGCTTGTTGGTTACATAGGGTGTCTGTGACAGGATTAGGATAGGTTGTTGTATGTCAAAGAACAATAAAGTAGCTTATTGAAAGGGTGAAAAGGTTAAACTGTGAAAATGGGGCTTTTCAGGTTAATCAGAGAGATGTGGTTTTGGTTCTAAGGTTATGAAAAGCAATTTAATGCAACCTAGGGTCTGGTTACAGGTCAACAAAACTAATTTTAAAAAGTTAAAGAGATGAGTACCTGAGTTAGGCTTTGAAGAAGGTGATACAGTAGAACCGTGGTTGTAGAAGCTTCTGAATTGCTTTTTCAAACAATTTAGCTTTCTTGGATCTTTGAAAGGAAACACATGAAGGGCTTGGTCCCTTTACGTAAGCTCGATCCACCACCACACACGTGGTGCCAAGTGAGACTGTAGAAAGAAAAGAGAAGAAGACGTTAGAGAGGTAGGGATGTCTAAGAAGGAAGAGAGAGAAAAGAAGGTGTCAATGCATTAATCCATGTCCAATCTGATTCTCTAAGACCTCCTTATATAAGTGAAACTTGGGTTGAGTCTTACTTTCATTAAAAAACTAACTAAACTAAGACTCTTTTTTAGTTAAGGACTCCTCAAAAGAGCAAACCAACTAAAAAATTATCTCATAATTAATTAACTCTAATTAATCATCTAGAACTAGAGGATGTCTCCTAGGACTCTCTAACATCACACACCCTTGTAATACTTATAATTTTTTTATAATTATTTAATAATTAAAGATAAATTTTATGTCTCAATTTTTGGGTTAAGTTTTTTTTTTTTGAGATTTAATTTCAATTTAGAATTTAATTTCATTTTAGTTTTAATTTTGATTTGAATTTAACTTTCAATTTCAATTTGAATTATAATGTGAAGCTAATTTGGATTTGAATTGAATATGAATTTGAATTTGGGATTTAATTAAATTTATATTTGATTTTGAAACTTAATTAAAATTGAAATTGAAATTAAAATTTAATTTAGACTTAATTTAGAGACTTAATTAGGAATTAATTTAGATTAGTTGAAAAGGTAGGTCCTAATTACCTAGAAGTCCTATTTTTACCCTAAATCAAATTAGCCATTAGTTTCTTATCTTTATTAAGACTCCTAGTTAGCTAGTATATCATACTTTTCTAATTTCATTAGAAAACTAGTTAACTAATGGGTTAGAAGTTTTGTAATTATTTTAGGGATTCTAATTGACTAGGATTTCATAAAATAGGATATAATTCTATTACAATCAAAAATAGAGAAATTAGAAAAAACGTTTTCAAATGGGATTGGAAAACCCCATACGGATTATAAAAAAAGAGGTTTCTTCACTCACCCCACACCCTCCCCTTAGAGTTCTTCTTCCCTCAAACCCCTATTATCATATTCCATATTTCGTATATCTTTTTCATAATCTTTTTCTTCCTCCCACACGCCCATCTCATTGAGAAGAGGAAACAGATGTTGGAGGTGCTTAGGTAGGAGAATCCGGTGGATAATTTGAGATAGGTGAGTACCCTAGTTGTATTCTCTTGTATTTTTTGTTTCAATCTTAGTTCTAGATATGAGTTTGGACGTTAATTGGATATTTTTTTAGATTTGTAGCCTTCGTTTGTAAACCCATAAAACTTAATTTTTTATGAAAAAAGTATAAGAATTCTATACAAATACGTTCAGATCTAGGAATGATTCATGTGAATCCAGATCTTGATTCGAGTTCATGGTTTAGAACTATAGATTGAGTCTTTGAGTGGGTTTTGCATAGATTTCTATAAAACTATGCAAAACAACACCATAAAAGTATGCAGTTTGAATTTCAAATTAGCCAAATGCTAAATCTTGTATTTTTTTTGTGTTTATCATGTTAAAAATATTTATGTCTTGATTTAATTTGGTTTTGATGGATCAAAAATTTTATTTGGAAGTTTTGATAAGCCTGAAATCTTTTTTGGAAATCAATTTTGAGAAAAATGTATTATCTTAAGTGAAAATGTTAGATCTTGTGTTTGATTCGTAATATGTATGATATCTCTATATTTTTAGAACGTTTAGATGTGTATGTGCATGAATATGATATATTTTTGATGAATCAAAATTGTTGGATTTTTGTTCTTGGTGTTTTTGATGAAAAACATAAAGTTTTTGATGTGTTTTCTTAAAAACTATATGGTGTCTTGTATTTTTATTTCGACCAGCCTTAAAGAAAAATCTGGTTATCCAAAATAGTGAACTCATAAATCTTGAAAAATCGGGGATGTTTCAGACATATGAATGCAATCCCAGAAAAAAATTTGGGCTCAAATGAGTTTCGAGTTGGGAGATACGACATCCGTAAGTTGATACAAAATTTATGTCTCGACAAGAAATCTGTGTAGGTGGCACATTTTTGTAAAAATCATAGCTCCCAATATATTCTAGATTTATAGCTAATATTTTTATGTATGTTAGTTTGTATATTGAAAAACACACGATAAAAATATTGTAGCCTAATTCTTTACGGTTTTAAAATTAAAATTCACACAATATTATTTCAAAACTTATAATTTTTGAAAAATAGTTAGTTAAATAAAAAATAACCTATATTGCATGATTTTTAATTCTCTATTGAAAATAAATTTCAAATTATGGTTTTTGGGAACTTATATCAGACATATCAAGTCACCCTTAGTAAAAATATCGGAATTTATTTCATTATATGTAATGCATAGCTGATATTTTTTTGGAAAGACTTAATTGAACATGATTGTTCTATGAACAAAAAATAGTCTGTGGTTTTAAATTTTTTATTTTTTTTATATAAATTTAGGCCTAGTTTTTTTCTATAGGCAGCTAACATATTTATAAATCTAAAGTAAAAATCTTAGGGTTAAATTCATTTTATACAAGTTCTGAAAGAATTTCTAATGACTGAGAAATTCTATCTATAAGTTCTTAATTGGAAACTTGAAATTGTGTGTATGTCATAGTTCCAAAAGTGAACTGGATGAACATAACTTGGTTCAAGAGCTTAACCAAATGAACATGACCTATTAGTATACAATGTGTGGGTTGTGCCATCACTTGTGAACATAATTTGATTCATATGCTGTAATTTTTTATTACAATGCTAAAATGGACTGCATAATGCTATGATATGCTTGCAAGATGTTATGGAATGCAGTATAATATTATGATATGCTTACATGCAACATGATATAGAGTATGTAAAGTATGATGATATGCTTATATGCACTAAATGCGTGATTGAATGTATTCTGATATGCATATACACAAAGTGACTTACATATTGATACCATGTTGGAATTATTGCATGTTTGCGCTCAAAAGGTGTCAATGTTTGTGCCTGAAAGAGGAATATTGTTGTGCTCAAATTGGTAGTTATGGACCCTTTGTGTGGTTAATTATGTTTATACATGCATGACAAGAGAATTAATTAAATAAAGTGAAATGTATGTTAATTCTCTTTAGGCTTATAAAGATAGTGTAACGGTACTCTAGGCTTCATGAGATTTGTTATAGCATGAAAGGTTTTTTTTCAGTCACAGAAAAAATGGACTAGGCTACCATTGCAACTGCGAGGTGGTATGTATGGACTTCAACTAAAAGGAATTTTGATATATCAGGTTGGTGGGTTGGAGACTCTCTCAACATTGGACCACCCTGACATCGATGATGTTATGCAATGCCAAGTTAACAAGTAACAAATTGGTTGAAAACACACCATGGGTCGTTGCCTCTTAACTGGGTTGGTCTGTGTAGTACCCACAAAATGGTTTGTAATAGAGAAACAATATTGTGATGTGCATGTAGTTAGAATATTGCATGCATCATCTAAGTAAGAAAAAATAATAATAAAAATAAGAAGCTACTCATGTATTAAAGAGATGTTTAATTATTCGGGTAAATTCATGCATTGATTAACTATTCATGTATTGATTACATGTTTGTATATAAAAGGTGATATAAATGTGTGAATTGTTGAATGTTATGTAATTATTACTCTTTGTATGTACATGTATTAATTGTTATAATTGGATCCAGTTCTGATTAATGCATATTATATTTGAGTTATTAAGTAACTAAAATTATTTAATGATATCTTAGTTTATGCATTGTTTGCGTGGATTTTTTTCATACTTAGAGACATTATTCTCACCCCCAAATAATTTTAACATTTTAGGTGAGGAGACTTGATTGAATAGTTTCCTTTTTAGACTTAACGACTGGACTGATTGGACCTTGTTTTTGGATGTTATGGGGGTTAGACACTGGACTCGGAGATTGACTCATTGGTTTCGAAACTGCTTGTTATGAATAATTTAATTTAATTCAATGTGAATGATGATTTTTAAATTTATGATGGTTCGATATTGTGTCTGTAGCATTTCTAATTTCATATTTTTTGCTCTTTTTCTATTTTCTTGATAATTATTTTTTTGCCATTGGATGTATCTTTCTCAAACTTGGTTCTAGTGGGCTATTAAATGCTAACGTTTGTACACAATATGGCTCCTTAAAGTTTAGTCTAGTTGGAGCAATGCCATTGATAAGGCTTTGCATAAAAAAAATTATTCTAAAAAATTGAGTTATAAATCGAGGGCGTTGCATCCCCTAGGTGGACCCCACTCTTAATTGTCATGTCTTCTGGTCTTAACACGTGTTCGACTTCTCCGGCTCTTGACTAAGACTTTTGATCTTTAACATGTCAACTATTAAGAAAGTCATGTCATTGGCCATGTTATCACCCCAGGCCTCACACTATGATGGTCGACCCCAGAAGGTTCTAGAATTAACATCTGAATCCTAGGTACTGGATCTGGACCTCTTCTTGGGTTTGGAGCTCTAATTAGATTTGGATTAGGAATAATTGTTAGACCTTGATTGTGACATAAGTGATCAACTTTTTTAGAATTAAATGGATCAAATACTAACATCCAAACCCAATGACCCACTACATCCCTCTTGAGCAAAAAATTGAAACATTAAATCTAACTAAAATCCAAAGAATGACAAAGTAATTTGGAATCGATTCTGGACCGTAACAAAAGATGAGAAAATGAGTGTTTTTAAGGCAATTGCATGAGAAAGGATGAGAGAGAGAGAGAGAGAAACATTTAAGGTATGCAGACATATTAAAGTGGAGATTTGCATGAATCACAACCATTGGATCTCAAAAGATCCAAGAACTAATAAGAGGGAGTAGGTGCTTTGGGTGCATCGTATCATTACTATTTATGTTTTAGGTTAATTTACATATGAGCACCTAACATATGAAAAAATTATGTTGGATGATTTTAGTTTTGAAATATATAAAATAAATGCCCCTCTTTTCAAGAAATTGCTTAAATATCGGCTAATACTAGTGAGCACTTTAAATGACACATTTAACTTTTCACTTTCTTTACAATATTGATTGGCATTTTCAGCGGTGGAGCCATATAAAGAAGCAAAGGTATGGTTTGAAGAAGACGTAGTGTTATAGAACATGTCAAAGGAGGCAAGATCCTTCCCAACTTTCCCTTTCAAAAAGTGGGAAAGAGGGGAAAAGACTTGTTGATGCTCTTCGAAACATCCAAAAGAGTGGAGATTAGCAGAAGGTTGAGAAAAGAAAAGAGAGAAGGAAAGTATGAGAAGTAGGGAGAGGTGTCTAGAGAGAAGGAAAGCACGAAAAGCCGAGAGAGGGTTTTGGAGAGAAGGAAAGCAAGGTTTATAGGTTTTCAGAATTGAACAGGAAGAGGGATTTTGAGAGAGGAAATGAAAGGGTTGCAAAGAGAGAAAAAGAGAGGGCTAAAGAGTTTTGAGAGAGGGAGAAAGAGAGCATATAGTGTGGCATCTGACATGATGTGTCTAGCAATGACGTGGGTGGGAGAGCGAGGTTTCAGCGTCAATGTAGCATTTGGTGTGAGTGAGAGAGGCTGAGGGAGAAGGGGGTGGAAAACAAGAGGGAAAGGGAGAGGATAGGGCACGCAAAAGGTAGTTTTTTTATTTAAATATCTTAAATGTTGGTCATTGGATCTAAATGAGATCAACGGCTAGCGGAATTGAGTTATTATTTAGTACGCATTCCTCTATTTGGTGCTAAACCGCATGCTAAATTAGTTTTTGGGCTTTTTTCATTTTATTTTAAAATTTTGACCGTACAGATGTGATATGTACTTGATTTTATAAGGACTAGCTCATGAAGTGTTTGATTCCAACACATCGATGGGTTTTTATAAATTTCAAAAAATCAATGGTCCAAAATCTTTGTAAATTTTTGAAGCTCCAAGCATCATTTTTTCATTAAAAATACATGATCCAGATATGGATTCTTAGTAAATAGATCATGCCCAACACATTTATAGGGTCATAATCGCATAAAAAGTATCAGAGAAGCTGAAAAGGCCATTTAGCATGTGGTTTAGCACCAAATGGGTTTAGCATCAACCTATTACTCTCTCTCTTTCTCTCTCTCTCTATATATATATATATAGAGAGAGAGAGAGAGTAATGGGTCGGTGCTAAACCCATTTGGTGCTTAACCTCTTGCTAAATAGTTTTTTGGGCTTTTTTCATTTGTGAAACCCACTTTGAACTCACAAAAAAATGAGACATTTTTTTAAATAGAGCACACGACGAAAAATCCAACATTTTTTTTTAATATTTTCTAGAATCTTTTACAAATATTTTCTAGCACTATTTAAAAAAAAACTTTTTAACAAAATATGTATTCAATTGACATATACATTGATTGATTACAAAATTCAAGGGTAAACTTTTACTGAATCTCTACAAAATTGCATCCAAGTATAATTCTCATGAAAACTTAAAATACAGAGCACTCCCAGAAAGAGAAAGGTCCATGATCTAGCTCCAAAAATACTCTAGTAAAGTGCATATGTCGCCACTAAGCTCGCCTACTCGTCAGTACTTGAAAAAGAAGAAATAAAAATGGGTGAGACAAACCATAAGTCTGAGCAAGAAACACGACCACCCACTACTCAATGCCGATCAGTTGTAGGTCACAAAGACAAACTGGACTTCAACTAAGTCCAAGGCTAACCATGTGTCTCAAACCCCGACTCCCTGTGGGATTTGACTCGACAAGATTTTTAATTCGAGAGGTCACTCAAACAACTGTGCAAAACCTAAATGCATGCATGTATGATTTTTTTCTTTTTCATTTAGGTTCATATTTTGTTCTCTACCAATGCACATCACAATTAACTTAAGTTTTAATTTTATTATTATCTCCATGAGGACAACACTACCTTGGGTTGCTATAGGCTTGTTGATCTACATGGGGAGTGTATATTCAACCATGAGCAATTTAGATATTTTATTTTAAATCTAATAAGAATATAGTTTGCCAACACGAAGGTACAGAATCTTTTGTCAAGGAGTTTCTTTCATTGGAAAAGTCATAGTGCACTACCACTAGCATACGTAGTTGGACCTTCAACAACAAAAAGGAGTCTATGTCCTCTAAGCCACCATGGTTCAGGATTGGTCCACCCTAGTGACTAAGGCGTGGCCCACAACAATAACACGCCACTACCAGCTAAGAAGGAATTTATCGACAACTCATCACAATCTCACGAGATTGGTGCAAGCTCGTCTCAAGGCGAGTAAAGAGTCATTCAAGGTGACAAGTTACCCCATCTTTTTGGGTGTAACCAAGATCTATATATTTTGTTTATGTTAAATTTTGATTTATTATCAAATTTTTAATTTTCCAAAATACCCTTCAAGTACTCATGGCCTTGCCCAATAAGACACACTGAAATTTCTATTTAACGAGAAAATTCATTTCTTAAACTAGTGCAAACATCGCATTGCACTCTCAACGAGCCTTTATTGCACCCAACAATAAGCTCTTGGGAAAATCATTTCTTAAGGTCCATACTATGGGAAATGAAATTTGGAAAATTTGTAAATCTCAAGTTTTTGAATCCCAAACCAACCACTAAGGCCCATGTATAAGCTAAACCACTAGTTTTTTTAGATTAACTAGTATTATTCTATTTTTTTCATCTTCTGTTTTTTTAGGTTAAATTCATCTTTCATAATTTTAGAACTAAAAATGTAGTTTTTAGTTCCCTCTCTTTCATTATATATTTTTTTCAACAAACCACATGAAGTTCATAAATATACATGTGACCTACTAAGGCTCACGTATACGAGGTTCTACCTAATTCACAAGCAACTACCTCACTCACACTTTATGAACTGGGTTTGATTTTTTGTACACATATGTATATATTCATTTCCTCTTCTCTTTCTTTTTCCCAAAAGCTTTAAGGGGTTGCATACATTCTCATTTCAAAACTTACTTAATATGCATATAAAATAAATTATTTCAAGTATACATATTTTTTTCAAACCGATTTTTTTTCCTTATAAGTTCTCATATCATCCAACACACACACACACACACACACACACACACACACACACACACACACATATATATATATATAACCAGATTTCAAAATATATTCATTGAATGTCAAATAAGAATTTTTTCTTAAGAGTATTCACAACACTCTAGTGAGAGGCTCAAAATAGAATTTCTTTTTTTTTTTTATATAACTAACATTCAAATTAAATAGGCCAATAAAATTTTTATTTTTTTATAATGCATATGAGCAGGGCAGAAAATCCAAGTATGCAAAAAAATTTATTTCAAGAGCAAATGAGCAAGGACTATCCATTCATGATAGAATTTTATTTTCAACCACATACATGTGAATAAAAATAATTCTTTTAATAAAATGAATATGGGCATGTTGTTCATATCAATTTGGAATGCATATGACCAGGGTTGTTCGTATTTGACAACCACTCAAAAATAAAAAAGCATATGAACCGGGCTGTTCAGATTTGTAGCAGCATCTCATTTTATTAAAATTACATCTACATTGTTGTCATAATATGAGAAAAAATCACAAAAATCAGAATGCATATGAACAATAACATCTTCCTTAGTTCAAACCCATGAGTATTGCTGTCATAAAATGATAGCAATTTAATAAAAAGAATGCATATAAACAAGGTTGTTCATATTATGATAATATCTTTTTAATTAAAATTCATGTGTATTGCAGTCATAACATGACAACAATATAATGAAAAATGTATATCATACAAGGTTGTTCATATTACGACAACGGCTCATGTAAATTTTCATGAGCTTGTTGTCATGATATGACAACTATCATATAATTAAATGCATATATGAACATGTTGTTCATATTATGACAACAACCCATGCATAGTTAAAATCAAATGAGCAGGGCTGAAATCTAAGTATGCAATTTTTTTTTATTTTAAGTGCAAATGAGTAGAGTTGTTCATATTATGACATCATCCCGTTTAAACATGAGCAGGGTTGTCATAATATGATAGCAACTCATACAACAGAATTTTTAAACCTACAAGCAAGTGAGTAATAATGTTTATAACAAAATTTCTTTTAAATATAAATGCAAGTGATCAATTGTCTTATCCAAAACAATTTTTTTTTTAAATCTAAATGCAATGAATAGAGATATCAATAATGGATTAGATTTGTTAATACCAAGAAAAAAATGCAGATTCAAAGAAGACAATATACTCACGTTTTAAAGTTTTTTGTAGCATGAAAAAAAAATACAGAATCGAAGCATATGCATATTCATCTATATAAATTTTTTTTTCAATGGTTCATGCACAACAAGAACAACTACATGATATATTCACCATAATTTTTTCCCTTTTTTTAAATCATGTGAACAAGCAATGCAAATTCAGGAGTACGATTTCAAGAAGAGACATGCAAAGTTAGTAACACACTTTTTTTAACATAAAAAAATACAGATTCTTTATATATATATATATATATATATATATATTTCATGGCTTAACCCAAACCGGTTTCTAAAAAAAACCAAAACTCAAACCGGTTTCTAAAATCTACTCAAAACGAGTTACTAAAATCAAACACAAAACCAATTTCTAAAATAAAAACCGGTTTCTGAAATCACACATATACATTATTTTCTAAAAAAAAAATCTAAATTTGGTTTCTAAAAAAGAATCAAAACTAAAAAAAAAAGGTTTTCTAAGATCAACACCAAACCGGTCTTTCTAAAGTCAACACTAAAAAAAATTGGTTCCTAAAATCCAAACTCAAACCGTTTTCTAAAATCAAGACTCAAAACTATGCAACTCTGTTTCTAAAAAAAATAAACTCAAACCATGCAACTCGTTTTCAAAAAAAAAAAATCAAAACCAAATAGCTTGGTTTCTAAAATAAAACCTTTCATATATATTTTTTTAATTTACACAAAAGAAGAATGTAGATTCACTGCTCATAATTTTTTTTTCATAAAAGAATAAATCGTGCAAGACTCGGTTTTTAGAATCCAAACTCAAAAAAATTCAAAATCATACAAGGCAATACATATATATATATATATTATTTATTTAACACTTTTTATTTTCTTTTCTTAGATTTTATTTAGCATGTCATATTATTAAAAACAACACAAAACATCCACACTTAACAATGTTTGCAGCCACCAATTTTTTTTTCCTATTTCGAATCAGACCTAATGCATGCCACTATCGTGAACAAGGGGTCGACACCTATCTTTGTTCGCAAAATTGGACAAGCACAAACCCTAGGCATTGCAAAACTTGTCATCTAGCTTGATTTCCTTGGCGGTTCTCCTCCTTAAAATAGTCTCAAGCACAAAACAATGAAAACCAAAAAGAAATAAAAAAATCAATCTCATAAAAATTTGCCTCCACCCTTAGTTGGGTATCTCCAAAAACTTCAAAAACCCTCAATCAACGAATTCGACTTCCAAAGCTACACCAAAAATGGCTAGTTGGAGTATGGTACCCCCCAAATCTTAATGCTCCAAAGGTGTGCGAGGGGGAGGGAGGGGGGGGGGGGGACACACACACACACACACACAGAGAGAGAGAGAGAGAGAGAGAGAGAGGTGAGTTGGAGAAGAAAATGAGAAGGAGAGTGAGGTGAGAAGGACGTCCCCCTCTCTAAGCCAAAAAAGCCCCCCTCTCATCATTCCCTCTTTGATTTTTTTTTTATTTTCATTTTTATTTTTTTTAATGCTAGCTAGTGGCTCTACTCTCAAGTGAGAGTAGCATGCTGCTATACTGCTGCCAATGCATGCAAACTAAGCTCTGCATGCATTGGCCCAAGGTGAGGTGAGATAAGTTACTTTATTTTCTTTAAATTTTCTTTGTTTTATTTTATTCTTCATTTTCTCTTGAATAGACTAGATGGGCAGCAAGGGGGTTTACTTCCTTCAAGTGGGTTCATGATGAGCCCATTGAATGAGTTTTTAGGGTGGCCAATGTATGTTGACCAAGCTCTCCATGCATTGGTCCAAGGTAAGGTGGTTTTGAACTCTCTTTATCTTTCTTTAAGACACTTTTTCTTCTTTTCAAATCACCTCTCCCAACAATAAATAATTCAAAAACCCACATTAGTCAAAGTATGGTCAAGTTGCATGAGACCAACATGGGTCTCACATAGTTGACTTGGCTGGTCAACCTAGGATGTAATGCTATATCCCTCGGGGTAAAAAAATACCCCTATAGGATCTCGAAATTGCTTGAATTGCCTTTGAAACTTGCCGAGGGTATTCCAAAGTCAATTCAAACCCAAATTCGATGAAATAAAAGTCAAAATTTATCAAAATTTTATTGTGAATTCATTCTTAGCCTCAAAAATATGGTTTGTTGGACCTAAAGATCCAAATTTCTTTTAGAAAGGGAAGATAAACTAGCTTTTATTTAGAAACCGGTTTTGTGTTCAATTTTAGAAACCAGTTTTGAGTAGATTTCAGAAACCAGCTTGAGTTCTATTTTTTTAGAAACCAATTTGGGTTAAGCCATGAAAAAATAAATAAAATATAGACATGCATATTAAGAATCTACGTATTCTTGACGTTGCATTACTTGTTCATATGATTCAAGAAAAGGAAAAATAAATTATAGTGAATATATCATGTAGTTGTTCTTGTTGTGCTTGAAACCATTGAAAAAAAAAACTATATATATGAATATGTATATGCTTCGAATCTGCATTTTTTTCATGCTAGGAAAAAAATATAAAACGTAAATATATTTTCTTCTTTGAATTTGTATTTTTTTCTTGGTATTAACAAATCTAATCTATTGTTGATAGCTCTATTTATTGCATTTGGATTTAAAAAAAAAACTGTTTTGGATGAGACATAGTTGCTCACTTGCATTTAGATTTAAAAAAAAATCTATTATAGACATTATTGCTCACTTGAATGTAGGTTTAAAAATTCTGATATGTATGAGTTGTTGTCATATTATGACAGCCCTGCTCATGTTTAAATGAGATGTTGTCATAATATGAACAACCCTGCTCATTTGCACTTGAAATAATTTTTTTTTACATACTTAGATTTCAGCTTTGCTCATTTGATTTCAAATATGCATGGGTTGTTGTCATAATATGAACATGTTCATATATGCATTTTATTACATGATTGCTATCATATTATAACAACATGCTCATGAAATTTTACATGAGCTACTATCATAATATGAACAACCTTGTATTATATATATTTCATTAGATTGTTGTCATATTATGACAATAATGCAGATGAATTTTAATTAAAATGGTGTTGTCATAATATGAACAACCTTGTTCATATGCATTTTTTATTAAATTACTGTTATTTTATAATAGCAATACTCATGGTTATGAAGTAAGGAAGATGTTGTCATGGTATGAACATTATTGTTCATATACATTCTGATTTTTATGAATTTTTGTCATATTATGACAACAATGCACAAGAAATTTTAATAAAATGAGATGTCACAAATCTGAACAGCCCGCTTCATATGCATTTTTATTTTTCAGTGGCTGTCAAATGAGAACAACCCTATTCATAAGCATTTCAGATTGATATGAACAACCTGCCCATATTCATTTTATTAAAAGAATTGCTTTTGTTTACATATATGTGGTTGAAAATAAAATTCTATCATGAATTAATAGTCCTTGCTCATTTGCTCTTGAAATAAAATTTTCTGCATACTTGGATTTTTGCCTTGCTCATGTGCATTATAAGAAAATAAAATTTTTATTGACCTATTCAATTTGAATGTTAGTTATGTCAAAGAAGAAATTTTGCTTTAGGCCTCTCACTAGAGTGTTATGAATACTCTCAAGAAAAATTTCTTATTTGACATTCAATGAATATGTTTTGAAATATGGTTATACACACACACACACACACACACACACACACACACACACACATATATATATATATTTATGGCTTAACGCAAATCGATTTCTAAAATCAAACACAAAACAAGTTTCTAAAATCACACTTATATATTTTTTTTTAAAATAAAAACTCTAAAATTGGTTTTTAAAAAAGAATCAAAACTAAAAAACATCATTTTTCTAAGATTAACACTCCAACACAATTTTTCAAAGTCAACAAAAAAAATTGGTTTCTAAAACACACACACACACACACACACACACATATATATATAACCAGATTTCAAAACATATTCATTGAATTGAAACATTAACTTAGATAATCACATAAACTTCTTGTACTTGTTGAGTTTAACTAGAGCGAGGTTGACTTGTATATTTTTGTCATGCAGAAAGATTAAAGACAATTTTCGTTGAGGAATAAGGATCAACTTCATGCCTAGATTTATAGTCAATGGAAAAATGATGAACCACTTACTTCTATTCTTAGAGGAGAGGTTGGTTATATAAAGAATGGGTTTTTGGTCCCTTTCGTCTAATGGTTAGGACATCATCTTTTTATGTGGAAGACACAAGTTCGATTTCCGTAGGGGATAGGTATTCATTCCCGGCCCAGCTATCACATTCATTACAGAGTGATCGCTCGACTGGCTGAAAAGGGGTCCGTTCCTCTCTCCCTACAAGTAAGATGAGATGAGTTCACCACTTCTCTGTAATGGACTTCCATTCATTTTTCCTTAGAAGTGCCTGCCCTTTTATTCATTCTCGAACCTTCGATAGAAAGAATCTCCATGCATGCATTTTTTCTCCCCCCCCCCCCCCCCCCCTCCCTCCTCACTCACTCTATCGGTCTCTTTGCTCCCTTACTCTTGTAGTTAAGAAAAGAGTAAGACAACAACATAAGTAAACAACAACAATTAATTGCTTTGCTTTCTTATTTGTTTAGTTGCGCGATCACTTCGCTCCCTAACTTATTTGTATTTGTTTTCTTTTTCTTAGTTGCTTGGTCACTTCGCTCACTAAGTCTTATTATTGAGTTGATCAAATAAGAAATTTTTCTTGAGAGTATTCACAACACTCTAGTGAGAGGCCCAAAATAGATTTTTTTTTACATAACTAACATTCAAATTGAATATGCCAATAAAATTTTTATTTTCTTATAATGCACTTAAGCAGGGTGAAAATCCAAGTATGCAGGAAATTTTATTTTACGAGCAAATAAGCAAGGATTATTCATTCATAACAAAATTTTATTTCCAACCACATACATGTGAACAAAAGAAATTCTTTTAATAAAATGAATATGGGCAGACTGTAAGTATCAATCTAGAATGCATATGAACAGAGTTGTTCACATTTGGCAACCACTCAAAAAAAATGCATATGAACCAAGCTGTTTGGATTTATGACATCTCATTTTGTTAAAATTTTCTGTGCATTATTGTCATAATATAAAAAAAAATCACAAAAATCAAAATGCATATGAACAATGTTGTTCATATCATAACAACATCTTCCTTACTTTATAACTATGAGTATTGTTGTCATAAAATGACAATAATTCAATAAAAAGAATGCATATGAACATTGCTGTCATAATATGACAATATCATTTTAATTAAAATCCAGATGCATTGTTGTTATAATATGACAATAAACTAATGAAAACTGTATATCATACAAGGTTGTTCATATTATGATTTTCATGAGCATGCTGTCATAATATAATGAAATGCATATATGAACATGTTCATATTATGACAGCAGCCCATGCATAGTTGAAATCAAATGAGCAGGGCTAAAATCTAAGTATGTAGTTTTTTTTTTTATTTTAAGTGCAAATGAGCAAGGTTGTTCATATTATGACAACATCTCATTTAAACATGAGTGATCATGCATACATTTTTCATGTTTATTCATCTTAATGTATGCATGTTTCGTGACAAAATTGCATTAAAAACCCATATTTATCGTTGTTTTTGAGAATCCGCTTCGAAATTGAATTTTTGAGAAAAAACACAATTTTCGATTCGGCCATGCATTTTTGGTATTTTTATTAGATAGAATTTTTCTGATTTATAATTTAGATTAGATTAGGACTTCATTAATTGTCTCTAATTAGTTTTAGTAAAAACCCTTTTGAAAAACTTGTTTTTCAAGAAAAGACCTTTTTGGAATTATTAAATATTTATTGTATCTCTTTTGAAAAGCTAATTTTTAACCTAATGAGGACTATAAATAGAATTATTGAGGGCTGGAAACACATTTTTTCCAGCAGCCCTCTTGCTTCCCCTCCTTCTTGCCCCCCTCTTCTCTCTCTCCCTTGCTTTTCCTCTCTCTTTTGCTGATTTCTTTCTCTCTTTGTTCTCCTCTTCTTCTTTTTCTTCCTCTTTTTCTCCAAGCTTCGAACCCTTTCATCATTGAAAACTTCTTCTTCATCGTCGGGGCAGCGTGGATGCAGTTGGATTGACCACCCTCTTCTTCCCAATCCCTCCATCGGAAGTGATCTGTGAGGTGAGCTTCTTTCTCCTTCTCTTTTTCACCATAGTTTAGGTTTGTATTGCATAAACCATGGCATCACATCATATTTTATTTCTTTGTTATTGCATCTTGCATGGTATGACATTCTCTTAACTGAAAACGAAAATAAAAATCAAAATAAAAAAAAGAAACCAAAAAGATATCATTTTTGATAGGTTAGCTGTTTTCGTGATTCACACGTAGAATAAACTTGCTTTAGGTAGATCGTTGTTTTGTTTTCTAAAGTTTTTATAGTTTGCTTCTTGATTAGTTGCAGATTAGTTTAGGATTAAATTTGGTTTAGAATAATCAACATGTTTTTTTTTTTGTTAGTGTTTTTAGATCAAGTGAATAGGTTATTTTTATTAGCCTTCATTATCGTTTTTATAGAATTGTTAGTCTTCTTGTTTGGTTTTTACTGAAATCGCACGGATAAAATAAACGTCTGCAAGAAGAAGAACATGGGTTTCATGTTGTGCACCAATTTTCAATAAGCAATGTCAAACATGCATGTATGTGTGTTTGACGTTGTTCAAAGATCCAGCGTGAAGTCAAGGTCTGATTCAACGCGTGATGCATTTAGGTCATTTTAAGTAGGTTAGATTCAGAAATATTTTTATGTAGTAAAGTAAATAGATTACATGCGGTAATTTTTTTTTAGATCCAGCTTGTTAATTCTCATTCGGTTAAGTGTAACGTAGACTCTATATTTCTTGCTTCATTAGTTAAGTACTGTATTTATTAACGTCAATTGCTTATTTTACTAGTTTTAGTTTTTTTCTTTTTTTTTGTTGCTAATGTTGATTTCTTTGAATAGTCGATCACATATAGTTGGGTTTGTTAATCGTTGATAACAGGCTAGGCTTTTAAGCATTCAAATTGTGTTGGTTTCGTTTCAACGTAAATTAGAAAAAGTGATCGTCTATGTTGGTAGGTTAATATCTCATTTTGATTAATTAGACTAAGTTATGCCTACTTATGTTTTGCTTAGTTGCTTTGTTATTTGTTTACTTAATCGTTGGGTAGTCCAGCCATATTAAGTTAGGTTGCTATAGCTTAAGTAATTTAGCATATTTTTTTCCTTGTGTTATCTCACGTTGTTAGTCATCTAAGTTAAAGCTTTGGTTAATTGTAGAGTCAGGTCTTAGTGAGATTTAATTCAGTAATTTACATCTAGTTAATTTAGATTCATGTGTTTCTTAATTTGAGTAGTTTGTTGTCGTGAGTTTATTTCAAAAGTCGTAACTTAGTTGGTTTATAATTTGTTAGGTGGTTTAGCTAATTTGCCTTGTAGTGGTTTGTTAGAATTAGTTTAAATCTTGTTTGTTGATTTTTTTTAGTATTAGATCTTGTCTGTTTGCTTCGTTTTTGTTGTGGTTTGTTTTGTTTTTGTGTTTTGCAGGGAAGCGTGTGGACATGCGAGAGAAGTTTTTTGTGCCCTCAAAGTACCCTCTGAGGTTCCTTCAAGCCCTCAGAAGTGTCCTCAGAGAGCCCCTTACCAAACCATACAAAAGTGTTCAACCTAAGTACCTAAAGGGTACACAGAGGGAAGGTTAAACGGAAGCAAATCAATCAAGAAGGGACAAGGAATCAAGCACTGAAGACACTTTTGCTTTTAGTTTTAGATTAGGATTTTAATTCTTTTATTTATTAATTGGGTCTATAATAAAACCATTTATTTATTTATTTTGCTTAAGCCCTCTGCGTAGGGTCGTACTCCCTTAGTTATTTAATCATTTAATTAATTCTTTTATTTTTGGTAATAAAGAGTAATTCAGATTGTGTGTATAAATACAAGTATTTCCTGTTCCTTAAGATCGACCCGGACTCCACCACTCGTGCGAGCCAGTTTTTATTATTTGGTGTCTGGCTTTCACACTTGTTTTCATTAAAAGTATTGTTTTAAAAATCATTTTTATAAAACTCACACCAATGGCAGAACCGTTATAATATGACAACAACTCATACGTAACAAAATTTTTAAACCTACATGCAAGTGAGCAATAATGTCCATAATTTTTTTTTTAAAATCTAAATCCAAGTGAGCAACTATGTCTCATCCAAAACAATTTTTTTTTTAAATCTAAATGCAGTGAATAGAGCTATCAACAATGGATCACATTTGTTAATACCAAGAAAAAAATGTAGATTCAAAAAAGACAATATACCCAGGTTTTATATTTTTTTCCTAGCATGAGAAAAAATGCAGTTTTGAAGAATATATATATATATATATATAAATTTAATGGCTTAAGCATAACAAGAACAACTACATGATATATTTACCATAAATTTCTTTTCTTTTCTTGAATCATGTGAACAAGTAACGCAGATTCAAGAATACAATTTCAAGAACAGACTTATATATTTAGTAACACATTTTTCTTTCTTAACATAAAAAAATATAGATTCTTAATATGCATATCTATATTTTATTTTTTTCATGGCTTAACCTAAATCGGTTTCTAAAACTAAATCAAAACTCAATTTGGTTTCTAAAATCTACTCAAAATCGGTTTCTAAAATCACACTTATGTATTTTTTTTTAAATAAAAACTCTAAAACCGATTTCTAAAAAAGAATTAAAACTAAAAAAAACTAGTTTATAAGATTAGCACTCCAAACCGATTTTTCTTAAGTCAACACTCACAAAGAAAATTGGTTTCTAAAATCCAAACTCAAACCATTTTCTAAAATCAAGATTCAAAATTGTGCAACGCGGTTTCTAAAAAAAAACTAAACTCAAACCGTGCAACTCAATTTAAAAAAAAAAAAATCAAAATCGAGTATCTCAGTTTCTAAAATAAAAGATTTTATATATTTTTTTTTCAATTTTACACAAAAGAAGAATGCATATTCATTACTCACATTTTTTGTTTTTTTGTAAATGAATAAACCGTGCAAGACTCAATTTTTAGAATCCAAACTCAAAATTGGTCTAAAACAAATATATATATATATATATACATATATATATATATATATATATATATATATATATATATATATATATTGTTCATTTAACACTTTTTTTCTTTTCCTAGAATTTATTTAGCATGTCATCTTATTAAAAACAACACAAAACGTCCATACTTAACAAGGTTTGCAGCTGCCCATTTTTTTTTTTGTTTTGACAAATCGTATTTTGAATCAAACCTAACACATGCCACTATCGCAAAAAAGGGGTCGACACCTACCTTGGTACGGAAAATATGACAGGCACAATCCCTAGGCGCTGCAAAACTCATCCTCTAGCTCGGTTTCCTTGGCAGTTCTTCTCCTTAAAATTGTCCGAAACACAAAACAATGAAAAAAAAAATCAATCTCATAAAAATGAGAAAAATAACAAAGGAAAAGAGACAGGAAGGTTGACCTACCCGGGGTTGACTTTGCTCCCACCCCTTAGCTGGGTATCTCCAAAAACTTTGAAAATCCTCAATCAATGAATTTGTCCTCTACAACTACACCAAAAATTGGTTTCTAAAAGCAAAACTGATTTCTAAAATCACACTTATGTAATTTTTTCTAAAATAAAAACTCTAAAACTGATTTCTAAAAAAAATCAAAACTAAAAAAAATTGTTTTCTAAGATTAACACTCCAAACAAAATTTTCTAAAGTCAACACTCACAAAAAAATTCAATTTCTAAAATCCAAACTCAAACTGTTTTCTAAAATCAAGATTCAAAATTTTGTAACTCGGTTTCTAAAAAAACCAAACTCAAACCCTACAACTTAGTTTCAAAAAAAAAAAATCAAAACAGAGTATTGCGGCTTCTAAAATAAAACCTTTCATATATTTTTTTTCCAATTTACACAAAAGAAGAATGTGGATTCACTACTCACATTTTTTGTTTTTTCATAAAAGATTAAATCGTGCAAGTCTCAGTTTTTATAATCCAAACTCAAAACCGATCTAAAACAAAATTCTCAAAATTGTCCAAGGCAATATATATTGTTTATTTAACAATTTTTTTCTTTTTTAGATTTTATTTAGCATGTCATCTTATTAAAAACAACACAAAACGTCCACACTTAACAAGGTTTGCAGCCACCAAATTTTTTCTTTTGACAAATCCTATTTCGAATCGGACCTAACGCATGCCACTATAGCGAAGAAGGGGTCGACACCTACCTATGTATGCAAAAAATTGACAGGTACAATCCTTAAGTGCTGCGAAACACATCCTTTTATGTGGTTTCCTTGTCGGTTTTCCTCCTTAAAACTATCTCAAATACAAAACAATGAAAACAAAAAAAATCAAAAAATCAATCTCATAAAAATGAGAAAAATATTGAAGGAATGAAGACAGAAAGGCCTACCTACTCGGGGTCGACTTTACCTCCACCCCTTAGTTGGGTATCTCTAAAAACTATGAAAATCCTTAATTAATGAATCTATCCTCCATCGTTGCACCAAAAATGACTGGTTGGAGTGTGGTACCGCTCAAATCCGAATGCTTCAAAGCAAAACTATGGTTGTGTGAGGGGGAAAAGAGTGAGGGAGAGATAGAGAGAAAGAGAGACAGTTGAGTTGGAGAAGAGAATGAGGAAAGTGAGGTGAGAAGGATGTCCCCCTCTCTAAGCCAAAAACGCCCTCCTCATAATTTCCTTTTTGACTTTTTTTTTCATTTTCATTTGAATTTTTTTTTAATGCTAGCTAGTTTATGGCTAGCTTGGGCGGCAAGAAGTGAGAGTAGCACTGCCAATGCATGCAAACCAAGCTCTAAGGTGAGATAGGCTACTTTATTTTCTTTAATTTTTTTATTCTTTATTTTTTCTTAAATGAACTAGATGGGTAGCAAGAGGGTTTACTTACTTCAAGTGGGTTCGTGATGAGCCCATTGCACGAGTTTTTAGGGTGGCCAATACATGCAGACTAAGCTCTGCATGCATGGGTCCCAGGTGAGGTGGTTTTGAATTCACTTTTCTATTTTTTTAACACTTTTTCTTCTTTTCAAATCACCTCTCAATAATAAATAATTCAAAAACCCACCTTAGTCAAAGTTTGGTCAAGGTGCATGAGACTAACTTGGGTCTCATGCAGTTGACCTGGTTGGTCAAGATAGGATAGGGCACATATATCTCTCGTGATAAAAAAAAAAAAACCCTGCAGGACCCCAAAATTGCTTGAATTGTTCTCAGAACTTGCCAAGGGTGTTTTGAAGCCAATTCAAACCCGAATTAGATGAAATAAAAGTAAAAAATTCATCAAAATGTCATTACAAATTTATTTTCAGCCTCAAAAATAGAGTTTGCTGGCCCAAAAATGTTCGAATTTATTTTTAAAGGAATTTACTCAAAAATCAAGGTTGTGTCCAAAGTCTTTGTAAACTTTCGAGGCTCCAAACATATTTTTTTCATCAAAAACACATGATCCACGTGTGGATTCTTAGTGAATCAACCATGCACAACACATTTATAGGGCCGGAAACGCATAAAAATAGTACCAAATGGTTTAGCAGAGACCCATTACTCTCTCTCTCTCTCTCTCTCTCTCTCTCTATATATATATATATATATATATATATATATATATATATATATATATATATATATATATATATATATATATATATATATAATTTATTGTGCCCACCCTAATTTGGATTTCTGGCTCCCTTCTATTTATTTTTGAAGCTGCAATGAATGGTCAGCGGATGTAACACTGGCCACATTACATGGAGTTTCTTAAAAATGCAGCTATTTACTGTAAATACGTACGAACTGAGGCAACTAAATATAAATTCACTAATGCCTTTATGTAAATTACTTATTGTCCGAGCTGCCTTTAATCCTGAGTTATTGTATTTCAATTGTATTGTTTTTAACGAGTAGTCATTAGGGTGTCTAAGATAATCGTATGATAAAGCCAACATAAGGAGATTTGGAAGAAAGATTTTTAGTGATTTAAAGATATAGAGGACACAAGCGTCAAGTCTTCATCATACGTGCTGCCAGTTGGACAAAAATCATGTCCAGTTTTGGAACTAACAAAGAGGATAGAGGTTGTGGATAGGGGTGCAAATGGGTCGAATCTTTATCCAATCACGACCTGATCTATTTTGAGCAGATATGGTCCATAAAAAATAACGTTCTGTTTTATAAACAGGTTGGATTCAGATATGCCAGGTTCGGTCAAGCCCGAGTCAGAATCCAATAATTAAATAGGTTTCGATGCAGGTCTGACCTGACCCGTTTTATCTATTTGTTAGGAACACCAACTTATGGATCCAGTATCAGAGGGGGTCAAATAATATCAAATTTTGGAACTCTACCATGTGTTTTGAGTCAGATCCATATCTAGAACCAAACCGGCTCATGAAAAGTCAAAACCAATGTCTAATCCTCCTTGACAAACCCAAATTGGACCCGTTTGCAAGCCAGGTAGAGTTGTCTGTTTTAATTTTTAAGTAGGGGTGCCACCGGGTTGGATCTGGTTCGGACTCAGTAGGTCCAAACATGGACCAGACTTTGAGGTGCTGTTACCAGATCTGGACCTGGGTCTAATTGGGTCTATCATAAGAAAAACCATACCTGGGTTCTATAATGATTACATGAACTAGATCCGGTTCAGATCTGGTAAAATAATACTTTTTTTTTTATCTTTGTTACATTAAAAAAAATCACAGATCTTAATCGGAATGGGTCAGACCCAGGTCTGGTATGAAATTTCATAAAACATACCAGGTTCCACATACTTCGGGTCCTACCTGGATTCTAATCGGTTCTGGTTCTTTATTGCTAAAACATTGACCCTATACGGTTTGGTATGTGCCGGGTCCAGGTCAAACCTGATCCTATAGTTTCAAGGCTGCATTTTTCCACACTCATAGCTGGCTCAAGAAATCATTACTCAAAGGGCATATTTGCTTGGACTCACAATGATAAGAAATGATTATATTTATTCCATTACTAGCGTGCAATCAAACATGAAAAAATGGTGCAGTGAGATTGGGAATCATATTTGGGGCCATGTTACTCATTTCTCATGCGGGTTCATATTCATTTCTAGTGTTTGCTTGCACATTTCTTGTGGGCAAATGAATCCAATGTGTAAATGAGTCATTTACGCATCTATGATGTGATTCCAATTAATTCATTTACACAGAAAAGTCATTTTCACATGTTTGCAGAAGAATGTGAAAATGGCCAAACGTGAGTAGGAGGATTCTTACAATGGTAAGAACCCGTTTGACATTTGGGGCCAAGCAAACATGCCTTAAATCACATGAGATGCATGTAAACGTGCCCAAAATGTCATACAACTTCATGTTTCTTTCAATCTCAACATGGTTGTCAGGTAGTTAATTCTGCATATTGGTATGGCTACTAACATTAGGTTTAGGATCATGACCCTGGTGGGTTTGGCACCTTGGCAATCACAGATATCACAAGTTGCATGGAGTTTGTAGGACAGTGTGGAATCACTCGATGAAATCCATCAGCAGCATGTTGCTTTGATTGGGACCTGGAATTTTGGTGTTGCAATTTGTAAGGAAACTTCAAAACCAGTTTCACCTATTGTCATTAAATAGAAAAAAAAAAAGCTATGTTTTAAAACTTATGTTTTAGAGCAAGCTCGAAGTTGGGTGCACTCTCAAGTGGGCAAGAGCAAAGATCAGATGCAATGTGATTGCACACTTTTGGTGTGCTTGTGCTGCTGCACCTGATCACCCTCACCTGTGAGGCCCAACAACAGATGCAGGGTGATCAGGTGCAGCAGCACAAGCACACTAAAAGTGTGGAATCACATTGCATCTGATCCTCCCTCAGTGGACAAAGGGGCTTCAAAGGCTTAGCCAATCAGAGGCCTCCTAATGTGTGATCGGTGATTGGGGAGTTTTCTAATGGCCTAGCCAAAAAAAGAAACCTTTTTTGGGGGGTAGGCCAAGAAAAAATCCAAATCGCCAACCGTACACCTAGCTTTGACCTTGTCTTAAGGGATGCTCCTTGTGGGTTTCGAACTTGTGGTATCCCGTCAATTTAGTGACATTGACAAGTTACACCTGCTACATACAAGTCTTGTCTTTTTTGTTTTTCTTATTATGAATGAGGAAAGACATGGGAAACAAACCAAAGACGAAAAATTGTTATATCTTGTATTGCACCATGCAACTACTCTGCAGCTCTCTCCAACGTGTACAGCACAACCCATAGAGGAAAGACCTTATCAGTTCTAGAGACTAGATGGGACAAACATCTCCCTCTACAAAAGGCAGCTATATGAGTGGGTTAAGATGTGTCACTAGCAGTTTCTGGTGATGGCTAGATGTCAAATGATTTCTGTTGCTTGTTTTTAGCCTTTTCTTATTCCATTAAGATGGTGACGTTGGGATTCAAAATTCAAACCAATGTGCTAATTGGTTTTTTCCCCAGAAAAGGTTAACACGAGGATCTTGGGGAGGGAGGCGTTACCCCTCTTTACTTGGTGGATTGCTTTAACCCCCACTTCTATTTAAGTCGATTCCGTCAGTATGAGCCATAGTGCAATTCCACACAGTTCTCAGAAGAAAAACCCTATATATGTACGTGCATTCTCCTTCTCTTGATTAGTCTTGGAGTTCACCATGGATTCACTACCTTGCTCCCTTGAAATGGAACCAAGGACCTTGTGCTCTAAGCAACTTCAGATGGCAAGGGTACCTCTCTCTCTCTCTCTCTCTCTATATATATATATATATATATATATATATATATATATATATATATGCACACACACGCCTTGGAATACAAACTTGGCCAAGATGCCACACATAACAAGTACAAGCATAATTCAGCTTGGGTCCATGCATGAAATTTTTGCCATGGTTAATAACATATAATGTAGACATGGCTGGAAAGGCAGGAGTGCTATTTCCTGGAGCTAGAAATTATCTTTCTTCAGTGGATATTTGCATGGGAGATATCGTTGTTGTTTTTTGTCGCATCCTGTAACAAAATAGCGATTTCTTGACGACAAATAGCTTTGTTGTGGTATCATGTACATGGCAATGTCATGTCGCGGACTCTGAATCTTATGTTCATTTGCAGCCTTGCCAATAGAAGATATTAGTGTCAATTATCATAAATGAAAATGTAGAAATTTATGGGCAATTTTAGTGAGGCAGCAATACACAGTTTTCTTTTGAATTTGTTCAAGAGTTCCTTGATCATCCCCACAAGGAGGACAAAGCACAATTTATTTCTATTGAGAAGATACTTTCCCTGAATGAGATATTCATGCAGGAACAAGCACTCAACATTCTCAAGAAGGTGCCGCCCCAAGAAGCAACAAGAATTTTCACCAAGGTACTCAAAAGTTTTTCTTCCTTTGATTTGGAAACTACCTTTTAAGGTAATTTATAAAAGATATTTAATAACTCAATTACAGGCATGCTACATTGCATTGGCTGGCTTTCAAGAAGAAAAAAAAAGAGGAACAAAACAGGAGTCAAAGAGGTTTCCAACGAGTAACCAAATGTTTTAAATATTTTTGCATGCATGTTATACTCGGTGAACAATGCAACCATAACCAGAAGGCTTACAGGTGCTTAAAGCTGGCCTTGAAAATTGATTTCCTAGATTTGCAGAAATCCACATAAATGAGGATCCTTAATACGTGATTGGTAATGTAAATTAGGCACTCATTTAATTCTGTATGTTTTAATACCTTCATTGCTGGATGCTGCATAGACATTTATGTCTTCCTGAAATATCAATATTTCATGCGTGATAGCCAAGTTAATGGAGTTCAATAAGTTCCTCTTTCCCCAAGTGCTTACCCACAAATAGTTATTCAGAAAAGTTAAACCGAGTTTGCAGCCTGCAACCCTAGCTAGACACTGATAAAATCCTGCTATTTTATGAACCACTGACACTTTTTCTTCATGGGGAGGTGGCCTGCAGGGGTTGAAACCAGTGGAAGACTTGGGAAAGAAAGAAATGCTGAGTAACATGCCCGGGAAGACACAAGCGAAGGCCAAGAAATCATGTGAATTTTGTGTTTGCACTGGTGCTGCAGAAGAAGAAAACCCTGACAAAACTGACGTTGCAGAGCCCTTTACAGCTCCATTTTGATTTTTTCCTAGTTTGTATTTGAGAGTTGGTGGATGTAAAGCTTATTATCATGGTATACAGGTTTTTAGATTAATTAACCCAAAGTTGGCCCCACAAGAGAGAGAGAGAGAGCATATTATCCTGGCAGCTGTTCTGTGCCCATGAATGAGGAGATCCATTTAGAAACTGTCACAGGGATACTCTAATTTATTTGCATGTTATGTCCTACATACTATTTCTTACGGAAAATTACACAAGAATGGCATATCCACTTTTCTTTTTGTCATATCTATGTGACAGTTTAGAAACCGTAGCAGGTTTAGCCTGAATCTACACTTGAAATTGGCCAAGGCTTGTTTAATTTCAGTCAAGCATGGAAGTTTTATTTATCTTTTGAAACAGACTTCAAAAGTATCATGAGGCAATACTTTTTGAGGTGCCAGGACTCACAGAACAGTAATTTCTACCCACTAGAATGCCCGTTGGTACTGTCAATAGGCATAGTATCAGACAATTGTGCAAGTAAATGTGACTGCGGCTTCTTAGTTACTGACAACCAAGATGAACAAACACATGATCCCATCTTGATCAGTTCAAAGCACTTTGGATTTTCTTGATATAATGGACCTCAGAATCACATACCAGAACTAATTTTTCTATATTATATTAGTCCATGGTAAGATAGGCAAATGAAAATCTAAACCTAGATGGTGCAAAGCTGCTGCAAGGCTTTGAATCATTATAAACAGAGATTGAGTCATACAAACAGCAACTAGTTGTGATACAGGTGAAATCTGGTGTCTTGTCATAGAAGTTGCAATCTTCCAGTCACAGAATCCACTGTTGATTTAGTTCCTGATCGAGAATGATTTGAGAATAATCATCAATATCTTTGTCAGGTTTCAATGTCACTCGTCTATGCAAAACATCATGCAAGAGATCTACCAATCAATTTTAAGAGAGTAAAACTACTACATGAAATTATCTATTTCTCATGGGTCGCACTGACTTGAATAAAACAAGTTCTGGTTTTGCTCTAATAAAGCATAGTTGCTATTTCAATCAATAATGTTCATCTTAACCCAAAGGGTGTATAGTTGATTCACCTGATCACCAGGTCAGATCCTTTATCTGTTGTATATTCTTCTCATTTCAGAAAACCATCAGGTTGTGTCAGGAAATTTTCCAATCACGTGCCAATAAAACTTCTGGTTTGAAAAAAAAATTTGATAAAAACAACAGCAGGCTCTCAGGAACTAAAGGTGAAATCCAAAGGGTGCATGTAAAATCTTGTACCCTATGGATTGGCATCAGTCCTGTGCCAATAGTCCAATGATCCCTGGAATCCAAAGGGTGCATATTTCCCTCAGCTATAAATATATTGGATAACCATATTTTGACCAAAAATCTGCTTTCCAGGTTGGTTCATTTTTTTCTGAAACAACATTATCCATTGTGATGCACATTACTCATCCCATAAAGAAAAATGCACCTAAATGATAAGTTCAGGCAACACGTGCATGTGCATGTGCATGCAGCCTACACACAAACAGGTGGATACCTATATTAAATGTCAGATTCTCTATGGCCAACAGTTACAGGCCTCTGAATATAAATGCCATGAAATGATAAATAGATGAGACAGGTAACATAGATTTGGAAAATGCAACACATGATTCAATGCCAAGTAGCATAATAAGCATAAACTCAGAGCATATGCAGTAAAGAAGACTACAAATATGGAAAAATATAGCATGAAAGATATACCTGGCCCAATAGCAAGAACTGTCCTTGACCCAGCTGATATCTGCCAGTGTAAATATCTCATTCACAAACCAATGATCGAGAAGCACGATTTCCAGTTTAGGCAACCAACATTTATAGCTTGTAAAGACAATACAAATCTTACTATAAAGCTCATAAGTACCTCATCTTCTAGTCATGGTATCATATCAAGAAACAGTTATGAATATCCATTACAACATAAGCAGACCTCAACAATATAATTAAAGGCTGTTACTGTGTTACACTACCAGAAGACGAGAATAAATCAAGTTTCATGTGCATTGTAAGATACGAATTCAGAGAAATCCATAGTGATGACAAATGATAACTTGAAAGTTCTCCCTAAAAGTCTCCACATTGTAGGGAAATGTCAATTTGGGTTGGCCTCCCTTCTCTTGGTAGTAAAAACTATATTTAGAGTGGTTTCAATCTTAAAATAGCTAAAAATATTTCACATTTTCAAACATATAAAAGGAATAAATACTCCAAAAATAAAATCCCAGTCCATCCGAATGGGAAAGAGTGATATACACTCCAACCTCATGATGGACGCAAATGTGCCCATGTGAGTTGAGTTTTGACTTTTGTCCACCCAAGCAGATCAGGTTTATTTTGTGCTTGCTTAGGCCCCATTTGAAAGATGGGGCAAAACCTCAGTTTGAGAAGCCCAGGTTTTGCTTAAAATCAGATTTTTGGCAAATACAGGGGGCAAAACCTGGGTATGAGAAGACCAGGTTTTGCTTAAAATCAGGTTTCTGGCAAACTTGACCAGCCTTAAAAGGCTGTTTGGGTGACACAAAGCTTGATTTTCAGGTTTTTGGTCACCCAAAATTAAAATTAAAATAAATAAATAGGGCTGGCCCGGCCAGGCCATTTCCCGTCTGGTGGCTAGCCAGAAAATGGCCAGCCCTCATTTTTTAGGCAAAAAATTAAAAAAAAAGGCTGGCTGGCCATTTTCCTGCAGCCACCTGCCAGCCATTTTTTTTGCTCTAATGTCAAAAAAAAAGGGAGTGGCTGCCGGCCATTTCCAAGCCGCTCATTTTGTGTAAAACGTAAAAAAGAAAAACATAGATTTTCGGACATTTTTCGGCAGGTCAGATACAGAAAAGGGTGGAAGAGGTGGCGGGGGTGGGCCAGTATTATTAAAAATGCGCCTCAATGCACAAAAAGCACACCTCACCTAAAGGCGAGGGCCTTTGTGCCTTGAGGCGCTAAAAAAAATGCAAATGCCCTGAGGCGTACGCCCAGGGTTACCGGAAGCGCCTAGCTAAAAGGGGAAGCGCGCTTCCCCGAAGCGTGGGGGGAAGTGTCCCCCTTTTTTGGGAAGTGCGCTTCCCTTTAATGGGGGACGCATTTCCCTTTAATGGGGGACGCGCTTCCCTTTAATGGGAAGCACGCTTCCCATCACGCTTCCCCTACGCTTCCCCCTCGCTTCCCCTGTTTTTTCAAATTTTTTGTATTTTTTATTTTTTATTTTTATTTTTTTCGCTTCCCCCTCGCTTCTGAGACGCTTCCTAGGTCGCTTCCGAGACGCTTCCGAGACACTTCCCGAATCGGTCCTAAGTGGTCCCACGCTTCCCCGCTTCCTAAACTTTTGAAAGTGCCTCGCTTCCCGCTCTCGCTTCCCGTATCGCTTCCCTCTCCCGCCTCCTCAACTGGCAACCATGCGTACGCCTCATACGCTTTGAGGCATACACCTCGGGGCGAGGCACAATGTTTTTGTCAAATGAGGGTCAAAGCCCCCATTTGACCAAAATTTAGGAAAGATTTAGAGAGTCCCCCGACCCTAATTAGGGTCAGGAGCCCTCTTTCATCTCACTCGCTCTCTCCCACCTCTCTCGTCTCTCTCGGTCTCTCCTGCCTCTCTCGGTCTCTCCCACCTCTCTCGTCTCTCTCGGTCTCTCCCGCCTCTCTCGGTCTCTCCCACCGCTCTTGTCTCTCTCTCGTCTCCAGTCAAGAAGAAGAAGAATTAAGGTACGCATTTTTCTATGTATGTGTGCATATTTTTCTATGTATGCATATATTCAGATTTTAATATGTATGCATGTGTCCAGATTTTTCATATATATGTTTGTCTATATGTTTGGGTTCTTTTGGTTCAAAGTTACCGTAAGTTCATGAATATTAATCTGAAGATTCTACAACATCCGAAACTTGATCAAAGTAGATGAAGCTTTAGGTTCTTATACCATGTTGGAGCAAGTAGAGTTGGTAATCCAACCGACCTGTTCATGGCTCAACTCTTTTGGTGTAAGCATGTGTGAACTGAAGCTCATTTGGGCTATATAATTTGTTTCTCGGATGAAGCTCATTTGGGCTCGTCAAATAAGCTTGATGACCTGAGCCATGAGCAGAGCATGAATAATTGGTGTTCAACTCCGTTAATTCATGTATAGGTTTATTTAGATGGCTTATATAGAATTTATGTAGCCCTTGTATAAAAAATGACATATGGTTTAACTAGTTGGACATTATGCTTGCAAACCCTAGGTCAGATATTTCATATATATGTTTGTCTAGATGTGCTTATGTTCAGATTTTCATATGTATATGTCCAAATTTGCTTATGATCAGATTTTTCATATATATGTTTGTACAGATTTGCCTAAGTATGATCAAATTTACCTATATATGATTAGTTTTATTTATGTATGATCATATTTGCATTTGCCTATGTATGATCCATTTTTTTCACAGCTATATAATTTGTTTTCAAGTTATATAATTAGTTTCTCAATTATATAATCAGTTTCTCAGTTATATAATTTGTTTCAACATGCAATTCCTAGTGGATGTTTAATTGGAATTCTTGTGTAATATATGTTGATTCTTATTTAATATGAATCTGAATTCATTGGATTATATAAAGCATTGTCTCAGTTTTTTGATCAAGATCTTAAATTTACGGGACATGTAATTTGCAATTACTGTCATAAAGAAACTACAAGAGGCATCTATACGCTGAAACATCACTTATCTGACACGAAACATAATGTACGTTTGTGCGAAGTGGTTTTACCTAATGTGAAAAGGTTTTTTCATAATCATCTAAGAGATCATAAGCAAAAAAAAACATGAGGAACAAAACAAGTTCGAAATTGAGGAGTGTTTATTTTGGATCATCAACAGGCGATAATGTAAACAAAGAAGCCAGTACATCATGTAGTGTTGAAAAAACAAGCACAGGTGGTCTCATAGACCTCTTTGTGAACAAAGAAGCATGACAAACCACAATAAACATTGTTTTCAAAAGAGAGGAAAGAAAAAATATATATCATGCTATTGGTAAAAATTTTTATTCCAATGCCCTATCATTTAATCTTTGCAAGAGTCCATATTTTGGTCTAATGGTAGAAGTTGTTGCAAATTATAGGTGACGGTTCAAACCACCTTCTTGCCACAAGATCAGAACGTGGATTTTGAAGGACGAGGTAGATTGTACTCATGAAATTTAAAAAAAAAATGGCCAAAAATTGGTTACAACATTATGGCAGATGGTCGAACGGATGAAAAAAGAAGAAACTTAATTAATTTTCTTATGAATAACTCATCTGGGACAATATTTTTGAAGTTTGTTGACATCAGTAACATGAAAAAAACTGTTGCAAATTTGTGTAAATTGTTTGAAGAAGTTGTTAAAGAAGTTGGTGAAAGGAATGTGGTGCAATTCATTACAAATAATGCACCAAATTATATGGCAGTTGGGAATATGTTAAACAGCAGAAAAAACATGTTTTTGGACACTATGTGCGGCACATTGCTTGGATATGATGTTAGAAGATATTGGAAAGATATCAATTTTTAAAGATACAGTGGAAAAAGGCAAAAAAAAATACAAGATATATCTATAGTCATGCATGGGTATTAAATTTGATGAGAAAGTTAATAAAAAAGAACAAACTTCTACGTCTATCAGTCACTCATTTTGCAATAACATATCTCACGCTTCATAGTATTGGATGCTACAAGAAAAAAGTTGAAGTCGATGTTATTGTCTTCAAATTTTAGATCATCTAATTACTATAAAAAATCCGATGGTAGAAACATTTTTTATATATTCTTAATGATCATAAGTTTTGGGTTGCCATATCATATGCAATTAAAGTTACACTGTCTCTCGTGAAAGTGTTGCGATTAGTGGATGCAAATGAGCCAGATATAAAATTTTTGTACGACGCAATGGATAGAGCAAAAGAGAAAATTGTTTCAAACCTTGACAATATTGAAAGAAAATATAAACCTATTTGGCACATCATTGATAGACGATGAGACTTGCAACTTCATAAGTTTTTGCATGCCGCTGCCTATTATTTAAATCTGCATTTTCATTATGTTGACAACTTCAACCCAGATGAAGAAGTTATAAGTGACTTTTATGATTGTGTTGAAAAATTGGTTTGATGCAAATGTTCGGCTGAAAATTACAACACAAATCGATGCATTTAAAAAGGCAAATGGTTGTTTGGTATAGAGGCAATCGTTACAACAAGAAAATTAAAAGTCCTGGTAAGTTTGCAATTATGTTTTTTTTTTTTAGTATTTTGTTTATGTATTATTATTTTTTTGTTAATTGTGACATTTTTAATGTTTTTATCAAATTTTTATTGTTTTATTTGAATGCAGCTAATTGGTGGAGTTCATTTGGGCATAAAAATCCTGAATTGATGAATTTTGCAATTTGAATTCTAAGTTTGACTGTAGTGCATCGGGCTGTGAAAGGAATTGAAGTACTTTCTCATTGGTTTGTGACTTTGTATTTTATTTTTGAAATACATTTGTATAAGTTTAATTATTTTATAATTGATTATCAATGTTTTGAATTATAGGTGCATACAAAACAGAGAAATAGACTTGAACAAGAAAAGACGAATGCATTGGTTTTTGTCATATATAAATATGAAATTAAGAGATAAAAATATGAGGGCTACCAAAGACCTTATATGTCTAGATCATATAGATTCAGACGTTGTGGAGAAGAAAGATCCAGTGTTGCCTAGTGATCCCAATTGGTTGATTCATGGTTGGACACGAGCTTCGACATAATGGATATTCACGAACACAAAAGATAGGGTTAGTTGGTCTTAGGTTGAAGGATCGAGTTGCCTCTTAGTGGAGATGGCTCAAACAATCTCGTTTTCGTCAGGGTAAGGATCCTATTGTCCAATGGGATCACATGAAACGAAAGCTTAGAACTGAATTTCTACCCCATATCTACTCTGAAGCGATGTGGTCACCCGCGGTTCCTAATGCTAAGCCTATCCCACCCTATTGCCACCCAAATGCTACTACCCAACTTAGAGTTGCGAGTCAGAATACACTGGTAGGATCCCAAGTGAGGCCCACTAGTTTCAATGTCCCCATCAAGTGTTATACTTGTGGGAAACCCGGTCATAAGTCTACTGCATGTCGTGGCAAAGCTCTATTCATCGAGGGGCCTCAAGAAGAAGAAGATTCAAGATTTGATCCAAAGTTTGACATTATCTATGATCTTGAGATTGAAACTTTTGAAGAACCAAAACAGGAGCCCCAATGTGAAGTGGGTAACCTTGCATTGGGTATCTTCACGAAAGAACCACTAGAGGAGCATTTTCGTAAAATCGTTGAAAATCCCATATTCGACGAGGTCGACGAGGAGGAAGAGGAACCCTCACCTGAAATTGAGGACGTTCTTATGTGTGAACTTGTTGATGAATCCCTATTTTTTTTCTTTAAGATATTATTGGGATTAAGTAGGTTTGCAAGGAACTCCTGGAAAAACCTATCTTCGATCAAGCGTTCGACGAATTGTCCCAAATTTCTTCACTTTATGTCATAGAATATCGTGAAGGACTTTCTCATATCGATTTTGACAACCCTTTGTTCGTTGAGAATCCTGAAGGTTGTCTATCCATGTTTGAGGACCAATTTATCTTCAACAATCCAATCTACGAAGATGTTGACAAAAACATAGAAGATGAAGCATCATTTGAATGTGAGGATGTTGACAATGACCTCACACATATCATTAATAACCCCATCTTCGAGCAAAATATAAGAATTGAAAAGATGGATTCTAATGATGAGGGTCAACAAGAAACGTGTCATTGAAAAGATAGAAGTTCAAAATAAAAAATTTCTTGTTGAGTTGTTAGAAAATTCTAAGACTCATGTTAGTCTTGAATATGTCATCGAACAATTAGAAATTCAAAATTCTCAAGTTGAATCATTAAAAAGTCATCATAGCCCTAAATGAGAATTGAATATATTAGGTATTTTGAGTGCGAACATCCAAAAAAAATTTGGGCCATTGAGCATATGCCTATTGAAAAAGTCACTTCACCTCATCATTCACAAAGTAGTTATAGGCAAGACAGGTCTTCAAGAGATCCAAGTAAAGTTATATTCCTTTTACCTTGTTATGAATATAAATGATTTTTTTTAATTAGATAAAATAAGTAATTAATACATAATTTTTTATCGAAAGAAAAAAAAGCAAAAGAAGTGACCGAGGACGTGGAGGAAGAAAGTGCAAATGATGAAAGTCAGAGAATAAGAATGAAGGAGAACCTATTTATATGGATTCCTCAGATGATGACATTGAAGACTTAGATATTGATGATGATGAGACACAAGAAGAGCCTAGGCCCTAATTCATATCATAGGGCTATGGGCATTTATATGTTTTCTTTGGTCTTTCATTTGCACTTGTGAATGTTAACACTTTCATTTTGAAGAGTTTTGGACAAATATATTAACACTTGGTTGTTAATGCTAATACGCATTTTCTAATGATGACATGATGTTGTTAATGCTAATATGCATTTGGTTGTTAATGTTAATTTTTTATTGAATGAATGTTCATCTTTTATTTCTTAGATACTTACATAGATCACGTTACATTAATGTTACTTTTACATGTTAATCTCATATTTTTTCGGTATTTATTTAAAAAAAATTATTTCTTGGTGGTTGTTGCTGCATCAATAAAGCATTTTTTTATTTATAATTTTAGATAGCTTTTATAATTTTTTTAAGTTTAAAAAAAATTGAGGCTTACGCTTTACGCCTCGCCTCAGTTTTTGGTGAAGCGCCTCGCTACACCTCAACGATTTTCACAACAATGGGGTGGAGGAAGGGAGAGGAAGAATCCCCCCTCCCGATCAACCTGGTTGAAAAAAACAAGGGGGGAGCCTCTTTTGCAAAACTGGATTGATAACCCAGTTTTGCCCAAACCAAAATCTGGTTTGGTGGCACCCAAACAGCCACCAAACTCAGTTTTGGGTGCAAAACCTGGGTTGACTTCAACCTGGTTTTCGGTGCCATCCAAACAGTAACTTAGGCTTGAGATGATTGGGTTGAGCCTAAAATCCAAAATATTCATAAAAAATATTAGGATCAAACTGATCCTAATAATGCAGGTTTGGTTCATTAAATGCATCAAGCTATAGTCTTTGTGGATAGGTTTAAGACTGACAATACATTACTTTGCTTGATGCATGGAGTGAGCTATGCCCTGTTTCGGTTACAATCAGAACCCATCCAAGCTTAGAGTATGGGCCCAATGACTTTTTAACTCAATGGTACAGGGATAGCCTTGGCCTAGCCAAGCCAGTTCATATCTTTCTTCTCAAAGAAGCATATTTTTCTACTCCTTCCTAAGCAACCCAAACCATGGTCCAACTGAATATAGGAGTTAACAGAGTCATGATTGTATTTGCAACTCAGAGTACCAATATAAAACATTTAACTAGTAGAGACTTGGCTGGGGTATACACTCACCAAACCTGTCGATGAAAGAGACAGAACCCATAAAGCAAATCTCTATCATATAGAATGCACCATAAATAACTGATTCAGACAATCAGATATTTTTAAGGAGCCAATTATAATTTTTTGAAAATATTATTTTCAAAATACTCGAGAAGCAATTATGTGCCCATCTAAAATTGCTCTCTTCCAACTTTTTTCTCTCTACCTGAACCGATTGTTCTTTTTTTTGTTTTTTCCCATTCATTTCCCTCATTCTATTTTTTACCTTTTTCAAAATCACAGATACCAAAACCTCTCTCTCTCTCCACCAAACAAGAAAACAACATCCACCCCCCCCCCATCTCTCTGTCTCTCTCTCTCTACACTATGTGACACATTCTTTCTATGTCCCTTCCCCCTCCTTTTCATGCACTAACCTTTAAAAAATTCTTTTAAATAAAAATGCCTCCAAAATGTGGACCTCTCTCTCTCCATTTTCCACGAATGCCACTCCTTAGAACTGCCTCCCTAATATGTTAAGTGTGCCACTTTCCCTTCATAACTGTTTGTGTCAGTTTGCGTACCACTCTCCCATAATAACTGTTCATGCAAATTACACAGACTTCCATTTAAACCCTCTCTCTCTCCACCAATAGTGATTTGGAAAGATGATACATGACAAGGTAGGAGGATCCTTTGGCTCCATTCAGTTTCAGAAAATGGTATAGATGCCCCTCAGGTATGTTGATTTTTCTTATTAATTCATTATCCTTATAGCAATTTTTTTTGCAAAGGTGTTATTGCCATTGAAAAAAGCAAAGACAGTTCCAGTCTAACTGCAATATGGATCAAGGGAGATTAGGCTGTGTTTTTGAAATTCTTTTGAACAAGGTTGTATCATATCGTAACCCGTATCGATCGGGCCCAGAATAAGATATATATTGTATTGTATCTTAAAAAATCGTAAATTTTGAAAAAAAAATCTAAAAAATCAGAAAAAAATATAAAAAATTCTAAAAAATCATAACACATGGAACATTGATGAAATGCACAAAATGCAACCATAAAATCACATATGAAGCATTTATGTCTCTATGAGACACATAAGACATCATCAATCATCAACTATCTCATAAAAACAACACAAAATATTAATAGTTTTTTTACCTTAACCCACTCGAGTGAAAAATGGTGGAAATGCACTCTTACTTGATGAAAACGCAAAAGCGCTCTCCCTTGCTCACGGATCGGGCCCCAAATCGTTCTCACGGCCCCTAGGGGGCGTGGATACCTCTCTAATGGCCTCTACACAAATGAGGGAGTTGGTCCTCAATAGGTGTTTAAAACCCAAAAATGTGAAATTACATTTCGGCCCTTTTTAAAGTACGCTGACACAATATCGTACGATACACACTGTATCGTCTGTATCGTACGATACGGATACAATACACACCCGTATCATGATATGAGTGTGTATTGTATCATTTTTCTAAGAATTAACGATATGTAACGTCGTACGATACACTACGATACAAACAACATTGTTTTTTAATGTTAGGATGCTCTTATTCATGGGGTTGTTGCTGCTGGCCATATGGAAGAATCCAATGCTAATCTTAGGTTTTAGATGCTGAATCTTTTGGTTGGAAAATCGTGAAATAGGGTGCTTGGCGGTGAAACTACAAAAATATTGGTGGGGAAAAGAAAACTACAAATATATATGAACGGTTTTAGCTAGGGACACTAAATGTGCACAAACTAATTTAATCTAATCCATGTTGGACATAATTTTTATTAATGCACAATGATATGTTAGTGACTATCATCTCTAAGCATTATATAAGGAGTTGTCCATCTATATCATAAGTTAGTCTATCATACAGAAATTAAAAATTATATGACTCTAGCCTTTTTTGAAAATATGGTATCATGCTTAATTTATTTTCTTTTACAGGAATGGACAATTCTTTTGGTTAAATCCTATCATAGCAACCAAAGCCTCTCTCTCTCTCATTTGGTGAAAGCACCAGCGCATTACTAGTTTCAACATAATAATTCAGGCCTTCTGCCTATAGAGAACATGTAAACCAAATCACTAAACTGAGCCCTAGCCTATTTGGAGCATCTGGAAAAGTTTTCAGTAGACCTTAAGTTTATCCGGTTATCCCTCCAGGTCCTGAGGAATCCAGTTCTATAAACAACTTTGCAGCATAAGGTGCCAAACTGTTTTGAACCATACCTCAACATCCAAGTTTCTGTTGAGTACCGGCAAATCAGCCATTTTACACACCAAGTATCTTGTTGCAGATTTTCTTCATAGTTGGCAAAATTGGTGAGTCAACTCATGACTTGCCCGAGTTGGCTCGGTTTCGGCCTTAACCGAGTCAAAAAACAATATAACGAGGTTAGGGCCAAACTCGACCAAGTTTATCATCGACTCAGACCAGTTTTTCACTGCCATATAGGATAAATTGGTTTTGTTTAAAAATTCAAATTATAATTTAAAAGCATTTAAAACTTTCTATTTTTCAAAGTTCCTCCTGACACTTTCCAAGAAAAATGCTTTCTATTATTGGTCATGGTTCTCGATGGATGAGAGGAACTTAAATAGCATTCAATGGAGAGAGAGAGAATTAATAAATTAAATGATAAATATTAACATTTAATAATAGAATCACGATAAGAAAGGGAGATTTTACCAAAGATGGCACTATTCAATACATCTTAAATCACTCATGCAATTTTTTGAAGCTTTCAACTTTAGAATACAAATATCACGATTAAATTGTGATATTGACATTTTATCAAATATATCATAATATTTTGTAAATATCACTCTATTTTACAATTTAAAATAGTGAACTAACACATCATGTTTTTCAACAATATTTCATAATACATGTAACTTAAATTTTTTTCTCTAAAAAAAAAGCAATAGTCGAAATATATGTCTAATATGTCACTATATACATATTTATATAAAATTCTAAATTGCATGTATTATTATATATAATAAATCACATTTATATGTTAATTTTTAAAAAATTTGTATTATAAATTATATATTTGTTATTTATTTTTAATATATTAAACAAAAAACCTTGACTCGCCCAAGTCGCCAAGTTACATGCAGCCAATATGATACCGAGTTCCGAGAATGCCAACCATGATTTTCTTCACATTTTACTGTGAGTTGGGACATCCTTTTGTCTCATTTTCTCGTAACTCGTGTACTTTTTCATATACATGGATTAGACATGGAGGTTACTCAGGAAAAGGTTTATGGAGAGACAGTCGGTAAAAAATAGAAAAAACATATAATGTCAAATAATTAAAGGTAGATAATATTTGGTGCTACTGAACTGCTCCTGAATTTTGAAATTCCATAAGAAAAAACATTGCCTTTAAGTATTAAGTTATATCCTCCTGATTGTGCCACATCCTAAACTAAAAGCATCAGAAATGAGGCATCTATAGTAGTAAATGATATCTGAACATGCATATGCAAATTTCTCTGTCTATGAATTTGGAATGACCTGGGTACGTCCAGCATCAGCAACAATAAAGGTTGGAAGCCCAATACTGTCGGCTTCTTCCTTTAGTCTATCCCTGAAGCATTAAGCAATAAAGATTACTTTGTGCCAAAAAATAAGAGAAAAGCACATGAGTACCCCAGAAATATAGGTGACTTTCAATAAGATGCAAAATACTATATGAAAAATGACTGAGCAGTTTTGGTAAGTTTATTTTCTTACAACTCACGCTGATTTTTACATTTAACAACAATCTTTGGTTGACCATACTGCCACCATTGCATCAAAAGGGATCGTTGGCTGCAAGAAATTTGAGGTATTTCAGCTTACTAATGTAAACACAAATCATTTTCATCTTATAAGCTACATTAGAAGAGAAAAAGCCACATAATTAATCAGAAAAAATGCACCATAAATAATGTAAGAACAAGCATCATATGAGTAACCTAATAAAGAAAATTTTAAACAATCTAAATAAAAATCTATAATTTTTTTATGGAATGATAGACCAAGCTGTAAGATAAGTGTTCATATACGACCCCATCCACAATACCTGAACTAACCTCTTGCTTTGTTTGCTATAATAAAGTACATGTCCAGTCCTTTCTAGAGGACAATCAAGCTTCCAAATGAGACATAAATTTCAACTTTAAAATCTAAGATCTTTTAAGAGAAGATACAATGGATACTTTGGGCAGATCACAATCCAAGACAAGGCTCTCAAACATAGAGAAAGCTCCTTGTGATAATGAAATCATATTTGTCAAGAAAATCTGGAAAACCATACCTATATCTACCCAAGACTTTGGGACAAAACATTATTCCTTGGGGATTTCCTGTAGTTTCTGCTATATTTCTCTTTTTTCCCATGTATTTCTCGGGCAATCTCCCTTTGCGTCAACATCTTTTTCCCATTTTCAAAGACATTATATTTTCTGCAGCAATTTTTCTAGTGATGCTACCAGAGTGTTGTGGTATGCTACCAGCAATATGAGCATGTAGGCATGAGAAAAATCTGCCTTTATGGCAGCCACTTCGGAACCATGCACTAAATTCAATAAGTCATATATATTTATTTCTTTTTTGTTTAGTCAAATATAGCTGTTGGAACCAGTCCAACAGCTACAAATAGAGCCGTTGGACAAAGTTGACTAGTTAAATATAGTTGTTGGAACTAGTCCAACAGCTACAAATAGAGTCATTGGACTAATTCCAACATCTCTCTTGCTCTCCCTTGTTGTATATAAAAGGGGTTCACCCTCTTGTCATTTGTAATGCTTCTTACATATTTTGAACATCAATAAAATATTAATGTTATATTTTGTAAGTCTCTTTTGTGTGCCATTTTTTGGGTTTTGTGAGTAAATCCTTTTGTGTCCACTTTGGTGTTTTGGTGGACTTTGTTGGAGGCTCTCGTTTCCTTTCATGGTATCACAGTTTGGTGGTGTTAAGCTGCTTGTTGATGTTTGTGGGATCTTGGTTGTGCACTTGGAGATTCAAATCCAAGTGTTCCATGTGATTTCTCCAAAGGGGGGTTGGCATAGTGGGGTGGGGCCTTGGCTGCTAGACAGGCAGTCAAGTTTCAATTCTCATGAGCGTCACCCTTCTGCACAAGCCAAAGTGTAGCATAGGCCCGGGGCAGGGTGTAATGAAATATGCGGAAAAGCAAAGAGTGCATTAGGCACTTACAACATCCACTAATGAACAAACAAAAGGGCTAACACCCAAACCCACAAGAGACAACACAACATAAAAATATAAATGTCTCTTATTGACAAAGAGAGAGAGCTCTCAAGAGTGAAGAATACAATAGGGGTTCACCCCTATTTATACACAAAAGAAGAGGAGGGGGGATGGCCAAGAGGCCTTAAAAGGAGAGCCACCTAGGGGCTCCCCATGTAGTCGTTGGGAGCCCCCAACGGTCACAAATGTGACCGTTGGGGGCCCCATCGACTACACGGTGGGGCCCCTTTTGTGTGAGCAAAAAACATAAAAAGAAAAAATATATTTTACAAAAAATAAAAGGGAAAATAAAATAAGAAAAACAAGTACCCCTATCGGGTACTTGTGAAATGACTAAAATACCCCTATCGGGTATTTTAGGCAATTACATATATATATATATATAAATATATATATATATATATGAATTACATATATTTTAACACCCTCCCTCAAGCTTTACGGGGATATAACCGAAAGCTTGTTAAGGAGAAACAAAAATCGAGGAGCCGCAAGAGCCTTAGTGAAGAAGTCCGCCAACTGGTACTCTGATGTGACGTAAGGTAGTGCTATGGTTCCTCTTAGGTATTCATCACGTACGTAATGGCAGTCCATCTCAATATGCTTAGTACGTTCATGGAAGGTGTGATTGCTTGCAATATAGATTGTGCTTTTGTTGTCGCAACACATCTTCGAAGGAGTAGAGATGACAATGCCCATATCACTGAGGAGACTTCGTAGCCACACAAGTTCCATGGTTGTAGTGGTCATAGCACGATATTCTGCTTCCGTCGAGGATAAGGATACTTTGTGTTGCTTCTTGCATCTCCAAGAAATCATAGAGTCACCTAAGAAAACACAAAATCCGGTAGTTGAGACTCGGTCATTGGGATTTCTTCCCCAATCTGCATCAGTATAAGCAATTAAATCAAGTGACGAGGCAGAAAAAAGAAAAACTCCCTTAATTATGGTATTTTTGATATATCTGACGATCCTTAAGACTGCACTCATGTGCACGGTTGTAGGTGCATGTTGAAACTGACTGACAGAGTGGACGACATGAGCAATGTCTGGCCGAGTGATGGATAAGTAGGTTAGAGACCCAACAAGTTGCCGGTAGGGAGTAGGATCATCGAGAGGTGTTTCATCTTCCAACCTTAATTTTGCATTGATGACTTCTGGGGTTTTTGTCTTCTTATCATCGGAGATACCAGATTTGGAACAGATGTCAGCAGCAAGTTTCATCTGAGAGAGAATGTATCCTCGAGGAGAATACGCCACTTCAATTCCTAAAAAATATCTTAAGAAACCAAGGTCAGACATATCAAAATTTTCTTTCAAAACCTTTTTAATATCATTAATGCCTTGTTCATCACTTCCTGTGATGATCATATCATCAACATAAAGTAGTAAAATAACTACTGAAGACCCTGCACTTTTCACAAACAAAGCAGTGTAAGTATAACATGAACGAAAATTCAAACTTGTCATTACATTACTAAATCTATCATGCCAAGCCTTTGGGGCGTGTTTTAAATCATATAATGCCTTTTTAAGTTTGAGAATTTTATTTTTACCAATACATACTCCTGGTGGAGGATCCATGTAAACTTCTTCATTTAATTCGCCATTTAGAAATGCATTCTTAACATCGAGTTGATAGATAGGCCATTTTTTCACTGACGCAATAGCAATAAGAGTCCTAACACTAGTCATTCTAGCAACAGGTGCGAAGGTTTCTTCATAATCTATACCATATTCCTGAGCATATCCTTTAGCTACTAACCGTGCTTTATAACGTTCTAATGAACCATCACTCTTAGTTTTAATTTTGAAGACCCATCTACATCCAATTGATTTCTTTCCAGTGGGTAACGAAGTTATTTCCCAAGTTTTTGCTTTTTCAAGGGCACTAAGCTCTAAGTTCATGGCTTCAACCCATTGGGGAATATCTTTGGCCTCATTATAGTGTGAGGGTTCATGAAATGAATGCAACACAATTAGACATGCTCTATATCTTGGAGTTAGGGACTCATAGGAAACAAACCTATTGGGAGGATTGGAGATCCGACTGGATCTCCTTAAAGAGGTTTCTTCTATGTTGGATCTTTGAGAGTATTTTTCTAAGGCGCTCATCTGAGTTTGTTGACCATGCCTAACATAGGTTTGGATTGGTCTATTATTTTCATCTATAACATTATCAAGAGGAATTTCCTCTAGGTCATTCAAAGACTCATTAGAGATTTCCTCTTCTTGAGGAGTCTCATCTTCTTGAGATAGAAGATCAAATAAAAAAGCATATTCACTTTCGTCAATATCTTTAGTTTTCACAAAACCATTTTCATTTTTCAAAAATGTTACATCTTTGGATACATAGAGTTTGTTATTTTTCAAGTCAAAACATCTAAAACCCTTTTGATTTTCTCCATATCCCAAGAAAACACATTCAATAGCTTTGGGAGATAATTTGTCCCTTTTATGAGTAAGGACAAAACATTTGCATCCAAAAATTCGTAATTTATTGAAATCGGGTGTTCTTTCAAATAATTTTTCGTATGGAGATGTATTTTGTAAGGATGAAGATATCATTCTATTTATTAAGTAAGTTGAGGTTAAGGTCGCTTCGGCCCAAAAACTCTTTGGAATTTCTTTGGAAATAAGGAGTGTCCTAGTGGTTTCCATGATGTGTCTATGCTTTCTTTCGGCCAAGCCGTTTTGTTGGGAGTCCTAGGACACGATCTTTGATGACAAATTCCATTTACTTCTAAATAGTTTTGAAATTCATTTGATAAATATTCTCCACCCGAATCGGATCTAAGAGTAGAGATATTACTTGAAAATTGATTTTTAACTATCATGTGAAATTTTTTGAAAAAGTCAAAGACTTCGGATTTTAAATTTAGAAAGTAGATTCATACATACCTAGTGCAATCATCGATGAAAGTGACGTAATAGGAATACCCTCCTTTAGATTTGACGGGGGAAGGACCCCAAACATCCGAATGGACTAACTCAAAAGGTCTTTTAGACACAAAAGTTCGGTTTGGAAAAGGAGTAGATTTCATTTTGCCAAAAATACAATTTTTGCAAACAAAATGTTTCTCGTTACAAAATTTCTTTTCAAATGAAAAGGAGTACATTTTTTAGAAACTTGGATGTCCAAGTCTTTGATGTCAAATATCAATATTTTTTATCTTGGACATGGTTAGGGGAGTTTCAAGTTGCTCATGTAATAAAGATCTCCCCTCCTATGGCCTTGCCCAATCTGCTTCCCGGACCGGAGATCCTGTATAGAGCAATCCTTATTTGAGAAGGAGATTTCACATCCATGATCACATATTTGAGCAACAGAGAGGAGATTTAAATTAAGTTGAGGTCAACTCTCACGTTTGGCACAAAGAAATCTTTTGAAAAGTTTAAGGTTCAAAACTTTTTACTTGTAAGGATGTACCATCGACAGTTGAAACATAGGAGTTTTTATAATTATTACATAAATCGGAAAGCTCATTTTCAAGAGGGGTCATATGAAAGGAAGCTCCAGAGTCAAGGATCCAAGACGACATACCTGGAGGAGAGGAAGAAGCTATGGCGGCACCCGAAGTTGATGGAATCTTGAGTAGAGTTTGTAGTGCTTCCGATAGTTGAGCAAGAGAAAAAGAGTCATTTCCTTTGATTGCTTCCCCTTTCTTTTGAGTAGCTTCTTCAACGGAAGCAACCTTATTTTTAGGTGTTTCATTCAACTTAGGGCAATTAGGTCTTATATGACCCGGTTCTTGACAATGATGGCAAATGGCTTTTCTATAGTTGTCATTATAATTATTTTGTCTTCCAAAATGTGGAGGTTTGTAAGTTTTCATATGGTTGCCGGGTTTTGATACGGCCAAGACATCATCTCCTCCTTTAATCATGACAAGACGGGTTTCTTCTTGGCATATTTCGGCTATGGCATCTTCCAAGGGAAGAGGCTTAGATCTATGTAGGAGGGAAGATCCAACTTGTTCATATTCGGGCCTAAGCCCATGTAAAAATTGGAAAAAGTGTTCTTTTTCCATTTGTTCTCTCCTTAATTTCACATCCACACTAGAAACCCATTTTGGTTCTAGTAAGGATAGTTCATCCCATAGAGGACCAAGAGTGCTAAAGTAATCCCTTACACTCATTTCTCCTTGCTTAATAGTCCGGATTTTTTCTTGAAGAAAGAATTGACGAGCAAGGTCTTTTTGAGTAAACATACCTTTCATGAAGAATCATGCTTCATTCGCCATCCGAAATTTGGCAATGTTGGCGCAAATCTTGAGCTCCACATTGTTCATGAACCAAGCAAGAATCTTGGCATGCTTACTTTCCCAATCTTCTAATTTAGATTGGTGATCTTCAATGGCCTTCATGCGGGCATTTCCTTCAAGAGCTTTTTCTTGATCACCATCTATCTTAGTTAGTTGAAGTTGTGGTTCCAGAATGGTTCCCATAACATATCCCCAAAGTTTTTGTCCTTTGAGGTTGTTCTCCATGGCGGCGGCCCACATCATGTAGTTGGAGCCATTGAGCTTGAAGGAGAGATCAATCTTTTGTTCTCCTTCCATATTAATCACTCACAAGAGAATAAAAGAAGAGAGATACAACAAGAAAAAAATATAGCTACACAACTAGCTATATTAGGAAGAAGAGCATACACAAGGCTCTGATACCATGTAATGAAATATGCGGAAAAGCTAAGAGTGCATTAGGCACTTACAACATCCACTAATGAACAAACAAAAGGGCTAACACCCAAACCCACAAGAGACAACACAACATAAAAATATAAATGTCTCTTATTGACAAAGAGAGAGAGCTCTCAAGAGTGAAGAATACAATAGGGGTTCACCCCTATTTATACACAAAAGAAGAGGAGGGGGGATGGCCAAGAGGCCTTAAAAGGAGAGCCACCTAGGGGCTCCCCATGTAGTCGTTGGGAGCCCCCAACGGTCACAAATATGACCGTTGGGGGCCCCATCGACTACACGGTGGGGCCCCTTTTGTGTGAGCAAAAAACATAAAAAGAAAAAATATATTTTACAAAAAATAAAAGGGAAAATAAAATAAGAAAAACAAGTACCCCTATCGGGTACTTGTGAAATGACTAAAATACCCCTATCGGGTATTTTAGGCAATTACATATATATATATAAATATATATATATATATATATATATGAATTACATATATTTTAACACAGGGATCCTAGCCTCGAAGTTTTACGCTGCCGGCACGACAACCGTAGGTATGGTAGGCTGAGCCAACGCAACCAGGTCTTCATCCCAAGTGTGGTTTCTTTGGGTTATAAATTAAAAAAAAAAGTGTTTGTGCGATCCATTGGTGGTGCTAGATTAATATTGCCTCTACTTCAAATTTTTCATAGTGATCGTGCTTGTTTCTTTTTGTCCTTCTCTATATCTTTTCTCACTCCATCTATTTTTATCTCTCTCTCTCATCCTTGTAAAATGGATGACAAAGAAAGTGTCACTATTATGCCTGTGAAACTTAATAATTTTGCTTATGTAACATGGTCTTTAATTATGAAGCATCATATTTGGGGTAAAGGGTTGTGAGGACCAGCGGATGGATCGGATTTGGAGCCTAAATTAGTTCTCGAATAAGGTAGAGACCGAGAAGGAAGTTCCATTTTCAGAAGGTAAGTAAAATAAAGCCCTTGCTACTTATGAGAATGGAGGATGTAATATGCCAAGATTATGTATTGGCTCATTAATAGCGCTGATATCAAGAAATGCTCAAGTCTTGCAAAATTTGAGCATGTGAATAAAGCTTGAAAATACCTCAAAAGAATGTATTCTCTTAAGGATATTGCGCATATGTACAATTTACAAGATAAATTTCAAACTATGACTCAAGGGGGTAGAAGTATTAGAGAATTCTACAATGAATTTTCCGAACTTTTGGGAAGAGTTGGCTCTTCTTGAGCCAAGATGACATTTTCCCGAGTCAAATGATGTTAATACCACACAAGATTTATCTATTAGAAACATGTCCTTGACTCAACTAATGGGGGTTCTTTAACCTTTCCTTAAAAGAGCATCTTCATCAACTGGAGTCGTTATTTCATCATTCTCTGATCTCGGTAAATTTGCTTGGCTTCTTCACTCAGGTACTTCGTTTCATATGACACCAAATGGTGATAGTTTATCCAAATGTTATAACTCAAGCATGTCAAATGTGTTTAGAGCATCTCTTGAGATAAAAGGAATAGGAAATTTCAAAAATATTTTTCAAAATTCAAAAAAAAAAATATTTCAAAAGTTAAATATATCCCTAAATTAAATTTAAATCTTTTGTCAATTTTTCAAATATTTTACCGTAATGTTTCTTTCTCCTCTGATGGTTGTTGGGTATAGGATCGTCAGTCAGGAAAGCTAATTGAGGAAGACCATAGAGAAGGATGCTTGTACTATATGGATTTTTTGGAAATACCCAACAATACTTTTTATTGTAATGTTCAAAAATTATATTTGGATTTATTGCATAAAGTCTTGGTCATCCTAATATGTCCAAAATTCAGTATTTTTCAAGTTTAAAAAAAATTGTAATTCTGAAAACTTTACTTGTAAAGATTGTATTCTTGGCAAAATGAAGAGAATATCATTTCAAGAAAAAACTTTTGTTTCTTCTATACCGTTTTAGTTAATACATTCGGATGTTTGGGGCCCAACACCTATGATATCTAAAGGTAGATTTGCTTATTATGTAACTTTTGTTGATTTTTCTAGACATAATTGAATCTATTTTTTTAATATAAATATGAAGTTTTCTTATATTTTCAAGTTTTTTATAGTTTGATCAAAAATAAATTTAAAAATGATATTTCTATCTTTCACACCGATTCAGAGAGAATTTTTATTAAAAAAATTTAAAGATTACTAACCCTGCATGGAATCACACACCAAATATCCTGTCCTTACACTCCACAGCAAATGATATGGCCAAAAGGAAGCATAGGCATATTATAGAAACAACAAAAACCTTGCTTATAGCAAACCAAGTACCAAAAGATTTTTGGGCTGAAGCTACTTTGATTGTTGTTTATGTCATCAACAAAATGTCATTCTCCTCTTTGCAAAATGTATTACCAATTGAAAAACTGTTTAAATTAATCTCTAAATATTCTAAATTGAGAGTTTTTGGGTGCAAATGTTTTGTCTTTACTAACAAGAATGATAAACTTTTTCCCCATGCTATCCCTTGTGTGTTTTTGGGTTATGCGAATAACCAAAAAGGTTATAGGTATTTTGATTTTAGAAATAGAAAACTACATGTTTCAAGAAATATGTTATCCTTAGAAAGGAAAAGATTCTTTGACTTTGAAAAATCTAAAGAAACAACAGAGTATACCTTTTTGTTGGATTTAATTCCAAAATATGATGATTGTGATTTTGATCTTGATGAAGGTCATAAGCTTAGAAATGATGTGGTGAGTGAAGAACAATCTCATGATGATCAAATTAGATAAGAGCAATTTTATGACGAACAAAATTGTATACAATACTCTAAGTGCAAGGATCTTAAACGTTCATATGCACTAGAAAGATATTCTGATATTGAAAATCACTCACTGGATGGGATAAACAGAGAGTTGAAAACATTAAGAAACTCCTCAAAAAATATTTTGAAATGACTGATTTGAATTTTTTTAAATATTTTCTAGGAATTAAAGTTGCTTATTCTCCTAGAGGTTATCTATTGTCTCAGTCAAAATTTGCTCTTGATATTGTTTTCAGGTCTAAAATCACAGATGACAAGAATGATGACTTCTTATCTTTTAATTACAAGACCTGATATATACAACATAATGTTGTAAGTATTGTACTGTATTGTACGATACAATATGGTACGACATGTATCATTATTTTTGGGTTTTGCATTATGATACACACTTGTATCGCAATATGAGTATGTATCGTACCTGTATCAGGTGCATTGTACGATACACCTCTGTATCAACCTGTGTCGTATGATACAGAGTGTAGCGTACGATATGGTATTGATACACTTTAAAAAATTCAAAAGTTACTTTTTTTTTTGGATTTTAAATACCTTTTGAGGGTCGACTTCTCTATTTGTCTAAAGGCCATTAGAAGGAAACCCACACACACTAGAAACCGTGAAAGCGATTTAGGAGTCGATTTATGCGCTAAGAAGAGGGCTTTTGCGATTTTCTCAAGTAAGAGTGCATTTCCATTATTTTTCCACTCAAGGAAGTGGGTTAAGGTAAAAAATGTAATGAAGTATGCGGAAGAATCCAAGAATGCCAAAGCATTCACTATGTCCAACACGGACAAATGAAACAAGCATAAGAGAGGAAATCCACCAAGGGATATACGAAGGGCCTTATAATAAGGCTACACACATAAAAAGAATATCTCTTTTATTGGAGAGGAGCTCTCTAAAGCAATACAAGATACAAGGGGGGTTCCCCCTATTTATAAGAAAAGGGAGACCAAAGGGGGCTCCCAATAGAGTCGTTGGGAGCCCCCAACGGTCACAATTGTGACCGTTGGGGGCCCCAACGACTCCATTGTGGGGCCCCTTTTGGTATCCTAAAATACATTTTAGAAAAAAAAAACAGGAAAATAAAACAAGTACCCCTATTGGGTACTTGTGAAAAGACCATAATACCCCTATCGGGTATTATGGTGAATACATCTATATTTATATATATATATATATATATATATATATATATATATATGTATTATTACACGTCTTAACACCCCCCCTCAAACTTTACAGGGAGATGACCGAAAGTTTGCCAAGAAGGAAAAAGAAGCGAGGAGCAGGCAGGGCTTTGGTAAAGAAATCTGCAAGTTGATATTCCGAAGTGACATATGGCAGTGTAACTGTCCCACGAAGATATTCATCACGTACATAGTGACAGTCCATTTCAATATGTTTAGTCCTTTCATGAAAAGTGTGGTTGCTGGCAATATAGATGGCACTTTTGTAGTCGCAACAAAGCTTCGAAGCACCGATAATTTCGACTCTCATATCTTGAAGAAGACTTTGAAGCCACACAAGCTCCATTGTAGTAGTTGCCATAGCCCTGTATTCTGCTTCAGTAGAAGACAATGAGACTTTCTGCTGTTTCTTGCACCTCCAAGCAATTAGCGAATCTCCTAAGAAAACACAAAAGCCAGTAGTTGAGACTCAATCATTTGGGTTTCCTCCCCAGTCAGCATCAGTATAAGTCAGTAAATCTAATGAAGAGAGTGAGGATAGGAATAGCCCTTTAGTCAAAGTATTTTTTATGTATCGAATGATCCGAAGCACAACACTCATATGCACAGATGTAGGGGCATGCTGAAATTGGCTTGCAGAGTGCACAACATGAGCAATATCAGGCCTGGTGATAGTCAGATAGGTGAGAGAGCCAATGAGTTGTCTGTAGGGCGTAGGATCATCCAACAGAACTCCATCCTCCAGGCGTAGTTTAGCATTGATAACCTCGGGAGTCACCACCTTTTTGTCATCTGAAATCCCAAATTTGGAACATATGTCTGCAGCAAGCTTCATCTGTGACAATATATACCCTCGAGGAGAGTATGTTACTTCTATACCAAGAAAGTACCTGAGAAAACCCAGATCAGACATATCAAAATTATGTTTTAACATATTTTTAACATTAAGAATACAACTTTCATCATTGCCAGTGATGATCATATCATCAACATAAAGCAGAAGGATGATGATACTATAACCTGCACGTTTAACAAAAAGAGCAGTGTCAGTATAACATGAACGAAATCCCGATTGTAACATGATAGCACTAAATCTATCATACCAAGCCTTAGGGGCTTGTTTAAGGCCATATAAAGCTTTTAATAATCGAAGAGTTTGACCTTGGTTAACACTAATTCCCGGCGGAGGGTCCATATATACTTCTTCATTCAACTGACCATTAAGAAAGACATTTTTAACATCTAATTGAAATATAGGTCATTTCTTAGATGATGCTACAGCAATTAGAGTTCTAACGCTTGTCATGCGAGCCACGGGGGCAAAAGTCTCCTCATAATCGATGTCATATTCTTGTGAATATCCCTTAGCAACTAATCTAGCTTTATAACATTCTAGGGAACCATCATTTTTTGTTTTGACTTTGTAGACCCACCGACATCCTATAGCTTTTTTATTTGGAGGAAGTTGAACTATTTCCCAAGTTTTAGCCTTATTTAAAGCATCTAGTTCAACTTTCATTGCTTCAACCCAATAAGGAATATTTTTTGCTTGATTATAATGGGAAGATTCATAGTAAGAATGCAAGGCTATTAGACAAGCTCTATAGTTCGGTGAGAGAGTTTCATATGAGACAAACCTATTAGGTGGAATTGATTCTCTAGAAGATCGCCTAAGGGAGGTTTCTTCTAGAGGTTCATTAAGCCGCAAGAATTTTTTTAAAGCACTAATAGGTTGTGCTTCCTCACGCCGAGTGTATACTTGGAGATTGTCACCATTAGTTGGTGATACATCATTATCATGAGAATCATGAGTATTTTCTAAAAATTCTGGATGACTCAAAGAGTCATCATTTGAATCTTCTAAAAGATCATTGATAAACATATAATCAATTTCATTTGGTTTTTCCAATATTTCAAATCCATTTTCATCTTCTAAAAAGGTCACATCTTTGGAGACAAATAACTTATTGTTTTTATAATCAAAGCATCTATAGCCCTTTTGATTTTCACCATATCCTAAAAATACACATTCTATTGCTTTAGGTGACAATTTATCTCTTTTATGTAGAAGAACAAAGCATTTACACCCAAAAATACGAAGACGATTGTAGTCGGGTGTCATACTGAAAAGTTTTTCATAAGGAGAGATATTGTTCAATTTTGAAGATGGCATTCTATTGATTAAATAGGTGGAGGTTAACACGGCTTCGGCCCAAAAACTTTTAGGAATATTTTTAGAAATGAGTAAAGATCTAGTGGTTTCTAAAATATGTCTGTTTTCTTTCCGCTAGGCCGTTTTGTTGAGGAGTTCTTGGACAAGATTTTTGATGACAAATGGCATGTTGTTTTAAAAATGATTGAAACTCATTTGATAAGTATTCTCCACCTGAATCGGATCTAAGAATGGATATTTGACTTTGAAATTGATTTTGAACTTTTGCATGAAATTCTTTGAAGAAGTTAAAAACGTCCGATTTAAGGTTAAGAAACTAAATCCATACATATCTAGTATAATCATCAATAAAGGTAACATAATATGAATAACCACCTTTGGATAGAACCGGAGATGGTCCCCATACATCGGAATGCACCAATTCAAAAGGTCTTGTTGTCACAAAGGTTCGAATAGGAAAAGGAATAGACTTCATTTTTCCAAAAATGCAATCTTTGCAATTGATATCTTTTTCTTTACAAAACTTGTTTCCAAAAGGAAAAAGATACATTTTAGAGTAACTTGGATGTCCAAGCCTTTTATGCCAAGTTTCAATATTTTTGTCTTGGACATAAGTACAAAATGAGGTATTTGGAAGCATTAAGTTATCCATAAAATAAAGATCTCCCTTCCTATGGCCTTGCCCAATCCGCTTCCCGGACCGAAGATCCTGCACAAAGCACCCTTGAGATGAGAAAGATATTTCACATCCATGGTCGGCAATTTGAGAAACGGAAAAGAGGTTAAGATTTAATTTATGAACTATTCTAACTTTTGGAACAAGAAAATTTTGAATATTTTTAGAATCAAGAGTTTCAATACCATTTATTTTGAAAAAAGTTTCATCGGCCGTAGAGACAAGATATTTTTGAATTGGTGTGCACATTGGTTAACGCATTTTCACGAGGAGTCATGTGAAAAGAGGCTCTGAAATCTAAAATCCAAGAGTACGTACCGGGAGGTGATGATGAGGCAATGGCGGCACCGGAGGTGGAAGAAGTAGCCTTTAGAATTTGTTGGAGAGCCAAGGAGATTTGACCAAGAGTATCTTTGAGATCCCCGTTCTTGCTGTCATCTTCTTTGGTGGATGATTTTTCAACGGAAGCCACCTTTGGCTTGAATGCCCCATTTAGCTTTGGGCAAACGGGTTTAATATGTCCCGGCTCATAACAATGATGACATATAATCATTTTTCTTCCACCACTCCCTTGCTTACCAAAATGAGGTGGTTTGTATGTTTTAACATGATTGTGGGGTTTAGATACGGCAAGAACTTCATCTATGCTTTTACTCATGCTATGCCTAGTCTCTTCTTGAGTAATCTCGGCAATAGCCTCTTCTAAAGGAGGAAACGAAGATCTATGGAGAAGTGAGGATCTAACTTGTTCAAATTCGGGACGAAGCCCAAATAAAAATTGAAACAATCTATCTTGTTCCATTTGTTTTTGTCTTAGTTCCACATCCGCCATAGCCACCCATTTAGGCTCTAAAAGAGCCAATTCATCCCACAAAGGATTTAGAGCACTATAATAATCTTGTATGCTCATGTCGCCTTGTTTTGTGGTTCTCACTTTTTCTTGCAAAAAATAAGCTCTTGCAAGATCCTTTTGGGTAAACATACCCTTCATAAAAAAACAAGCTTCATTTGCCCGACGGAATTTTGCAATATTTGCACATACCTTAAGTTCGACATTATTCATAAACCATGCTAGGATTTTTGCATGGTTGCTCTCTCAATCTTCTATTTGGTGATGATAATCTTCTATGGCCTTGAGACGAGCATCACCTTCAAGTGCTTTCTCTTGATCTTCTTCCATCTTTGTGAGCTTAAGTTGGGGTTCCGGAACGGTTCCCATTACATAACCCCAAAGCTTCTTGCCTTTGAGATTATTCTCCATTGCGGATGCCCACATCATGTAATTTTTCCCATTGAGCTTGAATGACAGATCGATCTTGACTTCCATTGCTACACAATGAATATGTGAAAAAGAAAGGAAGTAGAGAGAGACATGATTTTACCTTAGAAGATCGTATGGCTCTGATACCATGTAATGAAGTATGCGGAAGAATCCAAGAATGCCAAAGCATTCACTATGTCCAACACGGACAAATGAAACAAGCATAAGAGAGGAAATCCACCAAGAGATATACGAAGGGCCTTATAATAAGGCTACACACATAAAAAGAATCTCTTTTATTGGAGAGGAGCTCTCTAAAGCAATACAAGATACAAGGGGGGTTCCCCCTATTTATAAGAAAAGGGAGACCAAAGGGGGCTCCCAATAGAGTCGTTGGGAGCCCCCAACGGTCACAATTGTGACCGTTGGGGGCCCCAACGACTCCATTGGGGGGGCCCTTTTGGTATCCCAAAATACATTTTAGAAAAAAAAACAAAAAAAAAACAGGAAAATAAAAGAAATAAAACAAGTACCCCTATTGGGTACTTGTGAAAAGACCATGGTGAATACATCTATATTTTTATATATATAGATGTATTATTACATATGTCTTAACAAAAAATTCATATTTTTTGCTTCTTATTGAGTTTTTTTTTGGAAAGATAGCATCGAAGGATCCGGCATGGCAATGAAGCACCCGATTAAAAATCAAGTGCAACTATTGCCAAAATACTTTTCAGGGTGATATCTCTCGATTGAAGCATCATTTAGCCGGGACACATCTTAATATTGTCACATGCACGTCAAGGAAATCGTAAAATGTTGTGAAATAGCAATGCCAATAATTACTTGATGGTTTGATTGAAAAAAAACAATAAAGAGATGAATGAGGCAAAAATGGGGTATGAGGATCCCTGAGACGATATGTATGACAAAGATGAGCTCCTCAGCCCCAAGCATAGGATCAAAAGTAGAAAGTTCTGCAGCGAAGGAAAAAAATGTGGTTGGTGCTAGTAGTAGTGTCGTTGTGGGCACAAAAAAAAAATAGGAAGAGAAGGGAGTTCTTTGAGAGGAGGTAGAATTAGAGGCTCTATTACGAGCTTTTTCCCTACTAGGACTGCCCGTGGGGCGCAATCTGACATTCGTACAACTATAACTCCTCAACATTTAGTCGAGCAGGCGAATGTTGCGGTTGGGAGATGGTTGTATTATGTCTGCATTCCTTTCAATGCAGAAAATTCTTTTCATTTTCAAGTCATGGTAGATGTCATAACTGTCACAAAATAGCACGGATCCCAATACACTCCATGATGGACTCCAAGAACATAATATATTTAGACAAAAACATAAGAACTAAAAGGATACATGAAAAAGTAAATGAATAACTCTATTCATAATGAACATTAAGAATACAAAAAGAAAATTACATCGGTGAATGAATAACTCTAGCCATAACGAACACTAAAAAGAAAAAAGAAAAAATACATATAAACCTCACTATAAATCAGAGTTACCGAAAGCGCCTAGGCGTATGGGGAAGCGCACTTCCCGATACGCGCTTCAGAAGCGCGAAACATCGCACTTCCGAAATGCATGGGGAAGCATCCCCTTTTTTTGGGAAGCACGCTTCCCTTTTATGGGAAGCGTGTTTCCCATAAAAGGGAAGCGCGCTTCCCCCTCGCTTCCCTATTTTTTTCATTTTTTCGCTTCTCCCTCGCTTTCGGTTCGCTTCCTAGGTCGCTTTCGGTTCGCTTCCTAGGTCGCTTCCGAGACGATTCATAATTTTCTTCTAAGTGGTCCCACGCTTACCCACTTCCTAAATTTTTGAAAGTGCCTCGCTTCCCGCTCCCACTTCCTCGACTGGTAACTCTGCTATAAATACACTCAACAGACAAACCTAATACTACTCATCACTCTCTCACCCTTATACATGCACACACATCCCTTTTTATAGGGGAGAAGGAGAGGAAGAAGTAAAGGAAAAGAGGGAAGAAGCCCTCTCAAATAACCAAAGGGAGAGACCTCCCAACGGCTAGAGTTTTGGCCGTTGGCACTAAGTCAACTTGTTTGACTTAGTCTCCTATATATATATATATATATATATATATATATATATATATATATATATATATATATACATACATGTAGTATGTATATAAACATATATATGTACAAACAATATACATATATATATACACAAAAGAATACATTGATTTAACACCCTTCTCAAACTTATAGTGAGTCACTGTAAGTTTGCAAATACAAACAAATAACCCTTTACATAAAATATAATCATTTGTCTTCATCAAGATTTTCTATTCGTTGCTTTCTTAAGGGGTGCTTTTGATCTTCAATCGCATGCTCTAAACAAGTCTTTAGGACTTTTAATATCATCAAAGCTTGAGAACCTATAAATAGAGCTCACAAAAAATCTCAACTACACACACACACACACACACACACACACACACACATATATATATATATATATATATATATATATATATATATATATATATATATATATATATATATATATATATATATATATATATCATAAGAAGATTCCAAAAGATTAGTAATTATATATTATGGAGAGAATGCCCAAACACACCTACAGTATATAAAGTTAATTTAACATCATTTAACTTGAACAAATCATACAATAAACTTTTTATCACTTTAATCATTCATGAGAACATGCATTATTTAAAGTGAATACACATATTTAGCACATAAAAGACATGATCATTAAAGAAATAACGCACAAAAGAGTTAAAATCACAAGACAGTTTTATACAGCGGAAGACATAAAAGACAAGAGTACTAAAGAAACATTAACTTTTTTTTCAAAAGATAATATCAAGTGTCAAATACACACAATAGCCACTCTGGGCATACACAAGAGATTTCACTAATGAAATGCTTAGAAAAGCATGTAATGAAATATGTGGAATTTCAAAAACAAAGTGCACAAGCACATACAAGTTCAAGCATGAACAACACAAAGGCACAAATGTGCATAAGCACAATTCCACTATGGGACAAAGAGAAACAAAGGGCAACACAAGTAAAATATATATATGTTTATTACACATATGATTAGGAAAAACATAACCTTATGCAAATTATTTACGACAATTAATCATAGAATAACTCATGCAATTAAAGCATATATAATGCAAAATGCATGAAAATATTTCAACAACCGTTTCTCATAACAGAACAAATGAGTTTATAAAAATTACAAAGAGATTTTAAAAATCTCATACATCATAATGAATGAATTTTGCAAATTAAAAATACTAGTTTGACTGTGTATAACTGTTTAGTTATCCACTGTCGGTCCCAAGCCCGGATAAAGGAGGAGGGTTGCGGTAGGCCTGTGACAGCCAGTATAAAAACTTAGTCATACCCTATGAATATGAACCAATATGAGAATTTCGTTGGGGCGTTCCCTACTGAGCGACGCGCTGTACTCTATAGGCCCGGAGGCAGTGATAAATGGGCAAGGGTTGCTAGGTCGTACCCCGGAAGCGACGCGTCACACCGGCGCCCGGGTGTGGTGTCAAATAGGCAAGGGTTCCCTCACTTTGTTGGACGGGTGGGGGCAAAGAAGTTAGTCAAAGACCATAAAATTAGGTTAGCCACTTGGAACATATGATCTTTAACTGGTAAGTTGGTAGAGTTAGTAGATGTTATGTGTAGGAGAAAGATTGATACTTTATGTTTACAAGAGACCAAATGGGTAGGTGAGAAAGCAAAAGTGATAGAACCTTGGGGATATAAGATTTGGTATACAGGAATAAATAGGAATAGGAATGAAGTAGGGATTGTTATGAGTCGTGAGTTTATAGATAATGTAGTTGAGGTTCGTAGGAAGGGTGATAGGATTTTACTTATTAAATTAGTATTAGGTTCGGAGATTATTAATATTATTAGTGTTTATGCACCTCAAGTAGGTTTAGATGATTCCATTAAGCGTCAATTTTGGGAAGATTTAGATGGAGTAGTACAAGAGATATCTTATGGAGAAAGGCTTTTCATCGGCGATGACCTTAATGGGCATGTAGGCAATAGTAGGGATGGATTTGAGAGTATCCATGGAGGCTATGGTATAGGAGAAAGAAATGAAAGTGGAGAAAGGATTTTAGATTTTGGTTTGTCCTATGATATGATCTTAGCAAACACTTGGTTTAGGAAGAGAGAGTCTCACCTAGTAACATTTAAAAGTGGGGTTAATACGAGTCAGATAGATTTTTTCCTATTTAGAAAGAGAGATAGGGGTTTTTGCATCGATTGTAAGGTTATACCGGGAGAAAGTGTAGCTACACAATATAGAGTCTTAATTTTAGATCTTAGAATTAGACAATGCCACAAAAAGGATAGACATAGGATAGATCCTAGAATTAAGTGGTGGACACTGAAAGGAGCTAAACAAGGAATGTTTGTAGAGCAGGTAGTTAAGGAAGCTGATTGGTGTCTTGAGGAAGATTCAGAATCAATGTGGAATAAGATAGCGGGTGGCATGAGAAAGATGGCCAAGGAGGTATTGGGTGAGTCTAAAGGCGGTGCACCACTAGGTAAGGATACATCGTGGTGGAATGAGGATGTCAAATTAGCTATTAAGGTTAAAAGAGAGTGTTATAGAAATCTAAGTAAGAGTCGTGATAATGAGAATTCGAAGAAGTATATGATAGCAAAGAAGGAAGCTAAAAAAGTAGTTCGGAACGCGAGGGATAAGGTATATAAGGAGGTTTATGACAAGTTGGATACCAAAGAGGGCGAGAAGGATATTTATAGGCTTGCAAAGATGAGAGATAGGAAATTGAGGGATCTGGGTATGGTTAGATGTATCAAAGATGAAACGCAAAGGGTTTTAGTCAAAGATGAGGAGATTAAGGAGAGATGGAAAGATTATTTTGATAAGCTATTTAATGAAAGTCATGCTCAAGATCTTGGAGACTTGTCCATTCCTTTTCATGAGATGAATCGTGACTTCATGCGCAAGATTCAAAAGAAAGAAATTGCAGAAGCTTTGAAGAAAATGAAATCAAGTAAGGCAGTTGGCCCAGATGGTATACCTATCGAGGCTTGGAAATGCTTGGGAGAGAAAGGTTTAGAATGGTTGACAAATCTTTTTAACAAGATTTGACGGACAAATAAGATGCCTAATGAGTGGAGGAAGAGTACTTTGGTGCCTCTATATAAGAATAAGGGTGATATACAAGATTGCACAAACTATCGTGGTATAAAACTCATGAGTCATACTATGAAACTTTGGGAGAGGGTGATTGAGTCTAGGTTGAGGAAGATTGTCATGATATCGGAGAATCAATTTGGTTTTATGCCTGGAAGATCAACTATGGAAGCTATGCATCTTCTTAGACAACTTATTGAGAGAAATAGAGGGAGGAACAAAGATTTGCATATGGTTTTTATTGATTTGGAGAAGGCATATGATAAAGTACCTAGGGACGTTCTCTGGTGGACAATGATGAAGAAAGGTGTTTCTCTCAAGTACATTAGTATAATTAAGGATATGTATAAAGAAGTAATAACCAATGTCCGCACTTGTGGAGGGGTGACAACCAATTTTCCTATAACGGTTGGGTTACATCAAGGATCTGCTTTAAGCTCTTTTCTATTTGCTATAGTGATGGATGAACTTACGAAATCAATTCAAGAAAATGTGTCGTGTTGTATGTTGTTTGCTGATGATATTGTTTTGATTGATGAGTCTAGAGCTTGAGTTAATGCTAAGTTAGAATTATGGAGACAGACATTGGAAGCTAGAGGTTTTAAGTTGAGTAAGAGTAAGACAGAATACATAGAATGTCGGTTTAGTAAGCAACGAAGTAGTGATGGGAGTGTAGTGAAGCTTGGTGAGCAAGAAATACCGGTGAATGATTATTTCAAATATTTGGGATCCATCATTCAAAAGTTTGGAGAAATTGATGGAGATGTTAATCATAGGATAAAGGTTGGGTGGATGAAATGGAAAAGTGCAACTGGAGTGCTGTGCGATCGTAGAATGCCATTGCGGTTGAAGGGAAAGTTTTATAGGACGACTATTAGACCCGCTTTACTATATGGTACGGAATGTTGGGCTGCCAAGAGACATCATATTCAAAAAATGGTGTAGTTGAGATGCGGATGCTTAGATGGATGTGTGGAAATACAATAAAAGATAAGATTCGGAACGAGGAGATACGTAAGAAGGTAGGTGTTGCACCCATTGAAAATAAGATGCGAGAGAATCGTTTACGGTGGTTTGGACATATTCAGCGAAGGCCTAATGATGCTCCAGTTAGAAGCTTGGAGAAATGGGAAAATAGATTAGTTAAAAGAGGTCGGGGTAGGCCTAGGAAGACTTGGATGGAGATGATCGGAAAGGATATGAATGCTTTGAACCTCACCGAGGACATGGCATTGGATATAAATGATTGGAGGAAAAAGATTCATGTGGAAGACCCAAAATGATTTTCTTTTTTGGTTCATATCGTCAACCCCAATTGTTTTGGGATGAAGGCGTAGTTGTTGTTGTTGTTGTAAAAATACTAGTCTGACCATCAGAATAAATCACCTCACTAGACTTCCAAACCTCAAAATTTAAGTGTATCAACTACTAGAGCAAGAGCACAATTACAAATGTCAGCAACAATCATTTTTGTGACCATGGACAAGCTGACAATACAAATTAAGAGATCAATCACAAATGTCAACAACAATCATCTCTGTGATCATGCACAGGCAATACAGGGCTCCTTGACAATACAAATTAAGAGATCAATCACAAATGTCAGCAACAATCATCTCTGTGACCATGCACAGGCAATATAAGGCTCTTTAACAATACAAAACAGCTACAATCCACAAAAAGTGCACATAACTCACCTTACAAATGATTGTAAAACTGTAAACAACAAGATTTTCAATGGATGCACATACTTCCCCACACTGATAATCCAAAATCTCTTATAAACAATATTAATTTCAACGGATTCACATACCAGCACATTGATAAACATCTCTTATCTACATATAATGACACTTAAATAAGAGGCATAATAAGGAGAAGACAATCGAGGTAAGAAAGCTTGTAATGTAAATGCACCGATGTTACCAACAAGAATACCAATTTTAACAATTTTTTAAAACACCATGGTTTCAAATAACAGATTGTTATTACAGATAAAAAGAGTTATAAGCATCCAAAATAATAACGATGGCCACACAACAAATGAATGATACAATACACTCACAAATTCAGAGATTAAACAACCATTAGTTAGAGCCAAATCACAAGTTGACAATCTAAACTAACATAAAACAAAGTGCACACAACTTACCCCAACAAACATCTCTGAATCAGATAACAAGGCCAAGAGAAATGATGCATCATATAAAATTCTATGATGGACAATCCAAATGTCATAAAAAGGCAATCCATACAGGCAATCCATACTCAGATAATTCAATTTCCAAATAGGTGAGTTCAAAGGGCAGGGACGTAGTCAACGCGAGCTGATGACCCACGCTTACTAGGAATTCCTCATTGAAGACCAACAATTGCAATGATCTATCCCCATCATGATGTTGTTTCCGAAGATTACCCGGGCTTGTCAGCCAAGGCTATAGACTCGTTGAATACATCAGTGTAGTGTGCGTACAACCCAAAACATCTAAGGGCATCACGTACTTGTTATTGCCTCACACCTTCATGGCCTAAACGGCTATAGTCCCTCTAGGAAGCTGGTCGTGGAGGGGTACCTCCACATAGCTAGTTAGCAGGCTGAGGTCTCGTTTGTTAACGGAATTAACCAAACAAATTGCTCCATCAACTAAGAATGGTCATGCACCACCACCCATAGAATCAAGAAAGAGCCTTCAGTTTGTCAATCCTTACTATGTTTGGACCTGGTAAGTTTCCCCGTGTTGAGTCAAATTAAGCCATAGGCTCCACTCTTGGTGGTGCCCTTCTATCAATTCCTTTAAGTTTTAGCCTTGAGACCATACTCCCCCTAGAACCCAAAAACTTTGATTTCTCATAAGCTGCCGACGAAGTCCTAAAAGCAAGATCTGTCGATCCCTAGTTGGCATCGATTATGGATGAGACTAGGACGATATTTGATCATCTTCGAGCCCCCTTTCATTCTTGATTAATGAAAACATCCTTGGCAAATGCTTTCACAGTTGTTCGTCTTTCATAAATCCAAGAATTTCACCTTTCACTATAAAATATGAATGCCCCAACGCCTATCTATGAGTCCTCTCCTTATTGTGTATAAATATGGGGCAAAGCCCCTCTTCAAAGCATGATTCTTGAATGGTCTTGATCAATAAAATATTATTTTTATTCCTGGTGTTTGCCGTTTTAGTGGGTGTTTGTATGTGAGCCCATTTTGTGGCTTGTCCCTTTGGTACGTTGGTGGAACTCTTTGAATGTCCACCTTGTTCTCTTGGTGAATATATTTTGGAGAACTTTGTTTCCTTTCATGGTATCAAAGCTTGGAGATCGAGCTAATTTTTGGTGCATTGGGAAGTGTGTCACTCATGACTTTGAAGAGATAAAGTCTCTTTTACAAAATTTACTCAAGTACTTGTGAGATTGTTGTGTCCTCTTGGTGGAATGTTTGTGTTTTCATACTCTTCATTAGAGGTGCTCTCTTGGTGGTAGAGTGCTCGTGGGTTCGTATTCTTCGTTGGAGGTACTCTCTTGGTGGAGTGCTCGTGATACTTTTGATTATCTCCTCTCTTTTCTTTCTCCTCTCTATCTTCTATTCATTCTCTTAACCTTTGTAAACATGAATGGCAATGATAATGTTACCCTAAAACCCATCAAACTCAATGACACAAACTTTGTAACATGGAATTCAATAATTAAGCATTTCATATAGGGGAAAGGGTTGTGGGGATTAGTAGATGGGTCGGATTTGGAACCCAAACTAATCCTTACTAAGATAGAAAGAGAAAAGGAGGTACCTCTTACGGAGGCCGAAAAGACCAAAGTTATGGCCACCTATAAGAAAAAATAGAAAGAATGAAGAATAGGGCATACCAAGATTATATTTTGGCTCATTAGTAGTGTTGATATCAAGAAGTGCTCGAGTCTAGCTAAATTTGAACATACAAATAAAGCATGGGATTATCTCAAGAGAATGTATTCTCTTAAAAATATTGCTTATATTTGTAACTTACAAGACAAAGTACGCACTATAACTCAAGGAGGAAAAAGTATTAGAGAATACTTTAGTGAGTTGTCCGACCTTTGGAATGAGTTGGCTCTTCTTAAACCACAATGGCATTATCCCGAAAACATAGAACTCTGTCAAAGACATAGTGATACAAAACATTTTTATCAATTCATCAATGGTCTAAGACCAGAGTATGAGTCTACCAAATCAGCTCTTTTTCATAGAGGAAAAGTTCTCACTTTTGAATATAATATTGAAGAGCCAAATATGGAGGAAAATAGACTCAAAACAAAGATATCTAAAAGAAGATGATTTGGTCCTAGCCATGTCTAGGCCATTAAACCATATTCATGCCTACAAACCACCATATTATGGAAGACCAAACAATGATAATTATGAAAAACAAGACAATGAGTTTGAGAAGAAAAAAATTATTTGTTATTATTATCTGGAACCGGGACATGTCAAAACATATTGTCCTAAATTAAAGAGGCCCTATGAGAGGAAGGTAGCATCAGTTGTACAAGAGACAAGTGAGCTCAAAGCTACACAAGAATCAAACATTGAAAGCATGTCCTTGACTCAACTTGTAGAAGTTCTCCAACCTCTTCTCAAAAGAGCTTCATCAACCAGAACCGCGACCTCTTCTTTTGGCATCTTTGACCCCGATAAGACTCTTCGGCTTCTTGACTCAAGTGTCTCATTTCATATGACACCAAATAGTGATATCTTATTCGAATGTCGTAATTCAAGCAAGTCAAATGTTTTTACTATTGATGAGACATCCCTTGAGATAAAGGGAATAGAAAATTTTAAAAATATTTCAAAAGGTTTTTTTATTTAAAAAATTAGATATATTCCCAAGTTAAACATAAATCTTTTGTTTGTCTCTCATTTATCTGACCATGGGTATAATGTTTCCTTCTCTTCTATTGGTTGTCGAGTGCAGGATTGCCAGTTAGGAAAGCTGAGTGGAAAATGCCATAGAGAATGAGGGTTATACTACATGGATTTTCTGGAAATACCCAAAAATACCTTTTGTTGTAATGTTCAGAAACTGGATTTAAATTTATGGCATAAAAGACTTGGTCATCCTAATTTATCCAAAATCTAGCACTTTCCAAATTTGGAAAAATTTTATAATCTTGAAAATTTTACATGTGAATATTGTATTCTTTGAAAGATGAAAAGATTGTCAATTCAAGAAAAACTTTTGTCTTTACATGACCGCTTGAGTTAATACATTCGAATGTTTGGAGCCCAACACCTTTTGTATCTAAAGGTGAATTTGCATATTATGTGATGTTTGTTGACGATATTACTAGACACACATGAATTTACTTTCTCAAACATAAATATGGTCTTTTTATATTTTCAAATATTCTACAAATTGGTTAAAAATCAATTTCAAAAGGATATCTCTATCTTTCACACTGATTCAGGGAAAGAATTTTTATCAAAAAAATTTAAAGATTACCTATAATCAAATGGTATTATATATAAAAAATTGTGTCTCTACACTCCACAACAAAATGGTTTGGCTGAAAGAAAACATAGGCACATCATATAAACCACCCGAACTTTGTTTATCTCAAATCAAGTACCTAAACAATTTTGGGTCGAAGCCACTTTTACCGCAGTGTATCTTATTAACAGAATGCCATCGCTTATCTTAAAAAATATATCACCAGTTGAAAAACTTTTCAAACTTACTCCTGATTATTCTTGAATAAGGGTTTTTTGATGCAAATGTTTTGTATTCATTAATAAAAATCATAAACTTTCTTTTTGTGCTATTCCTTGTGCCTTTTTGGGATATGCAAATAACTAAAAAGGCTATAGATGTTTTGATTTTAAAAATAAAAAACTATATGTTTCAAGAAATGTGTTTTTCTTAGAAAAGAAAAATTGAATTTGAAAATTCTAAGGACATAATTGAGTATTCTTTTCTATTGGATCTAATTCCAAAGTTTGATGATTGTGACGAAGCTCAGGATATCAGAAATGATATGATGAGAGGAGAAGAATCTCGTGACAATGAGATAAGTGAAGAACAATCTCAAAATAAGGATTGTATTCAATATTCCAGGCATAGTAGTTCCGAACATCCATGTGCCCTTAAAGATATACCAATGAAAGTTGCATAGAAATACAAACTAAAAGGCATCGAGGGTATCAAAAACCCCTAAAAAATTTGTGTCTTATGAGTCCTTTTCACCTAAGTATCAAGCTTAAGTTGCATTGATACATTCCTACATAGAACCCTTAAACTATGTTGAAGCAAAGAAACATTTTGAATAGGTAGAAGCCATGAGGGTAGAATTAGATGCCTTATAAAAGGCAAACACTTGGATTATCCAAGATGTTTCCTTAGGAAATAAACTCATAAGTTGTCGATAGGTCTATAAGATAAAAACCAAGAGAGATTGAACACTTGAAAGATTGAACACTTGAAAGGTATAAAGCTAGGTTAGTTATCAAGGGATACTACCAATAGTATGAGATAGATTATGAGGAAGCTTTTGCACCGGTTGCTAGGATGACTATAGTTAGAATCGTAGTAACCCTTGTCTCTGTGAAGAAATTGCCTATATACCAAATAGATGTTAAAAATGTGTTTCTCAATGGTAAATTGATTGAAGAAGTCTACATGGAGGCACCTATGTATGGCCTTAAACAAGCTCCAAAGGCTTGGTATGACAGGTTTAATCAAGTTATACCTGATGTTGGATTTCAATCTTGTTTAACTGACACAACTTTGTTTGTTAAGATTTCTGATGCAGGTATTATTATTATTTTTTTTTACGTGAACGATATAATCATCACGGGAGGTGACAAACAGAGAGTTAAAAACATTAAAAGACTTCTCAAAACACATTTTGAAATGATTGATTTGAGGTTTTTAAAGTATTTTCTTCGTATAGAAGTTGTTTCTTCCTCTAGAGGTTATTTACTGACTCAATCTAAATTTACTTTAAATATTGTTGTCAAGTTAAAGTTATGTATTTCAGATGATAAGAAAGTTGACACTCTCAAAGTTGTAAATGTCAAAATGAAGATTGATGATGGAGAACCACTAGAAAATTCAACACCATACAGACAACTTGTCGAGACTCTTTCATATCTCTCAATTATGAGACCTGACATTGCACATGCGGTTCACATAACAGCACAGTTTCAACATGCTCCCATTATTGTTCATATGAGAGTTGTTTTGCATATTATTAGATATATCAAAACTTCTATCTTTCAAGGACTTTTCTTATTTGCTTTTTCCTCTTTAGATTTAATTATTTATATAGATGTTGACTTGGGGTGATCCAAATAACCGACACTCAACTACTGGTTTTTGTGTGTTTTTAGGTAAATAAGTGATTTTATGAAGGTGTAAGATGCAGCAAAAAGTCTCTCTTTTCAACTAAAGCAGATGCTAGTTGACATGGGCGTTCAGAGTAAATGAGCATCACAATTATGTTGTAACAAAAAAAGTTTCATCTACATTGTCAGCAACCGGGCCTTCCACGAATGAACCAAACACATTGAGATGGACTGTCACTATGTCCGAGAGGAATTTCTACACGACATTATTGATCTTCCCTATGTTACTTCAGAATATCAACTAGTGGATTTCTTCACCAAACCTCTCGTAGCTCCTAGATTTCACTTTCTCTTGAACAAACTTTCGGTTATCCAACCGTAAGTTTGAAGAAGAGTGTTAAAAATAAATGTACATATAAATATATGTATATATATATATATATATATTTATATGTATATATACATACATATGTATATATATATATATATATATTTATATGTAATATAACTAGAGTGTAACTAGGATTAAATTTTTTAGGTGTTTTGCTTTTTGATTTTGAACTATGCAACATTTGTTGACAAGTCAACATAGGGAGTCGTTGGGCTCCCAACGGCTCTATTTAGAGTCGTTGGGACACCAACGACTTTCTATGAGTCATCTCATTGTATATAAATATGGGGCAAAACCCCTCTTCAAAGCATGCTTCTTTCATGGTCTTGATCAATAAAGTATTATTTTTATTCCTTGTGTTTGCCCCTTTAGTTGGTGTATATGTGTGAGTTCATTTTGTGGCTTGTGTGTTCCTTTTGGTACGTTGGTGGAACTCTTTGAGTGTTCACCTTGTTCTCTTGGTGAATATATTTTGGAGAACCTTGTTTCATTTCAAAGATCACATATGATAAGAGGTTAGAGCTAAATCATAAGTCTACTATGAAACAATTGAAAGCAAACATGTAGAAATTCATAAAGATCTCTAATCATGAACTTACATGTGTCATACAACAAATATGAAATTTCTAAGAAGCATGATATAAAATATCAAAGCATAAGAGAGAAACCACTAAGAGTTACAAGAGTGCATAAGTACCTAAATCAATAAATCACCAATGGATAAAAACATATAAAGTCAATAAGGACTAAATGATAAGTATAAAGGAAAAAATAAGTTTAACAATGAGAGGAAACATAAATACAATAATCCACTAAGAAAAGGATACAACCTCCAATAGAGAAACACATTTAATATTTTAAAATATGCATTCGAGTATATGATAACAAGTCATGCTTAATACTCATAAAAATTACTTGAGGCATATACCAAGAGATTTCACAAGTCATTAATTTGAAAATAATCTTAATAAGTTGTATAACGATAGAGCCATATCAGTCACACGTACATGAAATAACACATTCATATCATAACAGAAAAGACCTCTATGAGAGCATAATATCTTGGTCTCATAATTAAAAATAACCTAAAGAAACATCACAATATATTAACAATTTGAAGATAGTCCATATATATACATACATTAAGGAATATTCAAACATAAAATTTAATATTTTGCAAAACATAAACACATAGGATTTTAAGAAATCACATATCTTTGCAAAAATATAATTTTTTACTATATATTCATAATTCAAAGACATATTTCATATATCAAAAGATAACAATCTTTACGTATTCTAATTTCAAAAGAAAAACATGTAATATTAACATAACCCATTTAGAAAACCACATATCATACATATAAAGGTAGAAAGACAAAGATACATAACGGAATACGAAATCCTTGAGTCCATACCATTTATAAATACGAATCATTTCTAAGACCATGATGTCAAAGTTGTGATACCACGTCACGAAATGGCACGGATCCCAATACACTCCATAATGGACTCCAAGAACATAATACATTTGGATAACATAACTAAAAGGATACATGAAAAAGTAAATGAATAACTCTAGTCATAATGGACACTAAAGATAAAAAGAAAAAAATACATATAAACCTCACTACAAATACACTCAACACAAACCTAATACTACCCATCACTGTCTCACCCTTCCACATGCACACAAATCCCTTTTTATAAAAGAGAAGGAGAGGAAGAAGTACAGGAAAAGAGGGAAAAAACCCTCTCAAATAATCGAAGGGAAAGACCTCCCAACCACTAGAGTTATAACCGTGGGGACTAAGTCAACTTGTTTGACTTAGTCCCCACACAAAAGAGTGCATTGATCTTAACAATAACTAGTATCGGGCTTGGATATAAAATTTCTTCATATCATGCTTTGAGAGGAGTTTTAGATACTAATACGAAAGAAGTGAAGGCATATTATGATGAGATGAAGCAGTCATAGAGCGAAATTAGGTGTAGCATCATGAAACATGGGTGGCTTAGTTGTCAAAGGTGGCGTCTAGGTGACCTAGGCGCAGCCCTACCGCCTGGGCGACCAGGTGTGGGCGGTGAGGCCCTATATTGCCACCTAGGCTATCACCTGTAATGAAGTATGCGGAAGAATCAAGAATGCAAATGCATTCACAATGGACTTAGCACAAAGGCACAAAGAAGAAATCCACTAAGGAATAATACGAAAGGCCTTTATAACAAGGCTACACACATAAAATAAATACTCTTTTTATTAAAGAGGAACTCACAAAAGCATAAAAGAACACAAGGGGGAGTACCCTTATTTATACACTCAAGGGACCACTTGGGGGCTCCCAATAGAGTCGTTGGGAGCCCCCAATGATCACAATTGTGACCGTTGGGGGCCCCAACGACTCTATGGTGGGGCCCCTTAAGTGGCTTAAAAAGAAGAAAATAAAAAAATAAAATAAATACAGAAAATAAAAATAAAAAAAGAAGAAAAACAAGTACCCCTATCGGGTATTGTGTGAAATAACCATAATACCCCTATCGGGTATTATGGTGTATTTGAAGAAATATATATATATATATATATATTTTAACACCCCCCTCAAACTTTACGGGGAGATGACCGAAAGTATGCCAAGGAGAAACAAGAAGCGGGAAGCAGGAAGTGTTTTAATAAAAAAGTTTGCGAGCTGATATTCGGATGTGACGTATGGCAGTGTAAGTGTCCCACGAAGATACTCATCACGAACATAGTGACAGTCAATTTCTATATGTTTGGTTCGCTCATGGAAGGTGTGATTGCTGGCAATATAGATGGTACTTTTGTTGTCACAGCAAAGCTTCGAGGCACCAGAAATTTCAACTCCTATATCTTGAAGAAGACTTCGAAGCACACAAGTTCCATTGTAGTGGTTGTCATAGCCCGGTACTCAGCTTCAATAGATGATAAGGAGACTTTTTGTTGTTTCTTGCATCTCCAAGCAATTAGCGAATCTCCTAAAAAGACATAAAAACCAGTAGTTGAGATTCTATCATTTGGGTTTCCTCCCAAGTCAGTATCAGTATAGGCAAGCAAATTTAATGAGTAGAGTGAGGATAGAAATAGCCCTTTAGTTAGAGTATTTTTGATGTAGCGAATAATCCGAAGCACGGCACTCATATACATAATTGTAGGAGCATGCTGGAATTGGGTGGCAGAGTGAACAGCGAAACGATGTCTGGCCTGGTGATGGTCAGATAGGTGAGAGATCCAATGAGTTGTCTGTAGGGTATAGGATCATCCAGTAGAACCCCATCCTCCAACTGCAGTTTAGCGTTGATAATCTCTGGAGTCTTCACCTTTTTGTCATCTGAAATTCCAGATTTGTAACATATATCTGCAACAAGCTTCATTTGTGATAATATATACCCTCAGGGAGAGTATGCAACTTCAATGCCAAAAAAATATCTGAGAAAACCTAAATCAGACATATCAAAGTTATCTTTTAACATATTTTTAACATCAATAATACCACTTTCATCATTGCCTGTGATGATCATATCATCAACATAAAGCAAAAGAATAACAATACTATTACCTGCACTTTTAACAAAAAAAGCAATGTCAGTATAACAAGAACGAAATCTCAACTTGATCATGATAGCACTAAATCTATCATACCAAGCCTTAGGGGCTTGTTTAGGACCATATAAAGCTTTTAATAATTTAAGGGTTTGACCTTGTTCAAGAGTAATTCTCGACGAAGGGTCCATATATACTTCATTTAATTGACCATTAAGAAAGGCATTTTTAACATCTAATTGAAATATAGGTCATTTCTTAGATGATGCTACAACAATTAGGGTTCAGACACTAGTTATTCAAGCAACAGGAACAAAAGTCTTCTCATAGTCAATGTTGTATTCTTGTGAGTATCCCTTAGCCACTAATCTTGCTTTATATCGTTCTAAGGAACCATCACTTTTTGTCTTAACTTTGTAAACCCAACAACATCCAATAGCTTTTTTATTTGGAGGAAGTTGAACTAATTCCCAAGTTTCAGCCTTCTTTAAGGCATCTAGTTCTACCCTTATTGCTTTAATCCAATGCGATATATTTTTTGTTTGATTATAATGAGAAGGCTCGTGGTATGAATGTAAGGCTATTAGACAAGCTCTATAATTTGGTGAGAGAGATTCATATGAAACATACCTATTAGGTGGAATTGATTCTCTAGAGGAACGCCTAAGGGCAGTTTCTTCTAGACGTTCATTAAGTCGCAAGATTTTTTCTAAAGCGCTAATAGGTTTCTCTTGCTCACGCCGGGTGTAAACATGTAGATTGTCACCATTAATTGGTGATATTTCAATATTATATATATCTTCTAATATTTCTGAATGACTTAAAGATTCATCATTTGTATCTTCTAAAAGATCATTTAAAAACATATATTCAATTTCATTTTGTTTGTCTAATATTTCAAATCAGTTCTCATCTTCTAAAAATGTCACATCTTTTATATAAAAGAACAAAGCATTTACATCCAAAAATACGAAGATGATTGAAATCGGGTGTAATTTTAAAAAGTTTTTCATGAGAGATATTATTTAATTTTGAGGACATTCGATTGATTAAGTGGAGGTTAACACAGCTTTGGCAAAAAAAAATTTAAGAATATTTTTAGAAATATGTAATGATCTAGTGGTTTCTAAGATATGCTTATGTTTTCTTTCCGCTAGACCGTTTTGTTGTGGAGTTCTTGGACATGATCTTTGATGACAAATGTCATGTTGTTTTAAATATGTTTGAAATTCATTTGATAGGTATTCTCTTCCGGAGTCGGATCTAAGAATGGATATGTGACTTTGAAATTGATTTTGAATTTTTGCACAAAATTCATTAAAAAAGGTAAAGACTTCTGATTTAAGGTTAAGAAAATAAATTCATACATATCTAGTATAATCATCAATAAAGGTCACATAATATGAATAACCACCTTTAGATAGAACCAGAGATGGTCCACACATCGGAATGCACCAATTCAAAAGGTCTAGTTGAAATAGAGGTTCATGTAGGAAATGGAATAGACTTCATTTTTCAAAAAATGCAATCTTTGCAATTGATATCTTTTTCTTTACAAAACTTGTTTTCAAAAGGAAAAAGATACATTTTAGAATAACTTGGATGTCCAACTCTTTTATGCCAAGTTTCAAATATTTTTATCTTTGACATAAGTACAAAAAGAGTTTGTAGGGAGTGTCAAGTGATCCGTAATAAAGATCTCCCTTTCTATGGCCTTGCCCAATCTGCTTCCCGGACTGGAGATCCTGCACAAAGCACACTTGAGATGAGAAAGATATTTCACATCCATGGTCGGCAATTTGGGAAACGGAAAAAAGGTTGAGATTTAGTTTAGGAACTATTCTTACTTTTGGAACAAAAAAGTTTTGAAAATTTTTAGGATCTAGAGTTTCAATGCCATTTATTTTGAGAAAAGTTTCATCGATCGTAGAGACACAAGATATTTTGAATTGGTGCATACGTTGGTTAAAGCATTTTCATGGGGAGTCATGTGAAAAGAAGCTCTGGAATCTAAAATCCAAGAATATGTACCGGGAGGTGATGAAGAGGCAATGACGACACCGAAGGTGGAGGAAGTAGCCTTTAAGATTTGTTGAAGAGCCATGGATATTTGACCAAGAGTGTCCTTGAGATCCCCATTTTTGCCTTCATCTTCTTTAGTGGAGGATTGCTCAACGGAAGCCACCTTAGGCTTGAAAGTCCCATTTAATTTTGGGTGTGCGGGTTTGATATATCCCGGCTCATAACAATGATGACATATAATCATCTTCCTTCCACCATTCCCTTGTTTTCCAAAATGAGGTGGCTTGTATTTTTTAACATGATTGTCGGGTTTAGATATGGCAAGAACTTCATTCATGATTTTACTCATGCCATGCCGAGTCTCTTCTTGAGTAATTTCAGCAATGACATCCTCTAATTGAGGAAGAGTGGATCTATGAAGGAATGAGGATCTCACTTGTTCAAATCAGGATGAAGCCCAAATAAAAATTGAAACAATCTATTTTGTTCCATTTGTTTTTGTTTAAGCTCAACATCCCCTATAGCCACCCATTTAGGCTCTAAAAGAGCCAATTCATCCCACAAAGGGTTTAGAGCACTATAGTAATCTTGGATGCTGATATCCCCTTGTTTTATAGTTTAAACTTTCTCCTGCAAGATCTTTTTGGGTATACATACCCTTCATAAAAAACCAAGCTTCATTGGCTCGGCGAAATTTTGCAATATTGGCACATACCTTAAGTTCAACATTATTCACAAACCATGCTAGGATTTTTGCATGGTTGCTCTCCCAATCTTCCACCTGATGTTGATGGTCTTCTATTGCTTTGAGGCGAGCATCTCCCTCAAGAGCTTTTTCTTGACATCCTTCCATCTTTGTGAGCTTAAGTTGAGGTTCTGGAACAATCCCCATTACATAACCTCAAAGCTCTATGTCACAGGGATTCGGCCAGACAGGTGCCGCACCCGCGTCGACACGACGCGACGCAGGTGCAAGTGCGGCACCCGGTGCAGTCAACCTGACAGGTCATTTTGGTCCATTTTTTGGATTTTTTTTTTAATTCCCTATGAAATGTGTTGCGGAATTTAAAAAAAAATCTTAGGGGGAGTGGGCGCTGCCCCCCTATAACCCCCCGCCAAAGGCGCCCCCCCCTGGACCCCCGCCCGCTGACCGCGCAGCGGGACCCGCGTAGGGGGGAACCCCCGGACCCCCCTTCTATATATATTTTGTCGCACCCAAGGTTTTTGAAAGTGTCACACCCGCACCCATGTGACATAGTCAAAGCTTCTTTCCTTTAAGATTATTTTTCATTGCGGATGCCCACATCATGTATTTTTCTCTATTGAGCTTGAATGATAGGTCGATCTTGGTCTTCATTGCTTCAATAAGAGAATATATAAAAGAAGTGGAGAGAGAGCGACAAGATTTCACCTTGGAAGAAGCGGATGACTCTGATACCATGTAATGAAGTATGCGGAAGAATCAAGAATGCAAATGCATTCACCATGTCCAACAATGGACTTAGCACAAAGGCACAAAGAAGAAATCCACTAAGGAATAATACGAAAGAACTTATAACAAGGCTATACACATAAAGTAAAATACTCTTTTTATTAAAAAGGAGCTCACAAAAGCATAAAAGAACACAAGGGGGAGTACCCTTATTTATACACTCAAGGGACCACTTGGGGGCTCCCAATAGAGTCGTTGGGAGACCCCAACGGTCACAATTGTGATTGTTGGGGGGCCCAACGACTTTATGGTGGGGCCCCTTAAGTGGCTTAAAAAAAAGAAAATAAAAAATAAAATAAGTACAGAAAATAAAAATAAAAAAGAAGAAAAGCAAGTACCCCTATTGGGTACTGTGTGAAATGACCATAATACCCCTATCAGGTATTATGGTGTATTTGAAGAAATACATATATATATATATATATATATATATATATATATATATATATATATATATATATTAACATCACCACCTAAGCTTTTTTTTAAGATTTTTTTTTAAACATAAGAAGAAGAAAGAGACATTTATTTGTATATTGCTTGTATTATGTCTATTATTGAGAAGAAAAAGAAGAAGAGGAAGACATTATTTATCTATTGTTTGTATTATGTTTATTGTTGAGAAGAAGACATTATTTGTATATTGTTTGTATTATGTCTATTGTTGTTAATTTTTTTGTATACATGATTTTATGTTTTGTGTATTGTTCATTCACGTGAATTGTTAATTGTGTGATTTGTTTATTCAATTGTTAATTTATTCTTAATTTGTTTGAGCAGGTTAAGGTTATGTAATATAAGTGTTTTATAGTGTTCAATGACATATTATTTGTCTATTGCTTATTATTTATTGATTTTATGTTGTATGCATGTTTCTTATTATGTTTTTTTAAAAAAAAATTATTTTGGGTACCGCCTAGGCCCCTCCCTAGGCCTTTTTAGGGGCTCACCACTTAAGCTCCGCCCAGCGCCTATGACAACTAAGATGGGTGAACTGACAAAAAGTTAAGGACCATAATAAATTTTTTTGTTTATTTCCCGAAAGAAACTATGTTTTTAAAGGTAATTGATATGTCTAAGACACCCAAGACAGCAGATGTATGGGTCCAAGTTTTTTATCAGGTTGTAGAAGAGGTTCAACCTCAAAATATTATGCAATTAATTATTGATAATGCAACAAATTATAGAGCAGCAAGTAAAGAATTGGCAAAAAAATTTAAGTCATTCTTTTGAACCTTGTGTGTTGCTCATTACATAAACCTCATGCTTGAGGACATCGGCAGCATGGATGAGATAAAGCAGACAGTTGAATGCTGCCAAAAAATTACTAAATTTATTTAGAATCATGCATAGGTCTTGAGCCTAACGAGAATGTACACTGGTGGTATCGAGTTGATTCAATAAAGCTGCATTAAAAAAATGTCTTCATCAGATGAATGAAATGCATATCCCCATGCATAAAAAAAAGCTCAAAGAAATTATAGATATTGTATTCAGAAGTGAATTTTGGGATTCATGGGTGAAGTTGTTGAGAATAACTATACCTTTGGTGCAAGTGCTTCGATTGATTGACAGTGAAGACAGACCAGTTATGGGTTATCTTTATGAGGCTATGGATAACAAAAAAGAGGTCATTAGAGATAATTTGAAAAAAAAGAAAAAATTGTACATACCTATATGGAACATCATTGATTATAGGTAGACTGGGCAACTTCATCAACCTCTTCATATTGCAACATATTATTTAAATCCTATATTTAGATACTCCTACATTTAAAATGGACAAAAAAGTCAACAAGACATACCATCTGAGAAATGATGCATAACACTCGTGGACGACCACCTTGAAAATAAAATTTAATAATGAGCTAGTGTTATGGAAACAATTTATGGAGATCTTATACATTGCTTATTTTTCGAAGCATAAAAGGAGCCGAAAGATACAGAAATGTCTCGAAGTACAGCAAGGAGGACTCACATTGCCTAAGTACATTACTAAATTTAGAAATTTGGAAAATATTGCTCACATGTATATGACACAGAAGAAGAACGAACAATAAAATTTGTCAGATGATTAAGACCAACACTACGGACCAAAGTATTTACCAGTAGACCAGAGACACTAGATAAGGTTGTTGAAGTGGCCACCTTACTTTAAGAGAACTGAGAAGAATCACAAAAGTGTTAGTTGACCAAAGTACCACAGTTCGAAGGCCAAAAGAAATGGCTTAAGAGGATGTTTATATTGCGGTAAAATAGGCCACTATATCAATAATTGTCGCAACAAGACTGGCAGAGATAGAATGTTGAAAGATCTTAGCAGTAGAAATAGTGGCCATTCTGAAATTTGATAGCATTCAAGATCGCAACAAGACAAGGCTGCAAACTATATTAATGCTGAAATTTTGGATTCAATGTAAATTATCTTGATCATTAATATGAGCTTGTGTTGTCAAATTTGATAGCATTCAAGATCAAATTCATAAAAAAAATGGAAACTTATGAAGTTATGATAATGCATTGTATGATATGGGGACTGAGAGACCTGTAGCAGTGTCAGACCGTGCAACGATGTGTCCAGGTAATTTATTTTGTTTATTTCAATTTTAACTTCATTTTGTTATTTAGTTATGATGTTTTGTATGATTGTATTTGGTATTGTCTTATTAATATCTCATTTTCTTGTTTTTTTCAAACATGTGTTGGGTGGGTTAGGTTTGAAAGTGATGTTCCAAATTTGAGAGCTTTTGTCATTCGCAATTTTATCCAAACGTGTAGTGCAAGTGGATGTGAGAGAAACTGGAGTGTCTTTTAGAAAATCCATACAAAAAGAAGAAATAGATTGGAGCACAAAAAGCTCAATGACCACATCTATGTTCACTACAACTTACCCTGAGGCAGAGGTATATAAAATTATAAAGTTTATTTATCATTTTCATGTGTTTATTTAAAGTTTTTTTATATCATTCAAAAATCAATTAATTTTAATTTTTTAATGTCATCCTTTTAGGCAAATCGAAAAGTTATCATTAACGAGGCACAAAGAGCAACAATCTGATTAGCTTGAAACATTTCAATGAATTGAATGCATGGGTTAAGAAACAAAAACTTTTTTGAATGAAGAGGACATTCAGTAGATCAATATGAAAGGAGCACAGGAGGTAGATGATAAAGACCCCACGTATCTTGGAGAGGATGTGGATGTCAAAGAAGAAAGAGGAGAAGAAGATAATGATAATGAAGATGATTATGATTATTGAGGTTTTATATAATATTTTTTTTTAAACTTTGTTATTTAACACTTAATTGTTCATAAACTTGTTTTTTTTTTTGTTTATGTAATATGAAAGTATGAGTCTTGTGGCATGTTATTAATTGCAAGATATTTAATATTTTGCATTGTTCTTGTGAGAAATGCATGCACTATTATCTATGATTCTATATTAGTTGATGTTTGATGATGTCTTATGCAACTCATAGAGACATAAATGCTTCATATGTGATTTTATATTTTGTGCAATTCATCATTGTTTCATGTGATATGTTTTTTTTTTTTAAATCCACTTTTTCTAATTTTTTTTTGGGGGGGGTGGAATTTTTGAAAAAAATTTATGATATTTTACGATACGATTGTTAAAATATGTGTACTCGTACACATATATGTATGTTGAAATATAATCCTTAAATGTACATATATATATATTTATATATATAAAGATACGTATACATATATATATGTATACGTATCTCTATTTATATATATATATATATATATATATTCTCTTCCTAAAATACCCTCAAGGGTATTCTTGTAATTTGTCATTTTACGCATATTCCAATTGGAATATGCATTGTAATATTTCTTTTATTTTTTGTTTTTTTATTTTTGTTTTTCGTATTCGTACCATATTGAGGGCCTCCCAATAGAGACGTTGGGAGTCCCCAACGATCACAAATGTGACCGTTGGGGGCTCTCCAACGTCTCCTTTGAGAGCCCCCAAGGTGGTCCCTTTTTGTGCTTATAAATAGGGGTTTTCCCCTTTGTATTCTTCACTCCAACAAGGAGCTTTTGCTCCATGTAATGAGTGTTACACCCTTATTTTCTTCAATGATAACTTATGCCTTATAGGCATTTTTGCCCCTTTGTGGGTTTATGTGTTAGCACATTATATGCTTGTATTTTCCCTTTAGTGGGTATATTCGCACTTCATGTGCATGTGTATTGGTTTATTATTAAACCCAATATATTTAAAACCGCTTCTTTACATGGTATCAGAGTCAGGTTACAATGGGGTTGTCTCTTGGTGCAACGGAAAGCGTGATGCTCAAGAAATGGTGAAGTATTCATTGTTCCTCTCCTTTTTAAAAGTTTTTGGTATGTATCTCTTTTCTTAACATATTATGCATTATGAAACAATTTTTCTTGCACATTTAGTGTTTTGATAGTTGAATCATTTCCTTTCACATTTCGCGTGTTCGTATATTTTAAAATATCTCCTTTTAAATTTGGTAAATTTGTTTATTATAATTCTTGGTTATATATTTATCGATTCCTCATCACATATAATAGTAATTTATGTTTTGCAAAATTGTTTTTCAATTATGTGAGATTTATGATTTTTTCATAAGAATTTCATGATTAATGTATAAGTTAACTTTTTATATAATTTCTTGCTAAATTAATGATCTTTGCTTAAAAACTCTTGTGTATGGTTTTTAGTGCATTTTTTTGTGATAACTTATATAATTCTTGTATAAGTTAATGATCTTTGCTAAATTTTGATATAATTCTTGTATGAGAATTTCTCACATCTAAATCTTTGTAGTTTACTTTTTTATGAACCCTAAGTAGTTCTTGTTAATGATAAATATTTATGAACTCCTAAAAGTCTCTCAATGGTTTTGGTTTATTTAAAGAATTTTGAAAAATTATTTGTGATAAATATGTTGTATGAACCATTGTGTTCATTAGGAAAGATCTTTTAAAAATCTTCTCACACTATATAGAATGCATAGTGTATCTATTGCATCCTTTGGTATAAAAGATTTCATTAATTTTTGATTTTTTTTCTAATGATGCAACTTTATAAACATGTTTGTTTGTATTTTTCGAATAAGGTTTCAAAACCTCTTGATTGTATCTCTAAGGATGCCTACATTGGCCATAATATGGTCTTCTTTGTCTTAAATCGTATTTATCAAGCATATAATTGCATAATTAAAGCTTGAGAGACTCAAGCATTTGTTCCTTTTTATGAAATAAATGCATTATTGCATGTTTGCCTTTATTACGCTTTTTGCGTATTTTGTTCAACTGATTGTGAGAGTGTCTTCGTACACTTCTTTTATAAAATATTTATGCTTATATGCGTATTGTCTATTCATAGATATTTTCACATGGTACTCTCTTTTCAATAAAGAGATGTTTTTATTGCCTTCTTTAGGGATTGTGTTTGTTTTTATCCCTTAATGGACTTATAAGATTGTTTCTTTTATCATTATAAATGCTTCAGCAATATCTTGGTACATGTCCTAAATTTGCACATTTAAGATTATTGTCATTTTACATCTTGGTATACATATAACTGCAAATTATAAATGCTTGATTTGTTTCTTGGATTATTCCAATTCCTTTCTCACACATGACATAGCTTAAATATTTCATGTTGTGTTTATTAAGTCTTTTTATAATGATCATGATTGAACATAATTTCATATATATGCAACATTATTGTTATATGGCATATTGTTGTGATTAATTATGTTGGACCTTTGAGTCGGCCCTCTTTGTAAAATCATATATTTGGAAAATGTTTTCCCTAAGAGTTCATTGCCCTTTTATGACATTTATCTTCTATCCATCACAAGGTATATGATGCATCAATCCTTTTTTATGGCCCTATTGTTATATTAGAGATAATTGTTAAGGTGAGTTATGGGCATCTTGTGTTATGTCATTTTAGATTGTTCACTTGCCATATTATAGATGGTGGTTGAGGTGAGTTATGGGCACCTTGGGACTCTAGAATGATTTGGTATATGATCTCTAATTATGAGTGTATCACTCGTTTGATTTTGGCCATTGATCTTATGGATGCTCTTATTTATATATGTGATGGAAATATGGTGTTTTGAAACCTTAAATGTTTTAAGGTATATTAAAATCAAGGTTTTAGGGATTATTGCCCAACCTTTTATTGTTTATAAAACTTATGAGTGCATTTGCACATTTGTGATTTCGTGCATTTCGTGCTTTTGTGCACAAGTGTTCTTGGTGTGCGTATGTTCACACATTTATTCTCAAGAATATTGTTCTATCGGTTGTAGTATCTTGTTGAAGATACTTTTACATAGTTTATTCCAAAATATGGGTATTCTTTTTTGAAAAATATTGTTCTATTGATTCAAGGTTTTATTTATATGTTTGTCATTACATGTTTTATTGCCTCAAAAGTCTTCTCCTTTTATAACTCATATCTAAGTGTCATCATATGTAGACAAGAATTTTATTACACCTTTGTGTGTTGGTAGCCCTTTATTGGCTTTTGTTCTCTTGGTCTAGTAGCTGGACACACTTGTCTTGAGTGTTATTATATGTAGACAAGTGTAATGAAAAGAGGCGGAAGCACCAATAGGGCAAAAAGTCACTCCTTAAGAGTGACAACAAGAGCCAATAACACAAACACCAAATGTGCACACACAAAACTCACAAATATAGAAAATGACTTAGTCATAGGTTGGATTTATTGAAGAAAGGAAGAGAAGGGTGTAAAAACCCATACATTTACAAGGGGGAACCTCCTCTTTATATAGAGGAGGGAAGCACTAAGGAGGACCCATAAAGGGGGCTCCCTTCTAGTAAATATGACTGTTGGGGCCCCAACGACTAGATGGGTGGGGCCCCTTTATGATTCCAAAAAGCAAAAAGACAAAAATAAAAAGGAAAAAGAAAAAGGGAAAAAAGAGAAAAAGGTAAAAAAGAAAAAGGTACATTTGGAATTACCAAAACACCCCTATCGGGTTTTTGGTTTATACAAAACAGGAAAAAACTATATAATTATGTATATATACATATATACGTATATATACTTACATATATATACTAATGTATATATATATATATAAGTATATGTATATATATATTTATATATACATAATTTAACATGCCCCCTCAAACTTTACGGGGAGAAGACCGAAAGTTTGCCAAGAAGAAACATGAATCGTGGAGTTAGGAGCGCCTTGGTGAAGAAGTCAGCTAGTTGATACTCTGAAGTGACATATGGCAATGTGATGGTCCCTTTGAGATATCCGTCTCGAACATAATGGCAATCCATTTCGATATGCTTGGTCCGCTCATGAAATGTGTGATTGTTGGCAATGTATATTGCACTCTTGTTATCACAACAAAGCTTGGTGGGAGTGGAAATGTGAACGCCCATGTCACCAAGAAGACTTCTGAGCCACACAATCTCCATAGTTGTCATCGCCATAGCCCGATATTCAGCTTCAGTAGATGATAAGGGGACCTTCTGCTGCTTCTTGCATCTCCACGAGATGAGAGATTCACCTAAAAAAATGCAAAGACCCGTAATTGAGATCCGATCATTGGGATTTCCTCCCCAGTCAGCATCAGTAAAAGCAGTCAATTCAAGAGATGAGGAAGAGGATAAGAAGAGTCCCTTGGAGATGGTATTTTTGATATAGCGCACAATTCTCATTACGGCCGCCATATGAACCGTAGTAGGAGCGTGCTGAAATTGGCTCGCTGCATGAACCACATGAGCTATGTCTAGACGTGTGATGGATAGATAGGTGAGGGATCCAATTAATTGACGGTAGGGGGTTGGATCTTCAAGAAGAACACCATCTTCAAGTCTTAGTTTCGCATTGATAACTTCAAGAGTCTCCACTTTCTTTTCATCAGATATTCCTGATTTGGTACAAATTTCTGCAGCTAACTTCATTTGAGATAAGATGTACCCACGCGCTGAATAAGCCACTTCAATTCCTAAAAAATATCTCAAATAACCAAGGTCAGACATATCAAAAGTATCTTTTAATATAGACTTAACATCATTTACTCCCTTTTTGTCATTCCCAGTGATGATCATATCATCAACATATAGCAGAAGCATAATAATGGAGTCACCTGTCCTTTTGACAAAAAGAGCAGTGTCAGTATAACAAGAAGAAAAACCTAAATTGATTAATACATTACTAAACCTGTCATACCAAGATTTAGGAGCTTGCTTAAGTCCATATAAAGCCTTTTTTAATTTTAAGACTTTTCCATTTAAATTCATACCTGGAGGTGGTTCCATATAAACTTCTTCATTTAAATTACCATTCAAGAAAGCATTTTTAACATCAAGTTGAAAGATGGGCCATTTTTTAACAGAAGCTATAGCAATAAGAGCTCAAACACTAGTCATTCGAGCAACTGGGGCAAAAGTTTCATCATAGTCTACCCCATACTCTTGGGCATAACCTTTGGCTACCAACCTAGCCTTATATCTTTCTAATGAACCATCACTCTTAGTTTTTACTTTAAACACCCATCTACATCCAATGGGTTTCTTGCCATTGGGAGGATCAATGATTTCCCAAGTTTGTGTCTTTTTAAGGGCATTAAGTTCAAGCTCCATAGCTTCATTCCAATGATCATATTGTTTAGCATCATTGTAATGAGATGGTTCATGAAAGGAGTGAAGAGCAAGAAGACATGCTCGATAATTAGGGGAAAAAGAGTCATAAGAGACAAATCTATTTGGAATCTTAGGAATGCGATTTGATCTTCTTTGAGAGGTTTCTTCTATCGACTCATTTTGAGAAAATCTTTCAAGGGCACATGGAGGATTTCTTTCATTCCTTCTAGAGTAGACTTGTATTTGTCTTGAAGCATTTTCTTCTAAGTTTTGATCATTATTTGGATGTTCAACAAGATCTTCATTAAGAGGTTCATTAAGATCAATATGATCATCTATGATGTTTTCTTTAGGTAACAAGTCAAATAAAAAGGAATAGTCAATATTTTCATTTGGTTGATGCGAAAAACCATTTTCTTTTTTGAGGAATGTGACATCTTTTGAGATATAAAGTTTATTATTAAGTATGTCAAAACATCGATATCCTTTTTGTTTTTCGCCATATCCCAAAAAAATACATTCAATAGCCCTAGGAGAAAGTTTATCATTTTTGCGAGTCAAAACAAAGCATTTACATCCAAAAATTCTTAATCTTTTATAATCGGGAGACATATTGTAAAGTTTTTCAAATGAAGAAAGATTTTTCAAAGAGGATGAAGGGATTCTATTGATGAGATATGTTGAAGTTAGAACCGCTTCGGCCCAAAAGGATTTTGGGATATTTTTTGAAATCAATAATGTTCTTGTGGTTTCTATTATGTGCCTATGCTTTCTTTCCGCAAGACCATTTTGTTGCGGAGTGTTGGGACAAGAACGTTGATGACAAATTCCATTTTCTTTTAAGTAATTTTGAAAATCATTAGACATATATTCACCTCCCGAATCGGACCTAAGAATAGAAAAATTTCCCAAAAAATGATTTTTAACCATTGCATGAAATTCTTTAAAGAACGAGAAGACTTCAGATTTGCGACTTAAGAAGTATATCCACGTAAATCTAGTGAAGTCATCAATAAAGACCACATAATACGAAAAACCTCCTTTAGATAAAATTGGGGAAGGTCCCCACACATCGGAATGAACAAGTTCAAATGGCTGAGTGGCAAAATAACTTCTTTGAGGAAACGGAGTAGCTTTAGATTTCCCAAAAATGCAATCTTTACAAGTCATGTGATTGTCTTTACAAGTATTGTTCAAAAAAGGGAAAAGAGACATTTTTACAAAATTTGGATGACCAAGTCTCTCATGCCAAATTTCAATACTTTTGTCTTTAACAAGATTGCAAGATGACTTAGATGGAAGCGTCAAAAAGTCCATAAAATAGAGATCACCCCTTCTATGGCCTTGCCCAATCAGCTTCTCTGACCGGAGATCCTGACGATGCAATCTTTAGGTGAGAAAGAGACTTGGCATCCATGGTCGGTAATTTGGGAAACGGAAAAAAGATTTAAATTAATTTTTAGAACAACTCTTACTTTACGAACAAAAAAGTTTTGAGAATTTTTGAAGTCAAGTGTTCCAATACTTTCAATTTTTAATGACGTTCCATCGGCCGTTGAAACATAGGAGGACATGAGTTCGGAAAAAACATTAGAAAGGGAGGTTTTATGAGATGTCATATGGAAAGAAGCACCAGAGTCTAGTATCCACGTACCTGAAGGTGATGAAGAGTAGACGATGGCGGCTCCGGATGTTGAAGGAGAAGACTTGAGAAGGTGTTGGAGAACTTCGGAGATATGATTAAGAGTTTCTTTGATATCTCCTTCTTTGGTACTTTCTTCCTTCTTTGGAGAATTTTCTCCAACCACGGCAACCTTTCCTTTAAGCTTTGGACAAACCGGTCTAATGTGCCCCGGTTCATTACAATAGTGGCATATGATTCCCTTTCTAGGCCCATTGATATTTTTGTTAAAGTGGGGAGGTCTATATGCTTTAACATTTGATCCGGGCCTATTAACGGCCAAAACCTCATCATTCCTAATGCTCAAGCCAAGTCGAGTTTCTTCTTGACATACCTCGGCAAGAGCATCTTCAATAGGTAGGGCTTTGCTTCTATGGAGAAGAGATGCCCTCACTTGTTCAAATTCCGGGCGAAGTCCATGAAGGAATTGAAAAAAGTGCTCCTTTTCAATTTGTTCCCTTCTTAGTTCAATGTCTTGTGGAGCAACCCATTTGGGCTCAAGAAGGGCAAGTTCATCCCAAAGAGGGGTTAGAGAGCTAAAATAGTCTCGGACACTCATATCCATTTGTTTGGTGGAACGAATTTTTTCTTGACAAAAGAATTGCCGAGCAAGATCCTTTTGGGTATACATACCCTTAAGGAAAAACCAAGCCTCATTGGCTCTTCTAAACTTGGCAATATTGGCACAATTTTTAAGATCTACATTGTTCATAAACCATGCCAAAATTTTGGCATGGTTACTTTCCCAATCCTCGATTTTGGATTGATGTTCATTAATGGCTTTGATGCGTTCATCGCCATCTAAAGCCTTTTCAACTTCATTTTCAATTTTGGTAAGAACAAGAGAGGGTTCGGGAGTAGTCCCCATAACAAAACCCCAAAGTTTCTTACCTCTTAGATGATTTTCCATAGCGGAGGCCCACATGAGATAGTTGGACCCATTTAGCTTGAAAGAGAGCTTCACTTTAGAGTCACGTTCCATCGGCACCAAATATACTTCCTTTCTTCAAAACTTTGAGAGGCACGCTTTCCAAGATGACAAAAGAACAGCCCAATTACCAACCGAGCTCTGATACCATGTAATGAAAAGAGGCGGAAGCACCAATAGGGCAAAAAGTCACTCCTTAAGAGTGACTACAAGAGCCAAGAACACAAACACCAAATGTGCACACACAAAACTCACAAATATAGAAAATGACTTAAAGTCATAAGTTGGATTTATTGAAGAAAGGAAGAGAAGGGTGTAAAAACCCATACATTTACAAGGGGGAACCTCCTCTTTATATAGAGGAGGGAAGCACTAAGGAGGACCCATAAAGGGGGCTCCCTTCTAGTCGTTGGGAGCCCCAACGGTCATAAATATGACTGTTGGGGCCCCAACGACTAGATGGGTGGGGCCCCTTTATGATTCCAAAAAGCAAAAAGACAAAAATAAAAAGGAAAAAGAAAAAGGGGAAAAAGATAAAAAGGTAAAAAAGAAAAAGGTACATTTGGAATTACCAAAACACCCCTATCGGGTTTTTGGTTTATCCAAAACAGGAAAAAACTATATAATTATGTATATATACATATATATGTATATATACTTACATATATATACTAATGTATATATATATATAAGTATATGTATATATATTTATATATACATAATTTAACAGACAAGGCACATTGATTCACACCATGGTGTGTGATTTTAGTCCATGTTGGCATTTGTGTCCTTGTTCTAGTCGCTGAGATGTATGCCCATGGTTGGCTTCTTTCACTCAATTCAAGTGTTTTTTTATGTAGACAAGAGATGTATTGTGTTTTTAGCCCATGGTTGACTTGGTACTCTTATTCTAGTAGCTGAACATACTTGGTCTTGAGTGTATTTTTACGTAGACAAGAGATGTTTTTGGTCCATGTTGGCGTGTATTCTCTTGTTCTTATCGTTGATTCACTCATTTCAAGTATTATTACATTGTACACCTTTATGTGTGTCATTTGGCCTTTAATGGCATTATATTTATATTCTTGATCTAGTAGCTTATACACTTGATTATGGGGTTTAGGGGACTAATGAGGTAGTTGCTTGTAGTGGATGAACTATTGTTGAAAGTTATGAAATTGCATTCATTTTTTGCTTTCTTTTTACAAGTGAATCATATCTTTGATATGCATATTTTAAAATCAAATCAATTTTTTGGCATTTAATCTATATATTACGTGCTTATGGTTTTTTGGCCACTTTTTGATATGTAAAATGAGTTTTTTTGTCATTTGAGTGAGATTTTCCTAAAAGTGTGAGGTTCTCTACTCAAATAACACTCATTATTTTGCCTCTTAAATGGATTTAAAATCTTTTTGAAATCTTGTGCTTCGTACACTCTTTTTATGCTCTTGAAGCATTTCCCTCTTGAAATCGCTTTCAAAGGAATTGCTAAAATCAATAACCATTGTCTTTCTATATGTTTGGAGCATGTTCATTAATGTTTTTTTTAAGTGTTGATTCATTTCATGATAGTATATGCATATGCTCATTTTGGCCTTTTAGGCCCTTATTCAATGAAGTTTATATAACTTATGCATCTTCGTAGGCTTCTTGTGGTGTCCCTTAGTGGACCATTGTGTTATTCCCCATTATGGGGTTGTGTTTGTCAAATGTTGGACCTTATGAATGCGTTATGCATTTTTGCAATTTGTTTCCGCCCACTATTTAACATGATATATGATTTTGACACCTTGATTTTCTAAATTTTCTTTTCATGCTAAAGTAATTATCTTATCCTGTGCTTCAAATTTCTATGCATAAGTTATAATTTTGCACCTTGTTAGGAATGTTCCATTTGAGTAAAGTGCAAAGATATTTTTTACTTATTCTTTGTTGTTATTGCACAGGATCTTGGAGATAGGATAAAAAGAAGTACCCTGGATGGATCGGGAAATGTGTTCACCATTAGAAGGCAATTGGAGGAAGGCATTTTCAAGTTTCAATAGCATCCTTACCAAAGCCTCTTGGAGTCTTGCCCTTTTTTCAATCTTTTCGTTTCCCCGCAAAGATTGAGGGGGGGTGTTAAAATATATGTACTCGTACACATATATGTATGTTGAAATATAATCCTTAAATGTACATATATATATTTATATATATACAAAGATACATATACATATATATATATGTATACGTATCTCTATTTATATATATATATATATAAATATATATTTTTTCTCTTCCTAAAATACCCTCAAGGCTATTCTTGTAATTTGTCATTTTACGCATATTCCAATTAGAATATGCATTGTAATATTTCTTTTATTTTTTGTTTTTTTATTTTTGTTTTTCGTATTCGTACCATATTGGGGGCTCCCAAAGGAGACGTTGAGAGTCCCCAACGGTCACAAATGTGACCGTTGGGGGCTCTCCAACGTCTCCTTTGGGAGCCCCCAAGGTGGTCTCTTTTTATGCTTATAAATAGGGGTTTTGCCCTTTGTATTCTTCACTCCAACAATGAGCTTTTGCTCCATGTAATGGGTGTTACACCCTTATTTTCTTCAATGATATTAACTTATGCCTTATAGGCATTTTTGCCTCTTTGTGGGTTTATGTGTTAGCACATTATGTGCTTGTGTTTTCCCTTTAGTGGGTATATTCGCACTTCATGTGCATGTGTATTGGTTCATTATTGAACCCAATATATTCAAAGCCGCTTCTTTACAACGATATGGTTTTAATTTGGGCCTGAACAATACAAGTAACGATAAGATACTTACAACCTTGATAGCACATGTTGTTCACACAACCAGTCAATTTTAGCATGGTCCAACTTTTGTTCACATAAAACTTGTTTTGCGCATTATTAGATATATTAAAACTCTTCTATTTATCAAGGTATTTTCTTGTCTACTTCTTCCATATTAGATTTAATTGTTTATACTAATGGTGACTTGGGAGGTAATCCCAATAACAGACATCCAACTATGGGTTTTTGTCTTTTTAGGTGAATCTTTGATTTCACGACAATGCAAAAAGCAGCAAAAGGTCTCTCTCTTCGAATGAAGCTGAATACCGAGTCATGGCTATGACAACTATAGAAGTGGTTTGGTTCAGAAGATTATTGGTAGATATGGGAGTTCATGTGACAGGAGCCTCACGAATGAGTTGTGATAACAAAAGTTTCATCTACGTTACCAGTAAACGAAAGTTTCATGAGCATACAAAATATATTAAAATGGATTGTCACTATTTATGAGAAGAGTATCTACGTGGTACTATCCATCTGACCTATGTTACATCAGAATACCAGTTGGCATATTTCTTCAACAAACCTCTCGCGACTCCTAGATTTCACTCTCTTAGGCAAACTTTCGGTTATCTAACCGTAAGTTTGAGAGGAGTGTTAAATTGTATAAATCAAATATAATATATATATATATATATGTGTGTGTGTGTATCTATATTGTTGTGTTTATGGGCCCTTGGGTTAGGTTTAGGTGGGTTAGGTTAGGTTTAAGGTTAAGTCAAAAAGTCAAATCGGGTAACAGGGTAGGCTGGTTCAGACAGGGTTCGATAAAAAATCTCGTGCAACCAAACGGTGGCACAGAAAAATCCCAGAAATTAGGGGATTTAACTGGATACCTTAATGAATGTACATACCAAATTTCAGGGTCAAAGGCTTTGTAGATTGGGAGAAGTAATTCAAAGTTTCAAACAAATTTCAGGTAAGGATTGGGTTTTCTGCAGACTGGACTTGGTTTGGGCAAAACAGACCCAGTTGTAAAATTTATATCTTTGTACAGAGATAGGATAAAAATGAGATTTTTGGAGGGTCTTAACTACATATCTTAAGAAGAGTTGGGTCAAAATTTCAGACCGAAATGGTTTATGGTTTCAGCTGGGCAAGTTCGAGAAGTCTGACGAATTTTCAGCTTTGTCAAAAAATAGGTTATGGAGAGACTTGGGTTAAGAAGGGTTTGGGATTAGGTCTGGCTTATGGAAAATATTCTAACGACTTACAAGACTTTGTTTGAGTGTGCCAAGGCTTGTTGAAGGTCTAGGTCATCCGGGGTTGGCCAAAGTTCCATTGCATTGGCTGGCAGGGTTGAATCCTCCAAGTAGTTGGTGCAGCCCACACGAATCGATTGGATTTGGTTGCTTGATCTTAGTCCTTAGACAATTCAGACCCAAGGAGGATCTAATCACCTTTGGTTGCCAAGAGAGAGCCCTTAGAAAGGGTGAGATGAGTCAAGGGGGTAGGGACACGCAAGGGGATGATGAGAGAGAGAGAGAGAAGAATGTCCACTAAGAGAAGGGCATGAACTAGAGAGAGAGGAGAAAAACGATTTTGAGAGAGAAGCTTTAATTCTTTTCTTGATTACAAATACACCAAAATGAGTCTCTTTTATATAGTAAGGGTGCTCTCATAAAAGCTACACAACAAACAAACAATACTTAAATAAAAAAACATCTACTTAGGTAGAACCATGGTTGCCAGTTGAGGAAGCAGCAGTGGAAAGCGATACGGGAAGCGAGGCACTTTCAAAATTTTAGGAAGCGGGAAGCATGGGACGACTTAGGAGCGAATCAGGAATCGTCTCGGAAGCGACCTAAGAAGCGGGGGGGGGGAAGCAAAAAAAGAGAAATAAAATAAAAAAATTTGAAAAAAATGAGGGAAGTGTGTTTCCCATTAAAGGGAAGTGTGTTTCCCATAAAAAAATGGTGCTTCCCTGCGCATTTTGGAAGCACGACATTTCGCGCTTCCCCACTTACCTAGGCGTTTCCGATAACTCTGAGTAGAACCTCACTGGCTCCTTAATTGAGAAGCTCATTTCACAAGAGTCACTTGGGCTTCCCAAAAATCATTAAGAGGGCATTCCAAAGGGTTGCACAACCTTCCTAGAAGTCTTAATGACCTTGGGGCGCCAAGAGGGTGGGGCCCACAAGTCCTTCCATGGCTTTATAGAGGGGACGTCCCCTGTGGGTCGCACTTGCATTCAATGCCAACACTAAATGAGGGCACCCAATGGTGGGTCCCACATTGTTGATGTGGTTGTTGGCTGAGCTGGCCCTCCCAAAACTTACCAACATAACAAAAAAAAATGAGGCAAAGATATAGAAAAGAAATAAAAAAGTAAAAGGTCTCATAATATCAGGACAATATTGTAATATGTATAAGTTTATGACATTTTCAAAATATCGTGATATTTTTCCTTTAATATTGTTTTATGAATTTACAACTATACTATCGCTATATGTTCAAAATATCTCATATATTTGTGACTACGATATATATATATGTATATATATATATACTGAATCTTTTGGAAGTTGCATAAAAAGTAAAGTGAATGAAGCCCCACTTCCTACCCAATCAAAAAATGTCTATTGAATTTTATTTATCGGTAACAAACCATTTCATTTAAACCAGTTTTCCTTATTTAAAACTATCTCAAATGAAGGACACCCTTTTGACCGCCCTCCTAATTGTGCACCTCTCTCTCTAGAATTTTCTGAGTTTATCTCTCTCTCGATTCCTCCAAGGGGCATACATTCCCTTTTGCTTCACACTCACCCGGTTTTGTGTTCCCTCCTATCAACCACTCTCTCTCTCTCTGGAATTTTTTGAGTTAATGATCATTAAATTTTCTACTTTCATGCATGAAAATGTATTGGGAAATGGTGAAACGTGACGAGATCACGTATCAACAATATTAGGCAGTTCTTGTCGGGAAGAACAAAAAAGGAAATTAAAAGAAAGGCAATTTTTGTGCTAGACTTGTTTTCTTTTTCTTTTTCTTTTTACCCCCCCCCCCCTTTCGATTCTCTCATTGAGCAGCCGACATCTCTCTCTAGACACTTTTGGGAGGGGATCTTTCTTTGTTGGTCTTGATTTTTCACCATCTTTTGTAGGGACGTGGTTGATAATCCATTGGCTATTGGAATTGGTAAGGATTGGTGGGTAGTAAGTTCAGAAGAATATCTAAAGACAGGTGATATTTGTATCACCAATACTAATTTGATTGTGCATAAATTTGTGTGTGGTGAGCAGTAGTTTTTGCCAGTCTTTTTCTTTTGTACTTTTGATATTCTAGATATGTTTTCTGCTGTGTTGGTGCATCCAATAGCATATCTATAGTTGTGTAGCTTTTCTTATGCCCAAAAACGTCCTTATCTTTCCAAAGTCTTTTATAGTGTTATTCTTTTCTTTTTTTTTGAGGAAGAATAGTGTTATTTGTATTCATGAATGTAGAAAATTTTCAATGGATGTTGGAAGTTTTTGATTGATCATAATATTTAAAACACATTGAAACATATAGAAGTTTATGAATATTATTCTATTTTCTGTCAAAAGAGAATAAAGTGAGAACCAACTTTTCGTTATGAATTCTAATATGCTCACACATCTAGAGGTATGTTCTTGAAAGTTCTCTTAATATTAGTTTTGTTTGTTGGTTTTTAGGCTGTGACCAAACTTACATCATCATTAATGTTGGTTTGTATCTGGCCTGTGCGTTTAGATTAGGCTGGGTCTGTTATGACCTATCTGATGATTCCTTTGTTGAACTGTGCTGCCAAGCTTGCTTGCTTTCGGCCATACATTTTCTTTTTAAGATTGCACAACAATTTTATACCATTTCATGATTACCAAGAGTTGTCCCACATACTTTTTTGTTTTTTTATTGCACTTTGATTTGAATTAAACTTTTACTTGCTTGATGTTGAAATTTTTGTTATTCATCCCAAGGACAGTTGGGATGGCATAGAGACAGTTCATGTGCTACCCCCAAGGTCCTTATTGGACTAATTGCTGGTGTCTGCTTTGGTACTGGTTTTCAGCCAGGACCATGAAAGTGTAGCCATTGGAGCTCCAAAATGTTGAAGAATTTCACACAACTCGATTCTATTTCTGATCTTATGGAAGGAAGAGCAAAACTTGAACATGCAACCTCTGTTAAGATATAGATTGATGCTTCATTGGGATAGATGATCCCACCTGGTGCATCAGTCATGTTTAGACCATTGATACCTTGTATCTCCTCTCCTGTGGAAATTTTCTTGGAGTGCTTTCTTGCTCTCTTGTATCTGGCGTACATGTTTGTCGTTTTTCCCGAATCGAATGTTCTTTAGAATAATTGTAAATGGTGCAAAATAGTCTAATACAATATATGGCAAACATCCTTCAGGTTTCTAATATCACCTTCAAATACTGGTGGTGCTTGAGATAACTCAAAAATATATATAGAAGTATCGTTACAATTTTGTTCCAAAAGAGCACCTGATCCCCATGCTTATGGACGATGTTCAGAACTATTGACTATATTTTTAAATTCTTTAATGAAAGAAAGCCCTGTTTGAGCATTCTCGTTTATATGAAATGTTTTATTCAATAAGGGCTTGTTTGTTTCATGCATCTTTCATAGGAAACTGCTGGGCTGGCAATCCTTTTATTTTCCTTTCCCACCATGAATGAAACAAACATCAAATCATCATGGTGGGAAAGTGCCGTTGGCACAAGTGGGTCCCAGTTTTTCACGCCACCTACCACTTTTTGTGTGTGAATCCTTTCATACCTCCCTCGTGAAAGTATTCTCATGGAAAGGCTAAGCTGGCAGGATTTTTACAGAAATCCATGCCGCCTCCCATGAAAGGCCTTTCTCTTCCATGGGAATGAAACAAACAGGCCCTAGTCTTTTCTCTTTACTCATCTTAGCTTTGTGGTTTAGTTTACTCAATGATTGTATTGTTTTCAAATTTTAGAATGTAAAAGAGCTGGCTGTATGGATGATGTGAGTGGCCGCAAATAAGTGTGTTCTGTACACAGTTTTCATGCACACGTTCATCAGCATATAAGTCAATCACATGGATAGTGGATGAAAATTTTGGCATGCAGACACTGATTAAGGAAAGCATGTGCTTAAATATATAGCAGTACACCAAGTTATACTTAATCATTATGTGATGGCAATGTTCATAGTTTAGTCATTAACTTGAGATTCTGACTTGGTTATGCTGATCTGACCACTGGTGATGCTAAGCAACTTCAAGATCAATTCCACTGATGTGCTCCGTTGATATGTTTTTTTTTTCCTCCTTCACAATGACGGAGTTCAGAGAGGCCGCTATCAGTCAATTTGATGAGGTGCAACAGCTATTAGTGTTGCTGTTCAAGAAGATGAATGGGCTGCAAGCAAGTTTCTGAAGTAACTGTGATTCTGGGGAGTGGACAATTGAAGCATTTTTGGAGATGGCTGGACTGGGATGAGAACTGCTTCCTCTGTTTCTGCATGTTTTCACAGCTTTGCTCTTTCTTAATTTTTTATTTTCTGGTACTAATGACAGCAGCTGAAGTGTTTGGGTCGCTGCTCTTTGGTGCAATACGTCATAGCAGACCAACTTGGGAGCATATATCACAAGTGGAAGGTGGTTTCCTAAGGAGGTGGGGATCAAAGGACTGGTAGCGTGTGATGTGGGAATCATGTGCGCTGCTGCTCCTCTGCTCAACATTAGATCCTCATGAGCAGATTAAAATCCAAATTGCTGCAGACCCACAGCTTCGGTACGACCTCCAATGTTTCTGTCACTCTTTAGGTGACTGAATGTACACAAGTTCTGTAAGAACCTTGGTTTAATATGGGAAATTTGGTTTCTCAATTGGTTTCCTCTGTGTTTTTCCTGCTCACTATTATCTTCTGATGTTTTGTAATGTTTGTGATTAACGGTCACCTTTCTTTGGTTCTTTGTGACACTGTTTATACAAGGAACACAAATGATGTTTTAAGTCCTTCAAAAAAGAAAATGTTGTTGGACTGCAGCAATTTTGCAAAGTAGTGAGATCAACTTAACAGAAACAAGTCAAAAAAATCTAAAATTCTTTATCAAATTTGAAAATCCTCAGTTTATTAGCTTTTCCGGTGCAAATGCATGGGTTTTGTACTAGTGTGTGTGTATAGATGAATTAGGAATGACATCAGAAATTAATGAGACAATCATGCCTTTGTCTGATGTATTGGAATGATAAATACAGAGTAATAGTTACAAACAACAACAACAACAACTACGCCTTCATCCCAAAACAATTGGGGTCAGCGCTATGAACCAAAAAAGAGAAATTCATTTTGGGTCTTCCACATGAATCTTTTTCCTCCAATCATTTATATCCAATGCCATGTCCTCGGTGAGGTTCAAAGCATTCATATCCTTTCCGATCATCTCCATCCAAGTCTTCCTAGGCCTACCCCGACCTCTTTTAACTAATCTATTTTCCCATTTCTCCAAGCTTCTAACTGGAGCATCATTAGGCCTTCGCTGAATATGTCCAAACCACCGTAAACGATTCTCTCGCATCTTATTTTCAATGGGTGCAACACCTACCTTCTTACGTATCTCCTCGTTCCGAATCTTATCTTTTATTGTATTTCCACACATCCATCTAAGCATCCGCATCTCAACTACACCATTTTTTGAATATGATGTCTCTTGGCAGCCCAACATTCCGTACCATATAGTAAAGCGGGTCTAATAGTCGTCCTATAAAACTTTCCCTTCAACCGCAATGGCATTCTACGATCGCACAGCACTCCAGTTGCACTTTTCCATTTCATCCACCCAACCTTTATCCTATGATTAACATCTCCATCAATTTCTCCAAACTTTTGAATGATGGATCCCAAATATTTGAAATAATCATTCACCGGTATTTCTTGCTCACCAAGCTTCACTACACTCCCATCACTACTTCGTTGCTTACTAAACCGACATTCCATATATTCAGTCTTACTCTTACTCAACTTAAAACCTCTAGCTTCCAATGTTTGTCTCCATAATTCTAACTTAGCATTAACCCCAGCCCTAGACTCATCAATCAAAACAATATCATCAGCAAACAACATACACCACGGTACATTTTCTTGAATTGATCTCGTAAGCTCATCCATCACTATCGCAAATAGGAAAGGGCTTAAAGCAGATCCTTGATGTAACCCAACCGTTATCGGAAAATTGGTTGTCACCCCTCCACAAGTGCGGACATTGGTTACTACTCCTTCATACATATCTTTAATTATACTAATGTACTTGAGAGAAACACATTTCTTTATCATTGTCCACCAGGGAACGTCCCTAGGTACTCTATCGTATGCCTTCTCTAAATCAATAAAAACCATATGCAAATCTTTGTTCCTCTCTCTACATCTTTCAATAAGTTGTCTAAAAAGATGTATAGTTCTTATCATTAAATTGAAATTTCTTATATTGACAAGATAAACTAAAAGTGAGTATGTACAATACAACCGTACAGTGTCTAGAGACCTATAACTTGATTTAGTAAAATGATTGATTTAACAGTTCAATAGGGGAAATGAATTTTTTTTTTATACTTCATAGCATCTCATCAGTTGTTGACACCATAAACCATAACTTTCAATATGCACATCCAGGAAAATAGAATTCCTACACTACCACATATGCTAAGATCAGCATTATATGATACCTGTGCAGGAGCACATCATACATGCCAACAGCTGCATCTGTCATTCAAAAGAAGCAAAATAGCATCATTCAACCCCAAAAAAAAAAATCAATTGAATATAAAACATGACTACTGAAAGGAAAAAGAACTTAGAATTTGAAGTACGAAATGCTGTCTTACGAGCACATTGAGAAGCAATCTTTCCAGTTCCCATCTTCAGATCTTGTCGAACAACCAAAATCTGTAACAAGCAATTTATCTGGGAAATAAGGCCTAATAAATTAATTTTACTAACAAGAGAATCATAAAATTCAAAGGCCGATAATTTTGAAGTTGACAGACAATTTAACCTTCAGCATGGATGGACATTCCAAGACTAAGAACTGGATTTTCAAGAACATGGATCTGAACACTACCAGAGACTCAATCAAAGGATTCATAGGGTGTAAGTAGCGGTCTTGTGTGTACACTTAACATGTATGCATCAATCCAGTACTCACATATAAGTCCGGTATTTGCATCGATGGAGATATGGCATTCAAATAAACTACCACACCTTATCTTAGGAAGAATATCCAGGGTCAGAACGAAGAACAAGGCCTAAACATAGTTACCTAATCAAGAAAACGTCAGGCAGATAGAAAATGACCTCAAAATGAGGGTTCCCTGATACACAAAAGCCATATGCCGCAGAAACTGCCCAATCTTGAAATTCAGATGCGTACAAGTTGTTTCAACAAACTATCCTTAATTCTTAAAAAACATACAATAGAGGTTGCAATACAACAGAATCCTAAAGTTGCTCAATTTTAACCAAAGGATACCAGTCAAAAAAGCCAGAGAAAGAACAAGGAACACACACACACATGCACGCACTGCATTTTTGCAAAACTGGCCACTCAAGAATATCAAAATGATAACAACTACGCATATGATGCTTATTGTGTTACTATGAGTCAGACTTGTCAAAAATATCACAAGGATAAAATAAACCAAGCAAAAGATATCATAAGAAAAAATCAACCATACTCAACTCTTCAATCATCCAAATTTACTTTAATTTCATACCTATTTATTTCATAAATAAAAGTAGCCCCTGAAAAACACCAACTTGAGATTACCTAATGTATAAATGAAGAATACCACCAACTTCATGAAATCGCAAACTGAGCAATAAAAACGCATACCATCTTCAGTTCTTCATCATTATTGGGTAAAATCGGCGTCTTTCTCGACTTCATAGACGGTAACGAGCTCCGACCAACACCACCCTTCGAATTTATGAACAAATCTGAAATGAACCCAAAAAAGAAGCCGAGAATGATCCCAGGAATCAAATTCTCTGGCTTCAATTTCAATGCCCACGTGCTCTCTCTTTGTTCCTGAGTATTATCACCAAAAAATCAGAAAAAACAACATAAAAACTGATTCTGCACGGTAACAAATTGAAAGACGAGCAAGCCCCATTACTTTTCTGGAGGAATTTTTGCGTGAACCCAACATCTCGGCTGGAAAGGACTTGCTTAATGTGGAGAGCGGAGAGAGAGAGAGCACTCAGAGGCTCAGTGCTATGCCGTTTGCTTTATGTAATAAGACTTTAAATATCCCAGTCGTTTTATGACTCTGCAAGGTGTCAAATATGAAACGGGTCGGATATGGCTCAATCCCGTTCCATACTGGATCCAATAAGATTAGGGTTTGGTAATAAAGGAGGAGGTCCGATTAAGAATTTGGGTTGGACTAATAGGTCTGATTAGTATATGGAGCCGAGTATAGTTTATAAAATTTAGTACTACAGATGTCCAACCTGAATTCTGAATGAGATCTGCAAATTTGTTTAGGGTTTAGGATTGGACTAATAGGACTAATAGGTCTGATTAGTATATGGAGCCAAGTTCAAGTCCTTTTATGCATATGATCTGGGTATGTTTTTTTTCATATGGTAGATCTGATCGGTACTTCGGCCAGGCCCAGTACTGGCACCTCAAAATCAGATCTTTGTCTGACCCGTTGACACCCCTAGTCTCAATTGTCGACCCTCAATTAGATCTGTCAATCGGTTGATTGTGACCCAATACTTACCTAGATCAGATCCAACATAACCCTAGTTTTAAGACGCAGAGTCACAAATCAAAACTAGGTTGGGCACAGATATAGACAGATATATGTGTGTGTGTGTGGTGGTGGTGGTGGTGGTGGTGGTCAAAACCTGTGTGGGGATGGAGGCGGGGATGGACTTACGCTTTTCCCTGCCCTGCCCCACCTCGCCCCGTTTGGACTGAGGATGAAGGTTAAAATCAAGACCTATGCGGTAATGGAGGGCAGGATTTTGAGACGAGGTGGGGTGGAGACCTTGTCCCCCGTCCCCGCCCCAGTCCACTCTCATCCTTATGTGTGCACAGGCACCCATATGTAGTGTACCTCTATGTGCCCACCTTGACCCAAACCGCCTCATTGGAGATTTCATGGTCAGTATGTGGCTGCACTTGTGCGAGTTCTATCATAATTCAATGGATTCAATTAGCTAACTTGGACAGACTCATAAGATTCGAGTATCATATGAACGTGAGTCTTGCTTACTTGAGTTTCAATTAATATCCAAACATTCTTCATTGTAAAATATTAAAACTAAAAAAGGGGCTTCACTAATTTGGTAGGGGCGATTGGTGAATGTCACCAAATTGAAGGAATGTCTATGAATCCCCAAATTTTGAAAACCAAAAAGAGGGTTATCTGAAAAAAAAAAGTTTTTAGTGAAAAAACTGGACTTGAATTTAAGATGAAATAGAGAGTTAAAGGATTCACTTTTGAAGTTGTGCACATTTCCTCATGTGTGCTGAGCAGGGATTAGCCACATTTAATCAGGAGCTCAAAATCTTCAACACAATCTTTAGTTTATGAGTGATGGCACCTCTTACATAGGGATGGCAGTGGACCGGGGGAAAGCGGGGCCCCGCCCCGCCTCGCCCCGTTTGGACCGGGGATGAAGGGTATGAAACGGGGATGGAGGCGGGGGTGGAGGATAAAATCCATCTCCGGCGCGGAGGCGGGGCGGGGGTGGACGTGCACTTTTCCCCGCCCCGCCCCATCCCCGCCTAATCCCCACCCCAACCCCGCCCCAACCACTTTTCCCCGCAATATCCCCGCCCCGCCTCATCCCCGCTTGGACCGGGGATGAAGGGTATGAAATGGGGATGGAGGCGGGGGTGGAGGATAAATTCCATCCCCGCCGCAGAGGTTGGGCGGGTGGAGGATAAAATTTTGAGGCGGGGCGGGGGTGGAAACCTTGTCCCCTGCCCCGCCCCGCCCCACTGCCATCCCTACTCTTACATGGCTCAAAATCCTAAAACGTGGTGATGCAATTTATGGATAGAAAGATATGATCCTGCCAATAGGGCAAGGTTGGACAGAAAATAAAATAAATTTGGATTTTGGATCTAGGATAGATTCAATATCTAAAAATAATATAAAAAAGAACTAACCTCACAACATTAAAAATCCCATAGATGTTAACTTTGATGCCCATACAAGAGGTCCCACCATGATTGTTATGCTTGGATCCCTAAATTTTGAAAACCAAAAGGAGGGTTTATTAAAAAAAAAGGTTTTTGGATTCAAAAAATTGAATCTCAATTTGAGATAAAAAAGAAAGAGAGTTGTGGGGTTCACACTTCAAGTTACGCACATTTATTCATCTGCCAAGGAAGGATTAGCTGCATTAGAGGCTCCAAATCTTTAACATGGGCTTTAACTTGCAAGTGATTGTACCGCATATGCAGGTCCTAAAAAGAAAATGTGAGCTTTATGGTGTGAGCCACCACCAAGGTTTAGAAAAAACAACAAAACACCGACAATATATGAAAGTTAGAGAGATCCTACACTTATAAATGAATAAAATAAATACAAAGAAAAATTGAATCTCAGCTTGGGCTTAGGTAGTCCTTTTCTATCACAGTGACAAGCATAGCAACGGGCAACACTCCGATTAGGCGTAGGTCCTAGAAAGTGGGTGTGATAGAGGATTTGGGTCTTAGGCTAGGCTAAATGGGCTTAGTTAAGCTAGGGTGCTAAGTCTAAATGAGCAGAGATTTATGTAGGATAAGGGTGCTTCTAGATCTCAAATGTTAGATGTTGGAATGAAAAGGATTAAACCCTTATTTTAAAATCTTTTAGGGAATTCTAATATGATTCCTACATATTTAGGATCTGAAGATCCAAAGATCCAGATCCATCCAAAGGTGAGATGGATGGATTTGATTGGTTGAAGTCTATAGATTTTTTTCTTGGGGTTTCTTAGCCTAGGATCTAGGAAAGGGATAGGTTAGATAGTTTTCTATGTTTTTGAGAATGAGGGTAGGTTCATTAAATCCTATCTCATGAGTTTGTGGGATGGGGATAGGATTCCAAAAGGCAGGCTTATCTCCAAATGGTGCACATTTTTTTTACCAAATGAGTCATTAACAACACATGTTAACAACAATCAAGATCTAATGATAATTAACATGTCATTAAGAAAATGATGATATATCATCAAGTTGGCTAGTTACCGACGACAATCCATGTATTGTTAGTAGGGTACTGATGGCACATCATGGTTTAAGTCAACTGCTAATGACAATTCATGGTTATCTACTAATGACACTCCATGTGTTATTTGAAGATATCAACTTTTTTTAATCATATCTTTTGATATTGACATGATTTTTAGTTTGTTTTAAAGCTGAAATCCTCTAATTTAATTTATCTTTTGGACATAAATATCGAAGAAGCCATTTTGAAGGCCAAAACTGAGATTTAAGTTAGACTTACTTAGAAATGAGCTAAAAACTTAGGGTCTTGATTGTATGAAATGACTCGATCAAAATTGGAGTACCGACGAATGTTCCTCTTGACGGGTTGATTGGGTTCCTGAGATAAAACAAGTTAGAAAAATACAAAATGCAATGCATGAGATGCATGTGAATGTATAAAAATGTATGGAATGGTCAATAAAGAGGCCCTTTTTGGGAAATTGAACCAATTTTGGAAGACAATTGTTAATGACAAATGAAGTATCATTAAGGAACTGGTAACGACAATTCATGTATCATTAGAAAACTGTTGATGACACATCTCATTCTTTAAATCCTAGCAGGACTGTGCTTCTTGTGATTATGACACTTCTAGCCATTTGCTAGCGATAATTCATGTGTCATTAACCGTTTTCTTAGGATTTTAAATTTTGAAGCTTCTTGCTGCCTTCAGAACAATATCAGAGTCCTTTTAATTTGTGATTCGGCAATTCCTTCTCTATGTATTTGTGTTTTTTTCTACCATGGTAAAGATTGAGAAGGACAAAGGATTCCCTTGTTGTGATGTATTGGGCCTCGCACATGAGTATCAAAGGGTTCAGGAGCGCGATTTGGTATGACACCCTTCTTCCTATTTTTTTTTTCTTTTGTTCTTTTTCTTCCATGCCTTTTTTATTTGAATTCTTTCATTGAAAAGCATGAGGTGTTTTGTATCCTCTAGTGCTTCTCCTAACTGGCTTTGTTTGTGGATTGTTGAATTCATTTTCATACATCGAGAATACTTGTTAGAATACCATATGTACCGGGCTGCTCGCCTTTGCGACTTTCAAGTAAATGGCAAGCATATTACTACCCTGGATGATAGGTGAAACCCTTGTACCAACATATTTTGTCTTCTCATGGGGAGTTAACTATCACACTAGATGAATGCATAGAGATTTGGAGGCTCTACTCTCCTCCATGAGGTGAGTCAATTCATAACCAATTTTTCCTTATCACCAAACCCTATAATGAGCAAACAACTTTGAGGAATGAGTAGTCACAAGGACAACTCATCTGAAGGTTTCTTGCCTGACTTTGAAGGCTTTGTGGGAAGCTTACTAAGCCATGAGTAGTCACAACTTATCTGACTAGTCCAGAATGCAACTGAGGGGTTGCTTTACCCTTTGTACTATTGTTTTTATTGTCCTAGGGAGACCCATAGACTCATGGATTTTTGGCATGTGCACCTTTTGAAGCATTGATTATGTCTCAAGAAGCGTCTCTCCTTGGGTAAGGCGGCCCTGGTGTGTCTCTACCGAGGCCTAAACACTTTTGCTTATCAGAGGGATAAGTATTTTATGAGGAGCAAGATTCTGCTCCAAATATGGTTTTACGATCATGCCTTGGACATGCGGCCAGAATAGGTGATTCCCATAAAATGTTTGCAGATGCGGTATAGTGACTTCAACGAAGATCTGAACTGGCAATCTTTGAAGGCATAGCAGTTACTACTAGAGAATCTTGAAGAGAGCTCCATCACTTGAAACATCATACATGTTCACACATATTGAAAGCCCAAGTTCACCAAGCCATATCCCTAGAGGGTCCTTTGGCTAGCTGGTCCTTTATACAAGGTTCCTTATCATCCTGATAGGTACCTTTGTCAATTTTCACAAATTGAGGATGTAATGCGCAAAAAATTTAACCCAAAAATATAGCCCTTTTTATTTTTATCTTTTTAAAATGAATAATGCAAGGTCTTATCAATGGCAATTCTCCAGCCAGACAAAGCACTAGGGTCGCCTGAACGCAAGCGTAAACGTATATTAGCCCACTATAACTAAGTTCGCTTTTCAGGTCAATTTCAAAGAAAAATATATATTTGAATAAGAAACACTTGTTTCTGTTTTTTTTAAATCCAGCAGGGGTCCACACATAATTGCATGAAAAATTGATTTATGATGGCCTTTGCGAACTCCCACAGGTCTCAAATACAATAAAATGCTAATGATAATCCTGTTGTCATTAGTGTGTGTCCTTAGAAAATGGGTCCCTACAACCCAAATTCCTAACAACACATACAAATGTTGACGACATACCAAGTAAAAACACTGATGACACTATTGGGATTGCTAACGACATTAAGGAATTTTATTAATTGTTGTTACCACTGAAAAGGGTAAAAACCCTTCTGGGACCCCTTTTCCACCATTTTTCAAAAAAAAAAAAACTTGAAATTTCTCCATGAATTTTTTATTGGGCAAGTGAGGAATAACATATACCAACAGTTGGACGTCTGATTAAATGGTGTGGGAGGCTTCTTCAACCGAGGATCGATCGAAAACAAGGCAAGTTTTTCAAAAAAACTCTTTCCTTTAATTTTTTTATTTTCCATGTTTTGGGGTTGGAAATGACCGATCTAATCGATCCATTTAGCTTTAGGCCTAAAAATGATCATGCAGGAGCCATTTTTCTATATTAGGTCATGTAAAAATGCACAAAATCAAAGGGTGACCTTCAGTTTTCTAGAAAAATATCCCAAAATAGTTTTTCAATCAATGCCAGTGGAAAATCCAGCTTTCAAGGCTCAAAACCATAAAAAATAGGCTTAAACATAGTTTAGCAAGATTTTAGCCCAGAAAAACATGTAAAATTGTTTAAAATCCAGCATAAAAGGCCATAAAAGGTTGCCAAAAAACCCTCACAGATAACAACACATCATCAGTTTTGTCAGGTTTCCTGACGACACTTTAAAAAATGCTAACCACAATTCAATGTCTCTGATGTGTCATCAACATTTAAAGTGTCTACCTGCCATACTATTGACGACACTTGCATGTGTCATTAGCAATCTATTAATAGCACGTGGATTGTCATTAGCAGATTACTAATGACACTTGTTATTGTTGTTAAGGACCACCTATTTGTCATTAGAAAATACTTACCTAGGTTGTCTTTTTGCATTGCAGAGAGGTTGTCGTGGACTTACAGGCACTGCTCTTTGGCGGTTTAGCTGGTGATGACTATTCCTAGGAGGCAATGATGTTGACAGAGATTCAACCCCTCGATTTTTTTCCTTCCTTAGGTGGTGCAGGACTTGTTGCTTGATCAAAGATGCCATATTCTCGATTTGGCGCACATGAGAGCGGTAAGTTTCTGAACACTGGTTATCTTTTCCTTTCTTGCTTCTTGAAACAACTCTTGCTTGAGAACTTGTGAATCCCCAAATTTCGAAAAACAAAAAAAGGGTTTTTTTCAAAAAAAATTATTTGGATAAAAAATTGGATCCGAACATGATATTTTAGTGAGAGTTGTGGGGTTTGCTCTTTTAAGTTGCCAGCCTTTCCTCTTTCGTTGAGCGTGGATTAGTTACACCAAGAGTTTAAAATCTTAAACAGGAGCCTTAGCTTGTGGGTTCTCGTACCTCAGACATAGGTCTTAAAAAAGGGCGAGCTTGATGGTACGGGACACCATCAAGGCTTGAAAAAAGGCAAGAAACACAAATAACATATGAAGGTTAGGAAATCCACACTCATAAAATAAATAAAATAAAATGAACATAAAAGAAACATCAAATCTCACATTGGGCTTAGGTAGCCCTTTTCTACGACATGATGAGTGTGGTGGAGCTTGGTTAACACTTTGTCTAGCTGTGGGCTCTGAAGGTAGGTGAGATAGGTGATCTGGGTTCGAGTCTAGGCTAAGTGGGCTTAGCTAGGGTAGGAGGCTAAGTCTAGTTGTATAGGAATTTTGACAGAATGTAGGTGCGGCTAGATCTCCAACTCCAAATATGCTAGAATGGAGAGGTGGACCCCAATTTATACACTTTCTTGGTGGAATCTAACATAATTCTTGAATATAAAGGATCCATAACTCCAAGTCCATTCTAAGGATGAGATGGCGAGATCCTATTGATCGAAGTCTAAAAGGGTTTCTCTGATTAGCCAAGGGGATTTTTAGCCTAAAATCTAAGAATTAGGTAGGCTGGATAGGGTTTAGGGAATATAGGATTAGGATAGATATGTAGGATCCTATCTCACAATTTTATGGGATAAGTATAAGGAAATTGGCAAATTATCTCCAAATGGCATACACTTTTTTAACCTAAAGAACTAATAATGACACTTGGGATCTTCTAACGACAATATGTGTCCTTAGGAAAGTGATGATGGCACATAATGGATTCAACTAATTACTAATTACAATCCATGTGTCCTTAGTAAAACACTCATGACACATTATGGATTAGGTCAACAACTGACACCAATGCATGAGAATTGCTAATAACACTCTATGTGTTAGATACTGTCAACTTGCTTTGGTCATAACTTTAAATTTTGGTATTGGATTGACCTAATTTTTTGCTTGTTTGAAAGATAAGATCTTCTAGTTTAATTCTTATTTTGGTCAAAAACCTTGAAGAAGATATTTGAATGCCAAAAATGATATTGAAGTTAATATTCTTTGAAATAAGCCAAATATATGATGTCTTTGATATATAAAATGTCTTGGTCAAAATTGGGGTATCTACAAAGTTATTGAGTGTTGACATTGTTTTTTTTAAGTCTTATGAAAAGACAAAGACCTTGACGACTGATGGTGCAAAATGATAGCTAAAGGCACATATATAGCTCAAAATGGGGCTCTCTTTATGATGCTTGTCTATATAGGTATAGAGGTCTTGCCAAACAAGGTTGGACCGATGACTAATCTAGTACCTTGTTTTACATGCGGGCTTTTCCTTAAACTCAATAATTATGAGCGAGAAGTCTTAATTGAGTGAGGTCAAACAAAAGATTAAACAAGTGTCTTGTCACTTGAAATTGCAAGAAAGATGATTAAGAAGTTTGTAAAAGACAAAGATGATGACAAGTTTTTGAAACAAAAGCATTGAAATATGACAGAGACATTTGGAAATGATATACCTTATTCAAGTACACTTTTGGAGATAAAGGTTTGGTAGGAATGGAATACAAGCTCATCAAATGGGTATAAGGGCTCCTATAAGAAAACAAGTTAGAAAAATACAATATGCAATGCATGGAATCCACATGAATGACTGAGATGATCACTAAGAGGTCCTTTTTGGGAAATTGGGGCATTCCAAGAAGGCAACTGCTAATAACACATCATGTTATGGATCCTTGAATTTTGTAAAAGGTTTTAAAAAATACAAATTTTTAACCAAAAAAATATTTTTAGACAAGGGTTTGGAAAATCGGATCTGAATTTGAGAAAATATGGGGTATATTCTTCAAGGAAAAGAGCATTTTTGCCTCCGTTGAGCAAGGATCAGCCTAACCAGGAACTTTTTGATAATTTTTTTTGGAGTGATGGTGTTGCAAAAAATCGTACCTTGTTCACGAATCTTAAAAAAAGGTGAGTTTGGTATGGAAACCACCAAAACTCAAAAATCACATGAAATATTAGATTATCAGAACATAAGAAAAAAAATCAATATAAAAAAAAAACTGAATCTCACCTCAGGCTTAGGTAGCCCTTTATACGGTTGATGAGCATGGGAGAGCATGAGTGGCACTTTGGCTAGGCACACGCTCTGAAAGATGGATGAGACTAGGGATCTGGGTCCTAGACTAAGCTAGGTTTTGACTTGACTGGCTAGCTAGGTCGGATAGGCTAGATAGACTAGAGAATTTTGACAGTGTAGATGTGAATTCTAGATTTTCTAGATATTGAAATAGGGGGTTGAAACTCCCTATTTATAGCTGTTTAGGCAGATCTAGATACGTTTTGTGTATCCGAGATCTATCTAAATGGATGGTTTCTAGATAGGTTGTTTTAAATAGATGACTAAGATTTGGTCAAGGTTTATTGCCATGGATAGGAGTTGTTCTTAAAGAAAGTGGATTTGGGAAATGATGGCTTTCCAATACGAATTTGGAAGGTTGAGAAGGCAAATTTCATTCCAAAGGCACGCAAAAAAGGCAGCTAACGACATGTTGGTGACAACAAATTGTTGATGACAAGTAACTCTAATGACAAGTGGTTTTGACGACAATTCATGGACAAAAAAATAGCTCTAATGGCAACTTAAAGAGCTCTAACAACAAGTGCTCTAACGACAACTGGATTTGATGATAATTCTTGGTAAAAAAAGCTCTAACGACACCTTAAAGGGCTCTAACAACAACCTAGGTTATCATCAATGCTCTTGGGCAAAAATGCTAACAATAACTTGAATTATCGTTAGTGAAATCGTGTAAAAAAGACCCAATAGATTAACTTATTTTGGCCATAACTTGTTATCCACAGGTGATTTTTGTTGCGTTGAAAAACTTATATCCTTAAAGTTAATTATTTTAAACCAAATTTGATAATTTAGAAGTAAAAAATGCAGTTAAAGTGAGCCCTACCTAAAAAATAGGTTTTTTACTAAACAAGTTACCTTGTTTTGATTATAACTTTTTACTTCAATGTTGTATTAACTTGACTTTTGATTCATTAAAAAGTTGAAATCCTCTAGTTTAATTTTGCTTTTGCACAAAAACCTTAAGGATGCTATTTTAGAGGCCAAAAATGAAGTTAAACCTAGTAGAACCTTATAATAGGCGAAAACCACTGAATTTTGGTATGTGACTCATGACATAAAATGAGTAGGTCAAAATTTGTATGTCTATAGATGACCCTCTTATTGTCGAGTGTGCAAAGCTCAATCAATAATAAAGAAGTAGACACTAGTTTTTGAAAAGTGTGAAAGATTAGCTATGATAAAGCATTTTCAAAAAAGGATCTTTAACAAAAATATATGGACAATTTAATGGTTGATGTTTACTAAAGATGTATACATATCTCAACATGAGGGTCTCTATGGTGCCAGACACTTACAGACAGAGACGTCTGACCAAAATGGTTGGACTGTAGACTAAACTAGTGCATTATTTCACATGAGGTTTTTTCCTTGAACTTGGTGTTGTGAGTAGGAAGTTTCACTGAATAAGGTCAGACAAAGACGAAACAAGTGTCATGTTGCTTTGAACTGCATGAAAGATGACTAATGATTTTGACAAAGACAAAGGCTTCCTTTTTTAAAAGATAAAGACAATCAGACTTTGTGGGGCAAAAATATCGAAAAGATTCAGACAATTTTTACTTTTTGATAGAATAAATAAAGGACTGAGATATTTGAACTTTTGACGGAATGAAATTGATTGATGCCTATTTAGAAATACGCCTTTTAAAATAGGATTGGGTTTAAAACAGTTTATGTGCTCTTCAAAAAGGTTATTAGATTGCTCCATCAATATGTGGGACAACCTATGAACCTAATGTCCATTTATCTATAGGATGATCCTAGGATAGGACAAGGTAGGCTTTTCTTAATTGAACATGGGACAATTAGGTTCTTAAGAACTATGTCAACTGCAAGAAAACTTGTTAGTAACATGCAAAAAATACATGACATGACATGATGATGCATGATGAAATGCTTTGACTTGACCCATTATTATCAAGATGATCTAAAAGCAAGTTCTTGAGACTCATTTTTCTGACTCATAAAAGATCAATTTCTTTTAGAAAACAATGCAGAAGATACTTGGCATTGGATTGCTTGAGAAAAAGGACTATGTTGACAAAATGCATTTTTAGAAGTTCCTCACTCTCTAACTTAATGATCAATCATTTAATGTGAGAGAGTCTTGTCGACGACCAACCATCAGTCTCAAGACAAAGAAGAAACATTGTTTCACACGAGGGTCTCCCCAACATAATGAGTAGTCATGCAAAGTGGGAGGTCTTGTCAATGACCAATCATCGATCTCAAGACAAAACAAGCAATATGAAATGCAGCCAGACAAAGATATTTTTAAAAAAAATGACTCAAAATTATGCTTCTTACAAAAGATATGACAATGATTTGTGCATTGTGAAAAAATTATTTTGGATAAAATTTATAAAGATTAGAGAATTTTTGTCAAAACAAACTTGTTGTAGGAACTATTAGACCTTTGTGAGTCAAACGAGATGACATGAATGAGTGACTACAATATAAATTCTATTGATGAGATAATTAAATCATGATGTTAAAGAACTTCATGACAAACAAATAACAAGAGAAAGATGATATTTATGAATGACAATGGTTCATAATATAAGACTTATGAAATACAATGCACATAATTACCTAAGTCTAAAATGATGCTCTAATTTTTTTTCAAAAGGAAAAAGGAACTACCTTTTGCTAAACATTTTGAAAAAAAAATTTAAAAAAAAAATCATCTGACTGGATGATTGCCATGAAAAGTGTTGGAGACACGAGAAGAGTGAATGTGTACAACTTTCATTACTCAATAGCAATTTGATTCTTTTCCAATGTCGATCTGATTTCACTTTCTATTTTTTTTTAAATTAAAATCATAAAATATACAAACTCATTCTTATTCACTAGAATAAATCTTATATTTGACCCTCAACTTTCAAAGAAATTAGTCAAATCAACACATGTATAAGTTCATGCTTCAAAGGATGTCAATCTAATTTTACAAAGATTGAGACTCTAGAAACTTCCAAATAAGTAGGACTCCTCGGCCACGTAGGCCTGAAAATGAGAGCTTTATATGCATAAAAGCCTAGGACTTTCCAATCGGATACGCTTTAATCTCCTTACACCAAGGCTTGCATCAAACTGATCTATATTGAATATTTCTATGCAGCCAATTATTTTCTGAACACTTTGAAAGAAACAAATAGGACTCAAGTTAGTAAACGAAGTGGATGGCAATGATGATGGCTTTATTTGTTTTTTCAACTTTGTGTATCATGAGGCTCAAAGGGGGTACCAATGAAGGTTGGACACAACATTATTTAATGTGAGGATCAAAGAAAAGCAAGTGGGTAAGGGATCTTAAGCATCTCTTACTTAATATCTTTGATTGTAGAGGAAGCAATCAAAATTTTGGAGCTTTCTCATATTTTTCTTTTTTTCAATAATTCCTCTTTTTTTTCTTAATAACCTTTTTTGGCATTTGGCATTTGGCATTTTTTATGCTCCTCTTCATAAAATAAAAAATACCCCAGGATAAAGCCTGAATGAAAAAGTTTTGCTTTATACAATAATATGACCAACTTAGTCCTTTTCAAGGACATTGAAAACAAGACTTAGGAGCAAAAGGTATCAAAGCATAAGATGCATAAGTCCACAAGATCGACCAAAAGAGAGGATAAAAAGTAAAGACAAAATGAAAGTTAGTCTTGACATCTTTTAGTTTAAAGAGCTTTTTCTCCAAGTGAATCATCATGGTCTTAAACCATAGAATATGAGACTTAACATACCCTTGTATAATTCATCCTTTGCTATTTTTATTCTTCAAGAAGACATTTATCCTTCTATTTCACTGCAAACTTTTTCATTTTATGCTTTCTTCTTATAGAGGGCTCTACCTTCAAGTTTTCTCTTCACAATAATGAAAAAGAAGTTGACTATTTCTAATGATGTAAAGAGTGTGATGAATTGCATGTGAATTTCTCATAAATGCAATGACTTTTTAACAAAATCACTTAAAATGACACAACTTTTGCAATAAAAGAGACAATCCTTTCGAAATTTTCTATTCTTTTTTCAAAAATTTCTATCTTTATTGGATTTTTTAGATAACTATTTACAAAGATAATCATACAACTCATTCACATTCCCAAAAGGTGAAGGAATGGTGGACACATGGCATTGGACGGCAAGAGGTTGATAGAATACCTGAACTAGATGATGAAGTCTTACCTTATCTGGCTTTTTGACTCAATGTAGAGGACAAGGTGTGCTTTGGATTTGTCCAAGCAATAGACTGCAGTTGTTGTGAGGATAGATTCATGACATTTTCCTCTTGAAGTTGACCCATAATCTGATTTTGTCCTCCTTTTTTTCAAACTTGTTCTTCCATATTATAAAAAATATATGTTAACCTTTTTACTCTTTTAACCTAACATAGACTTGTTTTTTATAGTGTAAATTGCAGGTGATGTAATACCCAAGATTTTTTATTATTTTTTATGATTATTAAATAAATTAAAATATAAATTTGATCTTAATGGTGGTTTAAAAATGTATTAGGTATTTAAATTAATATTGAATTTTAATTTATATTTAAATATCCATTTCAAACTTAATTGGGCCTAATATAGTATTTTGACCCAGTGGGAACCCAAGTGTGAGGTGTCCTGAACATCGTCATTATTGTTTTAGTGAACATTTTGGTCGATTGATTATTCATTAATTAAATCAGAGTTGACATTGATGTTCCTCATTTTGAGGGCATCAAAATTGACTATCTACACCCCCAAATTGGTGTTGATTTGAATTTAAATTTGAATTTAAATTTGAATTTAAATCCCTTTCCATATGGGTTTCCTTCCTCACCCCAAACTCTATCCTTTTGCCCCATAGGTTGGCTTTAGATTTAATTGTATATATATTGATCAACAAAAAAAATAGTTAGTTTTGAAAAATATTGATTATTAATGTAACGCCCCAAAATTTTACACCAATTTGTAGACATACAAGTACATCAATTTGGGTGTATAGATAATTGATTCCAATGCCCTTGAAATGAGGACCATCAAATTAAACTTCAATTTAATTGATGAGCCATTGATCGACTGGAATGTTCACCGGAACAATAATAATGATGTTTGGGGCATCCGACACTTTGGTCTCCACTAGGTCTAAATACTATATTAGACCCAATTAAGTTTTAAATGAGAATTTAAACCTAAATTAAAATTAAATATCAATTTAAATATCTAATACAATTTCAAACCACCATTAAGATTAAATTTCTATTTTAATTTATTTAATAATCATAAAAAATTCATTAAAAAAAATCTCGGGTATTACAGGTGACCCCATTCACCATTTTCAATATCATAAGCAATGATTTGAGTTGAATGTATGGGGATCTTGGTTACTCCATGGATATTGTTCAAGGTACAAGTCAAGATCATAAGATTGATGAATAACATAAGTATAGGCATGACAATGTTGTATCTTTTTTTGACAAATTTTGAGTTATCCTGAGAAATCTCATCAGTAGAATTTTCTTCTTTCTCAATAGAGGCATGAAAAATTTTAACTTCTTAAGAAATCTCCAAGACATAATCCAGACAATTCATTTCTGCATGATCATCTATGTTTGCTCAGTTAGACAAGTCAAAGTCTTCCATCATATTGGCATATTTAAGGTTTTCCTCTTCGATGGGATTCTCGAACATATTTTCTTTCTCTAAAATGGGAGTGTTAGGGATTGACTCAAACACAATATGAGTTTCTTCTTTTCAAATCAAGGGAGGAATTTCCTCTTCTGGAGATTTTACAAAGCATTCCTCTTCTAAAGTCATGACAAAACTTTCATCTTTTCAGTCTTTGGTGAGACCTTGCTCATTCTCAACTATAATAACGACCTTAGTGAATGTTAGACATAATTGTTTTTTCTGGAACTGGACTAGAAGTATTCTGGACTTGAGTGCAAGTAAATTGTGGTTGTTCTAACAACTGTGAGGCTTTTTTCTTATCAGCGAAGTCGATGTAAACTCTAAGAATTATGTCAAATTTTCAAAATTGGTTCCTAATTATGTGGACTTTCTCATCTTGGATGCAATTTGGTTCCTTCCGAGCCTCTTTATTTTTCAAGATCAGTTCACCTTTGTCTATGTGATCTTGAATTATGTACTTAAGAGGAATACACTCTTCAGTGACATGACCCAGGGCCTGATAATATCTGCAGAACTTTGTTGGGTCCCTTCCTTTCATTTGGAGAGGATTTTACACATCGAGCAATTCTAATTTTTTATTTTGCAGTAAAATATTTAGGACTTGAAATTGAGTCTGTTGCATCTCAATGAACTCTCTGTCATTAGGTCATCTATGATTTTAGGTTCGCCCTGATTTTTCCTAGGAGACCTAAACCTTTTCTTTTCTCTTTTAAAAGTAGCCACACTAACCTAGCTTCTCGGTAACTCATCCCTTTTGGAGCAATCATTTTTCAGACCTAGTATTGCCTAGAATCCCATCATACATGCCTCTTCTGCATTTTGACTCCATCCAAGTAAAAATATCGATCAAATCCATGAATGTCTCACACCTTTGAGTTGATAAGAGTCCTTTAAGAGGTTGATTGAAATTGTACATAATGAGGGTAATGGCATGAAACTCCCAGATTAGATCTTTCATATGATGTTACACTCATCTCCATTGGGTAATGAAATCATGAGCGTTCTCATCCTTCTACCATTGTTGGCATAACATATATATTATACCAGAATCACTCAATGAATAGGTTCATGAAGGGCTGAAATTGTCGGATTTGATGAATATCCAAAGTAGAAAACCAGGACATAGCTTCATCTTCAAGACTTTTTAGAAACCATCAGATCAAGGCCCTATCATTGTTGAGACAATCATAGCAAGTATCGAGGAATAGATCAACATGAGTTTCTAGATTTTTTGTCCTATTGAACTTTACAAACTTTCAGAGAGTGATCACCGAAGACTAATTATCTTGGCCTAGGACAAAGTTCAAAATTTCATAGGGCATTCTTTCCCCTTTGACATTCTTTATTTGTTGAGTCACATTTCTCAATTCTTCTTCTAAATTTTGGAGCCGCTCTTCATGCTCATTGGGTTGAGGATTCATGATCTTGACGACAACTTCTAGAAGTCTTATAGACATAGCCTTCTTGGGCTGAATATTTTGGACTTTTTGTTAGTGACTCTGCTCAAATCGTCTCAATTGAGCATCATTCTCTTGGAATTTCTATTATATATGTTGCATCAAGGTTCTCAAGGCATCATTTGAATGACTGGCTGGGGTCGCCAAGGCCCAGCAGGCTGCCCATTTCATGTGTGGATTAGTGTCTACAACATCCCAACAATGAACCATTATAAAAAAAAAGTAATAATGACTGATTGGTTGGGCCACCAACCCCATTGAGTTGCAACCGATTGGGGGCAGCCGACCCCAGTTGGACTCGAACTAAGCCAGGTGACCAGCAGGGTGTGCCATCCTGCTAGTGCACCATAGCTATGACTGCAACATGTTGCAGACCTGTGGCAACACAGATGTAGTCCCAAACAAATAAAAAAATGTATTATTATGCCCTTAGGCATGTTGGGTCTACCAACTCTAGCTGGTTGCCAACAGGAGGGCATCATGGTGTCGCTGCACTATTGAACACAACAGTGTCTGACTGCTGGGTTAGTAGCAGGTTGGGTCTGCCCGGCCCTAACATAAAGAATATATATATATATTACAAATCAAGTGTAAGAAAATATATATTATATGTTATATTTGGGTTGAACTCAAAGAGAGGAATATAAAGAAAATGATCATTCTTGGTTGAATGTGAATGGCAAATACTTGAATAAGCATAAGTTCGAATAAATTCAAGTCCTAAATGTTGGTTCTAGATGATAGTCCAAAGAAAATTATAAATCTTATAAGCTTAACCGTCATTTTATGAAAGAATGTGCATGTGGATGTATTTTCGCAAACATGGCTCAATTACAACTTTATGCTCAAATGAATGCATTATTTACATGTAAGGTTTACAAAATACATATTTTGATAATTGTGATGTTTGAATTGTCTGCAAATGCTTTGTGGTTTAAAGGACATAAATGAGTGTCATTTATCAACCTTGTCCTATCGAATGTATGAATTGCAGATATGTTGCATTGCAACAAATGTTTGTAGGGTCATTTTACAACCCAAAGTTGAGCATAGGGTTTTGCAGAATCTTTGGGGTGCCATATGAGCACTCATGATAATTTGTGTATGTGTTTCCCGAGACTAGGCAGAGGGTAGAAAAGACCAATAGGGTACAATGTGTATGCCCAAGTTAATCAATTAAATAACTACATATACACAAACCTAAGTAAATGTCTGACCAGTTTAAACATACCGGGGCATTCTTTCGATACTCACTGGTAAATATACCAAGAGCATACTTGATGAGTGATCTGAACGTACCAAACATAATGTAATATTCTCATTTATACCTTTGGTGTAGTATGCATTCTAACATTACATGTTGATATTCTGTATACCCAAAAAATGGTACTAGAGTTCTCAAAACCCCGATCTGCCCAAACAAGGCTGATACAGATAACCTGAACAAATCAAATTAAAAAGAAATGAAATATATACCCATTCAACACTGTGTTACCATAGAGAGGGCAAATGGTATAAACTTTGTTAGGTTGCTCTTGTTGAAACATACAACGCTGAAACTATGCTACGAGCGGGAATGGCCCGACGGTCCTCCACCTATAGAGTTAGGAGACCCAAACTATCTAATTTTGTCCTAGGTGAGTAGGGCCTGTAACTTCTGCAGAAATTGGATGCATCTTGTTAATCTTGGCCTTTAGGGATTATCTTGCAGTCATTATACTGCCATTTTAGGAATCTGATTCAGATAGTCATTCAGGGTATTAAAACACTCATGCATAATAAACCCCTAGATGGTCTTATCTGTCTCGATGTATTTGAACTGCACGTAGCTGTAGGGGTTTAATCAAGTAAAACATAAATTTTAACTATACAACTTTGCATTTTTGTAATTAATTTTTGTGCATGTGTTTGATTATGTTGATGTATTGTGGTTGGTTCAAATATTTCTTTAAGACAGGTTTATGAGATTAATTATACTTATCTTAAATTACTGAAATATTAACTTCAGTGTGATCTTATATGCCTAGCACTTTGCTTAGTACCATGGAAAGAGATTCCTTACCGAAACTTGCGAAGTTTGACCCCCAACATTACCATTTTACTACAAATTGATTAAGTAGGAGTTGTTGCGAGAGGCTTGGGTTAGACTCGCTAAGATCAGATCTTCCTTGTCGATTTGAGATCGATTTTAATTATTTAAATAGTTTTATTTAGTTTTAGTTAACTTGGTATAATAATTCTTTAAAAAATTGGTTGAATGGTTTTTATTTTAGTACCTTTGTCTAACATGAAATTATTTGTCATTGCCCAAGATTTTCCAACTTCACTTTGCTTACTTTCGTTGTGTTTTAAAAAAAAATGCCTAAAAGTTTGGATAAATGTTAGGGTGAAACAACTTTGGTATTAAAGCCATCCGGAAAATGTGATTCATGACCCATTCAAGCAACTCAGTAATGCTTTGTAAGTATATGTCAATTCACAATTTCTTGATTTAGATATTTGTATATAAATATTATGCAAAAACTTGTTATGTATTAAGAACCTAGAAATAATGAGCTAGGTGTATTCCCTAATAGGCTTATCTATAACACATATTATGGATATAACTATAGATCGAATGAAGTAGTAACAATAATAGAAACACCATAAATGATTAGCAGACCCAGAGGGGTTTTGTCATGGATACTCTGAACAATTTGGCTCAGACCATGAACACTCATATATAGAATCAGATTGGTTAGGTGACCATGCATATATTTTGCATTTTATTCATACTATTTTATGCATGATCTAGTAAAAAATTGCATTAAAAACTCATTCTTATCAATGTTTTTGAAAAATTGCTTTAAATTCAAAAATATTGGTAAAATCGCATATTTTAAGCTCTTCCCTGCATTTTTTAGAGTTTTAATTAGTTTAGGATTTTTGTTATTCATAGTTTAATTAGTTTAGGACTTTCAAATGGTATTTTATTTTATTTAGAAGTGTCTTTTTCTAAAACATGTTTTTCTAAAAGAGTGCTTATTTGAAATTTTTGAAAATTAATTGTTTTTTTTAGAAAAATCGTGTGGCGCCGTAATTTGAGAGTATAAAATTAATTTTTTTAGAAGAGAAGCACATTTTTGCCTTTAGAGAAAACGCATGCCTCTTCTTTCTCTTCTATTCTCTTCTCTTCATCTTCCTCGTTTCCAATCAGTTCTCCCTCATTCTTTTCCTTTCTCCCCAGTTTTGTCTTGCTTCGAACATTTCTCTGGCACCGATTCTTCTTACCCCCACTCGACGGAGATAAGTGCAGCTCGAAGGTAAGACCATTTTCTTTTTCTCAACCCCTCCGTCGAAAATGGATCAGAAGGTGCGTTTCTTCTCCCCCATCTCTTCATAATTTTGTAGTTTTAGTTTTTGCATACATACATCATATGATTGCAAGTAGTTAATCATATCATTGCATATTTATTTTATATAGATTAGATTAGTTTTAATTTTATTATTTGAAAATATAAAAAAGATATATGAAATAGTTTAGTTTAGCCATTTTTCTCAATTTGTGTGCAAAGTTAGATAGTCATATTATTTTATATAGTTAGTTCTTAAATTTAATTCACGTCAAGTGTTGTCTTTTATCGGAATTAGTTAGTTGCTTTCATTAAACATAAATTAGTTAATTAAAATTTAGATTAGATTTAATACATGTTAGCCGATTAGGGTTTTAGAGTTCTTTTTACTTCTTTTTAATAGAAAATCATTAGATCCAATTTTCTTTTTTTTATTGTCGTTAAATGGATTATTTTAATTATTGATTAGTTTAGATTAATTTAGATTAGGTGTTTATATTCATTATTTAGATTAAATTTGATTAATTAGAAATTTCTAAAGTAGTCGATTAGAGTTTTTTTATAGTAATTTTAATTCTTTTTAATTTTTGGTCCTTAGATCTAACGTATCCGGTTATATTTATTAACAAGTTAGTTTTTTTTATTATTGAGCGAATCATGTTCTTGGTAGTTTTCATCATGATTAAATTAGTTTTATTAATTGTAATTATCGTTAGTTGGTGAATAGTAGATTAATTGATAGTAAAATAGATTAGAGTAATTAGTTTTTTTAATCAGCCGATTATTACTTTTTTTATTAATTAGTTATGTTATTTTAATTCCAACACGTTATTTCCTGTATTTAGTTTAGAAAATATTGTTATTTATTTGATTAGCATTTTTCTTAATTAGAAATAGATTTAGTTGATTTTTGTTCTTTCTCCATTATCGTTTTAGTATAGTATAGAATACTTTGTTAATCATGTTTTGTTGTAGCTTAGAGCAGTGTTTAATCAATTTAGTGAGTTTACATCAGATTCAAGTCACGTTATTTACTTTAGATTTTTTTTTAGTTGTTTATTTATCATGCATATTTAGGTAAATGAATAGATAGCCATTTTTTGCTTCTATTATTTCATTTGATTATTGAATAGCTTAAGTTAGTTATTATATTATTTTCAGTTTTATTGATTCTGAAAATCTATACAACATATAGTCTTTGTTAGATTCATTTAGTTTATTTTAGTTTTTGTCTCTTAGTCAATTTGTTACATTAGTTAGTTTCTTGATTGTTAGTTAGTTAGTTTTGATATTTTGTCATTTAGTACTTTAGTTTGTTACATGTTAGTTCACATTTGTTACATGTAGTTAGTTTGTTATTAGTAATTAGATTCTTGTTTTTGTAATTTTTCTTTGAATTAACATTGAATTCTCGTCTAGTTTTTCTGTGTTTTGTGATTCTGTTTTATAGGGAAGCGGTCGATCGTGCGATGAGACCTCAAACGAGCCCCTAAAGAGCCCTCTGAGGTCCACAAAAGGCCCCTTTGAGCCCCTCAGCATCCCCTTCATTTCAGTATATGACCCTTATCACCTGAGGGGAAGAGTACAGGAGCTTGCAGATGCAGGTTGCAATCACACATTAGTAACTCTGGGGTTTATCTAAAGCAGAGGCATCAAAAGGGACTAGAAGCTCAAGCATTAAAGACCTTTTTTCTCTTTTCTTTTTAGCTTAGGATTTATTTATTTCATTAATTTGAATTTGTAAAAGGCCTGTAACTAATTATTATTTGTTTAATCCCTCCGCAGAGGGTCGTACTCTTAGTTGATTAATTAATTAATTATTTTTATTTTTAAGGCAATAAAGAGTAGATTTCTATAGAATGCAAAGTTTTCTCATGTTCCCTGAGTTCGACCTGGATCTCACCGTAGTGTGAGCCAGTTTTTAGTATTTGGTGTTTGGCTTGCATAAATTGTTTTAATCAAAAATATCTTTTAAAAATCTATTTCATAAAACCACACCATTAGGCAACACCAGCCCATGAAAACCTCAATTATGGTCAGGTATCTTTTGAGAAGTTCATGAAGTTGGAACGTCTACATACTCAAGGCAATACGATCCCCAGGTGATCAAGAGTTGGCTCAAGGAGATCGAATGAGCATGTTCTACCTATGCACGAGGACCGCCAGATTGACTTTGACACGTATCGACTGAAGGGAGATGCTCAAAAGTGGTGGGACACTATTCGAGAAGTTTGTTTCATATGAGCGGGACAAATTCTATGGGCTATGTTTAGAAAAGTCTTTCTAGAGACTCATTATTTTCAACATGCACAAGAGCGAAAACAATAAGAATTTTTTGAGCTCATATAAGAAAGCATGAGTTTGGTAGACTACACCACCAAATTCAAGAGTTTAGAGCGTTACTGCCCAAACCTTTTTTACAATGATAAGGTTAGGGCTACCAAGTTTGTTTAGAGATTGAAGGATGAACTGAGATATCGAGTGATGATCAGTCGACTGACAACCTTTAACGATGCAATCAAAGCAACCATCAATTTGTTTGAAGAGTAAAAAATATCCAGAGTGGATCAACCCAAGAGGTCAGCTAGTAATGGTGAGAAGTTTACCACACCTCCCAAAAAGAAGTAATATAGAGAAACCAGACAACAATAGAGGCCTAATCAATGATACCCGAAGTGTAACTATTCTCACATTGGACAACCATGCCCTCATGACATGGGTGCCTATCTTTACTGTAGAAAGATGAGCTATTACACTCAACAATGTCTTCAGAAGGATGTTGATGAGTGGAAGCGAACAACTGGGGGAGTTCAACAACAACAACAACAACAACAACAACAACAACAACAACAACAACAACAACAACAACAACATCAACAACAGAAGAACCCTCCCAACAACAAGCGCAAAGGAGAAATAGCAAATGAGTATACTCTACCAAGGCAACATAACTAAATGACCAGGGCGAACCTTGTTAAGGTAACCTTTCTGGCATATGAACTTAGTTTTATCGTAGTACATTATGGTAGGGTATCTCCATCTAATAACGATAGGCATAAGCAATATTTTTAAATAAAACTGTAATCAAATTTTGGGGACGAAATTTCTTTAAGGGGGAAGGATATAAGATCTGTAAATTTTTGATAAATAAATAATTGAGGATTTATCCTAATTTTTTAGTATTATTTTTACTTAAATTATTAAAAAGTAAATAAAAATATCATTTTGAGTGAAGTTAAAGGTTTCGAAGAATTTAAAACTTGAAATTGAAGTCTACAATTAAAAATTTGTTTGGATTTAGTTTTTTGGATATGGATCTCATATAGATTTAGAATCCATTATCAAAGGTAGTTGGATCTAGTATTTAAATATGGATCTCGAGAATATCCAAAATCCATTAAGTGATTTGGATAAGGTAAGGGTTTGTCCAAATAGAATTGGATCCAAGATCCAATAGAAAATGTAGTTTTTGGTTTTAATTAAATATTTTAAGATTTAATATTAGATAGTATATTTATTTAATATAACACTTATGAACTAACAAACTATCTTAATGAATTTCATTTCTAAAGTTAATTTAAACTATTTAATAAGAAAAAAAAAAACAAAGGACAATGTAATAAACAAAGAAAAAGAGACATAGTGGGTTGCTCCTTCCCAGTAGTTCCCCACCTTAAGTAAACATGAACACACGTTTTTAGAGAGCATTAATGAAAGGAAGGGGAAGGGGTGAATCGACCCTCCCTCTTTTCTAGAGTTAAAAGAAAATAATAAAGTATAACATAAAATATATAAATTAAATAAGAGGTTATTAATATTATAAGTGGGATGTTAAAGTCAATTGAATGACTTGGTAGGAGAAGAGACCTAATATACGTGTTGGGCTCTTCACCTCCCTTCCCATTTAATGAGCTCTCTATAAATAGGGAGTCTCGTACGGTTTTGGTATATATCTCTCTCAATTCTCTCAAATTTCTCTCCTCTCTCTCATTTTTCTCTCTATCTCCAAACCTCTCTATTGTACCATACCGCCGACGAGATTCCATTGGTTGGAGCTCTGTGGAGTGGTTTAGAACTATACACGTATACGGGTGATTCAAACCCTATAAACAAAAGAATATATTTATAGATTTTTTTCTTTTATAAATTTCTACTGTATGATCTTAAGCATGTTTGGTACTCCAAAGTAAGTGTATATATATAAATATATATGTATATGAATGATAATCTTATGCTGGATAGGTACGAATATCCATTTTTTTTGGTTTCTCAGCGAAAAATTAAGCATTTTATCCAGGGATCAATTGCTGTAAATATTATTTGTTTCAATTATGCGCACTTATCATACTTCTAAAATTAAAATATATGTTTACATAGCCTGCAATTTCGGGGATTTCCGCATCTCTGATCAGACCAGGTCATCTTAGTCAGTCAGATTTGGTTTGATCTAGTCTGACCTTATGTGACCAGTTGGGCCCGGGTAAGTGGCACGGCAGGGTGTGCAGCACCTGTGTGGCGCCCCTGAGGTGCACAGAATTATAATAATAATAAAGATGACTGGCTGACCAGCTAGGGTCACCAGCGCCAGCTGGTTGCCCATTTCATGTGTGGATCACATCCCAGCAGTAGACCGTTATCCAAAAAATAATAATAATGACTGGCTGGATGGCCGACCCCAGCCGGTTGCCATTGAGTTGCAGCCGATTGGGGCCAGCCAACCCCAGTTAGGCTCGAAATGAACCAAGTGACCAACAGGGTATGCCATCCTACTGGTGTACCATGGCCATGACTGCAGCAGGCTGCAGGCCTGTCACAATAGGGCTGCAGTCCCAAACAAATAAAAATTATTATTATTATGCCCGTAGGCAGGTTAGGTCTACCAACCTCAGCCGATTGCCAACAAGAGTGCAACATGGTGTCATTGCCACAGTAGCATCCGACTGTTGGGTTGAGTAGTGGCAACAGGTGTTGCACCCACGGCAGTGCAACAGGTTGGGTATGCCCGGCCTTGACACAAAGAAGAAATACACATATATATAATATATGTGTCAAGTATTTACATTTCTATAAGTAATATATATATATATATATATTACAAATCAATTGTAAGAAAATATATAGTATATGTTATATTCGGGTTGAACTTAAAGAGAGGAATATAAATAAAAAGATCATTCTTGGTTGTATGCGAATGGCAAATACTTGAATAAGCATAAGTTTAATTAAATTCAAGTCCTAAATGTTGGTTCTAGACAATAGTCCAAAGAAAATTATAAATCTTATAAGTTTAACCGTCATTTCATACGAGAATGTGCACATGGAGGTATTTTTGCAAACACGGCTCAATTGTTGTTTTATGCTAAAATCAATGCATTATTTACATAAAAGGTTTGTGAAATACATATTTTGATAATTGTGATGTTTGAATTGTCTGCAAATGCTTTGCGGTTTAAAGGACATAAACGGGTGTCATTCATGAACCATGTCCTATCGAATGTATGAAATACAGATATGTTGCATTGCAACGAATGTTTACGAGGTCATGCCACAACCCAAAGTTGAGCATAAGGTATCACAAAATCTTTGGGGAGCCACACGAGCACTTGTGATATTTTGCATGTATTGCCGAGACTGGGCAGAGTGTTGAAAAAGACTAACGAGGTGTGATGTGTACGCCTAAGTTAATAAATTAAACAACTACATATACACAAACCTAAGTAAATGCCTGACACTCATTGTTAAATACACCACGAGCATACTTGATGGGTGATCTAAGCATACCAAACACAATGTAATATTCTCTATTACACCTTTGGTGTAGCCTGCATTCTAGCATTACATGTTGATATTCTGTATACCCAAAAAGTGATACTTGAGTTCTCGAAACCCTAATCTGTCAAAGAGAGGCTGCTACAAATAACCTGAAAAATCAAATTAAAAAGAAAAGAAAAGAAATGGGTACTCATCCAGCGTCAGGTTACCTTTGAGAGGGTAGATGGTACAAACTTTATTGGAATGTTGTTGTTAAAACATACAACATTGAAACTATGCTACGAGTGACAATGACTCGATTGTCCTTCGCCTACAGAGTTAGGGGACCTGGACTACCCAATTTTATCCTAGGTGAGTAGGTCCTGTAACTTCTACAGAAGTTGAATGCATCATGTTTATTTCGACCTTTAAGGGTTATCTCTCGGTCATTATACTGCCCCTCTAAGAATCTGATTTATATAGTCATTCGGGATATTAAAACACTCATGCATAATAAACCTCCATATGGTCTCATCTCTCTCGATGTATTCGAACTGCATGTACATGCAATGGGTTAATCAAGTAAAATATAAATTTTAATTGTATAAATTTACATTTCTATAATTAGTTGTTTGTGTATGTGTTTGATTATATTGATACACTCTGGTTGGTTCAAATGTGCTTTAAGATAGGTTTATGAGATTAACTGTAATTACCCTGAATTATTAACATATTAACTTCAATGTGCTTTTATATGCCTAACACTTTGCTTAGTACCTTGGAAGAGATTCCCTACTAAGACTTGTGAAGTCTGACTTTCAATATTACCAATTTACACGTCAGAATGATTAAGCGGGAGCTGTTGCGAGAGACTTGGGTTGAAGTTGTGAAGATTAGATCTTCCTTGCCGATCTGGGATCGCTTTTAATTGTTCAAATAGTTTTATTTAGTTTTAATTAACTTGGTGTAATAACTCTTTAAAAATTTGGTTGAATGGTATTTATTTCAGTACCTTTGTCAAACATGAAATTATTTGTAATTGCCAAAGATTTTTCAACTTTACTTTGCTTATTTCCGTTGTGTGTTTAAAAAAAAATTACCTAAAAATTTAGATAAATTTTGGGGCATTACTTCGAAGGTTGGGAAATAGGCCTCGTTAAAGACCTTGAATTCATCCCAATGAATATCCAATGAACTCTCAAACTATACTTCAAAAGTGCTCTCTCACCACTTTTCAATATCACCCTTGAGTCGGTATGATCTATATAACATCTTCTTGTCCTCAGGGACATCGAGGACATTGAATACATGCTATCTCCCGGATTTAGGACTCCACTGCTTTCGGATCAGCATTCTCAGTAAAGCCTGGAGGATCTAATTTCAAAAACCTTATATAAAACATTTTGAGGTTGTGTTTGTTGGGCTTGTGCATTCTTTGACAATATATTAAGGGTTTCTATTATGAAATCCCTCTGTTTTGCCCATGTTTTTGACATTTTTGGAGGTATTTTTCTAAAGTCAAAGAAATGACATAAATTTTTGTGTTGGCAAACACAACATATACTTATTCATCTTATTTATATAGCCACATTATACAAGAGAAAACATAACAAAACGTTATACAATAGATATCCAATCATAACAAGGTTGGTTGGTAGGTGCAGCTGGAGTGTAAGTTGGCGAAGCAAGATTGTAGGAAGGTGAAGCTGGAGTATAAGTGGATTCTCTTTCACTTGTTTTTTTTAAATACAGTGGAAGTTATTTTAAATTAGCAAACTACTCCAATTTTTGGGCACATTGCAGGTTGAAAAATAAAACCAAACTGCAATCATTTCAAAAATATTTCATTCTATTGAAAGAATATCAGAGTTTATACAAGCCAAAAACACAAAGACTCAAAGATTCAAATTAACCTAATCTACACCAAAATATCAATTGAGTCCTGGTGTACTGTAGCATTCGTTTGTTCATCTCTGTGAACTTGAAATTTTTAAATAAAAATAAGTGAGATAACTTAATATCAAAGTATGTACTAGTAAACCTTTGTCGAGTCTGTACAAAATCACATAAAAAAATATGCCATACCTCTCATATGTGACATAAAACACATGCATTCTTCTACAATCAATACATATTCTTATTTCATTTTACAAGGCAATCTTTTTAACTAAACTGAATCTAAATGCTTAAAATTAATTGAATGATTATAAGAAATTGCTTGCATCGCACTATCCCTTATGAATTATGTATATGGCCGAAATAATTTTATCTAAATAAATATAAAGAACCTCTTACATCTCACATTTTTTTATAAAAATAGTAATCAAATTAAACAATTAATAAACAAATAATTATGTATTTACATGGTTATCCTATATGCATGAACCTTACTAATATCTTTAAAATTAAATTGGTTTTGAATTAAATGTCATGCTAGCAAACATTTTATAGAATTAAGTGACTATCCCGATTCAAAACTTAAGGCACTACTATCTCGGTCTACTATGAGTGTTCGTACCTCTAGAGGATGTTCATTTATATATTTTATTTTGCATTTTTATCCCTAGCTAGTAGATACATCGACACCATATTCAAATAACCTTTATTAAGGATTCCCGCAATTGGCTATAATCGTACTCAATTGCTAAATACATGTATGTGGTTGGTCTACCAACCATTTCATCCAAGCTTAAAAATCTCCCTAATCCACCGTGGTTGAGGGATAGGTCTTTTTCAACCGCCCAGACTAACCGATATTGAGAATTATCCCTCAGAGAGACTACTGAGAAAGTCCGGACTACCTGGTGTTGTGTTATACCCCTCATAGAGACTACTAAAAATTATATAGTATTTGTGCTAATGTTGATTCACATTGAAATGGCTCTCTTGTCCTTAATTGACAAGTTTAAAATTATTAGTGCAACTTTTTTTAATTTTTTTTAGAATATTTTCTTAATGCATGTTATTTTTATAATAAATGCAGCATGCTCAAATTTCACAATAAGTTGCACTTTTGAGTCAATACCATAACATTTTTCATGCATCAATATATGCATTTTCAAAATCAATATACTTACAATTTAAAATAACATGGATTCACATTTCAAACATAATTTTATTTCTTCAAACATTTATGCATCACATTATGCATTTCAAAACAAAAATGATTATCACGAAAGATGTAACATTTGCATCATCATAATTTAACAAATCATTTATGTGTTTTCAATCATTCAACCATAAATGAAACTCTTGATAATCTTAGAGTCTAGGTTATCACTTATGGCTCAACCTTATCTTAATTACATATGTTGATCTTAGCATGCATGCTATATACAAGTCTCATTTATTTAATTAAATTAGAGCCTTGAACCCATAATCTCTGTAAATAAGAATGCCAAACCTTAGGACCTATTCATTTATTTCATATCCTCCATAATATATTAATTAAATTTAAATAATTCAAATAATTTTATAAAAATTATTCTGGATTTTTTTTTCTATTATGAGATTTTTTGAAATATTAGGCAACACCTGCACTATTTTAGAAGGCCATAACAAGGTATTTGAGTATTTCTTACCTTATCGCAGATCGTAGTACCCAAAATTTATTTTAAAATTTTAGACAACGCCTACTCTATTTTAGAGCGTTAATGCTTTTAAATTTACTGAAATTTGGGTAGTACCAACACTATTTTAGTTCAAAAAATCCAAAGATCATTTTTGAAATTTTGACAAAACCTCCCATGTGCAGGAGTGTAAATAGACTAAAATTTTGGCATAATCACCACATTGTAGTTCATAAAATTAATCCTAAAGGTTCAGGATGAAGCTAAGTGGTCCTATAAGTTCATACAAGGGCTTAGATGAGTTCTATAGGTTGTAGTAGAATTTTTAGCAGTGATTCTATAATGCAATCTTAGAACCTCTTATGGTAAGCGAAGATTTTGACAGTGCTTCTTCGATAGGGTCTCAAAGCTGCCTTAATAAAGGGCAAGACTTCTACTGTCTAACCCTAAATGATCGAATTTTGACAATCGATAAGTACCCTAGTAGGGTTTTGAGATAAAGCAGGAGAAATAGGAGAGAGAGAGGTTCTGGAAAAATAAAATAGGAGAGAGAGACTAGGGAGAAAGAGGGAGGAGAGGGGGCAAATTTTTTTAGGAGAGAGAGAGCCCCAAGGGGATATTTATAGGCCCGGGGGGTGCCCCCACTGGGTGTCCTCTTCCTAAAAGGGGTTAGAGGGTGACTCACCTTCTCTTATTCAAAACTAAGTCCCATGCCAATTGTTTTGAGATTTATTTTTGCAAAATAATTAACAAAATTTATTAAATCCGTTATTTTTATAAAAAAAAGTGAGAATTTTAGATTTTTTATTATCTCTTTTATTTATTTATTTTATTAATTTCATAAATACTATTTATTTTACCAAAATACCCATAGTCTACAACTTTTGGGTTTTCAAAAACCAATTGGAGAATGCTAGAAAACCGAAAAAAAATATCAGATTTTTTTCGTCTTCCAAAACAAAAGAGTGTGTCAGGTCATTCTCAAACACATGGTTTTTTGTTTAATTTCAACCGTTCATTCTTTTATGATCTGAATCTCATCATCTAGAGCATCAAAGGTCCTTAAAAAACTCATGGGACCCATCTAAGATAAGAAGAATACATTTAGAGATAAGATGAACTGTGGCAGAGGCTACACACTAAAAAGCAAGATTTTTTCTCATGAGATTTAGAGACATTTTACTTTTCTTGCATTTTTAATATTTTCTAAGCAAAATACCACAGTTAATTAAAATGAGAGAAATATTGTAGAAAGGAAAAATTAAGAACAAAAAAACTAAAAAACTTTAAAAGAAAAAAAAAACAGACATATTTTAACGTTTTAAATACTCAAAAACCTTAACTAGGGCAACGCCCTAGAAAACCTCCCAAACAGGGCAAAACCTTAAAAACCCAAAGAGTAGGGCAAACCTTCCCTCCCCTCCCCTCCTCACCCTCATTCCTCCCTTCCTCCACCACTCCACGTCACCACCCACCTCCTCCCCACCCCCTCAAGCAAACCCTCTCCCTTCCCTCCCTACATAACCATTTAAGTCCGCCACCCTCTTCCACGCCCGGAAATCGACCGAAAGGATGTCGGACGCCGAGTCCACCACCGCCGGCTCCCCTCCGCTCCGGGCGGACGCCAACAGGAAGATCTCTGACAGGATTGTCCGCGCTCTCCACCACCGCCTCCTCCTCCTCCACCGCTCTGCCACCAGCGCCACCTCCGCGGCGTTCTTCGTCCTCGGCGCCACTGGCAACGTCTACACCGTCACCATCTCAGCCGCCCCCTCCTGCACCTGCCCCGACCCCACCACCCCCTGCAAGCACATCCTCTTCGTCCTCCTCCGAGTCCTCCGCCTCTCCCCGTCCGATCCCCGGCTCCGGCGTAGGAAGCTCCGCGAGGCCGACGTTCTCCACCTCCTCACCGCTTATTCCGACGTCACCGCCTTTGCCGGCCCAAGGCTCCGCTCGAGGTTCCAGCAGATCTTCAGCTCCGGTGATAGGGATCCCTCCACCACCCCCACCACCGAAGGTGCCTCCGCATCCGGAGATCGGCCGGAGGAGGAAGAAGAGGAGCTATGTCCGGTGTGCCTGGAGCGGTTGGAGAGGAAGAGGAAAGAAAGCGTGGCTGTCTGCGTGGCGTGCGGTAACGGTATCCACGTGGCTTGCTTTGAGGGGTGGAGGAAGACCAGAGGGAGGCGCGGTGCAAATTGCGTGATTTGCAGGGCGAGGTGGAAACGGAAGAAGAAGGAAGATGAGAAATATGTGAACTTAGAGCAGTTTGTCAAGGAATAATTCAATGTGGAGGGGGGTCTGTGAAATTTGTACATACCTGGTGTAGTTGTATATAAATTTGTATATGAACTTACAAGTTACAACTTCGTGATAGCTCATTATGTACAATAAGCTTTTTTATTTACCAAATTTCAATATTTACAAAAGGCCGTAAAATTGTCCCCTATTTTTGCAAAACGCTATCATTGTTTCTGTTTTTACATTCAAGTGCCTACTTTATAGGCTCAACCATAGCTATTTTTTCCGGGAACGGTACGGAAGCTTTTTGCCACTTTTTTGTGGAGGAACCAACTAAGAGGGTTATTTTGTTTGATTAAAAAGGTCAAAAATATAAGAGGGTGGTGTATGCTCTCCCTGATGATTCACTGAATCCCACGTCTGTGTTCAGGGGTCTGAATGAGCACCACATATATAAGCACATGGGGCTCGTATTCTCGTGTATGTTGACATCTCTTAGCATTGGAGTCTGGTGCGGTTCAAAGACTTAAGTAATTTTTCTTGCTATTCTTGTCATAAAAAGACAGTTTGAAAAAATGATAAAAATATCCTCCATTCAAAAAAGAAAAACAAACGGTTCAAAAAAAGAACAAACATGCCCTTCATCCAAAAAGTCGAGGATGATGTTGACTCTTCAAAGTCTACACAGCGAAACGAACCTTAGCCGACGATCCGATGGTGATCCGACGAAACAATGGTGAGTCGGCGATTCGATGGTGATCCGGCAAAACGAACCTGAGCCATCAAAAATGTCTGTTTGAACTTTTCATCGTCATCTTCTTCTTTCTTCTCCGTAAAACACTATAAAACCCTCTCTCTCTCTAGAAAAGAAATCAATGGAGGCAAAGAGCCGACAATCCGATGGTGATCGTCATCCTCTTTCTACTAGCAGTGGTCGGAATATTGCTTTCGTCCAGCGGGCAACTGACTATGGCAGCTCCTCCTCCAGTACACCTACAACGGAATACAACCTTCGGCTTTCCCATCATGACAAAAATCACAAAGCAAAAAAAAACAAAAAAACCATGGAAAAGGGTGTTACGAAAACCTCGAGAAAGAAACAACCGAATAAAACATGAGCGCCACGATTAAACAAAACTCTTTATTGCTCTTTTTCGATATTTACAAGAGGGAAAGAAAAGAAAAAATTTATACAAGCCCCCAAAAAAATCTAAGAGTATCGATTTACAGTAGAAATCAGATCAATGATAAGCAATTTACAGTAGAAATCAGACCAGAGAGTAACGATTTACAGTAGAAATCAGTCCATAGAGTAGCAATTTACAATAGAAATTAGATCATAGAGTAACGATTTACAGTAGAAATCAAATCAGAAAGCAACAATTTACAATAGAAATCAGACCAGAGAGTAGCGATTTATAGTAGAAATCAAATCAGAGAGTAGCGATTTACAATAGAAATCAGACCAGAGAGTAGCGATTTACAGTAGAAATCAGATCAGAGAGTAGCGATTTATAGTAAAAATCAGATAAGAGAGTAACAATTTACAGTAGAAATCAGATCAGAGAGTAAAGATTTGCAGTAGAAATCACACCATAGAGTAACGATTTACAATAGAAATCAGATCAAAGAGTAGCGATTTACAGTATAAATCAAATCAGAGAGCAACGATTTACAGTAGAAATCAGACCAGAGAGTAGAGATTTACAGTAGAAATCAGATCAGAGAGTAGCGATGTAGAGTAAAAAACAGACCAGAGAGTAGCGATTTACAGTAAAAATTAGACCAGAGAGTAGCGATTTACAATAAAAATCAGATCAGAGAGTAGCGATTTACAGTGAAAATCAGATTAGAGAATAGTGATTTACAGTAGAAATCAGATCAGAGAGTAGCGATTTACAGTGAAAATCAAATTAAAGAGTAGCGATTTATAATGAAAATAAGATAAGAGAGTAGCGATTTATAAAAGAGATCATATAAAGGGACCCGCTCCGGGAGAGCTCTCGGACCCCCTTCCTGTAAGGGCAAAAACTCTGAATCAAGTTCCATAACTCATCAAGTTGAATGATGCTACCCACGTTGGGAAGAGCCTCCACCCCCCCCCCCCCATTATGTAAGGGCAAAAACTATGCTACCCACGCTGGGAGGATCCCCCAAACCCCCCTCCTGTAAGGGAAAAAACTCTAAATCAAGCTTCACAACTCATCAAGTTGAATGGTGTTACCCACGCTCGGAAGAACCCTCAAACCCCCCTCTAATAAGAGCAAAAACTATGCTACCCACGCTCTGAGGAGCCCCCAAACCCCCCTCCTGTAAGGGCAAAAACTCTGAATCAGGCTCCACAACCTATCAAGTTGAATGATGCTACCCACGCTAGGAAGAACCCCCAAACCCTCCTCCTGTAAGGACAAAAACTATGCTACCCACACCTTGAGAAGCCCCCAAACCCCCCTTCTGTAAGGGAAAAAACTCTGAATCAGGCTCCACAACTCATCAAGTTGAATGATGCTACCAACGCTGAGAAGAACCCCCAAACCCCCCTTCTGTAAGGGCAAAAACTATGCTACCCACACTGGGAGGAGCCCCCAAACCCCCCTCCTGTAAGGGCAAAAACTCTGAATCAAGCTCTACAACTCATCAAGTTGAATGATGCTACCAACGCTAGGAAGAGCCCCCAAACCCCACTTCTGTAAGGGCAAAAACTATGCTACCCACACCTGGAAAAGCTACCAAACCCCCCTTTTGTAAGGGCAAAAACTATGAATCAGGCTCCACAACTCATCAAGTTGAATGATGCTACCCACGCTGGGAAGAACCCCCAAACCCCCCTCCTGTAAGGGCAAAAACTATGCTACTCACGCTGGGAGGAGCCCCCAAACCCCCCTTCTGTAAGGGCAAAAACTCTGAATCAGGCTCCACAACTCATCAAGTTGAACGATGCTACAGTCAGTGTGCAGGTCAGTTAGTGTTTGATGGAGCAATGTAGGATTGTCTGCTAGATGTGCACAGAAGCAGAAAGAGAAGGGAGGGAGAGTGAGAGGGTTGATGTTCATGGCCTTCTCCAGGAGGGATTTTTTTCTCGGATAATCCTGCAGTGCAAGGACTGGATCTTAAATAACCATCTTTGGGGTACTTAAGTCTTTACAACCACTCATTTTCTAGAATCATCATTTTTTTTGGCACCAGTGGAGGAAAGTGTACTTAAGTCTTTGCAATCGCATCAAACTCCAACACTAAGTGATGCAGACAAACATGAGGATACGAGACACACATGCTTATATATGTGGTGCTTTTTGGGACCCCGATCATGAGATGGCCTCTTCGGGGGGTAATATATAACTTGCTTCGCAAAACCGAGTGTGTCTTTGAAACATAAGCCATAAACTTAGTAGGTTAAATGTAATTATCGAATAGGTAGCTTTGTAGATCGTTAATAAGTTGGCTAACTTTTGCAAATTATTCTTACATTTTTTAACAATCAAATTCTAGTTGTTTCTATATTCAGGGCCGTCAAGGGGTCAGGTTTTGTATCGGGTACTTGACCTTACCCAAACCCAAAATTTTGGGTATGGGCATAAAAAGTGATGACTCGAATAATATTAAGGTCAGTGGATGTGGCCCAGGTTTGGGTTATAATTTTTGCCGGATACCAGATTTGATTTGGCTTTTGCCTGATACTTGACCAACCTGACCCGAGTGTTTTATATGTATGGTTAGTAAAAGTAAACTTTTGAAACTATATGGATCTAAGTTTGGGATTTCATTTTTGTGACCCGATAAAAACCTGAATATGAACCCAACCATTTGTTACTTTAGCGGATTCAGGTACGTCCTGATGGGGGTAAGGTATCCGACCTGCTGACAACTCTATGGATTAATATTTGGTGTCTTTTTTTTAAAGAAGGTTAATATTTGGTGTCATTGAAGACATGGAACTATTGACCTAGAAATCATAAGTTCAAGCTTTATCCAGATAATCTGGCCATGTAATCGTTCTCAACATAGTTTGTTTACTAATAATCAAATCATGTATCATGTTAATCCAATCTAAAATTATGGTTTTTAAATCCTAACATTTTAGTAGATTGTGGGCCATTGATTTTTAAGCCCTTAAAAAAACTGCTTACACATCACAATCTATGTAACAAGGACACACCATTTTTGGTTCTCTGGTGGCACGATCGACCACACTCGGACACTGCACGTACATCATTATTTTAATATTTTTAACAAATATTTTATTTATATTTTAATATTATTTTATAAAATCCATTTTTAATTTTAAAATAGTTTTTTATTGATTAAGAAATAAAAGATTTTGTATCCTTGTGTCCCATTTTTGGAAAAAAATAATTGAACTTTCGATAGAACCCGAATCCGTGTCCTCGAGTCCATGAATCAATTCAAACTCATTTCCTGACTATTTTTTCAACTGAATCATAAAAATGGTTAAAATAGTTTTTAAAAAATTTAAAAAATTTAAATATTAGTTTTAATATTTTTTGACATGTGTCTTTCTATGATTAAAAGTTGGCCGATTCAAGATGGTTCAGGCCTGAATTGGAATTGCCCTATTCCCTTTGAAACTCGATTCAGGGTCCAAGACGATACTGACAACATTGCCCCCAAACATCATGAGATAGGATCAAACTCGCAACAAATATGGAACTGCACTAGACATTTGTTTAGGACCTACACCTAAACATGAATGACATTTAGGCTTCATTGGACAGAAAACAATTTAAGGAACCCTGGATCTTACGGGTCTGACCCAGATAGTTATTCAGACCACTTCCTTTGTTACCAAACCTTGACCCTACCAGGTCTGGTAAGGGTCGAGATAGGGTCATACTCAAACAGTTGACAGCCCTAATTAAAACTATTAACATAATAAAATAATAACTATGTGGCTGGTTATATCCCCTACACACAATACCCTAAATGGCATGTTACTATTCATGTTTCGGACGGCCATGTTTTTCACCTTTTTGTTTATGATGTATAATGAATCCAATTGAATCGGTTGATTGACCAGTTCTGCCAAACTATGTTTACATGTGCACTTAGTTTTTTTTTTAAACAAAAAAAACTAGGGTTAGGTAGACGCCTACCAGTTATACAATCATATACCATTGGGATTCGAACTTGCAACGCCCCCAACACAAGGTGAGGTGCACTATCTGCTCTTGGTACATGTGCCCTTAAATTTAATTGGACAAAGATAGAAGACTAATTAGATTTGGACTCTCTATATTGTCTTCAATGGGCTTTGCCTATAACTCAAAATTTGGTGTCAATGTACAATGATTCATTAGTTGATCGACACATTGACTAAATTGCTTATCATTGATGAAGGAATGTTCATCTTTGTGCCAATGTATTTTCTTGATTTAAAATTTACTAATAATGTCATTATTTTGAACAAAAACAAGAAACCTAATTTAGCCCATCTAGGAAGTTAACAGTCCAGTTTTAGCATTAATATTTGATAATGCCATTAATATTCTACTATCTAATGTACCCACCATGCATTTTACATTTTTGCAGGGATGTCAATGGATAGGAATTTATCCATGTTTGGACCAAATTTGAGTTCTGTTTAGTTGAATTTGGTAAGACAAAACTACATGTGATTGTAACAGGATGTGGTTATGGTTTTGATTTTTTGCTACTGAATTTGATGAAAATCTAGATTCGACTCGACGACAGAACCAACTAAAGAAAATAGGTTTAAAACACATCCATGGGCTGAGATTGAGCAACTAAGTGCCTCAACTCGACCGGTGAGATTTTAAACCAGAATGATTCAAAATCACAGGTTGCCTGAATTCTCATGTTCGTTTGAACATGAGATTTCAGGCTATTAGAATCGCTTTCTGAGGGGAACATGAGAAAGAGATTCTGAATAATCCAACCGAATGTCCCCTAAATCTTGCACCTATTATTCTCTACTGGATAATCGGCCCGCCCATAAGGTAACTCAAATAGCAAAAAAAGATTTAAGTCATGTACATTTGTCAAGATTGAAAGTAAAAATAATTGGCAATTATAAAATACATTGATAATTTTAAAACATTATAAAATAGTTTCACTTTATGGCTATTAATAAAGGTGAGAGACGTTTTAGGGAGAGAGGAAGCGGTTATAAATATTAATAAAATTTTGAAAAAATTACAATGTGCCATGTAAGTACCAATTCTTTTTTATGAAAACTCTGTAATTGCCCATATAAATTTTTAATTACATTCTCAACTCACATGACCAAAATGTCAATTAAGAAAAAATTGATATCCTTGCTTCTATTTTTATAATATTTAGGTTTAGGATTAGGATTAGGATGTATCGTGATACTAACAACATGACTAAGTATTAGTAGGGATGGCAGTGGACCGGGGGAAAGCAGGGCCCCGCCCCGCCTCGCCCCGTTTGGATCGGGGATGAAGGGTATGAAACAGGGAGGGAGGCGGGGACGAAGGTTAAAATCCATCCCCGTTCAGGGGTGGAGGCGGGGATGGACGTGCACTTTTCCCCGCCCCGCCCCGATCCCCGCCTCAACCCCACCCGACCACTTTTCCCCGCAATATCCCCGCCCCACCCCGCCTCATCCCCGTTTGAACCGGGGATGGAGGACATGAAACAGGGATGAAGGCGGGGGTGGAGGATAAAATCCATCCCCGCCGGGGATGGAGGCAGGGGTGGAGGATAAAATCTTGAGGCCGGACGGGGGTGGAGACCTTGTCCCCCGCCCCACCCCACTGTCATCCCTAAGTATTAGTTCCCGCTAGTTTTTGCTAATTCTCAATTGAGGGCTTTTACTTTTCTAATTCCATTAATTACCTCAGACTCCAAACTCCCAATGACACCCTGTTTTTCCTTCAAAAATGAATATTTTTCAGCTATTTCTACGGGTGGACAATATTGGGCTAGGTAGCCGATGGGCAATCAGTACCGGGCTCAGTATGATTCCCAACTATTAATCAGGGGCTCGGCCCTAATAGAAAATGAACATAGGGGTGGTCAATGGGCCAGGCGGCCCAATGGGCCAACCTGACCCAGCCCGCAACTCATGTCTGGGTTTTTGCCATGCTTTTAGGTCAGGGCCTGTTAGGTACCGGGCTTAAACCTGGCCCCGTTATATACATGAGTTGGGCTCGGGCCAGATCGATGGGTCTAAGTTATTTATTGATTTTTTAATAATATAATTTTTAAAAAAATTAACTATCACATAGTAACTTGAATAGCTATTACTATTTACCTAATTAGAACGTGCTATTTATTAATTATTATTATTTACCTAATTAGTGCAACTAATTAAGAATTAAATTTTCTGAAGTTTTTTCTCAATCACTTTCCTTCTACGTGCAAACTGTAAGTCCTCTATCAAGTAATAATATATATATATATATACATATATATATTATTGTGACCATAATGATGTGTTTGATTTGCTTGTCCAAGATTGGAAAGAATAGTATAATAGAATACACGACACATGTTTTGTCTTTTTTATAACAACTATTTTTCATTGTTTCGACTCAAATAGAAAAATCATAATTTTCTTATTTGAAAGTAAATAAATTATAAAAAATAAACCATAAATCAAAGAAACTATAAATAAATAATAAAATTAAATCTAAAAACACTAATTCAAACTTTAATAAAAAAACCTAATCAAATTAAATATAGAAAACCTTAATTAAAGAAATTTGATTTGAAACTCTAATCAAAGAAATTTTTATTTTTTATATTTAATTTAAACCATAAAATTAAAATCAAAGGAAAGCCCTAATTCAAACCCTAAATCAAAAAGCCCTAATTCAAAATCTTAATTTGAAAAATGCCTAATTCAAACCCTAATTGAAAAATCTTTAATTCAAAGATTATATATATATATATATATAGAGAGAGAGAGAGAGATGGGGGTAGTGTAGTGGATGTTGTTTCCTTGTTTGGTGGAGAGAGTCGTCTTCGCCCCGTTTTTTTTAAAGGGTGAGAACGTTGTTAGGTTCCAAGGGGGTGGGTGGTTGTGGTCATCGCAAAATTTTTCCTCTCGTAATACTCTCTCTCTTCCTTCTCTTTTCCTTTCCAACCTCTTATTTTCCTCATTTTTGAAGGGAGAAAGATAAAAGACAGAAAGAAAGAGAGAAGAGAAAAGAAAGAAGAGAAGCGGAATTCTTTTGCGGGTTTCACTTGACCTTAATTTTGAAAATATTTGAAATAACTCGCCTCCGTTTTTGAAATATTTGCGGGAAAATTGGGAGACGGGATCCGCTCGTCGGTACGAGGTTCTACCGTTCCTGGCACCTTTACCAGGGGTAATCGAACCAAGGGTCGAATTCATGCCTTTTGCTTTGCTAAGAAATTATCTAAGAATCTATTCTAAGTCTAAATGCACAATGAATCATGCTTGTGCAAATGCAAAGATGTATGCTCTTTTTGAAGATATTTTAAAGAATTCCCAAGTGTTTCTGAGATGAATCTGATATAGTGAAGAAATGATTTCTAACTTTAGAACTTAGGATTTAAAGTTCTAAGTTTTTAGAATAATCAAGAGTTTTGGGAAAATAAATCTGGATTTTGGAAAATGATTTTGAAGTTTTGAGATAAAGGAAGAAGGAAGGAATTTTTAAAGTCATAAATGGACTTTGAATCAGAATGGAGATGAAATGGAATTGAATTCTAACTTTGAAGTTTGAAATCAGGATGAAATATAGAAAAATAGAATTGATTTGAAAGTTGGAATTCAAGATGGAATTTGAATCCAAAGTCTGGATTCTGAATAGAGTTCAAAGTTGAATTTAGGATCTGAAATGGAAACTTGGTTTGAAATCTGGAAATGGGATGGAATTGGTTCTAAGAATTGGAATTAAGATGAAATTTTGGATTTTGAAATTTTGAATGGAATTGGATCCAAGATTTGGAATCCGAGATGGTATTTGGATATGAAATTTTGAGATCCAAGATAGGGTTGGAAGATGGAGTTGGATCTGAAGTCTGAGATCCAAAGTAGAATTGGATTCTGGACCCTAAGATGGAATTTGGATCTGAAGTCTGAGATCCAAAGTAGGGTTGGATTCTGGATCCTAAGAATTGAAATTTGGATCCGAATCTGAGATCCAATGGTAGAAGAGGGATCTGAATCCTAAATGGAATTTGGATCTGTAATTGGAGATCCAAAGGTGGATTTGGACTCTGGATCCTAAGATGGAATTGGATCTGAAGTCTGAGATCCAAGGTGAATTTAGATTCTGGAACCTAAAGGAAATTTGGATCTGTAATCTGAGATCCAAAGTAGCAGTGGAATTTTGGATCCTAGAGTAGATTTTGGATCTGGATCTGGATCTGAGATCCAAGTTGGAATTGAAGATTTGGATCCTAAATGAATTTTGGATCTGTAATTGGAGATCCGAGATGGAATGAGGATCTGGATCCTAAATAAAATTTGGATCTGTAATCTGAGATCCAAAAGGCGAATGAGGATTTGGACCCTAAATGAATTTTGGATATGTAATTGGAGATCCAAGATGGAATAAGGATTTAGACCTTAAATGGAATTTGGATCTGTAATTGGAGATCCAAAGTGGAATGGAGTTTACACTTGGAAATCTGGATCCAAGTTGAGACTAGGATTTGACTTTGGAAAAAGTCCAAATAGGACCTTTAAAGATGATCTGGGTTTTGAAAATCCAGATTTAACTTGAGAAGGTTTGGATTTTGAGATTCAAAGTCAATCCCAACTTTGATTTAAACTTTGAAGAAAAACTGGATTTTGAATCAGAAGATGAATTAGAAACTTCAAAGTCAAATTGAACTTTGAAGTTGAATTTTGAATTGAGTTGGAATTTTGAAGTTTTGAATATAAAATGATTTTGGAATTTCAAAGTCGAATTGGACTTTGAAATTGAATTTTGGATTCTTGAAATGAGATAGAATTGGATTTGAATAAGATTTGATTTGAGAAATGAAGAAGAAGAATCATTTGGAATTTTTGAAAAGGAAAATTTGAAAATATGATGCAATTCTATCCTATATGATGAATGAATTTGAATAAGTTTGAAATTGGATTTGAAAATCATATTTCATTCTTCAAATGAATTTAAATAAGATTAATGATATAATACACTCCTGACTATGGTCATTGAATGTATTATATAATAGTCATATCTAAATTCAAATGAAGGATAAAATACCTTTTTAGTGCTTTTATAGAATTTAAAATGAAATTAACCCTCAATATACCCTGACTATGGCCATTGGTATATATTTTGAGTTAATTTTAAGTTAAATTCTGATAAAAGAGAAAAATATTTGAGGAAAATATGATGATTTTTAAAAAGGATCCAGTGTGGATCCGGTGTTATTTCATAAAAGATAAAAATACTAAGTCTTGTTTACATCCCGACTATGGCCGTTGATGCAAATCATCAACTTAGGATTGATTTACCTCTTACGAAATGGTGCACGTGCCATTCGTGTTTCACCATTGTGAGATTTTGAAATGAAAGAGAAAATAATATGAAACAAGTAATGTTTAGCATATATACATGCTCATACATTCTAATCTAAGACTGGAGATGTAAATTCTTATTGATATCTAAGTTATTACAATCTTTGAAACTAGAATTTGAAACGACCTCTCTAATCCGAGAAGATTTTCCATGACTTTCCTGCAAAAGAAGCGAGTTAGCATAATACATGAGAAAATACTTTGTTGAGAGCAAAATTGTATATGATTGTGTTGGTTCAAATATCAGATGCTATGTCTAAGCTGAATGAGAAAGGCATATACAATGGGTGAAGTCAAGAGCCAGGATGGTCCAAGATGAATCAACCTAAAATATGGTAATTCTTGATGACCCACCATAGGAAGGAAGGGACATAGTGGTTCATTGTGAACCACTATGAAAGAAAACCATTATAGTGGTCCTTAATGAGCTACTATAATAAAGAAGGTTTGCAGGGGTTCTTTGTGAACCATTGCAAAGGACAACTATTGTAGTAGTCCCTGATGAACTACTATAAAAGAAAAGAGACCACGGTGGTTCATGGTGAACCACCATGAAATATAACAACTATGGTGGTTCTTGACGGACCACCACAGAAATGAAAGAATATGGTGGCTTGTGGAGTGTGATTAGGTAGTAGATGGGTAGTGCTGTATATATGGGATGTATGATGCTGGAGCTAATGTAGGATTAGCACAACATACGATAATGGTAAGGTGCAGATGATGAGAAGTACAACAAATAGGGCAGGTACTGTGTAACTAATGTGAAAGGGTGCAGCCGTGAACAATGAACAATATGTGTTATGGAATGCAGTGGGGGTGATCTGGAATGTACAGAATGCAGGTTAATTGTACAAAATATATCATAGTAAATGAATGATGATGGCAAAAAAAAAAAAAAACCAATGTGAGCAACCTAATATGCAAAGTTGTCATTTCTGCATATATCAGCTGGAGAGCTAATGTTGTAAGCTTGAATGATGCTATAAAGGGGTCTTGATAAAACCGAGATGCTATAAAGTTCTTGGACATTGTATAGTACACAAGACGATGTAGAATAGATTAATATACATATTACAACAAAACTGGAAATTTGTTCCAGCAGTAAATGAACATTTCATGTTTAGTCAGGAATTGGTCCAGCAAACCCCTGTTGATAACAAAAAAAAATGTAGATTCATACTTGATGTTAGAATGCATCTAGGCCCTAACCTATATATTGATCATCTTATGAAATGTCAGGTAATTCATCACAGCCGGTAATTGAGTTGGCAGTCACCTGGTGGATTTGCAGGGAAGGTGAAGAAATTCAAAGTTAAAGCTCATGATATATAGCTGGGAAGGAGGGTATGCAGTGGGAATGCGTTATGCAGGAATGAACAAGTTATGTTGGACGAATTTATGAGAAAAGAAATACACACAATTTATAGTAAGAGAAAATAACACCCTAATCTATGGAAATAAGCAGTAATGAAGAATATAACTAAAAGAGAAATTTTACAGCAGTTATACAAAAGTTTGAACAAATCATGCTTAGGAAATAACAAAACAATATCATTACGCAACTTGAACTAACTATTTTACAGGAAAAGGGAGGCTGGACATAAATGCATAAGCGCAGGTAAAAAAAAAATATGTTATTTACCTACCTGCTGAATTGGCCCTTACTTTGATCTCATACTTGTGATCTACAGAAGTTGTAAATCCTATTGAATTTAGAGATGCAGATAGTACCAAAGCAACATCAACGTGTATTCTGGATGGAAAATGATGATAACCTTAGTACTGCCTACCTCCCACAATATTAGCTTAACTTTGAGAATGTGTTCTAAGCGGGACACTTGTGATCCCAAGAATGCCTTGGATGAATTCCAAAGATGGCTATTTTTAGGATTGTATCCTTCTAAACTGTCATGGCATTTAACTCCCTCAAAGTCATCTGTCAAAATAACCATTTCGGTGGATATATTAGTAAGAACAACATTTGTCTCTGAATACTCATTGGGTGACGTCTCCTTCACCGAAATTTTGAGCATCTGAATCATTCAAATTCTTGTGAATCACATTTACGCATTTATTTTGTGGTCTTCCAAGTACCACATCTTCATTTGCTGGGGACATTTCAACATTGTCCTAACTTAAGTAACTCGCATCTTTGATGATCAGGGATCTCCAATGAAGAGGCATCATCAGCATGGGCCTTCACGGTTATTTTCAGGTGACCCTCTGGACCTTTTTCATGAACTTTAACAGACTGTACCGATCTTCTATCCGTATCATTTGATCCTCTTGCTGATTTATCTGCAGGCTTCAACAGTTGATCCGGACAGCTGCAACTACGAATTTCATGTTTTTGGAGACTACCAACTGCAGTAGCAGTGCAATGGCCCAGACATTCCATAGGGACAATTTAACATTGAATAATAAAGTGATAGGTACAGAAGATTGACCAAATAATAAAATAAGATAAACGAAATATAAAAGGTACAAAGAAAGATGAAATCCTTATGTCAGATAAAGAATGTAGAAGCAGGGAAACAAGGGTTCTGTAGGATTGAGGACATATTGCAGGAATGTAACTATGAAAGAAACGAAAAGTATAAGTGTTACAGGAATGTATCTATATATATAAAAAAAATGTAAACATCGATTCCACACAATCATTGAATAGCTAAAATTACTGTACACGTTCACCTGATGAATTGGAAATAAACAAGATGTCTTACCTCATTATTCTGTGATGAACCATCATTATATTTGCTCAAGAAGAATCATCATTATCAAACACTACAGCAAGAGAGTCAGATAACTTGGCCATAATATACTTACGAGCTGGACCTTTTCCATTCAACTGATGTTTATTAGGGTCAGAACGAAGGCCTCCAAAGAAGCAAACCTGGAGAAAGGGGTATAAAACTCGGGCGTGTATAAACCAAACATGGAGACCCTCCAGAGTCCTTGATGGCATTCAGAGGTCCAATGGGTGCTCCGAGTCATAAAATTCAGGTAACTTGGGTTGTAATGTGTTTGGAAGATGTCACGCTCTAGCCACCAAATGCGTGGATGATAATGTCTCAAACCCATTTATCAAGTTGGATTCATAGAAAATTAAAGGGTGATAAAACCAAGAGAAAAGAGAAAAAAAAATTAGATGTAGGAATCAATAGATTCCGTTTGCTGTAGCAATGGGGGGGGGGGTCGATCCTGCTATATGCAGGTCGATCCCACTCGTAATGCTAAAAAAAAAAGAAAACAAAAAGAACAAAAATCAAAACAGAAGAAAGGAAAAAAAAACTACAGAAGATCTGAGTAAAAGGAAAGGGGAAAAACAATAATAACAATATTCAAAATATGATGAATCACGAGAAATGGAGAGGAAGGAGTCACTTACCTTCTGTTGTAGGGATTCTGAACGATAATCTTTGAAGTAGGTTGCAGGGGTCTGGATTAACAAAGGTCGAGCAGAGAGGAAATCCTTCCCTTCGTGTTCCAGCCGACTTGATCAAGTTTTTGCTATGGTGGATTGAGGCAGGAGCTTTGAAGGGAGTATGAAGAAGCAATCTACTATGGGACTCTCGTGGTTTGGTCGTTCTTTTCAATTGATGAAAAAGTTAGAGAAGGGGAGTGAGAAGAAGAGGAAGAATGGGAAATCGAGCAGGAGAAAACTGTGGTGGGGTGAAGGCGGATGGTCTTAGGGCTTTCCCTTTGCGTCTTTTTAAAGAGAGAGGAGATGGCTCTGGAAGATGATAGAGGCCGTTGGGGATCGGATGGCTGACGAGGAGGGCTTCAGAAGATGGAGGTTGGTTGTGAAGGCTCAGCCGAGAGAAGGAGAAGGCGATGAAGAAGGGCGCGGCCATCCTTTTTCCGAGGTTTTCCCCCAGAGAAACCCTAAGAAGGGTTTTTTTTGTAAAAAATTTTGGTTTTTCCTAAAAGAAGCTCCCTTAACAAAATTTTTCATAAAAATGGTTTAAAAATGATTTTTTTAGCAAAATCGACTTTAAAAAGTTTAAACTCATTCATTTTTCTTGAAATTTTCCATTTTTTGGGTTTTTGTTTTATTTTTTAATTTTTTTGTATTTTTAGAATAAAATCCTAAAGTTTGTGAGAAAACAAAGTTTAAAACTATTTTTTTTGTGTTTTTGCAAAAAATATTTACAAAAGGGAATTTTTCTGAGAATTTAAAAGCTATTTTGAGAAAATTTCTTCAGAAAATACATTTGGACCCGAATTTTGAAGAAATATGGACTTAAAACACTGGATTTGGATCCGGAGTCGATTTTGAATATATCAATATGGATTTTAATTCAGAAAATCTGAAGAATGATCAAATTTTAGCTTTGGTTTTCTCAGAAAATGGGGTTAGGGGCAAAAGGGTCATTTTTACAAAATTTTGAAAAATTTGGGGTGTTCACAGTGGTGGAACACTGAAACCAAGTTCCTGATATGCGATGGATGCGCGTTGCATTCTGCATGTCGAGTGTTTGGCGTGATGCACATTTTGCACGTCCGCAGCATCTTGCGCTGTGTGGAACGCGCAATCAAACGCACCCTAAATACCACAATGAAAAGTAAGTGCAAGAAGTGATGTGCCGATCATGATTTGAGTGTTTAAGAAAGGTTTGGACGCATGAAGCATAAATGTGCTTACTAAGCATTAACAGAAGCGAGTAAGAAACAACCATGGAAATGAGTAAGAAAAAAATACCTTTATATTGTTTGGACCATGGATGCTAGAGTGGGAAACAGGTGCAAGAGAGAATGTGTGAAGTGAGAAGCAAATGTTTATTAAGTGTTTGAATGCTCCAAAAGGGAAGTGCTTATGAAGCACCAAGAGAAGTGAAGAAGCAACAATGAGAATGACTACGAAACAACATAAATTAGGAGTTAAAACATTTTTTTATTGGAAATGAATCTTAACTTTTTTTTAAATAATATTCATTATGTGTACATTTTATAATTGAAATATAAGAAAAAAGAACAGTTCTTTTAACATTAAGATAACATTTCTAAACTAAAATGTTTGTTTTCATATCTTAATAAATAAGATTGCCATTTTTTTGAAAGCATGAAAGAAACGTAATTTCATAGAAGGAGCTGACAAGTTTTAAGAAGCTTCGTTAAGTATGTTTGGGAAAATTGGATCTCTTCACATAAAAAAATAATTAAGAAGATTTTATGTAGGGATTAACCATTTACTCATAATTACAAGAAAATGCCTTAGTTTCTGAATTGTTTGATATCCGCATCAAGTTTTAACGGACAAACAGCAACTTACCTTAGCATTATCCATTAACTCAGGATAAATATATTTTAAATTAAATCAAACAACAATAATACCTTTCTAATCAAATGACCAAAATATGCACCTTTTCTTTCATGTGAAGATAAAAAATTATATATTTTTAAATAACTGTTTTTCAACTCCAAAGGGCAACATAAAAAGGTTAACAAAGATGATGGACATCAAGTCATTAACCACTCAGGCCTCTAATTTGACAGTTTAAAAAAATATGTGGGCATGTAAGAAAATTCAATAAACTAAGTGCATTTAAATTTAGGGGCAAAAGTTGTCCCCAAATGAAAATTTTCCAATATAAATATTTATTTTTACATGGCCAAATAAATAAATAGGCTTTCCATACACCACATCCCCCAATTCAAAAACCCAAAGTAAGACAATTTGGTGGGAAACTCTTCAACAATCCTAAATTTCAAACTCTCCCAAGATCCTCCTAATCAGGATTTTCATATTCAGGAGGAGATTGCTTCATCAGATCATCCCAAACTTTCATTCACTGGTTCAATTTTTTCTGCTTCTTGACCGATCAAAACCCTAAACAAAACCAGTCGGCATCCACGAATTTGGGTTTCTAGGATTTCACCTCATACCCATTGAAGGATTCATCATACACTGGATAAATTCGATCCCCAGTTCCATTTATACGCTTCTTTATCGATTTCAATCTACAGGAAGACCAGAGATCTTGTGCCTTTCCCCCTAGGATTTCTCAAGGGTTTTAGGGTTTCTCCATCGGAGCGGAAATAATGAGCACCCAACTGCACAAAAGCCCTAAAAGTGGAAGACAATCCTTGCTTTTCAGGGATTTGGCGTCGCCCATCTGCCAGAAAGGGAAATTCTCGACTCCCGGCCAGGCTGCGGCGGTAACGGCGCTATGGAGGGAGAATTTCGGAGGCGCGGATCCTCCGCCACCCCCGGTCTTCACGTTGGAAGACAGGGTTGACTTCTCGCCGGAGGCTGGCATCGGAGACTTTCCCAGCTCGCCGGATTTCAAGTCGGAGAGGAGATCGCCTTCCAGGGATTCGGTGACTCCTTTCAGGGGGAAATTGAGCTTCGGGGCCGCAGCGGACGCCATGCCTTCTCACGGGCTTTCGGCTTCGCAGAGCCCTGGTAGCTCTAGCTGGTGGATGCACGGCAAGGGTGTTGCAAATGGCGATGAACAGGGGAAGGGGTCGCCAGTGGATGGGATTGTCCAGACGCCGGTGACGGGCGGCGGGTTGCTTATGCTGCCGCCGCCGAGAGAAGTTGCTCGGCCGGAGGTTCAGAGGAATAGCTTGCCTGCTGGGAATCTGGACGAGGAGGAGTGGGTTACAGTTTATGGGTATCCCTCGTTTTTGCTTTTCTTTAAAATCTTGGTTTTCGGCATTTGAATTTTCTGCGGTTATTACGATGATGATGCATTATTTTCCATTTACATCGTTTTTTTAAGCATTATTGAGCTTCTAGAGCAAACTAACGGTCTATTAAGTCTTGCAATTCACTGTCGTTTTTTTACCATTTATTATCTGGAGTTGCGATTTTTTTTAATTTTTTTTTGAAGCGTCTCTAGTCATTACAATCCAAATTCATTGTTGGTCTTCTCGATTTTGTATTGGTTATCATTTAATCCTTGAACTTCAAGTGTTTTTGATTCTTCTTGATCTGTCTGATCTGCGATTTCCTTCTTCATGTTGGAGTTGTTGATATTATGATGATACATTGTTGGACATCTCAACGCGCTTGGATATCCTTTTCATTATAAAGGATCCAGGGGTGGTTTGTCTATTCCCCTCCCTGATATTCAGATTCCCATGGAACTTTGAGATTATTGATTAGGGAAGGTGATTGCTTGCTAAGTTAGTATTATACTTTTATTTGTCCTTTATTGTTTTAAATGATGAAATTTTGCTAATGGAAAATATTGTACATATCTTAGTATTCATTTTCCGATGCAATTATTAAAATTAGCTGCCAAAGAAATTATATGTTAGATGCACTCACATGCTGCATTCATCGATACAAACATGCACGCTCATGCACTGCAGACATATAAACAAATGAGTTTAGAAAGTCTAAATACCTTAACCATGGCATTTGTTAATTTTTGCTATTAGCTCATTGTACAAACTGGTTTTGTGTATGTCTATGTGGAAGCTGTTCATTTATCAAGTGTTACTGACTATGCTGGTTTGTCTCCAACAGTGTAACATCAAAACAGATGCAAAAGAATTTTTTTTATGGAAATTTAGACATGTTCTTCACTAGATTTGCCTTAGTGTATGCTTTCTTCATCAATCATAAAGAAGGCATAATATTCCAGAATCATCATCATCACCCATTTGTTGAAACAAAATATGTATCTTGTGGCGCTTGCAGAAGGAACCAAGTGTACACAGTTACATGCTTTATCATTTCAACTTTGGGCAAGAAAGTGGTGCTTAGGATCATTATGAAAGGAACAAAGCACTTAAATGGACTATTGGCATGTCATCCAATTATGTGCTTCTCTTTGGCCACAACTCTATGAACAAAAGGTCTAAGCCTGGGGATAGTTTATTTGAGTTTAGATTTTGCCAATTGAAGAAATTAGCCACTTCTTCATTGTGCTCAAATATGAAATATCTCCTATGTCACATAGGTGCAGGTGCAGGTGCGGCGATGCGGCACTTTAAAAAAACTTGGGTGTGGGTGCGGCGATGCGGCACTTCATATCCCCCATTGGTCAAATGTAGTGATTATTTCTTGCTTTATCATGTTCCTAAATCATCTGCAAAAGCACGTGTCCTATCTTTTGGGACATGGAGTCATGTTTTCAGCTGACCAAGATAATGCCATGGTGCCGTCTCCTGTGAAAAGTTGTATTGCCTAGATTTCTCCTCATATATAATTGCAATGAGACATAAATCATCCAATCTATTTTCTGCAAAAACAAGGATGTAGAAAAGATGGCAGAACTGCTTACTTCTGTTTTGAATCTGTCCTTACTTTCCATGAGAATGCTGATGTTTGTTCTTTTCCTGTATTAGCCATCCTTTTTAAGGAGCTCATGTTTTGATTCTCCATCTATAGCCATCAGTACTAGTAGATGTGGCTTCTTGACTTCTTTTTTTCCTGCTTTATTCTCTACTCTTTCTTGCATTTGAGCTTGATTTGCCTTGAATTTCATGGTCAATTGCCTTTAGTAAGCATCTTGGCTTGGTAATATTCCATGTTTAATAATGATATGCTAATGCAGCCTTTTTTATTTTCAGGTTTTGTTCAGGAGATACCAACTTGGTACTGAGGGAGTTTGAAAAATGTGGTGTCATAATGAAGCATGTCCCTGGTCCAAGAGATGCGAACTGGATGCACATGTTGTATCAGGTACTGTTTTTTTATGTTGCATATCAAGAGCTTTTTTGCAGTCCACATATCTTATCATATTTGTTGCATTCATTGCTTGTCTTATCCTCATAACTGTGACTTTGCAAGTCACACTATGTCCCAGTATTGCAATTACTAAAGCTTTATTGGCATTGTTGCATGGACTAATTACTGAACAATAGAGATGCTTAATTACTGAAATACTATGCATTCAAAAGCACCAGGCGGTGCCTAGTCGGTGGACCCCTAAAAAGACTAGTCGGTACCTTAATTAAAAAAGATAAAAATATATAAAAAATATGCCAATGAACTGCTAAAATTAGTTACAAACATGTATGCAACATAAAATCAATCAACAATAAGCAATAGACAAAAAACATGTCGAACATTGCAAAACCTGCCCAAATATTAAAAACAATTGAATACGCAAAGCAAACAACTATAAATATCAACAAATGCCAAATAATTTAAAAATAATCTAAATTCTTAAAATAAAGTGCTATAACTAATAGCAAACATGTATCCAACATAAAATTAATCAACAACAAATGCATGAAACCTAATATATTGCTATTGTCATGCATAATAAACATGTTATATTACAAAACCTTCCCAAATATTATTAAGACTAACAACAAAGATGTATCCAACATAAAATTAATCAACAAATGCACAAAGTATAAAATACCACTTTCGTGAAGCATAGTAAACCTGTTATATTACAAAACCTGCCCAAAAGTTAAGAAGAATTGAATAAACAGGAAAACAATTGCCAATATCAACAAAAGCTATGCAATTTAAACATAATCTGAATTCTTAAAAAACACACATACACAAAAACAAGAGTTTTTTTTTCTTCCATTAAAAGATGGACAAGATGAGCATGGCATAAAGGTGGCACCACATTCAATTTATACAATGATGTCATGATTATTGCACTATAGATAGTGCCTGCGAAAATTAAAATGATGCAACAAAAAGTCATCTGGAAGCAAAAAAGACAGGTTTGACAATGCATGAATTACTAACAACAAAATTGTCCATAACAAGTATAATATGATAGAGCCACTGAGAGAATAGCTTCAGTATATGGACAATCTATGTATAAAAATTTCAAATATTAAATTGTCATTTACAGTAAAATGGAAAACTGGTTGCAAAGAAAGAGAGACAAACACAGAGAGAAGAAGAAGAAGAAGAGGCGGGGGAAGGGAGAGAGAGAAAGAGAGACAAAGACCGACAAAGAGAGAAGAAGAGGAAGAGGTGGAGAGAGAGAGGCGGAGGAAAGGGGAGAGAAAGAGAGCCAGACAAAGAGAGAAGAAGGGAGAGAGAAAGATAGAGACAAAGAGAGAAGAAGAAGAGGCGGAGGAAGGGGGAGAGAAGAGGAAGAGGCAAAGGAAGGGGGGGGGGGGGGAGAGAGAGAGAGAGGTGGAGGAAAGGGGAAAGAGAAAGAGAGAAACAAAGACAAAGAGAGAAGAAGAATAAGGGGGGGAGAGAAAGATAGACAAAGACAAAGAGATGAAGAAAAATAGGAAGCGGCAGAGAAAAGGGGGGGGGGGGGGGGGGAGAAAAAAGAAGAGGAAGGGGGAGAGAGAGAGAAGAAGAAGAGGCAAAGGAAGGGGGAGACAAAGACAAAGATAGAAGAAGAAGAGGCGGAGGAAGATGGAGAAAAAGACAAAGATAGAAGAAAAAGATGCAGAGGAAGAGAGAGAGAGAAGAAGAAGAGAGGTGGGTGGGTGGGTGGGTGGGGGGGGAAGGGAAGGGTGGGAGAGAAAGAGAGACAAAGATAAAGAGAGAAGAAGAAGAAAAGGCAAAGGAAGGGGGAGGGACATAGACAAAGAGAATAAGAAGAGGGGCTGAGGCGTACCTGGAACGACGGTGGAGGACAAGGGAGACGGTGCAGATGAGGGTGCTCGATCCTGCCAGAGAGAGAGAGAGAGAGAGAGAGAGAGAGAGAGAGAGGTTTATAACCCACCCCCCCTTTTGTCATAAAATGAAAAAAACACGAAACGTAACTGCCCTCGCGCCTAGGTGAGGGCAGTTTAAGCGCCGACTAGGCGCCTAGTTGGGAAAGTCGGTACCCCTATTGGGGTAAACTAGAAATCATACTGATTCTTAATTTTTTTGATGACTAGGCTCCTAGTTGGCGCCTTTCACTATATAGCTGAAATATGTGGAATTAAAATTGTTGGTAAAGTGGATTTGCCAATGTGGCAGCAGGTCTATGAAATGAATCTTTGTTGACTACCCATGATGTATTCCAGATACATTTCCAGTTAAGCCTTTCCAATATGCATTATCTCCTCGGGCGATTTCTGCATGTGTGTGAATTCATGCTTTTGCAGGCATTAGAGTCTAAATAATTATCTTTCTTCGTGTGCAGAACCATTTTGATGCTCAGAAGGCTCTTGCAAAGAATGGAATACAGATAAACAGTCTTCTTATTGTTGGAGTGAAGCCTTTGGATCCGCTGCTGCGTCAGTCTCTCAGCAACAAACTCAACAATCAAGGATTCATGGCTTTACCACCACGGTCATCTGGGAGAAGCTCAGCCCTGAGTCCATTAAAAGCCTCTCCTCGTCCATATTATCCACAACCCAATGGTGATAACCGCCATTCTGTGGGTGCCATCGCCTCACCTTCAAAATCTATGATGTCAAAAATCATGGATCTGATGTTTGGCATTTGAGTTGGCTTCACCTCCTTAATGGAGCTTTTGTGCGACATTTTGTTTAATGTTTCAACTTTTCTTCTTGCAGTATTATTTTCATAACTTTATTTTCTTATTCTCACCATGTTTTTCCTGTTTTATGGTGCGAATCAGTTTTTAATTTTTATGCAAAAGTTGTCTGTAAGTTGTAGACCTTCAGCTTCTTGTTTGAAGTACCGCAAAATGCAAACTGGTGCATTCTTAACTAAATGTTATTTTCTTTGATCCGAGTGGTGTCCACTGTCCTCTGCAGAGCGCTTCACTGTGAAATTTCTGATGATGCCGACATGCTGCTCAGGCCAACTTCACACCTCGTAGAGAATTTATCCATTGGAGACGGTGGTGCTGTGGAACTACCTCTGCTCTACTGAAAGTCTAAAACCAGCCCAAGTTTAGGTTGAGTTTAACTGCTTAAATGACCTATAAAAACCTACGAGTCTTCTTGAGACGGGATTGTATGTGCATTGAGATTGTTTTAATCATTTTTTTTCTGACATAGAAAGCTGGGGTTAGGCAGATCCCCTACCTGTTTATTAGGAATAATCAAAGAACATATTTACATAAGTACAAGGGGAACCCATCCGAGGTTCCAACTAACGTACTTCATCTGAAAAACCATGAGTAAAAGGTGTTCAAAGGCAGATTAATACCGGCTTCCTCGATATTTGATGCACTCGTGGGTGCAGGAGAAACATCATGATTATGACCTGTCAGATGAGTCCGCAAGAGGATCTGCGAGATTGCTTGAGAGGCCTCGTCTCTGAAGCACTGAGGGAGCTTGCTGATCCAGACCTCTCATAGGATTGCGTGGGCCTTCAAAGGGGAGGGTGGTGTGTGTTCTCCCCTGAAGACGGACGTTAGCTACATCTCGTGTTTGGGGGTCCCAATGAGCGCCACGTATAAGAGCTTGTGGAGCTCGTATCCCCGTGTGTGTCAGCATCACTTAGCATCGGAATATGGTGCTGTTGCAAAGACTTAAGTACCCTTTCTTGCTATGCTCGCCATGAAACAATGGTTCAAGAAAATTACAAAAATATCCTCCGTTCAAAAGAAGGGAAACGACGGTTCGAGAAAAGGACAAAAAAAGTCCTCCATTCAGAAAATATGATGTTAACTCTTTAAAGTCCAAACATTTCGTTTTTGTCCTAAGCAGTAAACTTTTGCACCATCTGCTGTAACAGGAGCTCCCTTTGACAATGCAATCTTTGCCGTCGTCATGAGTAGATGTTCCCGCCTTGTTTTTTAGTCTGTTTTACAACACATTGTCGCCTTCTCGTTCCTGCCTTGTGTTACAAAACATTCTCGTGTTCGCGATTGACTGGTTCGATTATTGGTGGGCGTCATAGGTGAATTTGTCGGCCATCTCTTTTTACACTCTTCTCTTCTTTTTCGTTGTCGTTAGGCATTATGGAAGAAAGCAATGACGCACAAACATTTCAACCAGTGCCATTAAGACATCGTGAGTACCTTTCCATGTCATCGTGCTATCGCTGAAGAACGTATGTCATCTTGAGTGCCATTAAAGCGTTGTTTTGTTATTGTAGGTGGATCTTGTCCTTTTGATGGTTGAAAACTTATCGATATTTGTAAGACGTTGGGACCTGTTGACAAGAATGCTTGTTTACAAATGCGAAGAAGGGCCTCTACCCCCATTCTGTATCCTCCATTCACTCAGTATATGCATTGTATCTCAAATCGCAGTTTTAGTGACATACTACCGATTTGTGAGATATTGTTTTATTTTTTAATATCGATTTATTTGCTATTATGCTGAATTTACATATCTATTTGTAATATATTTTGCGATATATTTATCGATTTGTAAGATATTATATGTTTTGTAGTATCGATTTGTAAGGTATTATGCTGAATTGCCATATCGATTTGTAATATATTATGCGATATGTATATCGATTTGTAAGATATTATGTATTTTGTAGTATATATTTGTAAGATATTTGTAGAAAGATTTTTAAAACGTGTGCGTGCAGAAATACATTTGTACGCGCTTGCGGTGGCAATTTTCGTATTCAAATCACTGCTTGTGAAGCGATTTCTATGAAACTCGCTTCACAACATCGTAGATATAATTAAAGCGCTATTGTCAACCCACATGTACGACATGCTGTTTCTTTTATTGGCATGATAAGTAACAACTCGATGCATAGTATAAGCAAATAACAAACCGCAGTTGCTTTTATACTGCGATTCATTAAATCGTTTCTTTGACTTGCTTAACCTTATCGGTATCCGTTGTTATATGCATCCTGAATAAATCGTAGTAAACGTATGCGCTTTCTAACGCAAATTGATATCTTGCTTATAACAGTGGTGAACTTATCATCTGGTTGTAATGAAGATGATCTATCTCAATCATTTAAAAGATATGGAGAAGTGAACATATGTATTAATGATGCACCTGAAGAAGTGAACACGTGCACTAATGATGCACATGATAACAACGGTGCAGGCATTGGATTCACTCTCGACTTGAATGTTCCAACAGAAGAAATGCAATTCGATAATGAGGTAGACGATCCTGACAGTATACTTGATAAATATGCAAGCACTGAGAATGTACATGATAGTACACCTGACTCTGTTCCCGTAGAAGGAATGTAGTTTAATAATGAGGATGCTGTATATAAATGTTACAATAATTATGTCTTAAAATTTGGCTTCAGTGTTAGAAGGGTTTCTTGATCAAAAAATGCATAGGGTGTCGTGGTGAAAAAGACATATGTTAAATCCAACAAGGAGCATGCCATAATCAAGATATAGATGTTCAGCAAGAATGGTGTTAAGAAGACTTCCAAATGGAAAATATGTAGTTCGTACTTTAATCAGTGATCATAATCATGATTTATCTGCTTTATTTATGACTCCTATGTTAAGGTCACATCGTAAAGTAACTGTAGCACATGCTGCAATGGCTGAAATAGCTGATAGCGCCAACATTGCACTAAGAAAGATATACAATTTGTTTGCACACATAGATGGTGGTCATGAGAATGTGTCATTCACACCTATGGATCTAAGAAATCACTTGAGAAGGAAGATGACAGATAACATGAAGAATGGAGAAATATATTCTTTGGTTGATTACTTACAGAAGAAATCAATCATTGACCCTCGTTTCTTTAGTGCAATGCAACTGGATAAACATGGATATGCTGTGAATATGTTTTAGGCAGATTCAAAGTCAAGAGTAGATTATGAATGCTTCAATGATGTGCTTGTTTTTTATATGAGAGTGAAGATTAATAATGAACAATGGCCATTTACGTAGTTTGTCGGAGTGAACCATCACTCACAGAGTTGTATATTATATGACATTTTTTTGTATGACCAGACCAAGGAAAGCTTTGAGTGGTTGTTCAGAGTATTTACACAGGCAATAAATGGGAAGCAACCTAAAGCTGTACTTATAGATGGTGATCACGCAATTGCGGCTGTAATGTTTTATGTGTGGCCAGATGCACACCATCACCTATGTTTGTGGCATATCTTTCAAAATGCAGCAAAGAACATATGACACATATTTAATCAGAAGACAGAGTTTGACAAAAAGTTTACAAGGTATGTACTTGAGAGCATAGACGAGGTCACCTTTATGTTAGATTGAGAGAAAATGATTCAGATATATGACCTTGAAGACTGTATGTGGTTAAAAAATTTATATGCAGAAAAAAAGAAGTGGGCATTGGCATATGGAAGACAATACTTTTGTGCAGGTATGATAAGCACACAAAGAGTTGAATCTATGCATGCCACACTGAAGAAAACCCTGTATTCATGTTTAACAATGTTTCGCTTTATGAAAAAATATGAATTATTTATAGACGGTCTAAGACAAAATGAGATTGAACAAGATGTAAAATGCTTCAATACACGTCTTGTAACTTTGGGCATGAAAATATTGATGCGACCTGCAGATCTGTATACACTAACTGTATTTGAATGGATTAAGAAAGAGGTTATACATGTCATAAATTGCAATATAGAAGGACTCGTGCAAACCGAGAATATGCACAAATACCATATTTTATGGGAGGGTGAAGAGCATCAGAAAAGACAAGAAGAACATGTCACGTATAATGTTGATAATGAAAAAGTTGAATGTACGTGCAAAATGTATGCATTCAAAGGTATTTTATGTCGTCATGCATTAAAGACACTTAATCAAGAGAAGATACAAGAATTTCTTGAGTCATATTTCATGCGAAGATGGAGGAGACAATCAAATATTGAACTGCTAGATATGGATAATGTTAGTCAATCTGGTGTTGATGAGAAGTGCCACATAGCCTCCCGTTACCAACAACTATGTAGGTCATTTATGCATGTTGCAGATTTGACATCGAAAAGTGAAGAAGCCTATGTATGCATGAGAAAAGCGTCAAGGGAGTTACTTGAAAATGTGCAGTTAATTCACCATTAGTCCGTTGCAGCTCATGAATACCAATCTAAGATAATGAGATCGAACAACGTAGGTGAAAATTATGCTTTCGTTGACACTCCTGAGAAGTTGCGTCGAAGCGTAAACATCATCTTCAACAAGTCAGGAGTGAACGCCGTTGATTATGATAAAAATATTCACCAAGCGAAGGGTATCACAAGAAAACCTGCCTCTGATCGCAGTCGTTAGAGGGCAAAGGGTGCACTAAATTTGGTTGGAAAGAAAAGGTCTAAGAAACAACCAACCTCTAATAAAAAGCAACAAAACCCTTCGCATGAACAAGTATGTAAGACATTATATTTCTTTCTATGTAAATTGCATTACGTGAAGCGTATCAATATCTAACTTGTGTAATTTTCAACATGCAACAATACCCTACATACGTAATTTCCAACGTTATAACCTTCAATCCTCCCGACCAGATTTTCCGGAATGATAGATTCAGTTTTACAAGTCTTTTGGTATGTAATCAATGTTGGGAGGATGTTTGCATTTCTTGTGAAACTTAATGTATTGTCTTATATTTTCTGTTTCATGACAGGATCAGATCAATTCGAAAGCGAGCTATGAAACATAAGAATCATGTGTGGACTATTTTTAAGTATTACCATAAAGTTAGTTGTCATGCCTCTTTGCATGACCCAATTTCCATATTGTCGGTTTTGTTAAGAGTTTAACAAAACAACATAGCTCGTTTACTGAGAAATAAGGTACAATGAGATGCCATTACTACTGAGCTCATTTACTTGGAGAGGATGTATCATCAGCTACTCATAGACATTGTAACCAACTACTAATATTTTTTATATATGAATGTGGTTGTAAATTATGTAATTCTTGTAAATCATGTGGATTTGCAGGTATGAAGTTACGGCGACAATGATATGTCTTTATTTTTATTTCTGAACGAAATCGTTTGTATTCAAGAATGTAACTCATTTTTTATCGTTGAAGCAAAACCCAAAATCCTTAAACCATCTTTCCCAATCGCCTGTAAAAGCGATTAGGAAAAATCGATGACATAGGCATTGCCCGTAATAGCAAATCGCTACACCATGTAGCCTTCATAGGTCATTGTGTAAATCACGATGGTATGTATCGTTCACTTAGACAAAGCTCATTGTCTAAAAGACATACGTCATTTTGTAAATCACGATGGTATAACGATTTACGGATTATCGTCTATGTCGGTCATAACTGGATGGCAATCACTCAGTTCATGAGCAGAAATCGTGGTAAAGGTGCACTGTCATTGCTTGTGCAAATCGATTTCACCATTTATTAATATTTTTATAATAAACGATATTGAAATTAGCAGAATATTCAATAAATGATATTGAAATTCCATTATACAGTACACAACACAAATCACATAAACGGCATAAAAGAAACGAGTTTTGGAGAAAATGGACACGGTGTTTAGATAATATACGCCTGAATCGCCATCGTTGGTCGTGTAGCTGTTGTCGTCTCCTTCATTGATATCGATACCCCATTTGCGATGAAGCAAGTTATATGTTCGATTCACGAACACAAGGTTTATAAAGGAACCATCGGTTTGTCTGTTACTCATTCACGAAGCAGAGGATAATCAGACCATCCAGTACTTGTGCAACGTGTCATTTATATATAAAGGAAACATCATTTCACAGACCGCCAGTATTCAAACAAATAATGCCAATTACCAAAAAATGAGATCCAATAAATTGCATTACGCAGTAATGAAGTTAATAAATGTCATTTCATCTTATACAAAACTAATCAAAGCGATAGGACAAATCAGTCAAATCACGATAACAAGTCTCATTTAGATTTGTTTTTCATCATCTTTTGCATCTTTTATATGTGATTGTGTAAATCACGATAGAAAAATCATTAATTAGACAAAGCTCGTCAACATAAATCGCGATCAGACAAATCGTAGCAGCGAAATTGATTTTCAACTATGACTTAAATTGCCATGAAATTGTAAATTGTGATAGGCTATATCGTTCACATAGACAAAGATCCTAACTCTAAACCCTAAATCCAATTTTCTCCACCAAAAATTCATAAACCTAAAATACAAAGCTCGTCAATCACGATATTAAATATCGCTATCGTTAACAAAGACAAACAAAGATATATCATTGTCTCGATAGCTTCTTAAACCCTAAACCCTAAACATAAAACCCTAAACCCTAAACCCTAAACAAAAAGCTCTAGACCCTAAACCCTAAATACTAAACAAAGTCATGTCTTTGTTTGTCTATGTGAACGATATTGATATGTAATATAGCGATTTACTCATAACGTTTTGCAACTGTTAATTGGATTTATACTTTACCAAGACTACACATCGTGTCGATGTCTGTACACGTGCTTATAGAGGATGCATCCTCAGTATAGAAGGACACGACGATGAACGATACAAATGTTTTGGTGATCTCTTCTGTTAAAATTTGAGCCTCTAAAAGATAGATATGTGTTCGATGGAATTGTCCTCCCATTGATATTGTAACTAAATACTAATATTTTTTCTATATGAATGTGGTTATAAATCATGTAAATCATGTGGATTTATAGTTACAAAGTTACGGCGAGAACAATATGTCTTTGTTTGTATTTGCGAACAAAATTGATTTGTATTTAAGAATTTAACTCATTTTGTATCATTGAAGTAAAACCCAAAATCCTTAAACCCTGAACCCCAATCACCCGTAAAAGCGATTAGGAAATTGCGTTGACATAGACACTGCCCGTAAAATCAAATCCCGATAGCACATAGACTTCATACGTCATTGTATAAATCACGATGGTACTTATGGTTCACTTAGACAAAGCTCATTGTCTTAAAGACAGACCTTATTGCAAATCATGTTCGTCGTTTATGAATGTTTGTAAAAATCGTTTAAGCCTTATATAAACACTTGTTCGATATTAATTTACGAAGGCCGATCATTACAACTATTTGTTTAGTGACATTTGTGTGCTACACTGATTAAAATAGGTTTATACACTTATAGAAAGTCACAATACAGAAAATAGCTCATTTCTACTTTACACAACGCTAATCGCTTTTATGATTTTCAATTACGAAGGCTGAACATAACAACAATTTGCTTTTACTATGTAACAGTCCAACTTATTTGTCGTGTTTAGTGAAATTAAAATTTTATTTATTTGAACCTAGTGATATTTATATAATTTGTATACATAGTCTACAAGAATTGTTTATACAAAATTTGGTTGTACAGTCTATAAAATCTACTAGAAGTCGATGCACATTAAATTACTCCTGCGTGGGGGGTCCTGTCGTTCGTTGCCTTTTAGGTATTCTTGTAGGCTGAGTTTTTTCCTCTTCCGCAATTAGATACTCCATCAATTTTCCACTTAGTTCTGTGTGGAATCCATGCATATCAACCTGCAACAAAAATGTAATGTGACACCAATTTATATATTGAGTCCCCAATAATAGAGGGTAATATTGCTCAAAATTAGCATACAACATCAAAATCAGATTCTCCTCCATTGTATATTGCTTCAATATACTTCATTACAAATACGCCACAATCAACGCCATTATTTTGTAAAGGAGCTTCTTCTGTTGAGCGAAAGATCTACTCGCCAATGTCGACACCGAAAGCATCTTTGACGAATCCCACCTATGGTTTATGCAGAAGAAAGTAAATTCTTGACCTCCGTACATGATACGATATCCTTATAGATGGAAACTTACAAAATGCAAAATGTCACGATGTACACCATTGTGTAACTCCAATGAATTATAGCACCATAGTCATTTTTTTTTAAATCCATCACGTATAAGACCCAATACACTTTAGTTTGCCAGAGTGTAGGAATCAATATTTGCAAATTGATCATACAAATGGTGTTAGGACTGTTATGTCGTAACCTTGCACAAGAGGTTTGTTCAATTACTTTTTCACTTGACCAAAAGTCTCCGCAATGATCATCGTTAACCCAATATGGTAGTCCATCTTGAAATCCAATTGAGTATGGCATTCGACGTACGATACTCTGTTGACCAAAACAGTGATAATAGCAATGTTAAAACACAAAGCAATAAGAGTAAATTAAAAAAACAAAATAAACACAAAATAGAACCGATATACCATGAAATAAGGGCTGACAATGCGTCTAATATTGGTTGTTGCATTGCTTTGAATATACTTGACGAAATCGGATATAATCTATTTGCAATAAATATGAACTTGTTAACATACATACCATGGCATACATAAATATATTACTGATAGTGGTTTCATACGTACAAAATTACTGATAGTGTTCCCTTCTGCATATTCGTTTTGCATCTGTTTGATGTTATCTTGGAGATCTTTGCTGAGTTTTTGGGCACCGTCTTTTGTGGATGTTCCACTGACATTAGCAGAATATTCAAGAAATGATATTGAAATTTTGTTATACAATACACAACATAAATCGCATAAACGCTATAAAAGAGACAAATTTTAAAGAAAATCAACACAATGTTTAAACAATATATGCCTGAATCGCCATCATTGGTCGTATAGCTGTCATCTTTTCCTTTATCGTCTCTTTCATTGATATCAATACCCCATTTGCGACGAAGAAGTTTATATGTTCAATTAATGAACACGTCATTTATAAAGGAATCATTGGTTTGTCTGTTCCTTATTCACGAAGCAAAGCGAATCCACACCATTCAGAACTTGTGCGATGTGTCATTCATATATAAAGAAATTTTCGTTTCACAGACTGCCAGTTTTAAAAAAATAACGCCAATTTTCAAAAAGTGTGAGCAAATAAATTGCTTTGCGCATTAATTAAATTAAAAAATATCATTTCATCTACCTTTTATAAAACTAATCAACACGATAGGAAAATCGTTAACTTAGATAAAGCTCGTAAAAACAAATTGCAATAGGACAAATCGTTGCAACGATATCAATTTGCAACTATGACTTAAATCAGAATGAAGTTGTAAATTGTGATATGATACATCATTCACATAGACAAAGCTTGTCACCCTAAACACTAAACCCGAATACCTAAACACAAAGCTCGACAAATCACGATATTATATATCGCTATCGTTCGCAAAGACAACAATTGATATATCATTGTCGCAATCGCTTCTTAAAACCTAAAACCCTATACCCCAAACACTATACCTTGAACCCTAATCATAAACCCTAATCCTAGAAGCCTAGGCACTAAACCCTATACCCTAAATCCTAAATCCTAAATCCTAAATCCTAAACCCTACTATCTAAACCTTAAACCCTAAATCCACACTATCTAAACCCTAAACCCAAAACCCAAAACCCTAAATCCTAAACCTAAACCACAAACCATAAACCATAAACCATAAACCATAAACCCTACTATCTAAACCCTACTACCTAAACCCTAAATTTATAAACCCTACTATCTAAACCCTAAACCCTAAACCCTAAACCCTACTACCTAAACCCTAAACTCTAAACCCTACTACCTAAACCCTAAAGCCTAATTCATAAACCATACTACATAAACCCTAAACCATAAACCCTAATACCTAAACCCTAAAAAAATAAACCATAAACCCTGCTACCTAAACCTAAACCCTACTATCCAAACCCTAATTCCTAAAACCTAAAACCTAAAACCTAAACACTAAACACTAAATCATAAACACTAAACACTAATCCCTTTTGCGATTTTCATTTATGGAGGGTGAGCATTACAACGATTTCTGAACAGTACACATCTCTAATCTTTTATAGGTTGTTCATTTATGAAGGGCGAACATTACAAGTATTTGTTCACCACATACATCACTAATCCATTTTGCGAATTTCATTCACGGAGGGTGAGCATTACAAGGATTTCTGAAGAGTACACATCTCTAATCTTTTATACGATGTTCATTTATGAAGGGTAAACATTACAAGCCTTTGTTCATCGCATACATCACTAATCCCTTTTGCGTTTTTCATTCACGGAGGGTGAGCATTATAACGATTTTTGAATAGTACACATATGTAATCGCTTATAGGATTTTCATTTACGAGGGGCGAACATTACAAGACTTTGTTCATCTCATACATCGCTAATCCCTTTTGCGTTTTTCATTCATGGAGGATGAGCATTACAACAATTTCTGAAAAGTACAAATCTCTAATCTTTTACAGGATGTTCATTTACAAAGGGCGAAGATTACAAGCTTTTGTTCACTGCATACATCTCTAATCCCTTTTGCGATTTTCATTTACGAAGGGTGAGCATTACAACGATTTCTGAACAGTACACATCTCTAATCGCTTATAGGTTGTTCATTTATGAAGGGCGAACATTACAAGCCTTTGTTCACAGCATACATTGCTAATCCCTTTTGCGCTTTTCATTCATGAAGGGTGAAAATTATAACAATTTCTGAACAATACACATCTCTAATCACTTATAGGATTTTCATTTACGAAGGGTGAACATTACAAGCATTTGTTCACTGCATACATCGCCAACCCCTTTTGTGATTTTCATTCACGGAGGGTGAAAATTATGACTTCTGAACAATACACATCTCTAATCACTTATAGGATGTTCACTTACGAAGGGCGAACATTTACGAGGGAGAATATTACAACGATTTGTTCACATAGACAAACTTCTCAAACATTACAACGAACATTCTCAAAATGTAAGTAGAGATACATGAACAAAGAGTAGTCGTCTATATAGGTGACAAATAATAGTCTAACTTATTCGCGTTTTTCATAAAATTAAAATTTTATTTCAACCCAGAGAGATTTACATAATTTGTATACAGTCTTACAAAATTTGTATACAAAATTTGGTATACATAGTCTACATAATCTGTTAGTAATCTTTGTACATCATATTAATCCTGGGGGGGTCGAGTCGTTCGTTGCCTTGTAAGTACTCTTCCCGGCTGATTCTTTTTCTCTTTCGCATTTACAAACTCAGTCAATTTTTGGCATAGTTTGGTGCAGAATCCCGGTATATCATCCTGCAATAAAAATGTAATGTGAAACCAATATATAAATTGAGTCCCCAGTAACAGAGGATAATAAAAAGCATACAACGTCGAAACCAGGTTCTTGTCCATTGTATATTGCTTCAATATACTTCATTACGAATACGCTATAATCAACGCCATTACTTTGTAAAGGAGCATAATCAACACAGAGAAAGCTCCACTCGCCAATGTCGACACCCAAAACATCTTTTAAGAATCCCGCCTGTGGTTAATGCAGAATATAGTAAAATTGGGGTCACCGTAAAAGATATGATACACTTATAGATAGAAACTTACCAAATGCATAGCGTCATGTTGTACACCAGTGTGAAAGTCTAATGAGTTGTAGCACCATAATTGTTTTTCCCATAAATTCATCACGTATAAGACCCAATACTCAGCAGTTTGCCATAGTGTAGGAATCAATATCTGCGAATCGATACAATATATTAGAAATCGATAGACAAATCATGTTAGGAATATTAGGCCTAAACCTTGGACAAGAGGTTTGTTCACTTACCTTTTCACTTGACCAAAAGTCTCCGCATTGATCATCGTTACCCCCATCATGGTAGTGCATCTTGAAATCCAATGGTGTATGGCTTTCGGTGGACGTACGTCTGTTGAACAAAAGAGTGATAATAATTAGGTTAAAACACGAAGCAACAACAGTAAATTATAAAATAAAATATACAAATAAGAGTACTGATATACCATGAAATAAGGGTTGACGATGCGTCTAGTATTGCTTGTTGCATTGCTTTTAATATACATGACAAAATCAGATATAGACTGTTTGCAACAAATATGAACTTGTTAACATACATACCCATGACATACGTAAATATATAACTGATAGTGGTTTCATACGTACAAAATTACTGATAGTGTTCCCTTCTGCAAATTCATCTTGCATCCAATTGATGTTCCCTTGGAGCTCTTTGCAGTATTTTCACATACCTCTTTTGTGGATGTTCCACTGACATAAGCATAATATTCAATATTCGACATTGAAATTGCTTTCTACAGTACATAATACAAATCGAATATACTCGATATAAGAGGCAAATGTTACAGAAACTAGTCACGAGGTTTAAAAAATATATGCCTGAAACGCCATCGCTGGTGGTGTAGTTGTGGTCGTCTCCTTCACCACCATCGCTGGCCGTCTAGCTGTTGTCGTCTTCATCGTCAACATCGTTGGCCTTGTAGTTATCGTTGTCTCCTTCCTCGATATCGATACCCCCTTCACGATGAAGCAAGTTATATGTTCATTTCATAAACACGTCGTTCTAAAGGAATCACCGGTTCGTATGTTCCTTAATCACGAAGCAAAGCGAATCGACACCCACCTGAACTTGTGTGATGTGTCATTCATATATAAAGGAAACATTGTTTCACCTACCGCCTGTTTTCAAAAACCGCACGCAAATTAATTGCATTGCATATTAATTAAATAAAAAAGCATCATTTCAGCTGCCTTTTACAAAACTAGTCAACACGATATGACGTATCAGTCTAAACATTGTGTCGATGTGTTTATTGTTTTATTTTATGCCATTTATGAATCCATGTCATTGTATAAATTGCGATAGGACATATCATTCACATTGACAAAGCTCGTAATAGCAAATCGCGATAGGACAAATATTGTTAAATTATGAAACTTAAAGTATTGTGGTTGTAAGTCCATTTGTATTTATTAAGTTACCTATATTTGTAGTCTGAACAACGTCTCGATTTGTGTGATGGGTTTAGGTGGGAGAGTGACCCGACCCGACCTGTTGTCCAGGTCTAAAATCCTGATCTATTTAATCTCTCTTCCTCTTTCTTTTCTGCGACAGAGCAATTTCTTCTTCTTCTTTTGTTCTCTTACGACTTTGTCTTCTTCTTCCTTGTATTTGTCTTTCTTCTTTGTTCTTCTGTGTTCCTTCTACCTTTGCTTGATGAATGTCGTTTAATGTTGATAACTAGGGGTGGCAATCGGGTCGGGTTGGCGTGTCAGCATACCTCAACCCGAACCCGACCCGTTTATTAAACGGGTCGGCTGTGGCAAACACGAACCCGACCCGTTTAATAAATGGGTAACTCGACACGACCCGCAAACCCATTTAATAAATGGGTTGGGTCGGGTAAACGGATTTTCAGGTTCACGGGTCAGGTTGGCGGGTCGGGTTGGCAGGTTGACGGATCGGGTTGGCAGGTAGGCAGGTTGGCGGGTCGGGTTGACGAGTCAGGTTGGTGGGTTGGCGGGTTGGTAGACGAGTTGGCGGGTCAGGTTGGCAGGTCGACCCACCCGCCTAACCTGTTTATTAAACGGGTCAGGCGGGTTGGCGGGTTGGCATACCCCTAACACGAACCCGACCCGTTTATTAAACAGGTTCATTTTTTCCAAACTCGATCCCGCCTAAGAGGCGGGTTGGCGGGTCGTGTCATTGTTATTCCAAAAGCACTATGGATGTTCACGAATGACACGTGCACCAACTCTTAGGGAGTTGATGGACTCGGTGGAATCCATATTTACGGCCCTAGTCGGAATATGGACGAGACCCAGATCCATCATCTTTCTACTAGTCACATTGGGCCTACACTCTTAGGCTATTTTAAAATGCACATCATATTTCCAAAGTTTTCAAAATCATGTGCATTAAATCAATTAAGTTCTGAACATATTCATGGCCACAGTCAGAATATGTGAAGGATTCATTTTGACTTAATGCACATTTTTCCAACAAATTTACTAGAAAATCTTTCAAAGTGCATTCATACATTCATATCATTTGCATCATGAAATCATTGGTTTTCCCATGATTTTCTTAAGAAAACTTCATTCTCAAAGAAATCGATTTCTCAAGAAACTCTGAAGATTTTCCAAAATCGGTTTTCTAAAGACAAGTTTTTCCACAGTTTTCCTTGGAAAATGTTATTTTCTTAGGAGATTCAAAAGAGTTTTTCAATCTTTCTCAAGAATCAAAAATCAATTTTCAAGGGCAAAATTCCCAGGATTTCTATTTTCCAAGTTTCAATTTCCTTCTCCAATGAGTTTTCCTATAAATTTTCCATCGTTTCCCTAAGAAAATTCTCAAAGTCCAAGTTTTCCTAAGAAGTGTTTCCATTTTCAAATGTTCACCTTTTTCTCAAGAATCACTTCTATTTTCTCAGGATTTTCAACTATTCATGATTTTCCCACATCTTTATGAACTTTCTCGAGATTTCAAATCTTTTTCATCTGAGTTTCCTGAGAAATTGACTTTCATCTTTTTCCTGAGAGATTGTTTTCAACTTCAAATATTTTCCAAGCATACATCATGTTTTCCCAAGCTGCATTTTCCAAGATCTCATAGCACATGCCTGAATTCTCTGTGCATTTAGGATAGAACATAATTTCGATGATTTAACTAAGTCAAGCACAATTTTGGTCCTTGGTTCGATTACCCCTGTTAAAGGCGGCAGGAACGGTCGAACCTCGTACCGACAGGTTGAGCCCCATCCCATAGATTTTCCCGCAATTTTCAAAACGGAGGTGAGTATTTCAAAAACCATTTCCAAAATCCGGTCAAGTTTGAAGCGCGAAAGCGTTTTCTCTCTTTCTCTTCCGCAAGGAAGGGGAAGACGAGGGAAAAATTTTCGCGACGAAAACAGGTTTGGCGACCGTGATGGGACCTGTCTTTGCCTGACTAAAATTATGCTTGACTTAGTTCAATTATTGAAACTATGTTCCAAAATGTCAGCTCTTTTACTTTCAATATCATTTGAGCCTAGGAGCCTAGATTCTGACCTAGCTGACATTGACTGCATATAGCCTAGGCATGGTTTGGTAGGACCATATTGAGGAGATATTTTCATGCTCACATAGACTTAGGTCTAAATACAACTCTCCTCAATTTAGGATATGAATGCAAACAATGTATGCTTCTTCAAAGTTTTCAAAATCTATCTTTTTAGGTCTTAGAGCCCTCTATTTCTTGCATGTGATCATTTTTTTTCAAAACCTCCCTTACCTATATTGTCCCGGTCTTCACGTTGCTGGGCTCTCTTCCAGAACCATAGTTCAGGACAAAGCCTCACAACTGGGCCAACTATTTGGGTTAACACCCCCCTACCACGTACCGCGGGCCACAGTCCGAAGTATATCGGTAGGTGCTCAAGGATGTTGGAAAACCTTACCTTAGAACCGGAGTTGAAATTCTATGCCACGTACCTCGGATTTCGGTTCGGGTATATCAGCATAACTGGATTGGACAAAGATGATCTGAGCCTAGAGTTAGGATTAAGGTCCTACAGCTGTTTTCAAATTGATGCATCTAGAGTCAGCCTTTTAGGGAGTGCTGAATGTGCATAAATGTTTGTGCAGGATGTGATTGTTCTTATATTACCTCTATTTTTCCTAAAATATTTTCAAATACCCATATTTTCATCATTTCCCTTTATTTTCTCAAACCCTGGATGATTTTCTCAAATATCCTATTTCTTTCAAAACTCCAGGTGATTTTCCATTCTCCCTTTCTACTGGATCTCGAATTTCCAGCTGGATTTTTATCCTGCCTGCAGTTTTTCCAAATCATATGTTTTCTTTCATTGGATTTTCAATCCTTTTGTCTATTTGCAAAATTCTTCATCTTATTTTCCTCATGCATACCTTGACTATTGCGGTGGAAATTGTTTACCCACTTGCCTTCTCTTTATTCTAAATCCGTTTGCGGATTGTTTTTCCAAATATCTCTTTCCTTCAAAATGGTGTTTTCCTCGTGGTTGACGACCTCGCCTAGGTAACAAGGCACATTTTCCGTTGTTTCCCTTGCAAAAGGATGACAACACAATTGTCATAATCCTTATGACGACTCAATCCCTAGTAATGGGATACTCTTCCAATCGTCTACCATATTTTTTTCAATATTTTCTTCCCAAAATCCAAAAATTTTCCTCAAAATTTGATCCTGCAGAGTCCTGCAGAGAGCCTTCTTTAAATTTTATTCTCTCTTCCCAGTTACACTGGGGCATCTTTTAAAAATTTGTTTTCAAACATTCTGTATGCAGGCAGGATAAACCAATCTCTCATTTTGCATGTATATGCACCCACTTGCATTAATTTTGCATTCACATTTTTATATGCATTTGCATTTCATTTTGCCTCAATTCCCCTTCAGGTTAAGGGATAAACCTGAATCATTTTCCATGATTTTTCAATTTCTATTCATATCCCCGTTCAGGATAAGGGGTTTAATCCTGAAAATCAGACCACATACATCTAAATATGATGGTCTTTTTCATTGCAAGTCAAATAATCCAGTCCTCGAACTGGCCATTCTCAAAACTTTCAATCCCAGCTCTCGCATTATCAATTTTCAAAAATTCAATCTTCTGATTAAAGATTTTCCTTTGAGATTCGAGCCCTGACTCGAACTTTCCTGCTTTCCTTCAAAGATTTGAGTTTAATTCAAGTCTTCTTTCCTTCAAAATCTAAACTTTCCAGTTTCCTTTTGAGATTCGAGCCCTGACTCGAACTGTCCTGCTTTCCTTCGAAGATTTGAGTTTTAACTCGAGTTTTCTTTCCTTCAAAATCTAAACTTTCCAGTTTCCTTTTGAGATTCGAGCCCTGACTCGAACTTTCCTGCTTTCCTTCGAAGATTTGATGTTTAACTCAAGTTTTCTTTTCTTCAAAATCTGAACTTTCTAGTTTTCCTTTGAGATTCGAGCCCCGACTCGAACTTTCCAACTTTCCTCTGAATATTTGAGTTTCGACTCAGAAATCTGAATTGGCCTAGTTTTTTCTTTGAAGATTTGGGTTTGGACCCGAACTTTATCTCCTTAGAAACCAAACTTCCTAGCTTTCCTTCGAAGGCTCGAGTTTGACTCGAATCTTCCAACTTTCCTTGTAAAACCTAAGTCCTGATTCGGATGGTCTTTCAAAACCAACTTTTGAGTTAGGCTTACCTTCAAAATTCCAACTTCGTATTGGATTTACTTTTGAAATTGAGTACCATCGTTTGAGATGTGTAAACTCGGATGCCAAGCGATCTCTTTTACTAAGGATTTCAAGAACACTTTGTCAATTTGTCAATCAATTACCTGTTGATTTCAAAATTTTATTGCACAAAATTTTACCTCAGTTTACCTTCAGTGTCACTTCCAAAAAGGCAAAGCTTTTGTGAAGAAGGATTCAAAATCCAAATTTTTTTCTATTGGCCAACCAAAAGGATGAAGGATAAATCCTCGATATGGCTAGCAAAGAAGATTCAATGTTTTTGCAAAGCCATAGATGATTGATATTGATCGCAGTCAATGACACATTTTTAAAGACCATTCTTGTGAAAATGAGGCAGTGGAAATATCCTGAGCGCTAGAAAAAGAGAGAATTCACCCAAGCCCTGTCTTCGCAAAATTACCTAAGCTGCAATTAAATATCCGCAAAAGGGATCTCTCACTTGTCGTCAAGATGAAGGCGAATTAAGCGAGTAGACCCCCGGGGCCAAAGAAGATTTGAAACATCTCCAAGATGACGGAGTTTGTGACAGATCCTTCTAGGGAAAGTCCAAAGCACTGTCGAGATGAAGGCAGATGCGATGAACCTCTCGACAATCCCTAAAAGATATTTAATTTCAGCTGTCATCCAAAGATCTCCAAACAACATCGCCCAAGAAGGATCGAAACATCTCCAAGATGAAGGAGTTTGTGACGTACCCTTCCCAAAACAGAGAAAGAGAGGAAAAAGAAAGAGAGAAAAGTCAAGAACATCTCCAAAATGAAAGAGAATGTAGCCAAAACACAAGAGAGCCAAAAGAGCGCAGAAAAATTATCATGAGAGAAGCTCCCAGGATATCAAACTGCCACATTTATCAAGAATCTTCTTTAAATTTGTGAAATTCTATTATCAATATCCTTTCATAGATTGCTTTCATGATATCAAATTCTCGTTCTTGTTCATATCAAGGAAATTGATGATTTCTTTGAAGAAGGTCAATCGCAAGCAATTTGGATTTCAAATCTTGATTCTATGAAGTCAATCCTGTTTGGAGGTAATACTTGAGGTAGAAAAGAAGGAATATTTTTACAACAATGAACATCATTTTCAATTACTTTAAATCAACAAAATTTTCAACATTTTGACAATAATTTCTAGCTATCCTGATGTTAAGTGAGAGCCTGATGTCCATGTTGATGTATCTTGACTCCTTCGAGAGATTTTCCTTTGTCATCTTTCACATTGTTGAAAGATTAGCCTTCTCTCCGAATGGATTGCCTTTATCATCTTTCGCGTTGTCGAAAGAATCGCCTTATTCCTTTGGATTACCTTTGTCATCTTTCACATTGTTGAAAGATTAGCCTTCTCTCCGAATGGATTGCCTTTATCATCTTTCGCGTTGTCGAAAGAATCGCCTTATTCCTTTGGATTACCTTTGTCATCTTTCGCGTTGTCGAAAGAATCACCTTATTCCTTTGGATTACCTTTGTCATCTTTCACATTGTTGAAAGATTAGCCTTCTCTCCGAATGGATTGCCTTTATCATCTTTCGCGTTGTCGAAAGAATCGCCTTATTCCTTTGGATTACCTTTGTCATCTTTCGCGTTGTCGAAAGAATCGCCTTATTCCTTTGGATTGCCTTTATCATCTTTCGCATTGTCGAAAGAATCACCTTGTTCCTTTGGATTGCCTCTTGTCATCTTTCGCGTTGTCGAAAGACTCGCCTTATTCCTTTGGATTACCTTTATCATCTTTCGCGTTGTCGAAAGACTCGCCTTGTTCCTTTGGATTGCCTTTATCATCTTTCGCATTGTCGAAAGAATCACCTTGTTCCTTTGGATTGCCTTTTGTCATCTTTCGCGTTGTCGAAAGACTCGCCTTATTCCTTTGGATTACCTTTATCATCTTTCGCGTTGTCGAAAGACTCGCCTTGTTCCTTTGGATTGCCTTTATCATCTTTCGCATTGTCGAAAGACTCGCCTTGTTCCTTTGGATTGCCTTTATCATCTTTCGCATTGTCGAAAGAATCACCTTGTTCCTTTGGATTGCCTTTTGTCATCTTTCGCATTGTCGAAAGAATCATCTTGTTCATTTGGATTGCCTTTTGTCATCTTTCGCATTGTCGAAAGAATTGCCTTGTTCATTTGGATTGCCTTTTGTCATCTTTCGCATTGTTGAAAGAATTGCCTTGTTCCTTTGGATTGCCTTTTGTCATCTTTCGCATTGTCGAAAGAATTGCCTTGTTCCTTTGGATTGCCTTCATTATCTTTCACATTCTTGAAAGACTCGCCTTATTCCTTTGGATTGCCTTCATCATCTTTCACATTCTCGAAAGAATCACCTTGTTCCTTTGAATTGCCTTTTGTCATCTTTCGCATGGTCGAAAGAATCGCCTTGTTCCTTTGAATTATCTTATTCATCTTTTGCGTTGTCAAAAGAGTTGCCTTACCCGTCTCTGAAAGAGTTTGCCTTGTCTGTCTTTCGCATTGCCGAAAGAGTTACCTTATTCTTCGTTGAAAAAGTTGCATTATTCATCTTTTGCATTGTCAAAAGAGTTGCCTTACTCTTCTTTGAAAGAGTTTACCCTGTCTGTCTTTCGCGTTGCCGAAAGAGTTACCTTATTCTCGTCAAAAGATTGCCATATCCATCTTTCGCGTTGTCGAAAGAGTCATCTTACTCCTTACCTTATTCATATTTCACAATGATGGAAAATTCACCAGATCGTCTTGATCATTTATCCAAAATTGCCTCTTACAATTTCATTTCCATCGCCTCGAAAAAGTTGTCTTATTCACCTTCCAATAAGGTGGGTTTGAACTAGGTCAGGTAGGTTCAGACCTAGGTCAGGTGGGTTAGGACTAGGTCAGACAGGCTAAGACCAGATCAGGCAGGCTCAAACCAGGTCAGGTGGGCTAGGCTAGGTAGGGGAAGTTTGGAAAAGGAAGAGAGAGAGAGGGGTTGGCGATTTTCTAAAGGAGAAGGGCTCCTCTATTTATAGGGGAGGTTACTTAGGGGCTAAGCAAACTGTGATCATCGCAAAATTTTTCCTCTCGAGGTATTTCTCTCTCTTCCTTCTCTTTCCCTTTCCAACCTTTATTTTCTCCTTTTTGAAGGGAGAGAATAGAAGACATAAAAGAAGAGAGAAGAGAAAAGAAAGGAAAGAAAATAAAAGAACTCTTTTGCGGGGTCTCACTTGACCTTAAATTTGAAGATATTTAAGAAAATAACTCTTCTCCATTTTGAAATATTTGCGAGAAAATCGGGAGACGGGATTCGCTCGTTGGTACGAGGTTCGATTGTTCCTGGCGCCTTTACCAGAGGTAATCGAACCAAGGGTCGAATTTATTCCTCTTTGCTTTGCTAAAAGATCATCTAAAAATTTATTCTAAGTCTACATGCAAAAAAGATCATGCTTGTGCGATGCAAAGATGTAAGCTCTTTTTGAAAAAAATGATTTTTGGAAATCTCCAGGTGCTTCTGAGATGAAACTGATAATAGAGTGAAGAAATGGTTTCTAACTTAGAACTTAAGATTTTAAAGTTCTAAGTTTTTGGAATAATCAGAGTTTGGGGAAAATAAATCTGGATTTTTGAAAGGAATGATTTTGAAGTTTGAGATAGAAAAAGAGAAGAAATGAAGTTTCAAAGTCATAAATGGACTTTAAATTTAGAATTTTTAAATCAGGATGAATGTTTTAAAATGGAATTAATTCTAATTTTGAAGTTTGAAATTAGAATGAAATTTGAGAAATCCAAATAGAATTGAGAAACAGAATGGGTTTTTGGAATTTTGGGAATCAAGATGAATTTGGATATTGAAATCTGGAATGAAATGGAATTGGTTTTGAAAGTTGAAATTGGGAATAGAATTTGATTTGAAATCTGAAATTCAAGATGGAATTTGAATCCAAAAATCTGGATCCTAAATGGAATTAACATCAAAATTGAATTCTGGATTTAGAATCCTAAATGGGAATTGGATTTGAAATCTGAGATCCAATGATGGAATTTGGATATGAAGTCTGAGATCTAAAGATGAAATTGAATTCAGGATCCTAAATGGAATTGGATCCAAGAACTGGAATCCAAGATGTAATTTGGATCTGAAGTCTGAGATCCAAGATGAAGTTGAATTCTAGATCCTAAAATGGATTTTGGATCTAAAGTCTGAGATCCAAGATGGAGTTGGATTATGGATCCTAAAATGGATTTTGGATCTGAAGTCTAAGATCCAAGATGAAGTTGGATTCTGGATCCTAAAATGGATTTTGGATCTAAAGTCTGAGATCCAAGATGAGGTTGAATTCTGGATCTAGGATCTGAAGTCTGAGATTCAAAAGTGGAGATTGTAGTTGGAAATCTGGTGCCAAGTTGGGATTGGGTTCTAACTTTGGGTTTGGATTTTGAAAGTCCAAATGAGACATTTGAAGATGGGTCTGGGTTTTAAAATCCTAGATTGAATAAAAAAATAAACTTGATTCTGAATAAACTTTGATTTTGAAGATAAGAAAATAAACTTGATTCTGAATTTGAAATCAGAAGATGAATCAGAGGTTTCAAAGTTAAATTGAACTTTGAAAATGGAATTTTGAGATTTTGAATTTGAATTTGAATCTTGACAATGAACTTGAAATTTCAAAGTTGATTTGAGAATTGATATTTGAATATACAAACGAATTTCAAAGTCAAATTAGACTTTGAATTTGAAGCTTGAATTTGGAATTTACAAAATGAATCAAGAATTTGAACTTTGAATTTAATTGGAGTTTTGAATATAAAATTTCAAAGTCAAATTGGACATTGAAAATGAGATAGAATTGAAATAGAAATTGAAGAAAGATATTCAAGATCACTTGGATTTTTTTTGGAAAAGCATTTTGAAAATATGATGCAATTCTATCCTAAATGATGAATGAATCTAAAAGAAATTAAAATTGGATTTGAAAAACATATTTCATTCTTTAAATGAATGTAAATAAGATTAATGATATAATACATCCCTGACTATGGTCATTGAATGTATTATATAATAATCACATTTAAATTCAGGTGAAGAATCAAACCTATTTTGGTGCTTTTATAGAGTTTAGAATGAAATTAACTCTCAATATATCCTGACTATGGCCATTGATATATGTATTGAATTAATTTTAAACTAAACTCTGATAAAAGAGGAAAGTATTTAGGAAAATATAAGGTTTTTTTGAAAAAAGATCCAGTGTTATTCTATAAAAGATGAAAATCCTAAGTTTTGTTTACATCCTGACTATGGCCATTGATGTAAATCATCAACTTAGGATTAATTACCTTTTATGAAATGGTGCACGTGCCATTCGTGTTTCACCATTGTGAGATTTTAGAAAATAAAGGTAAAAAGTATGAAAATAAGCAATTTATGATATTTACAATGCTCATTCATTCTATATAAAAGCTGAAAATGTAAATTCTCATTAAAACCTAACTTATTACAACATATAAAATTGAATTTACAGCTCCAAGTAATGATATTTTCCATATGATCCCTGCAAAAATCAAATGTTAATATGCAGTAGAAAACACATATGAAAAAAAAGAAAAGATAATGCTTTATATATAGGGCTATGTATAACATGAGGGAATGGATTCATCTTTGATGTATATGAGAAATGCATGAAAGCATGTATGTGTATTCCTATGACTAAAAACTTTTCATAAGATCTAAACATATATATATATATATATATATATATATATATATATATATATATATATATATATATATATATATATATATATATATATATATATATATATATATACGATATGTACGATGCTGATGCCTAAGGATAGCTTTGAGTGTAGGGGTTTTATGGCAGGATATGGGCAGCTAATGTGTTGGTGGAGGCAGGGTTGTGATGCCTATATTGCAGCAACAACTGGTTAGATTTGGTTATGAAAACTGCCTCACCTAGGAGAAATCTGCTATATTGCAGAAGCAGAATCCGGTGGGATCTAAAGTTGAGAAGCTGGCAATTGACCATTCAGACCAACTAGATGTTTGTGATGGCAACTTTGGACTAAATGATTACTGGCTCAAGAGGTTTTTGCAGTTGTGGGTTGAAGGGCACAGACAAATGGGGGATTGGCTGGCAGTAATGGTGTAACAGGGCTGTGTATGGAGTCACAGCAGGTTGGTAGCTGAAGATTGTATGGTGACAACATGGCTAGGGTGATATGTATAGCATACAAGGACTAAGGAGCATATGTTAGCATATAACCACGAGGAACAAACCTGCTGAAGTCATCGAACCTGTAGCATGAACAACATAGGTTGCAGGATAATTGACTGATAGTCATTGAAACCAGTTCATGAGGGCCCAAACAGGTTCACAGGCCCTGTCACCAGTGATTTTTACAGCAACATTGACATGTAATTCTTGATGGTTTTGACAGTGATGGTGAATGTGAATGGACAGTAATGACTGCAATATAGGAGGTGAAATGAAGCTGATATATAGGTATAAGTGGTAACATGAATATGTGAAAACAAATGATTAAGAACCTATGGCCTGTAAATTTAGTGTTTATTAGCTTCCTCACTATTAAATGTTATAAGCAGATGGTGCATTCATATGGTAAACTGTCATGTAGCACACAGAGCACCCAAAGGAGATTTTCTGCTTGCAGACTCACACACACACGCACATGCACAAGCATGAAATTTTCCTGGCATCACAAATCTTCAAGATATATCACTGTATTCCCATCTCATACCTACCCTAATAATATAGGAACACAACTTGACCATTAGTAGGAACACTAATGTTTGGTTCCTCAAGGACATATCCAACAAGAAAAGAAAAAAAATCCTACATACTGATGTAAACTACAAAAAAAATATCCTACACATACTGGTGTACACTGCAAAAAAATATTCTACACATACTGGTGTAAACTGCAAAAAAAAATATCCTACACATACTGGTGTAAACTGCAAAAAAAAACTATACCTTTTCTTCTTTCATCTTCTTTACACGTCCACCTCATTAACATTATAATCATGATCATGATTACTGTTCTTCTTCTCTCTTTTTTTTTTCGACTACAAGCTTATACTTTTCTTCTTATTTTCTGGCTTTTTTATATATCACTTAGAATATTATCCTATAATGGGTCAGATCCAGTTTGAGGGTTTTGTAACTTTAAGCCGTTCCGGATCCAAACAGTTTGCATCCCAACTCTTGATGGAATCTGATTGTTTATAAACAAGATCTTATTTCAAGACAAGGATGACACTAACATAATCCATTCAAACGTTCACTAACACTGCTTAGAGTCAAAGAAAAGCGTGGTTACAAAGGAGCAGCCAGATATATGAGTAACGAAGTCCATGCCAAGGGATAAATGCTTCGTTCATAATTCATGCATAAGTTTTGCCAAGAATACAAAAATTACCAGTAAAAGAAAGGTTGTCCAGAGTTGCTTCCACACCACTTCTTATGATAGTGATGCAGGTTATAACGATCACGAGGATCAATAACCTCAACTCTTTGAATTCACGAATGCCATTTCTGCTACAATTGCTGGAAAAATGTTTTGCTATCATACATATCACAACCATCAAATACGAGTATTTAAGCAAGACAAAGCCAATGATTGTTAATCGGAGATGTCGGGTGCTATGCACTTACAAGTGAATGGGGTAAAGTCTGTGGTTATAACAGGGTTTTATTTACCAGTGGTGATCGTGATGCATGTCAGGCTGTAGGGAGATGTGGTTCTGGAAGTTGCAACAAATGGGAACAGTGATGATGGAACGTAGTCAACAGGGGATGGGTGTAAAAGGTATGATTGTAAGGGAAATGGTTTTAATCAACCTCCCTTGCTAATGTGTAACAAGCCAAGAGAACATCAGTTGAATTTTCCTATCTTTCCTGTGGAGCTATACAGGTGGATGAAATTGATGAACTTTGAGGTAAGTCACATCATCCTTAGATGTATAGGCGTGACGCATCTTGAAGAGAATCTAAGAAGCAGGAATTTTTCATATAGAAAGAGGCTAGCAGCGATATGTCCTCCCCTGGTCCAAACTCTAAAAAAAAAAAAACAAGACATCTAGAGTGTAAAATTGGGCAGTAAATGCTATTTTAAAATTTTACCACTCGAATCAACCTGTTAGGATATTGAAATGATAGTTAATTAAGGCAGGTTTCATAAGTCTGGATGATAGGCTAAACATTTCATATCTACCAACATACTAAAGTACAAATGAATTCACTTACTAAATATGATGTAAAATATTGCACAAACGCACGATCTAAGGTATACAGATGAGGATGAAAAAGGCTGATATGTAAATGCGGGCAATGAAGATGGGGAAGAGACGCAAAGATACTGTTGACCCTGGACCATATAGCAGAATACGTGGTGCTGGGGATGGTATGCATGCATTAGTAATGAAAGATAAAATTCCAGGAACAAAAGAGGATATGACTACCCAATGACAAACGTGATACAATAGATTATCAAGATAAAAAAAAATCTGAATCTATGAATGATCAAAACAAAGCAGAAGATAAAAAAAAAATAAAATATAGAAGCCACAAAAGGATAAAATCCATCTGCATAATAACGAATTCAAAGGGGAAAATACAGAAATGACAAAACCTGCAGAAATGAGAATCACATCATAAGAACATTCTGAGCGTGAAGGCAGAGGAAGAAATCAGATATATATATATATATATTATCTATATAATTTTTAAACAAAAGGAAAAAAATGTGAGAATCGGTAGATTCCATTGATGTGGCATAGGGTGGGTCGATCCTGCTATAGGCAAGTCGACCCACCATTTTGCCTGATGAAGGAAAAGAAGGAAATAAAAAACAAACAAAAAAACCCAGAAGAAAACAGGGCGATGCTATAAGATGAAGAGAGGAATTTCAAAAAGAATCAGAAAGGGAAAGGTTACTTACCTGTAAATTTCGAGATCGATCGACCCCTTTCAGTTGGTTGGGGAAGAGCCAAAACGAAAATGTGAAGGAGAGGAAGAATGTGGCTTTTGAGATGGATCGTTCCCTTCTGCGTTGGGGAAAATCAGAGGAGTGCAATAAGAAGAAGAGGAAGAAGAGAGTAATCGTGAATATGGGGAGGTGAAGGTGGATGAGAAAAAGGGTTTCCTGAGTGCCTTTTTAACGAGGAAAAGGGAAGGTTCGGGAAGAAGGGTGGTTAGCGATGAGTGGAGGAGGAAAAAGGGTGGTGGTGGCCAGGAGGGAAGGGTTTAGAGGAGGGTTCTCGTCCATCGGATGGGCTTTGCCGGGTGGGGATCTAGGGCATATAGGAGGAGGGAAGTTGCAGCAGAGAGAGAGAGCCACCTTATTTTAGGAAAAATCGGGTTTAGTTTTTTTTTTTCAAAACCAGTCCTTAAATTTTATAAAAATTTTGTGAAACAAGGTAAAAAAAAGATAGATTTTATATTAAAAAAGGGCGATTTTTCAAAGGGGTGGTTTTAAGAGCTTATTTCTTTGCATTTTCTTTTTTCTTTTTTGTTTTTTCTGATTTTTGTTCTTTTCTTGAAATTTTCTACATTTTTTGTCTTTTCTCTAAATTTTCTATATTTTTGTGTTTTTTTGAAAATAAAAACTCTAGGACTAGGGAAAAAGATTAAAAACTATTTTTGGATTTTCTTTGAAAAAAATATTTACAACAAGAGGGGTTTTGAGGGAAACGAGATCCGACTCAGGTTTTTGAAGTATTTTTTAAAAAAATTTTGCTTTTAGAACTTTAAGACTTCTCTAAAATGAGGTTTTTTTTATAAAAATGCAAGATTTATTTTAGAACATGCACCTCAAAAAAATGGATTTGGACCTTAGATTGGGTTTGAATTTCAGATTATGATTGGATCTAGACAAAAACATCCGATAACATTCAAGAATTGAATTTTTTGAACAATAAGAGATCCGGGACCAGAATTGGATCCAGATATCTGATTTGGATCAGAATAAAGAAAATTGAGTCTGGATTCCAGTGAATCTGAGAAATGAATGGAATTTTTGTCAAAAATTGACACAATTATTAAGATGACGGAGGTTCGGGACAAAGAAGGAATTTTTGGAAAATATGGGGTATTCACAGATGCCCCTCTTTGCTGCTAAGTCGGTTGTAAGCTGAGCTTAGCGGCAAAGGAAACACACCAAATTTTCTCAAAATGCCCCAATCAGAAGGTCTGAACTGGGTGTGGAAGAATTTGTTTTGCAAAGCTTCATTTTTCGGGTTTTGTACCTTATCCTGAAAGGTTTTGGCAAGAACAAAATCCTCGAGAATGAAAGTAATTTGGACAGAAGAGAAATGAGGAAATCGTGATGGGACTTTCGGATGGATATCCCAAAATGGTAATAGGAGAGATTTTTGAAAGAAGTCTCAAGGTTGAGACGAAGATAAGAATTTTTTGAAAAGACTCAGGTTTAGGCCTTAACCTGGATGGGACATTTTTTGAAAAATACCTCATGGGACGAGGTTCAGGTATAATATTTATTTGAAATGGATATACAAAGCATGGATTCCTTAATGGCGAAGACTATGATGGGACTGGGAGAAATATCTCACCAGAACGAGGCAATTCTTTTTGGAAAATACAAACAACGCTAGGTTGAATCAAAATAGATACTGAGTATTTATTTTATTTTTGGATAACTAGAAAATTTTGCCAATAAGATGAAATTGTAATTGATTCAAGTGCTTGAAAATGTGCACGTGCGTGCGAAAGATGTTTCCTCTTTTTATCTAGAGTATTTCCTCCAAAATGAAATTAACTTCCCGGATTCCGAAGTCAGATTCAAATTTTAAAGCTGTTGAGTTTCTTCAAGGAAGTTATCCATTTCCTTGGTATGAATAGAGAAGTACTCTTAGTTTTATAAAAGTGAGTAGTGAAAAGACATTAATGAAAGGATTTTTCATGAGAAAAGAGGATTTCTGGCAATTTTGGCAGTTTGATATCCTGAGGCTTTTCTCATAATGATCTTTCTGGCACTCTTCTTAAGATATTGAGCTTTCTTGGGTTTTCGGGGGAAGTTCATTACATCATCCTTCATTTTGGAGATGTCCTGGCTTTTCTTTCTTTTTCTTCGAGGAAGGGTACGTCACAAACTCCGTCATTTTGGAGATGCTTCGATCCTCCTTCTTTTTCTAAGGAATTATATTGGCTCATTGGTAAAAAATTTCTAGATGATAGCGGCAATTAAATATCTTTTAGGGTTTGTCGGGAGGCTCAGCGCAGTCGCCTTCATCTTGATGGTGATCTGAACGTTCCCTGGAAGGATCCGTTACAAACTCTTTCATCTTGGAGATGATCCGAATCTTCTTTGGCTCCGGGGGTCGAACTTGCATATTTGTCTTCATCTTGATGACAATTGAGATTTGCAGATATTTGATTGAAGCTTAAATGAATAAAGAGATATGGATTGAGTGGATTCTTTTTATCGCTCAGGGTATTTCTACTGCCTGATTGCCAGAAAATTAACTTTAAACATGCGCCATAGCTATGATCAATATCGGTGAGCTTCTAGCTTTTCAACATCATTGAATATTTCTTTCGCTAATCATACCAAGGATATTTCTTACATCCTCTTGGTTGACCAACAAAGAGAAGATTTGAATTGTACTCTTTTTCGCAAAAAGCTTTACCCTTTTGAAAAGAATACTAGAGGTAATCTGAGGTGATTCTTTTGTGCAGTAAAATATTGGAATCAACACATTTTTAGCAGATTGACAAGATTTTCGAGAATCCTTGGTGAGATAACCACTCAATATGAATTTTGATAAGCCCTAGGGTTGTTATTTTTAATTTTTTGGCAATTTTGATCAGTAAACTGGATTTTACAAGACCAACTTAAAAATGAGGTTAAGTAAAGAATTTGGGTGAAGGACCTAGGTAAAAGAATTTGGTAAAAGAATTTGCTAAAGGACCAAATGTTAAACTGGAATTTGAGAAGGATTTTGATAAAAGAATTTTTGGAAAAAAAAGATTTTGGTAAAGGATTTTGGTTAAACTGGAATTTTGGATGATGAATTTGAGAAAAATTTGGAAATTTGAAGGATCTATTTTGAGAAAATTGGAAATTTGAAGGACTAGTGTAAAACTAGAATTTGAAGGACCAATTTATGAAAATTGGAATTTGGAAGGACCAATGTAAACATTGGAATTTTGAAGGACCAGTTAAAATTGAAATTTTTGAAGGACTAATTTGAAAAATTGGAATTTGGGAGGACCAATGTAAACATTGGAATTTTGAAGGACCAGTGTAAAACTGGAATTTGGAAGGACCAATGGAAACATTGGAATTTTTGAAGGACTAGTGTAAAACTGGAATTTTGAAGGACCAATTTATGAAATTGGAATTTGGAAGGACCAATGTAAACATTGGAATTTTTGAAGAACCAGTGTAAAACTGAAATTTTGAAGGACCAATTTATGAAATTGGAATTTAGAAGGACCAATGTAAACATTGGAATTTTTGAAGGACCAGTGTAAAACTGGAATTTTAAAGGACCAATTTATGAAATTGGAATTTGGAAGGACCAATGTAAACATTGGAATTTTGAAAGACCAATGTAAACTGGATTTTTGATGGACCAATTTATGAAATTGGAATTTGGAAGGACCAATGTAAACATTGGGATTTTGAAGGACCAGTGTAAAACTGGAATTTTGAAGGACCAGTGTAAAACTGGAATTTTGAAGGACCAATTTATGAAATTGGAATTTTGGAAGGACCAATGTGAACATTGGAATTTTGAAGGACCAGTGTAAACTGAAATTTTGAAGGACTAATTTGAAATTGGAATTTGGAAGGACCAATGTAAACATTGGAATTTTGAAGTATCAGTGTAAAACTGGAATTTTGAAGGACTAATTTGAAATTGGAATTTGGAAGGACCAATGTAAACATTGGAATTTTGAAGTACCAATGTAAAATTGGAATTTTGAAGGACCAATTTATGAAATTGGAGTTGGGAAGGACCAGTGTGAGAATTGGTTTAGATGAAGGACTAATGCGAGAATTGGATTTGATGAAGGACCAGTGTTAAACTGGTTTTGGAAGGACCAACGTGAGGATTGGATTGGATGGAGGACCAATGTGAGAATTGGATTTGGTAAACTAGATTTAGAAGGACCACTATAGAAGGCTATGTTGCTTCTATGAATGGTTTCAGGATTGTCCCTTATTCTGAACGGGAAACTCAGGTTTATCCCTTAACCTGAAGGGGAATGAAGGGATTTTAAAGAGAATAAACCTGAAGCTAAGATGAGGAGTTCGAGTCGGAACTCGAATATTTAAAAAGAAAGATGGACCAACCTGAGAGTTGTTTTTTTTTTTAAAAAAGAGAAGAGTCCGAGTCAGAACTCGGGTATTTAAAAAGGAAGATGAAATATATAAAGGGGAAAACCCGAGTCGGAACCCGGATCTTCAAGATAAAAGATAAAAGAGAAAATCGAGTTTTGAACACTTGAATTTTCGAAGCAACGATTGGTTCCAACACGAGCATTGGATCCAAAAGGAAGTCCGAGTCAGAACTCGGAACTTCAAACGAAAGATAAAAGGGAAGACCCGAGTCGAAACCCAAATCTTAAAAGGAAAAGGTAAAAGAAAACCTGAGTTTTTGGAACTCGAATTTTTAAAGAAAACGATTGGTCTAATGCGAGCATTAGAAGCAAAGGGAAGCTCGAGTCGGAGCTCGAAACTTCAAAAGAAAAGATAAGAAGGAAGACCCAAGTCGGAACCCGAATCTTTAAAAAGATAAAAGATAAAAGATAAAAGAAAATGATTGGTCCAATGCGAGCATTAGAACCAAAGGGAAGCCCGAGTCGGAACTCGAAACTTCCAAAGAAAAGATAAAAGAAAGACCCGAGTCGGAACCCGAATCTTTAAAAGGAAAACGATTGGTCCAATGCGAGCATTAGAACCAAAGGGAAGCTCGAGTCAGAACTCGAAACTTCAAAAGAAAAGATAAAAAGGAAGACCCGAGTCGGAACCCGAATCTTTAAAAAGAAAAGATAAAAGAAAACGATTGGTCCAATGCGAGCATTAGAACCAAAGGGAAGCTCGAGTCGGAACTCGAAACTTCAAAGGAAAAGATAAAAGAAAGATCCGAGTCGGAACCCGAATCTTTTAAAAGGAAAGGATAAAAAAATTAAGAATTGATGAAAATTAAAGAAATGATGGAAGATGATTCAGGTTTATCCCTTAACCTGAAAGAGAAAAGAATAAAATTGATAAATTTGACAAAATTTGATAAAAGGTTTAAAAGAATTGATAACAAATGATAAAGAATCAATAAAATTGATAAATTGATAAAAGTGATAAAGAATAAGGATTAATAAAGAATTGACAAAGAATGATGAAGATCTAGAAAAAAGAATGGTAAAGCTTGGTAGAAAAGTTGAAGATATTTGGAAGATGATGAAAGACTTCAGGATTATCCCTGATCCTGAACGAAGAAGGACCTCACGGGACAAGGTCCAGGTTTATCCCTTAAGCTGAGCGGGAAATTCAGGTTTATCCTTTAACCTGAGTGGGAAATTTAGGTTTATCCCTTAGCCTGAGTGGGAATAATGAAGGAAAAAGGAATACCTCATGGGAAAAGAGGCATCAGGTTTATCCCTTAACCTGAAAGGGTAATTGAAATAAGAATTGATAAGAAAAATTAATAAAATCAATGAAGGATCAATAAAATTGACAAAATTGATAAAGATGAATAAGAATTGATAAGACTCTTAAAAATTGACAAATGAAAAAAAGTTGACTGAGGAAAAGAATTTGTTTGATCCTACCTGCATGTGGGAACTTTAAAATGAGATGAGAATGTTTATGAGAAAAAAACATTTTTGGAAAGAGGATCAACCGTGAGGTTGATTTTGAAGAATGATCAATACGAGAGCTAATCTTCTTGGAGAAGAATCAATACGAGGATTGATTTTGGAGAGAGATCATCATGAGGGCTGATCTTTTAAAAAGAGTGGTTTTAAAACCGATTTTGAAAAAGGATATCAACACAAGAGTTGATTTTTGAAGGTAATGGTTCGAAACTGATTTTGGCAAGAGAAGATCGTCACAAGGGTTGATTTTTGAAGATGACGGTTCAAAACTAATTTTGAAAAGAAAAGATCAATACCAGGGTTGATTTAAGATGGTGGTTCAAAACCATTTTTAGGAAAGGATATCAGCACAAGGGTTGATTTTTGGAAGATGATGGTTCAAAAACTAATTTTGAAAAGAAAGGATCATCACCATTAAGATGGTGGTTCAAAACCATTTTTTAGAAAAAGATATCAACACAAGGGTTGATTTTTTTTTTTGGAAGATGATGGTTTTAAAACCAGAAGATTAACACACTGATTGATTTGGAAGAAGATTGGGTCAAATTTTTGAATTTTTGGTGATTATGATGAAAATTTTGCAGAAATTTTTCAGATTTTGAAAAACCCTCATAGGTAATATCATTTCTCTCACGGAGGATTGTCGGGATTGCCCCTTATCCTGAAAAGAATGGGAATTTGATGATAAAATAATATTTTGAAGTGTAAATGTAATTTTTAACAAAAAGATGCCCCAATATGGCGAAAGAAATAAGAATTGAACATCAAAAATAGAAAGAAAATTGCCATTTCATTGATAAGTAATGACTGAAAAACAAAACTTGGATATTTACAAGTGATAAAAAGAGATCACAGAAGACTGGCGCTGACTTGCCCCTACAAGATGACTGCTAAGAAAGGAGAAAAATAGAGAAACTTTGGCATCCCTAGTTCTTGGAGTGGTTCGGGAAAGGCTTGGTAAGGACAGCGGGCTGCTCTTCATCTTCATCCTCTATCAGAAGTTTTTTATCAATGCAATCCTGGATGATGTTCTTTAGGACGATGCAGTGCTCGGTATCGTGCCCCACTGCTCGGTGAAACTTGCAGAACTTGTCCTTCCATTTTCCCAAAGAAACCAGGGAATCAGCAACTCTCAGAAGTTTAATCATATCTTTGCTTAACATGTACTCCAGAACTTGCTCGAGGGACTGTTCCAGAGAAGTGAATTGGCGGTCATAACCCCAACCTTCACGTTTTATCTTCTTCTTCTGCTTGGCCAGAACTGGCTTGTCATTCTTCTTGGAGGGTTCCTCTCGCTGCCCCATCTGCTTGTTCGTGCTATCCTTGCTGCTACTGCCCCCAGAGTTGGCTGAGAAGGTATAATTCGCCTTCTTTTTTAGGTCTTGACTGCTCTTGACGAGAGTGATGCCCTCATAATTCCCATTGTCCATCCCCATCTCGAGCCACTCAGCTCGTTCAATAAGCTCTATGAATGATTTTGATGGGTAAGTGGAAATGAGGCTTCTGAGAAGTTGAGAAAAATTGTTCAGGATAACTTGGAGTGCATGCTCCTCTTAGATGGGGGTTCTCATCTTATTGCAGGTATCTCTCCACCTCCGAATAAAGTGTACGGCCTTTTCCTTATCTTCTTATTTCAGGTTATATAGGTGATTGAGGGTTGGCAGTGCCTCAGTGTTGAACATGAACCTCTCTACAAACAGATTAACGACCTTGTCAAAATTTTGCAGCTCAACGGTGTTGATATGCTCTGCGTACCATTTTGCGGCTACGCCTTCTAAACTGCGAGGAAAGCACAAGAAGAGGGCCCGATTGTCTTCACTGAATCTGGCACATTCGGCGAAGAACATCGTGAGATGGGCCTTTGGATTGCCGGACCCATCGAACTTAATAAATTTTCGGGGGAGATCTTCCAAGCTGCTGTCCCCATCTAAACCAAGGTAGAAGTCCTGTCTGGTATATACCCTCTTTCCCTTATCTCAGATCTGTAGGTCTTTGACCATCTTCGTCAATATTTGAACTGAGTCTTCCGCCGTGACCCCATCTTTAGGCTTGTTGACTGTTTCAGGTTCCTCTGCCACCTTCTTGAGCTGTCGCAGATGTTTTGGGACGAATACGAACTGCTCTTCTTCGGAATCCTCTCCTGCTGATTCTGAACCCTCTGAGGTACTGTCCTGCTGAAGTTTCTTTTTTTTGATCCTGACATGCTTCTTTACTGGCTTCCTTTTGACCTTGTTTTTAGAGGATGTCTTCTTTGAACTTGCCCCAGCTTGCTCGGACATCATTTTTGCCATCATCTTTTGAAAGATTTTATACATCGCCGGGTCGACATCATCCTCATCTGAATCATGTTTTCGGGATAACCTGGAAGAGTTCATCTCTTCCACTTTGCTGTCATTGTGCTGCTGAGCTGCCCTTCTCCCTGCTCTCGTTTGAACCATGATTGGAATGTTGGTATTTTCTGAAGAATAAATGAAGGGTTCAGATCCAAGATTTTTTTGAAAGGAAGAGAGACAGTGAAAGAAAATTTTAAAAGATTTGAAAAGAGATCTCTCAACAAAAAGGGATCTTGGATGGGAAGATAGAATTTTAAAGACATATTTTTTAAGATATATGACAAGATTTGAATATTTTAAAAAATTGCAGGCAGGATCGAAAGAAATTAAATAAATAAAAACGAAAAGAGAAAAATACACTTGGACTTTTGAAAGATAGAGCAAGACTTTAAAAAGGATATCCAGGGTTTTGAAAATTCATGAAAGAATAAAGAATGAGAAATATACAATCCTGGATTTTGGAAAATAGGAAAATTTTTGAAACAAATATCCAGGGTTTTATAATAGGATTTTACAAGATAATATCTACAAAAGAATCAATTTATACAAGCAATGATGCACAAAACAACACTCCCTAGAAGCTGACTCTAAATGCAAAATTTGAAAAGGCTTGTAGGACCTTAATCCTAACTTTAAAGTTCAGATCATCTGATTTCAATCAAGATACGCCGATATACTCAAGCCGAAGCTCAAAGTACGTGGCATAATAATATTTCTTCGGTTCTAAGGTAATGGTTTCCCAACATCCTTGAGCACCTACCGATATACCTCGGACTATGGCCCTTAGGTACGTGGTAGGGGGGCACGAACCCAAATAAGTGGTCCAGTTGTGAGGCTCTCTCCCGAACTATGGTTCAGTGAGACATCCCAACAACGTGAAGACCGGGACAATATAGGTAGGGAGGTTTTCAAAAATATGTTCAATATGCAGGAAATCAGATGGCTCTAATGCAAGTCCTAAAGAGATAGATTTAAAATAAAGAGAAGCATACACTTGCATACATTGTTTTGCATTCAATCCCTAGAATTGAGGAGAGTTATATTTCAAACCTAAGTCTAATGGGAACATGGAATAATCTCCTCAATATGGTCCTACCAAACCATACTTAGATTTTATATGCAATAATGTCAGTTTAGAACATAGTCTAGGCTCCAATGGTTTGCATGGAAATGAAGCTGACATATGTAGAATAAAGACATATCAAGGCAAAACAAAGGCATAGTTCGACCGGACGAAGACGAATCCCATCACGGTCGCCAAAACTGTGATCATCGCAAAAATTTTTCTCTTGAGGTATTTCTCTTTTTTCCTTCTCTTTCCCTTTCCAACCTTTATTTCCTCCTTTTTGAAGGGAGAGAATAAAAGAAGAGAGAAGAGAAAAGAAAGGAAAGAAAAGAGAAGAACTCTTTTACGGGGTCTCACTTGACCTTAATTTTGAAGATATTTAAGAAAATAACTCGCCTCCATTTTGAAATATTTGCGAGAAAATCGGGAGACGGGATTCGCTCGTTGGTACGAGGTTCGATCGTTCCTGGCGCCTTTACCAGGGGTAATCGAACCAAGGGTCGAATTTATGCCTCTTTGCTTTGCTAAAAGATCATCTAAGAATTTATTCTAAGTCTACATGCATAAAAAATCATGCTTGTGCGATGCAAAGATGTATGCTCTTTTTGAAAAAAATGATTTTTGGAAATCTCCAGGTGCTTCTGAGATGAATCTGATAATAGAGTGAAGAAATGGTTTCTAACTTAGAACTTAAGATTTTAAAGTTCTAAGTTTTTGGAATAATCAGAGTTTGGGGAAAATAAATCTGGATTTTTGAAAGGAATAATTTTGAAGTTTGAGATAGAAAAAGAGAAGAAAGGAAGTTTCAAAGTCATAAATGGACTTTGAATTTAGATTTTTTAAATCAGGATGAATGTTTTAAAATGGAATTAAATTCTAATTTTGAAGTTTGAAATTAGAATGAAATTTGAGAAATCCAAATAGAATTGAGAAACGGAATGGGTTTTTGGAATTTTGGGAATCAAGATGAATTTGGATATTGAAATCTGGAATGAAATGGAATTGGTTTTGAAAGTTGAAATTGGGAATAGAATTTGATTTGAAATCTGAAATTCAAGATGGAATTTGAATCCAAAAATCTGGATCCTAAATGGAATTAACATCAAAATTGAATTATGGATTTAGAATCCTAAATGGGAATTGGATTTGAAATCTGAGATCCAATGATGGAATTTGGATATGAAGTCTGAGATCTAAAGATGGAATTGAATTCAGGATCCTAAATGGAATTGGATCCATGAACTGGAATCCAAGATGTAATTTGGATCTGAAGTCTGAGATCCAAGATGAAGTTGAATTCTGGATCCTAAAATGGATTTTGGATCCTAAAATGGATTTTGGATCCTAAAATGGATTTTGGATGTGAAGTCTGAGATCCAAGATGGAGTTGGATTCTGGATCCTAAAATGGATTTTGGATCTGAAGTCTAAGATCCAAGATGAAGTTGGATTCTGGATCCTAAAATGGATTTTGGATCTAAAGTCTGAGATCCAAGATGAGGTTGAATTCTGGATCTAGGATCCTAAATGGGGATTGGATCTGATGTCTGAGATCCAAAAGTGGAGATTGCACTTGGAAATCTGGATCCAAGTTGGGATTGGGTTCTAACTTTGGGTTTGGATTTTGAAAGTCCAAATGGGACTTTTGAGGATGGGTCTGGGTTTTGAAAACCTAGATTGAATAAAAAAATAAACTTGATTCTGAATAAACTTTGATTTTGAAGATAAGAAAATAAACTTGATTCTGAATTTGAAATCAGAAGATGAATCAGAGGTTTCAAAGTTAAATTGAACTTTGAAAATGGAATTTTGAGATTTTGAATTTGAATCTTGACAATGAACTTGGAATTTCAAAGTTGATTTGAGAATTGAATTTTGAATATACAAACGAATTTCAAAGTCAAATTAGACTTTGAATTTGAAGCTTGAATTTGGAATTTAGAAAATGAATCAAGAATTTGAACTTTGAATTTGATTGAAGTTTTGAATATAAAATTTCAAAGTCAAATTGGACTTTGAAAATGAGATAGAATTGATGAATTGAAATAGAAATTGAAGAAAGATATTCAAGATCACTTGGATTGTTTTTTTGGAAAAACATTTTGAAAATATGATGCAATTCTATCCTAAATTATGAACGAATCTAAAAGAATTTAAAATTGGATTTGAAAAGCATATTTCATTTTTTAAATGAATGTAAATAAGATTAATGATATAATACATCCCTGACTATGGTCATTGAATGTATTATATAATAATCACATTTAAATTCAGGTGAAGAGTCAAACATATTTTGGTGCTTTTAAAGAGTTTAGAATGAAATTAACTCTCAATATATCTTGACTATGGCCATTGATATATGTATTGAATTAATTTTAAACTAAACTTTGATAAAAGAGGAAAGTATTTAGGAAAATATGAGGTTTTTTTAAAAAGGATCCTATGTGGATCCAGTGTTATTCTATAAAAGATGAAAATCCTAAGTTTTGTTTACATCCTGACTATGGCCATTGATGTAAATCATCAACTTAGGATTAATTACCTTTTATGAAATGGTGCACGTGTCATTCGTGTTTCACCATTGTGAGATTTTGGAAAATAAAGGTAAAAAGTATGAAAATAAGCAATTTATGATATTTACAATGCTCATTCACTCTATCTAAAAGCTGGAAATGTAAATTCTCATTAAGACCTAACTTATTACAACATATAAAATTGAATTTACAGCTCCAAGTAATGATATTTTCCATATGATCCCTGCAAAAATCAAATGTTAATATGCAGTAGAAACCATCAAATACGAGTATTTCAGCAAGACAAAGCCAATGATTGTTAATCAGAGATGTCGGGTGATGTGCACTTACAAGTGAATGGGGTAAAGTCTGTGGTTATAATAGGGTTTTATTTACCAGTGGTGATCGTGATGCATGTCAGGCTGTAGGGAGATGTGGTTTTGGAAGTTGCAACAAATGGGAACAGTGGTGATGGAACGTAGTCAACAGGGGATGGGTGTAAAAGGTATGATTGTAAGGGAAATGGTTTTAATCAACCTCCCTTGCTAATGTGTAACAAGCCAAAAGAACATCAGCTGAATTTTCCTATCTTTCCAGTGGAGCTGTACAGATGGATGAAACTGATGAACTTTGAGGTAAGTCACATCATCCTTAGATGTATAGGCGCGACGCAACTTGAAGAGAATCTCAGAAGCAGGATTTTTTCTCATTGAAAGAGGCTAGCAGCGATATGTCCACCCCTGCTCCAAACTCTAAAAAAAAAAAAAACAAGACGTCTAGAGTGCAAAATGGGGCAGGAAATGCTATTTTAAAATTTCACCACTTGAATCAACCTGTTAGGATATTGAAATGATAGTTAATTAAGGCAGGTTTCATAAGTCTGGATGATAGGCTAAACATTTCATATCTACCAACATACTAAAGTACAAATGAATTCGCTAACTAAATATGATGTAAAATATTGAACAAAAGCACGATCTAAGGTATACAGATGAGGATGAAAAAGGCTGATATGTAAATGTGGGCACTGAAGATGGGGAAGATACACAAAGATACTGTTGACCCTGGACCTGACAGCAGAATACGTGATGCTGGGGATGGTATGCATGCATTAGTAATGAAAGATAAAATTGCAGGAACAGAAGAGGATATGATGACCCAATGACAAACGTGATACAATAGATTATCAAGATAAAAAAAAAATCTGAATCTATGAATGATCAAAACAAAGCAAAAGATAAAAAAAAATGAAATATAGAAGCCAGAAAAGGATAAAATCCATCTGCATAATAACGAATTCAAAGGGGAAAATACAGAAATGACAGAACCTGCAGAAATGAGAATCACAGCATAAGAACATTCTGAGCGTGAAGGCAGAGGAAGAAATCAGATATATATTATATATATATATTTTTTAAACAAAAGGAAAAAAAATGTGGGAATCGGTAGATTCCATTGATTTGGCATAGGGTGACCATTTTGCCTGATGAAGGAAAAGAAGGAAATAAAAAAAACAGGGCGATGCTATGAGATGCAGAGAGGAATTTCAAAAAGAACCAGAAAGGGAAAGGTTACTTACCTGTAAATTTCAAGATCGATCGACCCCTTTCAGTGGGTTGGGGAAGAGCCAAAACGAAAATGTGAAGGAGAGGAAGAATGTGGCTTTTGAGACGGATCGTTCCCTTCCGCGATGGGGAAAATCAGAGGAGAGCAATAAGAAGAAGAGGAAGAAGAGAGTAATCGTGAATATGGGGAGGTGAAGGTGGATGAGAAAAAGGTTTTCCTGAGTGCCTTTTTAACTATAAAAGGGAAGGTTCGGGAAGAAGGGCGGTTAGCGATGAGTGGAGGAGGAAAAAGGGGGAGCGATGAACGGTGGTGGTGGTGGCCGTGGTGGCCAGGAGGGAAGGGTTTAGAGGAGGGTTCTCGTCCATTAGATGGGCTTCACCAGGTGCAGATCTAGGGCACATGGGAGGAGGGAAGTTGCATCACAGAGAGAGAGCCGCCTTATTTTAGGAAAAATCGGGTTTAGTTTTTTTTTTCAAAACTAGTCCTTAAATTTTATAAAAATTTTCCGAAACAAGGTAAAAAAAAGATATATTTTATATAAAAAAGGGCGATTTTTCAAAGGGGTGGTTTTAAGAGCTTATTTCTTTGTATTTTCTTTTTTCTTTTTTCTGATTTTTGTTCTTTTCTTGAAATTTTCTACATTTTTTGTCTTTTCTTGAAATTTTCTACATTTTTGTGTTTTTTTTAAAATAAAAACTCTAGGACTAGGGAAAAAGATTAAAAACTATTTTTGGATTTTCTTTGAAAAAAATATCTACAATAAGAGGGGCTTTGAGGGAAACGAGTCCCGACTGAGGTTTTTGAAGTATTTATAATTTTTTTTTTGCTTTTACAACTTTAAGACTTCTCTAAAATGAGGTTTTTTTATGAAAATGCAGGATTTATTTTAGAACATGCACCTCAAAAAAAATAGATTTGGACCCTAGATTGGGTTTGAATCTCAGATTATGATTGGATCTTGACAAAAACATCCGATAACATTCAAGAATTGAATTTTTTGAACAATAAGAGATTCAGGACCAAAATTGGATCCAGTTATCCGATTTGGATCAGAATAAAGAAAATTGAGTATGGATTCCTGTGAATCCGAGAAATGAATGAAATTTTTGTCAAAAATTGACCAAATTATTAAGATGACGGAGGTCAGTGACAAAGAAGGGATTTTTGGATTTTTTGGAAAATTTGGGGTGTTCACACAACCCCATTTACCTAAATGCCCTTGGGCTTTTTCAGAAATCCCTTCCATGGAAGGTGTTGGAAGAAGCTGGAAGGTGTTGGAAGGCTCTGGAATATTTTAGAATATTTTCCGAGAAATATTTTTGTGGGTCCCACCAATATTTTTGCGGGTCCCACAAAAAAGTCGAGTTTTCGACATTTTTTTTCCGAAAATTTCTGAGTAGGCCTATATCTTCGTATTGACGTAACTAAGAAAGCTGGCTCATAGAAATCTCTTGATTTCGTTCAGGTAGAAAGTTATGACCTCCAGAGTGTTTGACATCCTAAGTATATTTGGGTCGCAGGAATCGGTTCGATTCACTTTACGGTAAAAACACTATTTTTTACTGGAAAATGCCTCAAGAATTTATTCAGAGTTTAAACTGAAAAATTGCGGGTCTTACATCATTACCCCCTTAAAGGAATTTCGTCCGCGAAATTCAGTTAAGAGTACTAGTGAATAGCTCAGGATACTTTTCCTGCATATTGGATTCAGGCTCCCAAGTGCAGTCATCAATTCCATGATGTTTCCATCTCACTTTAACAAGTGGGATGACCTTCGACCTAAGCACTTGCTCCCGACGGTCCACGATCTCAACAGGTCTTTCCTTCATAGTCATCTCTTCCGGGATGTCGATGTCTTCATGTCGGATGACGTGGGAAGGGTCGTAAACGTATTTTCTATGCATTGACACGTGGAATACGTTGTGTATCAGTGTATACTGTGGTGGCAATGCTACTCTATAGGCGGTCTCTCTGATCCGGCTCAAAACTTCGAAGGGTCCAACGAATCTAAGGCTGAGTTTCCCCTTCTTTCCAAAACAAAAAACACTCTTGGTTGGAGAGACTTTGACGAAGACCTTGCCTCTAACCACAAAAGTGAGTTCCCTACGCCGTTGATCGGTGTAGCTCTTCTGTCGACTCTGAGCAGTCAGTAGCTTCTTTCTGATCATGTGGACCTGCTCAGTGTAGTGCTGCAAGACAATGTGTGAGTCCAAGGTTCGCTCACCCACTTCGCCCCAATGGATTGGTGATCGGCAGGGTCATTCGTACATGGCTTCATACGGTGCCATCCCAATGCTAGCGTGGTGGCTATTATTATAAGCGAATTCAGCCAACGCTAGATGGGAGTCCCAATCACCATTCCATTCCAGCATACAAGCCCTCAACATATCTTCGAGAGTCTATATGGTTCGCTCAGATTGCCCATCTGTCTGGGGGTGGAAAGCCGTACTGAACTTGAGTTTTGTCCCCAGGGCTCTCTGTAGCTGCTCCCAGAAGTGGGAGGTGAACTTTGGGTCACGATCAGAGATGATCGTGGTCGACACTCCGTGGAGTATGACGATTTCCCGAACGTAGATTTCTGCCAACCTTTCTGTTGAATATCTATTGTTGATTGGCAGGAAGTGAGCAGACTTGGTGAGTCTGTCCACGATCACCCATATGGAATCATATTGTCTCTTGGATCGAGGCAATCCAACAATGAAATCCATCGTGATGCCCTCCCATTTCCATTTCGGGATTTCGATCTGTTGCATCTTTCCGCCAGGTCGTTGATGTTCGATCTTAACTTGCTGGCAGATCAAACATTTCGAGACAAACATAGCCACGTCTCTTTTCATTCCCCTCCACCAGTATTTTCTTTGCAAGTCTCTGAACATTTTGGTACCTCCAGGGTGGATAGTATACTTGCTACTATGAGACTCCTAGAGTACTTCATCTCTTAACTCAGGACTATTTGGAACCCAGATCCTTTCTTCCATCCATATTCCTCTATTTTCTTTCAAATGGAAGAAAGTATCATCTTTTTCAGCTCGAGCTTTTAGCTCCACGTATTGTGGATCTTTTAATTGTTCGGTTACGATCCGATCCATGATCTCAGGCTGTATTGTCAGGCTTGACCATCGTATTCTGCCTGTATCAGTCAGGAATGGCTTCCAGTTGACGAAATCCTCCATCAACTTCCATTGTCCAGTTAGGCTGGCCAGAGTGCCAACAGTCTTGCAACTAAGGGCATCTGCTACGACATTTGCCTTTCCAGGGTAATAGGAAAGCGTGAATTCATAGTCCTTGAGGAATTCCAGCTATCGTCGTTGCAGCATATTGAGTTCTTTTTGAGAAAAGAGGTATTTTAGGCTTTTATGGTCCGACATGACCTCAAATTTCTCTCCATACAGGTAGTGTCACTAGATTTTAAGTGCGAACACCACCGCGGCAAGTTGCAGATCGTGGGTTGGATAGTTTTTCTCATGAATTCTTAACTGACGGGATTCATAGGTGATTACTTTGCCATGCTGCATTAGTACACAACCCAGACCCGTTCCCGAGGCATCGGTATAAGCCACGAAGCCTCCTTGACCAGAAGGTAAGGTAAGGACAGGGGCAGTGGTAAGCCTCTGCTTGAGAACCTCAAAACACTCCTTACACTGGTCAGTCCATTCGAATTTAACTCCCTTTTTCAATAATTTTGTCATCGGTACGACGATTCGGGAGAAGTTTTGTATGAACTTCCAATAATATCCAGCAAGTCCAAGGAAGTTGCGGACCTCAGTGATATTTTCTAGCTGCTTCCAGTCTGTCACAACTTCGACCTTCACAAGATCTATTGCGATTCCATCCTTTGAGATTACATGACCAAGGACATCACTTTGTCTAGCCAGAATTCACATTTTGAAAACTTGGCATAAAGCTGATTATCTTGAAGTGTTTTCAAGACGATTCTCAAGTGCTCCTTATGTTGTTCCTTGTTCTCAGAATAAACAAGGATGTCATCGATGAAGATGATGACGAATGTGTCTAAGTATGGCCTGAACACCCGGTTCATCAAGTCCATAAAGGCAACAGGCACATTAGTGAGTCTGAAAGGCATTACTACGAACTCATAATGGCCATATCTCGTTCGAAAGGCAGTTTTAGGTATATCCTCCTCCTTTACCCTGAGTTGATGATACCCAGACCTAAGGTCGATCTTGGAGAATACCCTCGCTGTTTTGAGTTGATCGAACAGGTCCTCTATACGAGGCAACGAGTACTTATTTTTAACTGTTGCCTGGTTAAGCATCCGGTAATCGATGCATAACTGAAGGAATCCATTCTTTTTCTTTACAAACAAGACCGAGGCTCCCCACGGTGACATACTCGGTCGGATGAACCCTTATTCCATCAGTTCTTCTAACTGACACTTCAACTCACTGAGTTCAGCTGACGCCATACGATAAGAGGCTTTGGATATTGGTGCAGTTTCAGGCAAGGATTGAATTCCAAATTCAACCTCACAAAGTGGTGGAAGTCCTGGCAATTCCTCAGGAAACAATTCGGGAAACTCCCGAACCACTTTCAAAATCTCAAGAGATTGGATATTTGAGCTTTCAACTGAAAGGCTAAGTAGGAAAGCTACACAACCATTCCTAAGGTATTTCTGTACTTTAAGAGCTGATATAAGCCATTTTTGTGGAACTGACTTGGATATCCGGTATTCTATTTTAGGCATTCTTGGTCGTGATAGAATCACCCTGCCCTCGCGGCATAAGATCCTGGCATGGTTCTGGGTTAACCAATTCATTCTCAGAATGACATCGTACTGTACCATATCGATTAAGATGGCATCAGTAGGCAAGTGTTGCCCAACTATCTCTATATCCAAATTCTTGATGTAATGGATACATCTGGTGCGTGAACCCAACGGGTTGTACACTTCGATCATTTTATCAACCGGTTGTACCGAAGCGTGGAGTTGTTCGGTGAAATCATCGGAGATAAAAGTATGAGTAGTACCACAATCAAACAAGACATAAGTTGCATGTCCATTAACAGGTACGGTGCCTTCAATGAGGTCACCGGTTTTGACTTTTTCAGTCGTTACAACGTATACACGACCTGCAACAGGCCTTTGTTCTACTCTAGGTGGAGGTCGTTGGATTTGTGACCGCTGTGGTATTTGTTGAGGGGGTTCGGCAGATCCGACATTCCTCTTTTGCTCATCTGCAAGCTTCTTTCTGCACTGCCTTGCAATGTGATCCACTTTGTCACAGTAGAAGCAACCACCTGTGTCACGTGGACATGGTCCTCTAACGTGATTTACATGGCATTTTGGGCAGTTCGGGTTGGATTGCAGATTGTTTGGAGTCATGTTCTGCCTTGGCCTCACAACTTATTGAGTAATGTTCCCAACTTGGAACTTTCTCTTTTGAAAGGGTTGCCGTGAACCCTAGCCACTTGGGAACATTCTTTTTTGGTTCCCACCGTCAACTACGAGCCTATTTGCGATGATCACTTTTGATCGCTCCCAATCCACTAGAATTTTCGAAGCTGCTGCCACAGCAGTTTGAAAAGTTTGGGGCATGCTGGTGATAACCCGTGACCTTAGCCCTTCTCGCAGTCTGTTGATGTACTTGTCGGCCCTTTCTTGGTTAGTCTCAAATAGCCGAGAGCAGTACCGCTCAAGATTTTGAAATTTGGTGGTATAGTCAATTAGACTCATATCACCCTGCTCCAATTCCAGAAACTCCATTTTTTTCTTGTTTTTGGAGTGCAATGGAAAATAATTATCCAAGAAAGCTCTCCGAAAGTTAGTCCAAGGAATGACCTCAACTTGTGAGAACTGGATAATCTTAGTGATATCCCACCACTTCCGTGCGTTGTCTTTCAGCTTGTACGTGCCAAAGTTGGTCTTTTTCTCTTCTGGTACACCCAGTACCAGGAAGGCACGTTCTGTCTCTTCGACCCAACTCTCTGCCAGTTCAGAATCGGCCCTACCGACGAAGACTGGTGGATCGAGCTTGAGAAATTTTTTATAAGTTATTCCCCTAAGGTTCTTATTTCGAGGTGTGACTGGTTCTGGCCTTGTTTCACGGATGAAGATAACCACATTGTTGAGTGTTTCTAGCAGGAATCCTTGAGTATGAAACTCCTCGCTCGACATGGTTCTCCTTGTCGTAGGAGTCATTTATCTATCACATACAAGCAACATGTTTTAGTTTCTCAATATATATATTGAAGCAAAGCTTTATTTACTTAATATACATCACATTTTACAAGCACACCCATCACCCTCATATACAAAACGTCATGCCGTACTAACAGACTTTAGGCATTGAGAAACTATATACATGAGTCCATTGACTCCAAAACATCACCAGTCTCTTTAAGACCTGGATTTCTTTGATGAAGATGAACTCATAAAAGTCCATCTGTTGCCACATGGCCTTGGTGCAGGTACAACTAGTTTTGGCTTGGGCGACACTTCCGCACTCTTAAGCGAATCTTGTGGGTAGAACAGTGATGCTGGTCCACTTGCCCATTCAGTGGCATCATGGCTCGGGGAATCCAAGACCATAACAGGATGATAGGGGTTGTATCCCTCTTCCTGGCCATTCAGGTTCGGCGTTTGTAAAGCTGCTTTGTTCCCCCATGTAATGGCACTATGATTCCAATAATCCGAAATCATAATGGCACTATGATTCCCTCATCCCGACTGTGCAAGCTAGGCATATATGATGCCTGTTGATAGCCTTGCGTCTCACTGAATCCCTCAAGGAAGTTTAAGTAAAATTCTACCAGATGTGGTAATTCATCTGAAGTTGTTGGGGTATGGCTACTCCCCCTACTGGAGTAATGTGGTTCACTAACACGCGAGGTCTCGTCCTTAAGACCAAGCGATCTCCGTCGACCCATATCGACGGTATACTTCATTTGGCATTCATTGGCGGAATGCCCCTCTTCGCCACAAAACTGGCAGTCTTGGACCTCATATGGGTATACCCACTCATCGTGCATGATCCCGCAACGATAGCAGTACCCCCGTGAATCGTGAGTTGCCATCTATACAAAGATGCACTCAAATTAGTAACTAATATGAAGAGATATACTTACAGTGCGATACAGTGAATAAGACGGATCTCGAACCAGGTTTCTTAGACTCATGCTCTGATACCAATTCTTTAACGCCCCAGATTTCCAAAACAAAGCTAAGTTGAAAATTTTCATGAATTTCTTTTTTTTTTCTTTGCAGCGGAACTTAGAAAAGCTTTTAGCAGCGGAATCAGATGATAATGAGTCGTCAGTTTTAGAAAACCCAGGGCGCATTACAGGTACGTGGCCAAGCAACTCATTGACCACCGAAGTGTTCCATTTTATCGAAAACCACATGTTTATTACAACATCATTGCTTGGAAAAACAGTATAGGTTCAATAAAAGGAAGCAGTACAACTCTGTCTAGAGAAACCCTGGAACTCGATGCCGCCTTGCTCTGCATATCGCAACGCAGGTCCAACACCTGAAATCCTCATAAAACGGGGTCAGAACCACTGATGGTCTGGTAAGTAAGCAATCATACATCCATTCAACTCAAGCAATGCATTGACCACTCAGGGTCACAGTTCGTAATAATGCTTTCTTTCGATAATTGCACCTCCCTCTAGGCTTAGGAGACTCATATCTGGGTGACAACGCGACGATCTGGCAGTTGATTATTCTATGTATTTTAGATACCCTAGAGGCCTGTTGACCCCATCCCCCTAGTAGGGCGGTACAACATACCAGAAGAGATCCTTACTAGGTATTCGAATGTATTTTGCCACTGTAGTAGTTGGGTTCAATCCTTACATATTTAAGGATAACCACGACCTCCATACCTTTGAGTGACAGAGGCCATCAATGAACTCTATCAGGTTCGGGTGAAATATATGTCACTCAAGGTTGCGCCATCACCATCTTCCTCGGTGAAAAATTCTGAAGGGGGCCTGCCGATCTTACAATTACTTGACGAACATTGCATGCCTATAGGGCAGCCTTTGAGAAGTATGTACCCGACCCCAATCAACAACACAACTTTCACCGTGGAACAAAGGTTTCATTCATATGCATGCATAACTCTGCTCTCGGCACTTCGGCCTGGATGAGCACTTCACCTTTTTCGGTGGAAACAACACACTCTGGCTCAACGACCCTTATGAGTCTGGTTGTCTGATAATTCTCAATGAGCATGCACATGACTCGATCTCTACAGATCGGTTACTCGGCGTATTTTTACGCAATGAGCTCAGGACCTCGTCTAGGCGCTACCATTACTTTAGCGCAACGACTCTTACAAGTACGGTGCCCTTGCAGGTATCAAGGAGATGAGTCATTCTGACATCGTTCCAACAAACGGCATCGTTGTGCCACTTAACTGGTTCTGACAGCTCTTTTGCCAACCATTTTGTCAGTACCTCCCCTGCTCTATCGGCAGTGGTGTGGCGAACCTTTCTACATCATAAAAAGTGTTTCATGAACTGGGTAGTACTCCGCAATATGACGGAGTATCCTGCTACATTCTTTCTGAGCTATTCTTAGCTTCTTCAGAAATTTTAGCAGCACTTCCTCTCTTTAACGGAGAAAGCGTGTGTTTCTTTTATCTATTTCAGCAGCATCTCTCCTCTTTGGCGGGAAATCACTATGCTTAACTCGGGAAATGGATGTGCACTGTTGTGCATACTTTGCATCCATCAAGATTACAGGAACCCTGGGCCATAGCCAGGCCATACGTAATTGACTTAGTCTTTACGTAAAAAACATTTTGCCAAAATGCGAAGCCTTTCCAATAGGGGCTTCATTCGTCATACAAAATCTTGAACGAGGAGCGGTAAGGGAATCACATTGGCGATTTGGAGTTGATCTCTATTTGAACGCTCATTTACGCGCCATATATGTAGTATAAGCAGAAGCCTGTGCTTTATACAACAGTGGCGTAAAGGAAATGCATATACTATTGTTCAGGGTGTGTAACTGAACGAAATATTCTACATATATATTTGTAGAAAGCAGGAGTCTTGGTGTCTTTCAACACGACGGCGTAAATAAATGCATAATCGGAAGTGAGAAATCGGAAATTGCAGAAAGCAGAAGCCTTGGCATCATACGACGTGACGGCAAAGGTAAATTACATGACATATGCGATATAAGACGCGCCAGCAGTATCAACAGATATACACCTAGATATGTATCCAACGATATTTATGAGGCGAGCGAGTGAACACCTAAGTGTCCTAGAGGGTTCAACCAAGAACTAGGGCGAGATACTATTTGAAAGAACGCATATACTGCGCATTCTAACATATATATCCGATGATAGTTACGAGGCGAGTGCGTGAATACTGAAGCATCCTAGAGGGCTCAACTAAGAACTAAAGTGAGATACTACTTCAGAAAGTATGCGTATATACAAACAAGCAAACACTTGAGAGAGATGAATTAATGAAGCGAACTTACTTTGATTTGAGGAAGAAACGACTCCGGAATGCTTCGATGCTTCGAACGAGGCTCAACTTCAAAAAGGATCAACTTCAGACTTCGAACGAAAAAGGACTTTGACTTTGACTTTAAACCTAACTAGGTTCAAGTCAAGTCAACTGGGTTTGAACTAGGTCAGGTAGGTTCAGACCTAGGTCAGGTGGGTTAGGACTAGGTCAGGCAGGCTAAGACCAGATCAGGCAGGCTCAGACCAGGTCAGGTGGGCTAGGCTAGGTAGGGGAGGTTTGAAAAAGGAGGAGAGAGATAGAGGGGTTGGCGATTTTCTAAAGGAGGGGGGCTCCTCTATTTATAGGGGAGGTTGCTTAGGGGCTAAGCAACCCCATTTACCTAAATGCCCTTGGGCTTTTTCAGAAATCCCTTCCATGGAAGATGCTGGAAGAAGCTAGAAGGTGCTGAAAGGTTCTGGAATATTCTAGAATATTTTTTGAGAAATATTTTTGTGGGTCCCACAAAAAAGTCGAGTTTTCGACATTTTTTTCTGAAAATTTCTGAGTAGGCCATTATCTTCGTATTGACGTAACTAAGAAAGTTGGCTCGTAGAAATCTCTTGATTTCGTTTAAGTAAAAAGTTATGACCTCTAGAGTGTTTGAGCATATATTCGAGAAGATACGAATATCCTAAGTATATTTGGGTCGCAGGAATCGGTTCGATTCGCTTTACGATAAAAATGCTATTTTTCACTGGAAAATGCCTCAAGAATTTATTCAGAGTTTGAACTGAAAAATTGTGGGTCTTACAATACCTTTATCTGTTGCCAATATACATCGTTAAAAAAAAACTTGCAAACAGATAAGGACTACCATTGATAGATAGATTTGCTTTCATTCATTCCCAGTGACTAGCGAAGGCCACTGAGTAAACTGAAAGTGCTAATGCTGATGATGCATGTTTCAAAGCACATCACTATTTGGACGTGGGTTGATGCTGATGATGATGCCTATTTTCTTCGATGATGATGATGGTCATGTATTCTATCTAAGTCAAGCCATTGGTCATGATGTATTGTAACTAAATACTCATGTAAATGATTGTGGTTGTAATGTATAGTTCAAATTATTTATAATAACGACTGCTAAATATCTTACGACTATTACTAAGAATGCTAACGATTACGACGACTTACACTAATTATAGTTAAATGTTAAAGCAATAACGAAATGTACTAAGGAATACAAAATCCTACAACGATCATTACTTATGAATGCAAACGATTACAACGATTTACAATACTGAAAGTTAAATGCTAAAGGCATAACGATATATACTAAGGAATACAAAATCCTGTAAAGAACATTACTTAAGAATGCAAACGATTACTATGATTTACAGTACTGAAAGTTTAATGATTAAGCGATAACGATTTGTACTAAGGAATACAAAAATTATGCAACGATCATTACTTATGAATGCAAACGATTACAACAATTTACAATACTGAAAGTTAAATGCTAAAGGCATAACGATATGTACTAAGGAATACAAAATCCTGCAAAGATCATTACTTAAGAATGCAAACGACTACTATATTTTACAGTACTGAAAGTTAAATGCGTAAGCGATAACGATTTGTACTAAGGAATACAAAATCCTGCAACGATCATTACTTAAGAATGAAAACGATTACAACGATTTACAGTACTAAAAGATAAATGCTAAAGCGATAACGATTTGTATGAACGAAGACAAAATCTTGCAGCGATGATTAGTTAAGAATGCTAGATATTTCATAGATTTATTATGATAAATGCTGAAACGATTATAAACAATTTTAAACCATTTACCTCATTTAATTGTAGACCATCTAAAATAACCTTAGCATTATCTTGCTTTACATTAATTCTAGACCTCCAACCGATCTTTGGAAAACCATAAATCGCAGGGCCACACTTATGCCCCAAGGCCACAATATGCTTCCACACCCAGGTCTACAAAATCAATATATTAGTAAGACTATAACCTTCAACAATTTTTTCTTTACTATGCTCCCAAGCCTAGAGCAATATACACAATGACGTTTGTATCAGTCAAGTTAACTTGATTTGTTCTTTACTATGTCTAAACTTCATGTTGATTTGTTTATTTTTTCTTTTTCGCTATTTTCGAATGTCATTGTGTAAATCGCAATGGTAAGTATCGTTCCCTAGGACAAAGCTCGTGAAGAAAAATCGTAATAGGATATTCAAACAGATTTGGCTCAATTATTTGATGGGTTTAGGTGGAATGGCTATATAGATCGTGATAGAACACTTTCTATAAAAAATAAATCGCGATCTCTTATATACAACTAATTGCAAGCCAATTGTTGTCTCTTATAAAAAATAAATGCGATCACTTTTATTTATGAAGGCCGAACATTACAACTATCTGTTCAGTGGCATTTGTGTGTTACAATTATTAAAAAAAGAATTAAATAATTAAAGAATGTCACATTAAAAAAATAATTATAGAATTACAACAAAGAATTATAGAATTACAACAAATAATTATCGAGATAAAAAGAATTGCTATCGTTTATTCAGTGGCACTTGATGACTCATATGGACTATGACATACAAATTGTCTCTTTCTTTTTCTTGGTGGACTCTCTATCCTCGGTGGCCTCTTGGTTCCCTTGGTCTTATTATAAACACTTGTTATCATGTCTACCAGTGACTGCATTTGTCTTCTCAAATTGCTCACCTCCTTCCGTAAGTCTTTATTCTCCCTCTCTAACATTTGGAACCTTATGCCAGAGACTCCATTCTCTTTTGTGAGCTTTGTTCGCTCCTCATCGTGTACTATTACTGAGGTAATCGTTGTTATAGTCGGAGGGAGACGATGAACGAGTTTTCTATGCTAGGATGTGATATGATGGGGGACACGAGGGAGACATGGGTTTTTAATATTCTCAATCTCCAGATTTTGATGCATGGATTCCCAATATTTTTGGAAATAGTCGGGATCATATTGTCGTTCTTTATAATCATACGCTATGGCACATACACCTCCTTTGTTCCAACTATCCAATTGTTCCTTGTAGCGTTCATGCCAATTCACGTTCCTGGCTCCACCACTATTCATCTTCCTTCTCACTTCCACAGGCTTCTTTGGGATAGACTGTCCCAAGCCAGATTGTAGGAGAACTAGACTACCATGCTGCAACTCGGCTTCATAATTGCTAAACAGCCAAATATAGTGGTTAGACAGTCTCGCACCCTCAACAACAAGCTCTTGGTCCTCGTCCTGCCCATCTCCATACGGTCTCCACACAACCTTTACATTGGAGATTATGGTTTAGGTACAGATAATTATTCATGCTAATGAATAATTGTATTAAAATTATTTATAATAACGAGTGCTAAATATATTACAACGACTGTTACTAAGAATGCAAATGATTACTACGATTTACAGTATCAAAAGATAAATGCTAAAATGATAATGATTTGTACTAACAAAGACAAAATCCTACAACGATGATTACTTAAGAATGTTAAACATTTCAATGATTTATGCTACTGAATGATAAATGCTGAACCGATTATAAATAATTTTAAACCATTTACCTCATTTAGTTGCAGCCCATCTAAAATGAACCTAGCATTATCCTTCTTGACATTTAGTCTAGTCCACTGACCGATCTTTGAAAAATCATAAATCGCAGGGCCACACTAAGGACGCAACATGACAATATGCTATCACACCCAGGCCTACAAATATAATATATTAATAACACTATGACCTTTAACGAGCTTAGTCTACAAGTACTAAATATGTAATAAACAAATACCAGAACAAATGGCCAAAACCCCCCAACGATTTTCGTACCCTTACTCACACGTTAAAGTTGACTATATAAGTGTGCGAGCATAGCAGCAACCCGTGCATAGTTGTCGGCTTCGTCTAAGTCTTCTAGGTACTGCAGTCACATGTAACTTATTCTCGAACCAGAACAATCGAAAAATAAAGTAAGACCAAAAAAATAAAGAAGCCACGCAAATCTTAGTCAGCTCTTTCAGATGCATATGTAGCAGACCGACCTTTCTATTTATTACGGAAAGAAGAAATTTTCATCGATGTGAAATTGCTTCCATAAAAAATACATTGACTCCAGTCGTCCATCAACATTCCTAGAAGGGCCGTGCACTTTTTTCTTGCGTTATGGTTTGAATCCCGTAATAGGATAGCACTGCCATGGCACTTAAGGCTAGTAATCTGCACTACATCTTCTAGGGTCATAATGATCTCAAAAGAATCAAACTGGAATATGTTCGTCTGATGATTCCACTTATTTACCAGGTAAGTCATGGTGTTCCAGCACGTTTCAAAATAATGCTGGTCAAGAAGGCTACCGAAGTGCATATTTCGTAATTGATCCTTCTGATATGCACTCAACTGATCATACCACGTCAGAACTACAAGTCACTGACACCACCCTCCAAGCTTTTCACCTGGTGCTCTACTTCTCTTCTTACCTCCCTGTAACACAAAATAGCATATTATTCGTATCAATTGTAAATTAGTCCAATTTATACTTATACACCTAGCTATAGACAATAATCATTATAAATAATAATCGTTGTACACACACTATCACAATAATCGCTATACATAGTAATACCTATCACAGTAAATCATTCACAGTAATCGCTATATATGAATCGTTATCACAATAATCGCAATACAAAGTAATCGCTATCACAGTAATACCTATCACAGTAAATCGTGACAAACAAGATTGATTTACGTACCTTGGTCACAATTTTCTCCTCTTCATTCCCTCCTTCCATCATCTGCCTTTCTTGTTGCTCTACCACATCCCACTCTTTTCTACTTCTTCTATCCTTCGCTCCATTGCCTCCCTCATTTGTTTTTCAATTTCTTCCTTCATTTCCCTTTCCTTCTCTTCCTCCTCCCGTTTTTTCCTTTCCCTTACATTCTCTTCCTCCTCCTGCTTCTTCCTTTCTCTTTCCTTATCTTCCTCGTCCTCCTTCTCCTTCTTTACTTCCTTGCTTTTTCTTTCATTCTCTTCCTCATTTTGCTTTTTCTTTTCCCTTTCCATCTCTTTCTCTTCCTGCTTTTTCATTTCTCTTTCATTCTCTTCCTCCTCCTTCTTCTTCCTTTCCCTTTCATTCTCTTCCTCATCCTCTTTCTCCTTCTTTTGCCTTTTATTCTCTTCCTCGTCCTCCTTCTCTTTTCTTTGCCTTACATTCATGTCCTCGTCTTCCTTTTCCTTCCTTTGTCTTTCCTTCTCTTCTTCCTCCTTCTTCTTCAATTGCCTTTCCTTCTCCTCCTCCTCCTCCTTATTCTTTTTTTGCCTTTCCCTCTCCTATGCCTCCTTTATTTGCCTTATCCTCCTTTGCTTTTCAAAATATTCCTATTAGTTTCCTTTTCTTCTCTTTCTCCTCCTTCTTCTTCTTCAATTGCCTTTCCCTCTCCTCCTCCTCATTCTTTTTTTGCCTTTCCCTCTCCTCTTCTTCCTCCTTATTCTTTTTTTGCCTTTCATTCTCCTCTCCCTCCTTCTTTCTTTGCCTTTACCTCTCCTCTACCTTCTTCCTTTGCCATTGTTTTTCATTCTCCTCCTCCTTCTTCCTTTGCTTTTTCTTCTCTTCGTCATCATTCTTCTTCTTCATCTTTAGTTCTTCCTCATTCTTCCTTTGGTCTTCAGCCTCAATATTTGATGGATAATCTTCCGCATAATACAATTCCAACGCTTTCTCTCTGTCTTTATCATTCTCAATCTTCATTATATTTTGGTACATTTCATAACGCTCATATAGATAGGATTGGCGGATAACTTCTTCAATATTTATCCCATAGAACGAAGGGTTATTTCTTGTCTGACGAGCTATAGACATTGCTAACCTACATAACACATAAATTTAACTACATCATTATACATTACAATTGCCTCCCCAAGTATATAATAATACAAATTATCTCATTCGTTAAACAATCACCAACCTTACAAATCGTCGCAATATTTGGCTTCATTAGTAAACATCGATGTAAGATTTAGCAAACTTAAGTACAAGCTGAGGTAAATAAATACACATCGCTAGTGCTTTAAATGTATAAATAGTTGTTGCTTCAAACTTACAAATCGTTGTATAAATCTCAACCTTCGTACATATCGTTGTAATGTTTGGCTTCATACGTATACACTGTTGTACAATTTATCAAAATTAAGTACAAATCGTGGTAGTTTCATTAAATCACTACTGCTTCAAATGTATAAATCGTTCATGCTTCAAACGTACAAATTGTTATAGAAAATTAGCCTTCATAAGTACATATCGTTGAAATGTTTGGCCTTCATAAAAACAAATCATGCTAACTATTTTTCGACGCCCAAAAGGTGGATATGTATAAATCGATTTGTTTCAATATGAAAATACGTGTTATTTAGCATGGAGACAACCACCCAGTTGTAAGATTTAACATTCAGATTTACAAATCGATTTGTTTGCATAACGAAACCTTACACGAAACTCACCGAAACGATAGGAGTTTTGGTAATCCGACAGTGGAGGAGAAACACCCAGAAGAAAGACGCAGTCGATGGTGGCAACGATGTTGCCACTGTGCAGACAACGACAAAGGATGCTCCGACGGCAGCAAACGACATCAAAGGGTGCTCCAGCGGCAGTAGACGAAGGCAAAGGTTGCTCTGGTAGAAGCAGATAATGACAAAGGAGGATCCGATGGCAGCAAACGACGACAAAGGGTGTGTCGTCAAAGGGAGCTCCTGTTACAGCAGAAGTTACAAAAATTTACTGTTTCGGCGAAAACGAAACATTTGGACTATTTTAAGAGTTAAGATCATCCTCCCTTTTCTGGATCGAGAATAATTTGGTCATTTTCTTGAATCGGCGTCTCACTTTTCTAAATGAAGGATATTTTTATCCTTTTCACAAACCGATGCTTCACTTTTGTAGATGGAGGGCATTTTTGTTCTTTTTTCAAACCATCGTTTCATAATGAGCATAGCAAGAAAGGGTAATTAAGTCTTTGCAACTGCACTAGATTCTGATGCTAAGTGATGCCGATACACGGGGATACGAGCTCCACATGCTTATATAAGTGGCGCTCATTCGGACCCTCGAACACGAAATGTAGCAAACGGCTGTCTTCGGAGGGGAGGGGAGAACATATAATCTGCTTAGCCTTTAAAGGCACCAGATTTGTAGCGTCTCTTTCCTCTGGCAGAGCCTTTCACGGCAGGGAATTCTGCTGTTCACTGGGTTCAGGGGGAATATTCTCCTTGAATTTCCAAGACGTGAAATGAAAAGTGGGGTGCGCCCCTGGCTGCATGGCAGGAGTTGGCATCGGTCTGCGTTAAAATATGATTGCTACGCTGACTGGATACCTGATGGGAAGTATGACTGGGACAGGAAGAAGACGTGGCCACTGCCCTCTGAGACGCTGCCACCTGGGCCTCATTCTCAGCAGTTTCAGGGGTGGGTGGTTACCCAACTGGAGGGAGGCAACCAGGCTGCCGGAGCCGATTCCGGCCGGCGACTCTGATTCTTCTCCGGAGGACGCATCTTGAAACCAGAATCATGGATATTTGCTGACACATTAGCAGACTCACTAACCTTTTTGCAGGCTGGTCCACTTTCATCGTTGGTTGCTTCGAGTTTGATTTCCATGCCCGCTGCTATTGATGAGCCACCAAGGTCCGACCGGCCACTCGCCATGGTCCACCATGCAAAAATGCGCATCATCTCTTCCATGTTGTTGAGGCGAATCAGAAATAGACCCTGAGTCATTGAAGATATTTTAATCGGACAAGCCCACTTCCATAAGTTCCGGAGTTCTTGAAAAGCAAATTGATACTCAAAATCCTTTCGAGGGTTGCCTCCTGAAAAACCCGCAAGCAAGGTCCATTGAAACGGCAGCATCATTTCATCATGACGTTCGGGAGTGATCTCCAAACATATGGTGTTCCCCATGGATCACCATAGACACCCTAGCAGAGGATCCTTCCACAACATTCGCCCAAGATCGATCAGTACCTGCTTGTTGTTCTGGGGTCGGGGGCTGTGAGAAGCATCATGCTTCTCGCTGCCCTCAGGGAGGTGACACTGGAAACCAGAGGGGTCACAGTCCATCTCTCCCAGATGTTTTAATCCTTTTATTTCTGTTCATTACTTGAAGGGTTGAAAATCGAATTGATATATCTGATGGTTCGACTACATAACTTCTTCGTTACCTCCCTGGCCATGCTTCATGGCACGGCAGCACCTGTTCAGCTGAATTGCATTTTATGAAGCAGTGTTCTCTTGCTAAGTGGTTGGATCTACTTGATATATATGTCTATGTAAGTCAAAAAAATCATCCTTACACTTTGATAGATCCTCAGGCAAGAACAAATGCTTGAGCAGGGAACTTCTTCCTTCCCCTGGAAAGTGCCTGCAATTTGTATTAGTTCCTTGGGTATAAATGTGCGGTGTGGACTCCCTCTTGCCTCTTCTATCTTTGGAGGTAAAAACTATAACAATGATTTATTTACTGTAAAAACTCCAATTTGACTAAAATTAACAAAAAGATTGCAAAATTTTTTGTCAAAACAAATGTTGTTGCAGGATTAACTTGTAGACTTTTGTGGGTCAAATGAGACAACATGAACGCAGTACGACAATCAAATCATAATGTTCATGACAAACAAAAAACAAGACAAAGATGACATTTATGAATGATAATAGTGCATGACATAATGCTAAGTGATATGGTGGGATTTATGAAATAAGATGTGCTTAATGACCTAAGTCTAAAAATGATGTTTATTTTTTTTTAAAAGAAAAAAGAACTTTTCTTTACTAAAAAATTTAGAATAGATTTTTAAAATAAAATTTTTCATCTAAACGCTTGCCATGGAAAGTGTTGTAAGCATGAGAAGAGTGAGTGTGTACAACTTGCATTACTCTATAGCAGTTCGATTCTTTGTCAATATTGATCTGATTTCACTTCTCAATTTTTCTCTTAATTGAAGTCATAATAAAATAGACAAGCTTGCTCTTTTTCACTAGAATTAATCTTCTGTTTGACCATCAACTTTCAAAGTGACTAGTTATACCAACACATTATAAGCTTCAATAGCTGTCAATCTAATTTCATAAAGATTGAAACTCTAGAAACTTCTAAATGAACAAGACTCCTTGGCCATCTAGGCCTAAAAATGAAAGCTCTAAGCGCATAAAAGCATGAGACTTTCTATTACAATGCACCTTAACCCCCTCACTTTAAGGTTTGCATCTTCAAAGTGACCAATCATTTTCTAAAAACTTTGAAGGAAACAAATAGGACATGGGTTATTGAACTTTGAATAATGAGAATAAATGATGAAAACAATGGTAATGTTTTTTTTAGGTAAATGATTTTTTTTTCTTTTTTGTGAACTTTGGGTATCACGAGGCTCAAAAGGGTTAACAAAGAAAGTCAGATATGACATTTTTTAATGTAAGGCTAAAAAAAAGCAAGTAGGTTAAAGAATCTTGGACATCTCTTATTCGAGATCTTCAATTGCAAAGGAAACATTGAAACTTATATAGTTTCCTCATACTTTTTTCTAATATTTTCTTCAACAATGCCATCTTTTTTTCTAATAATGTCTTTTTTGGCATTTCTCACGTTTTTGACATTTTGGCATTGTGAGAACTCTTTTTTTACACTCCTCTTCATAAAATAAAAAAAATGCCCTAGGATAAGGCATGAATGGATAAGTTTTGCTTTATACAATGTGATGACCAACTTAATCCTTTTCAAGGATATTGAAAACAAGACTTAGGAGCAAAATATACTGAAACATAAGATGAATAAGTCTATGTGACCGACCAAAGGAGAGGATGAGAAGCAAAGGCAAAAAAGAAAGTAATCTTCACATCTTTCAGTTTCAAGAGTTTTTTCTCTAAGAGGATCATCATGTTCTTAAGTTATAGAATATGCGAAAGTACATGCCCTTATATGATTCATCCTTTGTTTTTTTTAAAGCTTTACAAAGAGATTTATCTTTTCATTTCACTGCAAGCTTCTTCATTTTATCTTGCTTTCTTATAAAGGGCTCTACTTTTCAAGTTTTTTCTTCACAATAATGGAAAAGAAACTGACCACTGCTAATGATTCAAAGAGTGAAATTAAGTACTTGTGAACTTCTCATAAATGCAATGACTTTTTGGCAAAATCTATTCAAATGGCAAAAAATTTGCAACAAAAGAGGCAATTCTTTCAAATTTTTTGAAAACTTTAGATTTTTTTTAAAGAATTTTTCATTTCTTTTGGATTTTTGATTTTTTAATTTTGTTAGGTTTTTCAAATAACTATTCACAAAAGATGATTGGATAACTTATTTATATTCCCAAAAGATATGAGAATGATAGACACATGACTTTGGACTACAAAAGGTTGAGAGCAAACCAGATCTGGATGGTGCCATTTTATCTCTTATAACTTCTTGACCTCATATAGAGAACAAGGTGTGCTTTAGATTTGATTAAGCGATAGACTGCAGGTGACTCACAGTTCAAGCTAAGGTTAGAAGATTGATGGTCAACAAGAGCATGGGTATGATGATATTGCATATTCTATTGGCAAATTTTGAGTTGTCCTGAGGAGTCTCATCAACAAAACTTTCTTCTTCCTCAAGAGAGACATTAAAATTTTTGACTTCTTGAGAAATCTCCATGACATGATCTGGACAGTTCATTTGATTATGATAATCTGTGCTTGCCAAGTTGGATGAGCCAAAATCTTTCATCGCATCAACATATTCACAATCTTCCTCTTCAATGGAAATTTCAGACATCTTTTCTTCCTTTGAGGGGAGGAGAAACAATGGTCAATTCAAGCACAACATGATTTTCTCTTTTCGAAACCATGATAGGATCAACCTCTTCTGAAACCATGACAAGATTTTTTCCTTTTGAAACATTGTCAAGATCCTCCTTATTATCCTTTATTATGATGACCTCAGTCGAATGACTCAAGCCCAACTGCTTTTTCCAGGTCTTGATCAGAAGCATATTCTTCTTTCTCCTTGAGTCTCTTTCATCTGACAGGTTGTATTTCTCAGTTCTTCTTTGATATTTTGGACCCACTCTTCACATTTATTGGGTTGAGAACTCGTTATTTTGATTGCTAGACTTGCAGATTCTGGGGTTCGAATTGAGTGGGCCTTCTGGATGGACACCTGTTGTGACTTATGCTTCTGATTTTTGCTTGTATCTTCACAATTTTGTTTCATTCTCTAAGAGTATTTGTTGAACTTGCATTAGGATCTTCAAAGTTGCATTAGAGTTTTTTATGTCTTCTAGAACAAATCTTTTCAAAAACTCCTCTGCTACACCTTTTCCTATATTCACTTTTGCATATTGGATCTCTTCATCGTCCTCTTCTTCTGATTCTGATTTTGTCTAATCTAGATATTCCCTGATGGGTTCACTAATGGATATTCCTTTGGACGAATGGACCATCCCTATTCCTTGGAGCGGAAGCCCAGCTAATAGGGACCTTAACTTTTGAGTGCCTCTAAATAGATTCCCCATATTCCTAGACGAATTTTGGGTTGCATACTTAGGTTGGTTAGGGTTCTAAAAGCCATGACCTAAATCTAAAATCAGGTTTCTTGGAGGATCAATGGGATCCTTTTGTGGAACCATGGTTTAGGATCTAATACAAGCAAGAGTTCAAACAAGCCAAATAGCACACATATTAAGATTTTGAAAACAAGATTTTTAAGTTCTCCTTGAATATACCATGAATTTGTGAGGTCTTCTCTAAATAGGTTCTATTAGGACGAGTTTTCTTTGCATCAAACCTTTTGCGATATACCCGAACTAAGGTTCCTGGTACTGCGAGGGAGTTACCAGTCTCCTTGGTATACCACTAATATATCCAAGCTGATGTCTTCTGGTACTAGTAGAAGGATCCAAAATTTTAAAATGATAGGACAAGTTGGGGGTTTTGAAAGTCCACACAATAAACTAGAGTCTCTACAGTCAAAATCTTAAGAAAAATGATAAATTATTAAGAACATATGCGACGAAACCATTGTTTTCACCCAAAATGATTTCTATTCTTATTAGAGGTTCGAAATTTTCCTAAGAAGTTTTAAGTGACATAAGATTCTCCAACATTTTTTTCTAGATTTATTTTTCTAAATCTAAAATAATAAAGTAAAGACACAATCTACCTTTGAGTCCTTTCGAACCCAAACCAATTAAAAACACAAACACCAATACATGAGTTGGTATCAGAATCTAATCATGATCCAATCCAACTACAAACCATTTTTAAAAATTTTCTTTTAAGATTGTTTTTTATTTGGATCTTGGTAAGATCCAAATCCAAAATACAACCTTTTCTTTTTATATATATATATATATATATATATATATATATATATATATATATATATATATATATATATATATATATATATATATAATAGAGTAAATGATTGAGTTGGGTCCAACTAGACCCAACCCAATCCAAAACTGGACCCTTATCCAAATCTTTTGGGTTTTGATACCCTAGATGATTAGCTGAATCTACTCCAAAGGAAACAATATAATGATCGAGAGAGAATTCCCTAGAGGCCACTAGTAAATGAGGGATGCATCCAAACTTTTGCAGAAGTTAATGGGAACTACCACCTAGGATAATATTTGGTAGCCCAGTCCCCTAACTTCGATGGCCGAGGATGCCAAGCCATTGCCACTCGAGGAGCATAGTTGTTAAAAACTTATCCATCAGAGTTTGAACCTCTTATCATCTCTCTTGACAGAACCAAAGGATGAATATGGGTGTGCCAGGTCTTATTTTATCCGACAACCCATTCAATATGCTTTGGTCTTTTAAACCAAATCGAGCATCTTGCTTGTGAAGGCAATTATCTCTGTTTATGTAATTTTCTCATAAAATGGTGCATTATCGCACAATGAGGTTTGCCATAAATCTCAAAACCATCTATCAATGTACGAGCATATCGTACATGTCTAATAGTACTATAATGATGAAAATAATATTAATTTCTTAGAAGGTACACCAATCACAACACTAAAAATCAGGATTTGATAAAGCATTTATGTCAAACAAGCAAGACAATATTATTATATATATCCAAATACTTTACAAAAATCTAGCACCGTTGTCGACCTTACAAAAGGAAAAACCTGCGAAACAAGAGTTCACAAGCTCTGGAAGAAAACAAAAAACCCAAATAGTATCCATTCCTCCTATGAACGATTTGAGTATTGCTTAACAAAGCTCCTAGTATTACCCATGCTTCTAACCTTGCGCGAAAGAGAGAATGGTAAGTTCAGATTGTCAGTATGAGATCTAAGCATGTAGGGGGTGTTGTTGGCATATAATATGGTGAGTCCGACGTATAAAGGGGTGAATCCGGAGTGTAGAGTGAGAAGTTTGGTGAGTAGTTGGTTGACCTGTTGCCTTGTGTACCTGTTGAGTCTGATGAGATCTCAACAAGTTAGGGTATATCCGAAGAACCATAGACCAAAGAAGCTTCATCCTCACGGCCTTGTGTGGCCAATTGCCTCTTGTCGCGACCTTGCTTTACTCGTCTTAAGTGTTAGAAGGATCTTCATCCTCTTGTACACCTATAGTATTTTCTTGATCCACCAACACCTGGAATGGGACAATACCACCTTCCCTAAAGTGCATCGCCGCTCATACTGCAGCTAGTGGCACTTGGTAAGAAAAAGGAAATACAAGCTCACAAGGATCCCTACTAATAGGTGGAGGTGGTATGGTGGCCCAATAGTCTGACCTGGACATCAGGTATCCCTGATTTCCCATAATGGACCCTCTACCCCTAATTGAGTGGCCACAAGTCCTACGTGTCCCTCCTCTAATAGCCATCTCTCCATGGATTGCTTCGGGGCTTGCCCTTTTAACATCGACAGGCGGACTGATGCCTCGCATAGCTACCGTGTGTGTCTCGACAGGCTCGCTGTTAGACATCTACTTCAAAAAAATAAAAAATTATTTAGTATTTCTAAGTCAACGTTTTAAGATGTTATCACATGCTTGATAATTCAAAAAAAAAAATACATACTTACAAAGCGGTGATCAAGAATCATTGTATTCTCTATGACTCTGATACCAAAGTTATAATGCCCCAAAATCCCAAACTTGTAAATTTTAGGAAAAAATTGAAATTTTAACAATCGATCCTTTTTCAGAGTTAAAAGTGATAGTTCAACAAAAGATAATGTTTAAAAAGAACAAGTCAGCAAACCTTGAGCAAATTACATACAGCGCGATTCGGATGGCAGATGATCAAGAATCACTATGTTCTCTATGGCTCTAATATCACCTGCAACATAAACTCGATTCGGTACAAGCCACCTAGGTCGGCTTGGGTGTACTGAGTTTGGCTCAATTTCACCAAACTAGCTTAGTCGAACCCTGCCAACCCTCCCTTGGTCTGTGTTGTCAGGCGCAACCAAGCTGAGCTCGGCCAACACCGATCCTGACTCATGGCAACCTCAAACTATCTCTTGCTTGACCCAACCGAGCTGAATTTGGCCAAGGCCGAGCTCAATTCAGTCCCCTTTGGAGACACCAAGCTTGGACCGGCCAGTCGCCAAGAGCAGCTCTATCTTGTACCCTGGGTCCCCTATCTCTATTTTGCACCAAACTTGACTCGGTCCAATCGGATCGAATGGGGTTTGGGTTTGACCCCTATGACACAGTCGTTGCCACATCTGCTAAAACATATCATTCTTTATGCAATACGATAAAATCCTTTTAGCACTCCGTATTGGTGCAACGAACGATACACGCTTAGGCATGAGCTTTTAAGAACCTACGCTCGAAATTGTGAGAGATTCTGACCATCTCTGAGTTAGGAAAAAATTTCATAAGATGACAACGATAAAACATTTCTAATATATATATATATATATATATATATATATATATATATATATATATATATATATATATATTATATACACATGCTTTTAACCAGTGTTATGAGAGGCGTACGCCTCAGTACCTGAAGTGTACGCCTCAGAGGCGAGGCACACACTCAAGGTACTGAGGCGTTGTTGTGATGCGCAAATTGCCCCTCATCACAGTTCCCCGGTTACAAATTCCCTGGTGGCGAACTTCGCTGTTGGCTGCTCAGTCTTGTCCGACCACCGGACGCGGCCCCCCTCGCTTTCGTACCAGCTGGGCGCGTGGTCCTCCTCCTTCCTCCCCTCCCACCGCTTCACTTTCAGTCTAGTTGTGAGAGGCGTACGCCTCAGAGGCGAAGCATAGGCTCAACGCCTAGCTTCGTCTCATCGCATTTAACAACCTTGCTTTTAACTTAAGGATATAGTTTTGTATATTCTTGTCCCATTTAAATTATATTATTTACTTTGTCATCGCATTGTTACTTGCACAAGCTCCCGTTTATGCAATTTACTTAGCTCGATGTACGGTTTCATACAACGAGCCATGTTTACGCAATTTACTTAGTCTGATGCGTGGTTTCGCAGACCGGGCCTTTGCTCTACATTATTTATTTTGCCATCATGTTGTTATGTGCACAAGCTTCTGCTTTAATATATATGTATTGTATTCAATATACATATATAATTATTGAGTGTATGTAGTTTTGCGTACTCTTGCTCTATTTTAATTATGCATGCATTTATTTAGAGTACACAGTTTTACGTACTACCTACTTTAAATTACACCAGTATTTATTTAAAGATGCAGATTTGCACATCCCTGCTTTTACTCAATTTCAAAAGGGTCTTCATGCGAGTTTTCAAGTTTGTATGCCCCGATGTTTTTTAAAATAAAATAAGTATTTTACGTTTGCATGTTTGTGATATTCAGCATACACATGAATCACTTGTTCTATAAACAAAATAAGGCTCCCACACTCATATGCATCAGGATTGTTGCGTCCCTTCTTATCGGAAAACTCCCAAACATTGGAGTGTTCTTCAAAAACACCTTTCCAATTTGGTTCAAACTTTAACATAAGTTGAGATTGGCATGACTCTGGCATTTACAACTGAACCTTCTCTTCAAACCAATATAATGCAAAGACTTTGACTATGTAGACTTCGGTCGTATATATGTCAGGTCCTTCCTTTCTGCTTTCAGAATGACCCAGATATGCCCTCAGCCTAAGGTGTAGAAAATCATGATTTCCAGTGTTGTGATTGGTCTTCCTTTTAAGAAACCAATATCATTTTTATCATTGTAGTACTATCAAACATACACAACATACTCACACATCGATGGATAGTTTTGATGTTTATGACAAAACCTTGTTGTCTGATAGTGCACCATTTTATGGAAAAATCACATAAACAAAGATAATTGCTATCACAAACAAGATGATCGATTTAGTTTAAAAGACCAAAGCATATTGAATGAGTTGTCAGATAAAATTAGATCTGACATACCCATGTATCATTTGGTTCTGTCAAGAAAGAGGATATGAGATACAAACTCTGATAAACAAGTTGTTAACAAGTATTCTCCTCGGGTGACAATGGTTTGGTGTCCCTGATCATTGGAGTTAGGGCTGGGGACATATTCAGGTCATTCCGAAGGCAAAAAGGAAGGACCTGACATACGTACGACCAAAGTCTATGTAGTCAAAGTCTTTGCATTATATTGGTTTGAAGAGAAGGCTCAGTTGTGAATGCCTCAGTCATGCCACTCTCAACTTATGTTTCGAACCAAGTTGGAAAGGTGTTTTTGAAGAAGACTCCAATGTTTGGGAGTTGTCCGATAAGAATAGGCACAACAACCCTGATGCATGTGAGCGTGTGAGCCTTATGTTGTTCATAGGATAAGCGACACATGTGTATGTTGAATATCATGGACATGCGAACGTAAAATACTTGTTTTGTTTTACAAGACATTGGGGCATGTGAACTTGAAAACTTGCATGAAGTCTCCTTTGAAATTGAGTTAAAGCATGGATGCACAAATCCACGTCTTTAAATCACACTGGAGTAATTTAAAGTAGGCATGAGTACACAAAACTGCGTACTCTAAACAAATGCATGTGTAATGAAATAGAGCAAGAGTGTGCAAAACTACGCATTCAGAATAATCATATATGTATATAGGATGCATATATATTAAATTAGAAGCCTATGCATATAACAATACGATGACAAAGTAAATAGCGTAGAGCATGGCCCAATGTATGAAACTATGCATTGGGCTAAGTAAATTACGTAAACAGGGCCTGATGTATGAAACCGAACATCAGGCTAAGTAAGTTGCAGAAACAGGAGCATGTGAACGCAGCAACACGACTTCAAAGTAAATAACATAATTTAAATAAGACAAGAATATGCAAAACTACGTCCTTGAGTTAAAAGCACACACACACACACACACACACACACACACACACACATATATATATATAAAGTAAATATAATACATATGTATTAAAAATGTTTCGCCATTCTCATCGTATGCAATTTTTTTCCTACCTCAGAGATGGTCTGAGTCTCTGACGATTTCGAGCGTAGGTTCTTAAAAGCTCGTACCTTAGTAAGCAAGCCTCGTCTGTTGCACCGATGAGAAGCGATAAAAGGATTTTATCGTGCTGTGTAAAGAATGATGTTAAAATCTTATTTTAGTAGATGAGGTGATGATTGTGTTGCATGAGTTGAACCCAAACCCCATTCGAGTCGATTGGACTGAGTCAGGTTTGGTGCAAAAAGGAGACAAGAGACTTGGAGTCCAAGACTGAGTCGCTCTCGACGGCTAGTCGGGTCAGGCTTGGTGTCTCTAAAGGGAACCAAATTGAGCTCAGCCTTGGCCAAATTCAGCTTAGTTGGGTTAAGCAAGAGGTAGACTAAGGTTGCCTCAAGCTAGGCTCAGACCAACAAGAACTGAGCTGGGCTCAGTGCTGGCCAAGTGGAGCTCGGCTACGCCTGACAAGGCAGGCCGAGGGAGGGCTGGCAGGGTCTGACCAAGCTGGTTCGGTGAAACTAAGCCAGACTCAGCACACCCGAGCCGGCCCGGGGGAGGCTGGACCAAATCGGGCTGAGCTTGGCCTCAGTTGAGCTCAACTCAATTTGACTTGACTCGATACAGCAACAACAAAAGTTGTTGCTTCTCGAGCATAGCAAGGGGATGGGGGGTGAGGGCTCGACAGTCAGACCAAGTTGCGCTCAGTCCCAAACTAAGACATGCCAATATTGGCTCGATCCTCCAACAGGGAGAATCGAGAGAGACAAGAGAGGCAGAAGGATGATGCCCTCCTGGCGAAAACGAAGGGAGGTGAGAGAGGTAGGAGGTCGACGCCCTCCTACTGGTAACATAGAGAGAAAGAAAAGTACAAACTCCAATGGACAAGTTGTTAACAATTATGCTCCTCGAGTGACAATGGCTCGCCATCCCCGGTCATCGAAGTTAGGGGACTGAAATACCAAATATTATCCTATATCGTAGATCCCAGTAACTTTTGCAGAAGTTTAGATGCATCTCTCGTTTACTAATGGCCCCTAGGGAATTCTCTCTCGGTCATTATATGTCCCCTTGAGAGCAGATTCAGCTAGTTGTCCAAGGTATCAAAATCCATGATATAATAAACCCTCGAATGTTCTCAGTTGTTTCTACGTATTATTTTGTGAGTGGTCATAGGTCGTTAATTATAAAAACAAGATTATGATGTTCACTCTGCTTCTCTTGAACCGAATGTTATGAAATCTGCCAATGCTTATGTTAGTCTTGTCTGATATCGATGCACCTACTAGGCTTTCATGAGTCTGACTCATTTTATGTGATACATGTGACGAATAGACCGGTGTTGTAGGCGATGGCGGGATGATATCAGGAATCCACTTTCTCTGTTATTTGTTTATGAGCACATTTTTGTAATTTTGTATAAGGGCTTCTGTAATAACTCTTTGTATATAAAACCTTTTTTGAATCTTTATGGTTTTGAATGAATGAATGAAAATGCAGACCCAAATTCAAGACATTTAGGGACCCAATTTGTTGGATGAAAATTTTACCTGGAATCTATCCAAGGTTTGTCGACTTGTTATTTCCAAACATTATCTTCTACTGAACTATCATTTCTAACTCTAAAAAAGGATTGATTGTTAAAATTTTAATTTTTTTTCTAAAATTTAAAAGTTCAGGATTTTAGGGTGTTACAGTTTCTACCTTGAAAAAATGAAAAATGCATGCAAACACTATGGTTTTGTGTCCAAAACAAATTTCACGCAAAAAAATAAAATGGATCAGATTTTGGATCTGGGTGTGGACCTTATTTGAAAGATGCACCTGATCCAAACACCATACACAACACACAAGACATGATGTAGATGGGTTATGGGAATCAGAGCTCCGAAACCCAAAAAATTAGATATGATCCAAAGAAAGGTATTTTTCTCAAAATTCTCTCAAGTAAAGAAAACAATAATAAATATTGCTACTTATTTTTGACTTAGAAAATGACAGAATATGAAAAACTCCTAATATAAAAAAAAAAGCAAATAAAATTATTTTTTAAATAGTAGATGGAACGTTGAAAATTGACATATGGGTGCCCAGATATGGCTCCGAAAGAACTTTAAAAACGGTATTAAATAGGCATTGGGAAGCCTATTTTGACTATTCTAGCCTATTTTTTGGCTACCTGTGCCAAAAAATCAGATAAACAACAAAAAAAGCATAAATAGAGGAGTTATTTATCTTTCCAACGCCACTGAAATCACAACGATTTGATGAATGATCGGGGAGATAAGTCTCAAGGAATGCTGACTAGTTGACTATTTCACCACATAGAGAATATATCGATACTAGATTTTGAGTAAAATAAAATAGGTATCCTAGAGGAATTTTTGGCTCTTGCTCAAAACTAGACCAACTTAGATCCAAGTAACAAATTTCCAACGAGCTTGAAGACACTAGATTTCATCGCTCGTTGGATACAGATAGAAGAGCAAGTACTTCCAACAAAAAAAGTCACTAAAATGACCAATTTTTACTGTTTATACTAATTTTCATAGGTCGTAGATATGAAATCTGAAAATCAACCAAACATCTCAAACATAGTCACATTCGTCAGCTTTTCAACGAGCCTAATAATGTGGAAAAGTGAGCTATGAATACTGAGATGCAATATTGTCATCGTGATAGTACCATAAACAAAAAAATAGGAAAAACAAAATTTATGAATTTAGATCCGAGGTGGATCCATATCTGAAAAATACACAAACGGGGTACCAATCTTGCAACGCTATCTTGACAACTTCGATGTTTAGATTAGATGAACACTCCCATCATGATCACCATTCCGTTGATCCTTGATTTTTTAAAGCAAAAATGTAGGTTTTTTCACTGAAAATTTATTTAGAAAATGGATCCGAGATCCAGATCCAAATTTGAGAAGATAATGAAAATCGTTCTTCAAGACTTTGAGCCATTCCTCCTCCGTTGAGCAAGGATCAGCCAGATTAGGAACATCGTATCGTCATTATTGGAGCTGCGTTATGAAGGTGTACCTCAAACAAAAATACCTAGAAAAAGCTAGTTCGGTGGTGGTTACAATCAAAACTCGGGGAAATATAAGACAAAGAACAATATGTACACATTAGACAAATATGAATTTATAAAAATGATAAAAAATACATCAACATAAAATAATTTATCACAAGCTTAGGTAGCCCTCTCTACGATCGTTGAACATGGGAGAGCACAGGCGACACTTTGGCTTGGTTCAAGCTCCAGAAATGGGTAAGCTAGGGATCTGAATCCTAGACTAGGCTTGATGCAGGTTTAAACTAGCCTAGGTCGCCGAGGCTAGGTTTGGTTATGTAGAGATTTTGGCAGACTAAGGGTGCAAGACCAAAAACCAATCTCCCATAAGGAGGGAAGGCTACCCTTATTTATAGGCTTTTGGCATATCCAGATACATCTTCTATGTATCAGAGATTCAAAGAAGGATCAACAGTTGAAATTCAAAGGATTTGAACCGATGGCTAAGATTTAATCTCAAGGAGGGGATTAGGGGTTATGATTTGATTTTAATGGAGGTCATTAAGTGAGGAGACAACTTAGGTTGTCAAAAAACTGTCCAAAATAGACTGGGATGTGTCATTTTCTAGGATGCTGACATCCAAAAATGCATGATGTTTCAAAAAGTAATAACAACAAATGGTTGACAAATAACGACAATTGATTTGTCATTAAATCTTTCATTAACGATAAATATTGATAACAATAAATGTTAGAAAAAAGTAATAATGACACATGATTTTGTGTCATTATAGCTAATAACGACAATTCAAGAAAGTAATAACGACAAATGATTTATCAGTATTAAAATTGGACAAAAATAGGTCTAATAGGTCAACTCATTTTGGCTATAACTTTCTATCCAGAAGTCAGTTTGAGGTAATTTTTGATGCTTTGAAAAGCTAATATCCTTAACTTTAATCCATCTTTTAAGTAAAAGAATCAAATTCGATAGTTTTGATAGTAAAAAATATGCTCAAAGTGAGACCTACATAAAAATAAGTGTTTTACCTAAAAATTAATTTTTTTATTAAACAAGTCACCTTGTTTTGGTCATAACTTTGACCTCGGTGTCAGATCAACCTGATTTTTGGCCTGTTAAAAAGATGAAATCTCTAATTTAATTGTTCTTTTGGACAAAAACTTTAAGGATGCCTTTTATAGGCCAAAAATGTACTTGAAGTTCTCAAAACCTTGAAATATGTCAAAAATACTGAATTTTAGTACGTGACTCATGAAATGAAATGACTTGGTCAAAAATTGTGTGTCTACAACATGATCCATATGATATGTCAATTTAAATATGCAAATAAGACCTCCATAACCAAATCAATGTTCTAAATTAATATATATGATAAAAAATAATAAATTATAATATCTAAGTTTATCTAGATGAATCAAATTTCAAATAATATATACTTAATATTTAGAAACAAATATACAATTATAATCAATAATCATAAATATTATTTTAGTTAAGGTCATAATAAGATCATGCTTATTTAAATAAGCAACCAAATCTGTCAAAACAAAAACTATTTGATTGTCATGCAATTTTAGTCATGAAAAAAGAAAGAATTTGCTTTTGCCTTAAAAATACAGAATTTAGATAATTGAATACGAGTTTTAATGCATAAAAAATCATTGATTTCTGATATACAATTGTAAAGTTATGGCTTATGGAAGCTAACTATGTCAAGTGGTATCCAATTTTGGGTATAATCTGTAACATCTAGAAAATCTTTTGAATATATAAAAAGAGGAATTTCTTGTTTCAATGATTTTTTGTTAAATATATATACATGTATATATACTCATAGTTATAAAAAAAGGGGTTAAGGGAAAAATCATAATTTTACCAATCTATTTTTAAAGTTTTGAACTTTGGTTTGCATTTGTATCAAAATTTCCTAGAAGAACAGTTTTAATTTCATAAAAATTGGAGTTGGGATGTATTTGGAGCGCTCCCACCAAGTTTCGAGGGCATAGTGGTAATTTTTACCAAATTTTGGAGACAAAAATGATGTGAGGGTCATAGTCATCCAACCCTCATTGACGAGGCTAGGTCAACTATAAATCAACTTTACTAATAACCTTGCCCTTAACTAAGGTTAACTATAAAATTAAATTAATTAAGGGTTAGTAGAAAAAGGTAACCAAACAAAAATAAAAGGTAACTAAACTAGATAACCTAACTAACAAAAAACCTAGTTGGGCCAACCATATACTAGGTCTGGTTGGGTCTTGAAGACTGGACCTGGGTTTCTACCCAAGGTCTAGACCCATATCTCCACCCCATGGGCCAACCCACAGTTTTGGCTCATGAGAATGGAAAAGGGAAGTCTCCCCCCCCCCCGAATCTTTCCACTTAGCCCAAAGCCAAGACCAAGTGGCAAGTGTTCCTTTAAATGCATATTATTATATTTTATTTCAAACTTTATTTTTTTGTATATATGAACATTTAATAGTCCAATGTCTATTTATGTTTGGTTGTTGCTGTGGATGTTTTTTGTATATTTTTTTATGTTTTATTTAATATTTTCTACCAAATTTACTATTTAGGATTTACTATATTTAGGGTTATATATATATATATATATATATATTTGTGTTGTAGCTGATTTATATTTGTTTGCTTATCCTAATATTCAATGTTTTTGTGTTGGTGTAATGTGGTTAGGTTAATTGTGTACAACCATTAAATATGCGTTAAGGGGTTATTGTGGGTAGTTGGTTTTAAGAGTGGTTATTGTAGGTAGTTGGTTTTAAGAGTGGTTATTGTAGGTAGTTATGTTAATTGAATGTATAAAGTTTACACATTTGATCTTTTCTCACATGCTATTTTCATTAAATAAATGATAAATTTTTGTACTTGGTGTAGATTGTTAATGATGACCTCTGAAAGGGTTATAGTAAACTATCTTAGCATTGATTTCCTTACTTGGAGATCTATAGTGGTCTCCAAAAATAATAGCTATAAAGAATTTATGGCTTTGATGTTTCATAAAACCGGATATATGAAAGATTCAATGATCCTTTGATATAGTTCTCCAAATGTAGATAGCCAACATATATGGATAACTATGTTGGATGATAATGATGTAAAGTCGATGTTATTTAGTAGTGATGTTTACTTGCTTGCTCGCAAAGTTGAAGAAAAAGTTGTTTTGAGAGTCAAACATGAAGCAGTTGATGAATTGAATGGTGGGAATCTTTTGGAGAATATGCATTTATCTGAGGCACCATCTATCGAGCTCAATCCTTTGGTGATTATCTAATTGTCCTAAATAGTGAGTGATATTGATGTCCCAAACATTAAGCTAAAGCACACAGACGACATGCAATGGCCTAAATCGATTAAAAATATAGATGTTCGATGTGCAGGTAATGAAGAATGAACAATTGATGTTGTACATGATCAAAGGATCACTGTAGAGGATGTGAAACCACGTGGACAAACCAATTCCAGTGATCTTCATCATAATAATTTTAATGACATCCAACCTTCTCAGGCAGATAAAAAAACTAGGTACAAGTTGTTGGACATTGTAATTTATGTTTGAGATATACGTTTAATGATGGATGTAAAGTTTTTATAGTAAATTTTGAATGTTGAAAATGTAGAAATGTTGAATGCATGAAAGCAACAAAACAACAACAACTACGCCTTCATCCCAAAACAATTGGGGTCAGCGATATGAACCAAAAAAGAAATTCATTTTGGGTCTTCCACATGAATCCTTTTCCTCCAATCATTTCTATCCAATGCCATGTCCTCGGTGAGGTTCAAAGCATTCATATCCTTTCCTATCATCTCCATCCAAGTCTTCCTAGGCCTACCCCGACCTCTTTTAACTAATATATTTTTCCATTTCTCCATCCTTCTAACTGGAGCATCATTAGGCCTTCGCCGAATATGTCCAAACCACCGTAAACGATTCTCTCGCATCTTATTTTCAATGAGTGCAACACCTACCTTCTTACGTATCTCCTCGTTCTAAATCTTATCTTTTATTGTATTTTCACACATCCATCTAAGCATCCGCATCTCAGCTACACTAATTTTTTGAATATGATGTCTCTTGGCAGCCCAACATTCGTACCATATAGTAAAGCGGGTCTAATAGTCGTCCTATAAAACTTTCCCTTCAACCGCAATGGCATTCTACGATCGCACAACACTCTAGTTGCACTTTTCCATTTCATCCACCCAACCTTTATCCTATGATTTACATCTCCATCAATTTCTCCATACTTTTGAATGATGGATCCCAAATATTTGAAATAATCATTCACCGGTATTTCTTGCTCACCAAGCTTCACTACACTCCCATCACTACTTTGTTGCTTACTAAACTGGCATTCCATATATTCAGTCTTACTCTTACTCAACTTAAAACCTCTAGCTTCCAATGTCTGTCTCCATAATTCTAACTTAGCATTAACCCCAGCTCTAGACTCATCAATCAAAACAATATCATCAGCAAACAACATACACCACGGTACATTTTCTTGAATTGATCTCGTAAGCTCATCCATCACTATCGCAAATAGGAAAGGGCTTAAAGCAGATCCTTGATGTAACCCAACCGTTATCGGAAAATTGGTTGTCACCCCTCCACAAGTACGCACATTGGTTACTACTCCTTCATACATATCTTTAATTATACTAATGTACTTGAGAGAAACACCTTTCTTCATCATTGTCCACCAGAGAACATCCCTAGGTACTCTATCGTATGCCTTCGCTAAATCAATAAAAAACATATGCAAATCTTTGTTCCTCTCTCTATATCTTTCAATAAGTTGTCTAAGAAGATGTATAGCTTTCATAGTTGATCTTCCAGGCATAAAACCAAATTGATTCTCCGATATCATGACAACCTTCCTCAACCTAGACTCAATCACCCTCTCCCAAAGTTTCATAGTATGACTCATGAGTTTTATACCATGATAGTTTGTGCAATCTTGTATATCACCCTTATTCTTATATAAAGGCACCAAAGTACTCTTCCTCCACTCATTAGGCATCTTATTTGTTCACCAAATCAAGTTAAAAAGATTTGTCAACCATTCTAAACCTTTCTCTCCCAAGCATTTTCAAGCCTCGATAGGTATACCATCTGGGCCAACTGCCCTTCTTGATTTCATTTTCTTCAAAGCCTTTGCAATTTCTTTCTTTTGAATCTTGCGCATGAAGTCACGATTTATCTCTTGAAAAGGAATGGAGAAGTCTCCAAGATCTTGAGCATGACTATCATTAAATAGCTTATCAAAATAATCTTTCCATCTCTCCTTAATCTCCTCATCTTTGACTAAAACCCTTTGCGTTTCATCTTTGATACATCTAACCATACCCAAATCCTTCGATTTCCTATCTCTCATCTTTGCAAGCCTATAAATATCCTTCTTGCCTTCTTTGGTATCCAACTTGTCATAAACCTCCTTATATACCTTAGCCCTCGCGGTTCGAACAACTTTTTTAGCTTCCTTCTTTGCTATCATATACTTCTCCAAATTCTCATTATCACGACTCTTACTTAGATTTTTATAACACTCTCTTTTAACCTTAATAGCTAATTTGACATCCTCGTTCCACCATGATGTATCCTTACCTAGTGGTGCACCGCCTTTATACTCACCCAATACCTCCTTAGCCACTTTTCTCATGTCACCCGCTATCTTATTCTACATCGATTCTGAATCCTCCTCGAGACACCAATCAACTTCCTTAACTACCTGCTCTACAAACATTCCTTGTTTAGATCCTTTTAGTGCCCACCACTTAATTCTAGGATCTATCCTATGTCTATCCCTTTTGCAGCATTGTCTAATTCTAAGATCTAAAATTAAGACTCTATGTTGTGTAGCTACACTTTCTCCCGGTATAACCTTACAATCGATGCAACAACCCCTATCTCTTTTTCTAAGTAGGAAAAAATCTATCTGACTCGTATTAACCCTATTTTTAAATGTTACTAGGTGAGACTCCCTCTTCCTAAACCAAGTGTTTGCTAAGATCATATCATAGGACAAACAAAAATCTAAAATCCTTTCTCCACTTTCATTTCTTTCTCCTATACCATAGCCTCCATGGATACTCTCAAATCCATCCCTACTAATGCCTACATGTCCATTAAGGTCACCGCCGATGAAAAGCTTTTCTCCATAAGATATCCCTTGTACTACTCCATCTAAATCTTCCCAAAATTGATGCTTAATGGAATCATCTAAACCTACTTGAGGTGCATAAACACTAATAATATTAATAATATCCGTACCTAATACTAATTTAATAAGTAAAATTCTATCACCCTTCCTACGGACCTCAACTACAATATCTATAAACTGACGACTCATAATAATCCCTACTCCATTCCTATTCCTATTTATTCCTGTATACCAAATCTTATATCCCCAAGGTTCTATCACTTTTGCTTTCTCACCTACCCATTTGGTCTCTTGAAGACATAAAATATCAATCTTTCTCCTACACATAACATCTACTAACTCTACCAACTTACCAGTTAAAGAGCCTATGTTCCAAGTGGCTAACCTAATTTTATGGTCTTGGACTAACTTCTTTACCCCCACTCGTCCAACAAAGTGAGGGAACCCTTGCCTATTTGACACCACACCCGGGCGCCGGTGTGACGCGTCGCTTCTGGGTGACGACTTAGCAACCCTTGCCCATTTATCACTGCCTCCAGGCCTAGAGAGTACAGCGCATCGCTCAGTAGGGAACGCCCCAACGAAATTCTCATATTGGTTCATTTTCATAGGGTATGACAAAGTTTTTATGCTGGCTGTCACAGGCCTACCACAACCCTCCTCCTTTATCCGGGCTTGGAACCGGCAGTGTATAACTAAACAATTATACACAGGCGGAGTTGTTGAATGCATAAAAGCAAAAGAAATAATAGATACGACAAATTTTGATTTAGTTTGTGCAACCAAACTGTAGAGTATGACATATGATTATGCCTCATCGAGTTACCTGATTGGTTGTCATGTTTATATGGTCCTTATTGGTGGAAACCTCTAAAATTTATAGAGTTTTGATTGGCCATGAATTCCCTTATCATGGCTACTAGATCATCGATCTTACCATCCAATTCATTCATTTGTTGTTGGGTATTTATCCTTAGGGATTCTATGAGTTCTTGAGCTTTGTGAGTCACAATGGTTTCATGATAGGTAGGTCTGTTTGTGGGATAGGGTACTGTAATCACAAATATACTATGGTACAGAGGTCTAGGTGGTGATTTAGGTTAGGTAAAAGAGTTGGTCTAGATGTCAAATGTCTGAGATAAGTTATAGGTATTTTTTGGGATTTTTAAGGTATTTTAAAAAGTCCAAAAAGCCTACACTACAGTCGTTGGTTCTGCATCAGACTCAGGTTTAGTGGGACACAATCAGATAGGTGTAGTAAAATATAGATATCTCTATGTAGGAAATGGAATTTTAGGATATGTAAATTGGGACTGAATCTCAACAGGAGAGATGCCTTGGGTTAAAATTTAAGATTTTTCTTAGGTACGATCGCCAAATGGTAGTAATCCAAAGTCGGGTTTGGGTTCATGGATATGTTCAAGACTGAGTGTATGAATAGTTATGACCCATCTGCACTGTGGAGGGGCTCGGGCATAGAAAATGTCAGATCTGAGTCCAATTTCTTTTTCATGGATCTGCAGAGACATACAATATCACCACTATTTTTTTATGATATTAGGGTGTCTATTGTATTCGAAATATTTTTTTTAACCGAGAATTGGAATAGGTTCCTATTCAGATCTACAAAAACTTGGCAGAATGAAAGCCGACTTGTAATAGGAGGATCAAGGTCTACACAACTCCATTTGGCACAAAACAAAATTTGGTTTGTAAGTACCAGACATGAGGAATTTGTAGCCAAAATATCAGCCTTAGATTCCACTCCAGCGGGTTGGGGTCGTCTAAACACAGAGATGTGTCGAACAAGCCTAGATCTGGCTGCTTGCACTCGGTTAGACACCAAGTTGGTGTGTGGGTGACAAGGGCTATGCAACAACATAGATCAAGGGTTGAGAGAGATCTTACCTCAAACATAATATGAAGATGGTCGGATGGCTGCTGCATTTTTTGTTTAGGGAGATCTTTCTACCGGCACACCGATCTTCGCTTCTATGGTTGCTCTAGGTAGATCCGACGATGGAGATGTTAATTAGATCTAATGGTGGGATCATCGAATCGGCTTCGATATCTATGCTCCAAAAATCAAAGGATGACCTGCTCTGATACCAATTGATTGCCAAGGCTCCAGCCCTTGGCTCCAAGTTGGTGAAGCAGAAGAGAAGAAGGGGTGATGGGTGCATGAGAGAGAGGTGTGGACATCTTTTGAGAGGTAAAGAGAGAGTGAGAGAGACATGTGTGAGAGGGAGAAAGAGGGCTTAGGTAAACATGAGAGGGGGGCAAGTGCTCAAAGAGCCAAGTTTCCTTCCAAAGGAGTCAATCCTATCCAAATAGAATAGGCCAAGATCAAAGAAAATCAATCAATTTCAAATTCATAAGACAACAAATAAGGAACCTTTAAGGTGCTTATATAGAAAAGAACCCAAAAAGTGTTGGAATCATAGGGTGATTTCTCTCCTCAACCAAAAGATGCAAATGCCCTTAAGAGGGCATTTTGGCTTGGCTAAAGACTACATGCCCCTGGGGTCCTCGAGCCTTGAAGAATGTCTATAATGCCCTTCTTAATTCAAATTAGCCAATACGAACCTCTTGAAATCTAAAATACCATCTTACCCTTCATTCTAACCCTTATTTCTATTACACCTTTAAATGGATCATCAGATCCATAATTCTACTGAGAAAGTTTATCCAAATCCAAATAAACAAACACTACAACAAAGCAGTAGATTAGCGACGACCACATTTCGTCGGTAATCCGTCGCTAACATGGGTAGCGACGGATTAGCGACAACGAGGCGACAGTATGCTTACGTCGCAAATATTTCGACGCTAACTAGCGACGGAATTATTTCGTCGCCAGGTCCGTCGCTAATTACGACGGAATAACGAGCGCTATATTCCGTCGTCAATCCGCCGGTACTAAACGGCAACCACGACTTGGCGACGGATTTACTTCCGTCGCTATGTCATCGCTAGATTAATATGAATAGCGACGGATGGTTCCGTCGCTAATCCGTTGCAAACACGAAAAAAAAATTATTTGAAAATTAAATACCGAGAACTGTACAATTTCTATTTCCTGTACAATTTATATTTCCTGTAAATAAAAAACAAACCACACAAAAAATTTCATATAACAAGAATCTACAACAATTAATCGTTCCACCTTAAAATTAAGAAGTTTAATTATTTACAATTCAACAATTACAATTAGGAAACATAAAAAAATAGAACTTCTTCAACACAGTCCTCTAATCATTGCCAAGATTTTGTGCATCTTCTTGTTCATTGTCTTTATCTGTCCCTTCAGCTCCACTACGCTGATTATCGCTAGCAGCCTATACAAGAAAAGAACAGTCAATATTGATAAACAAAATATAATGAAATAAATTAAAAACTATATGTGATTCTATCATGTGCTCGTGTGTGATCTAAGGCAATAAAAAAACTCTATATGTGATTCTATCATGCTCATATGTGCTCTAAGGCAGACAAAAAGTTATATATATATATATGTGTGTGTGTGTGTGTGTGATTCTATCATGCTCATATGTGTGCTAAGGCAGTCAAAAAATTGAATATGTGATTATAACATGTTCATATATGTTCTAAGGCATCTAAAAAAACTCTATATGTGATTCTACCTTGCTCATATGTGCTTTAAGGCAGGCAAAAAACTATATATGTGATTCGATCATGCTCGTATGTGTGCTAAGGCAGTCAAAAAATTGAATATGTGATTATAGCATGCTCATATGTGCTCTAAGGCAGGCAAAGCAAAAGAATTTATATGTGATTCTATCATAAATGATATATAGCATGTTCATATGTGTTCTAAAGCAGTAAAAAAACTCTATATGTTATTATAGCATGCTCATATGTGTGCTAAGGCAGTCAAAAAACTGAATATGTGATTATAATATGCTCATATGTGTTCTTAGGCAGTCAAAAAACTGAATATGTGATTATAGCATGCTCATATGTGTTCTAATGCAGTAAAAAAAACTTTATATGTGATTCTATCATGCTCATATGTGTTCTTAGGCAGGCAAAAAAACTTTATATGTGATTATAGCATGCTCATATGTGCTCTAAGGCAATAAGAAAACTCTATATGTTATTATAGCATGCTCATATGTGTTCTAAGGCAGTCAAAAAACTGAATATGTGATTATAACATGCTCATATGTGTTCTTAGGCAGGCAAAAAGTTATATATGTGATTCGATTATGCTCATATGTGTTCTAAGGCAGACAAAAAACTGAATATGTGATTATACCTGAGAGGAACCTGGAATCGAAGATCCTCTATCCCGAACAGCGGCCTTGATCTCATTTTGGAGAAAGGGGGCGACGGTGTATTTGAAGTAGTTATTCAGTGATTCATTAACGATCTGGCGTACATCATCACCGGAAAGAATAGTCGGCTGCTTGGAGCTTATGTCAGTGCAAGAAGTCGGTGAGCCGTAACTGGAAGAACCAATAAATGATGAAGTGTTCATATTACTCCCAAACCCGAACACGCGACCTTTTTTGGGTTCACCTGTTGCAGTCACCCATGCTGTAGGATCAAATGATGGATGTTGAGTAGCGTCATCGCCATATCGCTCTACCATCTGTTGCTCATATGCCTCCTACAAAATAATGTTTAAAGTATTCATTAATAATTAATGATAACATTATGATAACTTGCATATATATTGCAATGATTATTAATAGAATTAATACATACCGTTGTCGTTCTCGCCTTCTCTGATACGAAGACTCTCATGGTCTTCCGTTTATGTGTTTCTACAAACACATCCTTATATGGTACACTGCCTCCTTTTTCTGCTTCCTGCGAAGTTAAATGACAAAAGATTTAGTACACAAGTTTGCAACAATACTTATAAAATTAATATTATATATTGATGAGTTACCATTTTCTTTAGGTGGAGCCCAAATGTCTTAGATCCACGGGTGTGTAGATGGGCTTCGGGCATCTTCGATCGATTTTGTGCAGCCTTCGCAGAGCGATTTCTAAATGCATCTCCCGCCCACTTATCGCACATTTCATCCCAGTAATCTCTTCTGATAGTAATAGGACCATGGCCCTTCCACAGTAATGGATCATCTACTACGACAGATGTTTTTTTTGCTGCAGTCTTCATAGTGTGCAGCATGTCTGCAAATCGATTGGCAGTCACCTTCTGCCACACCTTCCTTGCATCATTTTCTTCTACCGTAGTTGCGAAGCGATTCGAAGCCTACAAATATTTTCAGAAAGTTAGTAGACATTGCTTAAATAAATTAAATATGAAACACATTAACTATGAAGAACAACTGTATACCATGAATGAGGACCACAATCTGTCTAACACCTCCTTTGGGTACTCTTTACATTGAGCAACTGGTCCTGGTAGATGTTGAAGAAGTGAATTCCTAATCTCACGTACTACTTCTTGTGGCTCAAACCTCGTGCTGCACATGAATTGTTACACAATAAATATCAATATAAAATATTTAAAAGATATGCAATAATTGAAAACAAAATACTTACGGTCGATTATCGATATACACTATTCGAATGAGTTTTCTTGTGTCAGTCTGAGAAGACCCTGTTTCCTGTGTTGGCTGTTGACTTGTGTGATCAACTGGTGTAGGTGGGTCGTGTACAGGCGCAACATCATCTGTAAAAAAATACATTAGAAATTCTCAGAATGCGCATTTGAACTAATCAAGCATCCAATTAGTTATATGATATACCTATCACAGGAGCCCGTGAAGATGAAGGTTGAGCCTGGCTACTACTGGATGAGCGACCACTATAACCTCCACGAACCATATTCTAACAAATAACATATGCCATACAATACATTCAAATAATTCACATCAAGTATTACAATGCATTCAAGTCATTCACATCAAGCATTGCAATGCATTCAAATAATTCAAATCATTCACATCAAGTATTGCACTAATTCAAATCATTCGTTGCATAAATTATAATACATTCAAATAATTGAAATCATTCACATCAAGTATTACAATGCATTCGAATCATTCGTATCAAGTATTATAATATATTCAAATAAAATTTTTAATCATTCACACCAAGTATTGCAATACAACTCACATCAAGTATTACAATGCATTTAAATAGAGGTTTGTAGTATAAGATTTTGCTCACTAGCTTGAGAATTCTTCATCGTCACTAGTTTGACTTTCTTCTTCTTCTTCTTCTTCTTCTTCTTCTTCTTCTTCTTCTTCTTCTTCTTTGCCCATCCACTTGGTACATCATTTAGATCACATTCCTCTATGAATGTTTCATCGGCCAATGGAGATATGACATGCATATCATGCGCAACATCGTGACTATAAGCGAAGTCATAGACATCATCTGATTGATAGTAATCACTGTCTTCAGCTAACTCATCTTCCTGTAACTGATCATACTCGGGGTATAGTTTGGATTTCACCTTGCAAACTGCCCACCATTCACTTCTATCTGACTTTTTTATACCCGAATATGAAGTATAATAAACTTGTTAAGCTTGCGAGGCTAATATGAATGGTTCATATGTTCCAAACCTGGATTTATGATTCACCTCCACAATGCCTGAAGCTTTGTCGAGTCTTATTGCAGTTGGATCAAACCAATGACACTTGAATATCGTAACCCTGTTATTCATGCCTAAGTAAGTCAACTCCATTATTTCCTCTATAACACCGTAGTAATCATGTTCATTTTCACCGTAGCTGCTACCCTTGACACACACGCCACTATTTATCGTTGATTTGTTTATACCGTAGTCTTTTGTATAGAATCGATAACCATTTACGATATACCCGTTGTAGCATTGCACAACTTTGGTCAGACCATTTTTTAAATCACATATTCCTTGATCTTTAACATCACCATGGCGAACCTACGCACAGACATAAACAATGATTGTGATCACGATCAATTAAGTAACTTAGTGTTGTTTATAAGTACAAAATTTATGTTAGCTTCTTTACCAACTGTTTCAACCACTCCACAAACTTAGTTTCACGTTCTTTTGTACTTTTGCATCAGTGAGATGTGAAACTTCGCTTTGCAACTCCAGATCAAATCGTCTGCAAACCACAAATACTTATATTACCGAGCCATGTATCCACATATAGAACATAAAAGGATTTATAATTGAGTTGCATATACATATACTTACTCGATGTATGGGTCGATCGCTGAGCAATTAAAAAGAATATAGATGTGTGCTGCATCTTGCTCTCGATCTGTCAATAGCCTTGATCGACAACTACCAAATGCATGCCCAAGTGTTTGAAATATCGACAGATTGTCAGCTACAGTTACTTGTTCTCCATCATCGTTACGGGGCGGGCATGTGTAACGTGTTGGAATATGAGGTTCGAAGTACATAGATGAGAAATTTGAAATCTCTTCTAAAGTGTACGCCTCACAAATAGAGCCTTCTACTCTGGCTCTATTACGAACCTTTTTTTTAGGTCGAACATGCATCTGACAATAATATACATTTCAAATTTTAAATATCTGTCATTAAAGAGACAAATATAAAAAAACATATACCTTTCAAATGGGTACATCCATCGATATTGCACAGGGCCACCAACCCTTAGTTCATATGGCAGATGTATGATCAAATGTTCCATAACATCGAAAAATGTTGGCGGAAATATCTTTTCTAGCAGACAAACAGTGGTGATGACAGAGTCCTCGAGATTCTTTACATCTGATACAACGATCTCTGATGCGCACAATGTTCTGAAAAATCCGCTCAACTCAGATAATACCCCCCATATAGGTTTGTCTAACATATCATGGAATGCTAGGGGTATCAATCATTGCATAAAGATATGACAATCATGGCTCTTCAACCCATATAACTGTCCATCGTCAATCTTCACAGCCCGAGCAATGTTAGAGACATATCCATCTGGAAATCTCAGTTGTCTCAACCATTGACATACATGTTTTATTTGATCAGGTCCGAGCACGTACTTCGCCTTTGGTTTCAGTACTTTGCCATTATACTCTTTGAGTTCCAATTCTGGTCTTTTACATATTAATTTTAAATCCATACGGGCCTTCGGATTATCCTTCATTTTTCATTTAATATTCATTGCTGTATTGAACACATTATCAAACACATTTTTCTCTACATGCATCACATCCAAATTATGTCGTATCAATAGGGTCGGCCAATACGGTAGTTCCCAAAAAATAGATTTTTTCGTCCAATTGTGATCCTTCCCAAATCCACAGAAGGGTGTAGGACTGCGGGCATCTGTTAATACATCTGGAAAGTATCGCAATCTTCTTAGAATTTCTATGCCGGACAATCTTGAGGATGGACCTTCCGTTTCAGTTGTGCCTGCTTTAAATGCATTCTTTTGACGTCGAAACGGATGATCGCTGGGTAGAAATCGACGATGGCACTCAAACCAGCAAGGCTTCCTTCCATGCCTCAATCTAAAAGCTTTGGAATCCTCCATGCAGTACGGACAAGCCAACCTCCCATGTGTGCTCCAACCAGATAACATACCATATGCAGGGAAGTCACTGATTGTCCATAGAACAGCGGCCTTCATGTTCAAATTTTGTTTTTTGTGGGCATCATACGTGGTAACACCGTCATCCCACAGTACTTTTAGTTCATCAATCAATGGCCTTAGATATACATCAAGATTTTGGCCAGGTGAGGTCGGACCAGGGATCAACAGAGACAAGAAAAGATTTGACGTTTCATACACAATCTTGGTGGAAGGTTGTATGGAGTTACAAATACTGGCCAGCATGAGTATGGAGTTGATCTACCCCCAAATGGATTAAATCCATCTGTACATAGACCGAGTCTAACATTTCGCACTTCCATTGCGAAGTTCTAATGAGTACGATCAAAGTGCTTCCAAGCTTCAGCGTCAACAGGATGCGTGATCTTGTTTTCATCGTGTCGAACTTTATTTGCATGCCATCTCATGTGTTTAGCTGTCCTTGAAGACATATACAATCGCTGTAATCTAGCAGTGATAGGAAAGTAGCGGAGCGACTTGTATGAAACTTCCTTTGATCTCGTGCTACCATTGCCTCTTGTCTTTGGCTTGAACCGAGGATGCCCACATGACGGGCATGATATGTTGTTTTCCTGCTCCTTGAAATACAATATGCAGTGATTTGGACAAGCATCAATCTTTTTGTAACCCATACCTAGAGCGTTGACCATAACTTTCGCACGATAGAAATTATGTGGCAATTTCTCATCTTTGGGCAACATACTCTTCACAATCATGCACAAACGGTCAAAACATGATTAACTCAAATTATACTCGGACTTCAAATTCATTAGTTGAAGAACTGCAGACAAGATAGTGTGACTCTCATAACCGTTCCAAAGTGGCTCATCAGCATCTCTAAGTAAATCATAAAATCTACTAGCTGCATCGTTTGGTGATTCTTCATCTACGGCAGTTCTTACATCACTAGAACTCATAGAAGAACCCAGTTCTGTTCCTGCGGCATCAAATATCAAATTCGTATATGGATTATCGTGCACCACATTTACCCGTGCATCAAAATCGTTTCTAAATTCTTCTCCATGAAACGTCCAGTTCTGATAATCGCTCACAAAACCCTTCCTGTATAGGTGATGTCTAACGCCATGAGGTTCTACAAATCAATTATTCTTACAAATCTTGCAGGGACACCTAATCCGACCTGTGGGATCTACTATACTGACACTTGCCGTTGCAAATTCAATAAAACTGTCAACACCATCCATATATTCATGCGTTAACTCATTGTCCACTATCCTACGGTACATCCATTCACGGTTTGCAGTCATTTTGTCGTATGATGTTACGAATAGTATCCTAACCAGTTAAAAGAGAACCATCAGAATGCTATGATGAAGAAAATATCAAATTTATCATGCAATATATGATGTCATACAATCACAAGAATTATGATGCATGCATTGATAACTTAATATTTTTATGTGCAAACTATTCATGACACGATACATTCATTTGAAGCATGCTTTCAGTATACAATTTCACATGGAAGGAATCATCAAATTGAAAGTAACTACATGTAAGCATGGATACAATCACATCAAACATTGTAATACATCGAAATAATTCATATCAAACAAATCTCAAACATGTACCTGCAGCAAACACACTTCAATATCCCACTAACTACTACCATGCCTAGCATGGACTCCGTACTCCAAAAATAAGAACACTTCCATATTCATACATTAAAATCATGCTCAGCATGATCTCCGAACTCCAACAAAACAGTCCTAGATATCAACAACTAAGTGAGTGTGTGAACAATAAAGTGTTACATTCAATAAATTAAATAACATGTGATGCGCTTGCATCACTTACTCACCACGGGTATTTACCCGATTTGCATTGTTTTTGTCACTTACTTACCACAGGTGGCGGGGCACAAGCGAGTTCTGTTGAGAAATCTGCACAAAAAAAATGATGTTTTAAAATGAAGTCACCATGAAAAAAAAACCTTTCAAACTTAGGACAATAGGATCCTGCCAACTCATCCTTGGGCGGATATGGATCCACGAATATCATATTTGTAGGAATTGTGACTAAATTTGCTAATGGGCAGCGCCGTTTGAAAAATGAGGTGTGGAGGGGCCCCGCTGAGCATTCAACGGGGCTCAGCTCTTGTGGAAGATTAGTTGAGGTGGCTCTAGTGATTGGAGGCACATGTAGGTGACTCCGATGAGGCTCCGACGGACATGGGAGAGGCTCAGGAGGCTGTGGATGGAGAGGTGTGAGGGTTGAACTCGAGCGCAATGAAGGAGAGGGTGCAATGGGAAAGGGCTTTTCCTTGCCGGGGTCGAGCGCCAGCCGGGGTCGACCCCCTCACGGAGTCGAGCGCCGGCCGGGGTCGACCCCCTGCCGGACATGACAAGGGGTTGACCCCCGGCCGGACACGGCAGGGGGTCGACCCCCTACCGGGGTCGACCCCCTGCCGGACATCACAAGGGGTTGACCCCCTGCCGGGGTTGACCCCCGGCCGGACACGGCGGGGGGTCGACCCCCCCCTGCCGGGGTTGACCCCCGGCCGGACACGGCAGGGGGTCGACCCCCTACCAGGGTTGACCCCCGGCCGGACACGGCAGGGGGTCGACCCCCTACCGGGGTCGACCGCCTGGCGGAGTCGACCCCCTGCCGGAAAACGCAGGGGGTCGACCCCCAATCCATTTAATGGTGGGGGCCCAGAAATACCTGCGGTTGCTCCGGGCGGCGGCGGCGGCGGCGGAAGCTTGACAGAGATCGACTTCCGACGAACGGTGGGGGCCGGCAGAGAGGTCGACAGGATGGATAGGGCGGCCGAAGGAAGAGGGCGGCAGGAGGGAGAGGGCGGCGGGCGGGAGCAGCGAAAGGAGAAAGGAAAAAGAGGGCTGGGATTAGGGGTAATGCGACATTTCGCGACGGCTTAACGACGGATTAATTCCGTCGCTAAGCCATCGTAATTCAAAAAATGAAAAAGGCGACAGAAAATATTCCGTCGCCTAGGCCGTCGCTATTTTGCGACAGAATTTTAGGCGTCGCAATTCCGTCGCTAACTGCTGTATTTATTGCGACAAAATATTCTCTCGCACAATCCGTCACTACGTAGCTACGGATTTTGTGAGGGAATATAATTTGTCGCTAGTTTCGTAAAATTCTCCAAATATAGCGACGGATTCAGTTCTCTCGTTAATCCGTCGCTAAGTAGCGACGATATAACGCCGTCACTAAATTCCGTCACTAATCAACTGTTTTTTTGTAGTGAAAAACAACTATTACAAATCAAATAAAGAACTACTAAAATTGTCATAATTACATTATTCAAAACCCATTTCATAGCAAGGTTATGATATGCAAAACATTTTTAAAATACAAAAAAGGTGATTTCTACTTATGTACCTTTGTTAGTGCCAAATACTTACCCTATATATTTATGATATTTTAATCATATAAAAATATAAAAACTTTAGACATAACAGAAAGATAAATCTCAAAACATCATTTCTAAAAACATACGTCTTTTGCTAAAACATAGGGTAAATGATAGGACTCAAATTAAAAAATTACTAATGAAAAAACAATTATCCTCTCAAGTTTGCCAGGTTTAGTCATAACCCTTTCCGGAGAAGCCAAAGGACAATCTAGTTCTCATCGGCTGCGATCAAGATAGGTATGAACCCAGCTGGCCTTAGTTCAGGCTTCCATCGATAAAAGCCCTAATGCCCACTGCACCTCATGAAGGTTAGCACATAACTTGGAATGAATTGGACTCTGAAGTCTCCACAAATCCCTACCAAAAATGTTGTTCTTAGCTCAACTGCACCAGAAAAAATAACGAGATGGAATCAGGTGAGAGTGAGCACCTTTAGATGCCGTTGATCTCAAGATGAATAGCATCCAAACCTGTGCGAATACGATGCTTATATCACTATCACTTGGATGTCGTTCGTGTTTGGGAATGGACGGCATCTGGATGGTTTAAAATGAATGGCTCACATTGAGCCTTATTCACTGTTTGATGGACGTTGCGACTCGGACGGTGTTACCATCAGAGGTGCCTCTAACCTAATCCTATCTCAAGAATAACTTCGGCAGATATCCTTTGTAGTCGTAGCAGGACCAGCCTATGTTGCTTAGGGTTTCAGCCTCATTGAATGCTCTTAATTATTGCCAAGAAGCCATCAACAAGCCAACATCTACCAAAGTACAGTCACTGATTGCTTGTAGTTCATGATGGTGGCCACCTAACACGGTTACACGAACGTCTGATGTCTCAGTTTGAGCGAGAACTTGGGAACTCTTAAGAAGAAAATAAATTCTCAGCTTTCACATTTAATGTGTTTGCTACATTTGGAATGAAGTCTTTGGTGCTTGTGGAAAGGCCGCTCTTAATGCAGCAGGGTTTAGTGCACCTCATATTTGATTGTCAATGTGCTTGATTTGATTGGTTCATACCACATTCCAATTATCTGATCCATACACTGGCTATTTCAATTTAAATGACACAAATCACAAAAAAAAAAAAACAGTTAAAAGAGCATGCATTTATGACAGTCACGAATCTAATTATGAGGTTTTTCTCAGCAAGGGAAAAGTACACGGTAAATTGAAACTCTTTGTTTTTTGAAAAAAAATATCAAGAAAATCTCTGATACATTTACCATTACAAATAAAGGAATGAAAAAATGTAATGAAAACATTACAAACTACAAAAAATCAAGATATACTGTGTATAATATTGCAGTCATGGAAATGGGCAAGACCTTGAAAGCTTGTGATAATATTGGGATTTGCACGGCTCATGAATATCACGTATACGTATTGCAATATTCTCCAAAGTCTTGGTGTCATTTGTGCTGTGAGTCAAATCCACTTGAGACTTGCTGCTATAAACAGGGCTAGACCAGATCATCTTAATGATTCCGTTCAACTTTGAAGTCACATTCACCAAAGAATACCAAGAATTAGCTCAATGCTTGCATATGTATGACTTCAAGTCTCCATGAAGATCGCCTAGACGGGAGTTTGCAACTTTTCTTAGTGGGGTTGGGCATGTAAAGATAATGGATCTAAGTCTCGATCAAGGTTTGGATCCACACTTTGACTCTCCACGCAGGAAGAGTACTCATGAGATCAAGTTGTGTGACAACCAAGTTATATATCATCAAGAATAGTCTAACATTTGTGGGTAAAGAATTTGTTGAAGAAGAACAAGAACTTCTTGGGTTCAAGCTCTTACTGACCTTAAATGGTGTCAAGCCATGGACGAAGAAATTAAGGCCCCCTATAAGAATCAAACCCATCTTTGGTTCCACATGATAAAGCTACCAATACCGAGCATTAAAAGATTGCACACATACTTAAAAAATTTGGGTTTCACTGAATCCAAGGTAGATGCATAATTGTTTATTTCTCATGACTGCACGACACATATGTTTGTCTTAATCTATGTTGATGACATTATTGTTACAAGAAACTTAGCCACAAATGTTACAAATATTCATGATTTTGGATGAGAGTTATCTATTAAGGACTTGGGCTCTTTACATTATTTTCTTGAAATAAAAGTCCTTCAAGAAACAAAATGAATCTTGTTATGTCAAAGAAAGAATATATTGGACCTCTTGATGAAAAACATGTATGACAGATTGCAAACCTATGGTTACTCTAACTGCACCAAATGTAACTTTTTCTAAACATGAAGGTCGACTTCTGGAAGATGCCACCCAATACAGAAGTATTGTTGAAGCATTGTAGTATGACACTTTCACTAAGCCTGATATAACATATTCACTCAATAAAGCCTATCCGTTTATGCATGAACCTACTCAAGAACATTGAGCACATGTCAAACAGATCCTATGTTATTTAAAGGGCATAATTAATTTAGGTATGCAAATTAAAAGGTCAACCGCCTTTTGCTTTGTCTGCCTTTTCTGATGTTGATTGGGCAAGATGCCCAAACGATCTTAAATCTACATGTAGATATTTGACCTTCATGTGGTGTAACCTGCTTTCATGGAGCTTAACTAAGTAAGCTACAATTGTCAGGTCTATCGCAAAAGCATAGTATAAAGCAGTTGTTGGTGGACTTCTAAACTAATTTGATTCAAAGTTACTGTCACAACTAAACCTCCCTTCCAGTGAGGTTCCTTGTTATGGTGTGATAATTTGACAGCCCCATATGGTATGGGGCTGCAAATCATGTGTTTCATGCTCGAAATTGATCATCACTTTGTGTGAGAAAAGTTGACTAAGGTGAAATTAAAGTAAATTTTGTTTAATCTCAAGAACAGGTTGCTGATATCTTAATAAAGTGTCTTCTAAGGCCTTTGTTAAGCTTAACCTCATAGAGGTAAGCTTGAAAGGCATGTAAAGATAACAGATTTGGGTCTTGATCCACAAAATCATCCAGGAAGAGTTCTCATGAGATGAAGTTGTGTGATAACTAGGTTAGCATCAAGAAAAGTCTACCTGCTGACAAGGACTATCATTCAAGAAGGATTTTGTCTTAAAGAATTCATACAATGATAGGTCTTCTAATGATAATAAGATTACAGACTCTAAGTTGTTGTAGAATTATGAGTCCATACGCATGTAATCATTATATAATGAAATCAAGTCCTCCTCTCACCATGGATTGAGAGAGAGAGAGAGAGAGAGTTTCATCGTGGACGTAGGTTAGTCTTAACCGAAGTGTGTCATCTCCTTGTGTGGCCTGTGCACACGGTTTCCAAGGCAGCATTCAAATTTTCAGGGCCTAAGCCATTAGATGATGGACAGTCGAGGTTCGATTCTTGTGGGCATCTTACTCTTGCACAAGCCGACGCCAAGAATAGGCCCTAGGGTCAAGGGTGATCCTACCCTTGGAGTTGCAGAGGGCAGGCTGAGCCAGCCTGACAAAGTCTTGATGCCTGACACGGTTTATTGAAATTTTTAAGAAAAAAAAAGAAGTCTGCATGAAGATTAACTCACTGAACATGCACGCCTCAGCTCCTCACCACTTAACCTTACCTGGTCAAACCTCATAATTAAACACGTCAGGATCTTATATTGTATACCTAAGGTCGGATAAATGGGATCAAATACAATAAACATCACCTCAACTCTGAGGTTACCCCAGATTTTTGGTGGATCCAATCTTCACTTTGACAGTACACAAACACCCCTTTGGAGATGCACCCACTAATCTAAAAAAATGGTGTTTGGACATAACCTAATATCCCATGTCCCCGATTATCCCACTTTTCTAGATAATTAACCCTCAGGGTCCAACTTGATCAAATAAAAACTCCCCAAACAGCTATTTTTCTACTAGACCAATTGACCAAGTTGGTCCTTACTCGGGACTGAAACACAACCATTCTCAGACAATCATCATCATATACCTCTCCCTCTCTCTCTCTCTCTCTCTCTCTCTCTCTCTCTCTCTCTCTGAACGTACACGTGCAAATTTCTTTTTCTGGAACGTTAATTATCAAATTAAACCAAACGAGTTCTCTGGCCAATTACATCAGTGTGCAAGATACAACATAATACCCATTTCCCTAAGAGAGAGAGAGAGAGAGAGAAGCCTAATACTTGGAGAGCCAGATCACATCCGAAACAGCAGAGGCAGCAAGCAGGAAGCAAGTGAAGAAGGCAAACGCTATTGAAACAGCCGCTCGGTTGCAGAATATGTTCAACGGCTTGCAGAAGTCCGGCAACGGAGAGTGCCGGATTCCGGTCCGGTTCAGGTTGGTCACGCCCGCCGATGCAGAACCCGCACTCATCATGGCGTACGCAAAAGCCTGCCACAAGTTAAATTTCAAGTTCCAATAAAATAAGTTAGATGTGATTATAGCCAAAGATGGTTTTTTGTTCACATACGAAGGGGTGCTCTGGAAAATTGGGTGCACAAGCTTATTCAGAAAAGTAGGATAAATTGGGAAATTTCATTTTCAGAATACAATGTAATTTCCCAACTTATCCTGGATAGCAGGATAAGTAGGTTTTCCCATACAGTTGCAACTTTCTTCACACATTAACCTCATCATTTTTCCTAATTCTTCCAATCGAAACAGGGCTTTGACAAACGCCAAGAGAACCTTATCGACAGGGGGGGGGGGGGGGGGGGCTCCTTCAAAACCCTGATTTTGTGAGTCGTCGGATGAATAAAATAAAAAACCCGTTATTTTCAAAATAACGCCTCTCGCTATAAGCCAGTTATTGAAAACGCCATCAGTGACACCACCAGCCACAATGTCGTAAAGACCATGAATGTATACCCAACAAAAAAAGGCAATTTAACTCCTTTTTGTAAAAATACCAATTTCAAGGGAAAAAATAACGCCAGAGAATTGTCATTTTGAAAAACAGGAACCCCTAACGGCTCAATTAATGGGGTATGAACGTCATATACGAAAAAATCAAGGATGATAGACGTCAAACGAAAAGAAAACAAAATTGATTGCAACAGGGAGGATCACAGCTGCCTTCTACTACGCTCGGTTCCGTTATTTTCAATATAAAAGGGTACGATTTTTTTCAGTTATCTTGCGTTAAATTACCAGAGGATGCAGATTTTGGAAACACAGCGCAAAATGCGTCAAAAAAAAATCGTTTTCAATCCGTCGACAATGCTTCTTCCCGGCTAAACTCACCGAAGGCGAAAATCAACCACGCGTCTTTCCGTCATTTTCCATATAATAACAAAATAACGGAAAACGCCATTATTTTCAGCCTTTCCAACTCCACCGAAGGAATACGCATTTCTCACATTAAAAGCGAAGCATAAAAAAAGAAAAGGGAAAAAATATAAACTCTTCCCTCCGGCGACTCCGCGCCATCGCCGGAGAAACTCACCTGATCACCGGCGAACATCAGCCACGCGTGGTTCCGCGACGGGATCACTGGCGATCTCTTCGCGAGCCTCGACGCGCTCAGGAGCAGCTGAAGCAGCGAGTGCGCGGCGACGGCAGCGCACATTCCGACGAGAAACCTGACGGAAAAACCAAAAAGCCCGTCAAAAAACCCAAACCACAAGAGAGGAACAGAGTGGTGTGAGGTATGCCGGAGACGGCCGGTATCTCACTCGAAGGAGTCGGAGAAGGTCCATTTGGCGTAGACGGGGAGGTTGAAGCCGTAGATGGCGATGGTGGAGGATTGCTCGGCGACGGCCATGGCGGAGAGGGATATGACGGACGTCGTGAGGCAGAGCAAACGGAGCGCCGCGTGGAGAACGTCAGCCCTCTGCTGAACCAGAGCCGCCGCTCTGCCCTTGTTCGCTACCAGGGGTCCGCTCATCGTGCCGGAATCCGCCGCGATCTTTGACTCCCCCACCGAAATTTGCACGTCCAGTGGCTTCCGGCTGAAGTCCATCGTTGGAAAATCTCCTCTCTCTCTCTCTCTCTCTCTCTCTCTCTCTCTTTTCTCAATGAGGCAAAGGGGGGGTCTGTCCTTCTAGCCCACCTCTCTGCTTGGCTCGGTTTTTATAAGGCCCACCGCACCCACGCACCGGCCCCGTTTGTCCGTACTCTGTCCGTGGGTCCCACTCTCAGTTCAAGCCCGTGACTCGTCGCTCGTCCACCTTGGATGATCACACGCTTGAGACCTGCCACGTGGGTATTCCCCGTTTATTTTTTGATTGAAAAAGTAGGGCCCACTTTCTAAGTTTTGACTAATTTACCCCTGATTTTATTATTAATTGGTATGTGTGTCCGTGGTTGCTTTCCACGTTGGTACGGTCGCATGAGTAGGTTGATTCAAAATTTGTGGTAGTTTAAAGAATTTAATGCTTTCAAGTTTAAATTTTATTTTATTTTTAAAGGCAAGCTGGGGTTAGGCAGACCCCTACCGGTTGCACAACATATCATTGGGTTTTGAACTTGCAACGTCCCAACACATGGTGACGTGTACTAACAGCTCCTGCCCCGTTGGTATTTAATTTCAAATTTGTTCGCTCCAACGGATCAAAGATCCATATGTCACTTTAAATGCGCGGTTCACATTGGGAAATAGCGGCGATATATTAAAAATATCGTACGTTAATTTAGTTACATCATTATCTTGTTTTTTTTAACATGATATCTTAAATCTTTATATTATTTTCTTGTCTGGAAAATCTTCATACCGAGTTTTGTGGTTTGTAGCATCGGTTGGACATGATTCGTTGAAAATAATTGTCATGGTTTGAATCTCCCCTTGGACTCAAGAATTTAGGGTTCTCGACTGCTGTAACACAACCATAACAACAAGACTTAGTGTACGTTTGGTTGATTCACTTTGAATGTGATTTGAAATTACATTTCATTTCTCATTTACATGAGATTTCAAATTACAAGTTTGGTTAGCTGAGCAAATGAGTTTCATTCTCTCATCTCATGTGATTTGGAATCACATGAGATTCACTTTGAATGTGATTTCAAATCACATTTCATTTCTCATTTACATGAGATTTCAAATTACATGTTTGTTTAGCTGAGCAAATGAGATTCATTCTCTCATTTGCAAGAGACTCCAAATCAAATATTTGGTTAGATTTTCTCATTTGCTTGAGATTCCAAATCACATTTGAATGCAATCAAACATACCCTAATATCCATTGGTTTCATTCAGTTTTCTGAGAAATTTCTAAAACCCACATCCATTATTCCTCCCTTTCTTACAGTAAGAGGAGAAATGAATAAACATTTAAGGATCATGCTAGCACAACTGACCCATAGCTTTTTTTTTATAGTCCTCTTTGCTTGTCTAGAAGAGGCCTAGTAGTTTCAAGGCACTTTGCTGAAACAAACACCACAACAATAGGGTGATAACTTTCATTGGCAGTGTAACACTCCAAAATTTCTAACTCGTAAAAATTAGAAAAAAAATTTAAAATTTTGTAGTGTTGATCCATTATCAGAGTTAAAACAAAAGTACAACGAAAAATTGTTCAAAAGATCTAAGTTTGCGAACCTTGGGCGAGTTACAAGTGAAGTATCTAGCTAAAAGGATTGGGCCCCAAAATGTATTGGATTTGAGTTTGAATCTTGGTACATTCATTCAAGCATATAATTATTCAAACCAAAGATTTAGATTGAATTAGTTCATACATAAATACGTATTTAAAATACCAAAAACATGCTCAGGAGTGAACAGACATAGAGTGGGTCCATGATTTCATCGTGTCATCGCATCATCTTCTATAACAACTGTCTACTCATCACTTGAAATAATGAGTCAGACTACATATACCTTGATAAGTACAACAATATCGCATATTTGTAATGAGCTAACATATATATTATGAACAATTATGCATTTAATATACGTGAATCGCAACAGTAATATCATAATCATGCAATTATACAATCTACTAATTTGCACAAGTAGAGAGCATCATTTTTATTTCGATTAACAGTATGAATATCAGGTTTTTGTTTCAATATGAGCCTACCAATAGGTACTCACAAGACAAAATTATAGAGACAGGCTAAGACCATTCGGGGTCTATCATGCTATATACTTTAATACCTTAAATTTGCTTGCCTGTGAAAGCGATCCCAAAATTAGGCATGCATGCATTTTCTATAACTTTTAGTATAACATAGATCGCATGTCATATACACGATGTGCTCTAATGACACCATACTAGTTTCTTGAATCACAAGCTATGATATAAGTCATCATACATGCAATTTATGCATAATTCATGTGGCATATTAGGAAAACATGTAAGAATATATTCCACATGCTCAAACGGTTCCACGAACCTTGATTTCCTTTATGAGCTTCAGGTGGTTATCTTATTTCATGTATGCAAATATATACAAGTAAACATACATTTATGATTATGCTGGCACATTTTCAAGTAGAGTTTGTTGAACTATCATGTATGTGAATCGTCGTATGTAACTTTATTGATAAGTCTGTATATAAACTATCATACATAAAATTATCATGCGTACAAACTAAAAATGTGCATACATAAAGGAAATTACAAAACATGCATGCATAAATCAACCTACGAAACATGTGTTTGTAAGTTGAGATATGAACATGCATTCATAAATAAAGTATACAAGCGTAAATGTAAATATATGTAAGTAATAAAGCAATCATACACAAATTAAATTATGCATACGTAAATAAATTACACGTAAGCAAATAAAGCAAGCGTACACAAATTAAATTATGTGTACGTAAATAACTCGTGTGTAAGTTGTAATGCCCTATAATTTCTAACTTGTAAATTTTAGAAAAAAATTTAAATTTTATAGTTAATATTTTTTTAGAGTAAAAATGATAGATCAATGAAATAACAGTTTGAAAAGTCCAAGTTAGCGAACCCAAGGCAAGTTACAGGCAAAATTTTAAACAAATGGGTTGGGTCTCCAAATGTCTTGGATTTGAGCCCACATTTTCAGACAATCATTCAAAACTATGAAGATTCAAACCAAGAATTTATATAGAGATAGTTTTATACAAAAGTCTTTATACAAAATGTCAAAATGTACTCAGGAGTGAACAATAGAGAGAATGTATTCTTGATATCGTCACATCATCGCACCATCATCTACAATATGAGTCTACTTGTCATCTAGATCCCATAAGATAGGCCAGACTCATGAATGCCTAGCAGATATAATGATGTTAAACCATTATACAAGGCTAATACATGTATTTATCATGGTTCAAAATATTGTATTGCATACAATTGAACAAACCGTAAATTTGTATAAACAAGGTATCCTTTCTATTTCAAATAAGTAGTGTGAGCATCATATCTTTGTTTTGATAATTACCTACATGTGGGTATTCACAAAATGAAATAGTAGAAGGCTAACTCTTATTTCTGGCAAAGGAGACGCCTATTGTGTTGCATGGGTCAAACCCAAACCATGTTCGAGTAGTCCAGACTGAGTCGAGCTCGTCGAAGCTTAACCTGAGTTGGCTCGGTTTAAGCTCACAAAAGGATGCAAGGCTTGGCTAAAGCTCAATCAAGCCAGGCTCGATTGAGCTAGAGTCAAGCTAAAAAAAATCCCAAAACAAAAAGCGAGGATATGACTCAGCTAGGAATCAACCGAGCCAGGCCCAGTTGGGCTTGAGCTGAGCTCCCAAGAGGTGAGAGTGAGAGCTTAGCTTGGTTGAGGCTCAACCAAGCTAGGCTCAGTTGGGCTCAAGCTGAGTTGCACATCGAAGGAGAAGCCATTGGGATGGGGGCATTGATTGAGCCAGCTCAGTGTTGAAAAAAAAATGAGCTTAACTCAGTTTGGGGAAACTGAGTAGAGCTCGGTGATGGAGAACCGAGTTAAATCAGTTTTGAGGAAACCGAGCTTAACTCGATTTATGAAAAAAAAACCCAACCAAGCCAGACCCAAAAAAAAAGGGAAGCAGATCAGGTCATGCTGAAAATGAGCATTTTTGCTCATGCGGACATCGTGGTAGTCTGTTTGCATTTTGGATGAATGCCATGTGGTTTTGTTGACTTTTGAGCTTTTTAAAATGCAAATCGGATGGCCACGATGTCAGCATGAGCAAAACGCTCATTTTCAGCATGACCTGAGCTGCTTCCAAAAAAAAAGGGAGAGGTGGCTTGGCCGAGTCAGCTCGATTTACTAACCTAGCCAGGCTTGGTTTTAACACCAAAATGAGGTCGAGTTGGGCTCGGCTATGGCTGAGCTCAGCTCGATCCTGCCATAAGAGAGGCATGGGGGTGCCACGATGGCATAGGAACCATCGTCGCTCCTTTGCCATGGATAGAGGCCCTTGGCCACCTCAGGTGGTGCAATAGGGTGTCACGAAATGCAGGGCAAGGGAGGGAAGGGCGCCACTCCTCCTCTTGATTGGGACATTGACAAAGGCAGTGGCTGACGTGGGCAACCACAAAAACAAAGGAAGAGGAGGGTGACAGTGAAGGGCGGCAAGAGCCAGCCCCTCCAGTCAGCCACTGTGTTAGCAAACAACAACATCAACAGACATTGCTGCTTTCCGAGAAAATCCCACTCAATCCTTATTATAAATATAGTGTAAGTGTGGTTTGGATTTGGATAAAAATCCAAATCCATTCCAAAACATATTTCTAGGTTTATACATTGGATCCCATTTGTATCTAATTCTAATTCAATGCAATAGTGTTATATTTTGGATTTGGTTGGGTCTGTTTGGATCCAAACCCAAAGTTATTCTATATGAGATCCATTTTGAGCTTTGTTTGGATTCTGGATTTAAACAAAGCCATTCATATATATATATATATATATATATATATATATATATATATATATATATATATATATATATATATATATATATATATATATATATATATATATCACATATATATCAATTATATATATTTTGGTCTTCGTATGCTTGAGAATTGATCCATATATCAACTATATATATTTTGGTCTTCGTATGCTTGAGAATCGATCTTATTAGGATCTGACTTGTTTTGAGATTGGATACATCAAACCGATCCAATCTTATGTCTCAAAGGTTTTAAGTGATCCAGATATCTTCAAAGATTTGGCTCTAAATAATTCTGAACCTGGACTGGGTCTATGTCAACACCCCAAATTTTCCTCGTTCATTTCCAAACACTCCCTTTTGACAGATGCCAACCCCTGTGGGTCAGTATAGGAGTGAAACCCCTAGGTCCAGTCTAGTTTAGGTGTCATTTCACCCCTTTTAACCTGAAAATTTACTATTTTACCCGTAGGTAACCTTAAATCTCAGTCAGTCAGAGTCGACCCAGTTCATTTTTAAGTTTACAACAATTAGAATGTATGTCATTTCTAGCTCACCTGAGCTCACGATGAGCGAATCTTGTTTATTTCTTAACATTTTAGCTAAATTTGGTTCATTTTTTGAGAAATGAGCTCATTTCTAGCTCGAATCCAAGCCAATTATCTCTGAGTCAGTCAATCTTGTTCCTCTGAGTCTAACTTGAGCTCACCAGGAGTTCAATTGGCTTGAATCCAATTCAAGTTCATTTTCCATCATGTCAGAGTCCACTTTAGCCCATTTCAGTTCATTTCAACTGAAATTGCACTAACCCTTGTCAGTTGAGCTAGTGTTTGAGTTCTGAAATTAGTTCATCTTAGTATTACTGACCTTTATTCCAGCTCAAACTCGGTACATTTTTGTGACCAACTTCACTCCAGTAGTTATTTCTCACCATTTATATGAGAATTGTATAATTTCTCAATCATTCAGTCGGGGGAGAATTTGTTTGAGTCAGTGTCATTTTAGTTCACCTGAGTTCAGAAATCCTAGGATTCAGTGTAAACCAGTCGAAACTAGTTCAAACCTAGTTTCTAGTGTCACTCCATGCCCTGCAGGGGCAAAGTCATTCCTCAAATCATTCTTGTCCAGAACTTCATTTTATCATTCTCCCAGTTGGTACAACCACTAATCAGAGCTCAGATCAATTATCTTCCTGAAAATTTTAGTTATATCTGAGACTCAATTCACATTTGGATCGGATTCAATATTAGGTTTGATATCCAATTATCAATTTTCATCCCTAAACATGAATATTCAGTTCTTTGTCTCTGCCAGGGGTCCGAGACTTCAAATCCCTCATCCAGGGTTTGCATTTTGTAATTATTTTGTATCATTTCATGTCATTTCATACCATTTAATATCATTTCATCACATTGCATGCTATTGCATGTCATCTTCGAGGTCCAGCACTCTGTTTTTTCGAAATCTTCAATTCAGATTCGAGTTTTAAAACCTTATTTCGAAATCAATTTAAAAACCTAGGTTTTAAATCAACATTTTTCATTTGGCCAACTCCCCAAGGCTTTATATTCCTTTATTTCAAAATATTTTCCTTAGAAAAATGATCTGGATTCATTTTGAACTTGCTTTTTAAACCAATTTCTAATTTTGTCAACTTTCTTCAAGTGGGGCCTACCCTACAGGGACGCAAACCCTAATTTTTATTTTATTCAATTTCATTTCATTTTCCCATTTTACTTATTCTAAAAATAAAAAAAAAATCTAGTGGGTCTAGGTGTCTCTTTGAAGTTTTCGAAAAAAATATTTTTAACTCCTTTATTTTCAAGTTTTTAAAATCATTTTATGAAAAATCAAATGGGGCTCACACTAGGTGGCCCCCACATTTGAGGATATCTAGGTTAGTTTAGGGTTTAGTTAATGTTAAATTAGATTATAAGTTTTAAAAGGTCAAAATTGATTTTAAAACTCCATTTTCACTTTAGTGTTTTAAAACCTTGTTTTTAACTTTAATTAATATTTTAAAAACCAAATGTGGGCCCATAGAGGTGGCGCCACATTTGAGGTTATTTCAAGTCAATTAGGTTAGCTAATTAGAGTTTTAATAGGTTAGAAGTCTATAGCAAAATTGTTGCCCCCACCCCTCTTTGATTCTATCTCTTTTTAATTAAGAGAGTTCTAACAAAATGAAACTCTCTAATTAAGAGTCTCAAAAAATTATAAAAGGGGCCAATGGGGGGGGGGGGGGGTCGACTAGCCCATTTGTCCCTCTCTCATCTAAGTTCTTTCTCACCTCTCTCAGCTCTCCTTCCTCCTCCATTGTTGCAACCAAGGGAAGTATGAGAAAAGGCTTATATCCGAATAAATCCCTCAATTTTCGGTATTGGTGGATAAATCCAGAAAAGCCGACATTTTGCTACTAACTTGTTTGTTAATTTTGCAGCAAAGCTCAAGAGTTTTTTTCTTTTCAATTATTGATGTAAATTAAATTAAAATTTTAGAATAAGAATTTACTTTTCTGCTTAGATTAGGGTTGTATTGCATATAGTTTATTTTCAATAATATTAATTGTGTGATGGATGATGATTTATGCATATTCCAAATACACAATAGTCTACATGAATGACATGTGCACTCGCTTCTAAGGAGTTAATAAACTCGATTGAGTTCATATTTGTGGCCATAGTCAGAATACGAACAATATCCATATTTAACTTCTTTTAAGTCACAAACATCGTATACTCTTAGGCTATTTTTAAAAATCATGACACGTTTTTTAAAACTTTTCTAAGTATTTTTCTCTTTTAGAATTAAATGAACTATATTCCATACATATTTGTTGTCATAGTCAGGTATATGTAGAGAATTTATTTCATCTAAATTCTATAGGGCACATAAATTCCTTTACAAAAGATTTTCTCAAATTCTTCAGAAAATATTTTCACAAACCGCATTCATGCATCATCTAGGTTAGGTTGCATCATGAAAAGAGTTTCACAGGGCCACACACCCATCCCTTTTGATATTTTTCAATTCAATCTCAGAAAAATTGATTTTCTCTAAGTCTTTTTCCTCAAAATGGATTTTCTCAGAAACCCCTTTGATTTTCAAGAATTTTTCTATCTTTTCTGAGTCCAATTCATGATTTTTCTTTCTTCAAAAAAAATATTTCTCAAATGTGGCCCACGATTTTCAAAGTGTCCATTTTTCCAAGTATTTCAAATCTTCGAAGCATACATCATGTTTTTAATCTGCACATTTCCAAAGTTCATAACACATGCCTGATTCTGTATGCATTTAATAATAGAACAATGATTTAGATAGTTGAGCAAAACAAAGCAAATCACATGATTGATCCTTGGTTTGATTACCCCTGGTTATGGCATCAGGAACACTTAAATCTTGTACCGACAGGCGAGTCTCATTCCTTAGAAGTTTCCCCTATTTTAAAATGAAGGTGAATTATTTTCAAAATCTTTTTCAAAGGTCAGTTTGACTTGCAAAAGTAAAATTTTTCAATGATAACAGTCCACTAAATAGATCCCACTCCTTGTTATTATGTTCTACAAATCTGGATCCATTACTAGATCCAAACACAGTTAATTAGAAGATTCAGTGGATCCTACATATGTCAATTGTATGACTTGAACTAGGTTTCATGGGGGTCAATCCTCGTGGATCCCCTATTGAGATCCAAATCCAAAGGTATTTAAAAAGCTCATATATGTTAAATAACTTGGTAAACATCCAAAAGTTCATTGATTATTAATAGTCGATGAATTTCTCATAAAAATACCTAAAATAATCCCTTATCATTTCCAAAAAAATCCAAAAAAATTGTGAACTTTATATCCTACCTCTTTTAAAGGAATTTTGTCCTTCAAATTATAATAGCTGGGACTATTTAAAAAGGTCAGGGTATTTTTTCTTTATGTTTGATTTTGGTTCTCAAGTATATTCCTTGATCTCATAATGTTGCCATCAAACCTTGACTAGAGAGATGGTTTTTGTCCTCTGCACTTCTCGTCGATGCATGATGTACATTGGTTTTTCTTCAATAGTAAGGTCATTTCGAACATCCATGTCCTCATATTGAATGATGTGTGATGAATCGTGAGTGTATTTTCTTAATGTGGATATATGAAAGACATTGTGAATTTGATTGTACTAAGGAAGTAGCACTACATAGTAAATTGTCTTACTGATCCGATATAGGATCTCAAATGGTCTGACAAATATAAGACTTAGCTTTTCTATCTTCTCAAATCATAAAACACTTTTGGTCAAGGATACTTTGAAAAACACTCTATATCTGACCAAAAGAGTGAATTCTCTATGTCGTTGAGCAGTATAGTTCTTTTTTTGACTCTAGGGAGTCCGCAATCTTTCTCGAATCATTTGGTTTTGTTGAGTGTAGTGCTATAGTACAATTGGCAAGTCTAATGTTCGCTCGCCAACTTCATGCCAATAGACAGGCGATCGACAGGGTCTCCCATATAATGCTTTATACGCAGTCATTCCAATGCTAGCGTGATAACTGTTGTTATAAGCGAACTCGACAAATATCACATGTGCATCCCAATCACCTTTTCAATCTATCATACATACTTGAAGCACATCCTTTAAAGTTAGTATTATTCATTCTTATTATATATCAGTTTGGGAATGGAAAGTCGTACTGAATTTTAACTTCGTACCTAGGGCTTGTTACAATTGTCCCCAAAACCGAGAGGTGAAACAAGGGTCACGATCGGAGATGATCGAGACCAGTACTCCATGTAACCTAATGATCTTCCTAACATACAGGTCTACTAGACTTTCTAGCGATTGATATTGATTTAATTATGAATTTAGATCTCTCTAAATCCAAACTCAATCAAATTCTAAGATCCAGTGAACCCTAAATCGAGCCTTCTAAACTGGATTTCATGGGGGTCGATCCTCATGGATGCCCCATTGATATTCGACTTTCAAAATACATTTTTAACCCTCATAAATCTTAAGTAAATGTCAATTAACTTAATAAAACCTAGAATACTATTGATAATTAACTGCCAATTAATTATCCAAAAAAGTACCAAAATAATCCCTTTTAATTTTAAAATCCCAAAAAAAATTAGACTTTACATCCCACGCCTCTTAAAAGAATTTTGTTCTTAGAATTACAAACACAAGGACTCTTCGAAAAGGTTGGGGTACATTTTCCTCGTACTAAATTTTGGTTCCTATGTACGCAACTTTCAGATAGATAACCTATTTATGCAATACTTTATAACAGGCTATACTTGTAATATCAGACTCTACATGATTTATTATGCTGCAAGTTACAACATTGAGCTAAAATTATCATATTAGGCTTCGTATGATTTCATCAAATTGTAATCCAACAATACATGAGTACATCATGTTGTGATTCAAGCTACATATAATGATGTCATATCACAATTTAACAACATCAGGCTCTAAATGAGTGCATCATGCTGCGATTCAGACTACACATGATGACAACATGTTACAAAATTTGTCCTTTCAGGTTACATATGAGTACATCATGCCACGATTCAGGCTACACATGATTACATCATGTCATAATTTAACAACATCAGGCTCTACATGAGTGTATTATGTCATAATTCTGGTTGCACATGATGACAAGATATTACAAAACTTGTTCTATCAGGCTACACGTGAGTGCATCATGCCACAATTCAGGCTGCACATAATAACGTCATGTCATAATTTAACATCAAGTTCCACATGAGTGCATCATGTCATAATTCAGGCTACATATGATAACATGTTGTAAAATTTGTTCTATTAGGCTACACATGAGTGCATCATACCACAATTCAAGCTACACATGGTTACTGCATGTCACAAAATTTACTCTATTAGGCTACATATGAGTGCATCATGCCACGATTCAAGCTATACATGATTACTACATGTCACAAAATTTATTCTATTAGGTTACATATAAGTGCATCATGTCATAATTCAGGCTACACATGATCACTACATGTCACAAAATATTTAGTTAACGGCTCGATATTTAATCCAACTAGTTTAAAACATTCATAAATATCAACGAGTGGTTACATTTCAGTCAAGCACAACAAAAACAATGTGGCCAATTACCAACATAATATATTGTACTTAGTCATCCTCAACAGGATTGTCCCCTATTGCTACTGCTATTTCGGGGGTTGAACTCTCTCGACTGTCTACTTTTCATCATGCATTCACTTCATATGAAACTCCTGAATGTAATGACCCATTTTTTTTAGAGTAGATACAAGTATCGATGTCACAAGGGCATATCTATACATTATGGAAACAATGGCACTTTAGGTATCTTTGACTCGACCATGGCTGCGGTCTGGTTCATTCGTACTGCTCTCTCTTGATCGTGTGTGGGGTGACCTATTTCTACTTCTTGTAGGGTGGTGGTTGCATCCCGTCACTAGAGAATGATTGCTTATTGCCCCCACCAGTCTCAGCTGGCTTCTTTGACGGTCTTCCCTTGGAGTGATGTCAATCTTTGCTGAGCAGGGTTGCTATTGCTATGGCATCAGAAAAGGTCGAAGGCATGCTGGACATTATTCTGTAGCAGATTCCTTTCTTGAGTCCCTGAACGTACATTTGTCCTTTCTCGGTCATCGGTGTACCACTCCATGTTTTAGAATTTGGTGGTGTAGTCCACCAAACTCATGCTTCCCTGGCACAACCACTAATTCTATATTCTTTTTGTCTCGGGCATGTAGGAAAAAATAGTTTTTCAAAAAAGTTGCTCGAAACACTTTCCAGGGAATAATTTTAGTTCTTGAAAACAGACTCTTTGAGTTGTGTCCCATCATTTACTTGCATTGTCCTTCAATTTGTATGTGCTGAAGGCAGTCTTTTTATCCTCTAGCACAAAAAATACTTAAAAGGCTTGCTCAATCTCTTCGATTCAACTTTCTGCCAATTTTGGATTGGCTTCTTCTGAGAATTTCGGGGGATCTGACTTGAGAAACTTCTTATAGGTAACCCTCCTAGGTTATAGATTGTCTCCACAAGTGTGGCAGACACTCTCTAATTTTGTACTTGGTTCTGCATGACTTTGACCAAGTGGTGGAGGGCTTTCATGATGAATCTTCGTTGGTTTGCACACTCGTTTGGCGGATTCTTATTTATTTGTTGAGTCATATTAAATATCAATATTTTTAGTTAGTGGTTCATAATTTGAAAATGACCAAATCATGTTATGATATATAATGTCAAAAATATAGGAAAAACATATATTAAATATAATCAACTTTAGTATATATCCAGATATGTTAAAAACCTAGATCTGTTGGTTAATTGATGCTGAAGAAATCTACCTACTATGAGTTCATTAACCTAACTCCAAAAAAAAACCCTTGTCTACACTACAATCCTCCTAAGAGCGGTTAGAGAACTGCTTGACATATTTTTTCCTATTTTTCTTGAGCCTTGCTTTGCATGGAGTGTAGGAGAGCGAAGCCAAGGTGTAGAAGGGCAAAGCCAAAGTATAGATGAGTGAGGTCAGAGTGTAGATAAGCTCCATATCATCCAATGTGCTTGACGTTGATTTTGAAGAATTTTTTTCACCGACACTGGCGCATATGGGAGGCCACCCTCGTGAGAGACCTCGTCAGCAAGGTTTGCTGCTCTAGTTGCCTTTTGTCATTAGCCTACCTGAGTTGAAGTTCATAAATAGAATGACCCATTTCTTCATAGTAGAGGCACTCCTCTAATTCCCACAAACATATTTGTCCGTTGTGAATCCCATGGCATATGCAATATTCTAGCATGTCACCAACCCCTTCTTGGTTGGCATTGCCCTGTGCCTACTACTTGAGGCATGCTACCAAGCTCTAAACAGTAGTTGTCTGCGACTTCATGACTTCTATCCGGGCATTTAGTGTCTCGACTATCTCGTTATGTTTGTCATCCTTAGACATCTATTCAAAGGAAATCTTAATAATAAAAGTACTTTTCCTTAAGGATAATTGCAAAGTAATAAAAATACTTACAGTATGATGAATGTGGCGGATTGTCATGAACTACACTTTCTCACTCTGATGCCAAAGTTGTAATGCCCCAAAATCTAACTTATAAAAATTAAGAAAAGATTAAAATTTTTGTAGTCTTGATCTATTTTCAGAGTTAAAACAAAAGTACAGTAGAAAATTGTTCAAAAGATCTAAGTTAGCAAACCTTGCACAGGTTATAGGCAAAGTATCCAACTAAAAGGATTGGGTCCCCAAATGTATTGGATTTAGGTCTAAATCTTGACACATTCATTCAAGCATATAATAATTCAAACCAAAGATTTGGATTGAAATAGTCCATACACAAGTATATATTTAAAACACCAAAAGCATGCTCCAGAGAGAACGTACAAAAAGAGTGGTTTCGTGACTTCGTCATGTCATCTTATGTAGCAATTGTCTACTCATCACCTAAAACGATAAGGGCTCATATTATATTCAACATGGTAGGTACAAAAATGTTACATATTTGTAAGGAGCTAACACACATATTATGAACAACCATGTATTCAATACACGTGAATCTCAACAGTAATATCACAAACATGAAACTGTACAATCTATTAATTTGCACAAGCAAAACACATCATTTTCATTCTGATTAACAATGTGAATATCAGGTTTTTGTTTCATTATTAGCCTACTTGTGGGTGCTCACAAGACAAAATCGTAGAGACAAACTAAGACCATTCGAGGGTCTATTATACCATGTACTTTAATATCTTGAATGACTAGTTAAATCCACCTACCTGTGAAGGCGATCCCAAAATTAGGTGTCCATAACTTTTAGTATAATATAGATCACATGTCATACGCACGATATACACTAATGGCACCATAAAGGTTCTTTGAACCACATGCTACGATATGTGCCATCATATATGCAATTTATGAGTTGTTTCATGTGGTATAATAGATAACATATAAGAATATATTTCACATGCTTAGACGGGTTCCACGAACCCTGAGTTCCATCGTGAGCCTTAGGCAGTTATCTTATTTCATGCATGCAAAAATTCATAAGTAAACATACGTTTACGTTCATGCTGGCATATTTTTAAGTAGAGTTCCTTGAACTATCATGCATATGAATTATCTTACATAACTTTATTGGTAAGTGTGCATGCAAACTATCATACATAAAAAAATCATGCATGTAAACTGAAAATTTGCGTACGTAAAGAAAATTATGAAACATGTGTGAATAAATGAACCGACAAAATATGCATGCGTAAGTTGAGATAAAAATATGCATATATAAATGAAGTAAGCATGCGTAAATATAAATACACATAAGTAATAAATTAATCATACACAAATTAAATTATGCGCATGTAAATAAATCTCACGTAAGTAAATAAAGCAAGCATATACATATTAAATTATGCGTACGCAAATAACTCGTGCGTAAGTAATTAAAGCAAGCATACACAAATTAAATTATGTTTACATAAATGAATCACGCGTAACTAAATAAAGCAAGCATACACAAATTAAATTGTGTGTACATAAATAAATCATGCATAAGTAAATAAATCATGTATACATAAATCAATATACAAAACATGCATTTGTAAATCGAGATATAAACATACATAATTTTAAAATATTTAGTATATATATAATAAAATAAATACATATATTAGAGTCATAGAAATATAAACACCATATGTATTTTCCTTACCTTGAAATACGTGCAGTTTTTTGGCAAATCTAAATGTAGGCGAATGCTTGGTCGTGCCTCGTATTTCATGCCAGTCAAATAGAAACATGTGCAGATAGTGTGTAGTAGGTATTGGTGTTTTTGGGTTGGATCCAACCCAAATAGGTTTTAAGGGGGGGGGGGTGATAATGGTTGGATCCAACCCAGATAGTGTGTAGTGGGTTTGGGTTGGATCCAACCTTAACCCATTTGGGAAGTACCAAATGAGCCACTTTTTTGCCTTATTTAGATCTTAGGTCCAACACACACACACACACACATTATATATATATATATATATGTTCATTTATTTGTAACTATTTTATATTTTTGTTAATGTGGAAGGGGTCCATCAAATGGATCCAATCCAATTTAAAGGATCCTAAGTAAAGATCCACATATATGTCATATACATATATTATTCATTTTGAATTGAGTTCGTTAAATGGATGCAATTCTAAACCCGATGGGTTTAACACTTTGGATCTTCTTTAGATCCTACTTGTTTTGGATTTGGATCCAAATATCAATCCTATAATTTAAGTAATTTGGATCCCTTCCTAGATCCAAATTCAAAGTTAATTTTAACTTAGACCGTGTCCAATCGAATGGCTCTGAATCCTTATCATGTTGGTTTATGAATTTGGGTCTCTCTTTGAATTCAAACTCAATCAAATTCTAAGATCCAGTGGATCTTAAGTCAAACCTTTTGAATTGGATTTCACGGGGGTCGATCCTCATGGATCCCCCATTGAGACTCGACTTCCAAAATACATTTTAAACCCTCGTAAATATTAAGTAAATGTCAAATAACCTAATAAAAACTCAGAATATTATCGATAATTAATTGTGCCAATTCATTATAAAAAAATACCAGAATAATTCTTTTTTGTATTTCAAAATTCCAAAAAAAAAAGACTTTATAGGTAGTGTTGTGTTATTTGATCTAAAAAACATGATTCTTTGAGTCATGAAAATTTATGGGCCTTTGATTTTTGAAGATCTTGAAAAACCTACTTATATGTCACAGTTACATGATTCAAAGCTCATTTTTCTTATAAACAAACCTTGTAGATCACATCAATAAAGTTTGATCTATAAAAAAAATGTAAAAAATTATGAAATAAAGGTAATTTATACTCAATTGTACAGTGCCTTCAATAACAACATATATTAATCCATTATCTACAAATCTCAATAAATTCCTAGCGATTATATGCATTGGTAGCATCGCCAACAAGGTAGCATTTCTCGGTCAAGTCTCCATCATGGGCCCTACTTTGCTTTTTGCTTTAATATGATTTTGGAAGAATAAACTAACCTCTTAATTATTAATTCTTAGGCTTTGTGTGAGCGTTGCAGGGCGGAGGGAGTTTCTGCTTTTTATAAGGTGATAGCTGTCGATTCTTAGAATTGACAGCTCGTAGTCACCAGATTCAGCTTCGAATGCAAATACAAAGTAGAGACTCATTTTTATCTCCTTTCTCATCTCCATAAACCATCTTTTTCGTAGTCACCAGATTCAGCTTCGAATGCAAATACAAAGTAGAGACTCATTTTATCTCCTTTCTCATCTCCATAAACTATCTTTTTCGTAGTCACCAGATTCAGCTTCGAACGCAGATACAAAGTAGAGACTCATTTTATCTCCTTTCTCATCTCCATAAACCATCCTTTTAGTAGTCACCAGATTCGGGGGCCATTTTTATCTCCTTTCTCATCTCCATAAACTATCTTTTCATTGCAACCACCACTGTAGTAGTTTGACCACATAAACCTTAATCATAAATTCACATCACTTGCTGCACATTGCCTGCCCTCCAGTTGATAAAACCCTTGAAGTTTCCCTTGCACACGATAGGGCTGTCAATAGGTTGGGTTTGTACCGGCCTGTACCAGACCCGACCTGAATTCCTGGATATAGGCATGAAAAATGCCAACCCGAATCCAACCCAAGCAATTTGAGGGCCAGGTTTGGGTTATGATTTTTGCCAGGTACCTGTTTGAACCTGATTTTTTTGCCGAGTATCTGACCGGACCCAAGTATCTGAGTATTTTATATGTTTTTTGAGTAAAAATACATTTATTAAATTATGCAGGTCCGACCCTACAAAACCCAAACCCGAACCTGGTTATTAATTATATGGGTTGACCCTAACCCAACCCATATAATTAATTGCTCATATTATTCAGAAATTTTAAATGTAAATATTGTGTTTAAATCATGGTATTTATGTTTTTTCATAAATCTCGTGATATTTTGAAAATCTCCCAAGAAATTGCCGTTTTAAACTTTCAGGCAATTTCTCACGATATTATGGCGAGATTTTCATAAATCTCGCGATATTTGTCACTATGGATCCCGCTTAATTACAACAAGGGATAGGTGGTATGGAAATGTTTTCTTACATGCATTGTCATTGGCTATGTGAAGGTCACGTCAATTCCGTCTTGTATCAGAGACTGCAATCAGTTCAGAGGCAGCTCTGACGGTAATCATAATCTTCCACACATAGCTTCAAATCAGCATTTCCATACTGACAGCTCGAGTACTTGGCCTTTGCACCAAGCAGTGGTCCTCATTTATACATGTCTCTTTCAAAGTTTGAATCTTTTCGATTCAAAGTGTAAGTGTACTAAAAAAGAGCATGAATGACGGTGGAATAAACTTTGGTAGGTGAGGTTTCAGTGCGATGTAGAACGGTGGGCCACCTGACTGACATAGTTCAACGGTGGGGAGGGACATAGTTGACAAGCAGCACTTCTGCTTTCTGCAAACAATTGTACCAAGCTTACAAGATGAACACGCATCATATTGAACATTAATTTAGCTCTCGGTCCCAACGACCGCCACATGTGCAGATAGTATCTCCGTATTTGTTAGCATCATATAGCATCATAGTTGCAAAAACTTAAATACTCTCTACCATCATTTTTGTCATAAAAAGGACAAAATTGTCTTCTATCTAGAAAAGTGAAACGATTGTTCGAGAAAAGCATAAAATGATTGATCTTAAAGATTTAAAAAGTCCAAACATTTTGTTTTCACCCTAAGCCGCAAAGTCTATCAGACCATTGTTTGCCATCATATGCTGTCGTGAGAGCATCCTTTGTCATCGTCTACGCAGTAGCAGCATCGTTGCCACCATCAGCTGCGTCTGCGTTTTGGGTATTTTTCCTCCATTGTCTGATTACCAAAATCTTTTTTCTTCTTCTGCTACTGTCAGAGCATCCTTTATCATCTTCTGTGCAGTGGCAGCATCATTGTCATCATCGGTTGTATCTACCTTCTGGGTGTTTCTTCTACACTATTGGATTACCAAAACTCTTATCATTTCAGTGAGTTTCGTGTAAGGTTTCATTATGTAAACGAATCAATTTATAAATCTAAATGCTAAATCTTACAACTTGGTGGTTGTCTCCATGCTAAATAACATCTATTATCATATGGAAACAAATCGATTTGTACATATCCACCTTGTGGGCATTGAAAAACAGTTAGCACGATTAGTTCTTACGAAGGCCAAACATTTCAACGATATGTACTTATGAAGGTTATGATTTATACAACGATTTGTAAGTTTGAATCCGCAACGATTTATACATTTAAAGCAATAGTGATATGTATTTATAAAGTTACCTCGATTTGTACTTAAGTTTGCTAAATCTTACAACGATGTTTACTTATGAAGCCAAATATTGTGACGATTTGTAATGTTGGTGATCGTTTAACGAATAGGATAATTTGTATTATTATATATTTCGGGAGGTGGTTGTAACATATAATGATGCAGTTAAATGTATGTGTTATGCAGGTTAGCAATGTCTGAAGCTCGTCAGACAAGAAATCCCTTATCGTTTTATGGGATGAATATTAGAGAAGTTATCAGTCAGTCTCATCTATGTGAGCGTTATGAAAGGTACCAAAATATAATGAAGATTGAGAATGATAAAGACAAGGACAAAGAGTTGGAATTGTATTATGCGAAGGATTATCCATCAGATATTGAGGCTGAAGATCAAAGGAAGAATGAGGAAGAACTAAAGATGAAGAAGAATGATGATGAAGAAAAGGAAAAGCAAAAGAAGAAGAAGGAGAATGAAAAGCAAAGGCAAATGAAGAAGGCGGAGGAGAGGAAAAGGCAAAGGAAGAAGGAGGAGGAGAATGAAAAGCAAAAGAAGAAAAGGCAAATAATGAAGGAGGAGGAAGAGAGAGAAAGGCAATTAAAGAATATGGAGGAGGAAGAAGAGAAGGAAAGGCAAAAGATGATCCAGAAGTATTTAGCACAACGAAAGAGGATAAGGCAAATGAAGAAGGAGGCGAATGAGAGAAAAAGGCAAAAAAAAAGAATAAGAAGGAGGAGGAGGAGAGGGAAAGGCAATTGAAGAAGAAGGAGGAGGAAGAGAATGAAAGGCAAATGGTGAATATGGAATTGAAAAGGCAAAGGAAGAAGCATCAGGATGAAGAAGAGAATGAAAGGCAAAGGAAGAAGAAGGAGGACAAAGAAGAGAAGGAAATGCAAAGGAAGGAGAAGGAGGACGATGAAGATAAGGAAAGAGAAAGGAATAAGCAGGAGGAGGAAGAGAAGGAAAGAGAAAGGAAGAAGCAAGAAGACGAGGAAGAGAAGAAAAGAGAAAGGAAGAAGCAGGAGGAGGAAGAGAAGGAAAGAGAAAGAAAAAAACAGGAGGAAGAGAAGGAAAGATAAAGGAAGGAAGAAATTGAAAAGTAGAGGATGGAGGCGATAGAGCGAAAGATGGTAGTAGTAAAAAAGTAGTGGGAGGCAGCAAAGCAACAAGAAAGGCATAGGTTGGAGGGATGGGTTGAAGAGAAGAAAAGTGCGACCAAGGTACGTAAATCCATCATGTCTGTCATAATTTATTGTATTAGCGATTACTATGTATAGCAATTTTTGTGATAGCGATTAATGTATAATGATTACTGTGATAGATATTACTATATATAGTGATTACTGTGATATTGATTAATATGTATAACAATTACTGTGATATCGATTACTATGTATAGCGATTATTGTATTGGCGATTACTGTGATAGTGTGTGTGCAATGATTATTATTTATAGCAATTACTGTATACAGCTAGGTGTATAAGTACAAATGAAACTAATTTATAATTGATACGAATAATATGTTATTTTGTGTTACAAAAAGGTCAGAAGAGAAGTAGAGCATCAGGTGAAAAGCTCGGAGGGTGGTGTCAGTGACATATAGTTCTGTCGTGATATGGTCAGCTGAGTGCATATCAAAAGGATCGATTACGAAATATTCACTTAAGTGGCCTTCTAGACAAACATTATTTTGAAACGTGCTGGAACACCATGACCCACCTGGTGAATAAGTGAAATCATCAAACAAACACATTCCAGTTTGATTCTTTTGAGATGACCATGACCCTAGAAGGTGTGGTGCGGATTACTGGCCTTAAGTGTCATGGCAATGCAGTCCTATTATGGGATTCAAACTATAACGCAAGGGAAAAGTGCACGACCCTTTTAGGAATGTCGATGAACGACTGGAGTTAATGTATTTCTGGTGGAAGCAATTCTACATCGTTAAAAGTTTATTCTTTCCGTAATAAATGGGAAGGCCAGTCCGCTACATGTGCATTTGAAAGAGTTGACCAAGAGTTGTGTGGCTTCCTTATTTATTTTTTTGGTCTTACTTTATTTTCTGATTGTTCTGGTTCGAGAATAGGTTACTTGTGGTTGCAGTATCTAAAAGACTTAGACGAAGTTGACAACTATGCATGGGGTGCTGCTATACACGCACACTTGTACAATCAACTTTACCGTGCGAGTAAGGATACAAAAATCGTCGGGGGGTTTTGGTTATTTGTTCAGGTATTTGTTTATTACATATTTAGTACTTATAGACTACGCTCGTTGAAGGTTGTAGTGTTACTAATATATTGTTTTTGTAGCCCTGGGCGTGAGAACATATTGTCGCATTGCGTCCTCAGTGTGGCCCTGCAATTTATGTTTTTTCAAAGATCGGTCGGTGGGCTAGAATAAATGTCAAGAAAGATAATGCTAAGTTCAATTTAGATGGGTTGCAACTAAATGAGGTAAATGGTCTAAAATCATTTACAATCGGTTCAACATTTATCATTCAGTAGTATAAATCGTTGAAATGTTTAGCATTCTTAAGTAATCATTGCTGCAAGATTTTGTCTTCATTAGTACAAATTGTTGTCGCTTTAGCAATTATCTTTTAGTACTGTAAATCGTAATAATCATTTGCATTCTTAGTAACAGTCGATGTAATATATTTAGCACTCGTTATTAAAAAGAATTTTCAATGTACAGGTTGTGTGGAGACTGTATGGAGATGGAGAGGACGAGGACCAAGAGCTTGTTGTTGAGGGTGCGAGACTGTCTGACCGCGATATTTGACAGTTTAGCAATTATGAAGACGAGTTGTAGCATGGTAGTCGAGTTCTCCTATAATCTGTCTTGGGACAGTTTATCCCAAAGAAGTTTGTGGAAGTGAAAAGGAAGATTAATGGTGGTGGGGCCATGAACGTGAATTGACACGAACGCTAAAGGAAACAATTGGATAGCTGGAACACAGGAGGTGTCAGTGCGATAACATATGATTATAAAGAACGACAATATAATCCCTTCTATTTTCAAAAATATTGAGAACCCATGCGACGAAATCTGAAGATTGAGAATATGGGGAACCCATGCCTCCCTCCTGTCCCCCATCATGTCGCATCCCAGCATCTAAAACCCATCAATTGTCTCCCTTCAACTACAACAATGATTTCCTCAGTAACATTACATGATGAAGAGCGAACACAGCTCACAAAAGAGAATGTTGTCTCTGACACAAGGTTCGAGATGTTGGAGAGGGAGAATAAGGACTTACGGAAGGAGGTGAGCAATTTGGAGAGACAAATGCAGTCACTGGTAGAGATGATGACCCGTGTTTATAATAAGATCGAGGGAACCACGAGGCCACCGAGGATAGACAGTCCACCAAGAAAAAGAAAGAGACGATTTGTATGTCATAGTCCATATGAGTCGTCAAGTAGCACAGACCAAACGATAGCGATTCTTTTTATCCCGATAATTATTTGTTGTAATTCTATAATTATTTTTTGCAACGTGACATTCTTTAATTGTTTATTTTTTTTAATACTTCTAACACACATGTTTCGCTGAACAGATGGTTGTAATGTTCTACCTTCATAAATAAAAGTGATCGCATTTCTTTTTTATAAGAGATCACGATTTCATTGCAATCAGTTTTATATAAGAGATCACGATTTGTTTTTCATAGAAGGTGTTCTATCACGATTTGTACAACTTATATGAATATCCTATTGCGATTTTCCTTCACGAGCTTTGTCCTAGGAAATGATACGTTTCATTGTGATTTGTTATTGCTCTAGCATTTATCTTTCAGTACTATAAATCGTTGTAATCATTTTCATTCTTAAGTAATAATCGTTGCAGGATTTTGTATTCTTCAGTACAAACTGTTATCGCTTACACATTTAACTTTCAGTATTGTAAATCATAGTAATCGTTTGCAATCTTAAGTAATGATATTTGCAGAATTTTGTATTCCTTAGTACATATCGTTATGCCTTAAGCATTTAACTTTCAGTATTGTAAATTGTTGTAATCATTTACATTCATAAGTAATGATCGTTGCAGGATTTTGTATTCCTTAGTACAAGTCGTTATCGTTTTAGCATTTAACTTTCTTTAGTGTAAGTCATTGTAATCGTTTTTTTTTCATTCTTAAGTAATGATCTTTACCGTATTTTGTATTCCTTAGTACATATCGTTATGACTTTAGCATTTAACTTTCAGTATTGTAAGTCATTGTAATTGTTTGCATTCATAACTCATGATCATTGAAGGATTTTGTATTCCTTAGTGCAAATTATTATTATAAATAATTTGAATGATACATTACAACGACATTCATTTACATGAGTATTTAGTTACAATACATCATGACCAATGGTTTGGTTTAGATATAATACATTACCATCATCATCACCAAAGAAAACAGACATCATCATCAGCATCAACCCACGTCCAAATAGTGATGTACTTCGAAACAGACATCATCATCAGCATCAACACTTTCAGTTTACTCAGTGGCCTTCGCTAGTCACTGGGAACAATTGAAGGCAAATCTATCTACCAATGGAGGTCCATATATGTTTGCAAGTTTTTTTTCACGATGAATATTGGCAGCAGAAGATGCAGCCCGCACGACTAGCATATTTGTCATGAAGTATATTGAAGATTAGGCAGATATTTTTTTAACTAAAAAGTATGGTTTGCGAACGATTGAGAGTTCGACAATAGGAATAGATCAAATAGATGGTGATCAGCACCCACCTGTCTATCATGAAGAATATATGTCCTTGTTTTGGTATGATGACAAAGATTGAGGATAATTATGGTCGTTATATACTGCGTAAGCTTCGATATACTTCATGAAAAATATGTCACAATTGTATGTGTCATGAATATATCGATGTATCCACAGCAGATAACCACTATAATCATCATCAAAGATTATATAGATCTTTCAGCATGGCATGAAACAACTACGGAATCAGCATCAAACACCATCCATCAAGCAAAGGTAGAAGGAATATAGAAGAATAAAGAAGAAAGAAAAATACAAGGAAGAAGAAAAAGGAAAAGAAGAAGAAGGAAAAGAAGAAGAAGAAGAAGTTGTAAGAGAAAAAAGAAGAAGAAGTTACTCTGCCACAGAAAAGAAATAGGAAGAGAGGTTAAATAGATTAGGGATTTAGACCTGGACAACGGGTCGGGTCGGGTCACTCCCCCACCTAAACCCATCACACAAATCAAGACATTGTTCAGACTACAAATCTAGGTAACTTAATAAATACAAATATAGGTTACTTAATAAATACAAACCGACTTACAACCACAATACTTTAAGTTTCAAAATTTAATAATATTTGTCTAATTATGATTTATTGTTACAAGCTTTCTCAATGTGAACGATATATCCTATTGCTATTTACACAATGACTGATTCATAAATGACGGAAAAGAAAACAATAAACCAATTGACACGATGTTTAGACTGATACATCATATCACGTTGACTAGTTTTATAATAGGCAGTTGAAACGATATTTTTTTATTTAATTAAAACGCAATGCAATTAATTTACATGTGGTTTTTTAAAATGGGTGGTAGGTGAAATGAAGTTTCCTTTATATATGAATGACAATTCGAACAGGTTCGGCAGGTTGTCCATTAGCTTTCATTTAGAATGACGTATCCGTGAAATGAACATATAACCTGCTTCATCGCAAAGGGGGTATCGATATCGATGTAGTAGATGACAACGACTATACGTCCTGTGATGGCGCCGAAGACGACGATGAAAGCTAGACGGCTAGTGATGGCGACGAAGGAGACGACCACAACTACATGACCAATGATGGCAATTCAGGCATATATTTTCTAAACCTCGTGACTAGTTTCAGCAACATTTGTCTTTTTATGGCATATATTCGATTTATGTTGTGTATTGTAGAAAGCAATTTCAATGTTGAATACTGAATATTATGCTAATGTCAGTGGGACATCTACAAAAAAAGGTGGGCGACAATGCTATAAAGAGCTCCAAGAGAACATCAATCGAATGCAAGATGAATTTGCAGAAGGGAACGCTATTAGTAATTTTGTACATATAAAACCACTATCAGTTATATATTTACGTATGCCATGGGTATGTATGTTAACAAGTTCATATTTGTTGCAAACAGACTATATCTGATTTCGTCAATTATATTCAAAGCAACGCAACAAGCAATACTAGATGCATTGTCATCTCTTATTTCATGGTATATTTGTACTCTTATTGGTTTATTTTCTTTTATGATTTACTCTTGTTTCTTGGTGGTTTAACCTTACTATTATTAATCTTTCGTTCAACAAACTTACATTCGCCGAAAGCCATACACCATTGGATTTTATGATGCACTACCATGTTGGAGTAACGATGATCACTGCGGGGACTTTTGGACAAGTAAAAAGGTAAGTGAACAAACCTCTTGTCCAAGGTTTAGGCCTAACATTCCTAATATGATTTGTCTATCGATTTCTAATATATTATATCCATTTGCAGATATTGATTCCTACACTCTGGCAAATTGTTGAGCATTGAGTCTTATATGTGATGGATTTACGGAAAAAATAACTATGCTGCTATAAATCATTAGACTTTCACACTGGTGCACAATGTGACGTTATGCATTTGGTAAGTTCTGTCAATAGGTGTATCGTATCCTTTACGGTGGCCTGAATTTTACTATATTTTGCATTAACCATAGGCGGGATTCCTAAAAGACGTTTTGGGTGTCGACATTGGTGAGTGGATCTTGCTTTGTGTTGATCATGCTCCTTTACAAAGTAATGGGATTGATTGTGGCGTATTCATAATGAAGTATATTGAAGCAATATACAATGGATGAGAATCTGGTTTCGATGTTGTATGTTGTTTTTATCCTGTGTTATTGGGGACTCAATTTATATATTGGTTTCACATTACATTTTTGTTACAGGATGATATACCGGGATTCCACACCAAACTATGCCAAAAATTGACTGAGTTTATAAATGCGAAAGAGAAAAATAATCAGCCAACACGAGTACTTATAAGGAAATGAACAACGCGATCCCCCCAGGATTAATATGATATACATAGATTTCTAACATATTTTGTAGACTGTGTATACCAAATTTTGTATGCAAATTTTGCAAGACTGTATACAAATTATGTAAATCTCTCTAGCTTGAAATAAAATTTCAATTTTAATAAACACACTTGTAAATCGTTGTAATGCTTACCCTACGTAAATTAAAACCGCAAAATGGATTAGCGATGTGTGCGGTGAACAAATGCTTGTAATGTTCGCCCGTCGTAAATAAAAATCCTATAAGCGATAAGAGATGTGTGTTGTTCATAAATCATTGTAATGCTCACCCTCCGTGAATGAAATTTGCAAAATAGATTTGTGATGTATGCGGTCAACAAATGCATGTAATGTTCGCCCTTCGTAAATAAAAATAGTCCACAACGATAAGAGATGTTTGTTGTTCAGAAATCGTTGTATTGCTCACACTCCGTGAATGAAAATCGTAAAATAGATTTGTGATGTATACGGTCAACAAAGGCTTTTAATGTTTGCCCTTCATAAAAGAAAATCCTATAAGTGATAAGTGATGTATACTCATGCAAAAACTTTCATAAGCAGTTTAGGGTTTAGTGTTTAGGTTTTAGGTTTTAGGAATTAGGGTTTGGATAGTAGGGTTTAGGTTTGGGGTTTAGGGTTTAGGTAGCAGGCTTTAGGGTTTAATGTTTAGGGTTTAGGTAATAGGGTTTATGGTTTATGGTTTTGGGTTTAGGTAGTAGGGTTTATGGTTTAGGGTATAGGTAGTATGGTTTAGGTTTATGGTTTAGGATTTAGGGTTTTGGGTTTAGATTGTATGCATTTATGGTTTTGGTAGTAGGGTTCGGTGTTTAGGGTTTAGATAGTAGGGTTTAGTGTTTAGGGTTTAGGTAATAGGGTTTATGGTTTATGGTTTTGGGTTTAGGTAGTAGGGTTTATGGTTTAAGGTATAGGTAGTATGGTTTAGGATTTAGGGTTTTGGGTTTAGATAGTATGCATTTATGGTTTTGGTAGTAGGGTTCAATGTTTAGGGTTTAGATAGTAGGGTTTAGGGTTTAGATAGTATGCATTTATGGTTTCGGTAGTAGGGTTCAATGTTTAGGGTTTAGGGTTTAGGGTTTAGGGTTTAGGGTTTAGGGTTTAGGGTTTATGGTTTAGGTAGTAGGGTTTATGGTTTAGGGTATAGGTAGTATGGTTTAGGTTTATGGTTTAGGATTTAGGGTTTTGTGTTTTGGTGTAGGGTTTAGTGTCTAGGCTTTTGGGATTAGGGTTTAGTGTTTAGTGTTTAGGGTATAGGGTTTTAGGTTTTAAGAAGCGATCGTGACAACGATATATCAATCATTGTCTTTGTGAACGATAGCGATAAATAATATCACAATTTGACGAGCTTTGTGTTTTAGGTTCTTGGGTTTTGCATTTTGGTATTCGGGTTTAGTGTTTAAGGTGATGGGCTTTGTCTATGTAAACGATATATCCTGTAATAGTTGCAAATCGATATTGCTGCAACGATTTGTCCTATCGCGATTTGTTTTGACGAGCTTTGTCCAAGTTAAGGATTTTTCTATCACGATTTACACAATGACATATAAAAGACAAAAAAGAGTTTTAATGTCAAATCCACACGAGATGTGTTATTGTGATTTGACTGCTACGTCCTATCACGTTGATTAGTTTTGTAAAAGGTAGATGAAATGACATTTTTTAATTTAATTAATGTGAAATGCAATTTATTGGCTCGCGCTTTTTGAAAACTGACATTATTTTTTTAAAACTGGTGGTCAGTGAAACGACGTTTCCTTTATATATGAATGACACATCGCACAAGTTCTAGATGGTGTGGGTTCACTTTACTTCGTGAATAAGGAACCGACAAACCGACGATTTCTTCATAAACGACGTATTCGTGAATCAAACATATAACCTGCTTCGTCACAAATGTGGTATCGATATCGACTTCTAACAGATTTTATGTACTCTACAACACAATTATGTATAAAAAAATTTGTAAGACCACGTATACAAACGATGTAAATATCTCTAAGTTGAAATAAATAAAATTTCAATTTCACTAAACACGATAAATAAATTGGACTGTTATATAGTAAAAGCAACTCGTTATGTTCGGCTTTCGTAATTGAAAATCGTAAAAGCGATTCACATTGTGTAAAGTAGAAATGTGCTATTTTTTAACATGACTTTCTATAAGTGTATAAATCTATTTTAATTAGTGTAGCACACAAATGTCACTGAACAAATAGTTGTAATGATCGGCCTTCGTAAATTAATAGCGAACAAGCGTTTATATAAGGCTGAAACGATTTACACAAACATTCATAAACGGCGATCACGATTTGTAATGAGGTATGTCTTTAGGACAATGAGTTTTGTCTAAGTGAACCATAAGTGACATTGCGATATACATAATGATGTATAAAGGCTACGTGCTAACGCGATTTGCTTTTATGGACAGTGTCTATGTCAACGCAATTTCCTAATCTCTTTTACGAGCGATTGGGGTTGAGGGTTTAAGGATTTTGGGTTTTACTACAATGATACAAAATGAGTTAAATTCTTAAATACAAATCGATTTCGTTCACAAATACAAACAAAGATATATCATTCTCACGGTAACTTCGTAACTATAAATCCACATTATTTACAACCACATTCATAGAGAAAAAATATTAGTATTTAGTTACATTATCAATGGGAGGACAATTCCATTGAACGCATATCTATCCTTTAGAGACTCAAATTTTTACAGAAGAGAGCACCAAAACATCTGCATTGTTTATAGTTGTGTCCTTCTATGCCGAGGATATATCCTCTGCAAGCAAACGAGCTCGAGAAAAATGGCACCCCACTACACCATTTTCATTGAACTGAGGCTGATTCTTAAAGACTCTAGCATCGGTGCGCTCTTGACAATAAGCTTCAAAGGTCAGTAAATGTTCCCTTGAAGGAGTCAAGGGTCTACATGATAGATCGCTCACCCTACGTATTTGTCATAAAGTATATCGAAGATTAGGCAAATATTTTTTCAACTGAGAATTATAGTATGCGAACAATGTAGGGTCCGACAGTAGGAATAGATCAAATTGATGAATATCTGCATCACCCACCCACCCCTGTCTATCAAGCACAGGTAGAAGGAACACATAAAAACAAAGAAGAAAGAAAAATACAAGGAACAAGAAGAAGAAGAAGAAGGAGAAGGCGGACGACAAAAAAGAAGAAGAAGAAGAAGAAGAAGTTGCGCTGCCACAGAAAAGAAAGAAAAAGAGAGGTTAAATAGATTAGGGTTTTAGACCTAGACAACGGGTCGAGTCTGGTAGGGTGGGGTTTTATATATAGATCAATATTAGGGTTTTACATTTTGCAGGGTCTTAGGCATGTGTACAGGCATCGACACGATGTGTAGTCTTGGTAAAGTACAAATCCAATTAACAGTTGCAACACGTTATGAATAAATCACTATATTACATATCGATATCGTTCACATAGACAAACAAAGACATGTCTTTGTTTAGGGTTTAGGGCTTACTGTTTACTGTTTAGGGTTTAGGGTCTAAGAAGCTACTAAGACAATGATATATCTTTGTTTGTCTTTGTTAATGATAGTGATATTTAATACCGTGATTGACGAGCTTTGTGTTTTAGGTTTATGGATTTTTGGTGGAGGAAATTGGATTTAGAGTTTAGGGTCACAGTCTTTGTCTATGTGAACGATATAGCCTATCACAATTTATAATTTCATGTTGATTTAAATCATAGTTACAAATCAATTTCGCTGCTACGATTTGTCTGATCGCGATTTATGTTGACGAGCTTTGTCTAGTTAACGATTTTTCTATCATGATTTACACAATCACATATAAAAGACGCAAAAGATATGAAAAATGAATCCAAACGAGACTTGCTATCGTGATTTAACTGATTCATCCTATTGCTTTGATTAGTTTTGTATAAAGAAGATGAAATGACATTTTTTAACTTCATTACTGCGCAATGCAATTTATTGACGCTCGTTTATGATAACTGGCGTTATTTTTTTTAATATTGGCGGTCTGTGAAATGACATTTTATTCATATATGAATGACACATCACACAAGTACTGGATGGTGTGATTATCCTCTACTTCGTGAACGAGGAACAGACAAACCGACAGTTCCTTTATAAACCTCATGTTTGTGAATTGAACATATAACCAGCTTCATCACGAATGGGGTATCGATATCGATGAAAGAGACGAGGAAGGAGATGACGATAACTACACGACCAACGATGGCGATTCAGGCGTATATTGTCTAAACATAATGTCCATTTTCTTCATAATTCATTTCTTTTATGTCGTTAATGTGATTTGTGTTGTGTATTGTATTATGGAATTTCAATATCGTTTATTGAATATTCTGCTAATGTCAGTAGAACATCCACCAAAAAAGTTGGGCGAAAACTCAACAAATCACTCCAAGACAACATCAATCGGCTGCAAGATGAATTCGCAGAAGGGAACACTATCAGTAATTTTCTTCGTATGAGACCACTATCAGTTATCTATTTACATATGCCATGGGTATATATGTTAACAAGTTCATATTTATTGCAAACAGACTATATCCAATTTCGTCAAATATATTAAAAGCAACGCAACAAGCAAAACTAGAAGCATCATTAGCCCTTATTTCATGGTATATCGGTTCTCTTTTATGTTTATTTTGGTTTTTGATTTACTCTTGTTGCTTCGTGTTTTAACATTGCTATTATCACTTTTCCGGTCAACAGAGTATCGTACGTTGATTGCCATACTCCATTGGATTTCAAGATGAACTATCATATTGGGTTAACGATGATCATTGCAGAGACTTTAGGTCAAGTGAAATAGTAAGTGAACAAACCTCTTATGCAAGGTTACGGCATAACAGTCATAACATCATTTGTATTATCGATTTGCAGATATTGATTCTTAAACTCTAGCAATATGAAAAGCATTGGGTCTTATATGTGATGGATTTACATGAAGACAACTATGGTGTTACAATTCGTTAGACTTACACAGTGGTTTACAGCTTGACATTTCGCATTTTGTAAGATTCAGGTTATAAGGGTATCGTATCATGTACGGTGGTCATGAATTTACTTTCTTTTGCATTAATCACAGGTCAGTTTCATCAAAGGCATTTTAGGAGTCGACGTTAGCAAGTGGATCTTTCACTTTGCGCACCATGATCCTTTATAAAATAATGGCATCGATTATGGCGTATTTGTAATGAAGTATATTGAAGCGATATACAATGGTTGAGAACCTTATTTCGACGTTGTATGCTTTTATTACTCTCTGTTATTGGGGACTCAATGTATATATTGGTGTCATATTATATTGATTCTTAAACTATGCAAAAAATTGATGGCATTTCTAATCGCAAAAGAGAAAATAACTCAGCCGACAAGAATATCTAAAAGGCAACGAACGACGGGACCCCCCACGCAGGAGTAATTTGATGTGCATCGACTTCCAGTAGAATTTATAGACTGTACAACCAACTTTTGTATAAACAATTCTTGTAGACTATGTATACAAATTATGTAAATATCACTAGGTTCAAATAAATAAAATTTCAATTTCACTAAATACTCCAATAAATTAGACCGTTATATAGTAAAAGCAAATCGTTGTTATGTTCGCTCTTCGTAACTGAAAATCGTTTAAGCGATTCGCGTTGTGTAAAATAGAAATGAGTTGTTTTCTTGAACGTGACTTTATATAAGTGTACAAACATTATTTGCAAAAATATTAATAAACAGTGAAATCAATTTGCACAAGCAATCACAGTGCACCTTTACCATGATTTGTGCTCATGAACAGAGCAATTGTCATCCAGTTGTGACTGACATAGATGTCAATCTGTAAATCGTTATACCATCGCGATTTACAAAATGATGTATGTCTTTTAGACAACGAGCTTTGACTAAGTGAACGATACGTACCATCGTGATTTACACAATGACCTATGAAGGCTACATGGTGTAGCGATTTGCTATTACGAGCAATATCTATGTCATCGATTTTTCCTAATCGCCTTTACGGGTGATAGGGAAAGATGGTTTAAGGATTTTGGGTTTTGCTTCAATGATAAAAAATGAGTTAGATTCTTGAATACAAACGATTTCATTCAAAAATAAAAACAAAGACATATCGTTGTTGTCGTAACTTCGTAACTACACATCCAAATGATTTACATGAATTGCATATTTACAACCACTTTCGTATATAAAAAATATTAGTAGTTGGTTACAATGTCTATGAGCAGCTGAGGATACATTCTCTTTAAGTAAAGGAGCTCAGTAGTAATGACATCCCACTATACCTTATTTCTCAGTAAACAAGCTCTGCTGTTTTGTTAAACTCTTAACAAATCTGACAATGTGAAAATTAGGTCATGCAAAGAGGCATGACAACTAACTTGATGGTAATACTTAAAAATAGTTCACACGCGATTCTTGTGTTCCATAGCTCACTTTCGAATTAATCTGAGTCTGTCATAAAACAGAAAATATAAGACATTGCATTAATTTTCATAAGAAATGCAAACATCCTCCCAACATAGATTACATACCAAAAGACTTGTAAAATTGAAGCTATCGTTTCAGGAAATCTGGTCTAGAGGATCGAAGGTTACAACATTGAAAATTACGTCTGTAGGGTATTGCTGCATGTTGAAAATTACATAAGTTAGATGTTGATAAGCTTCACGTAATGCAATTTACATGAAAAACAATATAATGTCTTACATACTTGTTCATGCGAAGGGTTTTGTTGCTTTTGATTAGAGGTTGGTTGTTTCTTAGACATTTTCTTGCCAACCAATTCTAGTGCACCCTTTGCTCTCTGACGACTGCGATCAGAGACAGGTTTTCTTTTGATACCCTTCGCTTGGTGAATATTTTCATCATAATCAACAACATTCATTACTGACTTGTTGAAGATGATATTTACGCTTCGTATTAACTTCTCAGGAGTGTTAAGAGAAGCATGATTTTCACCACACTGTTTGATCCTATTATCTTGGACTAGTATTCATGAGCTGCAACAGACTGATGGTGAATTAACTGCACGTTTTCAAGTAACTCCCTTAACGCTTTTCTCATGCATACATAGACTTCTTCACTTTTCGATGCCAAATCTGCAACATGCATAAATGACCTACACAGTTGTTGGTAACGGGAGGTTATGTGTCACTTCTCATCAACACCGGATTGACTGACATTATCCATATCCAGCAGTTCAATCTTTGCTTGTCTCCTCCATCTTTGCATTGAATATGACTCAGGTATTTCTTGTATCTTCTCTTGATTAAGTGCCTTTAATGCATGATGACATAAAATACCTTTGAATTCATACATTTTGCACGTGCATTCAACTTTTTTGTTGTCAACATTGTACGTGACATGTGCTTCTTGCCTTTTCTGATGCTCTTCGCTCTCCCATAAAATATGGTATTTGTGCATATTCTCAGTTTGCACGAGTCCTTCTATGTTGTAATTTATGACATGTATAACCTCTTTCTTATTCCATTCAAATACAGTTAGTGTATACAGAACTGCAGGTCGCATCAATATTTTCATGCTCAAAGTTACAAGATGTGTTTTGAAGCATTTTGCATCTTGTTCAAGCTCATTTTTTCTTAGACCGTCTACAAATAATTCTTATTGTTCCATGAAGTGAAACATTGTTAAACATGAATACAGGGTTTTCTTTAGTGTGACATGCATAGATTCAGCTCTTTGTATGCTTATCATACCTGCACAAAAGTATTGTCTTCCATATGCCAATGCCCACTTCTCTTTTTCTGCATATAAATTTTGTAACCACAGACAGTCTTCAAGGTCGTATATCTGAATCATTTTTTCTCAATCTGACATAAAGGTGACCTCGTCTACGATTTATTCAGGATGCATATAACAACGGATACTGATAAGGTTAAACAATTCAAATAAACGATTTAATGAATCTCAGTATAAAAGCAATTGCGGTTTGTTATTTGCTTATACTAAGCATCGAGTTGTTACTTACCATGCCAATAAAAGAAACGACATGTCGTACATGTGTGCTGACGATAGCGCTTTCATTATATCTACGATGTTGTAAAGCGAGTTCAATAGAAATTGCTAAATGAGCAGCGATTTGAATACGAAAATCGCCACCGCAAGCGCGTAAAAAATGTATTTCTACACACACATTTTAAAAGTCTTTCTACAAATATCTTACAAATATATACTACAAAACACATAATATCTTACAAATTGATATACATATCGCATAATATATTACAAACAAATATGACAAATCAGCATAATACCTTACAAATCGATATTAAAAAATAAAATAAAATCTCACAAATCAGTAGTATGTTACTAAACCGCGATTTGAGATACAATGCATATACTGAGTGAATGGAGGAAATTGGATGGGGTAGAGGCCCTTCCTCGCATTTGTAAACAAACATTCTTGTCAACAGGTCCCAGCGTTTTACAAATATCGATAAGTTTCCAACCATCAAAAGGACAAGATCCACCTGTAATAACAAAACAACGCTTTAATGGCACTCAAGATGACATATGTTCTTCAACGATAGCATGATGACATGGAAAGGTACTCACGACGCTTTAATGGCACTGGTTGGAATGTTTGTGCATCATTGCTTTCTTCCAGAATGCCTAACGACAAAAAAAAAGAAGAGAAGACTGTAAAAAAAGATGGCCGACAAATTCGCCTATGACACCCACCAATGATCGAACCAATCGATCGCGAACATGGAAATGTTTTGTAACACAAGGCAGGAATGAGAAGGCGACAATGTGTTGTAAAATAGGCTAAAAAGGGGGGGGGGGGGGGCTTGACTTGAGACGATGGCAAAGTTTGTGTTGTCAAAGGGAGTTCCTGTTACAGCAGATGACGCAAAAGTTTATTGTTTAAGGCAAAAACGGAATGTTTGGACTTTGAAGAGTTAACATCATACTTTCTAAATAGAGGACTTTTTTTGTCCTTTTCTCGAACCATCATTTTTCTTCTTTTAAATAAAGGATATTTTTATAATTTTCTTGAACCGTCGTTTCATGGCGAGCATAGGAGAAAAGAGTACTTAAGTCTTTGCAATCACACCAGATTCTGATGCTAAGTGATGCCGACACACATGGGGATACGAGCCCCATGAGCTCTTATACGTGGCACTCATTGGGACCCTCGAACATGAGATGTAGCTAACTGCCATCTTCGGGGGAGAACACACACCACCCTCTCCACTGGAATAGTAACTTTAGAGTCCAAATGGAGTGCAATATGATTGCACAAAATTTTGTTTATTAAGCACTCATCACCCTCCATCAGGTCTTGGGTCCCATACCTGACAGGCCCTGTCCCCAAGATGGAGGGTGATCAGGTGCTTAATGCACAAATATTTGTGCAATCATATTGCACTTGATCTTTTCACAACTTTAGAGATGTAAATGTGCAGATTGGGGTCGGTTTCAGGCAATCAAGTGTCCAACTTAATTGGATTCAGAATCAAAGTTGGATGAGATCAGCTAAAATCGGATCTGGAATCCGACTAACTTAAAAGCCGATGTTTACTTGTATTGGAATTCATGCCTCAGTTGGATTTGGATGCAAAATCCAATACTGATTTTAGATCCAACTTACCAATGAGAGCTCTGCTTGTCTGGCAGGAGCAGTTAGCGCACGTCACCCTGTGTTGGGACATTGCAAGTTCGAATCCCGAACAGTATATTGTTGTATAACTGGTAGGGGTCTGCCTAACCCCAGCTTTCCCTGTCGAATCTCAATCCAACTTTGCCTACAGGATCTGACTGATCCGATTCACTTTTGGGTCCAATGTCGGACAATATCCAACCCATTGACATCCCTAAGTAACTTGACCTTCTTAGTTGTACTCCAAGGGCTTGATCCAGTTTGGCCAATATACTTAGGGCCCGTTTGTTTCATGTAGTTATCATGAAAAAAAATGCTAAGCCGATATCTCTTTCTCTGCTTTTCTCATCATGGTTGAAACAAACATGCATTCGTCGAGGGCCATACTCTCGTAATGGGCTCTGAGTTTTGCTCATCTCTCTCTTTCCACATGAAAAGTTTTTCACACGTCTTACCATATTAAAAAAAAAAATCATGACAAGGTCATGCTGGGTATGGCTTTTAAGAAAAATTTTCTACTTCATAGGAAGAGGTGTTCCCTTTCATGAAAATAAAACAAACGGGCCATTATTGCTTGGAAACGTAACGTGTCTAGGCCTTGTTGACTAAGCCCAGTCAAATGTTCGTATTGAGGGTTCGGACTTGACTGTCAAACATCAAGATGGCCAAGATCTAGCAAGGTTTTCGTTCAAGCAGTGAGGTTTCAATTATCCCCCTCGGAACATCAGGTTAATTACTTAGTTCTTAAGGACATGGATGTCATTATTGTGATACATAAGGACAAAAATAACTTTTCCTTCTGACACAATAAAAACATGCCTGCGGAATTTTGAATAGTACAGAAACTAACAAATGATTTTGATACTCTTCTGCAATTACTTATCGTTCTGAGGGCAGTTTAGGAATGTAAAGAAATGCAAAAACTGAAACGCTTGAAAGCTTTTCAGCCTCTGGCTCAGACCCATAAATCGGAGTGCTGCTTTTGAAGGTCTCACTTATACTGGACTGGGTCAGAGCCCACCGGTTAGTCCTAGTTGGCCCAGTGGCCTAGTTCCGACCTGGATCCAACCCAGATTCAACCCTTATTGCCCGATCAGAGAAGCATATATCTAAATCCAGGTTGGATTTGGAACAAATATGGTTGGGTCTAGTAAAATCCATGTCAAAATTCAGTAAACAGATATTCTCAAATCTAGTCTGATTGAGATCCAAGTCAAATATAAATATAAAATTAAAGCCACTCTTCTAAAGCCAGATACAGTGTTGTGTCAAGCATGGCTCAGCCCATGTCTGATGCAGATCCAATTGTGAAAGATCCTGATCTGCATTCGTTGTCCCAAGATATTGAAATGGATCCAAGAATGACAAACTTAGATTCAGGTCCATTGTACCAAATAGTTAAGATGAATCTAATTGTTGGTGATCTAGATTCGAGCCCCGAGCTCCAACAACTTGTGGGACCCACCCTTAAGGCATCACCTCATCAGATCAACTAAGTAGGACAAGTGTGACCCATCCCTTCTTCTCTCTTTCTCTATCTCAAGTCCCTTTACCCGCAAGGACGTCTATCACCCTCCAGGGTTTGTTCCTAACCCAATTTTACCTCAATGTGTTGTCCCTTGTGGTTATCTCACTAAGGGACCCAGGTGACCATCTAGGCCCACCTACATCTAGCAACTACAGCAATCTTTGCATTCTTGAGCCCAATTTCATGGATCCCAGACCATCCCAGTTGACTAAGACTCTGTAGCAGACCTCATATGACTTAGCTTAAGTCAAGTAAGTCAAAACAATCCTTTACAATAACCCTAACTCAGCCTAGAACCTACCAGACCTAAAGATGCCTAAACTTGAACCCTGATAAACCCTAAAAAACCCTTGGGTCTAAAAGTTTGACTCAGCCGGCTTTAGGATGTCTAGTGTCTACTTTTCAAAAACTAGGATTTATCGAGCTCCTTGTACAAAGACGCTAATTTTACAAACTGGGTCAGTCTGTCCCCAGAAACCATTATGACCTTGTCCTGTCCTGTCTATCTTTCCACTTCTAAAAATCATACTGCCCTATCCCAGTGTCTCCTATCACTCAAATTTCAACCGTATCTAGTCCGAGGCGTCTGAAATCATCTTTTTAAATTTGAGATTTTTCCTCCATACCGTTTGGGTGCATTGAATTTTCTACTGAAACAATATTACCTATGTTGACTTTTTTATCTATTTAAAACTAAACTGAGCCCACCAAACTTGAACATAGACTCAAGAACATATCAAGTGGTATTAGAGTGAATGATCTTTATTTCTCTTTTTTTTGTTAAATGAATTATGCCTGCAAATCTGCCAAGAAGAGTAGCGACACCAAGCGTGATGTGGTTAAAAATCGTACAGCCGATTTTGTAATTGACCTTCAAAATATCATGAATCCACTGTAGAAAATTCAGACAAAAATCCAAGTCGCATGATAGAAACTCTGATTATAATGCCCCAAAATATTTAACTTGAAAAATTTAGAGAAAATTTGAAACTTTTGCCATTGGTTTAGATGTCAATTTTTATAGCACAACGAAAATCATTTAATGACTTTAAGTTAGCAAACCTCAGGCGGGTTACAAGTGTCAACCACATAGGCCCGGATCCAATTCTCCCATAGGGCTTGGATTCCGGTCTATCAACGAGGATTCCATTATGAACCCTGACCAAACTATTCTCCAACAAATCAAAGTAATTTAAATGCTTGTAAGTAAAACAGGGACAATTCAAGCAAAATTGATGTCATTCCAAAATAAAATGGATGAAAGGTTTATACAATTCAGTGTTTAAAAAATGTAACAAGTTTAGCAAAAATATCATAAGAACAACTTAGAAGTCATGGTTCAACATCCTTGCCCCGCATCCTAGACTGCATTACTCAGCATGTTGTTTCTCACCTATATTCCCTTTAAAGGGTTAGACTTGTGAAAGCCTGACAAGTATATACATCGAAATTACAAGGAACTGCATAACATTAAAACATACATCTCATTATATTTTTCTAATATAGATATTCGTAGGAATAATCAACCTGGTAGATATGGAATGGAAACAATGCAATAGGTATACTTATCTATCTGGTATTTTCAAGTATGTTTCCATAAAACATGTGATTAAGATAGACTTTGTTTCTCTTAGTTACAGTTTCTTCAGGTACTCGAAGACACACAAAAGAGAACACTTCGAGTGTTTATTATGTTATGTTGCCTAGGGTCCAAAGCGAGCAACTTATAGTTGAGAGATAGGTCCCACAGATAAATAATAAGAATTAGGATGCATCTTGTACTAACTACAGTAGTTGAAGATCTATTACCTAGGATACGTTGATAGCCTCGATCTCCTAACTTTCAAGTGACGGGAGAACATTGAGATGTCTTGCTCTCATAAAACATAATAGTGTTACTTGAGACTTGTACCACCTACCTCTTTTGGTAGACCGTGAATCTAAATAGGTTTAGGGTTCTTATTATGAGATTTTGTCATTACATGTGTCCCATACCATTAGAAAAATTCAAGGTTCAATAATTGTAGTACCCCTTCAAGGTAACCATCACATGTTTTCATGCCTTTCAGTATAATGCATATCACATGTCATACTCACTGACATGCTCAAATGACACCATAAGGGTTCCTTGAACCACGGGCTATGATACGAGTCATCATGCATACAATTAGTGTATCATTTCATGTGGCATAACAGGAAAACATATAAGAACATGTTTCACATATCTAGACGGGTTCCACAAACCTTGAGCTCCATTGCGAACCTTAGATAGTTGTCTCATTCACTTAGATTATCCAGAAATGAATCTGAATAGGCATGAGTTAACTCTCTCAACTCAGGATTCAACTTGCATAATCTCAATGTTGAATCTTTTTCAAAAGAGTTGATTTACAAAGTATAGAGATTGACTCTCTTTAGAGAAGTTGACTCATAAAGAGTCAAAGCACAGGGGTTGACTCTCCCTCTTCAGAGGAGAACTCACAAAGAGTCAAGGGTTGATTCTCTTTTCAGAAGAGTCGACATATATAGTGTTCAGGGTTGACTCTTTGTGTGATGCCCTAGAATTCCCTAAAATCTGAAAACTACAAAGGGAAAACAAGTGGAAAGCTTTGGGCGGGTCACACTTTGTTAAGAAGAGTAGACACATGTCTCAGGGGTCAACGCTTCAGAACACAAGGTCTCAATCCCAAATAATGAGGTGATGGGAGGTTTAAGTGAGGGGGATGCTGGGGTTTGGATCCCAATTGGACTCAATCCAAGTGGGTCATATAAGGGTGTGAGTGAGAATTTGGATTTTGAAACCCATTTGAACCCAAATAAACGTGAGTATTAGTGTGAAGTTCTAGATTAGGTTTGGGTCCACTTGGGTCCAACCCCAATCTCAAGTGGGTTTAGGTATGGATTTAGGCATCCATTAAGGAGGTCCATTTGGGCTTTAATGGATCCAGATCCAGATTTCATTTTTTTTAATCCTAGTAAGGATCCAAACCCAATGAGAATCTATTTGAATTGGATCCTCACATGGATCCAAACTCAAAAATGGATTTTAAACTTCATAAAAATCCTAAATAACAATTCATAATTAATATTTGTTATATATTATCAATAGCATATAATTTAATCGATAAAACCTCATAATTCATTGCTCGAATAATCCCATTTATTTATTCTAAAATCTCAAAAAATTCATAGGTATTATATCCTACCCCTCTTAAAAGAATTTCATTCTCAAAATTTCACTCAAGGACTACTAGAATAACTCAGAGTATTTCTCCCTTATACTAGATTCAGGTTCCCAAGTACATTCATCAATGTCATGATATTGATAATATATTTTGATAAGAAGAATGATTTCCATTGTTAACGATTGATCTCTTCGATTCATGATCTCCATCTGCTTTTCATCCATAGTCATGTCTTCTCGAATATCCGCGTCCTCATATTGAATGACGTGTGATGGATTGTAAATGTATTTTCTCAGCATAGAGACTTGAAATACATTGTGTATCTCTGTGTACTGAGAAGGTAGCGCTACATGATAAGTTGTTTCCCCGATCCATTCTAATATCTTGAATGGTCCTACGTATCAGTGACTTCATTTCCTTTGTTTCCTAAAGCGGAATACACACTTGATTAGGGGTACTTTGATAAAGATCATTTCTTCTATAAAGAAGGTGAGTTTCCTGCATCATCAATCCACATAGCTCTTTTATCAACTCTGAGCTATACACAACTCTTCTCGGATCATATGTACTTGTTGAGTATAGTGTTGCACTACTATGAGCGAATCAATGATCATTGGCCTATCTCATTCCAATAAATTAACGATCAATAAGGTCTTCTGTACAAAGCCCCATACAGAGACATACTGATACCGGCGTGGTAACTATTATTGTAAGCAAATTCGGCGAGAATTACATCTACATCTCAATCACCCTTCAAATCCAGCATACATGCCCATAGCATGACCTCCAGATAAGATGAAATTGAATTTATCACGATTTGCAGCTTGGGGATTTATTGCGATAAAAGCGAGATAATTCAAAATAAAATTGATAGTTTGTGACTATTGTCGTAAAAGACCAGACCTGGCCCACATCTTAGCCAGGTTCCAGGCAACATGAGTCCAATGAGCCTGTGCAACAATTGGATCTGACTTTGCTTTGGCTCATTTAAGTCCCGTTATTTCTTTTTTTGATCGTCTAAGAGATCAAGGGTATGTTTTGTTGCATTCAGATGTGATTTGGAATCTATGAATCTCATTTCCACATCTAACCAAACATGTGAATTGGAATCTCATGTAAATGAGTGTACAATCACTTTTTAAAGAAGCATAACGTGGGGTCAAGTGAGATAGTAGAGAATGCAGAGGCAGCGGATAGTTAGGTTACAATATCATAACCAAAGGTACTTGTGTTTGAATTTCATAGAGATTATCTCTCAGCTTACTATTGAAAAAAAATGATGTGAGCCTCCATATACTAAATAATTTGTTTAGATAATCTAAAGGAAGAAAAAAATAGCCATCACCGACTACATGTTGGCTGCCCATCACCATATACTAACTAATTCATAATTTGTTTTGTGCAATCAATAACACTTGTCATGCATATGGATGGCAGTGGACTGGGGCGGGGGCGGGCGATAAGGTCTTCACCCCCATCACGTCTCAAAATCATCTTGCCCTCCATCCCCACCTCCATTCCTGCATGGTTTTTTATTTTAACCTCCATCCCCGTTCCATGCCCTCCATCCTTGGTCCAAACGAGGTGAGGTGGGGCGGGGGCGGGGGGGGGGGGCGCTTTCTCTCGATCAATTGCCATCCCTAAAGAAGGATTGAGGACAGGGAGGGATCGGGACAGGATGGGATGAGGTGGGGCGGGAGAAAGCGTAAGTCCATCCTTGCACGGGTTTTGATTTTAACCTCCATTCTTGTTTCATGTCCTCCATCCTCTGCCCAAACGGGGCGAGGCAGGGCAGGGCCTGTTTCCCCCCTGTCCACTGCCATCATTGAAATTACTTGTTTGTCTTTAAATGTAGCAAAAAAAAAAAGACTTGTACATTAGACATTCAGCAATTTAAAGAGAAAAAAAGTTAGAAGTTTCGTTTTAAAGAATTAACCAGAAATATCACAATGACACACCAATTGGGGTTCCTGTCGAGGGAAACATGAATTGAACGTGCTGACGTGGCCCATATAAAAATTGATTAACATATTTTATTGATGTGTTTAAATAAATTTATTTATATATTTATGTTTTAAAAATAAAAATATATAGTTTTCATTGATTAAAAAACAAAATTTGCTACCTCGTTTGCTATTTTTCAAAAGAAAAAAAAAACGAATGGCGAACTCGTGTCACGCGTTCAGGATCATATCCGTATCTTTGTGGAATGGCTAAAGAATAAGCAAGCCGGAAAAGGTAGACGTTTAACTTAAATATTTGAAAACTTTTAGGTAGCTATATTTAAATTTGACATGCTTTAGACACCTACGTCTATAATAATAATAATAATGATAATAATTATTATTATTTTTATTATTTAATGTGATTGCATCGTTTGCGTCGTATTTTTGAAAGGCAAGTTGGGGTTAGGCAGACCCTTACCAGTTATACAACTATACCATTGGGTTTTGAACCTGCAACGTCCCAACACAAGGTACTACCGGACAAGCAGAGTTACCAATTCAACACAACCGACAAGCCCAGTGGTAAACGAGCAGAGATGAAACGACAGATATGCCCTCATCTTTTCAAATAATACCTTCTGAAACTCCCCGGAACCAAACACCTTTCGAAAGAGACAATTTGGGAGCCACGTCGTCGTTCGAGGGCGCGAGTCCTTAGGGGAAAGCCTCTAACACCAATGCCTGTTTTGTTGTGCTACAGCTTACAGTGCCGGCTGGGTAGAGTTACGAGGTTAGCGGACGGCCCAGATCTTTCCTCACGGATGGTGCAGTGGATCTGCACCGTTGGTTTGTGTTTGAGGAGTCGGGGTGGGCGTCCCCTATCTGGGAACCATCGTCGTTCGTTCATCACGTGAAGGAGCCTCCTCACATGGGCAGCCTCTCCATTGTCCAACCGAATGAGCATTGCCACCGATGAGTGGGGTGGCAGACCTCCATTTCTGTGAGTCCCAAAACACCATGGTGGTGGTGGTGGTGGACAGCCGGCAGCCGAAGGCCGAGCTGTAATCTGTTCGGGTTTGCCGCAAGTGTATCAGTGTCCCGTTCACCAGGTTTTACCTTTAGCAAGTTCAATCCAGATCACCAATGGGGGTTCCGATTGTCTGGCAGGAGCAGTTACTGCAAGTCACCTTAGTGTATATAAGATAAGCAGATCTAGGCTTAACAGAGGAACGCATATGAGCTCAAGTCCAGTTAACCTTGGTCTGACTAAAATCCAACTTGTCTTTACACCACCTAGTGGTGATAGTTTTTGTTTGTCATACAGGGAAACTTCATTTGGAATGAGAGATCTGCTTCTCATGAAATTTCTGCCGAGTCATGTTTGCTATAGAGCTGCAAATGGGTCGGATCCGGAACAGCTAAATACATGATGAAGAGTCGGATTCAAAACAGCTAAAATTTGCAAAACCTTTGTCCTGAATCCGACCCATTTGCATTCCTAGTTTGCTCCTCTGGTTTGCACAACGTAGATGAGTTCTTTGGAGTTTGAACACAAAGATGTGATGTTTGCACCACCTCATGCACTCACCCCTTTACCCAAAGTCGACAGCCATGTCGGTACTTAGTGTTGGTGATGATAATTGTTGCAAAATGTTTTGGCAAATTACAGGCTATGGAATTATTGTGATATTTTATTTTTCAATTTTCTAGTGTTTTTATTGGCATTTTTTTCAAAAGAAATAAATAAGTAATAAAAAAAGAAACATCATATCGTACAACAAGATAAAATAACCTATGTTTTAGCAATACTATGCTGATATAATTGTAATATTGTAATAAAATTACAATGTTGTCATCTAAAGAATAGTTGTCGTGCTAGTTTGGAAAGATTGCAATATTTAGCTTTTTCAAAACTTCAAAATATTATTGTTTTGATATTTTTAAAATATTGCTGACATTTACCACAAAGGTGATTGATGATGATGTGAAATGGGTGGCAGTAGTGTCGGCCCCAAGGGTTGGTACATAGGAATACAAGTTCATTGGGTTTCCCATGAAAAGTATCATATCTTCAAGATCTAGGCTGATCCTGACCATCCAACTGATGCATTTGGACGGTTAGGAGCTATCCACATTCAGATAAGAATGTGAACTAATCCTAGCAGTCAGTTGGACGGCCTAAATTAAATGTATTATGGATTCCATTCTCGTTTTTCACTATGTCACAAGGTACACACATTTGCTTGCCCTTTTACAATGTGTAAATCATTTGCACACATCAAAATTGTACACACGTTTCATTGGACCTTGTGTGAATTGAAAACTCACACTTGTGAAATTCTGTTTCACAATACAAATGGGTTTCACTCATCCCCCTATGTCATCCTTATCTTCCTACCCCTTTCTTGGGATTTCATTTATGCAAGTTGTTTTGATCAAATCAGAATCAAGTCATTTATTTCGTGAAGATCGACGTTTAAATCTTAAAAATCCGACTTGTGTGTAGGTTTCTTTGGCGATTGAAAAAAATCAACGGTTGACAAAACACGAAAAATTGTGATTTAAAGTTTCATATGTTTTCGTCAAAAAGGATACAATCCAATGGTCGATTCTTACTGAATCAACCATGTTGAATCCATCTATAAGGTCAGATTTGATCGAAACAACTTTCATCATAAGATTTAAGAGGGGTATGAAGATGGGGATGATACAAGAGATGAATAGAAACCAAACTAGATTCACAGGGGGTAAGGAAACGTGACTAATAACGCTCTAATTCAAAGTCACAGGGACACACCATTTTGGGTGCGTCTAATGTGACACAAGCGAACACGCTAGGACATGCCTGTCATGGACACTGATACATACAGATATTATATTAAAATTCAGTACTAAAGTATGATTGAAAATAAAAGTTCCGTGTCCTTCTGACCTATTTCTGAAAAACTTTTGAAGTTGCCAATTGTCAAACTGACACAGCTTCAAAAGTCGTGACTCGTATACAGGATCGAGGCAAGCATGATCGGACACAGATCTGATCTGTTCGAATCTCTTGTGGCGCTTGCTGCCAATGGGTCAGGTAAAACTGAACCAGATTCAAAATTCGATTCTATGGTAATCAGATTGGATGTGCAAGCATGGGTCCCATAAGTTAATCGGGTGGCATTCAAAAATCCATTCGTAAATGGATCTGAACATGGTATGATATAAATTAGATCCATATCTAACTTCAGCTCGGATCGAGAATCCTATGATTCATTTGGTTACTTTGGGACTTTGATCCGATTAAGTTGGTTCTGGATTTCCTTGTTGCGAAAGGATTGGTCTAAGGATGGCATTGATTTCTGATCCGACTCAATCAGGCTACAGTTTAACCCATTAACGGCAGGTGGTGGCGCACCCTGGCGGGAGCGCCAGTGTAAAACATGTTTTACTGGCGCTTGTGTGAAAGAAAAGGCTTACACCTAGTGCCAGTGAAAACATATGAAAAAACATTATTTTCACTGGTGCATCATACATATGCGCCAGTAAAATTCGCGAGTTTCGCTCACATCCTTTTTCCCTCCCATTTTTCGTCTCTCAGCCCTCTCCCTCTTTTCTCCACCCTCTAACTCTTTTTGCTATCTCCTTCCATACAACTGCCTTCTCCCTCTCAGGTTGGATTGAGTTGGGAAGAGGAAGAAGGAGAGGGAGAGGGGCTTTGAAGTTGTTCCTCATCTGATCAATTGGTATTGAAAAAACAAAAGCATGGAAGGTCCACGGATCGTTGGCGTGAGCGAGGAAGGTGAGAAGGGTGACGCCAAAGGTGGCAAATCAGGACAAGAAGAAGAAGCCCAGAGGCAGGGTTCACAAGTGCATGCAGTACAACAGGTGCTTCGTTACCGCCAGTATCCCACACGCTTTCTCCGTTTCCCACCTTGCTCTTTTTCTCTTTTGGTGATGCCTGATTTTTTCTTGTTTCTTCTGTTTCTTGATGCCTTGTTAGTGGTCGAATTTGGGAAGAAGAGAGGGTTGAACTCGTCGAAGAAGTAGATTGTTGGTTCTTTCGCCCATAGCGTGGGTGAATCATGGAGCTAAAATTTCCTCTTTTTTCTTTTTTTTTTCCTTTTTTGGGTTCATTCGAGGATTTTTTGTGTTATGCACATTTTGTCAACTCCTGTACTGAAGAGTTGACTCCTGCTTATAATGTCCTTATTCTGTAAGTTGTGAGGGTCGACTCCTGTGCAATGCAAGAGTCTACTCCTGCCTGTTGTATTTTGCCTTCAGGGTTGACTCTTGTTCTGCAAGAGTCGACTCTCAATTGCAATAGATCTTTCCTGTTACCTCAAGGGTCGACTCTTGACCAGTGTTGTGAGAGGCGTACGCGCAAACTGGCCCTCATCAACCTCCAGAACCCCCTCCTTCATCCCCAAGTCTTCCTCCTCCGCCCGATTAGTCGGCTGTGCTAACCCCAAGTGCCGGTGGATCCACCGCCACTTGCCGGCCAACTGCTCCTCCGCCGCTCCCTGCCTCCCCTCCCACCGCTTCACTTCCATACCAGTTGTGAGAGACGTATACGACTCAGTACCTGAGGCGTACGACTCAGAGGCGAAGCGCAGGCTCAACGCCTCGCTTGGCCTCATCGCATTTAACAACCTTGCTCTTGACTGTGCTATGTTATTCTGCTACTTCAAGGGCTGACTCCTGCCATGCAAGAGTCAACTCTTGTTATGGTAATTTATGTTGTTAACTGCAAGGTTGACTCTTGCAATGCAAGGGTCGAGTTTAATCTGTGAATTTTTTTTTATACCTTGTAACATGAAGGGTCGACTCCTGCTATACATGAGTCAACTTCTACATGTGCTATTTCATTTAAGAGGATCCAAATGTATGATATTTCAGCATAGTATGTTTATCTTTTTGAAAAATGGGATTTTGTGATTCAGCATGACAGTTTATATGTATCTTAGCATGTTTACGTTTCTAGAAAATGGATCATCTAATTATATCATGTTCAAACTGCTGATTCATGAATGTGCATGTTATATTTAACCTGAGGGAGGATGTTTAAACTGAGTTGGCGGCCTGGAGGTTTTGGCATTTAATTAAGTAAAATTTGTGTCAGTTTGAAAATAACTGCTAGATGTAAATCTGATTGTTTTTTCCAAGTTATCTAATGTTGAAATTGTAATCTGTGTTTGGTGTGGCTTTATTGAGTGGTTGAGTTATGGCTCCTAAACCAAGGAGAATGCCCTGAATGGTAAGATTAATTAAGGAAGCTACACTAAAGTCGCACATCCTTCGTGGCTTTGGAATAACAATGAGCTCATAGGACCCATCATATGGTCTAAAGGACCCTATCTCTCACCATGGGAGCGTAGGAGAGAAACGTAGATCTAAGATGATGAAGTGCTTAAAAAGCCCGTCCTGGTCTAAGAGGACATGTCCCCCACTATATGGATTAGGGGATTTAGTTGACTATTGTGGTGTGTGACACTATGTCTGGCTTTGAGTCTCGGTGCTCATGACTCTGTCCCTCTCGAGGTTTAAAATACACCACCTTATAGGCTAGAGAGCCAATAGCAACATCGAGGAGTTGTGCCCTTAATTAAGTAAACAAGATCAAAACAATAATTGTGTGTGTAAGCATCTTGTAAATGCAACTAAAATTAAAAGGTAAAAAAATAAGATATGTGCATTCAAAAGAACATTGCATTTTTATACGAGTTGGTCTCATTCACACTTTGGTGAGTGTTCTCCCTTGAGTAGTGGGACTTGTTGAGTTGTTTGTCACCTTAGAGGGGTGGACTAATGATTCATTTTTTACTCATGTTTTGTAACTCCTCAATTTTTTAAACTAAAATTTAAAAAAAAAATATTTTTAAATCCCTTTACATGATTTTTAAGAACACAGCGAAAACTCTTTTTTTTTATTCAGTTCAAACCTTGGGCATGTTACCGATACCAACACACTTGAAAGACTAGAATAATTGAATCAAATCATTAATTAAATTACAATAAATCAAATACTAGTTTTTCATATATTAGAGTTTACAACACTAAAGAATAATAATAAAGTAAATAAATTCATTTAGTCAATCCAACAAGTCTAAAGGAATGTGACTCTCTTGACACCACCCCTAGCCTCCTTTCATCGCCTTCTAGCTTATTCATTACCTGAAATATTTAAAATGTAAGGGCATTAGCCACAACCCTAGTAGGAAAACACCCTACACACAGGCATGAAAAAAATATAAATTCATAAAACATACATCTTTCCCAATACACTCAAATCATAGCATATAAACTCAGCACAGTTAAATATCACAACACTAATAATTTAATCATGTAAGATTTTATAATAATTCAATCTTATCATCCAGTAACCTACCTGCACCATATCATTAGCAATCAAAAGGATTCATATATGCCAACTTATGCAGGAACTAGAAATTACACATGACATGCATAAAAATTTATGCTAATATTCAATTAATCATTTAACCACTGGTGAACTTAATCCAATGCATTATTTTTCTTTTCTTTCTTGAAGGGTACACACTCATGACCTAATCATGACTCAGCAATCAGATAAGAGTTTATTATGCTATGTATTTTAATTAACCCATTGATTCGAAGAGTCAGGCCAAACATGCACTGAAGCGGTCTTTAACCGAGAGAGAAACTTACAGTGGTCCAAGGAATCAATTCATACTCTACAGAGCATGACTGTCTACTTATGATAAATTGATAGGCCCAACCCTTACACTGATGACTAGGGGCCCAAAAGGTGTCAATGTCCTCAAAATGTGTCAGACGGTGAGTACCTCCTATTCTCTCTCCAAGATAGGTCGTTAGAACAAATGAGTTATTAGGTGTTATTTATATTGGGTTCAACTACAATACTAGTTGTATTCAACACCAAGCTCAACATACCGAAACTCCACTATGGGCAGCTCAACAAACCATAACCTTACAATGTATGAACCCACACCACATATAGTCACTGAGGTATCCTAACATAGCTCATTTGAACCCAACTCAAGGTACATACTCAACTTAAGGACCACCCAAGAGTATTTCAAGGTACGTACTCACATTAAGGAGTACCCAAGAGTATCTCAAGGAACGTGCTCACATTACCCAAGAGTATCTCAAGATGCGTACTCATATTAAGGATTACCCAAGAGTCCAGTTAGAGTGTGTGTATATATGAGCATATTTATCAAAGTCAAACCAAGTACTCACAAGCATTCCACGGGTTCTACCGAACCTGACTCGTATTGAAGCCCATGTATGCATGCTTCGCATAACTTACAATATATCACATACCATACATCACACTCCATGATGCATAAGACTCATTTCAATTTAGCATAAATCATAAATTTTATAAAATAACACATGCATGATCATGCATACCATTTGGTCTAATTTTCATGTTTAATATGCAATCTCATATGACATCATGCCCAAATAATTCACATGCCTACATTCATCATATTCATGATAATTTTTATACTAACATATGCATGATTAACATCTCATATCATAATCAAGCACACTATTTTAGAAACATAATTTTACAAGTCAAGATATTATCTAAATTCAAGAACTATATAATATCAGAATTTGTATGTTGTTCATGGGTCTGACAGACCATCAAAACGAACATATATAACTCTATAAAAAATCACTGTCATGTTAGAGGATATTATCTTTCAATTCCAAATAGTAGATCTCAAAAAAGTGATTTTTTTCCAGTGAAAATTCATGGACCTGAAACTGTTTTTCTGTTCTTGACAGAACCTGTCAAAATCTTAGTTCCCAAAGCTGATAGGGATTTAATCCTTCCAAATTTTTTGGTGAAAGATATACTTGTTAGCTTTCAAAATCATTTGATTTTGTCAAAAAACTCTATCATATGATTTTTTTAAGTTTTCTGGACCGAACCCTACCCGAGACAGTTTCAGATCTAATTTTTCTGCAAAATCTTAAATCTTTTATGATTTGTGAGCCTTCAAGATTTACCAAAAATAAAACATATTTTTCTTTTATTTTTTTCAAATCCATTCATATGATGTGAATGACATATTAAAAAATTAACAATTAACTTGAAATCATTAATTTATTAGATTTTATGCAAAATCGATTGTCAAGAATAACTCTACATGTAGGATAGAATTTCTATCTTGGGTTGCAGCAGCAATAACCCTTACTTTTATACCACCAATAAGGCCCAATATTTTTTTAAGACACCTCCCAGATGTCTAGAAGGTTTTCATAAACAAATTTGGCCATTGGTAATCCGATTTAAAAAGTATAATTATTTTACTATGATGGATCAGTCAAGAAAATCAAGAAAGTATAGAAAATGTAATATAAATCATGAAAAAAATAAGAAAACTCAAGCATCAGCATGAAATAACGATTTTTAATCATGCAACAACCTATGAATAGTAATAAAGAGATGCCATATGCTCATTATACATGCTTTGAAATATAAACTATCAAAATAAATCATGATTTTTTATGCTCTAAATATTGTTACATTGTCATATAATGCATATTTGATCATATTCATGCTAATCTTGCTAAAACAATAACATACATCATCTAAGTATCACAAAACCTTCAAAAATATTTCAAATATAATTTCATCTATGCAAAAATTATAAACAATCATTAAAATATGGTTTTTTATGCAATAACATGTTGTTTAATCATTCTACATAATGTAAAATACAATTAAGCATTCATACATGTCATAATGTGTAAATTTGGATCCTCATAAACCTAATTTTGAAAAATCATAGGCACCGAATTACATTTTTTTAATTTTATTGAAAAATCCCCCATGTCTCAGAAAAACAGTTCAATAAACAGAATCAAAAAATAATTTATAATAAAATTAGGAAAATTCTGAGACTAAACTCCATTCAAAAAAAATATAAGACGGAGCCTGTCAACTGCAGAAATTTATCACGGCTTGAGAAATTTCCTCAAACCTAAAGAAAAATCTTTTAACAAAACCCTTTTTACAAGATGATCTTATATATGTTACCTTTCACCCAGATTTTTATCAATTTGTTTTGATCAGTTTTGGTTGGGTCTTTAGAATCATCAAATGCATTGGTCTAAACAGTCCTGTAGATAGGGCAGAAAACTTATGTTGTGTTGCAATAGACATTTTGACCTCAAAACAAATCCAAACGATGCGAAACAAGTTTATAAATTTAAGCCCTAGATGTGTAGAACACTCTAATATTTTAGTTTTATGTATTGACTTCATTTTCATAGAGATATCAATTTTTTTCTGAAATAGGTCAGGATAAAAAAATGATGACAGAATAACCAAGATTCAATCTCATGCAAGATCAAATGAGCAAGAACAAGATTCAAGGTAAAAATCCATATAATCATGATTTTATAGATTTGTTTTAATGCATGATATTGAATTTAAAACGCTTTCAAAACCTATTTCAGATCTGATCTACTATGGATCAGCTCATAAAATTGGCAAGATACTTGGTTTATGCGTTTATATTTGATCTATGCTACGCGTAGGATGAATCCTACCTAAAATATATTTTTGGAACCACCAAGTCCTTTGTCTCTCATCCTAGCACCTTGGAGCAGCTTTAATGACTGCTAAAAAAGGCTCTAAAGAAGAAGAAGATAGAGAATTCTATTGAGAAGAATAAAGTGAGAGAGAACTAACTTTGTTAATCCTCCTCATGAGAGTCTATATTTATAGATGGAATTAGACAGGAGTCTTATCTCTAATATAAGAGGTTAATATCTATTAATTTTATTTATTAATAAAATAAGTAAATAAATTACTAATTCATTAGATTTTAAAATTACTTAAGCTATAAAAGAAAATTGAGGATTTTTTACCCTAGCTTGGGCTCTAGTGACATGGTAACCTTCCAAGAGGCCTACTAACCCAAAGACTCATCAGAATTCGATGTTTAAATAGTCGATTCGATAGCCCTCAAAATGTAGTTTATCATGATGATCTTATATTTAATCATATGTAGACGGATCAGCAAAAAAATTTAGTCGATATAAAAAAATGTTAATTTTTGACCTATAATTAGGCATAAACTTCGATCGATGACAAAATACTCAAATCAACACTAATTTGGGCGTACATATAGTCGATTTTGATGCCCTCAAAATAAAAAATGTCAAGGTCAACTACGATCTAATTGGTAAGCCACTAATTGGCTAAAATTTCTATCGAAACAATAATGATGTTATTTAAAGCATCTGATCCTATGGGTCCAATCCAATGAGATTAGATCCAAATCCACATTGGATCCAAACTCAAGTTTGGATCCAAACCTAACTCATCTAAGATCCAAATAATCTTGAGTCACCCCTGAAACCTTGTGAACCACCCTAACCATACTTGGCACCCCACTGGGCTGGGCATGACCCCTTTGAGCCTCTCATGGAACCTGGTTTGAGTACAAAAAATAGCTCGGTCAACTTAGACTCTCGAATTTTGCCTGAATATAAAACTGGTTTTAACCCAAATTTAAAAGTTAAAACTAAAATAAATCGTAGGAGTTACATGTTTTGACTGAAAAACATTTGGTTTTAGCTGTTATACTACCCTGGGAGTGTGTTGAGTGAAAAGACCTATGAAGATGGTTGTTGTCTCACCCTACTCTTTTGATTGTTTTTCAAGTGCTCATAAGTAGGCAGGCAGATGGACGCAGACACGTGAAGCTCGAGGATCTATACAGATGGATCTGGGACACTTCTATCAATGATTTTGACATTTTGGTTTTGTATATGATTGCTTTGGTGGCGATATGTGAACTTCCAAAAAATTACCAATGAAATGATGTTTTGCATATATGTGCAATATATTTATACTTTTGATCGGTTTTTGGGACCTAAATACCTTGTTATGGGTTTCTCTTGCATATGATTTAAAAACCTTTCATTGTGTTTCAAAGAAAGGTTATTTAATTAAAAAAAATCCATTAAAATGTTCAGGCATCGCACCTTTTGCTATCAGAGCACTTCAGAATTGTCCAAATCCAATCCAGAAATTTGAGATCTCTGTCCTGCTGAAGTCTACCATCTATAAGTTTAGTATTAAGATTAATAAGAGACTGGTTATATTTCTTGGTTTAAATGTTTCAAGTATGGACTAGGATAGTTTAGATGTTTGGGGTAGTAATTTTTATATTCGCTCATTTTGGATGTTGCGTTAGCTAGGAGACTAGGCTAGCCAGAGGGACTTTATTATGGCAGCCCTCCATTATTTGACGTAGTCAGCTTAGGCACAATATAAAAGGATCTCATATAAGAGATTTTTAGATTTGGATCCACTATCATATTTAGGGACTTTGGATCTTAAGAAAGTTGAAGACTGGATTAGAGAAATCAAGCGCATTTTTGGGATTTTAGAAGTACCAGAGGAGAAGAAGATATTGTTTGGGGCATGCCACTTAAAGAGTGATGAAAAGAGGTGGTGGAAAACCACAAAGGTAGTAAAGTTTGGATCAACGCCAATTGTTGAATGGGAAGATTTTAAGGCAACCTTCCTTAACGTGTATTTCTTAGTTCATGCAAGGGAAAGGAAGATGCAAGAGTTTCTTGAGTTGAAGTAGAGAGGGATGTCTCTGATAAATTATACAAGTTGTTTTCATCATCTTGAGTATTATTGCACGAGCATGTATTCGACTAAGAGAGCCTGAGCAATGAAGTTCGCCAAAGGCTTGAGGGATGCATTAAGGGCCAAGATTTTGATTCGTTGGCCTTCGACTCTTAGTGAGGCCATAAAAGCGGACATTGTGGTCGAAGAAGAGTGGGCGGCTATAAGGAAGACCTAGAGTCAGGCAAAATCCTCAGGACAAAAGAAGGATGATAGGATTTTTACTAGACACAAGAAGAGGATTGCCCCACTTCAAGGCAGCACCCCCAAAGGGGTAGGCAACATCCTAGGTAGTTAGTTGCTAGGGTATGCCAGAAGTGTCAAAGGGATCATGTAGGCTTTTCTTGTGCACGAGTGACGGTTGCTTGTCTACACTGTACCAGGATGGGTCACTATATTCATGAGTGCCCGCAAAGGTTGGCTTTACCTCAGCCACCACAGTAACAACAATGGATTCATCCACCACAGATTCAGTTGCAACAACCAAACTAGCCATCATAGAAGACTGTTAGGCGTGTGTACATGGTTAAAGCAGAGAAAACTGGCCTAAGCAACAAAGTGATCAAAGGTACCCTTTCTATTTATGATTTCTCACGAGTATTGTTTGACTCTGGTGCTACCCATTCATTTGTATCTTGTGAGTTTATGAACCTTTTGATCTCTCGACTAAGGAATTAAGTGTTGGGTTAGAGGTCACCACTCCTTTGGGAGAGGAATCTAGTTGTTTACTGTTTATTCTTGATGTAGAGGTTTCGATCAAGGGACACATGTTCCTAGCAAATTTGATTATTCTAGATATGGTAGAATTTGATGTAATTCTTGGTATGGATTGGCACTTTGAGCATTTTTCTAATTTAAAGTGTCATGGCCGAAAGGTCCTGTTGGAAAGGCTTGGACATCCTATGTTAGTAAAGATGGGAGGTTCATCTTTGCACTCAAGGTACAAATATTTGTCCAATAAAGAGGCCAACTGTTCTTGGCCAGTATTATGACCTTGAATTGAGCGATGATCACGATCAAAGAAGTAGAAGTTATACAAAATTTTACAATTTCTGGAGGATTTGGCCAATTTTTTTCACATAAAGAGATTGATTTTGCTATCGATTTGGTGTTCGGGACTGCTCAAATTTTTAAGGCTCATTACCATATGGCCCTAGCAAAATTGATTGAATTAAAAAAGCAACTACAAGATCTGTTGGAGCAAGGTTTTATCTGACCTAGGATATCATCGTGGGATCCTCCTGTCTTGTTCGTTAAGAAAAAAGATGGATTCATGCATTTATATATTAATTATCAGATATTAAACTAAGTGGCAATGAAGAATAAGTATCTATTGCTAATAATCAATGATTTATTCGACCAATTGAGGACAGCGAGAGTGTTTTCCAAGATTGATTTGAGATCTGACAATCACTAGTTGAGGATCAAAGCCAATGACATACAGAAGATAACTTTTCAAATGTATTATGGCCATTATAAATTTCTGGTAATGCCATTTGGTTTGACTAATGCCCAAATTGTTTTTATGGATTTAATGAAACAAATATTTGGAAGTTATCTAGATCAATTCGTGATTGTATTTATTGATGATATTTTGATATATTCTAATAATGAGGAACAACATAAGGTACATCTACGCATTATGCTGAAAACATTGAGGGAACATAAGCTATATTCAAAGTTCTCAAAGTGTGAGTTCTAGATAGATTCTTTCAAAAATGGATGCCAATCATCTACGATCATATTTTTTTCTTGGGGCATGTGATTTTTAGAACTCACACTTTGAGAAAGGGATTCCAATCATCTATTCAAAGTTCTCAAAGGGATGCCACTTCTGAATTTTATTGATTGGCATCCCTTTCTGGAAGAATCTGGTCATATTTGGTGTACCCATCTGGTTGCTAGGCCATAAATATTGGACAAAATTGCCAAACCTCAAAGATTTAGTCTAGATTATGATAAGTATCTTGCAGAAGCTCACAAGTCAGAATCCTTGTTCACTTATGATGATATTGGGGTCATTAGATTTATGTGGAGATTATGGATTCTAGATGACCCTTTTATGAAAGAAGAACAACTTGAAGAGGCACATAAGTCCAAATACTTCATTCATCTCAAAAGTACAAAAATGTTTAAGGACCTATAAAAAAAATAGTACAGGATGAAGAGGGGTATCACATAATATATGTTGAAGTGTCTCACCTATCAGAGGGTGAAGATTGAGCATAAAAAACTAGAAGAATTATTGAGACCATTGGATATTCTAGAGTGAAATGAGATGATATTACAATAGACTTTATTATGGAATTGCCAAGGAATCACAGACAGAATGACTGGATATGGGTGATCGTTGACCGACTCACCAAGTCAGTGCACTTTCTATCGATCAATAAGAATAAGACTCTAGAAAGCTTGGAAAATCTTTATATTGAAGAGATTAATGGATTGCATGGCATATAACAATAGTTATCATGTCAGTATCAACATGGCTTTATTTGAAGCTCTATATGGGAAGCCCAGATCACCCACTTGTTGGAGCAAAGTTGGAGACTAATCATTGGAATCATCTGAGAATATTCAGCATTATTCATACCAATTTCAGGTGATATAACAGAGATTGTTGGCAGACCAAAGCAGGCAAAAAAGTTACGCAGATCGTAAGCACCGAGAACTAGAATTCAGGGTGGGAGATCATATTTTTATAAAGCTATACCTTCAGATTTGGGAAGAAATGAAAGTTGAGGCCCAAATACATTAGACCTTTTGAGATCCTTGAGAGAGTTGGACAATCTGTTTATCATATAGCATTACCACCACAGTTTTCATGGGTGCATAATGTCTTTCATGTATCGAAGATATAGAAGTGTGTGAAGATTTGACCATGGAAGAACGAGCAGTAGAGATATGAGATCGTCATGTGGAGACATTAAAGAACCAAGTGATTTCGTTGGTCAAGGTCAAGTGACAATGTCATGGATTGGAAGAGTGGACTTGGGAACGAGAAGCGGATATACGTGAATGTTATCCTTTCTTGTTCGTTGATTATACATGACAAGCATGATGTTGACTTTATCATGTCCCAAAGTTTGCTAAAACGGTATGATAGTTTGAAATTATTTTATTGTCTTGTCCTTTTAATAGTAAACCATGCTTATATTCACGTTTTATTTTTTGGTTTGTAAGCATATACTATGACAATCAAGTCATAAAAACAATATTATTGAATTATAGTTCTCTTTTTTTTTGTGCATGAGGATTACTTTTATGATTAAAAGAATTTCATGTTATGTAGTGTTATGATATGTTACTAGCATGGTTACACATGAATTGGCCACTGGAATGTGTGCATGGTGGCCTCTTTAAAAGTGCAAATCATATTTTTTATATTGTACAAAATTTACATTATGTCACAAAAATAAAAAAAACGTATTATGTGTCATGACCAGATTTATTAAAAACAAACTTTATAATTAACCATGCATGTTTAAAATATGATTTAACTTTAAAAAAATATTTAACTAAACTACATGTTATTTGTCGATCCCAACTTACCACGTTTTCCAACATATAGAACAGTACTTGTGTAAGTTGGTTGGTATAGGGGCATAGTGTGAACAGAAATCCTAAAAGTGTAGTTCAAACATTCACATGAGGTTATCATGAGCTTCTTTCCTCCAAAAATTGTTCTTTGCTAATTTAAATAAGCAAGCAGGAGAAAAGGGATATTTACAGCATATAACTTTTCTCTTTCTACAACATTTTGTTCCACCTTTTCCCCCAAGTGCTTGGCACATGCACCTTCAAATTCGACAAGCAACCTGACTTACAAGTACTCAGTGGAAGAAAGAAAAAAAAGTTGGGGAAAAAGGGAGGTTTTGATTCATTTTCAATGGTAATATTGTCAAACTCTCATCACACCATTGGTCAGTTAAAAAGGTTGATCATGAAGATAAGTTGCCCTTATTTCTGGAGTCTGGACCCTACTTTGAAGGGTCAATGTAACCAGCAATAGCAGTTTAAATTGTGGGATCCAACAAGTTTAATACCACCTTTTTGTTTTGGGGGGAGATAATGGGAAGAAAGCACCAGTTTTGTTAGGACGTCCTGTTAAGGGCTGAGAAATGCTACATTGACTGTCCGTATTTTGTTGTCCTCAGCATAAAACTCTAAAAGCCGACGCACACTAAAGTATAGTCTCAGCCTTGCGGCAAAGGATGAACACTCTGGGTATCAAACTCTCAACATCCTTCAACTTGAAGACCCTAAGGCTGATCTACTTAGTCAGGCGTGTCGAGTAGTTGTGGGTAAGTTTGATACCATATTACCAAAGGGGGGGGCGGTCCACTTGTCTGGTAGGAGCAGCTAGTGCACGTCACCTTGTGTTGGGATTTTTGTTATAAAAGTTTTAAAATTGGTGATTTCTTTTCACCAAAAGTGCTTTAAAAGTTTAGTCTCATATCTAAGAGAAATCAGTTTTTCTAGTGGTTTAAATATACGCTTTGTTCTCTATTCTTTACTTTGGTAAGCCTTGTGTCTTTGGGTGACTTGCGGTGTTGCGCAACAACAGATGCGTCGTTCATGCACATGCGCAGGCACTTGAGGCGCAATGTGGCATTTTAATGGCGCACTTTGCAGCGGTGCCAGATGCAAATATCCGTTTTGATTTTTCGGTTTTGTGTTATATGATTGTTTGAAAGGCTTTAAGTTGCATGTATATTGAGTTAATGTTGCATTGTGACTGTTGGATGGTTTTGAAAACCTTTGATTGACAGTCAAAGGTGGGTGACCATTCAGGTACCTTTTTTTTCTATTTTCAAACTGTCAGATTTATGGTCATTAATCTCATTTATCGCAAAACGTTTTGGCCTCTCTAAAAGTCTATAAATATCTTCTATTTTCGTCTTTTGGGAACACAAGAATTTTCTGACTCTTCAATCTTCTTCTTCCTTCTCGATTTGGCTTGCAGACTACAAGTGTGGTAGAGATCATCCGTCCTTGTGAAGCAGTGACTCTCTTGAGGTTCAAGCCTAGTTGTATCCTGGAAACTCAGTCGCAACAAACCCCTTTTCGCTTCTTCGGACTTCCCGGAGTGGGGCGATTGAAGTTCTAAAGATAGTGATCTTAAGAATGTGCCTCTAGGCTTGAGATCTTTTTTCTTAAATCATGTTTTGTCACAAGGTTGGACTAACAATTTTTCTGGTTCAAAACCCAATGATATAGTTGTATAACTGGTAGGGGTCTGCTAACCCCCAAGCTTGCCTATCAAAAAAAAAAAAAAGTTTGATACTACATTACACTTTGACAACAACTTGAGACACATGGCTTCCACTCTTCCAAACATACCATCTATTATGAGTTCCAAGTGAAAGTAGGGTAGAAACTCATGGACTGGGTTTATCCTAGAGGATCAATCCTTGCAATTCAATGACCCACTTGGCCGTGAGTTAATGGGGAAAGCATAACGAAAAATGGGCAAATAAAAAAAAAAAGATAACGAATAAACATTTGTATAAGGTAAATGGCAAAGTAAAATAAAACCGATATGGATAAACATATAGCATGAACTCCAGAGATAAGTCGGTCAATGATTCCTACATATATTGAATTTGAAACTAGGACCATGATCCTATACAAGATTTTCATGGGGTTTTTTTCCATTTTTTTTCTTAAATTTGACCATAAGAACGTGTTCTAGATGCTTGGTTTTATAGAAAGAGACTCTTGGATGCATAAGGATCTTTTAAATGCACTCTATACAATTTAACTACTTACACGCTTCTATATAAAGTGCCATACAAGTACCCTTGTAATTATGCAGATGTTCAGAGATTACTCTTTGGTGGCATGCCTACTTGTACAGATTATCCGTTTTTAAAAGATCAAATAAGGATGCCCCATTATACAACACATGACCCTACAACAATTGCACCAATAAAATGCTCTGTGTGGTAAGAATGGTATCGTTTTACATAATCTTTAGCTACCAGTTGTTTGATAGCTATGGGAAAATATTAGCTAAAGTCACTGTACCGTACCCTCTAGAAGAAACCACCAAATCCTTCATATTTTCTGGGTTTTTTTTTTTTTTGAATCAATCCCTAGGCATATATGATCTATACATGGTTTCCTTAGTACAAAACGTTTTTTTAAAACATCTGATTGTGTCATATAAGCAGCTTTTCTAAAGGTTAAAAAATCCAATGGTCTATTATAACTCAAAATTTTAATATTAAAAAAACCATATTTTTATGTGAAAACCACCCAATCCAGAGTATATCTCCCATTAAATGGATGGGCCATGTTAAAGGGGTCAAATTGGCCAAATAAAGCTCGCACCTGTGAGATTCAGCAAGAGTTTATCGTACTCTAGAGTGTAGAAAATATTTTCCGGATAGCCATCAACCATATTATTATACTAATGGTTCGTTCTTTTATACTGAAAAAGCAGCTGCTGAAGACGATAATGATGATGCTTTGCATGCTCAGTGGGATGATGATGATGACAACATTGGCTGTAAACTGGTATTAGTGGTTACCCTTGATATTGATGATGATGATGACACTGCTGCTGGTTAGAGTGATGATAGTATTAAAACAGGGATGATGGTGTACTAACATAATAGTTACCCAGGTTTGAGACCAAAGGAGGTTGGAGATCATTTCCCTGTCCCTTGCATCAGATGAGCAAAATCATGAAAGGACTATACCCTTCATGGTGAAATAACAATTGTGTGTTGAACCCTGTGAATCACATGAATGCAGGACACTCCGCCAAAGAGTTTCACAAAACGTTCTTGGTGGAAAAAAAATGTGAGCAAAACCGGATTTGGTCTATTTGTAAATGGATGGAACAGTACCATAATTTTTCAGATTGGACTGCATGCCTGGAAAAGCTATGAATCAAATTTACACCACCTTGTACCAGCATTCAACTTAAAAAAGGCTTGGAAGCATATAATTGCACCATGCTCCTGACATAATTACTCCTTTTCCTTATAGCTAGTCTGAAGAATTGCATCCTATTCCCAAGCCTGATCTATCAGGAAATAATCCTATTCAACCACTCCACCCTCCACCCAAAGAAGAAAACAGAACCAAAACACTTAATCCACTGATAATATATGACATTCACAATACCATTGTCAACAAGGAAGAAAATTGTTGGTTTAGGAAAATAAGAGAACAGAAAGAAAGGGAAACAATTGAATCCTACAAAAGCATTTCGGAGTCTATCTGCTGCAGCTTTGGAAACACCTTCCTCAGATTGCTTGTGTAACCTGGCAATTTTGCCTATAAAAAAATGTAGAAAGACCCATATTTCAGACATTGCTAATTCAAAACAATCAGCTTTATTGCATCACTTAGGCCTGACTTGTTAAAACTAAAGAAACACAAGAATGAAGCAGATCATTTGCTTGCAAGTTGGGTTGAACAGTTACAAATTAAGGCTTTGTTTAGGAAGTGGAAGCTGGGATGGGGGTTTATGCATTTGTAAAAACTTGGTCAAACTACCTTGGTGGTGGCTGTTTGGAAAGTGGCAGCTGGGATGAGAATTTATGCACTTGGGAAAGGAAGTGAGACCATCTCCCCTTTGTATTTGCACCAAATCCTGGATTTGACAGCTGCCATTCTCCCAAATGCATAAACTCCCTTCAACTACCAGTTTTCATACAAAGCCTAAAAGGCAATCAAACGTCCCATTGATGAAGACAAGGGAAATTAATCCTCAACCAGTGAGGCCTCCAATACTTGGAGTTGACTCAGTGAGTCTTCAAATACCAGATACAATTACGAATAAAGAATACCATGTTAGATAGAACCAAGAGTTAGGAAATATACACATGGGTTACCCTCAAGGTAGATGGTTGTGAGCTTCTCTCTCGAACCAGCAACTGCCAACCCAATGCCTTCCAATGAGTCTATTTGGTTGTCATTCAGCCATAGGTCCTCCAATCTGAATGTAACAGTGTCAGTCACACATAAATCTAGAATCTCTCACAAGAACAGAAGAACATCGATTCATACCTTGTCAAGTTCTCAATATCACTAATTTCTGTAAGCTTATTTGATGAAACATCCAACACATGGAGATTTACCAACGTGGATAATCCTTCCATCTTAGAGATGCCATTATGGCTCAGATACAACTCCTCTAAAGCAACAGAATCCTGTAAAGGTATCCAAATACATCACTCACTTCAGATTGTGAGTCACTTCAAGAAAAATAAGCAATTCTCATGTTGAGCAACAGAGGATTGCCAGATTTGAAACTCACAAACAGAAGGGCAGAGTTTGTCTAAGAAATAGTGACTGCTTAATTTCATCTTTTTTATAAACTGATGTGACAAATTTCCAGTGCCCAATCTTTTGTTTGAATTCTACCTATCCTGGGAAGGGTTTATGTAATTAATCTGAGAATTAGTATACAGCTCCACTCTTACATTTTCTGAAAACACAAGTTACAATATCACTGCAAAGAACCGCAAATTTGACATTTTCACCATGAAGTTGCAATAACATCATCGAAATTTGATTGAGCCATCGTTTAAAAATTTCCAGAGCAACAAATTTAAAAAGAATAGAAGGCATATATGTGGGATAAACCTTTGTTGTTCAAGGTAGGGTATATATATGTAGACTAAAGCATTGTTGTTCATGGCAGAGTACAGATTTTGGTAAAATCTACATAGAAAGACATCTTTAAACCCTTCTTCTGTTGGGCCAAATTGCAGATTACTGAGTCAATCTAAAACTATGGTATACATTTTCAGCAGGTTGAAAAAAGATCTTCATCGAAAACAAATAACTGAAACTTACATACTTGAAAGCCTAACATAGAAGTTAAACGGTTGCTTTGTAAGCTTATTTTCCGTATGAACTGCAGTCCGCAAAGATTTACTGTTCGAATGCGATTTCTACCCAACCAAAGCTCTTTCAACTTTCTCAAATTCTGCAAGTTCTCCATCACCTAAAATTGTAAATCAATCAATATGTCAGTTCCCAGAGTGCAATGAGTGTCAATGAGAAATTTGCCAGACCCAAATGATTTCTTTGTGATCTTCCATGTTGGTGAGTAAAAAGTCATTTGGGAAACAGCCAACTGATATGAAATTACTTACTCGCAGTCTATTGGAACCAAGTTCAAGAATTTGCAGTTCATGCAAGTGCTCCAGCTCCTCCATCTTAGTCACTTCGTTCTTAGAAACATAGAGTTCTTTGAGTGTGCTAGGCACTTTGGACAATCCATTCAAGGAAGATATCTCATTGAATGACACGTCAAAAACCACAAGGTCCGTGAAAATGCCAACATCAAGCAACTTTGTGAGCTTATTATCCCTCAGAACAAGTTCCTGCATAATTAAAGTAATTCTCTTATTAGACAAGGCATAAGAAATACTTATTAAAAATGACAATTTCGCAATAATTCATATCAGTTCAAAGAGAGAAAATTAACCACCATCTTTCATAGCATTGCATAAATAATCATAAAGCTGCCCAAAATTAGAATGCAGTATGCAAATAAAAATGACGTTATTTATCCTCTGACATCTTCGAACTGTTAGCATGTAGCAGACAGCCAAAAAGAAAAATGCATTAAAATTCATGCCTGTGGATTCTAATGCTTTATAGTTTCTTCTACAGATGAAAATACCTCTTCTAGTCCATTTTCCTTTCAATTTTCTTTGAATTTCTATCCACAAGTAATACGAGAACTTTGATCCAGAATTTTCAAACAGTATCTATTTGAAAAATGAAGCAACCATCACTATATCAACCAAAAGGAAATTTCAGAATCATCAACCAATTTAAAAAACGAAGAACTAATAAACCACATAGACGAAACTCCACAAAGTCGGTCCACTGATACAGAAATTAACTGGTCTTAGGAGTTCTATTTCTTAGGATGGGCTATTTGTTATACCTATTTCTTAAATTTCCATGCAACAAAACTCCCAAAAACCGGATCTTGGACAGAATAAACAAACACCCATCAACAAAAACTCCACAAAATCCACTCATACGATCAAAACCAACCAAAAGAATAGTCACCATCCATTGAATAAGCCATCAACCAACAGAGTAAACGAAGAACACGATACAAGATCAAACGTACTTCGAGCCCGGCAATGGCGGTCCACTGAGAGAGCGGCGCCACGCCGTCGTCCGTGAAGAGGTTCTGGCGCAGGAAGAGCTTCTTGAGCCGAGAGAGCTCGCCGATCCTCTGGTCCAATTCCGAGAGTCGGTTCGCCGTCAATTCCAATTCCACCAAGCCGCTTGGGAGCTCAATCCCGTCGAGATCATGGAGTTGGCAGTTGGTGAGATCGAGACACTCTTCAGACGAGTCTTCGGGAGGCCCTTGGTGGGTTTCCTCCATAGATCACGAAAACGGGGAAAAGAAAACCAGAGAGACAAACAGGAACTAAAAACTCGATCTGAGGTGTTGAGAATGGGAGAAAGAGAGAAGCTTCGCCATCAAAACCGATCAAGAGCGAGAGAAACAGAGAATCCCCACATCGAGAAGAGAGGAAAGATGGAATTTGGGGCGTTCTCCGTGTTATTGACGCAGCGTTAAGGAGACGTTAAGAGTATTTTTATCGTCGAACGTGAAAGGGGAGAAGTTAAAAAGGCGATTCGCCGAAGGCATTTGAAGGTTGGGCCCAAATCGAAAATATCGGATAGGTTTTGAGAATATCGCGATATGTTCAAAGGTCGGCACTATCTCAAAGAGGCGTTGATATTTTACAAATATCTTTTTCTTTAGGGTTTTTTTGCAAATTAGTGACCACCTTGTCAGCTATTTTCAAATCAGTCGTTGAACTTTCAGGTTTTGCAAATTGATCCCCGCCTTTTGGATAACGGTTTAGCCTTTGTCAAACTTGGTCTCTAAGGACTTTTGATTGATGGCTTGTTCACGATTTGACGAAATGAACAAAATAACTCAACGAACAACTCGTTATGTTCATTTTGTAACAACTGTACCAAGTTCAACATTTGTTTCAACCGTAAAATAGGCAGGTTATGCTCCTTGTGTTCAATGTTTGTTTCACTTTGTGTGCCAATAACATGAACACATACGAATAATGGGTCGGATAACTTCGTTTTGGATCATAAGACTTGATCCGTCCGACCATGCGAGTGTTTATGTTTATTATGGATTTTAGCCTCGAATATAGATCTCAAATTGGATCTAAAAACTAAAAAACATTTACAATACGAGTCATTTGAGAAAAATTAAGAAATAATATTTTTATATAAAAATAATTTAATCAATGTCATATCACATCTAATTATGAAAGTGTATCATAAAAATATCAAACCCTAAAAGCAAATTAACTATAAAAAAATCAAATTATCAAATCCTACAAAATCATAAATGATTAAAATGCAATAATATAAATCGTAAACAAACCAAAAAACCCTAAACTATAAGAAAAAACCATAAAATTAAATAAAAAATAAAACCCTAATTCAAACCCTAACCAAAGAAAATAGAAAAAATCCATAATCAAATTATAAAACCTTAAAATATAATAAAAATAAATCATAAATAAACCAAAAAACCTAAACTATAAGGAAAAACTATAAAATCAAATAAAAATCTCTAATTAAAACACTAAACAAAGAAAATAAAAAAAATCCCTAATCAAATACAAGAAAAGCCCTAACCAAATTAACTAATCTTAAAATGAAATAAAATAAATCGTAAATAAACCAAAAAACTCTAAACTATAAGAAAAACCATAAAATTAAATAAAAAACCCTTAATTCAAGCCCTAACCAAAGAAAATAATATAAATTATAAATAAACAAAAAAACCCTAAACTATAAGAAAAAATATAAAATTAAATAAAACCCTTAATTCAAACCCTAAGCAAAGAAAATAAAAAAAAAACTTTAAAAAATTGATTTGAAGCCTTAATCATAAAAAATCAAAGAAAACCCTAATCAATTTAACTATAGAAAGCCCTAATTTAAAAATATTGATTCAAAAAACCTAATCAATGAAAAAAAAACCTAAATAATATAAATCAATATGAAGAAGAAAAACCAAGGAGAAGAAGATAAATGAAAAAGAAGAAGGGGGGCGAGAGAGAGAGAAAGAGGAAGAAGAAAGGCAGAGAGTGAGAGAGAACCATGGGTGGTCTCCGGTGGCATGGTTGATTATCAGTGGCATCACAACCTCTAATGCCCTAAAATTTCTAACTTAGAATATGTGAAAATTTAACCCAATTTTTTTTAAAAATTGATAATAGAGATAGCACAACGGGTATAGTTGGGTTTAAAAGTTGGACAACCCTGGGCGGGTTACAGAAATGAATTAGTCGAATTGGACTGGACCCAATTCTCATCAGAAATGATTCCATTCCCACTCACATAATAAGGACAAACATTTTCATTCCAAAATGACATCATATGTTCATAAATTGAAATACAAGGTTGCAGAATTAATTAAAACATCTTAAATTAATTGAGACACACAAAAGTAGTCCTAGAATCGCCAAGACAAGTAGAAAAGATGGTTCTCAGCCTCGCCGCCACATCACATTGCTCCTTAAACATCACTTGCACCCCATGAAACAGGGTCAAACTCTTGTAAGTAGGTAAGAAAATCCATAATCATATAGATAATGAATAATATAAAACCATCGATTATTGATATCGCATCATGCTTATCATGGTATCATAATTTAGCAGTCATGTGAGCAATATGGATGCATAATCAAAATAACTATCCCCAGATATTGCAACATATAATCAACTGGCAATCACGACATGAAAAACAAAAAAATATCATAATCATTGAAATCAACTAGGATAAATATGACAATCATTGAGGTCAGATAGTTAGCAGTGTTAGAATAACTTTGTTTCTCTTGATTAGACCTTCGAGTATGCAAAGAGTGACTTCATTGTATCTGTTGAAAATACTATGGTGTTTATTATGCCATTTGATGTATTTTTCTGTAGTACCTAACAAACCGAATCCCTACCACAAGCGAGTGGTCTGTGATCGAGAGATCTCCGCAAGAGTTAACTAGATTGCAATTTAGACTACTACAGTAGATAAGGTATACCACTTTTGGATAACCCTGACCTCCCCAACTTTGAGTGACAAGAGGTTCAAGGACATCATTGATCTTGCATTCAAGCCAGTATGACATGTAGATGAAATATACATGCAATATCGTCACTCGAGGTTGTACCATTTCACCCTCTCAAAGGTAGACTAACAGTGTGAATGGGTTACTCGACTGGTCTTTTCTTTCTTAAAGTGATTAGAAGTTCATGCCCCTCGATTCATGAGGTACATAGGCTCAGTGGCACCAATACCCCCCTCAGGGTAGTATACATGTCATGATATGGTTTGCACCCAACCCATTCACGTGCTTTGGTGCCTTTAGCCCATAGGAGCACCTTGTCTATAAAAGCGATAACACAATTTTTTTAATGTGTGGATATATGAATGAGATGTGAGACTTCCTCTCACACATTGTGGGTTCATATCTCATCCGGGCTCATAGAAAAGCATTCCAGCTATGCATTGCAAGATTCATTTTCATAACAGAGAAAATTCACACATGTAGCCAATGATGTTCACTAGGTTCATTGAACCTTATGCCTTATGATGAACATACATAATCTCATATCATGGCACAAAAACACACTTATGCTTTCATTTAGCTCATGATGTAAATCATTGTATCTTACTTTTCATAGGACATTACATCTAGTCCATGACATCATATTTTTAGGACAAGACCAAACAATTTGTAGTGTACATCTCCACGACATGCTGTGCATTTTATTTATGTCATAGTATACATGTCTTATGGCAAAGTTGTGTGCCATTCATTTAAAAGCATACTACTTGACAAACATGGCATTCAACAACCATTTTATGTCATCATTAAAGAACATCATTATATCATACTTCTCACTCAAGACATGCATCATGGTTTATATGGCATTCATTGCATGACATGTGCAATTTTTTTGGCAAATACATATATGCACATACTTCATCATATGCATCTTACCTTATCATGAATGCATAGACAAATATATATATGCATTCAACATGAGCATGCTCACTTAGGCAATACATAAAGTTGATATGTATGAGTTATTTGTCATATGCATTTCATCTCATCATGAATGCATGGGCATATGTACCTATACATAGGCATGTTTTACTTGTACATTGAAGATGCATGAGTTACTTCATCATATGTATTCTCATATTATCATGAATGCATGAACATACATGGTCATGGTTAATTGTACAATACATTCAACTGGATATGTACGATCTACTTTGTCATATGCATCTTATGAATGCATGAACAAATGCATTTGTAAATAGGCATTTTACTCATGGTCAACATAGGTTAAATACGTATGATTTACTTCAGCATATGCATTATTGTTTCACTTTAAGTTCTCACATAGATATATCTATATTTTTTTTATCACAGGTTTCACATAGTGGGTTGGGCTGGTTCTCGTCGGTCTACCCTAATCAAACACATACCAGATCTGAACCCATCAGTTTGCCCTGGCTGGGTTCAGACCTGGACTGAACCGAGCATTTGGTTCAGGTCAGTCTAACCTGCCTAGGTGCATACTAGGCCTGAACTGACTGGTTCGGTTCAGGCTAGTCTGACCTGCCTGGTACATGACTAGGTATGAACTGAATATGGTTTAGACCTAATCTAGTATGTCTGGTGTAGACCAGGTCTGAACCGGTGCACCGTTCAGTCCAATCTAGCCAACAAGGGTTCCAACCCTTGGTGATGATTCGAAAAAAAATAAAAACATGCTAAGGCATGACTTGTAAATTTATGTTTAAAAAAAACAAATGAAGAGACTATATAAATTTTTTCTTACCTTTGAAAATATTTTCTAAATGATAAGACTAATCAAATATTATGAGTAATGTATCTTACCATCGAAATGCTTTAAAAAATGATTTGAAAATTGCTAAGGCCTCAAGAAAATTCGTATTGAGCATTTCTAACTCAATGGCATGTTTCAGAAATACTATGACACCTTGAAAAAAATATGAGAACAATGTTTTTAACCATTAAGTGCTTCATCATGATAAGTGATGGCCATTTTTAAAATGGTTATTTTTTTTTTAAACATATTTTCATCGTTGAAAGCGTTTTGGAAAATCACCAATCAAGTAATAAAAACTGACTTCCCACTTTCGTTGCGAGTACGGGTCGAATCCACAAGGAACGAGATACACTCAAATTAAATCTAAACTTTGCATTTTATTGATATTGAACTTGTTCAATTACAGAAAATATTACAATGAAAAGTAAATTGAACAAGAACACAAAGAAGTCACACAGTGACTTAAGCCCGCGAACACAAGGGCATTTTCATCATTTCGCTAATGAAATACGATACCGCTTGGACGAGAAGCTCTTTATCCGCAACTTAATATCACCTGTACAAAAAAAAAAGACAAAGTTAGTAAAACTATTTATAGAAATGGAACCGACTATTTTTGAATTAATTTTAAAATTAATCGCTAACCTAATTCTACGTAAAACGAGAAACTACCAGAGCTATTTCTCTAAACTAATTATCCTAACGCTACACTTAACTCTGGACTAATATTAGAATCCTAATAAAACACTAAAAAACGAAATTAAAAGAACTACGTAAAATCACACATGACTATTTTGCCCCCACGCTCCGTGAAACCCTAATTTCTGAGAGACCTATGGAAAATGAACAGTGTACTACTCAACCGGAGTCCGATTGAAATGATTTTGGTTTTGTTGGATTTTTGACTTGATCATGAATCCAATGTAACTTTCGAACTACGAAAATCAATTCAGGAAATTCGGATATAAGTGTCACAAATTCAGTTAGAATTCAATGACAAGTCTATCCAGAAAAACAAAAATTGCAAGGACGAGACTAGCAGCAAAATTCTAATCTAATTACTACTTATGCTACTAAAGCATGCATGTATTGAGTACTATATTACTTACACTATTAAACTACAGAAAACACTAACCCTAAACTATTGATTTTCCTCACAAAGATAGACAAACTCGACTAGAGATAGGGCTCTAGCCGGTTCCGACATGGGAGGCTAAGACTATTGCAACAAAATTACAATAACCTAAACGAAATCTATTCTAACTACAATAGGCTATTGATCCATTTACAGACTAACTAATTAACATTCAAAATAGCTAGAAAACATGAAAATTATAGCGAACTCAAAATTTAGAAAACACTTTTAATCAACTGGAGTAGCTCTAGTCGATTTATGATCTTTAAACCAACTAACTCTACAAATCACTAATAATCATTAATCCTAACTAGTCTAAGTTACTTACTATGCTGGACAACATAAAAGAAACCGCTGCTAAACAAATCTATTATGCAAAGCTGAAAGGGATAAAGGGGAAACTACTTCTAAGTCATGATAAGATGAGAACTCACACTAACTATGGCTAATCTAACTTAACTAAAATAATCAGTGCAGCAGCATAAATCTAATGTTACCTAGGTTACTTCACTATAGTAAAGCACAAAACACTGCTAAAACAAAGATGCAAAGCCTAACCTAAAACACCATATGTACTTCAAGTAGCATGTAAGTACATTTTATCCTAATACAAGAACTATTTCATGCATACAGTTAATTTCATCAATCAAAATTAACAAAACTAACAACACTCCTACAACACTGAAACAACTTGTAAATTAGCAATTACACTATTGAATCTAAATCTAACAATCTGAAAATCAACAAATTAAAGGTATGTACACTGCAGCGCCTAAATCGGGTAGCGGAAATCTACCCGATTTTTGGGCCATTTACATCAATCCTAGAACCAAAACAGGGAGCACCCTTTTTACAGCATTAACATCTAATTAAGCACACTGAAAACAGTAATTGAGTCTATTTTACTAAACTAAAATATTGAACATGAAACAGAAAATTAAGACAAGCTCTCACAAATCGCATAAATTGCTTGAAGTGAAAGCATACTTAAACCATTCAAAAATGAAACGCAGCAGCCTATACTTACATTGTACAGAACTAGCCTACCAATTATCATGTAAAACAACTAATTATACGACTAACACAACAATTTTTACTGAACTATTATCTACACTAGCCAGCATCAGCCGGCTAGAGTCAATCTAGCCGGTTTGACGCTAGAACAAAAAAGAGAAATGATTCCAACAAGGTAACAAAAAAAACCCAAAAACACCATGACACTATGCAAGTTACACTCACCTAATGTGCTAGTTCAAGCACACACACGCACCTACCTATGGCTGTCAATCACACAAAACACAATCAAAAGAAAAATAACATGCATTAGGTTCTACTCTAAAAGAGGAGATGCAAAGAAGACATACCTAAATCTGGACGTCCGACGAATGAGGAGGCAGAGATGAGCAGTTCAAGCTCCGAAAAATGTGTTTCCCAAGCTGCTATCCCTGTCTATGGCTGCACGATGCTGGAGTTGCTGCTCAAGAAAGCAATGCCGAAGATGGGGGGCGATCCGAGCCTATCTCGGTTGGGGAAGGAAACCGACAAGAAGAGATTGGTCTTCTTTGTGATGCAGACAACACACCACGAAGAAGAAGCATTCCTCAATGGCTGCTTCACTTGCACAACACAACCATAGTTAGGGGTTAGCATGAAAATGGAGGCTGGAGAAGAAGATGAGGCAAAAATGATAAAGAACAAGGGGCGATGAGGAAGAAGATGACGAAAAGGGGCAAAAATGCCATAAAAGGAAGGAAGAGCAAGGGGAGGAAGGCTAGAGAAGACGGATGAGAGGAGAGGGAATCTCCTGGTCGACACAATTTCCAAAGCAAGAACCCTCTCTTAGGGTTTCTTCATCTATTTTATAGAGAAGAGCCTCTTTTCTGGAAATTCCAGAAAAGAGATTAAAATGATCTTTTTAGCTGGGCGTCTCTTCTGAGGGGGTATGTAGCAAATATTTTCTAAAAGACGTGAATGGGCTGAGGTGAGTTGGATCTTGGATATTTGGCATTGATCCAGGGCCCAGATGGGCCAATTGGATCCGTTTTTGAGCCGGTTCACCCCGAGGTCTGACCCGCTACACTGTAAGTGCGATAACTTTCTCGTTTTAAGTCTGATTCGAACGAAATTCGAACCATAGCTCAATGACGTCTAAATGCACCTAAGTGTGAGTTCAAAACCTATACATGATGCATTTATGCAATAAAAATATATTATATTTATGCATAATTAATGTATCATCAATAAGGCAACACTAAATAGTCTATATATGAGGTTTCTAACAATAAATGTGCTTCAAAAATGATAAGACATAATGAATAATACATGAACAAGGTATTTATTTCATCTTGTAATTCTTATGTTTAATGAATCAATATTGAGGGCATTTAAATAATTTACTTTTAGTGAGAATAGTTCAACCGACTCTGTTTCCATAAACCAAGCGTGCCTTTGAAATAAGCCGACAGGTAAATGCAATAACTTGTAAATTGCTGATAAATTATGTCATTTCTGTCAAATATTTTTCTTTGCAAATGAAGCCAAAAGTCTCATCCTACAACAAACAACCTGCATCCTTCCTCCACGACTACTAGTCGATGCATCTTTCCTCAAATGACATGTTTGGTTTGCATGGGGTGCATTTGAACGCCTTTAATATGAGCTTTCAATTGAGATCTGTGATTTTCCAATGAAGAAAAAGTTAAAACATCGAATCAAGTTCAGGTTCACACAATCCTTATAGAACCCCACTATGATTTTAATTTCTTATGGCAGACTTGCCTGTTTCAAAGATTGATAATTTGGTATCTAACAAAACCGCATTCTTTTGGGGTTATAGTTGATGGTAGTGTCTCAATCTTATCTCTACTACAGAACCGGACATGGGAGTTTCTTCTCATTCAACATCAAAGTCAAATCCGGATTTAAACTTACATGAGTGCAAACCAGATCCGTTTTGTGGACACTACTACATGAGGGTTACACTAAGAATAAAGATAAATGAATGCTCAGTCATCTCTTAGTTATAATCCATGTATCTCTTGTTGGATGAGAAACTACAGTCTAGCCAAAATTACATGTATTTCTAATCTTTGCATATCAAATGTCAAATTGAGATCCAAGCAGTCTAATACAACAACACAATTGAAACTAAGAATTGGAATCCAATCCACACATACACCTCATCGTGCAACAATGCATTGTACTATAAAAAATTACATACATGCCAAAATTTGGGATTGCCTTCACAGGCAAGATACATGATTGATTTCAAAGACAAGAGCATAGTGAATGGCTTACAATAATAGCAAATATAAGAACCTACCTAAAATAGGTAGATGATGCCTACCCGAGTGAGGCATATACAAATGTGATAAATACCCTTAATAATAAATGACTCAATAACCCATTCACACTTAATATCTATTTAGATAAAATAGGAGGTACAAGCTTCGATGAACAATGTTGTTAACAACTATTCCCCATGAGTAGTAATGACTCAGCATCTCCAATAATCAAGGTTAAGAGACAAGGCTATCAATTATTGTCCTAGGTAGTAGATCTCACAGCTTTTGTGGTAAGTTAGGATGCATCCTCGTTTGTCTTGGCCTTTAAAAAAATTTCTTTCTGCAGTTATACCATCCCCTTTGGAGTAGATTCATCAAGTCATTCAGAGTATCAACTTGCACAAAATAATAAACCCTTGAATGATCTCAGTATGTCTCGGCGAATTCATTATGTGAGTATCCACATATAGGATAATATTGAAACAAAGATTTGATATTCACATTGTTAATCAGAATATAAATGATGCCCCGCTTATACAAATTTATCGATCATTCAATTGCATGTATTATGATATTATCGATATAACTTATACACATTTGTTTACCTTGACTATTTGTCATGCATGTATTAATTCTATAGAACTATGTGACATTGTTGTACCAACCAGGATTTCATGAGTCTGACCCTTTTTATGGGATGCAGGTAATGAGTAGACAATTGTTACAGGCGATGGCGAGATAGAGCAGACCAGTCAATGGACCATATTTATGCTTATTTTTGCTTTTTTGGATGTACTGGATATTTTTTAAACATTCCTTGTTAAATCATTTTTTATTCAATAAAGTTTTGAAATGAAAGGTCTTGAAATCTTGTTTTATCCATTTTTTAATCTCTGAGTGTAAAGGAGACCCAAATCCAATAAGACTAGGATCCAACCTTTGTTATCGTGCACTTCTTTGCATCCCACCCAAGGTTCGCTAATTTAGATCTCTTTCAAACTAATTTCTAATACACTTTTATTTTAACTCTGAAAGTAGATTCAATTTCAAAAGCTTTAAATTTTAGGTAAATTTTCCAAGTTAGGGATTTTGGTGTGTTACGCCTAACAAATTCTATATTAGGATCATCCTATAGATAGATGGACATTAGATCCATAGGTTGTCCCATAAATTGATGGAGTAATCTAAAATCCATTCGATGAGCGCATAAATTATCCTAAACCCCATCTTTGTCGTATGGGACACATCTTTGAGCAAGAGCTCTTCCATGTTTTTCAAACAGTCCAAAAATATCTCAACAAATATCTTTTTCAATATTTTTTGCCCCAAAAGCTTATCTTTATCTTTGTTTTTGGCAAAATCATTAGTCCTTTTTCGTGTGATTTCAAGTGACAAGGCATTTGTTTCGTCTTTGTCTAACCATATTCAACAAGACTTCTTGCTCATAACACAGAGTTCAAGGGAAAGCCCACGTGTGGAATAAGGTACTAGCTTAGTCTGTAGTCTAACCATGTTTAGCCAAACGTCTCTGCCTATATTACATGCACAATAAGGAGTCTCTTGTGTTAAGCTTTGTACACACCATTACCTATTGTTAATCGTCAAGTTGGCTATGTCTTTATTTTTGTCAAGATCTTTTTTTTGAAAAACTTTGCCAGAGTCGATCTTTTTCACTCTTTTTCACCCGGTGTATCTACTTCTTTGTTATCGACCAAGCTTTGCATGCTCAACAATAAAGAACGGCATTTGTAGACACACAAATTTTGACCAAGTCATTTCATGTCATGAGTTGTGTACCATAATTTAGTTTTTTTGACAAATTTAAAGGTTATGTAAACTTCAACTGCATTTTTGGCCTTCAAAAGAACATCTTCAAGGTTTTTGTCCAATTAAACTAGAGGTTTTCATCTTTTCAACAAGCCAAAAATCAGGTTGATCCAACACCATGATCAAAAGTTATAACCAAAATAATGTGACTGGTTTAGTTAAAAAACTTGTTTTTATAGGTAAAAACCTATTTTCAAGTAGGTCCCACTTTAAGTGCATTTTTTACTATCAAAACTATTGAAAATGGTTTCTCACTTAAAAAATGGACTAAAGTTGACGATGTTAGCTTTTCAACATATCAAAAATCACCTCAAACAGACTTTTAGATAGGAAGTTATGGCCAAAACAAGTTGACTTGTCGATCCTAGTTTTGTCCAGTTTTAATAATGACAAACCATTTGTCATTATTACTTTTCTTAATTGTCGTTATTAGCTATAACGACACAAAATCATGTGTCATTCTTGTTTTTTTTAACATTTGTCATTATCAATATTTATCATTAATGGAAGACTTAACGATAAATCAATTATCGTTATTAGTCAACCATTTGTCATTATTACTTTTTGAAACATCCTAAGCTTTTGGATGTTGACTGCCTCGAAAATGATGTGTCCCAACCTGTTTTGGACCATTTTTTAACAACCCAAGTTGTCCCCTCACTTAATGACCTCCATTAAAAGTAAATTCTATCCCATAATTCCCTCCTTGAGATTAAATCTTAGCCATCGCTTTGAATCCTTTGAATTTCAATCATTTATCCTTCTTTGGATCTCGAATATGTAGGAGACATATCTATATTTGCCAAAAGTCTATAAATAGGGGTCATCTTCCCTTCCTATGGGAGATCTAATTTTCGGACTTCCTATCACCGTTACTTTGCTGAAATCTCTACAGAACCTAACCTAGCCTAGTTCACGCACACGTCGAGCCTAGTCTAGGATATGAGTCCTCAACTTACCCAATTCTGGAGCTCAAACTAAGCAGAAGTGTTGCTTGTGCTCCCCCATGCTCAACGATTGTACAGAGGGTTACCTAAGGTTGTGGTAAGTTGATTTCATTTTTATGTATTTTAATCATTTTTATATATTCAAATTTGTCTAATGTTTGCATATTGTTCTTTGTCTTGTATTTTCTCGAGTTTTAGTGGTTTCCACCACCAAACTTGCTTTTTCTAGTTATTTGTGTTTGAAGTATGCCTTCTTCTTCATAATGAAGCTTCAACAATAATGATCTGATGTCTCTGATATGACTGATCCCTACTCAACGAAGGAGAAAAGGCTTGAGGTCTTGAAGAACGGTTCTCATTATCTTCTCAAATTTGGATTCAAATCTGGGATCCAATTTCTAAATAAAGTTTTAGTAGAAAAATCTGCATTTTTTGCTTTTAAAAATTAAGGATCCACACATGTATAAAAGTGTATAACTTCTCTCATTAATATGATTATTTTAAATAAATAAATAGAATGAGGTGTGATTGTTTCTCATAAAATAAAGTAATAAAATTCTATATTTAATTATAATCATATTTGGATATGTCATACTCAATTGATAATATTTCTTATAGTAATTCAATTTCATAAATTTTATAGGTCATTTTTTAGATCATGATCTACCACATTTTCTAACAATAAATACATAAAAAATAAAAATAAAAGTAAAAAGATATCAAAATAGAAGAATACTTAAGAATTGTTTTAGTTTCTTTGATAATGGGATAAAATTAATGAGATAATTTCAAAGTAGGCCATATTTTTAAATATATTGGCTTTTAAAAATATCATGGTAAAATCATGATATTTCAAATTATAGTTGATATTCATGGCATAATTTTTATGTTATTGTTTAATTTGTTATTAAGCAAAATGAATTGCACCAAACTACTACCTCCCACCTAGCATTATTGTGTTAATCATGCTATTATAACTATTTAGATAGAAAGATTTGCGAAGAGATTAGTTGGTAGAATTTTAAAAATATTGAGAAAAAACTACTATATCGCATACAAGCAAAAAGAAGAAAGAAGATTTAGTTGAATGCAATGCAAGGCTTCATTTGTAATTTGGGAAATAATTGAAAGGAAAAAAAATCTAATAAAGTTTTTTTTAAATGGATGTCTTTTTTTTTGACAAATAAAGATGTGGTTAAGGCAGACCCTTATATGTTTATTAGAATCACAACTGTACAATATTTACGTAAGGGAATCCACTCTAGATTCATACTAGACTATTGCCAATCATCTCTATTGAAAGTCATGATCGCAAGATGTCTCGCTAAACTATTTAGTACTTTAGGAATGAAACAAACAGTGAATGAGTATTTCCATGGGCCCAATGGTTGTTCCCCTTCCCTCTAAGGATTTGTTGACATGTATGATTGAATCCCACCGAGAAGTTTCTATCAGAGGACATGAAGAAACCAACCATATATTCACTTGGAAAGCAACCAACCAGACCTGGTAGAGTATTTTGGAGAACAGTTTGCATCGACCCCACCTTTGCAATGACAATTTGATTAAACTATGTGGTAAGCTCAAAACACCAAACAACTGTTATATGAGATTCCATATTCTTTTGGAAACAGGACATGAAATGAACAAGTGATCTATTTCTTCCATTCTTTCACATAAATGGCATCCACTAGCCATGCTGAATCCTAAACTTTTCATACGGTCTTAGGTCAAAAGACATCCTCCCGTCAAGAGAAGAAGGGAAATGGCTGACTCCAGATAGTGCTTCTTACACCAAATCAACCATGCAAGTGAATGGTTAGGGTATTTAAGATGATTTACCTATCATGGTACCTTGGTAGAGAGCAAATCTAAATTACCAAACATTATGCTATCCTTTTACTGAAGAGGTTGCATTAGCAATTGTAATACACAAGAATTTTTAATTATATAAATTCAGAATTTTTATGTAAGTTTGGATCTGGGAGCAACCCAAATCCATCAAGTTTGGGTTCGATATGGGTTAGAATGAACCAGATCCCATATCTGGTCTAAACTAGAGATGGAGCAATGTAGACTCTATAGGACCGATTCGTACAAGATTCAGATCGACCATGACTAAAAAAAAACGTGTTCAACAAAGCGGGTTGTGTTTGTAGTAGATCAGATAAATATTCACAAACTCTGAAGCCCAAAGGGGCAACTACGAAGTGAAATTATTGTGAAATCGCCAAGTGGCACCTCTCTCTCCCTCTACTTTCTTCTCTTTCTCTACTTTTTCTCTCTTTAGTTTCTCTCTATACTCTCTCCTCTTTCTCCTTCCACCACCTCTCTCTCTCTATCTCCCTCTCGAACTCTCCTCTCACGACCGGCTCCCTGTCTTGAATTTATCTCTCTCTACTCTCTTTATGATCCTCTCTCCCCTATCCCTCACCTTTTCTCTCTTTTTTCGTCAGACACCACCCCCCTCCTCTGATGTCATCGGCCACTCATCGGGCACCACCACTCTGCCACCCAACCAAAGAGCCCCCCAGCGCCGATTGTCGTTCTTGTCGATGCCATCATCACCACCGACCCCCTCTTTGTTCGTCGAACCACATGAACCCAACTGGGTCTTCTTTCTGCTGAGGCATCTTGAAACCTCCTATTGTTTGGCCACTATAGTCGACCCTACACCAGAGTATGTGCCACGTTTGAGGAGTTCGGGAAATCTCTGAACGAAGAACATGACTAGAGAGGTACGGTTCCTTGGTCTCTTACTGCGTCTTTAAGATAATCATACAAAAATAGGGCAAGCTTTGGCTTATCTTCCGACGAGCTATATAGACCCCAAAAAAGAATCTTAGGGCTCATAATGTATAATTGTTTTATTAAACTAACTAGAATTGGGATATTAGCGAACAAGGGATGAAAATTAGAGAAGCGAGGTAATATGGAATGTTAAAAGTGCTATATTTTGCAAGACAAATCTTAAAAAATAAAAGATAATTGAAATCTAAACTGCATGTTTTATAGGTTAGACATGTAAAAGTCTATGTTTGTTTGTGTGTGAGTGTGAGTGTCTAAACGACATACGTATGTGTGTATGATTGTGTGTGTATGCAAGTAAGGCATACACATAAGTGTATGTGATCCGATGAGTATGTATGCAATTGTGGTATACATACGATAAATATGTTTGGGTATTTTTTAGTACATGTGCTTAAGGTAGTATATATAACTAAGTGTCGATATGTGACACATATGTATGTAATTATGTCATATGTATAAATATTTATGTATTATTATGTGTGTGTATGCAATAGAGGCATGCATGTGAATGCATGTATTCCACATATTTGTGTGCTTATGTAATAGAGGCATATGCATAGACTTACATGATGTGATATATATGTATGCAATCATGGCATATGTACATGAAAATAAAATTATAGTGGTTTGTGTATAACTGATTATCGATATGTGGTACATGTAAATGCAATTGAAGCATACGTACTAAAGATTGATGTGATGTGTATGTATGTCAATGTGGCATACATATGAATGTTTGATATATTTGCATATGTATGTTAGTGTGGCATAGATACAAATATTAAGGTAATATGTGCATATGTAAGTTTGGCATACATACAAATGAGTGTTAAGATGAGTATATATGCAATTGTGCATAGGTATAAATATATGTTTATGTGAATTATATTTATGCAATTATGTCATATGTATGAATGTATAACTATTGTCGATAGGCGACACATATGTATATAATTGTGACATATGCAATTAGGACATATGTGTGAACACTTGTATTATTATTTGTATGTGTGTCAGATCGACACATGAATGATTGTTTATCTTTGCACATATGCAATAGAGGCATACATCTGATTTTGTGTATGTAACTGACATACGTATGTATAAATATAATGTGTGGAATAACATATTAAATGATATAAAATAAATGAATGCATGAATTAAAATTAAACTGCATAGGGCATATTGCATGCATTAGAAGATATTTGTTTATGATAGGTTGCATAGGAATGAGTGAATGTATACCTTTGAATGTATTATCATTGTCTTATGTGAATTTAGGGGTATTGACCCCATATGATATCTACGAAAGCAAAGTTACATTATTCGCATTTGACATTTGTGAATGTGACAAATGGTGGATCATAAGGGATACATATATATTTATTGTGTTTTCAAATGCGAAAGTAATGAATATTGTTTCAATTGATTGCATTCAATGTGAAGGTTTCAATATTCAGGTGGTTCCATGCATTGTATTTTTTCAAATATGAAAGTGATGGACATTGACCTAGATGATTCTTTTGAATGCAAGGTTTCGCTATTCGAGTTAGAAATTTACAATTATAGCAAATAATGTGTGATGCGTATTTAAATATAATTAATATGTTAGGTATTGACCCAAATGATTTATTTTAATGTGAGTTTTTTGCTATTCGTATTTGGTATTTATAAGTTTGGTAAATGATTTATGATGCATAAAGTGCATGATAGTATAACATGGTTTTTATGTGTACTGACCCAAATATTTGTTTGCTGAAATAAATCTATGTTAATCATGTTTAATTTGTAATTATGACAAATGTGATATTCATGAGTTGCATGATTTAATAGCATGAGATGTATGTGTATTAACCCGATTGCGACTATAAATATAAAAATATTTGAATGTGTGTATTCCTTATGAAATGACATGCATAAAAAAAGTCCTTATAAGATAAGATAAGTTGCACAGACCAAGGTCAGGTTCAAGCCTATGATATTGTAATACGGGCTCGTATTATTGAGATAGAGCAAGCAGCTCAATTATGAGCATGTGTTTGCACCGACCCGGAAGATACACATGAACGTAGATGAAAGTTGTTCCCAACATGTCAAATGTGAACCTTTCTCCCACCCCGGTGGTCTAAGGTAACTTATACTCTAAAATTGCATTAGAGATTGAGCTATAGTTGTATATCTGTGTAGTATTATGAGATTTTCAGTCGAGGGTCGACGTAACGACGTATCCTAAACTCTGGTGTGAGTTCTCTTATGCTTTTGGGTGTTAAAATATGAAAAATTCCCATATGTTGAATGAACACCTCCAAGTGAGGCATAAGTTTTCATAGATTAGTCGAAAGTGTTGCGCCAGGTAACATGATGAAAATAAATATATATAATGTTATGCATGAGTTGTCAGGTGAGCAAGATTGTAGCTCTCTATGCATTATATATAAAAATTTTATGTTGAATTCAAAGTGAATATCGATGTATATTGAATTCAATGTGAACATGATTATACTTGAATTTCATATGAGCGTAAGTGTACGCTGAATTGAAAATTATTGAGATTGCATAATTGTGTGTTTAAAAATCTGTGTAAGAGTATGCACAAATTACTAGTATGCATACGTTGTATATTGTGCACCCATTGGGGTGGGCATGCATTTACTATTATTGATCTACATATAAAGATATACGTAGATTTAGTGCTGATTACACATAAGTCATGTGTGACTTGTGTGGTATGACATATACATAACTGTATGCATATTTTATTTTGAATCATCATAAAAATGATCATGGTTACGTAGGTAGGTACATAACCTATTATGGTTTCAAAATTTTATGATTGATTGAAATGAATGTATAACTGTATGCATGAATTTTATATGAGCAAAAGGGAACACTTAATTTACTTGTATGTTTAAGATTATATATTTGAATGACATATGTGCATAAAAGTATATGCAATTTATGTGTTTAATAAAGTAAGGGTATGCATAGTTTGTATGCTCATGTATGTATACATATATATATATATATATATATATATATATATATATATATATATATATATATATATATATATATATATGCATTGTATGTTTGGTATATGCATGAAAACATGCATAAATATTTTTCTCTTGTATTCATAAAGGTACGTGTGCAATGTATACATGAATTGTATATTTAAATCAACATAAGCTGACACATATATTACATAGGTTACACTGTAACCACTTTTCTCTTTTCTTGGGATAACATGACAAGATAAACGTGTATAATGGGATGCATGGGTGGATAAAAAAACTTGATGGTGTACCTATATAAATTTTACCCGTAATTATATACTTAAGTTGTTTGTGATTCTCATGATAGGCTTGAGAGAAATGAATGTATAATTATATGTATGAATTGCACATGAGTGTAAGAGTACACTTGAATGACCTGTGCACATAAATATATGCATAAGTACAGGCAAATGCCATTATATGTTAGAATTCTTGTGCGCATAAGAGTACACGATGTGTATGTTTATTTATGAAAGTGGTATGCATGAGTAGTTGCTATGGTGCATATAAATGTTATGCATACATTATTTGGTTATCTATATATAATAATATGTGTATCTCATATTTTCTACATCATCGTTGAATAATATAAATGTTACGTAGTTATATCGTAATCAATTAATATTTATGTTGCTTGTGTATATGAGAGACTTGGTAAGGATCCACATAATTGTATTAAGACATGTTGTGTCTTACTCTACGTATTTTACACTTTTCATATCTGCGTGCATAGACGAATGGGTGCCACAGAACAAAGACTTTGTGTGTGGAATGGACTGGACTAATGTCTTTTTGTCTTTTTATATTATAAATCTTGAACTTTATTTTATGAAATGAATGATTTAAATTTTGGTTATATTTGAATTGCAACAGTTTGAATGCGGGTTGTTTTGAGGCATGTTGATTTTAACTTGTGACACACTCGGTTCTTAGAGTTGTTTTGAGAAGTATTTTGTTGTGTTTTAGAAAAAAAAAACTTCTAGTTTTGAAAGTCTGAGAGTTACAACATTTTGTTGTATATTGTGAGGAATGTCCAATGCTAGACCTTGATATACTAAAAAAACATCTGCCACACAAATGTGGAGTAAAAACCAAATCAAGGACTTAGTGATAGGAATGTAGAGATGCTCCACCAATAGAGATTAGGAGACCCAAGGATCCAACAATAAATTAATATGTAACCCATCTTCCACTTGCTATTTAATTCCATCACGAATGGAATTTCGACCATGAATAAGACATAACCAACCATGAGAGCCAATAGAAATTAATTTGGGAAACCATAGAGAAGGTTTTTGAAGATACTTGTGGTGAACCAAAACCTCCCTCTGCCTTAAGTCTACACACCTTGTCATAGGAAAGGAAATGCACATGGCGATTAGATGTAGAATCATGCCATACAAATTGGTCTATGATGCTTTCAACTTGTGAAATCACAGAGATTGACAACACAAAGCAAGACATCCAATATGTAGGGAAGGAAGCCAAAACAAACTTAATAAGAACTAGTTTTTTTGCCATTGAAAGAACTCTGCTACTCCAACTTTCATGTCTTTTAAGAAACTTAGTTACCAATGGCTCAAAGATTTTTTTAGTTGACTTTGAAACAAAGAAGGCCCAAGGATTTGAGTGGAAGAGTACCCCTTTGCCAACTACATAAATTAGAGATATAATGGATGTGAGCATTAGATAAGTTAAAATGTATGTAAACTGACTGGGCTAACTGATAGTTCTGATTTTGACTATAAATTCCTTTATAATATTTAAAAAAAAATGAAATGACTTTCTGTTGTCATGAAGGAAAAACAATGCATTGTTTGTAAACATAATGTGACTCCAACTGAAATTGGGAGAATAGATCATTCACGCTCTGCCAGATAAAGTCTCTTGCTTAACCTTTCCATCGCTACTAAGAACAAAAAAGGAGATAAAGGATTCCCCTCGCAAACATCCCTACTGCTACCAAATTCAGGATCAGATTATGTATTAATCATCATTGCAAACTTAGGAGAGGAAACACACCGCATGATATGATGTGTAAAGGATTCACAAACTCAAATCTTTGAAGGGTATAATCTAAAAAAGGGTCAATCTACTCAATCATAAACCTTAGCAAGATCATGGGCTAAAATAATGCTTTCTTGAATATTCTTACCATTTAAAAAGCCGTTTTATTTTGAGAGATGATGGGTTGGAGAATAGGGCTTATATGCTTCACCATGATCTTTGTGATTATTTTGAAAACAAATTTACACAAACTGATGGGTCTAAACTTTGGAAGGGAATGAGCAACATCTTAAGGATAAAAATGATGTGTGACATTAATATCAGAGATGATTTTTTTCTTTAGCAAAAAAATCTTTAATGACCACATATACATCATTAACAATAATGGACCAGAATAAGATAAAGAAACAACTCCTAGAGCACTTTCACCATCAAAATAAAAAACTGCAACAATCACTTCCTCATCTGTAATAAGGGTGACTAGACTGGCATTCTCCTCATGATGTACATGTTAGAGAATATAACCATACACATGAAGAGCACATGTTAACATGGTTTGGTTGTCCAGCCTACATCCACGGGAAAAAAACAATCACTCTCTCTCAGATTAGATTTACCCATTGTTGGTTACACGATATATAGAAAACTAGCAACAACAACAATAACAATTGCTCGAGATAGACAATATCTTCATCTATAGAAAATAGGAAACAACCCACAACACAATAATCTTGCATGATGCAGTTGTCTATGCTGGCTCCACATTTTTTGGAAACTAAATCTGAAAGTGCACTAGGATCGAGGCAACGAGCACTAGAGGGGGGGGGGGGGGTGAATAGTGCTTTTAAAAATTGTCTGCGAAATATAAAATGATTTTGCAAATCTCAAAGCAAACACACAAAGAACACAAGATTTTATCCTGGTTCGGTCTAACCAGACCTACGTCCAGTCCCCAAGCAAAACCCGCTTGAGATTTCTACTATCAACCTTGTAAACTACAAGATCACACAGACCATAATCGGTCCCACTTTCAGTAACAACCCTACTGAAAGCAATCAACTCCTTTACACCAAGGAGTCCTTTTTACAGAAAATAAGTAACAACTTACAAAACAACCTATGAGCCTTCCTTTTGAATGCAAATGAGATGCAATTGGCTTTTGAGGTTGTTGAAAATACTCTACTCACGAATTCACTATCTCTCAAAGTGATTTGAGTGAAAAACTGAAGTGAAAATATCACGTGAGTGAGAAAACAAATACTTGAATGAATAGGAGTGAAAAGCAATAAGTAAATGATTCAAAATGATTGAATTCTTGTTCTTTTGAGTGTAAAATGCACTCATATTTATAGTTCAAAATTCCATACGTTGAGAGTATGAAAGGGTGTCAAAATTGTCCATTTTGAACGATCAAAACGTTTGAAAAATGAAAAGACACGCCTTTTTGAAGTTTCAGGAAAACGACAAAATTAGTCGACTGAAACATCAGTTAGTCGACTAATAGTTAGTTATTAGTAGACTGATAGTTATCGTCGGTCGACTGATCTGTTAATCGAGCCGTTTGAAAATCTGAACTTTTGAAACTTAGTCGACTTGAGAAAAGTTAGTCGACTGATAATATCATCAGTAGACTGAAAAACCTTTTAGTCGACTGCTGCTAAAAACTTCTGAAAAATAAACATTCTGTTCGGTCGACTGATAAAAAACATTAGTCGACTGCTGCTAAATTTTCAGAAAACCCATGTTCTGTTCAGTCGACTGATAAAACCATTAGTCGACTGCTGCTAATTTTCCAAAAAACAGACATTCTGTCCAGTCGATTGATAAAACATTCGGTCGACTAATTTGACAAGAATGACTTTTTAGAAAATATGGCGCGAAAGGATTAGTCGACTTATAAGTCTATTGGTCGACTAATAAACATGAAAATTTAAGAAAAGAGTTTTCTAAAAAGATTTTCAAAAGAGTTTATTTTAGAAAAGTTTTTCTAAAGACTTTTAAGGTGAAATGCAACCTAAATATGCACTCTAATTTAGGCTCTTACAAGAATCTAAGACTTTTAATGAATTAAACATTTGCACACTAGTCTTCAAGGATTCTTCACCGAATTCTTCAATTTCTTCATAGCCTTAGCTGAAATGCAGTTGATTCCACTTGCTCATCATCAAAACCTTGTACTTGAAGTATCATGTATGGCTTCATTGTCGTAACAAAATCCATACCATAACAACATTTGTTGACGGACACCTTTAAACCGTGTAGCAATTTGCTGAAAGACACCGCAAATCGCATAGTGATTTGCTGAAGGACACTGTAAATCGTGTAATGATTTGCTAAAAGACACTGCAAATCGCATAGCGATTTGCTGAAGGATCCTCTTATCTCTAATAACGATAACATTGGAAAAGGTAAGGACGTGCGTGCAACAATCTCTCCCTCATGTTGGTGCACATATATTCATCAAGCCCAACTTGAAACTTAGTTTGAGATAATTTTCACGGCTTAGGGATTTAGTAAAAATGTCTGTTAACTGCTCTTTACTGTTGACATATGACATGAATACTTTTTTAGCTTGAATCTTCTCTCTAATAAAATGGCAGTCAACTTCTATATGTTTGGTACTCTAATGGAAAACTGGATTTGCTTCAATGTATATTGCAACCATGTTGTCACACTTGAGTTCCATCGGTTGAGGGTTTTTTATACCCATATCAAGGATGAGAGCCTTGATCTAAATGAGCTCACATGTACATGCTGCCATGGCTCGATACTCAGCCTCAACACTGGATCTGACAACAACAAATTATTTTTTGCTCCTCCAGGTGACAAGATTTCCACCAACAAAAGAATAGAAACTTGTTGTTGACCTTCTATCATTCGGGTCTTCTGCCCAATCTGCATCAGTAAAACCAATTATTTCAAGATTGTTATTTCTCTTCATAAGAACTCCTTTACTAGGGGTCCCTTTAAGATAACAAAGAATTTTGTGGGCAGCTTTAACATGACTGGAACGAGGTTGATGCATAAACTGACTGATCACACTCACACCATATGTAATATCAGGACATGTGATAGTAAAATATATTAGCTTTTCCACAAGCGTTTGAAAACTCTCGATGTTGGCAACAATATCTCCTTCATTTTTCTTTAGTTTGCAGTTAGTTTCCAAGGGTGTTTCAACAGCTTTAGCACCAATCAAGCCAGTATCTTTGAGAAAATCTAATGTATACTTTCTCTAACACAGGAAAAGGTCTTTGTTGGAATGAACAACTTCTATGCCAAAAAGTACCTTAATTTTTCAAGGTCTTTAATTTCAAATTTGGCATGAAAAATTTCTTTGGTTTTCTACATCATAGCCTTATTATCTCTTGTCACAATTATATCATCAACATATATAAGCAAAATAATAGTGCCCAGTGAAGAATTGTGCACAAACAAGGTATAGTCTATTATACTTCGCTTAAAACCAATTTTGATAAGAACCTCACTGAGCTTGGCAAACCAGGCTCGAGGAGATTGCTTCATACCATAAATAGATTTTTGAAGTTTGCACACTTTCCCATGAACATATTTATACCCGAGAGGAGGATCCATATATACTTCTTCTTCCAACTCTCCATGTAGAAAATCATTTTTAAATCTAGTTGGAAGATGCACCACTGCTTATTAGTAGCATCTGACAAAATAATGCAGATTGAACTCATTTTTGCAATGGGTACAAAAGTTTCTGTGAAGTCAATACCCTCTTTCTGAGTATATCCCTTTGCTACCAGTCTGGCTTTGTACCTTTCTACGGAGCCATCACTATTCAATTTAATTCTATATATCCATCGACATCCCACAGTTTTCTTACCTTCAGGCAATTCAACTAACGTCCAAGCATTGTTTTTGAGTAACGCTTTTAGTTCTTCATCCATAGCCGATTTTTACTTAGGATCTTCAAGAACTTCTTTATGATTTGAAGGTTCATGATGGGCATAAGTCTTGGCAAGGTAAGTTTGGTAAGACACAGACAATTTTGAAAGTTCAAATTGATATTCTATTGAATGGGTTTTAAGAATCTCGGTAGTACAATAGGAGTAATAATCTCTCAGTTTGACAGGAAGCCTAGTGGGACAGGATGACCTTCTCAAATTATCAATCTCTTGACCGATATGAGTCTCAGGTACGTTCTGACTTGAGTTAGTATCGATCACAGGATTCGTAGGTATTGTATTTTGGTCCGACATGGGTGAGAACTCAAAATCTTGGTCTGGTAGACCAATTGGATCATTAGGACTAGGCGAGATAGGTTCGGATTCAATAAATGGATCGGGTATTGGTAAAAAAGAGCTAAACATATCCGATTGGTTCTCCCCCTCAGTAGGATACTGAAAATAGGTTTCCTTCTCAAAAAATTTCACGTCCCTTGACACATAAAGCCTTTTTTAGATGAGATCAAAACATTTAAACCCCTTTTTTGTTGAAGAATATCCAACAAACACATACTTCACGACTCTTTTCTCAAGCTTGTTGCAGAATTTGTCTTGTATATGCACAAAGCACTTACACTAAAAAACTTTCAAATGATTGATGAAAGTTTTTTTATTTCTCAAATTTTCAATAGGGATCTCATTCTCCAGTCTCGCAGTTGAAATTCAGTTTATGATGTAACAAGCAATAGCTATGGCATCAACCCAATATTGTTGGGGAATGTTCATATGGAACATAAGAGACCTTGCCACATTGAGTAAGTGATGGTTTTTCCTCTCGGCAACCCCGTTTTGTTGCAGAGTTTCAACACAAGTAGTTTGAGGCTTATACCTTGCTCAGACATGAAATCACCAACAACTTCATTAATGTACTCTCCTCCATTATCAGAACTCAAACATTTAATCTTGTGATCATATTGAGTATACACAAGATTATAAAAAAATTTAAAAACTTTGGCCACTTCATGTTTATGTTTTAGGAAATACACCCAGGTGACCCAAGATCTATCTTTAATAAATGTGACATAGTATCTAAAACTGAACACAGAGTCTACGGGGGTTGGACCCCACACATCAGAATGCAACAATTCAAAAAACTTGCTACTTTTATTAGAGGAGTTTTGAAACAGAAGCCCGGTGGCCTTAGCAAAATCACAAGCATCACACGATAGGCTATTATTATTCAAATCAGGTAGCAAAGATTTTATAGTCTTAGTAGAAGCATGTCCAAGGTGGGAGTTCCCCAGACTATAAGTATTATTTAATTAGGTACTACTCAAAAATGTTGTCTTTGGTTGACTGAAGATGTATAGGTTGTCCCGTTCGATACCTTTATCAAGCATCCTCTTCGATCTCTTGTCCTGAAAGACAACCTCATTAGAAGAAAAAATAGCCAAACAATCATGAGACTTAGTATTATGGCTTATGGACATAAGATTGACAACAAACTTAGGAACAATAAGGACTTTAGAATCAGAATCACAATTCATAAATTTAACCTTCTTCTTGCTGGTGACCATTATGAGAGAACCGTTGGCGGTATATACCGATTTTCTTAAGCTACTCAAGCCTTCATCACGGTTTGTCATGTGGTCTGAGGCTCCAGAATCTATAATCTACTCATCGTTTGTAATACATGAAAGAAGGGCATGAGTCTTGCCTTGAGGTACGACATGAGCATCATTGATGGAAGATGACGATGCTAAGTTAGTTTTGGGCATCTGCTGGAAATTTTGAGTAAGATCATCTTTGGTAACAAAGTTTGCAGTATTGTGCTTAATATTGTTCTCCTTGTTACGGCTAGGTTGACCCACGAGATCCCAACACCGATCTTTGGAGTGACCCAACTTTTTACAATAGGAGCATTTAAGTTTTAACCTTGGTCGAGACCGATCTTGAGTAAAGTTTTTTGGAGGCTCTGTGGTTGAATAACTTTGTTTTACATCAACCTGAAATGCCATTTTTTTGGCTTGTTCTTCTTTAATTTGCACGCTCGAATTCATAACTTTTCGGCGGGTTTCTTTGCACTGAATCATTGTGCATATCGTGTTATATGAAGAAAACAATATTGTCATCAAGATCTGGCTTCAGAGGTTTTCATAATCCGGGTCAATACTTGCAAGAACTTTAAACACTTTATCTTCTTCAAATCTTTTTTTACTTTTAAGGATATCACCAGTAGGGAGACGATATTGAAGCAATTCGCTCCACATACCTCTAAGTGTACCTATGTACATACTAAAGGGTTTGTCATCCCGAGTGTATTTAGCTATTTTCAATTGAAGCTCGTAGACTCTTGCAATATTGAACTGTTCACCATAAATCTCTTTAACCGCATCTCAGATTTCCTTTGTTATGTTCATAAACAAAAAACTCCTGACAATAGCCGGTTCCATAGAGTTTAACATCCAACTCATAACCATATCATTTTCAGATTCTCACTTTTCATAAGTGGGATCAGTGGGTTCTGGTTTTTCATTTTTTTCAGTGATATATCCAAGTTTGGATCTTCCACTGAAAAATAACTTAACAACTTTTGCCCAGTTTAAATAATCAGCCCCAGAGAACTGCGCATTAGTGATTTTAAGAAAATGATTCCGCTCATAGTAACCAACCTTATTATCAATAACTTGAGTGAAGGAACTTTCATTATTCTCAGCAGCGGAACCTTTAATGGTATTGACAACATTGCCGACCATTGATCTTCCGCTCAATACGAATACTACCAGATCGTCGATTACTTCAACGCATTATGCTCTGATATCATGTTAGAGAATATAACCATACACATGAAGAACACATGTTAACGTGGTTCGGCCTACAACCATAGGAAAAAATAGTCGCTCTCTTTCAGATTAGATTTACCCACTATTGGTTATACGATATATAAAAAACTAGTAACAACAACAATAACAATTGCTCGAGATAGACGATATCTCTATCTAGAGAAAACAGAAAACAACCCACGACATGATAATCTTGCATGACGCAGTTGCCTATGTTGGCTCACATTTTTTGAAAACTGAATCCATACTATAATAGCATTTGCTGACGAACATTTCAAAACTGCGTAACTATTTGCTGAAGGATCCTCTTATCTCTAGTGATGATACCATTAAAAAATGTAAGGACGTGCGTGCAACAGTAACGATGGACTTGGAGAACAACTTTTAAAAGAAATCTGAAGCTACCATCCCCGTCAGTCACACTAGATCCATCTTCTTTTTGAATCCATTGGATGTGTTTTCGTTGCATGTTCTTATTGACCAGGAGATGAAAAAAAAATGTGAGTTACGATCACCTTTATTGAGCGGCCAACAACGAGATTTCTGAAACAAATTGGTTTTCTCTATGCGCAGAATGTCTGACAACTCATACAGAAGTAAAGATTTTTTTCTCAATGGCTTCCAGACTCCCATTACTAACCTGAGACTCATGAGCTTTTCTTCCTTTCTTTGAGTTGGCGACTCACTGCAGAGTGTTTAGACACCATAAAAAATTGGCTGTCCTTAGCCCAAAGCCGACCCCACGTCCACATGTTACTCGGATCGGGTTCAGTATTCAACATAAACCCGACCCGTTAACGATCAGCAGCCAGCATTAAAGCCGCTCGAGCACGATAGTAGTATATGCTGGGCCCAGCACATTGCCCAGCCTTCATTCACGATCCCAAAACCTACCCTCGTCCTTCACACAAATTCCAAGAATGCCCTCCATACTTTCACTTGACGAAAATACCCTTTGCCGCGTCTTCCCTCCCTTCTTTTATTTTCCAACAGACAGAGAGAGTGTGCACCTGTGAGCATCATTCATGGCATCCACCAAAACCCTAGTTTCCGTAAAACCGTAGTTTCACCAAAAACCGTAATATCCGCAAAACCCTAGCTTAGTTTCCCGCCACTAAGGATGCCGGGGAGGGCCTCGGAGTCCGGCACGGCGCTGGTCCAGTTCGCCGCCGAGGTGAAGGATCCGGTGGTGCACCACCTCCACCACGGCCTCCTTAGCCCTCCTTCCTCCCTCTCCATCTCCTGGTCCCGAGGCAACGTCCTCCGCGTTTCCTTCTTCCGGCACCGGAGGACCCTTCCGTCCGGCGGCGATGTCGACGCCGCGGAGGATGAAGGCGGCGGCGGGAAGGTAGTCGAGCTCCGGTTCTGCTCTGGCGACTGGGAATTCGACGAGGCTCGGCGGAGGAGGGTCGCGTACGGGTCGGTCCACGCTTTCGCGCTGCTCCAGAGCCGGAGGAGCCTTCTCTCGTCTTCGATGATGGCTCCGCACCGCTCGGATTGGTAATTTTTATTGTTCTTCTGGAGTTTGTTCGTGATTCGTGTTCCGTTGCGTGATTTAGGGTTTTTGATGAAGTTTGGTACTTATTTTTGCTGAGTTTTTGGCTCGAAAATCGTTTGAATTATGAAATGATCCTCTTCTTGTTTGGATGATTACTGGAATAACCGGTGTATACTTGGTACTGGTTATTGGCGCTAGTGATGGTGTCGTTGTGACTATCGCTGATCCTGTTGATTATGATTCCATGGCGTGGATTTGTTGAATGTTCATTTTAGGGGGCTTGCAAACGTGTGTTCTCGTCAATATCATATTATCAAATGTAAATGAAAACATGATGTATCCTACCCCTTATTGTTGCTAAATCAGCGATGTGGCTACGGAGATTACAAGTTCTTTCGCACACAAATGAGTTCCTAATATCTTGATCTAATGCCTCAGTCCGGGTAGCGGAACATCATAGATTTTAATGTGTAGAATGTATTTTTTTTGTTCCTTCTAATATCATGGTTTTGTCATATCATGGACTGGTAGTTTTTGAGTTTGCGTCCCTTAGATCAGTAAATTAAGTCCCTTGGTTTGTTACCTGGACACTGATAGGAATTTCAGTGTCAGGCATGGACATTTGGAACTTTGCAAAATTAGATATGTTGGCTATAATCCTTTTCATCATGTGTGTGTAGGGCGTAACTGCAAACAGCGGGTGAACGTGTATGGAAAAAAGGTGCAAAAGGGGTCGTTAGTGGCGGTCAGGACCACTGCCAAAGACCAAACCCTAAAAACCCTTTTGCACATCTTCATGCATGCACCGTTGAATCATTGGGATCCAACGGCACATGCACATTCCTTTGGTGTTTACAGTTAAGGTGTTGGCATATATATATATATAGAAAAAGTGGTAGCTGTGCAACCCTTAGGTGCACAGCTACCAGTGCAAGTTTGTTGGCTGTCCATCGCAGCCTTGATGGATGGCCAGCGCAAAAAATGCTGAAAACAGCATTTTTTGACCATTAGCGGTGCTTTTCAAGTGCCGCTAAAACACTTTTTTTTAAAAAGAAGTGTTTTAGCAGCGCTTCTGAGCACCACTGCCTTTAGCGGCACTCGTAAAGCGCCACTAATTCTGAAAAAGTAAAAAAAAAACATTTTTTTGTTGGCTGTCCATCAAGGCCTTGATGGATGGCCAGGGAAGTTGCTCTGGCAGCTGCCACCTATGGGTTGCGCAGCTACCACACTCTTTCTCTATATGAGAGAGAGAATCACTAGAATATAAGAACTAGAAATATGGGCATTTCCAACACTTTTTTTGCAAATCCAACCATGTGAATGTGCTTGGCATGGTGAATTTGCAGGAATCAACCATTGGATCATGTATTTTCGATGAAAAAATATGATTATTGAATGATTGCATATTTATGAAGATTATGAGCCATTGATTTTAAAGGCTTCATAAATACTTGAATATTTATTAAGATTACGAGCCATCATAAATATTCAAGCATTCAAAAATCATATTTTTCATCGAAAATACACGATCCAATGGTTGATTCCTGGCAAATTCACCATGCCAAGCACATCCACATAGTTGGGTTTACAAAAAAACGTTGGAAGTGCCCATATTTCTAGTTCTCATATTCTAGCAATGTGTAAAGCAGCAAAATATGTAAATTGGTATGCACCAAAATTTTCATATTTTTTTTCTTCTAAAATTTAACCGTACAGATGTGATCTAGATCCTTGGTTTTATAGAAACAAACGGTTAGATCATCTGATTACGATGTATAAGAAGGATATTTTAAAGCTTGAAAATCCATGGCTCATAATTTTTGTAAATATTCAATCATACAAAATCACATTTATCGATCCGATTACGATGATCCAATTGCCGATTCCAAGCAAATGGACCATACCGAATGCATCTACAAGGTTAGATTTGCAAAAAAACCTATGAAAATCTTGGTTAATACTAGTTTACATATTTTGCTGGTTTACATATTTCAGTTTCCTTATATATATATATATAGTGATGCACACATGCTAAATGTGTTTTCTGGCTTTTCCAATACTTTTTTTTGTGATTCCGACAAGTACATGTTTTCGGCATGGTCGGTTTACTAGGAATCGGCAGCTGGATCATGTGTTTTTTATGCAAAAACAATATTTTGAGCTTCGAAATTTACAAAGATTTTAGACCGTTGATTTTTCGAACCTTATAAAAAAACCCACCCATGTGTCGGAATCGAACACTCTAAGAGCTGATCAAAATAAAATCAAATATGTAGATCACATCTGTAAGGTCAAAATTTAAAAATAAAATGAAAAAGGCCCAAAGAACTCATTTAGCATGTTTGCATATATAAAGCAAAAGGATTACAAACCTTTTATGAAAAAGGAGAAAAAGGGATAACAAGAGAGAGATGCTCAAACCTAAGAAAATGAGAAAAGATTGCTAAAAAACAAAAAATAGGAAAATTTTCAAAAACACACCTAAACTTTGTCATGGTTAATTAAAAAGAAGACAATGTTTACTTTCATCAAAGTTGCCATTAAATGTGCTGCAATTACTAAAACTTAGGTGTGTTTTTTATTATTGTGCCAAAACTTTAGGTGTGTTTTCAATTTTTTTTTAACAAACAATATTGTTTTGAGGGTAAGTTAGTAACTTTATGCTATTAACTCAACTTGTGTTAATGATAACCCCTGTTAAATTGACAGAAGTGTGTTTTTAACTGACGAAGTTTAAAGTTGTGTATTTTCAATAATATCAAAACTTAAGTGTGTTTTCTATTAGTGCCAAAACTTTAGGTATGTTTTTGAAAATTTCCATAAACAATATATAATTTGTAAAATCCTTAAAGTTTAGATGGAAAATTGCTACACTTTTAGAAAATGAAATTCAAAGGCTAATTGGTGCTAAATGTCATCATGTTCATCGTATAATCAATGCTTTAACAAACAAATGGTAGTTTATAAAATAACAAACATATGCCTATATGCCACAGATGGAGTGTCCAGCGCTTGCTTGTTGTCTCTAACATGCTTGATAGTGTTGGACATTTTGAAGTTCAAAAAGTCATATCCAAAACGTGTCAAAAAGCATTGATGCCAGTGTTAGAAATGGTTGAACACAAATGCAATGGACCTCTAGGAATGTCCAGGTGACATAGCTCCTTTTCTGGATGTTAATAGAGTTCTGATTTGGTTTGCTTGTTGAAGAATGGTGAAAGACCACAAATGATGTTTTAGAGTTTTCTTTTGTCACCACCACCTATAGACTAAGAGGCGGCTGGGGCGTATTTTTCGTGTTAGGGGTGGCTTAACTCCTCCAATGGAACACTAACCTAACAATAGATAAAGAATCATAACAATAGCTAAAAAAAAAAATCCTGTGTTCAAATGGTCACTTTGTGCCCCACAGGATAGCTTTTGTGGGGAAGAGATTTCTTTGGTGACTGTCTGACAAAAAAGTAGCCTTGATGCACCACCACCACCACCATCACTGATGCAAGAGGAGGTGTTCAGTTGACTATTGGTCTTTGTGCCTTAAAGCACAAAACTCCTGCTATTCACTCTTTGAAGCATGAAAAACCAGCACTTCTCTCTTTCTTTCAGAACCTCTCGACTTTGTTACTAATCTATTCGTATTCCTTCCTGGTCAACTTTAGGTCATGATGAAAGAATGTGCCCCTGATTAATTAATCATATTACATTTCTGTCTCTCCTAGATAAGTAAAATACGAGGTTCTTGTAATTTGCATTTGCTTGATGTAGTATTTAGCACTTAGTGTTCACAACAGTCTTGTGTATCTTCTTTCTGGAGTGTCTTCTAAATAGTCCACCATGTGAGAATATTTTTAGGAATTCATCAACATTAAAAAGCTACCAACTAGCATTAGCAAGGAGAGTGTTACATCCTATATTGCTATACTAGCCTGTGCATATCTTCAATACTGACCTGCAGACTTTTGGTGGTATTTGTAACCCTTTCTAACTAAAGTAAAGTTGGTCATGTGATTATAATGAGCCCTAGAAAACCTCTATTCTTATGATTTAACAAAGTAGAGTTAATTGATGATTGGTAGAGGAGCAAGGGCTGTGAGTGAGTCAATTGTCACCCCCTTTGGGTGCCCGACTACTATACATGGATGTGATGGTATGGATGTTCAATCATATGAAAAAAAGATTCTTTCTTGTCCACCCTAAAAGGGGCTTCAACGAAACTGATTCTCCTTCATAGCTAATGTTGTAATTGGCTTATGGATTCCTTTGTTTTCCAAATGCCACATGTAAAGTTTTCCATCATGCAAGTTTACTTCTGAAAGTTCTTATTATTTCTAGTTTAGTTCATCAAGTGTTGGTGGTTATGTACTTCCTCAAAGATCTGTTACTTTTATGTTACATGCTTATGTGCTTAACTGCTCTTTGGAGCTTGAAGGTGGAAGCATGTGATGGAGTTTAGCAAGTGCATCAGTGAGCTGCTTGGGAGTCCAAGGGATCCTTATGTTTCAATCATTGAAAGCCCAAAAGCACTTCTAAAGGTTTATTTTTATTCTTTTTGATACTGGACACATAAATTCTATCCTCTCATTTGTTTTTATGTTCCGGCAAGGGACTGACCATATGTTCCCAATTCCCTTGTATAATTTTTGGTTCTTTTTTTGGGAATATGGGTATGCATAGGTAGCTTCAGATTGTTTAATCGAAAATTTGAGTGATCCTTTTTTGATGGGATATTGCTATTTCTGCTTTGACTATGTAAATTCTTTTCAGGTATGAATGAATTGTGTCATACCTTAAAAGGGATTTTTTTAAAATGCATTTACTGTTGTTTGTTTCTATCAGAAAATGAAGTCATTGATATATGCCATGATTTTAGCATGCCTACATACCTGGTTCTGTTTTTGCAGTCATCTGATGAGCCTACATATTCAAAGGCTGCATGGGAATTGTTGGAGATGTTTTATGTTGATAATCATTCCTTCAATTGGCTCCCTGAACGACTTGTTGATTGGTTAGCAGTAATGTTCTTTCTTTTTCATCTGTTTTGTGTTGATTTATGTCCTAGAAGTCATACTTGGTGTTCAGGACTATCTTTGAGAATAACCTTTCAAATTATAATCATGTTTTTATTTGTTTAGGAATATGATCAGCTCATTTCAGAGACAGAGATGACCGTTCATTCAAAGCTTGTGGCTTTGCAAAGCAAACTTGTCAATTTACAGGTTTGATCTTTTGTGAGATCTTAGTAATATGTTATATCCACCTGCCAAATCCAATAAACTTCAAAAAACGCCATGTGCATACTCATTGTGCTATAATTCAATTGTTAACTAGGGATCCGGATATTATCACATTTCTGGCAATTTGTTGTTAAATGCATATGAAGGTGAAGCTCCTTTGTATATCTTTCGGCCATCTTTTTTAAATTTGTGAAACATGTATTTTACATTTTACGGTGGACTTAATCTTCATCTCTCATACAAAGCAATAATGAGTTATATATGGCTTAATCTGCATTTGTATACATTGTCGCTGTTCATGTATTTTCATCAAGTGACAATATAACGATGTAAAAGAATTCTTATATTAGCAGGAAAAATGTAATTTTTTCTTTTGCCAAAAGTGTGTTCTTTGTTCTATAATGCTCTAACCTGCTTACATGGATCTTGTCTTTCCTGGTCTGCAAGTTTAGGAATTAAGAGGATTGGACTTTTCTTCTGTGCAGTTTCTGGAGGATGATACAGATTATTGGGAAGGTATTGCTTTTGCACTGGCAGTTGGATGGCTGGAGGCAGTGGTAAATGCCTGACTGGTTTGTAATCTTTTTATTTGATCCTACAAGCATGCTTATGTTACTCTTTTGATGCTTGCTACGCTTTTGTTATCATCATTGTCATCATTATATCTTCATTAGTCATAGTTTGGTTATTAAAAGACAACAATCATGTTTTTCAGGTGAAACTGTTGAGATTGCATGGATCCTATCAGCTGCATCAGCTTGATAATCGTGAGGTCTGCACCATAAGCAATATGTATACTTGAATTTAGCACAATACTACCTGGAATATTTGTGAGGAATTTTTCTTGGATGTCATTTAAGTGCAGTTGCGATTGAGCAATTTCTTGATAAAATAAAACCTCTACAAAATTAGGGATAGTGATCTATTGATTACTGGCTCAAGGCTTTCTTATAGGCGCTTCTTGATAGTGCAAATACTGCATAGACTAGTCACATTGAGTAATTTTAAGTGGCTCTTTTCTTCCTCAAAAATTCAAGGTGGCTCTTTATTTTAACTCTATCATTGCCATGGTTCTTATGAATTGAAACACCTTATTAAACTTTTTGCAAAATTATGTATTCATTGTTTCTTCAAGCCAGTTTTGTCTTTCCTACTTATGTTGTAGTCTCAGCTACATATGTGCCTATAGTATAAAGGTAGTATAAGGGTGTAGAAGGGAGCAGCCACCTGTGTAGAGAGAGAAAGAGAGAGAGAGAGAGAGAGAGAGAGACGGCTGCACAGAAAACTAAATCACGTTGAATTAGATTAGGGCTTCTCTCTATATTAAATAGAGAGAGGCAAAAAGGAAAAATTACATCTAAGTCCTTATGAGAACAAAATTTCAGAAAACCTCTAATATAAGAGAACAAACAAACAAACAACAACTACGCCTTCATCCCAAAACAATTGGGGTCAGCGATATGAACAAAAAAGAAATTCATTTTGGGTCTTCCACATGAATCCTTTTCCTCCAATCATTTCTATCCAATGCCATGTCCTCGGTGAGGTTCAAAGCATTCATATCCTTTCCTATCATCTCCATCCAAGTCTTCCTAGGCCTACCCCGACCTCTTTTAACTAATATATTTTCCCATTTCTCCAACCTTCTAACTGGAGTATCATTAGGCCTTCGCCGAATATGTCCAAACCACCGTAAACGATTCTCTCGCATCTTATTTTCAATGGGTGCAACACCTACCTTCTTACGTATCTCCTCGTTCCGAATCTTATCTTTTATTGTATTTTCACACATCCATCTAAGCATCCGCATCTCAGCTACACTCATTTTTTGAATATGATGTCTCTTGGCAGCCCAACATTCCGTACCATATAGAAAAGCGGGTCTAATAGTCGTCCTATAAAACTTTCCCTTCAACCGCAATGGCATTCTACGATCGCACAACACTCCAGTTGCACTTTTCCATTTCATCCACCCAACCTTTATCCTATGATTTACATCTCCATCAATTTCTCCATACTTTTGAATGATGGATCCCAAATATTTGAAATAATCATTCACCGGTATTTCTTGCTCACCAAGCTTCACTACACTCCCATCACTACTTCGTTGCTTACTAAACCGACATTCCATATATTCAGTCTTACTCTTACTCAACTTAAAACCTCTAGCTTCCAATGTCTGTCTCCATAATTCTAACTTAGCATTAACCCCAGCTCTAGACTCATAAATCAAAACAATATCATCAGCAAACAACATACACCACGGTACATTTTCTTGAATTGATCTCGTAAGCTCATCCATCACTATCGCAAATAGGAAAGGGCTTAAAGCATATCCTTGATGTAACCCAACCGTTATCGGAAAATTGGTTGTCACCCCTCCACAAGTGCGGACATTGGTTACTACTCCTTCATACATATCTTTAATTATACTAATGTACTTGAGAGAAACACCTTTCTTCATCATTGTCCACCAGAGAACGCCCCTAGGTACTCTATCGTAAGCCTTCTCTAAATCAATAAATACCATATGCAAATCTTTGTTCCTCTATATCTTTCAATAAGTTGTCTAAGAAGATGTATAGCTTCCATAGTTGATCTTCTAGGCATAAAACCAAACTGATTCTTCGATATCATGACAACCTTCCTCAACCTAGACTCAATCACCCTCTCCCAAAGTTTCATAGTATGACTCATGAGTTTTATACCACGATAGTTTGTGCAATCTTGTATATCACCTTTATTTTTATATAAAGGCACCAAAGTACTCTTCCTCCACTCATTAGGCATCTTACTCTAATATAAGAGAACTTAACCTAAAACTACCTATTCTCAACACTCCTCCTCAAGCTGGAGCATAGATATCAATCATGCTCAGCTTGTCACAACATTTTGAGAAATTTGGCCTAGCAAGAGGCTTTGTAAACATATCTGCAACTTGGTCTTCCGACTTTAGTATTTGGTAGTGATATGACCAACTTGAATCATATCTCTTACATAGTGGCAATCAACCTCAATGTGCTTTGTTCTCTTATGAAAGACATGATTGTTTGCTATATATGTTGCCGCTTTGTTATCGCACATCATGGTCATTGGAGAGGAAACCTTCACCTGGAGATCATGAAGAACAATGCGAACACATATCAATTCAGCAGCTGTTTGGGCCATAGCCCGATATTCTGATTCTGCACTCGACCTGAAAACCACATTTTGTTTCTTACTTCTCCATGAACTCAAGTTGTCTCCCAAAAACACACAGAATCCTGTGGTAGACTTTCTATCTACTACATATCCAGCATAGTCAGCATCAGAATAGGCTACTATCTCCAGAGTTCCACCTTTCCTGAACAATAACCCCTTTCCAGGAGAGAATTTTAGATATCTGAGAATCATTATGGCTGCATTTCAGTGTACCTCACTTGGTTTGTCTATAAACTGGCTAACTTTGCTTACTGCTAAAGCAATATCCGGCCTGGTACAGTTACATATAATAACTTCCCTACTAGGGAGCGATAGCTTTTGCTATCAACTGGTTTTGACCCTTCTTCAAACAACTGAACTTTATGGTCCATGGGAATATTTGCTGGTTTAGCTCTCAACATGCCCGTTTCCTTTAATAAGTCAAGAACATACTTCTGTTGAGACAAAACCATCCCTTCACGGCTTCTAGCAACTTCTATACCCAGAAAATACCTGAGTGAACCAAGGTCTTTTGTAACAAAGTGTTTTTGAAGATGAGCCTTTGTGGCTTCAATAGCTTTCACATCATCTCCTGTAAGAATGATGTCATCCACATATACCACCATAACAACTATGCCAGAGCTAGTTTTCTTTATAAAAAATGTATGATCTGCTGCTGATCTATTAAAGCCAAAGCTTGACATCACTTCAAACAACTTTTGAAACCATGCACGAGGACTTTGTTTCAAGCCATAAATCACCTTTCTCAATCTACACACCTTCTGACACTCCCCTTCAACCTCGAATCCTGGAGGTTGTTGCATGTAAACGGTCTCAGATAGATCCCCATATAGAAATGCATTTTTCACATCTAATTGGCACAAGCTCCAACCATGCTGAACAACTACTGAGAGAACAAGACGGATGGTACCCATCCGTGCAACAGGAGAAAAAGTTTCAAAGAAGTCAATTCCATATGTCTGAGTATACCCTTTCGCGACTAATCTGGCCTTGTACCTTTCAATAGAACCATCAGATTTGTACTTTATTGTATATACCCATTTATATCCAACAATGTCAGCATCTGTTGGGGAATCAACTAGATCTCAGGTATGCTGAGATACTAAAGCTGTCATTTCTTGCATAGCCAGCTTCCAGCGAGTATCAAGTGCTGCCTGTTGATAGTTCAGAGGAATAGTTTCAGCAGATAAGGCTGAAATAAAAGACTTCATCTGATGTCCAATTCTGGCATGGGAGACAAAATGAGATATGGGATATAAGGTACATTGTCTTGTCCCCTTTCGTAGAGCAATAGGCCTGTTATCATCATCCTGAAGATCACGATTGCCAGTAGAACTTACCTCAGGAGAAGAAGAAGATGAAGGCTCTTGCGGAAGTGGAGCTCTACGCACATATACCAATGGAGGATTATTAAATCTGGAAGAGGATGAAGTTTGGTTCGGTAATGAGGGCACAAATTCCAAAGGAAAAGGAGGTACAGGTAATGGAAAAGACTCAACTGGATCAACTAGCGGGGAACCGAAAATAGAGTAATATGGAGAGGATTCCAGGAAAGATACATCCGCACTAATATACTCTCGGCGAGAAATAGGATCATAACATCAATAGCCCTTTTGATTTTTTGGATAACCGATAAATATGCATTTTGTAGCTTGAGCGGCTAATTTATCACGGTCAGGGCCAAGTTTGTGTACAAAACAAACACATCCAAATATTTTTGGTGATAAAGAAAAAAAGGGAGCATTAGGTTTTAGGATATGTAATGAAATTTGATCACCCACCGAAGACGAAGGCATGCAGTTGATCAGATAGCAAGCAGTGGTAATCGCATCACCCCAGTATAACGCAGGAACATTTGATTAAATCATAATGGTCCTGGCAACATCAAGGAGGTGATGATGTTTTCGCTCAGCCACCCCATTTTGTTGAGATGAATAGGCACAGGAAGTTTGGGGTTGGATGCCATGATCTTGGTAAAATTGTAACAGACCTTTTGATTTAAACTCGAGAGCATTATCAATGCGAACAATCTTGACAATAGATTCAAACTGAGTTTTTATTTCAAGAATTAGGGATTTGATAATACTTGGAACTTCAGATCGTTCTTTTATTAAAAATACCCATGACAACTTAGAGAAATCATCAACAATAACAAGATAATAACGACACTGAGTCCTAGTAGGAATCTTACTAGGACCCCATACATCTGCATGAAGAAGTTCAAAAACTTTATTACTAGACTGACTCTGACTCGAAGGGAACAAACTTCGATGATGCTTGCCCAACTGACATGCTTCACACTGAAATGATGTGGTGGTAGGAATCTGAGGAAAGACCGACCGAAGCTTTGACAATGAAGGATGACCAAGACGACGATGCCACTGAACATGACTGAACGAATGTTCCACTGCAACATGAACAATACCCATTGGATGATGTAGGTAGTAAATTCCATTTTCTTCATAGCCTCCACCAATCTTTTTCCCCGTCAGCAAATCCTGAAAATGACAACCCATTGGATCAAATATTACTCTACAGTTTTGTTCTTTTATAAGGCAACTAACAGAGAGTAAACTTTGAGGAAAGTTTGGAGCATGAAGAGCATTTTTCAACTGTAATGAGGAGGATATAGAAATATTTCCCTGACCAACAACCGGGGAGGAGCTCCCATCGGCTAAGGAGACTCCAAGTTGAGCCTTAATATCCTTTAGATATGAAAAAACATGTGAATTTCCACACAAATGTTTGGATGTACCAGAGTCAATAACCCACTTACTATCAGTCGGATGAAGATGATTTCCGGTTGAATATGCAACACCAGCTACAGGAGGAGTGGAACTAAAAGGTCGAAGAGCTATCAGCTCATCATATTCCGCACGACTAAGGGTGATACTATTTTCATTTTCAGCGATATTCTTTTGTACATTTGTTGCCTCAATAGTAGTCACATTTGCTTTAGGAGTATATGACTTTGATGAAGAAGAGGTTGGCCGACCATGCTTATCCCAACAACGATCTTCTAAATGTCCAGATTTTCCACAGAATGTACATTGAAGCTTTCCTCTGCCTCCCATACCACGTCCACGTCCTCTGATATTCTGAATATTTCCACGCCCATAACTAGATGGGACAACAAGAGCAGATGACTGAGTCACAGGCTGAGATTGTGGCAGAGAGATCGCAAGTCTACTCAGACGATTGTAAGCATCAGCAAGAGTGGGAACATCTGATCTAGTCAACATTTGAACTTTTGCAACAGAAAAATCTGAAGAAAGACCGGTAAGAAAACGAGCAATCATGGTTTGTTCTTGATGATCCTTTTGCTTCGAGCAACAAAGAGGCCTGTAAGCATTAAGTCTTTCAAACGCAGCTTTGACAAAGACATAGTATTGGGCCAAGGTCTGATCTCCTTGTTGCAAATTATATATTTCCTGTTCGACTTGTAGGATACGACTCACGTTCGTTTCTTGTGAGTATGTGTCACGAAGATTGTCCCACATCAGTTTGGCTGTATTATAGTATATCAATCCATCTGCAATATGGGGTTCGACACTATTCATGATCCATGACATAACTATGTCATTATCTTCATCCCAAGTAACATATCTTCCCAATTTCTCAGTGGGTTCGCCTTCCAACAAAATGTGTTTTCGACGATGTCTAGATACCGACATCATAAATGTTCTGGACCACCTGACATAGTTGGTTTCATTCAACCTTACGGAAGAGCCATACGAGAAGGGGTTGGCAAAAGCCTTATACTCCCCAATCTGTTCCATTTTAGAATCACATTTCGAATTTTCAGCCATACTGCTCACTAGAACAGCAAGTATTCAAGTAGAATTTTCCAACACTGTAAGGAATCAGCCCTGCTGTTTCCAAAAAAGAAAACAGTCCACAACCAGCAGGTAATCACTCCTGCTGCTTTCACGACAAAGGGATAGCTGAAACTAACACAACACGAAACAAAACTCGACACAGCAGGGAGTCACGACCATTGTTGCACCCAAACACACCACGATCAACAAGAATATTCAGTTGCAACACAGATGAACACGACAACTGCTGTTCTCCAAACATATAAAGCATAACGGCCAATAAGTCTTCAGAAGACAATTAAATAGATCAATCATATCTCGATCACACGCAACAAACACAGAAAAAAAATTCCAGAATCACGGCAGGCACGCAATCAGCACAGAAAACATGACAATCTCGGCTAGCACGCAGTATCACAGAAACTTGCTGCGTGACCCAAACAGCAGGAACAACCAACAGCTCACGGCTGACACGCAGCAGCACAGAAGCTTGCTGCGTGACCCAAACAACAGGAACAACAGGAACTCGTCAATCATGGCACGCCAATCACGACAGGCACGCACCAGCAAGAACTCGTCAATCTCCAGAGAATCACGACAGGAGATGACAAAAAAAACCACACTAAGAGAGAAAAAAAACCAGATTCAAAAAGAAATGGTTACGGCTCCAGGAAATCACGATAGGAGCTCCATCCTTAGATCTGGGTAACATCCCAGATCTGTTATCAGATCTTCCACATCAGTGCAACAACAAACCTGATTTTCACGCAGTCTGAATTTTTTTTTTCGTTGGTGAAGATCAGTCCTCTTCGTGATCACGCTCCCGAGATCGAGGGCTTTGATACCATGTAGAAGGGAGCAGCCAACTGTGTAGAGAGAGAGAGAGAAAGAGAGAGAGAGAGAGAGAGAGAGAGAGAGAGAGAGAGAGGCTGCACAGAAAACTAAATCATGTTGAATTAGATTAGGGCTTCTCTCTATATTAAATAGAGAGAGGCAAAAAGGAAAAATTACATATAAGTCCTTATGAGAACAAAATTTCAGAAAACCTCTAATATAAGAGAACTTAACCTAAAACCACCTATTCTCAACAAAGGGTCTAGTGTATTTTTATTTCAAAGAATGCCTTCATGTAGTTCTAGTTGATAAGAATTGTATCATTATGTTGGGCTGAATATTCTCAAACATAATTTGAAAAGATTCGTGCATTTCACTCATTGCTGTTGGGTGACATTAACCTCATTTTGTCCCTAAAAATGGCCAGCCTGCTGTAAATCACTGTGCTTTATGGCCATTTGTTTCATTTAATATTGTCACCTAAGCTGCAAACAAAGTCTCACCTCCATGTTTATGGGAATGTTGATGACATTTTTTCAAGTAGAGTTGTTCGGATGTACATATTGAGTTTTTGAGTTGTCCTGGTTGGCATGCTCTTCATTCCGCTTCTACGTTACCTGGCCATGTCATAGTTCTTTTATTCATCTTTTCTTCAAAACATTGTTGAACTCATAACTGAGTGATTCATCCATGTGAAACAGACTGAGAATGGGCTTGTTGAGGCAGTTGCTGTTCTTGTTTCAACAATGCCACGCTTACGCCCAGATTTACCTGCTGGAGGCTTTGGACAATGCTTTAAAAATAAACCCGACTTTATTAAGGTACATCTGAATGTTGTGCTGTTAAGCTTCTGTAATTGTGTTAAAGCTTATATTCTGGCTGTTTTCAAGGCATGGGAAAAGTGGCGGGGACAAGTAGCTAAGCTGGACTGCAGTGCGTTTTGGCTTAGGTGCGAGCATCATCAAACGACAGATGGATTGAAGAGATTGTTAAAGATTTTGCTGGGAGATGTTGAGAATCTTGCTACAGCAACTTGCCACTGGATGGAGCTATATATATCTCACTTTCTCTATGTCAGACCACTTACAATGGTTAGGATGCATGTCATTTTCTTTTGCTTGTTAAATTCTTTTTAACTTTTATTTGATGGATATCATGTTTATTTAGCACCGTCTCCTTTCCATATTACTGCCTAAACTTCTTTAACTTAAGATATGTTTTTTTCTTTTTTTCATTTCATGGACTTTTCTTGTAACCATAGTTGGCAAACTTGTGACTCAGGCTCGGATCGGACCCCTACTGGTCACCAAGTCAGCGTGTTGACTCAATGACTCGGACGAGTCAGGACTCTATGTTTTATAATGTAAGCACATGAATAAGACATGAAAATAACTAAACTTCAAGCTAATATGTCAATAGCTAATTTATAAAAACATATAATTATACTTGATTATTAACTTTTTTCATTGAACAATATTAGATTCTTCATAACAAGTGACTTTATATAAGAATTATGCATTAAAAATAATAAAATACATGATGAAAAAAATTATATCATGGGTTGGATCGGCAGTCCTAAATCGTGACCCAGTTGGGGTTCGATCTGGGTCGACCCGCGAGATTCCCGAGTTGACTCGCTGGGTTTGCCAACTATGCTTGGAACTATTTCATTTTTCATGTATCAGAAGTGAAATAAAAACTACTTAAAGAGGTCATCCAACATGATAAGGTAGGTTGCATTTAACACTTTGTACACTTTTTTAAGCTTGGTTCTTGGACCTCCTCGAATAAATGTATCTTGAAAAGAAAACCTTTCTTAAGATATCACAGCACTAGATCCTATTTTCCATTAAAACTTCATCATTGATCTCTTCATGTTGAGAACATATTTTAGGCATCACAGTTTTATAATTTCCCTCAGCAGAAGGCTGCAAAATTAATGCCTCTGTGAATAATGGTCAACTTCATAATGGAAATAATAGTTTTATTTGCACTTGTGCTTTTTATCATTTTGAAATCCTCTGTGCCTTATATTTTTTGATACTTTTATCTGTATTGCATTTGATATTACACATTTATGTGGAGCGAAAAACACTTTTGATTCTTGATCGAGTGAGTGTACTCATTTCTTGTTGGGGCCGAGTCTAGTGTCCTGGAGCAGCATGAACGGCCATATAATTGCTTGATTCAACATTCAAGCCAAGTATATAACCAGAGCAATTTATCTTAGTATACATTTTTTGAGTGTGGTATTTGTCGACTGTTCTTCACGTACAAGCTTCATGATCAGTTTTATCTATTGTGATAATAAGAGTGCTAGCAATACATCAAATAAAGTATACCATGGGGAAAAAAGAAATAGAGAATGCAAAACAAGAACCAATGACCTCCATAATTGGATTGCATATATCTTCATAAAGGCTTTGACAAATACCAACCTAAAATTCTGAGATAAGATGTACTTGGGTTTAACCACTGACCAATATTGGCGATATTTTTAAAATATCGCAATAAATACCGATATTTTAAGGTAGCCAATATTAAAGGGAATATGTCACTATCGCCGGAAGACAAAATATTGTGATAATATCATGATATTTTTGGGAAAAAACTCTTTTTTATTTTACGTTTGCATGTCCTATTTTTTTTATATATTTTAAAACCTTTAAAACTTGTTTCTTTATATTTTTGGAAGAAAAATAATGCAAAACTTATTATTTTCTTATATTTTTAGTTAATATTTATATTTTTTTCAATTTTTTAAACTCTCTAGATTTTTCAACTTTTGATAATCTCTCCGAGAAATATCTTCGCCGAGATAATACCATGAATGATATAGGTGACTATGGTTTTAACTGAAGTACAACTTGAGAGGTGCTATTAAAGATGTAGATAATTGCAGAATGCATGCATTTTTTTCCTTGTTTTGGTAAGCTGAAATGCAAGCTCACCGAGATTGCATATTGATTTTAGGGAAAAAATGTTGAATTGCTTGATCATCAATTTTTTTGTTCTTATCCTCCATTTCTTGTTGCTTTGTTTCTTATTGCAACTTGTACTACAGTCCATTTACTGAAATTTGGAAGCAATTAGCAGATCCTTAGAGTACAAGATACACAATAATACCATAGATCTGTTCAATTATTAGGAGGCATTTTTGTAGAATTATCTAGTTGCAAAAAATACTGAGCTTTGGATGCATATGTGTGCACATCCCCATGTGCATGTGTGTAATTCCAGCCGTTCTAGCATTGGAATAATATCTTCTTTTTACTATGTTAGGGCTTAGAAGCAATGCACAGCTTAGTTCAGAAGTGCATCCAGCTGAAGCCAGCATCTCACGTTAACAATTTGATGGGGCTTATTCTTGGAATTGTTGGTGATAATACTGAGGTATTTCTTTTCTTCTCCCTACTTTTGTTGGTACTACTGGATGCAATATTGTGATTATGCTTATTATTTTTCTGAAGCCTCTGCTTGTTGCATTCAGGTTGTTTTAGCAGAATGCTTGAGATCCTTTGGTCCCTGGTGAGCCTTTTCAGTTGGTGGAATCTGAAGCGTTTTCTGTTAGCAAAGATATTGAAATCTTAGGCCCTTTTTCTTGCACTTATGTTTGTTTTCACTTTTGCTTTTCAGGATGGTTGCTCATGCCATGGAGTTGTTGACGGCAAAGAATCATCAAATTGAGATTCTTTTGCATGAAGAGCGACATAATTTGGGTGGAATTAGTATAGAGGAGCTGCATCGACTTGTTTATGCTCAAGTTCTCTCTTCTCATGCTTTGACTTGGCAAGTAAGTTGCAATTTGACAACTGAACATGCATTTTACTGGACAAAGTTTTGAAAGTTATGACTTTTGTTGAGGGCAATACTTTCTAGGGCCAATCACAGTCTGATTTGAATACTGTTTTCCATAATGTTTGTCTTTTTTTCCAATGAGAATTCTTGAGTTCCTGTTAACATATTAGTCTAGAGTGTTGTACTGCATTTGTATTGCACTGCATGTTTACACTTCCTCTGGTAATTCTGTTGTCCAAATTCGCATGCTTACATTGACAATTGACTTTTTTGGCATCCTTATAAAACCCCATCTTGTAGGTGTGTATTGCATGTCATGGAAAACCTCTATGGGAATGCAGACGAGAAATCTGGTAGAGGGAGTAAGGTCATCTCCAGGGAAAGCTTTCCACTGAAAATGCATGAAAAAAGGTGGCAGCCCACTGTGTTAGGAGTTGCTTTCCTTGATCCGTGTGTACTCCACGTTTTTGTTGTACATCATGGGGGGGAATGATGAAAAATGATGCTTTTGCATGTCCGGCATGCAATTTTCTTCGCAGGGAAAATGCACCTTGTGGAAATTCCAATCAATTAGTGTTGACATAGTAGCTTTGCATATGGCAAGAAAGAAGAGCTACTAGTCAGTAAGGCTACTGCTTAGGCCATCAAGTGGTTGCGCCTCTCTTGAGACTCTCTTCCCTTTTCTTTTGATAGCTATCCTTTAGCTCATCGCAGAATGTTTGGTCTCACACCTATTCCCATTCACGTATGGCCTATGGTTTGGTTACTACAAATCATATCTTCTGCCAAGGTATTCACCGAGCAAGCAGAAGCCATTTTGAAGGAGGCTATTCAGGAGCTGATACCACAACACTGGCTATCCCTTAGAGAAAAAACAAAAAGGGTCTTTCGAGCTTAGTAGCGGGATCTGAAAGAGATTCATTCACAATAGCACAAACTATTTCTTTTCCATTATAGAATGTACTATTTACATGTTTCGTGAAAAAAAAATGTGAAACTTTTGGTTTTCAGGGGTTTGAAAATTGAGTTCAGCATGAAAATATGTTATAGTTTTATTTACTTTTTGTTAATTATATGCATAGTTGGCAAACTCGTGACTCAGGCTCTGATCAGACCCTACTGGGTCACCGAGTCAGCAGGTTGACTCGGTGACTCGGACGAGTTTGGACTCTATATTTTTTAGTGTAAGCACATGAATGAGACATGAAATAACTAAACTTCAAGCTAATATGTCAATTATTAACTTTTTTCATTAAACAATATTAGATTATTCGTAACAAGTGACTTTATATAAGAATTATGCATTAAAATAATAAAATACATGATAAAAAATACATGATAAAAAATACATGAAATAACTAAACTTCAAGCTAATATGTCAATTATTAACTTTTTTCATTAAACAATATTAGATTCTTCGTAACAAGTGACTTTATATAAGAATTATGCATTAAAATAATAAAATACATGATAAAAAATTTTATTTAATGGGTTGGATCGGCAGTCCTGAATCATGACCCAGTTGAGGTCCGATCCGGGTCAACTCGGGCGATTCCTGAGTCAACTCGCCCGGTTTGCCAGCTATGATTATTTGAGCTGTGATATTGAATGTTGATTGGTATATGTGCTAAAGAACTATTTAACCCAGTTATCTGTGTAATCATACTGATGAATCAAAACTGCTATTTTGTACTTCCTCTGATTAGTGCTATACAACTTCTGATTTGCTTCTTTCTGGATTCTATCTGTAGATTGCTCCAATTTATTTGGCATCATGTCCAAATCAAGGTTTAGGGCTGCTGGAGATTTTATTATACAGACAACCTGTGCAACACAATCAATTAATGCTAAAGGTGATGAAGTTAAAGATAGATCTTTGCTTGTAAAGCTATGATTTTTCATAAGATAATTCTTGTGCAATAATGTCTTTTAAGTTTCTCTTTTGTGATTGGTTTCAGTTTTTTATTCTTGTCCTTTTGTGCAGACTCTTGAGATATGCAACCTATATGAACTTGGCAACATTGGTGCAAGCATCATGATGGTATTTATAAACTTATTAATTATCTATTGGATGGACCAATTAATTGTCAAATCTCATTTCCTTAAATATTAATTGTGGTCCGAACTTTCTTTTGTTTGGTGAGCTTCATTGTTGCAGATCATAGTCACAAAAATTTACTATTTTCCTTTTGGTAAAATTTCAGTTCCTTAAGTATCATTTGTTTGTCAGAATTTTCTTTTGTTTGGTGAGTTCCACTGTTGCAGATTAGTCACAAAAATCTACAACTTTTTTAATAACTATGTTGTTTTAACGAAATGGCACAGATCCCAATGCACTCCAAAATGAACTCCAAGAATTGAAACTTAATGTATTTGGACAAAAACATAAGAACTAAAATGAAACACAAGGAATGTGAATAAACGAATAATTTCATTAATAAAGAAAAATTAAAATACATAATAACCTCACTACACAAATACACTCAAACTCATAAACCTAAAACTACCCATCACTCTCTCACTTTACAAAGCACACACCTACCCCTATTTATAGAGAAAAAAAAGGGGAGGAAGAGCTAGAGGAAAAAGAGGAGAGTGAAAGTCCTCTCTAGCCGTGGCTAGAAAGGTTAACCGTTGGGCTTAGTTCCCAATAACTAGAAGTCAACTTTAGTTGACTTACTTTATATATATATATACATACAAAAAGGATACATTAATCTTAATTGCCCTCCTCAAACTTTAAGTTTGCAAATACAAACAAAGAACCCATTAATTAAAATATTTTCATTTGACTTCATCAAGTTCTTCTATTCGTTGCTTCCTTAAAGGGTGTTGATCTTCAGTCATATACTCTATTGTACAAAGAGTTTTTAGGATCTTTAATATCATCAATACTTGAGAACCTGTAAATAGAGCTAACAAAACATCCCAACTATACACATACATATCATAAGAGGATTTCAAAAATTAATTATATATTATGGAGAGAGGATGACCAAATACCAAAAATACAATATATAGAAAATATTTAATAAGACAATTTACCAAATTTCAAATATATTTAAAAGAAAATTTTTGACATTATTTTTGAAAAATCATTAATTTTTAAGAAATCATGGTTCTTAATTCATAAGAGAACATAATTGCATATTATAAAAAGGAGAGATACCTGCATAAAATATCTCAAAGATAAGCTCATAAATCATTAATCACGTTAAACATTCATGAAAGCATGCATTATTCAATGTCAATACACCTATATATCTATCACTAAAAAACACATTAATGCATAAAAGGCATAGAATATGGTTTTTCAAACAACATTAATACCATGGATAAATAACTCACAAGGGAGTTTAAATCATAAAATCTCACACAGGAGAGTAAATTACTCATAGATAGATTTACTTTTTAAGAACAAATCATTTTTACACAGTGGAAGATACAAGAAATAATTCAAATTATTCAATAAAGATTCTGAAAAGACAAATATGACAAACATGGATCAATCAATTATTACATTTTAGAAGCAATATTAACCACACAACTAATGCATATATAAATGAACCATGCAATAGTTTAGACCAAATTTAAGAAAACCTTTTAAGAGAAAACAAGTTACTAAAAATATGAAGAGATTTAAAATCCCACAAATATCAATAAATTATATTTTGCAAACTTCAACAACAATTCCACCACCACAAGCAATCACCTCACTAGATCTCCAAACCTCAAAATTCGAGTGTATCAACTACTAGAACAAGAGTACAATACAAATGTCAGCCATTACCAAACCAATGACCATGCACCAACAAACTGGTAATTGAAATTGAAAACAAATATCAACAATAATCATTCTCGTGACCATGCACAGGAAATACAAGCTTCCTGACAATACAAATCAGCTACAACCACATGAAGTGCACGTACCTCACCTCACAAATGTTATAAAACTGCAAACAATAACATCAGTTTCAACGATTGCACATAACTCACAACACTGATAAACATCTCTTATCTACATAAAATGACAAATAAGAGACATAACAGGAGGAAACACACAAGGTAAAAGAGCGATTTATAAATCAAGGCAAAGATACTAAATTTTATGAACTTTCAAAACACTATGGTTTCCAAAAATAATAGTCATCACAGATAAACATAATTACAAGCATCCATAATAACAATGGTTACTCACGGAACCAGAAATCAAACAATCGTCAGTTAAAGCCAAACTATAAGCCAACAATGTAAACTGACAAAATCGTTGTGCACACAACTCACCCCAACAAACAACTCTAGTTTAACAAAAGCAACATGGATTTAAAGGTCTATCAACTATCAATCAGACCCAAGACAAGTAACAACACATCATTCATAACCCTTGAGAATCTAGAGTGATAAGATGACATAAGGTGAACACATAACTCACCTCAACGGTTAACCCTGACTCAATAACAAGGCCAAAAAAGATGATGCATCAAATAAAATTTTGTGAAAGAACCATAATATGACAATATTGAACTCACGAAAAGATCAATTTCAAATAAGGTGAGTTCAAACACATAAATCAATTTGAAAGATGCAATTTCAAATTAGATTCAATAAAAATTTAGAAACAAGTGTAATCATATGCAATACAAGATATCTCATAACAATTTTTACAAACTTGAACAAGCAAATAATGGACAAGGATCATACCCAATATAATCAATCTACATAGAGGAGATGGAATCATGAAGTTTGAGTATCTTTCAAAAGATAATGGAATCATAAATCTACCGATCAAGGAACAAGTGAACTAAAGCACATCACATTTAAAACATCCAATAAATCTCACTAAAGAGACAAGAATATATGATCTTATTAAAGAATAACTTCTAAGAAGCTAGATTTAAATAATAAGTCTACTATAAGACAATAGATGACAAACATAGAGATTCACAAAGAGCCACATATAACTATCATCAACCATGAACCCACATATGACATACAAGAAATTTGATCACAATGCAACAAATATAAAATCTATAAGAAGCATCTAATGGCATGAAATATCAATGCACAAGAAAGAAACCGCTAAGGGTTACAAAAGTGCAAAGCCACCAATGAGCAAAAACACATAAAGCTACAAAGTGCTAAACAACAACCATACAAGAGTTTTAAAAATATAAGTTTTATAAAATGCTCAAGAAGAAGCATAAGTACAAGCCAATAACTTAAAAATAATTTTACTTAATGAGGTATTTTAAAAGAAGCAATATCACTCAAACATACAAGGAATGACATATTCACACGATGATAGAAGGACCTTGAGATAGCATAGAGAACGTCTATGTTATAACCAATGACAATAACATACAAAAAATTTCTAAGATTCACAATCTTAATCGTGGAGTTCACACAATATATCTTAAAATTCATGTTTGGTCACATAATTAAAATCATCAAAGAAACATCACAATATATTAAAAATCCTGAGGATAATCCATTTTTACACATACATTAGGAGACATTCAAGAAAGAAATAAAACATGAAATTTAATATTTTGCAAAACATGAAACACATATATGACTTTAAGAAACCACATATTTTTGCAAAATATAATTTTCATATCCATAATCTAAAGCATATATTTCATATATCAAAAGATAACAATTTCTACATATTTAAAAAAGCATTTATTTTTAATATAACCCTTTTAAAACACCTATCATACATATGAAAATAGAAAACCAAAGATAAATACCGGGATGTGAAGTCATTGAATCCATATCATTCATTAATATGAATCCTTTCCAACACCACGATTCCAAGCTTTGATACCATGTAACGAAATGATGCGGATCCTGATGCAATCCAACAATCGAAACATAATGTATTTGGATCACGGTTATTCATATCGTACGATACATATCGTTACTTTTGGGGTTTGTAATACGATACATACTTATATCGCGATATGAGTATGTATCATATCATGTTGTATCGTACGATGCAGGACATATCGTATGATACACCTTCGACGCACTTTTGGGTTTTAAATACCTTTTGAAGGCCAACTTTTCCATTTGTCTAGAGGCCATTAGAAGTGGATTTCCAATGTTTTTTCACCCAAAGAATTGGGTTAAGATAAAAAAAATGCATTTCCACTATTTTTCACTCAAGAAAATGGGTTAAGGTAAAAAAATCTTTATTTTGAGTAAAATTAAAAAGCTACTCTCCAAAAAAAATTGCCTCAAGAGGGCGCTGCCCCCTACAACCCATGCCAAATTACCGCAAAGTTGGATTCCCTGAAAATTAAAGATTTATATCAAGGTAAATAAGGCCCCACACTTCTCCAACAAAGATGACATCAGATGATCCGGCATAGTAATGGGGCACTCGAGTAATGAGTGAAAACCGATTGAAAATCGAGTGCAACTATTGTTATAATAATTTTATTTATATAGTATGAAAGTATAGTCTTTTGGCATGTTCTTAATTGCATGATATTTAATATTTTGGATTGTTTTTGTGAGATAGTTGATGTTTGATAATGTCTTATGCAGCTCATAGAGACATAAATGCTTCATATGTGATTTTATATTTGTATTTTATGCAATTCATTAGTATTTGATGTGATATGATTTTTTTGAACTTTTACTATTTTTTTATTTTTTTTTATTTTTAAAGTTTTTATTAAAAATGTATGATACAGTGTTACTATTGGCTTGACCAATACGGGTAACGATACGCTACTTACAACCTTGATTTAGACAAAAACATAAGAACTAAAATGAAACACAAGAAATGTGAATGAATGAATAATTTCATTAATAAAAAAATTAAAAATACATAATAACCTCACTACACAAATACAATCACACTCATAAACCTAAAACTATCCATCACTCTTTCACTTTATAAAGCACACACACCCCTATTTATAGAGAAAAAAGGAGGGGAAGAGATAGATGAGAGAGAGAGAGTCATCTCTAGCCATTGGACTAGGTCCAACGGCTAGAAAGGCTGGCCGTTGGGCTTAGTTCCCAACATAGTTGATTTAATATATATTATTTTATATATATACAAAAAAGATACATTAGTCTTAACAGTTGCATTGCAAGAGTTTGATAAAATGACATCAAAGGAAACTCTTAATTATATTTTCAAAATATCACCTTCTGTATATTGTGATGTCATCGTGAAGATATGAAATGCCATGGTATTTTTCTTGTATTTTCTTTTTTTAAAAGCACTCTTACCCATAATTCCTTAAGTTTTCCAGTTCTTCATATTCTATTTTTTACATTATTTTTAAAAAATGAGTTAAGTCTATCTTGATTTTCTACATAAAAAATTTCTTTTAGAATTGCTTAGGTTAAAAACAATTGTGAATTGCCTAGAGAAATTGCATCATCAAGAAATTTTGATGCCAATATTCGTTACTGCTATGCTATGTCACATGGGTGCGGGTGCGGGGGTGCGACACTTTCAAAAAACTTGGGTGTGGGGGTGCGTCAAAAAAATAATAATAATAATAATAAATATATATATATATATATATATATATATATAAAATTTTTAAGTTTTAACAGTTAACAACATTAACACTAATGAAATAAAAAACAATTATCACAATATCACTTGGGTGCGGGGGGTCAATGGTTGGAGGGCTCTACTGAGTCGAGCTCAGTCCCAGTCGAACCGGGGGCACCTTGGGCATAGGGTGGCCTTCGACAATGCGTACAAGACGCGGAGGCACAGGGAGGTTGGAGAGAGAGAGAGAGACCTGATAACTGAGGAGCGCGGCCGGAAGGAGTCGGCGTCGGCTATAGGAAGCAAACTCGGGAAGATTAGGGCAAAAAAGTTTGCCCTAATCCTCCTCCCCTCAGCCCTTTTCATCGGGCATTTTTTTGTCCAAAAATTGGACACAAATGACCCTGGGTGCATTGACAACACCCAGGGTCTGGTTGACCGCACCGGGTGCCGCACCCGCATCACGTCGACGGGGGTGCGGCACCCGGTTGGCCGAATCCCTGTGACTTAGCTGCTATGCATGGGACCCCAACTGACAAAAACACAATCTGAATGAGCGTGTAATGAACTGAAAAAAGAATATCTGGTAATTCAGTTCTGACCTGAATCATCTGAACAGATTGCTGGAATGCATCACTGGAAGCATGGCAGGAAAGGGTTGGGTGTTTTTTGGTTGCAGCAGGCTCATGATGAAGTTCGTCTTGGTAAAATTGCACAACAGTTGTTCGAATCTGTAGGAAAGTCATTATCTGATGATAGTTTTAAGGTGATAACTTGTTCTTACTATTCTGCCTTTTGGAATTTTTTTCTTTGCTTTTACTGTTCTCTGAGTTCTTCTATTACCTAAATTTTTTGACTTATTTGTCTTTATTAATAGTTTTTACTGAAATGTGATTGTGACTTCTGTTGTTTGATTGATTTATTGCTGCAGCAATGGGAGGGGTTGGTTGAACTTCTGGAACATGAGAACAGGAGCGCAGGAGGTCTTGAATTTCTGCACATGTATTTCTCTATAATCCCTAATTAATTACAAACTTGCGAGACACTATAATGACAGGTTCTTGCCTGGAAAGAAATAGGTGGGACTTAAAAAAAAAGTAAATCTTTGCTAAATGATATGGAAATTTTTACCTACTTTTGGTTTTGTTTCTTAAAGATATGTAAATAAAATTTTATCCTTTGTATAATTTTGTGGCTTATCCTATAGAAGATGGTAACCTTGAATTTCATGGGTTTGATTTTTCAGAGAAGGAAGATGAGCTGATATATATATATATATTAGAGAGAGAGAGAGATGTATGTATAAAATCTTCTCTATTTTTTAATTGTGGGCTTTGTTTCATTCATACATTACAAGTTTGAAAAAGTGAGTTCCAAAACTTGGTTTGGTATCTGTTAGGCGCAAGTTGCCTAGAACAGATGACATGGTTTTTTTTACTGTGCTATTTGTTTCTAAAACATATGCCTAAACTTATTACAAACATGTAGGTATAGAGAGTTCAAAGGGTCACTTAGAAAGTTTCAGCATGAATCCCGTGATGGGCTCCTGGATGAAACTGCACAACAAGCATTGGAGATGCTTATACTGGTAATATCCTTTGAATGCTTCTAAAAACAATGTCTACTATATATATTTAATGAATTATTTAGATATGAATTTTCTTCCCTTAAAGCTTAGGTTTTTAGTGTGCCTTATGTTGAACATCAAATAGTGACATTCGTTGGGAAGTACACATGATCTCTTATTAAATCCTTGATAGTTCTAATTAGCGAAGTAGGCATGGTTGATTGGTTTTGTAAGCTTTGCAGCTAGATTCTCCTTCCAAGTTTGATTTCATGAATTAGTTCTTTTCTAGTGCATATGGATCCAAAAAAAGAAAAAGGGTCCGAAATTCGATAGCTGCATATTACCCTAGCAATTCTAGCATATGCCTTGCAGTGGAAACTGGAAAGATCATGAATGTATCTTACTAAAGTCAATCATGTCCTTTATGCATCAAGCTGTTTCTATGTTAGAATGATCTGAGGTTCACATCTTCCCATTATGCTTCGAGTATCTTCTCTTTACCTGTTCTTTGCCATGTCATCATCAGATGCATAATAACGGTCATTTGTTCATTCTCTTACATTTTTTATTCTGAATAGTTGAATTTACATTTTAAAGATAGCATGTTATCTATTTGTTATACAAAAGAACCTGTGATTATTCAAGAAATCATGTCATTTTTAAATCTGTGAAGCTTGTGCAGCATTGGGCAAAGTTTATACCTAAGTCCTGATTATAATTATGATGGAAAAAAATGTTGTGACAAAGATAAGAGTACAAAGTAAAACTAAAGAGTCCAACAAGGTGAATACCCCCTTTGTTTGCCATTAGTTTAGTGCAGAAAAATAAAAAACAACAAACAATATAGCACAATGCCATTCTCTCTCTCAACCATGTCAGAATGTGAATTTAACATGCTAATCCTATACAAATGTATAAATTGCTACTTCCTATAAAAAAATAGGAATGATTTGATTGCACTTTTGTACAACATGAGTAGTTTGTGCAGGATCTGGATAATATCATGCATGGAAAATATCTAAGACTGATATAGATCCTTTAAACAGAAAGCTTTCAAGATTTTGCCCGAGGAAATTTGTGCAGAAGGCCAAGGGATTACATCAGGTGTCTACCTTTTGAATATCACCTTTGAAAGGTAGAGTTACATGTTTCAGGGAATAGTGGTGCCATTATTAGCTGGAAGTAGGGGTGGGCAACGGACTGGGCTGGCCCGTCAATTGATGGGCCGGGCCAACAGCTTGGTTCGGGCCACCCATTAGCAAAGGCTCGGCCCATGGGCCTATTGGGCGGGCCGGTTCGGGCTGAACTCTTTTTTTTCGAATTCATATCTGAAATGGTAGATGACTTCCAGGCATATGTTGAGATAAATGAGGACAAAACGAATGCAAGAAAATATCTACATGACTTATCTAACGATGGACACGGTTAGACTAGCTAGGATAGTTTCCATCTCATGAGAGAATTCCTTGCAGTTTGTGAAGATATAGAATTATCTTCTTATGTTAATTTTCCTTTTCACTGTTGTAAACAATTAACCTTGTAACCTCATCTATTTAAGATGTTTATGGAAGCTGCCAGAACCTCATGAGAATGGTGAGGTCTTCTTTGCTGTCTGTCTGATCTAATTTCTTTTAACATGGACTGAGAATCTGTACAAAAAGTTGATAAAATAATAGATATCGGTTCAATTTAGTTTTATGTTTATACAGTGGGGTAAAAAAATGTATATGAGATTCCTCACTGGAAATAGAGTTTTTTTTGGTGAGCCAGCTCGTGGCTTAATTTTTCTCAGTTTCATGTCTTTTTTCAGTTTTTGAAAATTTAACAAAAAACATCTGTTTTAATCAGATCTCCGGTTGCAGATTGCTGTTCGCTGATTGCGGGTGGGAGGGGAAGGGGCGAAGGGTGCTGTGTCTGTGATACTGTGAAACCCTGCATGAGAAACCTGAAACCCTACTTACGTGAAAACTTAAACGCAATACAATAACAAAAAAAGACATAACGGGCTGGACCGCGTGGGCTGCCCTGCCCAGTGCCCACCTCTAGCTTGAAGAAACATTCAGGGCAGGCTAAAGATCGAATTCATGTGCAACTGTAGGACTTAGATGCACTTCATAGATGTGTCAAGAACACTAATACATCGATTAAGGGCTTATGAACAGAGGCTTTTTGATGGATGACTTCCCTGGGTACAGGACTTTATTCTGATTTTGGAGGTTGTGAAATTATTATAGGTGTTTTCCAAGCGTTGTTGGTGGTGGAGGGATCATTTGCATTTGCTTTGCAAGGTTATGACCTGGACCAGCATTATTTGGAGGACCTCCCGGGTTTTGTCTATATTTAGTTTACATCATTTAATGTAATTTACTGCAGGTACTGAAGTTAATTAAAAAAAATCTCACATGATAAGTTGAAATATTTTGCAAGATTTTTCCTGATGTCACAAGATTTTAATATTTCTGAGGTGTTTATCTCTATGAGAATTGATGCGAATAAATCAGATTAGGATAATTGGTTCAACGAATTAGAACAGAATTTGGCGTTCATAATCGTAACCTGGTAGGTTATTATTGTAATCATATGTCTGTTACGGTTCAAAAAATGTTTGTTAATATTCTAGTTACACCCATGTTCTAAATGTAACCATTGGGCCAAATCCGTTTTCTCTCCCATCAATTTATTGGCATGAGATATTCTAAAAACATTGGGAGCTTTTGTTGGTTTGACTTCTTTTCTTTTACTTTATTTTTCTCCTTTTTGAAATTTAAAGAGCACGAAAGAAGCTTGTATAAGACAAACTGGATGAAAAGAACTGTGATTATCTTGAGCAGCATCTGATATTTCATTTGAAATACAGAAAGAAAAGGCACTCAAGTTATTATTATTTTTTTCAATTCTTTCCTGTAGAGAAGTGTGAACAAATTGATTGTCTTGTAATTTGTTGTTGGTTGCAACTGGAGGTTTGAAGAGGAGCCTGATGCATATCTTGTAACATTGTTGTTTTTGTGATCATATCATGAACAGCTTATTAATTAGTATCGACTTTCAGAACTGCTGTGCCAGCCAATGCTTTTGGTTTTTGTGTTATTGTTTTGACTTTGGAGCTTGTCTTTTTTAAAAAGGGGTGCCTAGTTTTTCAGACACCCAGTTTATCACTTTTTAAAGCACAATTTTCTCAAGGTAGAAGCCGAGAGAAATTAGTCTCTATAAGCAGAGACATGTCAGGTCTTGATGCAGAGCTGTATGGCTGGTGGCTGTGTTTGAGCATTGTGACCTTTTTATCTTATTTAATTTGCTTAATTGTGTGCAGCTCATAAAAAATCCATCAACACCACAGCGGTTTTGGCTACCCCTACTTCATGATTCAGTAAGTCGTGTTATGTTGAACATTTTCTTGGAATTAATTTTGTAGATTTTCTCTGTAAAAGCTAACGTTTCTAAATGCCATTGAAGTTTGTATAAAGGATTCGAACAATTTGAATATATGCCAACATAGTGACTGCATAAAGTCTAAAAGTCATATGTCAATGTTGTTTTCCTGCCAAGTGCCATGTAATGTGGAGGGTATCAAAGGACTAAAAAATGGTGAATATTTTTTAAAAGAATCTCAGTCCATGTGTGGCAGAAGAAAGTTGTGGGTCTTGGACATGCAATTCTTGTCCTTTGAAGTTCTAAAAATAAATGGTACAATTTATGACGAATAAATTCATACTGTCTCAACTATGATATGCATGCTCCATCATGTCATTGGAGTTCTTCAAACTTGAACCAGATGTGCCATTTCTTGAAGTCAACAGTCTATCCGGGGAAAGAATCATTTTTCCTGTTCAAAAAGATAAAAATGTTAAAGATAGTCTGGTCAACCTGATTTTTGGTGGTTTAGCAAAAAAATTAAAAGAAAAAACAATTCATTATTTGTTCTCACAAGTTAATGGATATGTAATGACATTTGAATGTATATTCTCTGACACTGATCTCTGGTTTTATTGGCCCAATCTGCTGACTTCCAGTTGAGCCTACTAAGATGGCGAGACCACTCCCTGCTTTCCATCTCTCAAGCTAACCTATTGCTGAGCAAGCTTCAAGAGTTGTCATTGGCAAGACTGCATCCGGGTTTTTGTGAATCCGATTTGCCCCCGCAGGCTTTGAGTAGTGTGAGATTGGCATTGGCTACAAATCTTGGGCGAGCAATGTTTCATGAGTGATCTTTGTGGTTTAATGGCAGGTATCTACTTGTTTCTGGACTAGCTTGCACCCATTTTTTTTTTCTTTTTGCTTATTTACACTTTGTTCATGTGGGTAGTTTTTTTGTTCTGTAAATAACATATGAGGAACCCATCAGGATCGATGCCTAAATAGCCCCACCATATATTGGTAAACCCTGGGAGAGTGGACCGGCCCTACGGTGCTGCTCCATACCTGTAGCGGGTAGTTCCAGGGTGAATCGATCTCGTGATGTCTGGGGGCCTCTGGACGTCCTGATGCTCAACTTAACTGGGCAACTTTTTTTTTCTTTTTTGGGTGGCGGGGTGCGCCCTGATATGGTGTTCTTATTGTGAAGATAATCAAACTGTCAAAACTCGTTCTTTTCCTATTGACACATTTATGCATTTCTGTTGCAGGTGTTCATTTGCAACTGTTCCGCCATTTGGGTGTCACTGCTAAACTAAATAAATGGCTGCATCTTGTAATTGTATAGTTTAATCAAACTCCGTCCAAGTGCATGGAGTTCTTAACAGTAAATGTGGTCGAGTGTAGTCACTAGTAGGCTCCTTAGTTCAGCACTAAACAGGTTTCATTGGATGGAAGCACCCAGTTGTGCAGTATTAGGGGTGTGCTAGTAGCCAACGGGGGCTGATATTAGGGGTGCTAATAGATTGGGTTTGTTGGACATCTAATCTGAGCTCAAACACTGTGTGCCTTGGGTATGGATCATTAAACAAGATTTTGAATATTTATTTATATTTGGTTTTGATATTTTCGAACTTGGATTGGATATATGTTTTTTTTTTGGAAACATATCAAATGTGTTTTGCTTCAAATTTTTACATGTAAAGTACTTGATTTCAGTCTTATCTTACCAGATCCAGTTTTTATCACATACATTTGAATCAGGATTTGGTCTCGGCTGAGTCCAGGTTTGGTTTGATTCCAACACATTGGTGAGTTTTTATAAAGTTCAAAAAATCAACTGTTCAAAATCTTTGTAAAATTTTTATGCTCCAAACATCATTTTTTTCATCTAGAAGGCATGACCCAAGTATGGATTCTTAGTAAATCGACCATGCCCAACACATTTATGGGGCCAGAACCGCATAAAAAGCACCGGAGAAGCCCGAAAAACCCATTTAGCACATGGTTTAGCACGACACCATTACTATATATATATATATATATATATATATATATATATATATATATATATATATATATATATATATATATATAACGAGAGGTCTTTCATCTTTCATTTGAGAGGGAAAATCAAATACGAAAAGTTGTCATTTCTTGATTTAATTTTTTATTATATTTTTAAAACTACTTAACTGCGTAACACCCCGTTAGCTTTAGCTTGGTTTAAGCGGGAATCACGTCCAACACGGGCCACCTTCAGTTCTTCAACGGTGAGGATTTTGAAATGAGAAAGTTTCTCATTTCAGGAATGACCTGATCTGGATCCACATGGTTTGGTTAGTGAGAATAGACTCTTAGATCATTCGATTGTGAGGCATGCATGTTCTTGAAAGATTTAAAAGAAAAATCAAGTGGCCTACAGTGTGAATTTTTTTCTTGCTCATATAATCGTGTTTTTTCATTGAACAAACACGATTCAAAAGCCGATTCCCAGCATTTGGGCTATATTAAACACATTCATGATGTCTGATCGAGTCGACACAGACTTGCACCTATAGTTCCCAGCTCATTTATTTAAAAGTGGCAAAATTTGAGGCTTTCTAAAAAAATAATGTGAATGCTATGGTGGGTATAAATAATTAAAACAAACGGCTCAGTGTGCTTTTCAAATTACCCTATTATACCTGGATCACAAATAACTTAAGAAATTTCCATAATAACTCCACAGAAAGTTACAGTTGAGTATATTAACTAAAATAAGCAGTTTCGTAAGCGTTATGGAAATTAATCCAATTCTATTTAATATAATAAATTGTACCTAAGGAAAATGCCATAAAAATTTACATGTGGCAGCAGAATGGTGAAGGGCTTATCTGTTAGCAAAGACCGCCTCTTGAAAATCATGGACCTCACCCCTGGGTAGGATTGCAAACAGATACATGATATTTCCAGATCTAGATCTTTTACCTTATGTTTGGAACCGGTGTTGGAGAGAGTTGCAAGGAGTTGGGGAGAATAAAACTATCGAAATTAAAAAAAAATGGATTTGGGAAGAGTTGTGGACTTTCTCTTTTGTTTGGAAGCAGAAACAACTCCTGTAACAACTCCTGATTCCTCACCATGTTTGGAAACCCGTAGCATTGTATTTGGGGTGGGCCAGGGCTTATAAATTAGACTTTAGTTCAGCATATATATATATATATATATATATATATTATTTATAATATATACACATATATACATTATATGTATGTATGTATATATATTACGTAAATATACATATATATTATGCATATATATAATATATTATGTATGCATATATATTATATGTTTATATATATACATTATGTATACATATATATTATGTGTATATAATATATATACATACATATATATTATGTATATATATAACATAAAAAGTTAGAATTTAGTGAGCTAAAATCTTATTGTTTATGAAAGTAAAATAGATGAATATAAGATTTACTGAGGTAAATGAGATAACAAATTTGAACCATCAAAAATTTATGAACCCACCGGAATGCTTGTGATTCAAGGAGTTGCAAATACCTTTTTTTTTAAAAGAGGAGTTCAAATGGGTATTTTAAAGGAGTTGGAGTCTGTTGATTCCCAACCTAAAATATCAACTCCCTCAGACTCCTTCTCCCAAACAGCAGCCAAATCTGCGCCAAATAACTGTCTCCAATTACACTACAAATACTCCCGTAACATGCTCCCAAAGATTTGCCTTCAATTAAAATCTGAATGTGAGTTAGGATGGATTTGGATTGGGATTAGTATTTGAACCATATTAGGCTGAATCAAAATCGGAACCCATTGCATTTTTTACAGCTAAATAGTTTGTTTTTGTTCCATTTTTTTGGGATCCGGTATTATCACATGTATTTCAGATTCAATCTTACCTCCTTGGATCTTGCGCATCCGGATCAAGATTCAGATTCAGGTCCAGATCCAACAAGATCCGGCCGAATCAGACCCTACTCCTGGGGGTAAACGTCGTAATTTGGCCCTACTATATAATTCACCAGGTCGTCTCTCTCTCTCGCCATCGACCGCGGCGATGGCGTCCACCGAAGGAGCGACGGAGACGACGACAGCGACGACTCCTCTCCGGAACGCCTTCGGGAACGTGCTTTCGTTCTTCATCCTCCTCCTCATCGGAGTTCTTGCCTTCTCCATCCGTCTCTTCTCCGTAAGCCTCGCTCTTCCCTCATCCCGTTGTCCTAGATCAGATTTATCGCTCCATTCTCTCTTAGATCCGGAGATATGACGCCGATCGGTGATCTGGATAGAGAATTTTATGATCTTGACTTTTTTGTCGTTCTTTTTTACAGGTGATCAAGTACGAAAGCGTCATTCACGAGTTCGATCCATACTTCAATTACAGAGTCACTCAGGTTTGAGGCCTACCGATCCTTCATTTTCTCTAAAAATCACTGTCTTTCTGTGTTCATTTGGTTAGTTCGTGGTGTGAAGCTGTGGTAGGCTCTTAAATTTTCGGTTTTCTGCTTCTCTTTTTTGGTTTGAAGGTGCTTCCCGGTGAGAGTGTGATAAATTCTTCAATTTGTGGTTAAAGATGCGATCTTTGAGTAGAATGGGGTTTATATTTAGTGAATTGAAGAGTTTTAGTTCGACCAGGGGTTGTAATTAGTCACGTTCAGCTTGTTGCTGGATGAGGAACGGAATGGGAAGCACATGTAGTGATAAGAGGTCTTCGAAACTGTACTGACTTTTAATGTGTTTCAGTACGTGTTTAATTGAAAGTGTGAACTCAAATTTCATTACTAGTTCTTTGTTTTTGGGGCCCGCATTATTTGACTCTGCATTGGGCCTCTGAATCAACATTGTAAAAGAGGGTGCGGAATCAGTCAATTATATCTAATGTCTTATTCTGGGAAAAAAGCTTCTTGCAACAAGCTATTCTTTTAGGAATAAAATTTCCATGTGTATGTTAGTCGAATTTGGATGCTGATGAATTGATTGGTGATAGAGGAACTTGAATTTGTGGCAGCTTCTATTGAAAAAAAAAACTATTCATTGTGTCTCCTTAGTGGTAAGTCATTGCGATTCCGCACCTAGTTAGTGAGCTAGCAAAATTTTGAAGGGTCTCTGTTTAATGCTTTTGGTTGGTGCACATCTGAATATGTCTGATTAAGGTTCCTGCTGTAACGCCCCAAAAATTCGGGACTTGTAACTTTTACAATAGTTTAGAAAGCTTTGAAATCATACAATAATCAGAGTTTAAATAATATTTCAGCGGAAAATGATATTTTTAAAACCACAAGTCAATGGACCTTGAGCGCATTACAGCGTAAACTTTCCTTTGTCAAATCCCGCACGACCATTGAAATTAAATGGTTTAGAAATGGAGTTTCAATAATTGAGAATTCGTTTGTTGAAACCAAGAAGAAGCTTACTAAAACAGTTTTATTAACTCACGGTTTAATAAAGGAGAAATTTTGAAACACACTTTATACCGAATTTACCAACATGTCATTAGGAACGAAACGTCAGGGAAAGAGCTCTATCTTGACCTCATCACGCCATCGTGCCATCACAGACTGTATCACCTATCCAAAACTTGCCCATAAAATGGGTCAATTTCATTAAAAACTGGTAGGTGCACAGATAGGACAATATAGAACATAATTAAGCAGAATAATTTAATATGTCAAGTAGACAGGCAATTAAATAGTAATTTGCTTTCAGCAGAGTCATAGAACAAACTATCATGAGCACAATACTAAAATTATTACAAGCATTTTACTGGCACAAGTAGGCTAACTAGTACAAGCAAAGAACTGCATAAGAAATACAATGTTTCATCAACCACACACACAATTCCATAAGTACTGAACCTGTTGTACACTATAACTTTCATACACGCATAACTCAACAAATTGTGTGATCGGATTTAAATTATGTTTCGATATTAACTGGCCAAGCGGGTACGCACAAGGCACGACTCTAGAAACAACCTAGACTGATCCGGGGGTTTATTATGCTATGTATTTTATGATAACCCGGATAGCTGACTGAGTCCGCACCTAAGGGGACGGTCGGTGACCAAGAGAGAAATCCCCAAAGCAGCATAAACAATGTATCCATCCCAAACATGGAGAGCTACCACCTAGGATAATTATGGTAGTCCCATTCCCCTAACTCTGATGACTGGGGAAGCCGAGTCTTTTGCTCGTAACTACCATTAATGGTCTGTCCATCAAAGTTTTGTACCTTCTTGTCCTCTCTCCTGACAGGAGTCAGCGATTCGAATGAGTACATCAGGGGTAGTTAACTGAAGACCCATTCTACATACTCTGGTCTTTCGACCAACTCGAGTATCTTGTCGGTGAAGGCGAAAACATCACTTATTTAGGTGATCACAACATTTTGTTATTTGCTCTCATCGAGGTTGTCACAACCTACTCATCCAATCATCGCAACGTAAGAAGACGTACTTGTCAAAAAGTACGGTCGTACTTGTCAAAAGTACGACTACGATGAAAGGGAAATGGTTCCACAAAAAAAACCCCAACAGATATTATCTACAAAAGAATTAATACAACACAGCCTGGCAAGATAAGTCTTGAATTCACTTCAACAACATTTTTCATATTTCATGATGCAAGGTCATCTCGGATCTCTCGTCCGATCAACAAAGCACTTAACATGTTGTGCATGTCTAAAAGTACGCTATACTGAACTAGGGAGGTGTGTGGGCTTCTCAAAAGGAACACCCAACACAACTTCATAACGATCCAAAAAATAAGGGAGTGCTCATTTGACACGATTCATCCTTAAAAGCCATAATGCCACATTAAGTCATTCACGCAAGGCACAACACTATCAAACTCGCATCCAAAATTTATCTTAGTATCGACATGTGACACTAGATTGATAAATAAAGAATGGGTCCTTCAACAGAACCCCACTCATTCATATGCTCACCCCTGATCGGGGTTATTCGAATTGGGTCGCAACTCGAATCGGGGTTATAAAATATTTCTCCCAAGTGTGCGGACTTGGGAGGACTCAAATGCAACTTCGACATCCTGCGAGGATTAAAACTTAACTTTGCAAAAGCTGTGCCATTTGAAGAGCACTGGGTTCGCAGGAGGAAACCCTTTTTTAAAAGAACTATAGCGCACAAGTGCAACTTCTAGTGTTTTGAAAACAAGTGATAACACGATAGGCACAAGACTACATTTATGTAAGTACATATTTACCATGAGTGTGAGCATATGCAGGTTATAACATGTCAACAAACTACTCTCGACTTGCGATGCCGCACATCGAGGGAAAATCACATAAGTAATACACGAGGTACCAAAACCATACATTGACCACTTAGACAGGCAAAACACATAAGGTCATAAGTAATACATGAGACACGAAATCGTACCTTACTCAAAGGAAATATGCAGGCAGAAATGTATACAAGCAAACAAAGGCATATGTATTTCACGAAGTATGAAACCACACCTCAAATTCATAAGCAACTATGCAAAATAATGATCGAAGAATGAAATTGTACCTTGACCCATGAGCATACAAACATGATAATACGCAATGCAGAAGCAATATAACTCTAAGCATATCTAGCATGGCATCTTAATCATTTCAACTTAAATACGTTCATCAATTGCCCTTTGTGCGACTTTACCCTACCTCGGGATGTCGTGCAGCTGCGTACGTCTACGGGTGTGGATGATACGAAGGTCGGGCCGCAGAGCCCGAACTGGACTCGTTGCGAGAATCTGCAAGAGTGAGAGTTATTATGACGTAGTTGTCAAAAATAGCAGAAGGCCACTGGTAAGACCTGCCTTGCCGGCGGAATCAAAAGAGTGGCAGGGATATCGGCCCCTGTCTGACCAAACAACGAATGACAGGGGCCTCGTCCCCTGTCTGACAGGACAGCGGATGGCAGGGGCCTCAGTCCCCGCCAGACAAAGCAGTGAATGGCAGGGGCAGAGGCCCCTGTCGGCCAAAACACGAACGACAGGGGTCTCGAACCCTGCCTGCCGAAACAACAAACGACAGGGGTCTCGGCCCCTGCCTGCCAAAACAACAAACGGCAGGGGCCTAGGCCCCTGCCTAACGAAAGAAATAAATGGCAGGGGCCGAGGCCCCTACCTCACGGAAACAACAAATGGCAGGGACTTGGGTCCCTACCTGACAATATTGGACGACAAGGGCCTCGGCCCCTGCAAAACAATGAACGGCAGGGGCTTCAGTCCCTGCCAGACAAAACGGAAACTGGCAGGGGCCTCGGCCCCTGCCTGACGAAACGAAAAAATGGCAGGGGCCCCGACCCCTGCCTGACGGAACAACAGCGAAACAAGGGGGAAGGTGCGGCAAGGGGGGTGTCAGTCCCCTGCCACCCTTCAGGTAGGCTTAGAGGGAAAAAGGAGGGCACGACACAGGCGGTATGCCGTCTGTCGGCCCCTCGGCAAGCCCTCAAGGAGAGGGAAAGAAGGGAGGAGGGGTGCCGCAGGGGTGACTGCCCCCCTGCAGGCTCACCTGCAACCTCAAGAGAGAGGGGGAGGCGACAGGGCCCCCGTAGGCCACCTGTCGGCCTTCCGGCGAGGTGACAGAGAGGGGGGGTGAGGAGGAGAAGAGGGAGTACCTGGAAGGGGGAAAAAGAGGGAGGTGAAGAGGGAGGGGCCATCAGCCTCCTGTCGTGCCTTCCGGCGAGATGACAGAGAGAGAGGTGAAGGGAGGAGGCGACGTACCTGGAAAGAGGCCGACAACGATGGCCGACGTCGTCGATCGGCGTTGGCGGGGGGTTGCAGCAGCGGCGGCATTGGAGGCGTGCGCAGGGAAGAAGGAGATGCAAGGGGGAGGTGTGCCTCCCCTTGTCCTCCACTGGTGCTCTTAAAGAGCTCGGGGGAGGATGCATGAAATCGGGAAACCCTTATTTCCATCCTTATCGGGTTTGAAAAAGGGGGGGGGGGGGTTGCGGCGCACAGGGGAAAGACCTCCTGTGTCGGGTTTTTTTAAAAACCCTAACGACAATGGGCCTGGGTCGGGTCCGGACCCGACCCGGCCTAGGTCTGATAATTTTTTTTTAAATCCGGGTTTTACACCTGCTCTACTAGTTAGTTGATGGTCTCTCTAAAATTATCTGATGGTTTCTTTTCAGCTCTGTGGTGTTCTGAAAAGACTTTTAACTAGAATATTGTTGGTATAAGATTTTTATTCAGCTTTTCCACAAAGCAATATGATGAAGCATTTGGAGCTATGGAGGATTGCCGAATCATGCAAGAACATAGGTGTGGGCGGAATGATTCTGGTTGGAAAAATTTTAGTAGTATTTTGGTTGCAATCTTTTTTCGAAGGCAACATGGTTTTGTACTTTCCACAAGGCCACCTTCTTCCTGCTTCAAGACTTTGGAGCACCATTAAATTTGCTGCCCTCGTAGGATTTCTATTTTTGTTGCATCTTGATTGTGAAAATGTTCTGATATTGTCGAACATTCAATGGAAATTTCCCTGAATGCTGAAGTTCAGCTTCTAGGAGTCTCTATTAGTACAGAAATATGGTAGAGGGATCAGAAAGTTTTAGGAATTGTCATTTACTCGGAGGAATGTGCTTGTTGAAGAATTGCGAAAGCAGCAGAGTAGTGGAAGAATTTAAGATGTTTGCAGGGGAAACAGTTTGGAAGAAGTGTACAGCCTACAAGAAAAGCTGGTGCAAAGTTACTTGAAGAATAGCATAAGTGTTCCGGTGAAAAATGAAAGTGTATAAATGATTACAGTTGGGCATAGTAGCATCCAAGGTTGTAAGTATCACATCGTTATCCGTATCGGTCGGGCCCAAATTAAGCCTGTATCATATCATATCGTAAAATATCATAAATTTTAATACAAAAAATCCAAAAAATCAAGAAAAATCAGAAAAAATTAGCAAAATTTCTAAAAAAAATCATATCAGATAAAACAATGATTAATTGCACAAAATACAACTATAAAATCACATATGAAGCATTTATGTCTCTACGAGCCGCATAAAGCATCATCAAACATCAACTAATATATAATCATAGATAATATTGTATGCACATCTCACAAAAACAATGCAAAATATTAAATATCTTGCAATTAAGAACATGTCAAAAGACTCATACTTTCATATTACATAAACAAAAACAAAATAACCAAGTTTATAAACAATTAAGTGTTAAACAACCAAGGTTTTTTAAAACATATTATATAAAACCTCAAAAATCATAATCATCTTTATCATCATTATCTTCTTCTTCTCTTCCTTCTTCGACATCCACATCGTCTCTAAGATACGTGGGGTTTTCATCATGTACCTCATGTAGTCATGTGCTCTTTCCATATTAATTCACTAAATGCCCTCTTCATTAAAAAAAGTTTATGCTTCTTCTTCAACCCATGCATTCAATTCATTAAAATGTTCCAAACTGATGGAATCAAATTGCTTTTTGTGCCTCCTTGATGGAAACTTTTCGATTTGCCTAAAATGGTGACATGAAAAATTAAAATTAGTTGGTTTTAAATGATATAAAAAAAATATAAATAAACATATGAAATTGACAAATAAACTTTATAATTTTATATACCTCTGCCTCAGTCATAAGTTGTAGCGAACGTAGATGAGGTCATTGAGCCTTTTGTGCTTCAATCTATTTCTTCTTTTTATATGGATTTACTCAAAGACACTCCAGTTTCTCTCGCATCCACTTTCACTATATGTTTGACTAAGAATGCAAATAACAAAAACTCTTAAATTTGGAACACCGCTTTCAAACCTAGCCCACCACATGACTGAAAAAAAACAAAAAATGAGAAATCAATAAGATAATAAAGATGCAATCATACAAAACATCATACCTAAATAATAATATAAAATAAAAATTGAAATAGATAAAATAAATTACCTGAACGCATCGTGGAACAATTTTGCACTGTTGCAGGTTTTTCCATATCATACAATGCATTATTATAAGTTTTCTTTTCCTTATGAATTTGATCTTGAATACTATAATCAGGGTTCAACCTTTCAATGCAATCTAAAAGTCTCTTGTTGACTTTTCTTTTCATTTTAAACGTAGGAGAATTTATAAATGTTGGATTTAAATAATATACTGCATCATAAGATAGTGATGAAGTTGCCCACTCTACCTATGATCAATGATGTTCCATATAAGTATGTATAATTTTTTTCCCCTTCAAATGATCTATAATGGCCTCTTTTGTCTTATCCATGGCCTCATAGAGATAACCCATACTTGGGGGTGGGGATCTGAATACAGGGGAATTCTGAATCAACTAATCGTTTGAATCATTTAAAAAGAAGGAAAGAAAGAAAACAAATGTTGGAATCATATATTCAATTGCCGTAGCAAATGATAGATCGGTCCTGCTATAAGCAAGTCGATCCTACCATGGATGCCTCAAAAGGGAGAAAAGAAACAAAGATCGATGTAGAATTATACTATAAGAAAACTTTTACAGAAAATCAAAAGGAAAGAGGGGGAGGGAGCGATCAGATCAGTAAAAGCAAAATTGAAATGCAATCAGTAAAAGGGGTATAGAGAGAAAGAAAAAAATAAGATTGAGATGATGATGTGAGATGAAAATAAGGAATCAGAGGCTAAAGAAAAACTTATAACCAAGGGATGAAAGTGTTGGAATCTGAGGATTCCTATTGATGTTGCACAGGGATGGGTTGATGTTGCACAAGCAACTCAACACCACCAGAAGCGCTAATACGAGGCGATAAACAGAAAAGCTTCAAAGGAAATTAAAGAAGAGGAAATCAACTGTCGTCATTATCAACCAATTGAAGCATCTTCACCAAAGATATAGTTATTCTTAACAACTTCACCTATGAATCCTAGAATTCACTTCTGAATACATTATTTACAATCTCTAGGCTTTCTTTTTTGTGCATGGGGATATACATTCCATTCATTTGATGATTTTTTTTTTCTATGCCACAGTGACTCATCTAATAGGTTGTTGCATCTGCGTTGACGCTACTCGACGCGGGTGTGGGTGCCGCACCGGGTGTGGTAAAAAACCCTGGGTACGGTCAACCTGCACCCAGGGTCATTTTTGTTCAAAATTTAAAAAAAATTCAACCCATTTTGTTTCTTTTTTTTATGTCAGTGAAAGGCAGGGAGAAGAGAGAGACGAAGAGAGAAGTAAGAAAAAGAGGAGGAACAAAGAGAGAGAGATACCTTCTTCTCTTACTCGTAGAGAGAGAGTGAGCGAGATGTTGTGAGGATTACGAAGAGAGGGAGAGAGGGGCGGTGGGTGAGGGTTACCAATAGAGGGAGAGACATGGGGGTGGGGGTTACGAAGTGAGGGAGAGAGGCGGAGGAGTGAGGTTACAGAGAGAAAGAGAGAGGCGTGGTGGTGGGGGTTACGAAGAGAGGGAGAGGGAGGCAGTGGGGTAGGGTTAGAGAGAGAGATGTGGGGGTAGGGATTACAAAGAGAGGGAGAGAGAGAGGCGGTGGGGTGGGGTTGGCGAGAGAGAGATGTGGGGGTAGGGATTACAAGGAGAGGGAGAGAGAGAGGCGGTGGGGTGGAGTTAATAAGAGAGAGAAAAGAGGGGTTTGGGTTTGAATCTAGATCTATATTTGATCTAAACCTAAACTTTCTCTCTCTCTCTCTCTCTATATATATATATATATATATATATATACCCTCCTGCACCCCTGCACCCAAGTTTTTTTAAAGTGTCGCACCCACACTTATGTGACATAATTTTTTTAATATAGCTCTATTCTTTACTAGACTTTGCATTGTCAAAAAATTTGTAGCAAATTTAGTAACTGCATTATGAATCAACTCAGCACCACCAATGTACTTTCTGATTAGGTTAAAAACTCATGCATGATTGTAAATAAATTTAGTAATTTTTTGGTAGCATTCAACTGTCTGCTTTATTTCATCCATGTTGCCAATGTCCTCAAGCATGAGGTCTATGAAATGGGCAGCACACAGGGTCCCAAAGAATGACCTAAATTTTTCTACCAATTATTTACTTGCTACCCTATAATTTGTTGCATTATCAGTAACAAATTGCATAATATTTTGAGGTTCAACCTCTTGACAACTTGCTAAAAAACTCTGAGCAATACATATGCTGTCTTGGGCGTATTAGATATATCAATTGTCTTAAAAAATATAGTTCCTTTGAGGCAATAGATAAGAAAATTTATCAAAATCCTTGACTTTCTGTCTCTCCACTCATTTGCCATAATGTTATACCAAGTTAGTTTTCATGTTTGTCTCATCTTATTACAATATGCCTTTACTCCTTTCATATTAGTATCTAAATTTTTTATTCTTAAAGCATGATGCAAAGGCATTTTATATCCAGGCTCAATACTGGTGATGACATATGTATGGCTTGAAAATGAAAGGAATGTCTCACTAAAAGAAATGCAGGCATCATACAACTATCTCCTAACTGCGATATTTTCTTGCTCGAGTAAATGTTAAGGAATCATAGCAGTACGAATGTCGGGTTATGCCCTAGGTGCAGTCTTAGGAGGGAGAAAACTCCTAATAAAGTCTCTAGCTTTACTTCATCTTGAAGAACTCCCTCTTCCTCCTCTTCTTTTTGAGTTTGCGACGACACTACTATTGGCACCAACCACACCTTTCGCCTTCGCTTCAAAACCTCCTACTTCTGATCCTATATTAAGAGTTGTAGAATCAGAATTAGGGAGGCCCTCTTCGTAATACCCATCCTCTCAGGACTCCGCATTACCTCATTTCTGCCTAATTCATCGCTCTTGTCATTTTTTTATCAAACCATCAAGTAATCGCTGGCATTGGTCATTTCACATCATCCGACAATTTACTTGACATGCATGCGACAACATTATGATGTATTTCGGCTAAATGATGCTCCAATCAAGTGATACTACCCGAAAAAGAATTTTGGCAATAGTTGCACTTGATTTTTAATCGGTTTTCACTTATTACTTGAGTGTCCCATTGCCATGCCGAATCCTCTGATGCCATCTTCTCCTAAAAAAACTTAATAAGAAGTAAAGAATCAAGATTTTTTGCCTTAACCCACTTTCTTTAGTAGAAAAATGATAAAAATGCACTATTGAGAAAATCGCAAAAGCCTTATCCTTTGCACATGAATCGGCCCCCAAATCTATCTTACGACTCCTAGGGTGCATGGGTTACTTTCCAAAAGCCTTTAAACAAATGGAGAAGTCAACCCTCAAGAGGCCTTTAAAACCAAAAACTTAAAAAGTAGTTTCGGATCTTTTTTAAGTGCGCCAGACATGTATCGTACGATACAACACGATACAGGGGTGTATCATACGATACACCCAATACGGGTACAATACGCACTCGTATCGCAATACTAGTGTGTAATGTATCGTAATTCCAAAAAGTAACGATACATATTGTACTATATTGTACGATACCGTACGATATTTACAACACTGGTAGCATCTACAAAATGGGTCTCTTTTGGAAATTTAGTGGCTTGAACAATAGGATGGATGAGGTTGTCTAGTGGTAGTTTTCTCCACATACCTTAGGATATGTGTATCTTGTGCAACATTTGAAGCATGGTTTCAGTTGGATGGAATTTTTCTTTAAAGGTCAATGCAGTAGGAAGTGGCAATTGAAGGTGTGTTTAAACAATAGTCGTCAAACATCTCACAACTGTTTCAATTTGTTATGTTTTTAAATGTTTCTTTTGTGAAATTGAAAAGTGTGAATATCCCAAAAGTTGAAAATGTTGGCAGAATCAACTATCATAATTTGTGATGTTTACAAATTGTAAATAGAATTTGATTTTTTAAATTCTACTAATTTTTAAAAAATGTCTCAAGAATTTTCTGAGTTCTTCAGAAGAGCCTATTATTATTATTATTATTATTATTATCCCAAGAAAAACACTGGTTAGTATTTATTGCAAGACCGATATTTGTAACTACGGTTTAAATAGAGTTAGGGACATAGATGGGTCAGATTTAGTTCAGATGCAGGTATTACTAAATCTCTACTCTCCTACTCTGATATGTAATTTATACTTGGATTCCAAGTCAAATATCAAATCATTCCAAATAAATACGAATCTGTGTAAAAAATTATAATCGACATTCAACTGAAGTCCATTAAAATAGTTGAATTCTGTCAGATCCTAGTCAAACCTGTCTCATTTTTGCTATTACTTTTAGCATTTGCAAAACATGCATAATTATATCACAAGTTTCAAAGTTGCATGTGTGGTTACTCGTCCTTTTGAAAATTTTACCTGGGCACTCATATTCCAGGTTCAAGTCTTAGCCCCTACATTTTACCCCTTTATAACAATCTGATTGAGTTGGTGCAGAAAAGCAAATTCGGATTAAAAACCAGATGGTTACTTTCAACAGTATGACATATTGTGAGATTTATTATGTTGGGAATCCAAATGCATCAGCTTTAAGATGATTTTTGAAACTTCTGTTGTAACAGTCACTTTCCAGATTTTAGGAAATGAAAGGTTGAGACTTTTTGGCAATGTAAATGTCAGACTGACTTGTGTCTTGTGAATAATGCACATGGAATGCAATGCTGGACTTGAGGAAATAAAAAAATGAAACCTTTTAAACATAGTTAACACTAGCAACAGGCTGTCTTGCAGGTTAATGTAAGCATAAGAAAGAAAGAAAGAGTTGGGATTGTTAAAAATATAAAAATGTAATATATATATATATATATATATAATATAATAATTATTTATTTTTATTCTTTTTTCTTTTTATTTTTCATCTAGTTCATTTTGAACTAGAGATTTAATCTAGTCAAGATAACATTTGATCTGACTAGTTTATAGTCGTTGGACCTAGTCCAATGGCTATAAATAGAGTCATTGGACTAGGTCCAACGACTCTTAAGAAGTGCTCTTTCCTTTTCTTATATTAATAGGGGTGATCCCCTCCTTTGTATTTCAATGCTTCTTAAGCATTTCTTATGAGAAATAAAAGTTTATTATTTTATCTTGTGTTTTTTCATTTATACTCTTTCGTGGGTTGTGCTTGTAGTGTCTCCAATAGACATTCGTTGTGAGCTTTTGTGATTTTGTGAAAGATCATCATTTCATTACATGGTATCAGAGCTTTGAAGCTTCTAGATCTTGAAGAATTTTACCTTGTTTTTTGTGCCTCCTTAGCAAAAGGCGATTCATCCTCTTGTTCGTGATTCAAGTGACTTTTGTGCCACTCTCATTGAAGAAGGAAGACGTTTGGAGGATAGATTGGCTACACAAATTTGTGATTATACTCACTTCCTTCCTTTCTTATCTTTTTTTTTTCTCTCTTTCACCTTTTTGTTTTTATCTATCTTTCTTTCTTTTTCTCACCCTTGTAAAAGCTGGATGACAACGATAAAGTCACCATCATGCCCATGAAATTAAATGACGCCGACTATGTAATGTGGGCTTCAATCATGAAGCACCACATTTGGGGAAAATGGTTGTGGGGTATAGTGGATGATTCCGATTCGAAACAAAAACTAGTTCTCACAAAAATTGAGAATGACAAAGAAGTACATCTCACGGAAGGAGAGAAGAATAAGTCCTTGGTGACTTATAAGACAAAAGGAAAGAGTGGAAGATAGGGCACGCCAAAATTATATCATGGCTAATTAATAGCATTGACATCAAAAAATGCTCTAGTCTAGCCAAATTTGAACATGCCGATAAAGCTTGGTGTAATACCTTAAAAATATGTATTCTCTTAAAGATATTGCACATGTGTGCAATTTGCAAGACAAAGTTGGGACTATGACTCAAAGAGACAAAAGTATTAGGAAATATTACAATGAGTTATCCGTGCTTTGAAAAGAATTGACTCTTCTTGAGCCAAAATGACATTGTCCTGAAGATATCGAGTTTCGCCAAAAGCAATTCAATGTGGAATACTTTTATCAGTTTATAAATGGTTTAAGGCCAGAATTTGAATCAACAAAATCAGTTCTTTTACATCGTGTAAAGGTTCCTTCTGTGAAAATATCTCAAAAGAGATAATGAGCAAAATAAGCACAACCTCTACAAAGGGAAATGTGCACAAAGACACAAGAACAAAATGTATACAAGGTACAAATAGAGAACACAAATGCTAAAATATAAAGAATTTTATTGAACAATGGAGTACAATGCTCCAAGCATTGAATAACATTTAAGAGGGGGGTTCACCCCTATTTATAATGAAGAGGAAGCCTTGGAGGGGCTCCCACTAGACATTGGAGCCCCTCCAACGGTTATAAATCTAACCATTGGAGGGGTCCAACGTCTAGTGTTGGACCCCCTCCAAAGAGTTGACTATGTCAACAAAAAAGAAAAAGAAAAAAGGAAGAAAGAAAAATGGAAAAGAGAAAAGAAAAGAAAAAAGAAGAAGAAAAGTTACAAACATATTCACTAATGTGGATATGCGTAAAAAGAGGAAAGGACAGAAATACCCCTGGGGTTACATGATGTGAAAATAATATATATATATATATATATATATATATGTATACAAAAATGAGATACAATTTAACACCCTCCCTCAAACTTGTTAGAAAGTGACTTGGAATACATTGGGTTCAATAATGAACCCATACTTATGCACGTGGAGTGCAAATATACCCATTAAAGGGAAACAACATAAGCACATAATGTGCTAACACATAAAACCCATAAAAAGGAAAAATATGACATAAAGTCATAAGTTGCATATCATTGAAGAATAATGGAGAAGGGGTAAAAACCCCATTACAATGGAGCATAAGCTCCCTCAAGAATACCAAATACAAAGGGGAAATCCCCTATTTATAAGCATGAAAAGGGACCACCTTGGGGGCTCCCAAAGGGGACGTTGGAGAGCCCCCAACGGTCACATTTGTGACCGTTGGGGGCTCCCAACGTCACTTTTGGGAGGCCCCCAATGTGGTACGAAATCCAAAAATATAAAAAACAAAAAATAAAAATAAAATAAAAATTACAATGCATATTCCAATTGGAATATGCGTAAAATGCTAATTTATAAGAATACTCTTGAGGGTATTTTAGGAAGATAAAATATATATTTATATATATAAATAGAGATATGTATACATATATATATATATGTATACGTATCTTTATATATATATATATATAAATATATATATGTACATTTAAGGATCAACATATTTTAACACCCCCCCTCAATCTTTGCGGGGAAACGAAAAGATTGAACAAAGGGCAAGACTCCAAGAGGCTCCGGCAAGGATGCAATGGAACTTGAAAAAGCCTTCCTCCTATTGTCTTCAAATTTCCCGAACTATCCAGGGTACTTCTCTTTGTCCTATCTCCAAGATCCTGTGAAATAACAACAAAGAAACAAGTAAAACAAATCTTTGTACTTTTATTCAAATGGAACATTTCTAACTAGCACAGGTTAGAAGAGATGCAAATTATGCAAAAATGACACCAGAGTTTCAAAATCATATATCATGTTTAAAACAAAATGAGCGGAAGCAAATTATGCAGAAATAAATTGCAAGAATGCATAATACATTCATAAGGTCCAACGTTGGACAAATATAACCCCATAATGGGGAATAACAAAATGGTCCACTAAGGGACACCACAATAAGCCTACGAAGAGGCATGATATACATAAACATTATTGAATGAGGGCCCAAAAAGGCCATAAATAGCATATGCATATACTTATCATGAAATGAATTAATACTCAAAAAACTCATTAATAAACATGCTTCAAACATGTAATGAAGTACCAAACAAGAGAAACAAAGTCTCCAAGCATACTTTAGGCAAAATAAACCCAAGAGTTCACAAGGTTTTAAAATCATTTATGAAAGACATACTTAATACACATTTTGCATATAAGGGTGGCAAAAACCATAAGCACTTAATATATAGATTAAATGCTAAGAAATCAACTTGATATGCATATTAAAAAATATGATTTGCTTGAAAAACACAAGTCATGAATGAAATTTTGCAAATTTCAACAATAGTTTATCCATTACAAACATCTTTCCATTAGTCCTCCAAAACCCATAAATCAAGTGTATAAGCTACTAGATTAAGAACATAAAGCCATTAAAGGCCAAAGACACACACAAAGGTGTGTAAAAGAACCTCTTGTCTACATATAATAATACTTGAAATAAGTGCATCTACGACAAGAACAAGAGAATACATGCCAACATGGACTAAAAAGTATCTTTTGTCTACGTAAAAAATACACTTAAAACCAAGTATGTTCAGCTACTAGAACAAGAGTAATAAGCCAACCATGGGCTAAAACATAATACATCTCTTGTCTACATATGATAGCACTTGAAATGAGTGAAATAAGCCAACCATGGGCATACATCTTAAGCGACTAGAACAAGGACACAAACGCCAACATAGGCTCAAAATCACACACCATGGTGTGAATCAACATGTCTTGTCTACATATAAGATCACTCAAGACAAGTGTATTAAGCTACTAGACCAAGAGAGCAAAAACCAACAAAGGGCTAAAAACACACGAAGGTGTAATAAAATTCTTGTCTACATATGATGACACTTAGATAAGGGTTATAAAAGGAGGACTTTTGAGGTAATAAAACTTGTAATGACAAACATATATATAAATCAAACCTTGAATCAATAGAACAATATTCTTCAAAAAGAATACCCATAAAAATAACATTTTGGAATAAACTATGTAAAAGTATCTTCAACAAGATACAACAACCGATAGAACAATATTTTTGAAAATAAATGTGTGAACATACGCACACCAAGAACATATGGAACACGTGTGCACAAAATCACAAAATCACAAAATCACAAATGTGCAAATGCACTCATAATTTTCATAAACAATGGAAGGTTGGGCAATAATCCCTAAAACCTTGATTTCAATATACCTTAAAACATTTTAAGGTTTCAAACATCATATATCCATCACATTTATATATAAATAAGAGCATCCATAAGATCAATAGCCAACATCAAACTAGTGACACACTCATATACCAAATCATTCTAGAGTCCCAAGGTGCCCATAACTCACCTCAACCCCCATCTATAATATGGTAAGTGGACAATCTAAACAGACATAACAACGAGTGTCACACTCATAATTAGAGATCATATACCAAATCATTCTAGAGTCCCAAGGTGCCCATAACTCACCTCAACCACCATCTATAATATGGCAATTTGGACAATCTAAAATGATATAACACGAGGTGCCCATAACTCACCTCAACAAACATCTCTAATAATAAGGCCAAAACAATGATGCATTAAATAACATGTGATGGACAAACATAAATGCCACAAAAGGGCAATAAACACATAAGGAATCATTTTCCAAATAAAAGTTTTTACAAAGAGGACCAATTAACAAATTGAATCAAAGGTCCAATATAATCCATCAAAACAATTTTGCATAAACATGAATTATGCTTAATCTTCAAAAGAAGTCTTGTACACCAAAAAAAAAAGGCTTACTATGCAACATAATATGAAATATTAAGCAACATCATGTGTATGAACCGATTTAGAACAAACAAGCCTTAACTATGAAAGACATAAGGTGCAATTAAACGGTGAAGTTGGTGAAGTTCAAAAATAACAAACTTAGGCCAATATAGGCATTCATAAAGATGGTGAAGTTCGAAAAACTTATGAAATCTACTATTACAACTTAAAAATGATAAATAATCATGAAATCTTCATAAAAGAGTATATACTCACAAGAAGATTATAAGGACCGAAAGGCTCCTTAAGGAGAGTTTGAACAAAAAAACATATACAACTCTCAAGAAGGAGAAAACTCCATTAAAGTGGAAGAAATCCCAACAAAATAGATTCATTAACAAAACCTTATGATAAATAAGATTGTACTATGGCTTAAATAAAAAGTAAACATTTATTGAGGAAAAATTTAACACTCTTAAGTTTTATAAAAAAAAACATGACTTAATAGATTATTACCTACTCCTAATGAAATAAGTACACAATAAACATTAGTGAAGACCATAACTTTTGTAATGAAATATGCGGAAAAGCAAAAGAGTGCATTAAGCACTTACAACATTCACTAATGAACAAACAAAAGGGCAAACACCAAAACCCTCAAGAGACAATCACAGCATAAAAATATAAATGTCTCTTATTGAAAAGAGAGAGAACTCTCTAAATGTTGAAAACATCCTTAAGAGTGTAAAGATGGAAAGAAAATCACCATATTCCATAAGATCATTTTAAAACTTAATTCAACCGATATTATAAAGAAAAAAACTTTCTTAATTAAATGTTGCTCATATAAAACAGACACATAATATGGAATTTTTCATATATGCCAAACATTTTTCAAAAAACTACATTTCACAAGCATTTTAATCTTAACATACCTTTCTTTAAAGACTAAACATTCATATAAAGGTATTTTCATAAACAAGATTAGGTTTAAAATGTAAATTCTAAGTTCCAATGGTCATAAATTTTTACCGACCCATTAAAGCAAGTTTTGAGCAATCATATATCTAATTTTTCGCCAAACAAGTTATCATTTAAAGTTTTTCAAAGAAAAACATACGAAGACGATTCAATGGAGAAGCAAGTAACTCAAAAAAGACATAATGACAAAAAGCACACATAAAGAAAAGGACATATTACATTCTTCATACAATACTCAAAGAAATAAAATGCATACCGAATAACTATAAGAAAGACAATAGAGAGAAACGAATACTTCACCATTTTTCTTCAACAAATTCTTGAATACTACGCTTCCCGATGCACCAAAGAGCAACTCGATCTCAACCTCGTTCTGATACCATGTTAGAAAGTGACTTGGAATACATTGGGTTCAATAATGAACCCATACTTATGCACGTGGAGTGCAAATATACCCATTAAAGGGAAACAACATAAGCACATAATGTGCTAACACATAAAACCCATAAAAAGGAAAAATATGACATAAAGTCATAAGTTGCATATCATTGAAGAATAATGGAGAAGGGGTAAAAACCCCATTACAATGGAGCATAAGCTCCCTCAAGAATACCAAATACAAAGGGGAAATCCCCTATTTATAAGCATGAAAAGGGACCACCTTGGGGGCTCCCAAAGGGGACGTTGGAGAGCCCCCAACGGTCACATTTGTGACCGTTGGGGGCTCCCAACGTCACTTTTGGGAGGCCCCCAATGTGGTACGAAATCCAAAAATATAAAAAACAAAAAATAAAAATAAAACAAAAATTACAATGCATATTCCAATTGGAATATGCGTAAAATGCTAATTTATAAGAATACCCTTGAGGGTATTTTAGGAAGATAATATATATATATATATATATAAATAGAGATATGTATACATATATATATATATATGTATACGTATCTTTATATATATATATATATAAATATATATATGTACATTTAAGGATCAACATATTTTAACAAAACTTAGGGCGCAATGACCGAGAGTTTGCCGAGAAAAAAATTGAATCTAAGAGAGTAGAGCGCTTTGGTGAAGAAATCTGTCATCTGATATTCTGAGGTCACGTAAGGAATATCTATAACTTTTTGCAAATATGCTTCTCTAACGTAGTGGTAGTCCATCTCAATATGTTTTGTGCATTTATGAAACGTGTGATTTTTAGCAATGTAGATTGCACTCTTATTATTACAACATAACTTTGTGGGTCCTTGAACTTGAATCCCCATGTCTTGTAGCAGTTGATGAATCCACACAATTTTCGTGGTTGTGGAAGTCATGGCTCGATATTCTGCTTCTGTGAATGATAGTGACACATTCTGTTGTTTCTTGCATCTCTATGAGATCAGGAATTCACCTAAAAAAATGCAAAAAACCTGTAGTGGAGTGACGATTATTTGGGTCACCTCCCCAATCAAAGTCAGTATATGCAATTAAATTTAACTCAAAAGATGAGGAAATAAAAACTCCTTTGTTTAAAGTTCCCTTTATGTATCTGAAAATTTGGAAAACGGCGTCCATATGGACGGATGTAGGAGCATGCTGAAATTGGCTTGCAGTGTGCACGACATGTGAGATGTCTGGCCTTGTGATGTTAAGATACATTAGAGACCCCACAAGTTGCCGGTAGGGGGTGGGATCCTCCAAAAGTATCCCATCATCAATCTTCATTTTTTATCCCACAATTTCAGGGGTCTCACAGATTTTATCGTCAGTAATACCTGATCTGTCAAGGATCTCACATGCAAGTTTAGTTTGAGACAAAAAAATATCCTCTATGAGAGTAGGCTACCTCGATACCAAGAAAGTATCTCAGATATCCCAAGTCTGACATTTCAAACCTTTCTTTTAAAGTGGTTTTAATACTTTTGATGCCCTTTATGTCACTACCTGTTATCAACATATCATCAACATACAACAGTAAAATCACAATTTCTGCATCAAATTTTTTGACAAACAGAGCAATGTCAATGTAGCATGAAGTAAAACCATCTTGAACAATTATTTCATTAAATTGATCATACCAAGCCTTAGGATCTTGTTTTAAACCATAGAGCGCTTTTTGCAAACGAATGATTTTTCTTTTTGGTACGTCCATGCCAGGAAGAACATCCACATAAACTTCTTTATTAAGGTCCCCATTTAAAAAGACATTTTTAACATCCATTTGGTAAATGCTTCATTTTTTAATAGATGCAATAGTGATCAAACATCTTAGAGTGACTATTCGTGCAACAGGGGCAAATGTTTCTTCGTAATCAATGACGTATTCTTGACTATATATTTTTGTGACAAGGCGGGCTTTATATCTTTCAAGAGTGTCATCACTCTTGGTTTTGACTTTAAAAACTTATATACATCCTATTGATTTCTTTCCTTTTGGAAGATATTGAAAGACCCAAGTTTTGGCTTTGTTGAGAGCTCTAAGTTCGTTATCCATGACGTCCCTCCACTCTATTCTTTTCATAGCTTCTTCAAAATTTCTAGGTTCTTGATATGAGTCAATGACACCAAGACATGCCCTATGTTTTGGAGAAAAAGACTCATAGGATATAAATCTAGAAGGATTTTTCCTAGATCTTTCGGTTCTTCGAGAGTAGTTGGAAGGTTCACTAGGGTCACTATATTTCTCTATTGCACTTCTAAAGGTACTTTTATTTCTATGTGTATAAGTAATTGGTTCAACTATCATTTTTTCTTCATGTTGGATGGGTTGTGGAATACTTTCACTTATATCCTCATCCTTATTCAATTCATCATTTTATCATCGCTAAAAAAAATCCTTATTTCTAGATAATAATTCAAACAAAAAAGAGTAATCAACATTATCTTCATGAGTTTTGTGTTCTTCAAAACCACTCATGTTTTCTAAAAAGGTTACGTTTCTTAAAACATATAGTTTGTCATTTTTAATATCATAATACCTAAAACCTTTTTGTGTTTCCGAATATCTCAAAAACGCACAAGGAATAGCTTTGGGAGATAGTTTATCATTCTTGTCGGTGAAAACAAAACATTTAAAAAAAAATCTTAGTCTATTATAATCAGGTTTTTTTTTATACAAAGTTTCAAAGGGGGTTATTTGATTCAAATTTTTGGATGAAAGTTGATTTATGAGGTAAACCGATGTAAAAGTCGCTTTGGCCCAAAAATCTTTTTTGGAATTTTTTAAGAAATGAGTAAGATCCTTATAGTTTCTATTATATGTCTATGTTTTTATTCGGCTAATCCATTTTGTTGAGGTGTTTTGGGGCAAGACCTTTGATGAACAATCTCATTATTTTCAATATAACTTTTGAAATCATTTGAAAGATATTCTCCCCTGTAATCGGTTCTAAGAATTTGTAATTTACTATTAAATTGATTTTGTATCATCATATGAAAAACCTTAAAGGTAGAGAAAACCTCATGTTTATGTTTGAGGAAGTATATCCAATTATATCTTGAGAAATCATCAACATAAATAACATAATACGAAAACCCTCTCTTAGACACTACAGGTGCCGGTCCCTATACATCTGAATGCACAATTTCAAAAGGCTTAGTTGAAAACATAGTTCTTTGTCCAGGTAAGCTTCTCATTTTACCAAGAATACAATCATTACAATTGAAGTTGCCTTTACGTAAAGGTTTAACAAAATATAAATAAGAAAGCTTGACAATATTTGGATGCCCAAGGCGTTTATGCCAAACATTTATATTTTTATGTTGGGCAACATTACAAAAAGAGTGTTTTGGAATTTGAAAAAATTCCATAAAGTATAGATCTCCCTTCCTAGAGCCTTCCCCAATCAACTTCTCGGACCGACGATCCTGTATTCAACATTTATTTGATGAGAATTTGATATCACACCCATGATCCGATAGTTGAGAGATAGAAAGAAAATTTAAATTTAGTTTTGGGATAAATCTAACTTTAGGAGTAAAAAAATTGTCTTTCAAAATCTCCAATTTCTTTTATTTCAAGAGAAGCCCCATCCGTGGCAGGGACAAAAGAGGGTGATAAATTTTTTGAGTATTTAGAAAGTGCAAAAATATTTGGAGTCATGAAAGGATGCACTCGAGTTTAAGAGCCAAAGAGTCTTACCGGGAGGAGAGAAGGTGGTCATGGCGGCTCCGGAAATGGATCCCTTGAGGAGAGGTTGAAGAGCTTCCATGATTTGATTTAGAGACAAAGTAGCATTGTTGGAAGTTGATGGTCCTTCCTCCTTGGTTGGTTGGAAAGTTGTAGACATAGCCACCATCTTTTTCCATTTAGGACATACCGGTTTAATGTGTCCCGGTTCTTTGCAAAAGTGGTATATGATTTTATTATAATCTCTTCTTCCATATTTCCCACCATTTTCTCTTCCTCCTTGATTTTTGTTGAAGTGAGGGGGTTTATAAGTTTTGACATTATTCCCCGGTCTTGAGACGGCATAAGCACCCTCATCCTTAGAGGGAATGGCCAACACACGTAGATTGGTTTTATTCATCCCCAATCTAGTTTCTTCTCCACTTAGCTTGGTAAGCACATCTTCCTAGTGAGGAGAAGAGAAAGAAGACAAGAAAGAAGATCTAGTTTGTTCGAACTCGGGTCTAAGCCCATTTAAAAAGTTGAAGAAATGATCCTCTTCTAATTGTTTGGCCCTCAATTCAATTGCCTCTCTACTCCATTTAGGTTCTTGGAGAGCAAGTTCATCCCAAATAGTGGATAGCTCGGCAAAATATTGTCTAACGGACATTTTTCCTTATTGAAGAGTTAACGCCTTCTTTTGGAGATAATATTTGTGAGACAAATCTCTTGAAGTATACATTCTTTCAAGATACTCCTATACTTGAAAGGCTTTCTTGAACTTCAATATATTGGCATTTATTTTCGTTTCAACGATAGAAAAAAACCATGAGAGAATTTTGTAGTTTTTCATCTCCCATTCTTCATGCCTTTTGGTGTATTCTTCAAAGGCTTTTTCTCTCTCTTCACCATCAAGAACCTTTATTTCACCCTTCTTAATAATGGTGATCTTAGGTTCGGGTTCGGGAATGGTTCCTTTGACATATCCCCAAAGACCTTTTCCTTTAACGTGAGCATCTGTACTACCGGCCCAAACATGGTAGTTTAAGCCATTTAATTTAAAACCAAGTGAAAATGAGACTCTTTTTCACCTATTGGAGAGTGAAGAATGGAGAATTTATACGTACCATAACAAGACTTTTAAATCTTGTCGTAAAATCCTTCTAAAATATTGAGGGAAGAGAAATCCCCACTCCAATCACCAAGAAGCCAATGACACGCTTTTTGAGGCACTTGCAAATACGAAGAATCACACGATCTTCAATCTTCAACGTTCCTTTGATACCATGTGAAAATATCTCAAAAGAGATAATGTGCAAAATAAGCACAACCTCCACAAAGGGAAATGTGCACAAAGGCACAAGAACAAAATGTACAAATAGAGAACAAAATGCTAAAATATACAACAACAACTACGCCTTCATCCCAAAACAATTGGGGTCGGCGATATGAACCAACAAAGAAAATCATCATGGGTCTTCCACATGAATCCTTCTCCTCCATTCATTTCTATCCAATGCCATGTCCTCGGTGAGGTTCAAAACAAAATGCTAAAATAAAAATAATTTTATTGAACAATAGAGAACAATGCTTCAAGCATTGAATAACATTTAAGAGGGGGGTTCACCTTTATTTATAATGAAGAGGAAGCCTTGGAGGGGCTCCCACTAGACGTTGGAGCCCCTCCAACGGTTAAAAATCTAACCGTTGGAGGGTCCAATGTCTAGTGTTGGACCCCCTCCAAAGAGTTGACTAAGTCAACAAAAAAGAAAAAGAAAAAGGAAAAAGGAAAAGAGAAAAGAAAAGGAAAAAGAAAGAAAAAAGAAAAAGAAAAGTTACAAACATATTCACTAATATGGATATGCATAAAAAGGAAAAAGACAGAAATACCCTTGGGGTTACATGATGTGAAAATAATATATATTTATATATATAACGATAGATACATATATGTATGATACATATATGTATATATATATATAATGTATATAAAAAGGAAATACAATTTAACACTCTCTATCATTGATACTATAGAGGAACTATGGAGGAAAATAGACTTAGGAAGAATACTCCAAAGCATGGAGATGATTCCGTTTTAGCCGTATCTAGACTAAAAAATTATGTGCGTACTTATAGGCCGCCTCACTTTGGTAGACAAAATGATGATTTTGACAAGAGAAAAGTCATTTGCTACCATTGTCAAAATCAAAAGATCAAATCAATCAAGATGGACCTGTATCTATGACTCAATTAATGGAGATCCTTCAACCTCTTCTCAAAGGAGCATCCTCCTCAACTGAAGCCTCAACTAGAGCAGCGGTTTCATCCTTCTCCAATCTCGATAACTTTCCTTGGCTCCTTGACTCTGGTGTTTCTTTTCATATGACCCCAAATATCAATAGTTTATCCGAATGTCTTAACAATAACTCAAGTGTGTCAAAAGTTTTCACAGCTGATGGTATATCTCTTAAAATAAAAGGAATAGAAAATTTTGAAAAACTTCATAAATCCAAAAAATTCTGTATTCCAGAAGTTAGATATATTCCTAAACTAAATATAAACCTTTTATATGTTTTTCAAATATCGGATTATAGGTGTAATATCTCATTCTCTTCTCATGGTTGTTGGGTACATGATCGCCAATCAGGGAAACTGATTGGGAAGATTATAAATGACTCTACTATATGGATTTTTTGGAATTACCTAAAAATGATTTCTGTTATAATGTTCAGAAACTAGAGTTAGATCTATGACACCAAAGACTTGCCCATCCTCGTATGTTTAAAATCCAACATTTTCCAAATTTAGAAAAAATTTGTAATTCTGAAAGTTTTACTTGTAAAGATTGTATTCTTGGCAAAATGAAAAGATTACCATTTCATGATAGAACTTTTGTTTCTTCCAGACCACTTGAGTTAATACATTCGAATGTTTGGAGTCCTGCACCTGTCATATCAAAAGGCGGGTATGCATATTATGTAATTTTTGTCGATAACTTTTCTAGGCATACTTGAATTTACTTCCTTAAGCATAAATTTGAGGGGTTTTCACATTTTCAAACATTTTACAAAATGACTAAAAATAAATTTCAAAATGATATTTTCATTTTTCGCACTAATTAAATGAGAAAACTTATGTCCAAAGAATTTAAAGACTATCTCAATTTACATGACATTATATATCAAAGATCTTGTCCACACACATCACAACAAAATGGTCGGGCCAAACGAAAACATTGACACATTATGAAAACCATTAGGACTTTATTAATAACAAATCAAGTTTCATAAGGTTTTTGGGCAGAAGCTGCCCTAACTGTTACCTATCTCATTTATCGAATGCCATCTTCTTCTTTGAAAAATATAACTCCAATTGAGAAACTTATTAAATTATCTCATTGGGAAATGCTTAAGAAACATTGAAATACAAATGAGGGGATCACCCCTATTTATACAAGAAAAGGAAAGAGTAAGAAGTGCTCTTCTTAAGAGTCGTTGGACCTAGTCCAATGACTCTATTTATAGTTGTTGAACTAGGTCCGACGACTATAAACTACTCAAGATCAAATGTGATCTTGACTAGATTAAATCTCTAGTTCAAAATGAACTAGATAAAAAATAAAAATAAGGAAAAAAAAGAAAAAAGAATAAAAATAAATAATTATTATATTATATATTATATATATATATTACATTTTTATATTTTTAACAGGGATGCCTTTTAGTTCAGAAGCTAATTTAAGGGATCTTGTAGATTATTAATTGGTAAAGGATTAGAAATGTTTGACCCAGTATTGTTAAAAGTGCGCCTTGAGGCGCAAAAGGCGTGCCTCGCCTTGACGCGAGGCCCTCTGCGCCTCAAGGCGCTGGCCTAAGGCGTGCTTCATCAATAAAGCATTTTTTAGTATTTATTTTAGATTTTCTATTTCTTATTGTTTGTTGCTTCATCAATAAAGCATTTTATTTATTTATTTATATTTTTAGATAGTTTTTTATAGTTTAATCCTTAGTTTTTTTTCTAAGTTATATAATCAGTTTCATGTTAATCTCTCATATTTTTTAGTATTTATTTTAGATTTTTTAGTATTTTATTTTAGATTTTCTATTTCTTATTGCTTCATCAATAAAGCATTTTTTTTATTTATTTGTATTTTTAGATATTTTTTAGAGTTTTTTTAAGTTTTCAAAAAAAAAATTGAGGCTTCCGCTTTACGATCAGTTTCTCATTTACTTTTACACGCTAATCTCATATTCTTTAGTATTTATTTTAGATTTTCTATTTCTTATTGCTTGTTGCTTCATCAATAAAGCATTTATTTATTTATTTGTATTTTTAGATATTTTTTTATGTTTTTTTTAAGTTTTCAAAAAAAAATTGTGGCTTATGCCTCGCATCAGTTTTTGGTGGAATGCCTTGCTATGCCTCAATGCTTTTCACAACATTGGTTTGACTATTAGATCTATTTTTTCTAAAGAAATCTTCCAACTGAAATGTCTATAACGGTGCCTGCCAGCCATAGGGTCCCAATAGCTTGTTAGAGCACTCTAATGGGATAGGGAGCTAATATGACTGAACCTCTCAACCACCGAGTTTCACAGGCAATATGTTTTCTTAGAGTCAGCTATCTGCTATGGGTTTCTTTCTGAATTATGCATACATTCGTTATATTAAGAATTCACCAGTCTTTTTCATGGTTTATTAGTAAAACTTGATCTCCTTGTTGATTATGTTAATTTTTCATAAAATTGCTTCTCCAGTTCCTAAGGTCATAGTTATTTATGATATTTTTTTCTACTGTATCCTTATTCCTATAAAATGTCTTATTTTGAAGGCATATATTTGGAACTAGTTTGTGCTAATTAGTCAATTTTCTGAATTCAGTATCTCACGAAGAATGGAATTTATGATTTCTGGAACTGGTTTGATGATCGCACCTGGTAATAGTGTTTTCTTACCTCAAGTTTTTATTGGAAGTTGTTTGGTATATAAATGCAAATGTTTTTTAATATAACTCTGTTTCTTATCACAAGGTATCCACTGGGACGTGTGATTGGCGGAACTGTTTATCCAGGTTTAACACTCACAGCTGGTTCCTTGTGGTGGTATGTAAACCTACATTTGCTTGTTCCCTGAACAATTCTTTTTGTTCCAAAAAAAATTTGTGGTGACATTTTTTTAGTTTTGAATTTGTATCTCATTATTATATTTGTTGTCGATTATCCATTGAGACTTTGTAATTTTATTATCTAAGCTAGTTACTGTTTGATGTATAGATTTCCACCTCTACCATTTATGAAGATGTTTAAATTTCATTAGTGAATGCTGCTTGCATAACTTTGTGTTGTGGGCACAGTGTTGGGATTACGCTCTCATTTGTAGTTTCTTTTTTTGTTCTTTTTGCATTTTGACTGCAGGATATTAAACTCTTTGAACATTCCTTTGTCTGTGGAAACTGTTTGTGTTTTTACTGCTCCTATCTTCTCAGCTAATGCATCTTGGGCAACATACCTTTTGACAAAGGTCTGGTTTCCAGTGATCACATACTATCTTTTATAAATGCTAATGTATGTTTTTTTGGTGGTGTTCTTTTAATTCTATGGGTTGTCACTATGCAGGAAGTCAAAGGTATTGGGGCTGGTTTGGCTGCAGCTACTCTTATAGCTATGGTAAACATTCACGTGCTATCCTATAATCTGTTAGATTTTTGTGTTCATCAGAAAACACTATCGAATCATACATGGTCTTAAGCATATTAAGAATTATCAGTTATGGTAAAGGCATTATAAATTGTTAAATGGGATGGCCTCTGAACTTTTCTAAGTTTTTCACAGGCAAAGCCTCTGTTGGTTCATATTCTCTTTCTCCCACCCTTATTTGATTGTGTCATTTTTTCTGCTACAGAGCTTTTTCATCAAGGTTACTGTAAATACTTGCACATTTTTGTGTCTCTTCTTTCAAAGGCTGTATTAATATCAAGTGTAACTCCTTGTTCCTCATGAAAAAGAAACTAGCTGCTGGTTTTCTACATATATATATATTGATAACTGGTAACATTATGGTGCATCATGGTGGCCAAGTCTTAAATCCTTGTAAACAAACTACTGGTAGCCTTGATCTTTGAAACTAAACAAATTGATCCACATCCAATCATTAATAGCATTGAAATATGAGAAATTGCTTGCATTTTCTTAGAAAAAGAGGCAAGTAGTTTATATAAACCCTGAAAATATACGTGTATGTCTGAGATGCATGTGTGTGTGCAAGCATGCATAACCTTTGAGCATACATTCATCAGGTTTGATGTGCTGAAGGCATGGATAGAGTTCAAACAACTGAGGGCACGGTGTCAATTGGATCTGTGGGAAAAGTTTGTTCTTTTTGGTGCTGACCATTTGGACCTGCCAAATGAATGGAGAAGTCTTAAACTGGGGGAACTTTGTATTCTCCATTATGCTGACTGCTGGGTGCTTGAGCTCATATGTTGGAGTTCTTGTGGTTGTTTGTGTGAACATGTTATTTTTTATTTCTAGACTGCTATAACCAGTAAAGTCCTGCGCATGGTCCTTGTTCCCCAGTCATTGTATATGGGTATTATCATTTCTTTGTCTTGTGGTTTTCATTTTCCCATGGTGGATGAGGTCTGAAGGACTGTTTATACCCTCATTAAACTGTATACAGTCCTTGTGATATTATTCAGATGTTGCAGGATGGTCAAGATATCTTGGTCAATAGATAATTTCACCCTGAGAATTACAGGCAATCTTGCTTTTTGTCTGTGCTTCTTATGCTACCTCCGAGTTTTACTAAAAGCCCATCTGGATTCTAAGGAGTTTAGGCTTCTGTTGCTATTCTTGTCCATAATTAATTTGGTTGCGTTGATTATTGTTTGGTATAGTTCTTAATTTAGTTCCCTAAACTAAATTGTGCTTGTCTTTCTGACCAATCTCACTGTGGATTATTTTTTAAGTATTTCATTGTGCAATATTCTTCCATGTGCAAGGAATCCAACTTTAATTTGATTTCATGCATGTGTCCGTTGTTTACAGAGATGGTATGAAATCTGGACATTTGTAAGTTCTGATATGCCCAGTCACTTGACAATAAATTTGACAGATATTGCTTTTGCAACCTGTTTGATGTGGCTCCTCTTTATGAAGTTCCTCCAACTCAAAGTGTACATTTGTGATCATGAATTTCGGTTTTTGTTGGGGTGATAGAATTTTATAAGAATCTTTTGCTGCAGACTGCAGATATTTTTCCTTACCTGCTAAAGTCAATTCTTTTGTCTGCATGTGATCAGGGCCGGTTGGCCTCTTTGAGATTTGAGGCCACCGCCTAGGGCCTCAAATGAAAAAAATATATAATGCTTATATTTCACTTGCTGAGGGCCTCCAATGAAACATGGCACATGCTGAGGGCCTCCAATGAAAAAAAATATGGAGAAATATGGGCCTCCAATGAAATATATGCCTAGGGCCTCAACTTCTCTTGAGCCGCCCCTGCATGTGATGATTGAGTGATTTATTTTTCCTTTATTTTCATATGCCTTTGCTTCCTTTCTTTTTGTTATTTTATTAGTTTTTAAGGTTCCATACATGCAGTTTAGTGGTAGATGAAATTTGACTTCTGCATCGTGTAAGGTGTCCTGATATCCTGAAGCATTTATACAAACTTCTGTCTGCATGCGTTGTGAATAGGTGCCATCCTATATATCACGATCTGTAGCTGGGAGTTATGACAATGAGGCTGTGGCGATATTTGCCTTGATATTCACATTCTATCTCTACATAAAGGTTTATCTCTACAAAAGTTGTCCATCGTCTCTTTCTTTTTTCCTTCAGTTTGTTGATGGTTCTTATACGTGGTTGATTGCAAGATTGGTGATTTTTCTGGATGAAGTTGGTGAATGTATACTAATAATGACCCTGTTTGTTTATGATATTTGAAATCTCCAGACACTTAATACCGGATCTCTTTTTTATGCTACTTTGAATGCTCTCTCATACTTCTATATGGTAAGCTTTACTCATTAAATATTGTGCTTCTGTTCTGTTGTCATATTCTTAATGCTCTGGATGGTGGTATACAACTGCAGGTTTGCTCCTGGGGTGGTTACACATTTATTATAAACCTTATTCCAATGCATGTGCTTCTATGCATTGTCACCGGGCGCTACTCATCTCGACTATATATTGCTTATGCTCCTCTGGTAAGTAGCACAAGTGCTTGAGAAGCTTGTGAAGTTATATAACTCATATGTTTCTTACAATTTTGCTTTGACATTGAAGCTTTATCAGTTCATCATAGGGATTTTTTTTTCACTGGTGGTGGTAGTAAATATTCCTTCAAATGATAACATATATTTTCTCATGCAGGTTATCCTCGGAACTTTGTTGGCTTCTTTGGTTCCTGTTGTTGGGTTTAATGCTGTGATGACCTCAGAACATTTTGCATCATTTTTGGTTGGTATTTTTACTCAACAAATGAGTTTTTTCTTAAAATGATGGATCAGATAGATGCTTTGGATTATCAATGCTTTTCAGGAATCTGATGATGTTCAATTAGTGGCAATGGATGCCTAATGCATGGAAAACAAACGCCTTTAGTTGTTGATGGACCTATTTGTCCTTTCTTTGCTTGGAGTGGCCTATACAAGAAAATTTATCTTCGTTACTTCTTTTGGTTCAATTAATTGTGTTTCTTCTCAGAACATAATTCATTATGTTTGCAGGTCTTTATCATTATACATGTGGTGGCTCTCGTGCATTATTTCAAAAGGCTTCTTACTCCAAAATTGTTTAAGGTTGCTGTGACACTTGTTGTTACCATTGGGATGTAAGTTTTATGGGTATTATATGCCACTGTGGAATTTACTGCACCGAAGACCTAGGCTATTGTTTTACAAAAAGTGAACAGAATAGCATACCATGTTGGGATTTCTTATATTTTCATCTGTTTTCTATTTGGCATTTCACAAATTAAATTGTTTCGACAAGCCATGATCATATAGGACTAGCTCATGGTTGCTTCTAAAATGGCTTGATATTTTTCAAAAGTGTCTGTTTCAATTTCTTTTGGCAGTATATGAAATATTTATTTTCATGGTGATTAGGTGTTAAAACATAGAATGAGCTGTTCTATATTTTCCAGGGCAGTGTGTGGTGTAGTGGTGGCAGTTCTTGCAGCATTAGTGGCTTCAAGCCCAACAAAAGGATGGAGTGGCCGCAGTTTGAGTCTTCTTGATCCGTAAGAACCAGTTCCACCTACTTAAATTATTTATTTTGTGAAAACAGTAGGCTTACATATAATAGATCCTCTTAAGGATGTTAAATGCTTTCAAAGATTATTACTTATTCATTAGATGACTTATAACTTGATCTGAGGCACAAATGAGTTAAACATAGATATTTGTTCATTCAGATATATGGTTTACTTGATATGGTTGTGTGCACTCTGGGCTAAATGTTGATCTAGAAAATAGCAGCCAAAGAGGGGAAAAAAGAATTTCTACCAGAGGAATTCATGTCCTATTCTATAGTATTGTTTAGAACCTACTTTTTATATACATTTTCTATGTTGAATTAGCCTTAATTAATTTGGAAATAACAGTTCTCTGTTGCTAACCATTCTGGTCCTGAGACCTAAACTTTATCATCCTTATTCATGTTTTTATTGGTGTCTTTCCATTGATTTTGGATGGGTGCAGAACTTATGCAAGCAAGTACATCCCAATTATCGCTAGCGTTAGCGAGCATCAACCTCCAACATGGCCATCCTATTTTATGGACATCAATATTTTGGCCTTTTTGGTTCCAGCAGGCATTATTGTAAGCAATTATTCATGTTTCATCTTTGTGCACTGCATCATTTTTTCTTCTGGACTATATAATTGCTGATGCAAAGTGTTTCTGTTTTCTGAATAGATACAAGGAATGCATTGTTCAATCATATGTCATTTAATATTGAGTGACATGAAATGCATGTAGTTAACAGTATCAGCTTGTCAAAGATGCATGCCATAAGAAAGAGCTGATTTGTTGACTGCATGCACAACAAGGGTGCCGGTTCAGGCTCTCCCATTCTCATGTGGAATAACTTTTGTCAAGAATTTGAGTTTGATTGAATCCTCATTCCTGTAGTTTATCATACTTGATAAGTGCACATAATCATCAGAGCACATAAAATTGTTTTGTCCACATCTTAGTTGTCAAAGGTGGTAGGCTGTGTGCCCCTAAAAAGACTTGGCGGGGCTAGTCGGTACCCTAATTAAAAAAAAAACACAAAATATGTAAAGAAACTGCTAAAATTAATAACAAACATTTATACAACATAAAATCAATCAACAATAAGCAATAGAGAAAATACATGGGTTAGCTAGTAAATAAAATAAATAAATATGTGTGTCTGCTTCTGTCTATGGTGTTTATCTTCTTATTCTAGTGCATTACTGGTTGATTGCTTGACACTTAGGTTAGGAAGACGTACAAATTTTTTCATACTTAACATTTGATCTTGTGAATAGGCTCTTTTCATTGTATATGAGGATACCATTTATTCTTGCAAAAGTGTAGGTTTGTTTGCACATAAAAATTTAGTTGCTTTTATTTCATGCCTCAACTAATTCAATTAACTGTTTGTTTGTCAGGCATGCTTTTCACCCTTGTCTGATGCAAGCTCCTTTGTGGTCCTTTACATAGTAACATCAGTATATTTTTCAGGTGTCATGGTATGTCACCACCATTTTCTGTTTTATAGGTGCTACCTTTTCGTTCCTATTTATAATTGTTGGTTATTTCTAGGTACGTCTTATGCTTGTGCTGGCTCCAGCTGCTTGTATTTTGTCTGGAATTGCCCTTTCTGGTGCGTTTGATGTTCTTACACGATCAGTTAAATTTCAACCACCTAGTTCACCAGTTGTCATCACTTCTGATGTGAGTTGATCATTGATGGCATACCTTGCACTACATTATTCTCATTCCCTGATGGCTCTGTTTACTAGTTGCATGTAACATCTTTATCACAATTCATCTTCAAGGCAGGGGATGGTGGTTCTCAAAATGCTGTTTCCCAAGGTGATGCGAGGAAGTCTATGAACAAGATTTCATCCAAGGAGAAGGCTGATGATGGCATAAAGGAGCGATCCTCAAAAAAGAACAAGAAGAAAGAAAAAGAAAGCAGTGAAAAGGTCATCATCAAACCTCAAAGCGAGAAGTTGTTAGTTCTGCCACGGGAGGCATCTGTGGTTGCTATTCTTCTCCTTATCATATTGGGGAGTTTTTACGTGGTAAGCTGCATTTCTGCTCTAAAAATTCTCTATCGTTTTCTCTTTATTTTGTTAATTAACTGTGCATTGTGTATTACCAAATTACACTTCCTATTCGATGTTGAAAATATGGATCATGTCTATGGATCTACTCCACCACTGTCTCATCATAATTGGGAGTAGTGGATATGTCCTTTCATTCAATGGCAAAATTAGCTTGCAATTTGTTATATTTCAATCACCTAGATGTTTTTTGCTCAACTAAAGAGATGTTGTTAATTCATTTGTTTACCAAGGCCTTCTAAAATCTTTAGAAGCATCATGTTAAAATATGAAAGCATTGAGACATGGCGCAGCTTTGTTGTGTCTAGTTTGTGTGATATCATACATGGGGAAGACCTATTGTGGTTTAATCCTTGAAAACAGGAATTGACCTCACCAAGTGGCCTTATTGTGATAAAGTCCTGTCTTTATTCTTTCTGTTCTCCGACTTTTTGTCATGGGCAAACTGTGTGTGTTGGAGGTATCTAATGCCAATATTTGATAGATTTACCACAGATAGATTATAAAAAATGAAACCATCAATGCAGCTGTAAACCATCAAACCATCAACGGGATTCTAGGAATTATCAAACCTTTGCATATGGCAGCACACCTCATTAATGCTTGATTTTCAAATACAATAATGTGATCATGTAATCATTTTCCTATTTCAAACAATACAACAATGTGATCATGTAATCGGTTTCCCATTTCAGTCTTATAGTTTTGGGATAGTAGAGTTCCAAGTTTTTGTATACTTTTCCATACAGAGGAAGATTGTTGTTGTGGGCCAAGATCAAATGGATGCAACCAGATTTTGTCCTGGTTAGGTCATAGGAGTCAGGTATCAGGGTTTGGCTAATCTTTGTTTACTTTTTTGATGTGCTGATTGTTTCTTGGCTTGTCTGAAATGCCCTGATGGTTGTAGTGTTATTACTTGTCGCCCATCCCCTTTCTTATTTATGAAAGACTTCTCTCATTTAAAAAAAAAATCGTATATTTTTTTGAGGAAAAAGAGAAATTTAATTAAGAAAAACAGCAAACATTTAAGCAGGAGGTGACTAGAGGTCAGAACAGCAGATAAGCAACACTATGGAAGAATAAACCCCTCAGATTGAGCCTCTATGGATGGTCATTACAGAGGTTTCAATCTCTGGGGACCAATCAAGTTCACAGCATAGAGCCTGACTGCACCTTGCAAGGTGGTTCTGGTTTCTGTATAAATTTTTAATCTTTCTGTGTTTGAAATGCCATGATCTTTTTTAGATTTATTAAGGCAATGAAATAT